>NC_090822.1:38388214-39733580 GCF_000390325.3 Nicotiana tomentosiformis
TAGCTTGAGGTTGGGCAGTATATACAAGGTATGTGAGGCTATCCCCTTCATTCTTTTGCACGACTCCAATTGTACATAATGTAATGAACGAGCTCCCAAAGATACTCTACTCTTAGAAGCTAGCAGTACTTACATTGCTGCCCTTCTTATGAAACGATTGATATTGATGTTACTTCTCTTATTCTTATATTATCAATGTTGTTGGTAGTTCCTGATTCTTATAAGATTCTTGATGAAGAGTTAATCTTAATAACGTGTACGAAGGATACCGACCTTACGTCACTCCGAAAGGTTCAAAATATGATTCCAACGAGTCCAGCATGCATCATATATATGTATCTATTTTACTCTACCGAGCCGCGCTATAGTCGGCCGGGTATGGCACCTATTGTGCAACCACTGATCAGTTGGGTTTTACCGAGCTCCACGTGGCCGGGTACGATTCTACCGAGCCCTATGATGGCCGGGTACGTTTTACCGAGCCTATTATGGCCGGGTACGATATGATGATGATGATGCCCACAAAGGCATATGTTTTAAACGTTTATGTATATATATATGTATGTATCATGTATTTCATGTCAGTAGCCCTCAGAGGTACCCAGATGTCACAGGTTGTATATTCCCTATCACTGTTTACATTATTGTTCTTACTTATGCTATTCTGCCTTACATACTCAGTACTTTATTCGTACTGACGTCCTTTTTATTTGTGGACGCTGCATGTCGTGCTGCAGGTCCTGATAGACGGGTAGACGCAGCTCCCCCATCACAGTAGGCTATCCGGTTCAGCGTTATTGGCAAGATCCTTTCTCCGGACTTGCCGTGGTCTTGGTATGCATTTTTGTTATAGACATTATGGGTATGTCGGGGCCCTGTTCCGGCAATGTTGTAGCACTTATGTTCTTTTAGAGGCTCATAGACAGGTGTCGACTCATGTATGGTTTGGAATGCCTTGTCGGCTGATTTTTGTTGTATAGTCTTTCATGGCACCATGGTAGCTCGTACCTTATATATAGTTTCTTGACAGTCTTGTCGTCCCATGTTACGTATGTTCATGACATTATCTTTCATTGTTGGATGTTCATGATCCATGTCTTTCATTTATATTGGTCTTGTCGGCCCTTAAAGATAATAAGGAAGGTTAGATAAAATGTACGTTGGTGCTCGGCAAGTATGGCCCGGGTGCTAGTCATGACCCTCCAGTTGGGTCGTGACAAACTTGGTATCAGAGCAAGTCTGTCCTAGGGGTTGTCTATGAGCCGTGTCTAGTAGAGTTTTGATTATGGATGTGTAGCGCGCCACATTTATAATCAGGAGGCTACATGACATCTAGGGTTGTTACCTTCTTCCTAAATCTAGATCGTGCGTAGAGTTGAGTCGTAAGTGTTCATATCTAATATTCACATTATTTTCTTTCAGCGATGCCTTCGACTAGGAAGCAAGCGATTAGTAAACGGCTTGATACAGCTGTGGGCGAGGGTAACATTCAGGTCCCTCCAGCCAGAGCAGGCCAAAGTGAGGCTCAGAGTGAGATGCCGTCTCATACCTCTCCGTCTCCTCCAGAGGATATTAGGAGGCACCCAGTACATCCAGTTCCACCGTCTGGCACTACAGACCACGATATGCGCAGTGCAGTGCAGTTGTTGACTAGCTTGGTAGCTGCTCAGGCTCAGAGGCAGAATACCGGTGTTGCTGATAAACCGGTTAGTGCGAGAGTTCGTGATTTTATTAATCTAGACCCTCCAGTGTTTACCGGATCAGATCCCAAGGAGGACCCACAAACATTTATTGATCAGGTTCATCGTACATTGCGGGTTATGCATGCTAGTGATACGGAGGCAGTAGAGTTGGCTTCTTATCGGTTACGGGATTTAGCGGTTTTCTGGTATGATAGTTGGGAGAGATCTAGGGGTCCGAACGCTCCTCTAGCCGTGTGGAAGGAATTTTCTGAGGCCTTTCTTCGTCACTACTTGCCAGTTGAGATACGACGAGCAAGAGCTGATAAGTTCTTGAACCTTCGACAGGGTAATATGAGTGTACGAGAGTATAGTATACAATTTGATTCTTTAGCAAGGTATGCTCCCCATATGGTGGCCGAAATGAGTGATAGGGTGCATCTGTTCGTGAACGGGTTGGGACCACATCTGATAAATGAGTGCACAACAGCCTCCTTGGTAGAGGGCATGGATATTTCCCGTATTCAGGCTTATGCCCAGACCCTAGAGGATCGTAAGCGCCAGCAAAGGGCAGATAGGGAGCAGGATAGGGGCCAGCATAAGAGGGCAAGATTTGCAGGGTATTCTGATGAGTTCAGAGGCAGTATCAGGCCCCAATCTTCGAGGAGTTCGGCGCCACCTGTAGCTAGTGCTCCTCCACAGTTTCAGAGGCCTCGGTATGATCGATTTACCTATTCTGGTTCAGGTCAGAGTTCGAGGGCATCAGGCTCACAATTTCATAGAGATACTAGTCAGACGAGACCCCCAACACCTCGTTGTGATCAGTGCGGCAAGGCCCACTTTGGACTGTGCCGTCGAGGTTCCGATGCGTGCTATTCTTGCGGACAGCGTGGCCATATGATGCGGGATTGTCCTAACAGAGGAGGTGGTGGTATGGCTCAACCGACTGGATCTGTGTCTGGTTCTTCCTCATCAGTTCGACCTCCAGCACAAGGTTTTCAACAGTCGACAGGTCGTGGTAGAGGTAGAGGTTCAGTGCCGAGTTCGAGTGGTGCTCAAAATCGAACCTATGCTCTAATAGGTCGACAAGATCTCGAGTCATCTCCGGATGTTGTTACAGGTATATTGTCTGTGTTTTCTTATGATGTATATGCGCTAATTGATCCAGGATCTACCTTATCATATGTTACACCCTTTGTGGCTAATAAGTTTGGCATTGAACCTGAATTGATAAGTAAACCACTTGCGGTATCCACTCCGATAGGAGATTCTGTGATTGCTAGAAGGGTTTATAAAGGTTGCACTGTGATGATTTGTAGTCGTCAAACCTCGGCAAATTTATTTGAGTTAGAAATGGTTGATTTCGATGTGATAATGGGAATGGACTGGTTGGCCTCATGCTATGCAAATGTTGACTGTCGTACGAAGATGGTTAGGTTTCAGTTTCCTTGTGAACCCGCCATTGAATGGAAGGGGAACATTGCTACGCCGAAAGGTAGGTTTATTTCCTATCTTAAGGCAAGGAAGATGATCTCAAAAGGTTACATTTATCATCTTGTTCGCGTTAGGGATGCGGAGGCGAAGCCGCCTACTCTACAATTAATCCCCGTGGTCAATGAATTTCCAGATGTTTTCCCAGATGAACTCCCAGGCCTTCCTCCTGAAAGGGAGATTGAGTTTAGCATTGATGCATTGCCTGACACTCAACCGATCTCTATCCCTCCATACAGGATGGCCCCGGCAGAGTTGCGAGAGTTGAAGGCACAGTTGAAGGACTTGCTGGATAAGGGTTTCATTAGGCCTAGCACTTCACCTTGGGGTGCGCCAGTCTTGTTCGTGCGGAAGAAAGATGGGTCGTTAAGGATGTGTATCGATTATCGACAGTTGAATAAGTTTACAATAAAGAACAAGTATCCACTTCCAAGAATTGATGACCTGTTTGACCAACTCCAGGGTGCCAAGTATTTCTCCAAGATTGACTTGCGTTCAGGGTATCATCAGGTGAGGGTTAAGGAGAAGGATATTCCAAAGACGGCCTTCCGGACAAGATATGGGCATTTTGAGTTCTTGGTGATGTCGTTCGGGCTAACAAATGCCCCAGCAGCTTTTATGGATCTCATGAATAGTGTATTCAGGCCCTATCTTGATGTGTTCGTGATCGTATTCATTGATGACATTCTGGTGTATTCTCGTTCGGAGGCGGAACATGCGGGCCACTTGCGGATAGTATTACAGACCCTTCAGGATCATAAGTTATATGCTAAGCTCTCTAAATGTGAATTCTGGCTGAACTCAGTAGCATTCCTTGGCCATGTGATATCTGATGAGGGTATTAGTGTCGACACTCAGAAGATCGATGCAGTGAAGAATTGGCCGAGACCTACAACACCGTCAGAAGTCCGCAGCTTCCTGGGGCTAGCAGGATATTATAGGCGGTTTGTAGAAGGGTTTTCCTCTATATCAGCACCATTGACTAAGTTAACACAGAAAGCTACCAAGTTCCAGTGGTCTGATTCTTGTGAACATAGTTTTCAGGAGCTAAAGAATCGATTGACATCTGCGCCAGTGCTCACTCTCCCAGAAGGAACAGAAGGTTATGTGGTATATTGTGATGCCTCAGGTATAGGTTTGGGGTGCGTATTGATGCAACGTGGGAAGGTGATTGCTTATGCATCACGACAATTGAAGAAGCATGAAAAGAATTACCCGACTCATGATTTGGAATTGGCTGCAGTAATATATGCTTTGAAGATATGGCGGCACTACTTATACGGCGTCCATGTTGACATCTACACAGATCACAAGAGTTTACAATACATCTTCAAGCAGAAGGAGTTGAATTTGAGGCAGCGTAGGTGGCTTGAATTACTGAAAGACTACGATGTCGAGATATTGTACCATCCCGGTAAAGCTAATGTTGTGGCAGATGCTCTCAGCCGTAAGTCAATGGGAAGCTTAATACATATTGAGGCAGGTAGACAAGGGTTGACCAAAGAGCTTCACCAGCTGGCCAATATGAGAATCAGATTGTTGGACTCTGATGACGGAGGTGTTACTGTACAGAATACAGCAGAATCATCTTTGGTAGCCGAGGTAAAAGCACGGCAATATGAAGATCCTACCTTAGTAAGATTGAGAGAGGGAATTCAGCAGTGTAAGATTACAGCTTTCAAGATCGGAGGAGATGGGACACTGAGATACCAGGGCCGATTATGTGTACCTAGTGTGGCAGGGTTGCGAGAGAAGATTATGATTGAGATTCACCAGTCCCGATATTCTATCCATCCTGGCTCGACAAAGATGTATCATGACGTTAAGGAGCAATATTGGTGGGATAACATGAAGAAGTCTATTGCAGAATTTGTAGCCCAGTGTCCTAATTGTCAACAAGTAAAGATCGAGCATCAGAAACCTAGTGGATTGATTCAGAATATAGAGATTCCGACCTGGAAATGGGAGGTGATTAATATGGACTTCATTATTGGATTACCTCGCTCTTATCATAAGTTTGACTCCATCTGGGTGATAGTTGATCGACTTACAAAATCTGCCCATTTTCTGCCAGTTAAGACAACTTACACGGCTGAAGATTATGCGAAGTTGTATATCAAGGAGATTGTTAGGCTTCATGGTGTGCCGGTATCTATTATATCAGACCGAGGAGCTCAATTTACGACTAACTTTTGGAGGTCTTTTCAGAAGGGTTTAGGCACACAAGTAAATCTCAGCACTGCATTCCATCCGCAGACTGACGGACAGGCTGAACGTACCATCCAGACGCTTGAAGATATGCTACGAGCATGTGTTCTAGATTTCAAGGGGAATTGGGATGACCATCTGGCACTTATAGAATTTGCCTACAATAATAGCTACCATTCCAGTATTAAAATGGCCCCGTATGAGGCACTGTACGGGAGGAGATGTAGATCACCAGTTGGATGGTTCGAAGTCGGTGAGACAGAATTATATGGGCCAGATTTGATTTACCAAGCCATTGAGAAGGTGAAACTGATACAAGAGCGGCTGAGGACGGCACAAAGCAGGCAAAAATCTTATTCCGATGTCCGACGTCGTGATCTGGAATTTGAGGTTGGTGATTGGGTTTTCCTGAAGATCTCGCCGATGAAGGGTGTTATGCGTTTTGGGAAGAAGGGTAAGTTGAGTCCACGGTATATTGGGCCGTACAAAATTCTTCGACGAATTGGACAGGTTGCTTACGAGTTAGAATTGCCATCTGAATTGGAATTTGTCCACCCGGTATTCCATGTATCTATGTTGAGGAAATGTATTGGAGACCCTTCTCGGGTCGTCCCTATCAAAGATGTACAAGTTACAAAGGATCTATCATATGATGAACTGCCAGTGGCTATATTAGATCGACAAGTCCGCAAGCTGAGAACAAAGGATGTAGCTTCCGTGAAAGTATTATGGAGGAACAAGAATATAGAAGAAATGACATGGGAAGCAGAAGAGGAGATGAAGTCTAAATACCCTTACCTATTCCAGAGTGAAAATAACGAGGATACCGGGGGAAAGAAGGACGCATTATAAGGTGAAACGGCTCTATGAGGTAAGCAATAGCTTGTGAATACTCTTTTTTTAATACAAAATGGTGATATGCAGATAATGTACATATCCATAATGCTTTGTATAGTCTTGTATGGCCATAGGTTGGGTTTAACTGCTTGCAAGTTTGGCTAGTGTCCATTTTATAAGGGAAACTCAGCCGGAAATCTCCGTCGGAATCCACGATGAGTTAGACACCCCATAAACCCTTACATTCGAGGACGAATGTTCCTAAGGGGGAGAGGATGTTACAACCCAAATTCGCATATCATAGATCACGCCGTAAGGTAGTCGACGTAAATCCAAGAAGAGATTATCTTTGAGATGATAATAAGTTAATCCTATTGGTCTTAAACGATACAAGGGTGTATAAGAGTGGTTAACAAGTATTTGAAGTTAAGCTAATCAAGGATGTTGTAACCCGTATTTTCGGATAACACTAGAGGTGATTAACTGTCCCAAGAGGTCTTGTTTTAATGTATTTGAATCATATAATATCCGCATCATAAGTCTTGAAGTCAAGCGAGTTATGAAATAAAAGTCGATAAAAGTTGTCGCAACTTAGGTTTATAATTTTACTTAAACTTTAGGTCAAATGTTACTGCATTTTACTCCCAATGTGCTTGGAATTATGGGGTGATCTACCTATCAAATTGAAGATCTATGAGTCTAGTTTCCAACGCATTAAACCGTTCGTCGATACGATCTCGGAATAGAGAGATATTCGCGTTTTCGCGAGAGTGCGCCAAGCTGCTCTCTATGGGGCCCACAAAGGCGGTTTAAGACATTTGGACATATATAAGATAACTCAACCCCGTTTTAAGTCATTATTTTTCAGTATATTCAGACCTTATAACCCTAAAAACATTCTCTCAAGGTTCTCTCATGATCCAAGACCCAAACAAAGGGCAAACAACACAAATCAAATGTCGGGAATCCCGTGGTGCTAGTAAGTTTCTTGTTTTTCTTGTTGTTGCTGATTTTTGTGTTGTTCCAGCTCGTGTGGGAGGTTGTTTTAAGTGCTTTATGTTCTGTAAATACACCTTCAAGTTTTTAAATATCAACCCTAGGTGATTTCAAGTCTTCTAAAGTAATTCTAGTGCCGAAAAATCCGAATTAATTGCTAGTTTCGCTTCCTTGTTCTTGTGGCAGAATTGAAGGGATATTTCGAGGAAAATTAAGGTCAAATTGGAGTTGTTCTTTCTGTTTAAAGGTAAGGAACCTCTTGCTCTATATATATTTAAGATTATCCAAGTTGCAGCTAAGTCGTTGAAACTAGAACTTGTGAAATATATATCGAAAAGCTTGGTAGTAATGTTGTTGGTTGGTGGACTATTTTGGAGGCTCAATATGATTATTAATGATGTTGTTTGGGCTGTTTGGTGATTGTATTGACTTGTGGGAAGTCATATAAATAGGGGAGGTGCTGTCCGTTTCATCGTAAAATAGGTTGTGGTCGATACATAATAGTTACGACGCTTAAACGATAATGATAGTGTCATTTGTCTTATTGTAGACTAAGGAGTCGTGATATTTGCATAGCTTGAGGTTGGGCAGTATATACAAGGTATGTGAGGCTATCCCCTTCATTCTTTTGCACGACTCCAATTGTACATAATGTAATGAACGAGCTCCCAAAGATACTCTACTCTTAGAAGCTAGCAGTACTTACATTGCTGCCCTTCTTATGAAACGATTGATATTGATGTTACTTCTCTTATTCTTATATTATCAATGTTGTTGGTAGTTCCTGATTCTTATAAGATTCTTGATGAAGAGTTAATCCTAATAACGTGTACGAAGGATACCGACCTTACGTCACTCCGAAAGGTTCAAAATATGATTCCAACGAGTCCAGCATGCATCATATATATGTATCTATTTTACTCTACCGATCCGCGCTATAGTCGGCCGGGTATGGCACCTATTGTGCAACCACTGATCAGTTGGGTTTTACCGAGCTCCACGTGGCCGGGTACGATTCTACCGAGCCCTATGATGGCCGGGTACGTTTTACCGAGCCTATTATGGCCGGGTACGATATGATGATGATGATGCCCACAAAGGCATATGTTTTAAATGTTTATGTATATATATATGTATGTATCATGTATTTCATGTCAGTAGCCCTCAGAGGTACCCAGATGTCACAGGTTGTATATTCCCTATCACTGTTTACATTATTGTTCTTACTTATGCTATTCTGCCTTACATACTCAGTACTTTATTCGTACTGACGTCCTTTTTATTTGTGGACGCTGCATGTCGTGCTGCAGGTCCTGATAGACGGGTAGACGCAGCTCCCCCATCACAGTAGGCTATCCGATTCAGCGTTATTGGCAAGATCCTTTCTCCGGACTTGCCGTGGTCTTGGTATGCATTTTTGTTATAGACATTATGGGTATGTCGGGGCCCTGTTCCGGCAATGTTGTAGCACTTATGTTCTTTTAGAGGCTCATAGACAGGTGTCGACTCATGTATGGTTTGGAATGCCTTGTCGGCTGATTTTTGTTGTATAGTCTTTCATGGCACCATGGTAGCTCGTACCTTATATATAGTTTCTTGACAGTCTTGTCGTCCCATATTACGTATGTTCATGACATTATCTTTCATTGTTGGATGTTCATGATCCATGTCTTTCATTTATATTGGTCTTGTCGGCCCTTAAAGATAATAAGGAAGGTTAGATAAAATGTACGTTGGTGCTCGGCAAGTATGGCCCGGGTGCTAGTCATGACCCTCCAGTTGGGTCGTGACACAAAATACCATCTAGAACATAATAGACATGAAAGAAAATGTCACCGATAAAGAACATACAAGAATATGAACAACATCATCAAGAAAGCTTAGAAACGTTCAGGCTTACAACATAAGGATCATTTAGAAGGAAATGTTTACATCAAGTCATGCCAATAAACAAGGTTGCCTTACATACCTTTTTGAAGAACTAACTACGCTTTCTGGGTTCTTACAGTTCTATGGTAATTATCTTCACTTCTAAGGAATCTCGAAATTAGTATAACTAGAAGAAAAATGACTCAGTGATGGTCACGAGATTCTTTACATTAAATTCTGCTAGCTTCGCCTTTGATTAAGGCTTGAATTGTTTAGGAGTTCTTAGAAAGAGTTTGTTTGGGAGCATTCTTGGGAAAACTAAAGCTGGTAATCTTGTGTATAATGTAAAAAAAGAAAATTGTACTGCATTTTATATCAAATATAAAAATTCTACCACTCAGAGTGCAAAACAGGTCGCCCCGAACCGGTCACTGTGCCTGGTGGGGAAGCTGGCACAATCGGTGAAATGTAATTACCTTTTTGTCCCACTAGCGTGTCATCGGCCTACTTCCATAGTCTCTTGAACGAGGAGGGGGACAAGAGCATTGTACTGTTGATTTGGAACTCTCTGGGAGTCGTTGTGACTTTGGGTATTGTAGGCGGATTAGCTTTGATGAAGTGGAAGGGGCTATGTGTAAGATGAGCAGGGGAAAAGCGACCAGGCCGGATGAAATTCCGGTGGAGTTTTGGAAGAGTGCGGGCAAGGCAGGCTTGGAGTGGCTCACTAGGTTATTTAATGTCATTTTTAGAACAAAGAATATACTCGAAGAGTGGAGGTGGAGCACGATGGTTCCTGTATAAAAGAATAAGTTGCTTAGCCATACTATGAAAGTCTGGGAGAGGGTGGTAGAGCTAAAGGTGAGGAGGAGTGTGTCTATTTCCGAGAACCAGTTCGGGTTTATGCTATCCACCTTGTAAGGAGATTGATGGAGCAATATAGGGAGAGAAAGAAGGATTTGCATATGGTGTTCATCAACTTAGAAAAGGCGTACGATAAAGTTTCGGGGGAGGTTTTGTGGAGATGTTTTGAGGCCAAAGGTGTACCTGTTGCTACATAAGGGTGATTAAGGACATGTATGATGGAGCAAAGACCCGAGTGAGGATGGTGGGTGTGGACTCAGACCATTTTCCGATTATGATGGGGTTACATCAGGGGTCGGCACTCAGCCCTTTTTTGTGTTTTCCCTGGCGATGGACGTACGCCACATCCAAGGGGATATACCGTGGTGCATGCTATTTTTAGATGATAATATATTAATTGACGAGATGCGAGGCAGTGTGAATACGCAATTAGAGGTATGGAGGCAGACCCTGGAGTCTAAAGGTTTCAAGTTGAGCAGGACCAAGACAGAATACTTAGAGTGTAAGTTCAGTGGTGAGACTCAAGGAGGGGAAGGGGAGGTGAGGCTGGACTCACAGGTCATCCCTAGGAGAGGAAGTTTTAAGCACCTTGGGTGTATTATTTAGGGGGATGAGGATATTGATGAAGATGTCACACATCGTATTGGAAGGGGATGGATGAAATGCAGACTCGCTTTTCGTGTTTTGTGTGACAAGAAGGTACCACCGAAACTTAAAGGTAAGTTCTACAGAGTGGTGGTCAGACCGACGATGTTGTATGGGGCTGAGTGTTGACCAGTCAAGATCGCTCATGTTCAGAAGATGAAGGTAGTAGAGATGAGGATGTTGAAATGGATGTGCGGGCACACCAGGTTAGATAGGATTAGAAATGAGGTTATTCGTAACAAGGTGGGTGTGCCCCTATTGAGGACAAGATGCGGGAAACGCGACTTAGGTGGTTTGGTCATGTGAGGAGGAGGAGCACAGATTCCCCGGTGAGGATGTGTGAGAGGTTGACATTGGAGGGCTTACAGAGAGGTTGAGGTAGGCCAAAGAAGAGGTGGGGAGAGGTGATTAGGCAAGACATGGCGTAGCTTCAGCTGACCGAGGACATGACCCTTGATAGGAAGGTATGGAGGTCGAGGATTAGGGTTATAGAGTAGGTAGTCTAGAGTGTTCATAACAGTAGTATTGACAAGCAGACTCACTTTCTGTTGGTAGTAGGTTTTTATGACTAGCCATTGTTTTCTTTCATTGTTGATCACCTTACTATCTTGTTGTTTTTATTCTGCTTTTATATGGCTTTTTGGTACTGTCCCTTCTTGTCTATATTTTTATTAATGTGGTGCTTATGCTTTCATGAGCCGATGGTCTATTGGAAATAACCTATCTATTCTTACAAGGTAGGGGTAAGGTCTGCATATACACTACCCTCCCCAGACCCCATGGTGTGGGATAATACTGGGTATATTGTTGTTGTTGTTGTAGCATGTTGCCGGCTAATTGGTTAAGCTAGATGCCAAACCCATCCATCTTCAACTTCAAGGGTGGGAAAAAAATGTGAAGTGTAACACTCCAACTCTGGCTGGCTGTGTAGGTGGAGTGGCATCTAGAGCAGGAATCATAGCCTGAGCACCCTGCTAAGGTACACTCATCCGAAGCCTGGTACAATCTCTCACAATGTGCCTAGTATCACCACACTTGAAACAACCTCTCTGCTGACCCGGTACTGTCACGCCCCAAACTCAGGGAGTGCGACCGGCGCTCAACCGAGAGAACCCGGCCAAGCAAGCCTATTAGACTTACTTCTACCAAAACTCATCCATGAATAAAGAGGATATGTACTCTATTAATCAATCACTGAAAAGATTTTATTGACAACCCCCTTTTCATTCCCATTAGTAGCTTCATTCATAATTTCCAAAACATTACGAGTTTATAGAATTAATAAAAAACATAATTTCCAAGTATCAACATTTCTAGTTCAATTCCCAACATCAACCATAACCCACAACCTGTCTACGGAGCCTCTAAATACAATAGAAAAGTAATATGGAAATGCCGGCAACAAGGCCCCGGCTATACCTCAAAACACTGTACATGAGAAACAAAAGATACATGACCCCAAAATAAAGTGGGGCTCACCCAATTAGCTAAAAAGAGTGTACTGCTATCACTGATCAATGCTGCCTGCTGAAGAACCTCCTGCATCCATTAAAGATGCAGCGCCCCCGGCAAAAGGGATGTTAGTACTGTCGAATAGTACCAGTATGTATAGCTAAAAATTCTCTTTCAAAATAGAATGCCCATATAAGAAAAGGCAACACATAAAAACAGCAAGTCACAATCAACAATATCCAAACATCCAGTAAAAACATAATAATTTCTAAAATACAAACTTCATATATAATTTTGGTTGGGAGATCATTAGCACCGATATACCACCGTCTTTGTTAGAACGGAGTCCGATCATGCCCGATCGGCTAGGCCATCTCCCCACGAACAATGTGGTTTGACATGTGATACGAAAGAAAGTTGTTACCCAGAGTAGTACCACCATATGCGCAATATGGCATCTGATCTCCACCCGATCAGCTAGGTCGCCTTCCCACATATACCATGCGGGTTGACTTTTCCAATCCACAAAGGTTTCGGTTTTATCCCAATTAAGGGGAATAATATCATAATCCACCCCTACACCGGCACGTGTAGTTTCAGGTGTGGGCCTTATAACCCACCCTTCCTCGGTATTGCTAATGATGCAAAAATAGTTTTGATTTGATTTGCAAACAGAAATATCATAAATACAATTGTACTCACCTCAACATCTTTCACATTATATGAATTCTCATTAGTATTTCCAGTCATTCACAACGACAATATTTCCTTGGCTCATTAGGCCATTCACAAGATTCTTTATTTCTGGCACGATGGTCGTATTTCATATTCCATACTTTCACCTCTTTCAATTTCAAAGATCACCATCAAGTATCAACATATAGGATATTTTAAAAATCATATACTTCAAATCTATTTGAAATGGAAACTTCAAACACAAATGGTTTCTTCCCAAAAAATGAAGCATACCAACCAACAATAGAAACACACATGAAAAATCATAAACAGTCAATACACCATTTACTCTTGCAATACTCTCCCCAGAAATGACAATGTACAATTTCAACACATGAGTATATAGAACTCGAATCACACTGGATATATTTATAAATCAAAGCATTAGTTAAAGCAGCCACTAATGGGCATGAATTTAGTACAAAAGCTTTTAGACAATTCTATCTTTCATTGAAACACGACTCAAAGCCATAACCTTTTAATACGTAACCCACATTTTGATACTTACAGAAACATTATGGAATTCAATTCCAAGAGAGAAAGTTTAGCCAACATACCTCAATTGTGCTTCTTTAGACTCTACAATTTTCCGAAACCCTTAGCAACCTCAATCTATTTTAGCAATATACAAATTGAACCCAAAATTAGGAAAACGTTCATGGTTCTAGTTCACTTTTTTATTTTTCCCACACTCTTTATCACATGCATGCAAGATGAACCACCCTCACACCCATGAAGTATCACACTAATACCCCATTATAGCTATGTTTGAAATTAGGAGCAGGGGTGATGAAGCCTTACCTTTTAGGGTGAAGAATTTTGGTGCTCTACTTGAATATTTCCAAGGCTTTGAGTGATGATTGAAGATCAATTTGATGAAAACTTAGACCCTCCCTCTTGAAACCTCTCTCTCTCACTCTAGAAACATCTGAAAATGAGCTCAAAATAGACCTAAGGGGTATTTTAATGGAATGGGGGTCGGGTTTAAAATTAAGAAAATGGGTGCCCCGACACAGGTCTGTGACCGCATAATAGTTATGCAGTCCGCAAAGTGACCGCAGAAATGGCCCTCAGGGGCCTGAACTTATGGCCCAGGTATGCGATCAGTATGCGGTCCGCATACTCGTTCTGCGGTCGCATAATGCACCGTAGAACTCCCTTCGCAAAAACTCAAGAAGGATTATGTGATCGATATGCGATCTGCATATCGATTATGTGGTCGCATAATCGACCGCAAAACTAACCTCAAGTTGGTCAAACTTAATGCTTCACTCTGCGGCCATTATGCGGTCCCCAGAGTGATTATGCGGCCGCATAATGGGCCGTATAAACGCGGTTTTTCGCCAAAAATCTTCCTTTACTTTCCGATGCATTGTTCAACCCAAAAATTCCGAACCGTGGCTCGCATGCTCACCGCGAAGATCTTATACCATCCTCAAACACGTAAGTCTACTCCGGCACCACGAAACCTTGAATTCACTTGCAAATATTACAGGGCTTTACACTGAAATACTTCAAAATTTTCTGGGGTGTTACAGGTACGTGTTCTCTAAAATCCATGGCTAGCTGGAGCACTACGTGAAACATGAAGTGCAGACTAAACTAGTCGACTGACAAAGCCTCTACCATGACGGGCTTTAGCCATAGAGTAGAAGACACTAAGTTCTCCAGGACCACTAGGCATCCTGTCTATGGATATGCTCTAACCTCCTAGAAATCTATATAACCTGATGAAATATAGTCTTGGTCTCCCTCTCCTGTGCCATCCCAAATCTGAGGTTGTAGGAGAGTCCTTCAACAAATTTACGGACTCTCTCTCTCTCTCTCTCTGTGGAAACCAAGGGAGCTACATTGCAGGATAACTCTGTAAACCTCATATCATACTAACCTAAAATCATACCCTCCTGGTGCAAATGCTCAAACTCGCTGCGGGTTTGTGGGATAAACTCCTCCAAGGAAAGATCCGATAATAGGGACTATATAAGTGGTGGTGCGCCAGCTGGCCTACTCACCTCATAAGTGTACCACCAACTGTATGTCGGCATTGTCAACTGAAAAGTAGTAAAGTCAACCTCGCTCGACTCCACGAAACCTAAGGTACACAGAATACGATGGCACTGATCCAACAAACCTTTCTTCCTCAGAATCCCCTCTACTGAACTAGGGAGGACGAAGTCTTTGAAACCTCTCCAAACTCTTATGCCCTTCCGCAGACACGACTGGCCCTACGTCGGGCGGAACTGCAACTACTAGTTGTACTAGTAGAACACTCGGTGTCTGATAAACATGATCCCTCTACTCTGGTGTATGGGCATCGGTAGTCTAGGCTCCTCTCCTAGCCTGTGAAGTAGCTAGTGCAACTAGAATTAACCCTGTCTAGGCCAAGCTCCCAAATATACTCATGAAGCGAGCCAGGATATCCTAAAGCCCTGGTGTAGCAATGGGACCCTCAGGTGCCCTAGCAGGTCCCACCTACTCACCATGATCAGGATCCTGCTCCCCAACTAGAGATACTGGTGGCTCTACCACTACTACTCTAGCAGGGGCTCTAGTTGCGGCACGTGTCCTACCTCGGCCTCTACCTCGGCCCCGACCTCTCGCAGCTCTGATAGGGGGCACTAGTTCCTGCTTAGCTGATCCTGAAGAACGTGTCCTCACCATCTGTAAGAGAATAGAAGAGTAAAGATTAAAATTCTGCACGATAATGAATGAAAGAAAATAAAGTTTACTAATAGACCGGTAGACTCCTGAAGATAAGTACAGATGTCTCAGTACAGATCCATAACACTTTACTAGACTTGCTCATGAATCGTAGAACCTATGAACCTAGATCTCTAATACCAACTTGTCACAACCCAAATCCCACTAAAGTGGTCAAGATAGCACCTAACCTCTAAGACTACGAAAGCCAATCACACGATGATACAAAATATTTAAATATAATATAATAACTCTGAATTTATAATATACACTGCGAAACTAAGTCTCAATGAAGCCAAAACATAAGTACATAAGTCAACACCCCAAAACAAGGTAATACCGAGTAATGAGGTCTAAACAGAGTACATAGCGAGTCTCAATAAGTACAATACTTTTCGAAAGGAAATACAACAATATAAAATAAGAGAAGGGGACTTCAAGGGTCTGTGACATCCATGCAGCAGTACCATGAATCCTCTCGATCCGTCACAAGCTCACACAATAAGTAACAAATATAACATTAAGTTGAAAGCAGTGACGAGCTTGGAAGTCGGTCAAAGTCCAACACCAATAGCCAATAACAGTTCATAACGGCATAGTGAAGACAACAAAGGTATATAACTCAGGATAGGTAATGCTCAGCTAGTTCACACATACGAGAAAGTAGACATGCTTTTCAAGTATAAGAGTCCAAGTCTAAGTTTTACCACTGAAATCAGTTAACCATGAGTTTATCAAAGAACTATGTTTCTCCCAATTTATAACATAAGATAAGACTTTTCATTTACCAGTTAGCATGAGGAAAATGCCTCTCTATGCCTATATGACAAGTATACATGCCAAGTAATAAAATATCGTGTCATTGTCTAGCATGAGGAAGGTACATCTCTACGCCTACAGGTCAAGTATACATGTCAAGTACTCCGTTTCACAATGAACTCATCAAGTACACACAATCTTTGCACACTCCAGGTCCTTGGCACAAATGCCCCAACAACATCACTGTGGATCTATCGAATACTCAAACTTAGCACTACACGGATGCCTTGCATAACTGCCCATCATCAAAGTAGGAATATGAAATACCGTGCCTATTCCCACTGCTAGCATGTCCAACTTCGGAGGGGCGGATCCTACCCAAACGCTAATCATAATCACTTAGCCCAAGTGGTGAGACCCGGTGCCCGCGTAGCCTCAAATTTGTATAGCTTAGCCCAATATGGGGCCTGGCATACGCGTCACCTCAATATCAATATAACCATTACGGCATGCAACCCGATACAAATATCAATATATATACGTCTCTATGGCCCACATCAATCATCAATCCACTCAAGTCTCAATATGCAAACATCTCACAGAAACATAACACATTTATATAACACGGAATATCACCATATGCCTCAAGTATAGTCCAAACTTGTGTCACATGTAAAGACACTGATACCATGTGAGACAACATATCAAAAGTGCTTAGAGATAGATATATAACATGCGGATGTAAATATCGTGATTGTATAATATGACTACGGCTAGAGCAAATAGCTCAACATGTCTCAAACAATTAAGCATGTGGCCTAGACTTGATTTCTATCATGAATAATATCCCACATAGTCATATAAATGGAGAAAACATGAAATCAAAGAAGCATCATAGAAAAACAAGGCATGTGATAGACCACAAACTACCCGGATCTTGAATACCTCGGTGCACGCACCTGCGCCCGTCATCTAGAATGTGCGTCACCCCAATCCAAATCAAATATCATGGTTCTCAGATATATTTACCCTCGAGTACAAGTTTAGATATGTTACTTACCTCGAAAAGCCAAATCCAATACCGAGCAAGCCAAACAATTCTCTAAAAATGCCATCCCGCTCAAATAAACCTCCAAACGGTTCGAAACTAGCCAAAAGCAACTCAAAATCAAATAATGCCGAAGGAAACAAACCAAACGATTAAGGTCAAATCTTTACTCAATTACTCAAAGTCAACCAAAAAGTCAAACCCAGGCTCGCACCTCGGAACCCGACAAAACTCAAAAAATTCGACAATCCATTCAATTACGAGTCCAGCTGTCATGCCTTAAACTCAGGGAGCGCGACCGGTGCTCAACCGAGAGAACCCGACCGAGCAAGCCTGCTAGATTTCCTTCTACCCAAATGCATCCATGAATAAAGAGGAGATGTACACCATTAATCAAACACTGAAAAGATTTTATTAACAACTTCCTTTTCATTCCTATTAGCGACTTCATTCATAATTTTCAAGATATTACGAGTTTATAGAATTAATGAAAAACATGATTTCCAAATACCAATATTTCTAGTTCAATTCCCAACACCAACCACAACCCGCAACCTGTCTACGGAGCCTCTAAGTACAATGGAAGAGTAATATGGAAATGATGGCAACAAGGCCCCGACTATACATCAAAACACAGTACATGAGAAACAAAAGATACATGACCATGAAATGAAGTGGGGCTTACCAAATCAGTTGAAAAAAGTGTACTTCTATCACTGATCAATGCCGCCTGCTATAGAACCACCTGCATCCATTAAAGATGCAGCTCCCCGGTAAAAGGGATGTTAGTACTATCGAATAGCACTAGTATGTATAGCTAAAAGTCCTCTTT
This sequence comes from Nicotiana tomentosiformis, assembly GCF_000390325.3. Taxonomy (NCBI): domain Eukaryota; kingdom Viridiplantae; phylum Streptophyta; class Magnoliopsida; order Solanales; family Solanaceae; genus Nicotiana; species Nicotiana tomentosiformis. Next base: position 38,406,327 of record NC_090822.1, read on the forward strand.
CAAAATATAATGACCATATAAGAAAAGGCAACACATAGAAATAACAAGTCACAATCAACAATACCCAAATATCCAGTTAAAAGATAATAATTTTCAAAATACAAACTTCATATACAACTTTGGTTGGGAGATCATTAGTACCGATATATCACTGTCTTTGTTAGCACAGAGTCTGATCATGCCTCATTGGCTAGGCCATCTCCCCACAAACAATGTGGTTTGACATGTGATGCGAAAGAAAATTGTTACCAAGAGTAGTACCACCATGTGCGCAACATGACGTCCGATCTCCACCCGATCAGCTAGGCCACCTTCCCACATATGCCGTGTGGGTTGGCTTTTCCAATCCACAATTGTTGCCAGTTTCATCTCAATTAAGAGGAATAATATCACAATTTATCAAATATTTCAACTTCATCCCAAATAAGAGGAATAATTACAATACACCTCTATACCGGCACGTGTAGTTTTAGGTGTGGGCTTATGACCCACCCTTCCTCGGTTTTGCTAATGATGCTCCCAAAAATATTTTTGATTTTATTTGCAAACAGAGACAACATAAAAATAATTGTACTCACCTCAACATCTTTCACATTGTATAAATTCTCATTAGTATTTCCAGTCATTCACAACGACAATGTTTCCTTGGCTCATTTGGCCATTCACAAGATTCATTATTCCTCGCACGACGGCCGTATTTCATATTCCACAGTTTCACCTCTTTCAATTTCAAAGATCACCGTCAAATATCAACATATAGAATATTTCGAAAATCACAACTTTAAGTTCATTAGAAATGAACAATTTAAGCATAATAGATTTCTTTCCGAGAAATAGAGTAAAATAATTGGCAATTGATGCGCAAGTTAAAATCATCAATAAGTAACACACCATTTATTCTTGAAATACTTTTCCCCAAAAAGGGCAATACACAATTTTCACTCACGAATATGTAAGAACGCAAAATGCATTGAAAATACTCACAAAGCATAGTATTTGTTAAAACAGACACATATGGCATGACTTGAGTACAAAAACTTTTAGGCAATTCTATTTTCGAAGTCATTTTAAAACAGTTGAGTCGAGGCTTATTTCATAATCTTTATCACATATTCTCATTTCATTGGCACCACTAGCCACAACTATAACTTAAAGTCTTGTCACGTTGGCCACACTCTATATACCCAATTCACTTATTTCACTTCTAGCCATCTTTATAGATTATCAACAATAAGCCATTTCCAATCAAGACTTTAGGTACACATATGAGCAATTAAGAGTCTTAAAAATATTGAGATTTTCTCACACAATTTGGCATCATAACCTTCATTTGGAACACGACTCAAAGACATAGCATTTTAATAAACATATCATTCTTGAACACATTACCAAAGGATAACATAATGTGATAGGAACATTCAAAACAAGTTTTGATTACACAATTCTCATCACTTTGCTGACTCAGGACAATCTAATTTATTGGGAACAACTCGGAACATAGAATAAGGAACTTGAGACAACCATACTTGGAACTTACGGGAACATCATGGAATTCAATTTTAAGAGAAAAAGTTTAGCCAACATACCTCGCTTTGAGCATTCCTTAAATTACTACAATATTCCAAAAATTCTAGCATTCCCAATCTATTTTGAGACATAACAAAATTGAGTATAAATTAGGAAAGTATTCATGGTTTCAGCTCATTTGAGCATTTTATCTAACACTAGGAGTGCAAATTTGGTTACAAGGTTCTTCTACAAGATTTCCTTCACTCCACAACCCAATCCTTACTTATTTGAGCTCAACAATCTTCCTACAAACCTTATTGGTACAAGCATATATACATAATACTCTTAAACCCAAGATTCACACTCCCAATCACCCATCTTTTACCCTAAACTCGAAATTATAGACTAGGGGTTTGAATCTTACCTCTTAGATGAAGATCTTGTGAGATTTTCTTGTTGGATTTCAAAGCTTGGACAAGATCTTGATGAACAAAGAACTTGGGCTTCTTCCTTTCTCTAGAACACTCTTACTTTTCTCTAAAAAAACCTCAGATAATTGCCCCAAAATAAGCCCCAAAGCCTATTTATCAAAATGGGGTCGGGTTATGAAAATAGAAAAATTAACCCTCTGAAATCAGGTCTGCGGACGCATAATGGACCGCAGAATGGGTATGCGGGTCGCACAATGCACTGCAAAATCGATACCCAGAACTGGGCTACGCTGGCCAGGTCTGCGACCAGTTTTGCAGTCGCATAACCACTTTGCGATCGCATAATTGGCCGCAGAATCACCTTCTACCAACCTTTGGTAATTTGCTCATAACTTCTTGTAGGAGTGTACAAATGATGAACGGTTTAAATAATTAGAAACTAGACACATAGACCTTTCTTTTCATAGGTAATACACTATATAAATCTTTATATCAAGAGAGTTATGCTCGTTTGACGTTATGTCTTGTGCGAACTCACTTGAAACTTTATCCCATCATAAAATTTTCAACTTGACTTCTTAGACCATAAACCATTCTTAATGCACCTCATACATATATTATCATGATCAATTGATATCATTCATATAATAGTCCTTGTCTGCATACAAAATAACATAATTAGCACACATCAATTTTCTTAATAGCGCTTAAGTACTTCAAAATTTTTCGGGGTGTTACACCAACCATAAAAATTTCACGCAAATCCGACTCCGAATCAATGTTCAAAACTCTAAAATTCACTTTAGGAAAGTTTAGACGAAACCCCCAATTTCTCTTTAAAATTCATAATCCAAATGCCAAAATCGAAGATAAATTCATGAAATATAATAAAAACATAGTAGAAAACACTTACCCCAATCCATGTGGTGACAATGGCCTCCAAAATCTCCCAAATCCGAGCTCCACAGCTCAAAATATGATAGAAAGAACAAACCCTCGAATTATATATAATCTACCCAGCATTTCCACATTTGTGGACACAAACGTGCTCATGCGCCCTCGCATTTGCGAGAAAATCACGCATCTGCGATAGCCGCTTCTGCGCCCCCAATCACGCATCTGCGAGAATCCCTCAACAGGTCGCTCCCCACATCTACAACCAACAGCCACGTCTGCGATTCCGCAGGTGCAGTCCAAAACGCACAGAAGCGCAACTCTCCAGCTTGATCAAACACCGCAGGTGCACACAACTCACCGCATGTACAACAAGGCACCTGCGTTAAATGCTCCGTAGAAGCGGAACTCACCTGGGCGACTACCCTTCATAGAAGCGATCTACAAATCTGCATAAGCGGTACTCCACCTGCGGCCAAAACCACGCAGGTGCGAGAAACTAGCACCAGAAATGCTCAAAGTGATCAAAACCATCCGAAACTTACTCGAATCACACCTAGGGCCCCGGGGACCCCGTCCAAACATACCGACAAGTTTCAAAACTCAACACGGACCTACTCAAGGCCTCAATCCACACATAACAACATCAAAACCACGAATCACACATCAAATCGAACTTAATAAACTTTTAGAACTTTCAATTTTCAAAACTCGTGCCGAACCATACCAATTCAACCCGGAATGACTCTCAATTTTGCACACAACTCCCAAATGACATAACAAAGCTATTCCAATTCTCTGAACAACAGTCCGAACCCGATTTCATCAAAGTCAACTCCTGGTCAAACCTATGAACTTTCCAAACCTTCGAATTGTCAACTTTTGCCAATTAGGGCCAAAACCTTCTGGAAACATCCAAATGCAAATCCGGGCATACGCCCAAGTCCAAAATCACCATCCGGACCTAATGGAACTATCAAAACTCCGATCCAGGGTCAAATACGCAAAAGTTAAACTTGGTCAACTCTTCCAACTTAAAGCTTCCTAGTGGAGAATCATTCTTCCAAATCGATCCCCAATCACCTGAAAACCAAAACCGATGATTCATACAAGTCATAATAAAACATATGAAGCTACTCAAGACTTCAAACAGCTGAATGGAATGCAAATGCTCAAAACGACCGGTCGGGTCGTTACATTCTCTCCCACTTAAACTTACGTTCGTCCTTGAACGTGCCAAGAGTCATTCTAAGGCCATCAAACCACTACGTAAACTCACCGTGCACATACCCGGGGGCGATCCCACGTCACCTCAATCCATATAAGCCCATCAACACAACCTAACTGAAGATTCTTCCTTCAACCTTAGTCCATAAACCTTGGAACCCAATTTCCAATATCCGGAATCCATTACAAGACCTGATTGTCACGCCCCAACCTCGGGAAGTGTGACCCGCACTCAACCGAGTGAACCTAGCCGAGCAAGCCTGTTAGATATTTTCTACCCAATTAACCCATGATCAAGAAAAGATATGATTTCATTAATTATACAGTAGGAATCTCATTCATACAAGCCTAAATCGTTTCATTAGTCATTGCGCCCTTAAGTCTAAATATACATATTTCTTATAGTTCAAGGGGAACAAGTGATCATTCACAACATAATTTGTTTAAAATTCCCAACACCCATATACATCCCACATAGTGTCTACGGAGCCTCTAAAGATATAAAAGAGAGTAAAGATGGTGCCGACAACAAGGCCCCGGCTATACCTCAAAAAGTGACCATAATATAACCAAAAGGTACAATACATGACCCCGGAATGATATGAGGCTCACCGAGTCCGCTGAGAAGAGGATACAGCACTATCTGTGATCCGCACTGTCTGGTATGTAACCACCTGCATCCATTCAAAGATGCTGCGCCTCCGGCAAAAAGGGACATTAGTACCGTCGAATAACACTAGTATGTATAGCTAAAAACCAACTCAATAGAATGAATAATAATACAAGAGGAACCGTCAAGAATTCAATAAGGGCTTCAAATAATAGTAAAACAACAAGTTAAGGATAATATACTTTTCAAGACAATTTCCATATTACTAGGTTGGTGACCTTTAGTACCGATGTTCCATAATTCACAATACCTCTGTATTCTTACACGGAGTCCAATCTCAGCCCGATCGGCTAGGCCGCCTCATCTGAGACATTACCACAATTTCATTATAACTTTCCAGCACAGTACCACCATATGTGCGGCATGGCATCCGATCACGGCCCGATCAGCTAGGCCATCCCATTTGAGAAATTACCACAATTTCATCCACAATACCACCATATTCTTACACGGAGTCCGATCTCGGCCCGATCGGCTAGGCCATCTCATTTGAGGCATTACCACCATTTCATTAGTCAATTATCTCACATCGTACTTCTTAACAATTACAAAGTCATTCTTGGCACTTGGCCGTATTTTATAGTTCCAGACCCCTTTTCCACATTCAATATCATTATCAACAACAATAAGGCTTCCCATTCAAGACATTAAATTCACATATGAGCAATTTTCGGAACCTTAGGCACATAGAGGCTTTTAATACCATTTGGCACAACAACTTTTATTTCGATTTTGACATGAAGTCTTAATATTTCTAACACATATTCCACATTTTTGAACACATCCGCAATAACAAGATAACATGATGAAGCATTTATAATAAATATTGGACTTACATCCTTCAACACAAACACGTTAGAAATCGCCAATTCTATAATGATCAAGGGCTTACTCTAATTACATGATCATCGTGGGGTTTGATTCTAAGAAGAAGGAGGTTTAGCCAATATACCTTAATTGAGCTCCTTAAACTCTAAGATGTTCTGAAATATTAGGCACTTCAATCTATTTTAGCAATATAACAAAATTGAACCAAAATTAGGAAGATAAACATGGTTTTAGCTCATTCAGCATATTATCAAATACTAGGTGTGCATCAAAACCTTAAGGCCCTTTTCTTTGTGGAGGATTCCATCCTTCCCCAACCCATTCTTTGTCATTTTTAGCTCACAATCTTCCCACATACTACAAGGATACATGCATGCAAGGTAGGCACTCCCATCCCCATGAATTACCTTACTAATGGCCCATTCTAGTTACATTTTGAAATTAAGAGTTTGGGTGATAGAATCTTACCTCTTAGGAAGAAGACCTAGGTGCCTCTCTTGATAATCTTCAAGATTCTAAGTGAGAATTGGAGAGCAATGTGATAAAGATCACTTCTCCCACTAGGACCCTCCCTCTCACTCTAAAAATATCAGAAAATATGATCAAAATGGTCCATGGGATGTATTTTAACGAAATAGGGTCGAGTTTAAAAATCGCAAAACTAAAACTCCGGAACAAGGTCTGCGATCGCATAATCGATATGCGGACCGCATATCGGTCGCATAATTGCGGACCAAAATGACCAAAAATATGTCTGTGTTTGCAATCACTATGCGGCCCGCATAACTGTTTTGCGGACGCATGATACACCGCAAAACAGTTATGTGGTCGCATAGTCGACCGCATAATTGCTTCCAGGCTGACCCTCACCTGCCTCACTCTGCGGCCATTATGCGGTCCGCAGAGTGATTCTGCAGTCGCATAATGGACCACAGATACGCATTTTTCTGCCAAAAATTTTCCTTTACTTTCTAGTGCATTGTTCAACCCAAAAGGTCTGAACCGCGGCTCACAAGCTCGCCACGAAGATTTTCTATAATACACAACAGGTAAAACCAATTCGGCACCACGAAACATTATTATTATTATTATTATTTTCTTTTGCAAAATTTTACGGGGCCTTACACTGATTCTCACATCCATACACTGTATAACTCCGATTAACCTGAATCAAGCCATAACCATAACCCAAATCGTAGTCACATGATATACCACATAACCCATGTCCCCATAGCAATAACTTTCGGCCACAATAGCTGCTCAATAACAAATTTTATACCGATAACAAACTTCGTACCAAATAAAACCTTGTTCAAAACCTTCATACACTTCCAATGATGGAAGAAACATGCAGAATCTCACAACAACTCATCAGATCAACAAGTTATGGATCTCTCTCGATAAGATCCATTGCCAAATTATATGCTGACTTCCTATATTATTCTTCAAAACATACCGTATCAAATCTGATAGCACTTATTCTAGGTACAATGACCTCATCCCATCAAGCACAAGCTGATCTACTGACATGCCATGCCAATACTACCTAGAGCCACAAACGATGAAATCCGTGCACCAATAAGCAACAACACAACTATACACAAATATGGAAAATGACTCAAAAGAGAGAACCACCCCGCATGCTCAACTGATACCACCTCACACGCAATGCTAGGAATCCATCACCCAAAGGAGAATCAAAACACATGAAATCAACGCAAAAGATCATATCCCAATATAACTTCACCGCAATGCGTGACCTAATCCAAACACCGGTCCACATGAAATACCTCAAATCATGATGCTTATAATCAACAACCATATGTATAGCAACAACAAATACTCTATGTGCATGATCATAACCACTGAGAAACAGATAGAACAATATGCCACAAACAGTAAAACCATAACCAAGGTGCAATTGGTTATTCAACAACCCCAAAGTCGTCTCGCTCGAATTCCGCTACAAGGCCCAAACAAGACCGTATCATATGTACATAGTCAACAGTCTCACAACCCATCGTAGCATAGAAGAGTAACACATAGAACATATCAGAACACGAATGAGCTTAACTCTAACTGAGTGACACATCCCTCAACAATAGCAATGATGAGTCAACAAATCCGACCCGGTGTAGAATACACTTCCTCATTAGGCCTACCAATGCCCCCCCCCTCCCCCCAAAAAAAAATCAACTACGGTACAAATAGATAAATAACCCTCCAAAAGTCCATAATTATAATAACCTAACCATAACACATACTATTAGTTATCTAACTTTGGCCATACCTTCACAGTTCGCAACCAAGGAACAATCTGCCCTGAGAACCCTCCTTGTCTCCAAATCCCTAGAATACAAGAATCACCACATCCGATCCCATCTCTACCATTCGAATGATAACTCATCTCTCATACTCAATCATCCTACGAGAAATACTTCCATAATTCTTCTGTGCCACATAGAAAAATCTGAACATTAGTAGTCAATCAACCAGGCGATTACCACAATACCAGTCAAGCATCTGCAAGTCAAAACACATTGCGCCTTTCGAAAATACACTTTTCTCATGTGATACCATATAGTGCTAGCATTTTTATAAATGTCTGAATTCGTTTGTGTTGTGTAAAATTCATGACCTTCCCTTCGAAATTGAATCACAACCTTGTACTTATAAATCTCAATCCCACACGTCGCACCTCATCTATCATGCCATCATATAAAAACACGAGAATCCCATTATCAACTATGAGTCACAAGCAGGATATATACCCATCAGCCAGAAGCCTTTCACTTGATCCTATCCAAGAGACAATCACAATATGCAACGTACTCCTCGTGCCCGTAGAAAAATATACATCTCAAGTCATGGTAGAAATCATCGAGAACTCTTCAAAACCCATTTTCATATAACCAAGCCATCAAGACTGAATCCCTCTAACTCAACAAAGCCACGTAGGTCGCCAACCCAAGAGTATTGCTGCAAAACACCCATAAAGCCTCCCCACATCATAAGAACCAAAAGAATCGAGCATACCATTACCAAACTGATCCAACCTACTACCAAGTTGTCCTATTTCCTTTGAGTTTCTTCTAAATTAACTTTAAGTTAACACTTCTCCTTGCCATAATACCATGATCCTCAACCAAAACTTTCCACACGAGATCCTAGCATGAAACCACGTCGCCTTAAATCCCAAAAGCCATTGTACTCCCTTTTAGGCACTCAAACTACTGCATCTGAGATACCCACTCTGAAGTGACCTTATGTGAATCTAAAGTCATTTCCTTAATCTCTATGATACAGAAATACTGCGAGTACCGACACCATCCAACACAAATCTCAGATTGTAGCCATGTCCAAATCCGGGGAAATCCTCAAATGCCACATATGAATCTTGAACTCCTTAGAACCTTCTCAAGAGTTATCCACCCCATTCAAATCTTAAATACACCATCCAAACGAGCCGAACGACCTATGCTCCATTAGTACACCAGTACCCAAAGAAGTGTAATAACTTAAACCTAAACCATTTCATCCATCACGAACAACAACCTAAACCATTCCAAGACTTCCATATATCCATAAGGTGTAATACATCATACTTCCTAAAATTTCCTTGCTTGAGTCATCCTCAAAACCATCCTCTGCAAGTCATAACCGATCCACAAGTATGCCTCAGACTGAAACAAATACAACACATAACCATGTAATAAAATCGTCGATAGCAGACTCCCCTACTTGGCTCAAAGCCATAGAACAAAACATCCGATAACACACAATACCCATACTCTATTACTGCCATAATCCCACACTGAGATTCAACTAAATCCTTCATAAGCTCATGCAACACAAACCATAAAATACCTCAAATCATCGGCTAAGCTCGCATTCATCCTTGTGACAGTCAAGTCAACTTTCTCAATCGAACCAAATTCAATCGCAACACATATACCCTGACTTTCTCAATCGAACCAAATTCAATCGCAACACATATACCCTACTGGTAGAAAGAAAACTCTTCACATAACATCATAATGATCACACATTTGTAGACCACCCCGTAGGAGATAACCCACCTGCTTACCCTCAAATTGGCATTTCACTACGCCCTACCATTGCCACAACCATCATGTAATCACTTAATCTTCTCGAGTCTAAACTCGTCAACGAGACATAAGAATCTACTTTATCCCATTACTGGACAACATAAAAGATCCCTCAACACGAGCATAACTCGATATTGTACAACACATCAAGACAAAAATCAAGCATCCAATAATCCTTTTCATATCCTAAGCAACCCTTCTCGTAACATTAAATCCATCTGAACACATCCCGCATGTAATGCCATGTTAAAATTTCCTAATGATTTAAGATTTTAAGGTGCGCCAACAGTATTTGGAAATAACGTGATCAAGTATTAAAGGAGACCCATGGGATAGAACCACATCATTTTGAAATGAATATATGTTTTTAGGGTGTGTTGGAACATACTAAGGTGTTTTAGGAATGGCAAGAACTTGTGTGGAACAAGTTGGATACATTAAATGGAAAGGATGTTCCAATTCACATAACGTCCTACTTGAAATCCATGGTGATACCAAACTATAAATACTTAGGAGGTTATCTACCTATCAAATTAAAGCCCTTTGAGTCTAGTTTCCAACACATCAAACCGTTTGTCATTTGGACACTCCTACAAGAAGTTATGTTCAAATTCCCAAAGGCTGGAAGAATGTGACCGTGCTATATCCCTCGCGAAGCCAGGTCTGTAGCGTGCTAGACCGTGCTATAACCCTCGCGAAGACAGGTCGGTAGCGTGCTAGACCGTGCTATATCCTTCACAAAGCCTGGTCTGTAGCTCACTACAGAGATCACAAAGCCTGGTCTATAGCTCGCTACAGAGCTCGCGAAGCCTGGTCTATAGCTCGATACAGACCGTGCCTAGCGTAGTCTGTAGCTCGGTCCAGATTTTAGAGGGTCCGTTTCTCTAATTTCATAACCCGACCCTAGTTCCTATAAAATCATCTTAGGGTCATTTTTGATGGATAATCTGATATATTTAGAGAGGGGGAAGTGCCCTAGAGTGAGAGGAGGAATTTCTAAGCCCTTGTTCATCAAATCTTGCTCAAGCATTGAAATCCGACAAGAAATCCCTCAAGTTCTCCATCTAAGAGGTAAGGTTCCATACCCTAGTTTTCAATTTCGTATTTGGGTAGAAGATGGTTGATTAGGAGTATGATTCTTGGGTGTAAGAGTATTATTTATACATGTATGTTCCAATAAGGTTTGTGGGAAGACTATTTAGCTCAAATAAGTAAAGATTGGGATGTGAAATGAAGGAAGTTTTGTAGAAGAACCTTGTAGTCAAATTTGCACACCTAGTGTTTGATAAAATGCTCAAATGAGCTGAGACCATGAATATCTTCCTAATTATGGTTCAATTTTGTTATGCCTCAAAATAGATTGGGATCACTAGAATTTTCGGAATGTTGTAGTAATTTAAGGAAAGCTCAAAGCGAGGTATGTTTGCTAAACTTTCTTCTTAGAATTAAATTCAATGATGTTCCCGTAAGTTTCAAGTATGGATGCCTAAAGTTCATTATTCTATGTTACGGGTTGTTCCCAATAAATTCAAATGTCCCAAATAAGAAAAATATCGAGAACTATGTATTCAAAATGTGTTCCGAATATTCCTATCATATTATGTTATCTTTTGGGAATGTGTTCAAGAATGATATGTGTATTAAAATGCTATATCTTTGAGTGGTGTTTCAAATGAAGGTTATGATATTAAATTGTGTGAGAAAACTCAATATGCTTAAGAATCTTAATTTCTCATATGTGTACCTAAAGTCTTGATTGGAAATGTCTTATTGTTGATAACCTATAAAGATGGTTGGAAGTGAAATAAGTGAATTGGATATATAAAGTGTGGTCAACGTACCAAGAGTGAAAGTTATACTTGTGGCCAATGGTGCCAATAAAATGAGATGATGTGAGAAAGATTATGAAATGAGCTTTGATTCAACGAATCTAAAATTGACTTTGAAAAGAGAATTGCCTAAAAGCTTATGAACTCAAGTGATGCCCATATGTGGTTGTTTTAGCTAATGCTATGTTTATTGAGTATTTCCTATGTGTTATAAACCCCTACGTTCTTGCAAGTAAATGACTTCGATTATTAAGTCCCCAAGAGTCATGAACCTAGCTAATGACCTCAAGAGGTCAAGGGAGTGAATAATGAGATGGAAGGGAGATGTCCTTTGTTAGATGATGATGATGAATGATGAACCTTAAGAAAGAGAAATTGGGCCCATATGCCATTGAAATCGACTTATTGATTTACCATGCATGTACTAATGTAATGAGTTATGTTTCTCCATGATAAGCATGAACATAAAGTATTCTAATGATATGAGAAATTACGACCTTAAATGTAATGACAAACTATGTCGCTTTGAGTTTATATATAGTATTGTGGTATTGTGGAATACACCTCCACCCACATATATTGGGGAAAGGCGGTAGGGCTACTTTGTGTAGGAATTGTGGTATTGTGGTATACACCTCCACCTGCATATATTGGGGTGAGGCGGTAGGGCTTATATCATCAAAGTAAACTCCCGGTCAAACCTATGAACTTTCCAAACCTTTAAATTTTCACTTTTCGCTAATTAGCGCAAAAATTATAAAACATCCAAATGCAAATCCAGGCATACGCACAAGTCCAAAATAACCATCCGCACCTAATGGGACCATCAAAACTCCGATCATGGGTCAAATACACAAAAGTCAAACTTGGTCAACTCTTCCAACTTAAAGTTTCCTAGTGGAGAATCATTCTTCCATATCGATCCTGAATCACCTGAAAACCAAAACTGACGATTCATACAAGTCATAATACAATATATGAAGCTACTCAATACTTCATACAGTTAAATGGAATGCAAATGCACAAAATGACTGGTCGGATCATTATAGCTTCGTACCCTAAGACAAAAACAATATCAATCACAATTGCATGGCAGCAATCTCATGCCGACACCCAATCAATCCGCGCAACATGTCCACATGTGCCACAATCATAATAATTCAAGATAACTAATCATCATCAAGAGGCATATCCTCGTAACTTATCAAAAAAGTACACATGGACATGATAATACTAAATAAATGCGGATAAGTGTTCAACATATAAGCACGACTACAACTAAATCAATTTAGCAATAATTTCACAAATGCCCAACTTGACCAATTTTGGAAATTGTAATCCTAAAACAAGATCTCTGGCATGGAAAAGATAAGATCGCGTAGTCATACGAGAATTACACATGTATCATAGAGAGAACACAATAAAATCAAGGTGTAGTAGAAGCCTAGAGTCTAATCCAGTCATTTTCATACATAGCACTCTCATATACGCTCATCATCTCGCATATACACCGCATTAAATATATTACATATTTTCTCATACAAGATTAGGCAAGATACTTAACTCAAACGGGCTAAATCAATACTTCAAAAATTCCTTTCCTTTGGAAACCACCTCTGATAGGTTCAAATCTAGCCAAAAACAATTCAGTAATATCAAATAAAGCCATATAAAACAATCCTAAATAATAAAGTTTTAATCTTTAATCAAATTTCTAAAAGTCAACCCGGGCCCACACGGTCAAAACCCGAGTCAAGGGGTAGATCTCGACTACTCATAATCCCATGAGTCCAAATATATGATTAGATTTTAAAACCGAGTCCAAATCGACTCCCAAATCCCCTAATTTTATTTTCTTAAGTTGTAGATAAGACCCCCAAATTGTTCTTTAAAATTTCAAGTTTTAGGTATAGAAATTCATGGGGAATTGAGATATAAAGCCAAATCCGAGTAAAAATTGATTACCTCTAATACAGTAGTGAATTTGTTCTCTAAAATCTCCACCCCTCGAAATCTAGGGCTTAAAATATGAAATAACGGGTCTAAGAATTCTTAAAGTTTGCTCTCGTGATAGCATTCGCGAACGTGACTACTGCTTCGCATTCGCGAAGCACAAAAATTACACTACCCATTTTAACTCTACATGAACACCGTCCCCTCCATGCGAATGCGATGCACAAGCTCCCCCAGAACTGCGTGAATGCGACAAGCCTCTCGCGAACAGGCCAAGCCTCTCACGTCCTACCATCCTCCTACGCGAATGCGTCCTCCTTGGCGCGAACGTGAAGGCTAACCAGCCACAACCCTTCGCGAATGCGACTCCACTGCCGCGATCGTGAATAAGAAATTCCTGCCCAGCTCAAAAGCACTCTGCAATCGCAACACACCACCACGAACGCGAAGAAGGGTCTGACACTAGCAAAAACCCGCAACTCTTAAAACTTAACTTTACAACAAAGGAACTAAGTGTTCCCATTCACTCTAAAACCTTCCCAGAACCAAACTAACTATCCCCGCAAGTCACAAAACAACAACCAAATATATATGAAGCATCAAATAATAAAGCAAGGCTCAAATATACAAAACGATAGGCTGGGTCATTACAGAGATCTGCTGGGTCAAGATAGACTAAAATTTGGGTCATACCCCAACTCGCCCAACTCTTGCCAAGCTTTAATTAATATACATTATTTTCTTATAAATTATTTAATTACCAAATACGATTTTTTTTGTTATGATAATATATAATATATCAAGTAAAAAGATTATTTTAAAAATATTTTAGTAAAGTTTCTCATGGATTAATTTGGGCTAAAATCAGCCCAACTTTAGATGAGCTGAAATGTGCTGGGTCAAGATGAGCTGAGTTTAACAATGGGAAGGTCAATGAGCGACCCAACCTTGGGCGGGTTTGGCGGGTTTAATGGGTTTGGGCTTAAAGTTTTAACCCTAGTTCCAACCATGCTTTTACAAATTTAGTTTGAATAAGATGTGTTTGCAATAAATTTTCAACATACGAAAAATAACTGCAATCAGAAAGAATAAAGTAATTTTATCAATACATTGTAAGTACAATTATATTTCTCCCTTAATTCTTCTCTCTTGATGATTTACGTGATTCAAGGGCTGGAGCAGCATATTTTTAAAATGCAGGATGATGCATACCTCCTTGGGATGTATTTGATCTCCATGAAAGGATGACTCTGTTAAAAGATCTTGTGGGTCTTCTTGAACTATTTGATTGTCAATAAGTATCCAGGGTATACCTTGATCCCTTTGTGAATATCCCATGAGTTTATGGAATTTTTGATCTCGATCTTTGAGATACCTCTTCAGGGGAATATGTAACCTTTTTTATAGGTGTGAATTAGGGTTAAGGTGGAGTAGCCTCCATGAAACCCTTGATGATGGGTCTTAGGGTTATAAGAGCATGGATGAGATCATCTTGAATTCAGGACCTAGCCCAAATTTGTATGAGTTTGACCCCTTAAATTTCGGTGTCTACAAATGCCCCCTACTTCAAGGCTTCTGGTGTGTAGGCTTGCCGGATCACGAAAATGAGTTTTGAAGTACCAACGAGGGTTACCACTTTTTTTTCTTCAAATTGAAGAGTAACTTATAGCAGTTGGAATCCTTGATCGTTATCAAGAACATGGAATTGCCGTGCCGTTCCTGTCTGGAGATTTTCTCATTGTTTATGCACCAGTAACCAAGGATTCCACAGTAATAGAAAATATTTTATTTCTATTACATGTGTTATTTGGGTGATAACTAGAGAACCATCCATGTAAGGCCTTAGTTTCTTTATTCTTTCAATCATGGTGATTCTTCATGCTAAGTGAAACCATTGACCTTGCCGTTTCTATAGTTTGCTGACACCTTTTATTTTCTTCAGCCTTTCCATTATTTTGAAGTGTATTATGTCTCAACTAACGCTTATTTGCAGCCGTGTCTTTATCCATATGACAAAGAAACCATCGTGTTGAAAAAACCCAAACCTTCATAACTCTCAGGAAGTCCAAAGGTGGAGCAACACTTTTAGCATTCATTCTCACCGCTTTGCGCCATAGAAATCACTCGGTGCATTTTTCTTGTAGTTTTGCAGCTTGTTCAGGAACCACTTTGATATAAGACAAAAGATGTTGCCACCAATGATTGCAATCATCGTAATATATGTGGTTGCGGTGATGTCCTTGCTCACTGCTCTTCTTTTAAGGGCATCGCATCAATTGATTTTGAAATTTAGTTTCCAATTTTCAGGAGGAAGAGATGAAGTGCAAACATGGTCCTACTGGACGTGCCAATTTGTTTGCAATAAATTTTTAACATACAAAAAATAGCTGCAATCAGAAAAAGAGTAAAATAATTTTATCAATCATCGGTAAGTACAATTATATTTCCCCCTTGATTCTTCTCTCTTGATAATTTACGTGATTTGAGGGTTGGAGCAGCATATTTTTCGAATGTCAGATGATGCAGACCTCTTTGGGATGTATTTGATCTCCATGAAAGGATGTCTCTGTTAAAGGATGTTGTGGTTCTTCTTGAACTATTTGATTGTCAATAAGTATCCGGGTATATCTTGATCCCTTTGTGAATATCCAATGATTTTATGAAATTTTCGATATCAATCTTCGAGATACCTCTTCAAAAGAACATGTAACCTTTTTTATAGGTATGAATTAGGGTTAAGGTGGAGTAGCCTCCATGAAATCCTTGATGATGGGTTTTAAGGTTTTAAGAGCATGGATCAGCTCATCTTGAATTCATGACCTAGCCCAAATTCGTTTGAGTTTGACCCAATAAATTTTGGTTGTCTACAAATAATTATTTTTCAATAATTTCTTAGAGCATAAAATTAAAACTGCAATCACAAACATTTATAAAGAAAAAAGAATTTTATTGATAAACACTGCAGGTTACAACTCTATTTATCCCTTGATTCTTACCTTCGTTTTGTTATCTGTAATTCGAGGGCCTTAGAGGCGTATTTCTCGAATGTATGATGATATGCATCTTCTTGTTTTATTTGATAAATCAAGAAGCATGTCGCATCACTCCATTTGGATCTTGAATGTTTTTAGAACTTTGAGCAAGACATATTTGACATGTCTTTGATCTCTTAATGAATATTCCAAGAGTTTTATTAAATTTCGGAGATCGTATATTTGATCTCTTTGTGCATATTTTGAGGGTTTATGGAATTGATGAGATAGTTTTTATGGACATATGTAGTTTTGGCATGAATTAGGGGTTGGGTAGAGTAGCCACCAAGTAACCCTAATGGGCTCATCTTGTAGAAGCCCTAGTCCAAAAAAACTTTTATGCACTAATTTGACAAATTTTCAATGTCTACAAGATGATCCAAAAAGTTAATGAATTTAAAAAGGTAAAAAATATATTTATTTTTTTAAGAAATGCCGTGTGGATAAAATTCCACGGGGCAACGTGTGGCTCTCACCTCCATCGGGTGAGGTTAGTAAGGGGTAAATGATATGAATATTCAAGTTCAGAGGGAATAATTAAGACAATACAATGTTTAGATGTGCACTTTGGGTGGTTCTAACCGTAGCAAGTTTCCGTGAGATGCTGTTGATTCTGTTCGAAAATAGATGGCCTTATTAATATTTTGTTTACTCTTAAAATTGAATAATAATTAAACTTATAATATGGTTCTAAGGACATGTGATTTCATCTAATATCAATTGATAAATGTGAGGATGGGTAATAGAAATTAACAATAAAGTAAAGCAAACCGGTGTTAGAATGGAACTCAACCCTCAAGTTTGGATACCGTCGAACTGGTTGATGCCTAAACAATTAAAGTATAACAAGGTGATGAACAATAGAATAAAAGAGAAAGAGAATTATATTGCTTTTTATATCTATCAGCGGTGTCCTACAAATGATTAGAACCCCCCTTTATATAGTAGAGGAATCCCACTTATGGTATGATTCTAATTACAGAACGAAATCATATGATTAGCTAATTAACCGTTTCTGATTTGATCCGTTCCGAGATTTACGCCATGATCCTCGACTAGTCACCGAGGTTTACGCCGTGATCCTCGACCAGTCACGGATATCTCGCCTTTCTGTTATTATGTTATCTTCGATTTTGCTCGATGTCTGTCTCATTTGGCTTCGATCGCTACTAGCCTCGATCTCGACAGGTACCTCGATTCTGAACTCGGTACCTAATCCTTGTGATTTATTCTGTTCTGTTACGAGGCCGTCCTTCGATGCAATCTCCCGGTCTCGATTAAATAGTAAAATTGGGTGGGCTCGATTTTAATCGTATACAGATAGTCCCCTCATTTTTTGGAGTGTAATGACAAGAAATGAATTGAGCCTTCGATTTTTCTACCTCGACCTGTCATGACGTCATCCTGACGTAAGCGACGAAAGTGACCAAAATATCCCGTCAGTACAGTTACCAAGGCATTAAATGCATGTCAGTCGATGATCGGCCACCGCCAATTTTGAACCGTCATTGTGAAATCTATAAATAGCTCCTCTCTTCACCATTTTGAACTTTTACTTTCAAATTTCCAATCTCCAAAGCTTTTTACATCTTCTAAGTTCTTCATCTGCAAATCTACAATTTTCACTGCTAACCTCTTCTTTGAACACCAAATCTTATCATCTCCATCTATTTTTTACTTCAAATCCAAATGGAGAAAACATCAAAAACTGTTCCTCAAACGAAAAATGCTTCTTCATCGCGGCCGGGCCGGCGACAAAACACTGGTGGAGCGCGCCTTGAGGAGTGTGTTCCCTGGGGTACGTCCTCACTTCCGACTTTAAGACCGATAAAACCTCGTCGATTCCCGGTCGATGCGAGCCAGTGTCGAGGTATATATATGCTTGATAATCGAGGGATACCTAAAGCAGGTAAAGAAAGACTGCAACTGGGAGGGCAAAGAGGTGGTGATCTCGACCCCCGAAGAGGACATCACTACCCATGTGGAAGGGTTTCTAAGTGTATACACTTACCCTTTCACGCTGGGCCCCCTTGACTCCATCGTCATTGATTTTGCCGTCAATATCAAATAACCCTAGGACAAATCCATACTTCCTTTTGGCGAATTGTTATTCTGCTTCGATTCTTTGTGAGCAAAGTCGAGGGGATGCCTTTCACCTTTGACCACCTTATCAGGTTGTACAGCCCCCACCTCTATCGAGGCGGGTTGATAAAACTCCAACGCTGGGCTACAAAAGTGTTGTTCTCGTAAGCCGAGGAAGAACCTCATCCTCCTGACCGAAGACTCTGTTCGGCGTCTAAGGGAGGAAGATGAAGAAGAGGAAGAAGACAACTCCGGGCTGGTGGCCCGAGTGGGAATGAGCACTGAGGCCCCAAAGGTCACTGAATTGGTGAAGGCTGCAGAGACTCCGTCTCGAGATGAGGGGATCTCGGGAAGAGACTTGGACGAAGTTCCCCAGTCCTCGAGGATTGAAGATGCCTCCCACCATAATGAGCCAACGGTGGGTATGGCTGTAGAGGCTGGTCTCAAGGCCCCTCGAGATGGAGAATACGCTCCAAGTGATCCACTTGGGGTAATAAAAATTAGAGGCTCCTCGCTGCTCCCCTTGTTTTCTGAGGAGATGATTCAAGAGGCTCAGGCCTTGAAGACCCTCTACATCGAAGGAGCCCACGGAAGGGAGGATACCTTCCGTGATTACTTTACTGGGGTCGAAGATGCTACCGGCCTGAGCGACTTGGAGGTCTCGAAGAAGGACATGGGCGGGGCATCGAGTCTTTTCAATGAAGCACAGCAAGCTCTGAATCGGGTAAGCCTTAATTCCCCTTGTTGGTATTACCCTTGTGTTCATTTCTAACTTTTTTTCTTCTTTCTGCGTAGGCCTCAGTGCTTCATCGGGAAGCATTTTCTCGGTCTCGAGCTGAGCTGAGTCGGTAAGAGGCCGACATTCAAAGGCTTACCGAGGAGAGGAATGCCCTCAACCTTCTCGGTGGGCCAAAAAAATAAGAGATCAAGGACCTCTGAGACAAGTTAGCAACGGCTCACAAAGATCAGACCGACCTGATCGAGCAGGTAATGAAAATATTAAAAGCTCATGGGCTCGATTCGGGAACGGTGTCTAACATTTTACTCTCACAGCTTCAGCAGAAGGTCGAGAGGATCGAGCAATTCTGTGAGGAGATCAACATGATGAAGGTGTATTCCTTAGGGTGGAAAGAAGGTATGGACCGCTTTGTTGCAGAAAAAGAGATTGCTCGAGTCCAATTGTCATTGGTCAAAAGTCAGCTTCGAGGCATGAAGGAGAAGAGCTCGGCTCAGGAAAACAAAATAGAGGAGCTCGAAGCTCGGTTGGCTTCCGAACTTGCAAAGGCCAAATCTGAAGCCGAAAAGGCTAAAGCCAAGGCAGATGCGATAGTGGCTGTCTACCGGGCCGATGCTGAAGCCGCTCAAGTCCAAGCTTGAGAGGTAACCGAGACCGCTCAAACTCAAGCACATTGGACTGCTGAACTTGCCAAATGCCAATCTCGGAGGGAAACCCTCGAGGAGATCCACGCTCGAGGTTTCGATCTTACCGATGAGATAATAAAGGCTAGAGAGCATGAAGCTGATGCTGGAGTGCTGGCCTCCTCCGATAGATGATGATGACTCCGAGAGCAAGAGCGGGTCCGAGAGCGGGGGGGACCTCGATGGAGAAGAAACTGCCCCCAGAGAAAATTAGGAACCTTAGTATTTTTCACTTTTGATCTTTTGTGTAGGATCCTGATCGGACCTTGTAAATATTCTCATATATATAAAGATCTCTTTCCGACTTGTCTTTATTTCATTTTCTGCCTTGTGAAAATTTTGTTTCATTCATGCCTTATGAAAATTTTGTTCATAAGTTCGAGGCTTAGGCAATTTGATCGAAGCCGGACTAGTGTAGTTTTTATAATCGAGTGAGTACTTGCTCGAACTCGGAGTAGGGTGACCCTTAGGTTTTAATTGAGTGAGGATGATTTCTCGAACTCAAAAATAAAATGGCACTTTAGGCTCTTGAATTAGGCCGATACGGCCATAGTAAAAAGAATGGCTTTCTCCCTTTTCGGCTTGAAAAGTTTATTATTTATTCATATAAAATCTGTTGTGCCTTAGCATGAAATAAAGAATTTTGAGAGTTCGAATGAATTTGTACCTATTAGGGTTTTCGAGGGTCGATATTAACGAGACCCTAAGTAATTCAGCCGAGGGTAGCCTTTTTAACCAGTTTATGGAAATCGAACGTCTCCGAACCGCATTAATTTGGCAGTAGCCTTTAACTTGGGATTTGCCTTTTGGGCTTGTTTCCCTGTTATACTTCAAACTTGTTCAAAGTATCAGTCCCCAAGTGGGGTGGCCGTGGCCTATAAAATCGAGGGTTGCCTTTTTTGAGGTCTTACGATCTCGAGATTTTAGTAATTCGATTATGTCGATTCTTTGGATGGCAGTCCCCGAGTGTGGGATCAATTGTTCGAACTTTAGTTGTGACCGACCCTTCAGTCAGTTTACACAACAGATCACAAGCATGACATTGTAAAGTAAAAATTTCTCTAAGGCATAAAATATCTGGCAAGGAAAAATTCTTTTTTTTCAATATATTAACATGTGTACTGTTACGCGGCGCCTTCCTGAAGTTCCTTGGAAGGGCGACGTAAGGCTAGGAAACCGATGTCATTACGGTTGCTATCCGCCAACTGAGGTCCCCTCTGTACGCTAGACTAGATTGTCAGTGCCGTACGGGAAAACCAATGTCATGAGCAATTGAAAGAGAGCAGAAAAGAGAATTGAGAATGAAAGAAAGCTTGATTGCATTGAATGAAAGCTATTACAGAAAATAAGACGGTGTCGGGGGGAGAGACACCAGTACAGAGAATTGTTTGCTTGCTTGAAAGTTTTGATTGCTTGGTCCCCCTTAATAATGCTTAAAAAAAATAAACCAAAGTTACATGACTAGACCTATGAAAGCTGGAAAATCACACTTAAAGAAAATGCAGCAAAACTACTCTATATTTACAATGAAAAGGACTTAGTCTTCTACAAAGCAGCAGCAAGTCCGTTGGCAGCAACTTTGTCTTTAGCATCAGGGTCTGCGCGCGCGGCATTGTCTGCGCGCGCGGCGCTGTCGGCTTTTGCCTGTGGCTGGGCGCTGGCGATGGCTATCGGTGGGGCGACAGAGGCACATGCGCGCTTGTCACTTGGAGCTGCCGAGACCACGGGGCCGACCGTGGCGACGGGCGTTGGGAGGCTGGCCAGGACGCCACGGGGCGCGTCCAAGGGATCATGGGGCATGGCTGGAAAGCCGCCCATGACATTCTCCCCCACCTGAGTTGGCGACGTCCTCGGCGCCTTCCTTGCAAGGTAATCATCAATCAGGCTCTTGTAGGCTTTGAGGTTTGTTCCCCTCTCCCAAGTATTCTCCTCTGCATCACATCCCTGCCATTTCACCAAGAACTCCTGGTGATCTTTTCTTGAGGCGTGAATCACTCGATCATCAAGAATAGCTTCAGCACGCCTTTTTCCGGTTGAATTGGGGCCTCGAATACTTGGTATTGTGAGTTGGCTTCGTGAAGGATCCTCCACATCTTCCCGAAAAGGTTTCAGGAGACTGACATGGAAAACAGGATGGATTTTCCACCAAGCTGGGGTATCCACCCGGTATGCAACTTTCCCAATGCGCCTTTCAATGGACAAGGGTCCAATATATTTTTGCAATAGGCGAGGGTCATGGACCCCTGCAAACAAGTACCGCTTTGGGATTTTGACCATCACTTTGTCTCCCACCTGGTATTCCACAAAGCGGCGATTCTGATCAGCATGCCTCTTCATCCGCTTTTGGGCTTTGACAAGATAGCTCCGCACTATCTCCAAATTTTGCTTCCATTCTTTTGAGAAGCTAGCAGCCCGAGGAGATTTTGACATGTTTGGTGCGTTCACTGTGTGTGGGAGTAGCGGTTGCTGTCCGGTAACAATTTCAAACGCGCTTTTGTTGGTACTTGAGCTCTTTTGCGAATTGAAACACAGTTGAGCAGCATCCAGAAGCTTCACCCAATTCTTCTGCGATCCGGTCACAAAGTGCCGGAGATATTCCTCTAGCATTCCATTGAATCGCTCCGTCTGGCCATCAGATTGCGGATGAAAACTTGAGCTATGACTCAATTTTGACCCGAGGCACTTAAAGAGTTGGGTCCAAAAATTGCTAGTGAAGCGTGAGTCGCGATCACTAACAATGTCTTTAGGTAAGCCCCAATACTTGACGACATGAGAGAAGAATAGTCGAGCTGTATCTTCTGCTGATATATATTGTGGGGCTGCTATAAAGGTAGCATACTTGGAAAACCGATCCACCACAACCAAGATAGTTGTGAGATCTCCGACCTTGGGCAATCCGGTGATGAAGTCCAGGGAAACGCTTTCCCAAGGTCTTTTTGGTACAGCTAGTGGTTCCAAGAGCCCTGCCTGCGTCAAGCGGTCTGACTTATCTTTCTGGCATACTAGACAAGTCTTCACATACTGAGCGACGTCATCGACCATTTGAGGCCAATAATATGCACGGCGAAGCAATGCCATGGTGCGTTCCTCGCCGGGATGACCGGCCCACAAAGTATCGTGGCATTCTGCAAGAAGAGTCCGTCGCAGATCTCCTCCTTTAGGAACATAAAGTCGGTTCCCTTTCACCTTCAGGAACCCATCTTCGGTGTAGAACTGGCGAGTCTTGCCCTGTCCTACCAAATCAACCAAATACTGTGCAGCAGGATCCTTGATGAGTAGATCCTGTATCTGGTCTTTTATGGTGGTGGTTACTTCGCTTCCCTTTAGGGCGGCGAGTACACACATCGATGCTAGATCAGCTCTCCGACTGAGTGCATCAGCAACATGATTGGTCTTTCCACTTCGGTACTCCAGGTTGAAGTGAAATTCCGCTAGGAGTTCCTGCCACCTAGCCTGTCGTCCATTCAGCTTTGGCTGGGTCATGAAATGGCTAACGGCTGTGTTGTCTGTCTTGACCACGAATGGGGCTCCCAATAGATAATGCCTCCAAAGGCGTAAGCAATGAACGACAGCCAATAATTATTTCTCATGGGCGGCATAGCGTCGCTCTGCATCCTTCAGTTTCCGGCTCTCGTACGCTACGGGATGCCCTTCTTGTAGCAATACTCCACCAAGTGCATAGTCGGAGGCATCCGTTTGCACTTCGAATGGCTTGGCCAAGTCAGGGAGGGCCAAGACTGGGCTACTGGACATAGCCATCTTCAATGCGTCGAAGGCCTTTGCCCGCTTGGGGCCCCAATCCCACGGGGTGGCCTTCTTGAGAAGTTCTGTCAGCGGCACTGCAATGAGGGAGTAACTTTTCACAAACCGCCGATAGAAGTTGCATAGGCCAAGGAACGACCTCAAGGCATGTATATCCTTAGGAGGCGGCCATTCTGTAATGGCCTGAATCTTCTGCTGGTCCATCTTGATCCTCCCTTCCTCGATGACATGTCCGAGGAAGTCAATTTGTTTCTGAGCAAAGGAGCACTTGGATAGCTTCGCATATAATTCGTGCTCCCGCAATCGGGCTAGGACCTTCCGCAAATGCTCCAGGTGTTCTTCTAGTGTCTGGCTATATACCACAATGTCATCCAAATAAACCACGACGAATTCATCAATGTATTCTCGGAAGACTTGGTTCATCAAGGTGCAAAATGTGGCTGGCGCGTTAGTCAAGCCAAAGGGCATAACCAGGAAGTCGTACGACCCATATCTTGTCACACAGGTCATCTTGTGCTCATCACCATCGGCAATCCGAACTTGCCAATAACCTGTCCTCAGGTCTATTTTGGTGAATACCGTCGCACCACCCAGTCTATCAAACAAGTCTGCCATTAGCGGAATAGGGTACTTGTTTTTCACGGTGATTTTGTTTAGAGCCCGGTAATCCACGCAGAGTCGCAAACTACCATCATGTTTCTTTTGGAATAGCACAGGGGACCCATATGGGGACTTAGAGGGCACAATGATCCCTGTGTCTAGCATTTCCGTCAATTGTCTCCGAAGCTCTGCGAGTTCGGGTTGTGACATTCTGTATGGCGCCCGGGCAGGTGGCTTCGCACCCGGCACCAACTCAATCTCATGGTCCACAGTTCGCCTAGGCGGAAGATGCTTTAGCATGTCTTGTGGCATGATGTCTTCAAATTCTAGAAGTAACTCCTTCACGGGTGCAGGAATGGGACCCGAGGAGCGTTCTATATCTTCCATGCAGAGGGTAGCCAGGAACGTGGGTTCATGTCTTTTTACCCCCTTCTTCAACTGCAAGGCCGAGATGTTCTTGGCTGCCATCTTCATGGGAATGCACGGAATAATGCAGGGCTTGGCCCCATTTGCCCCCATCATCAGTAGCATGTCTGCATACGGTGCGGGCATGGTATTGGTCTGTCTCAGGAATTCCAACCCCACGATTAACTCAAAGTCATCTATGATCACTACGCGCAGGTTGAACTTTCCTTCATAAGGGCCAAGCTTCACTGGTACTTCTTTGGCTATTCCACCCACTGGTTGAGGTGGTGAGTTGATAGCCTTCACACGACCTTTGCCCTTTCCTACGACTAGTCCAAGACGCTCCACCTGAGTCGAGGCTAAGTAGTTGTGGGTGGCACCTGTGTCTATCATTGCCCGAATGGGCTTGCCATTTACCTTCATGTCAACGAACATTAGGGTCCTCTCTTGATGAGGAGGAGTCCTCAAATTCGCCTTCTTATTTCCTTTCCTGGCAATTGGACAGGGGTCCTTCTTCTTGCGGATACCGGCACTGGTACCCGCTAAGGGCTCAGAAATGGAGCCAACAATTGCATTGAATGCACCTACTGGCTCGGTCTGGTCCGCATCATCGGCGTCGTCATCCGTCCCATCCTCAAAAGCTTGATGGGCATTCATCTGTGCATGTGGACATTCATTATTCCAATGTGGTCCGCCGCAATGGCGACATCCTGAGGGGGGCTTCCTCCCCCGATCATTGTTGTTAGATGCAGCACTAGTACTGCCGGAAGAGGGAGTCTTGGATTTGGGTGCACTCCGGTCTCCTCCACTTCTGCTAGGGCCACTAGTGTTTGGTTGGCCCCCTTTGTATCCTCCTCGGATAGGCTGTTGAGGCCTATCCTTCCGGGCTTCCACTTGGTAATCCCCAAGGCACTCTGCTGCTTGGATTGCCTTAGGCAACGTTCTACCCTTTGTCTCTACAACTCCATCCGGGCATAAGGTTTCAACCTTTCCAGGAAGGTGAAGAGTTTGTCTTTGTCCCCCATGTCACGGATGGTCAGCATGAGCGCGGAGAATTCCCGCACGTAATCTCGCACTGATTTGGTCTGGCGG
Source organism: Nicotiana tomentosiformis (assembly GCF_000390325.3). Lineage (NCBI taxonomy): Eukaryota > Viridiplantae > Streptophyta > Magnoliopsida > Solanales > Solanaceae > Nicotiana > Nicotiana tomentosiformis. The sequence continues at coordinate 38,432,169 of NC_090822.1, forward strand.
AGCTCCCGCAACTTTCTCCTGGCATTGTACTCAACATTTTCGGGGAAGAACTGTAGGCGTATGGCTGCCTTCAGTTCCGCCCATGTGTCGAGGGCATCTTCACCTGCCTTGATGGCTTCGTACTTCACCCGCCACCAGAGTTTGGCATCACCCTGAAGATACATGGCAGCAGTTGCTACCTTCTTAGCTTCTTCCAGGCTTCCCACGGCATCGAAGTATTGCTCGATGTCGAAAATGAAATTTTCCACTTCTTTGGCATTCCGAGCTCCACTGTATGGCTTTGGCTCAGGAATTTTCAGCTTTTGTGCCATGGGGGCGAGGTTCACACCACCCCCAAATTGGTTTCCGCCTCCTCGAAGTAGGCCTTGTAAAGCAGCATTGACAATATTGAGCTGGCCTGTCAAGTTGTCTATGGTTTATTGCATGGCAGTCACCCTGTCTGCCTCTTGTTCCCTGTTGGCTAAATCCTCGGCACGCTCCTGCTGGAGGACCTCAAATTTACCAAAAATTTCAGCTGCCTCTGTGGCTGCTGTTTGCCGGTCTTCTTCAGAGTCGCGGCTGATGTTTTCTATGTCAACTTCGGCCTGGATGAGTCTGCGGTCCAGGTCGTCCAACCTTTGCACTAGGCTGGTTTTTAGATCGGGCACCATTTCCACGATGGGCCGTAATGCGTCAACCGTTCCCTCAAGGGTCGCGATGCGATCCCCATAATTCACCATGGTCAGAAATGGTGGTAATTGCAATGTGATCCCTCGTCCGATGTCGAGCCTAGGCTCTGATACCAACTGTTACGCGGCGCCTTCCTGAAGTTCCTTGGAAGGGCGACGTAAGGCTAGGCAACCGATGTCAGTACGGTTGCTATCCGCCAACTGAGGTCCCCTCCGTACGCTAGACTAGATTGTCAGTGCCGTACGGGAAAACCAATGTCATGAGCAATTGAAAGAGAGCAGAAAAGAGAATTGAGAATGAAAGAAAGCTTGATTGTATTGAATGAAAGCTATTACAGAAAACAAGACGGTGTCGGGGGGAGAGACACCAGTACAGAGAATTGTTTGCTTGCTTGAAAGTTTTGATTGCTTGGTCCCCCTTAATAATGCTTAAAAAAAATAAACCAAAGTTACATAACTAGACCTATGAAAGCTGGAAAATCACACTTAAAGAAAATGCAGCAAAACAACTCTATATTTACAATGAAAAGGACTTAGTCTTCTACAAAGCAGCAGCAAGTCCGTTGACAGCAACTTTGTCTTTAGCATCAGGGTCTGCGCGCGCGGCGCTATTGGCTTTTGCCTGTGGCTGGGCGGTGGCGATGGTTATCGGTGGGGCGACAGAGGCACATGCGCGCTTGTCACTTGGAGCTGCCGAGACCACGGGGCCGACCGTGGCGACGGGCGTTGGGAGGCTGGCCAGGACGCCACGGGGCGCGTCCAAGGGATCATGGGGCATGGCTGGAAAGCCGCCCATGACAGTACATGTTTGCCATTAGGGCTCGAGTAATCTACATGGGCATGGTTTGTTCAACCGTTTGACCCTTACAAAATTTTCCTATTGAGACCCTGTCAGCACAAAGTATTTTCCTATCCGAGGGTGATGCCCTCAGTATTCGAGGTTGATTGTAAAGGAGCCTTGGATACTGTTGAATTTCTCTAAGTTAGCACGAACAATGGTTGTCTCGTTAAAAACCTCACCGGAAAAACCTATTTGGGACAAAAACCGGTCTAAGCGAAAAAGAGTGCAACGCATGCTTTCAGACCTAAGGACTTTGGGTTTGAACACCTGCAAATGGTTAGTATAAAATATAAATGAAAATGGAGAAGGTTGTACCTTAGTAGTAATATCGTTTGAGGAGTGATATATTCCAACTGTTTGGTAATTGTCCGTCGTTCTTCATGCCAAGTTTGTAGGATCCCTTTCCAATGATATCGAGGATCTGATACGGTCCCTCCCAGTTCGGGCCAAGTTTTCCTTCGTTTGGGTCTCGAGTATTGAGGGTGACCTTCCTCAGAACCAAGTCCCCGATTTTAAAGTGTCGAAGATTGGCTCTTCGATTGTAGTACCTTTCGATCTGATGTTTCTGTGCGGCCATCCGAAAGAAGGCGGCTTCCCATTTTTCATCTAGCAATTCGAGGCTTGTATTCATAGACTCATGATTTTACTCTTCTGTTGCATATCGAAACCTGACACTAGGTTCCCCGACTTCAACCGGGATCAGAGCTTCGGCGCCATATACTAAAGAGAACGGTGTTGCCCACGTACTGGATTTTGACGTTGTTCGATACGCCCAAAGGACTTTGGGCAATATTTCTCTGCATTTTCCCTTAGCATCGTTAAATATTTTATTTAGATTTTGAATGATGGTCTTGTTTGTCGATTCGGCCTGTCCGTTCCCACTAGGATAATATGGCATCGACATGATCCTCTTTATTTTGTGATCTTCGAGAAACTTTTTCACTTTGCTGCCGACGAATTGCTTTCCATTGTCGCATACGATCTCGGCAGGCATTCCGAATCGGCATATAATGTGGTCCCAGGTGAAATATATGACTTCTTTCTCTATAATATTCTTTAAAGCCTGTGCTTCAACCCACTTAAAGAAATAGTCAGTCATAAACAAAATAAATTTAGCTTTACCTGGGGCAGATGGTAGAGGACCGATGATATTCATTCCCCATTTCATGAATGGCCATGGGGATAAGACTAAATGGAGTTGCTCTCCAGGTTGGTGAATCATCAGCGCATACCTTTGGCGTTTGTCGCACTTTCGAACAAACTCTTTTGCATCCTTTTCCATATCGGCCTAATAGGATCCTGCTCTGATGACTTTGTGAACCAATGATTCGGCACCGAAATGATTTCCACGAGTCCCCCGTGGATTTCTCATAGGGCGTAGTCGGTATCTTCTGGTCCCAAACATATTGCCAATGATCCATCGAACATCCTTCTATATAGTGTTCCGTCTTCGGCCAATGTGAATCGTGCGGCCATCGTACGTAGAGTCCTCTATTCCCTAGGATCTGATGGAAGCTTCCCGATCTTTAGGTATTTGATATATTTGTTCCTCCAATCCCAGGTCAGACTTGTGGAGTTGATTTCGTCGTGGCCTTCTTTGATCACTGACCTTGAAAGTTGTACGACAGTCCCCGAGCTAATCTCGTCGTCTTCGACTGATGACCCAAAATTTGCGAGGGCATCGGCCTCGCTGTTTTGTTCTCGAGGCACATGTTGTAGGGTCCAGTTTTTAAACCGATATAGAGTGACCTGTAGTTTGTCCAAGTATCTCTTCATTCGATCTTCTCGAACCTCGAAGGTTCTGTTGACTTGGTTTACCACAAGCAGGGAGTCACATTTGGCCTCGATGACTTCTGCTCCCAAACCTTTAGCTAGCTCGAGACCTGCAATCATGGCCTCATACTCTACCTCATTGTTAGTTAACATGGCAGTTTTGATAGCTTGTCTAACTGTATTACCCGTGGGTGGCTTCAAAACGATGCCTAACCCGGACCCCTTCACGTTCGAAGCACCGTCTGTGAAGAGGGTCCAAACCCCCGATGATGTACCCGACTTTATTAATAGTTCCTTTTCAACCTTGGGTACGAGGGCTGGCATAAAGTCGGCCACAAAGTCCGCTAAGATTTGAGACTTGATGGTCGTTTGGGGTCAATACTCGATATCGTACCCACTGATCTCGACGGCCCATTTGGCCAATCGGCCCGAAAGTTCAGGCTTATGCAAAATATTGTGAAGGGGATAACTAGTCACCACGCAGATCGGGAAACACTGAAAATATGGTTTTAATTTCCTAAAGGCACTTATTAGGGCAAGCGCTAATATTTCTAAGTGTGGGTACTGGGTCTCGACCTCACCTAAATTTCGACTAACATAGTAAATAGGAAATTGTGTACCTTGCTCTTCTCGAACTAGGACCCCACTTACCGCGATTTCCGAGACCGCTAAGTACAAGTAGAGTTGCTCGTCCGCTTTTGGAGTATGAAGCAGTGGCGGGCTCGAGAGGTACCGCTTTAGTTCTTCCAATGCTTGTTGGCATTCTGGGGTCCATGAAAAATTGTTCTTCTTTTTGAGCAGTGAGAAGAACCTGGGACTTCTATCTGAAGACCTCGAGATGAATCGGCCTAGAGCGGCTATGCGCCCTGTTAATCTTTGTACGGCCTTAACATTGTCCACGACTATGATATCTTTGATTGCCTTGATCTTAACGGGGTTGATCTCGATACCCCGATTCGATACCATAAAGCCGAGGAACTTGCCTGAGCCGACCCCGAATGCACATTTCTCCAAGTTGAGTTTCATGTTATATTTCCTTAGAAAATCGAATGTCTCCTGCAAATGTGTCACATGGTCCTCTGCTCGCAGGGACTTAACTAGCATATAGTAAATATAAACCTCCATTGACTTACCTATTTATTCTTCGAACATTCTATTTACTAAGCATTAATAAGTGGCACCAGCATATTTTAGTCCAAACGGCATTACATTATAACAATAGGTGCTGTACTTAGTGATGAACGAAGTCTTTTCCTGATCCTTCAGGTTCATTTGTATTTGATTATACTCGGAGTAGGCATCGAGAAAACTAAGAATCTCGTGGCCGGCCGTGGTATCGATCTTGCGATCGATATTCGGCAGAGGAAAAGAGTCTTTAGGACATGCTTTGTTTAAATCTTTATAGTCTAGGCACATTCTAAGTTTATTTCCCTTTTTCGGGACTACGACTACGTTTTCTAACCATTCGTGATATTTTACCTCCAAAATAGATCCTATTTTGAGAAGTTAGGTTACGTCGCCCTTGATGAATGCATGTTTTACCTCAGACTGGGGCCTTCTTTTTTGTTTTACCGGGCGGAACTTCGGGTCCAAGCTTAGTCGATGTGTAGCAATTTTCGGCGGGATCCCTGTCATATCTAGGTGGGACCAAGCAAAACAATCCATATTATTGATAAGAAATTTAACGAGTTTTCCCCTGAGCTCGGGGGTTAACCCCGTGCCCAGGTATACCTTTCGATCGAGTAGATGCTCGATCAGTATGACTTGCTCCATCTCCTCAACTATCGATTTGGTGGCGTCGGAATTTTCGGGGATTATGACGGATCGAGGGATCCAGTAGTCATCGTCCTCGTCTATTCCCTGCTTTCCCGATTGAGTCAAAGTTGGTGGTTGTGGTTGCTATTTAGCTTCCTGTTTTCCTTTGGACTGCGATCCCTTTGTTGACAAAAGCGCCGATACCGGTATTACTTCATCGACCGCGAACATCTCTTTGGCAACATGTTGTTCCTCATGCACCGTTTTTACTCTATCCGGTGTCGGGAACTTCAGCATTTGGTGGAGGGTTGAGGGGACCACCCGTATGTAGTGAATCCAGGGTCTTCCGAGCAGTGCGTTGTATCTCATATCGCCCTCGATCACCTGGAACTTTTATTTCTTGAATAGTTCCGGCTACATTTATTGGTAGGATGATTTCACCTTTAGTTGTTTCACTTGCCATATTGAAGCCATTGAGAACCCGAGCTGCGGGTACGATCTGATATTGTAGGCCGAGCTGCTCCACGACCCTCGATCGAATAATATTGGTCGAACTTCCTGGATCAATTAAAACACGTTTAACCTGAATTTTATTCATAAGGATAGAGATTACCACAGCATCATTGTGGGGTTGTGAGATCCCTTCTACTTCCTCATCATTGAATGATAAAGTGCCTTCTAGCATATAGTCTCGAGTTTGTTTTTCCCTTGTGATTGATATTTTAGTATGTTTGAACACGGGCCTTTGTGGAATATCGACCCCACCAACGATCATGTGAATCACGTGTTGTGGTTCTTCCTGCTCGTTTTTCCTATTTGCATCCCTGTCTCTGAAATGGTTTTTAGCTCAGTCGCTCAAGAATTCTCGAAGGTGACCTTTGTTGAATAGACAGGCCACCTCCTCCCTTAGTTGTCTGCAGTCTTCAGTTTTATGACAATGTGTACCATGGTATTTGCATATTTTATTGGGGTTCCTTTGGGATGGATCGGTTTGTAGGGGTCTGGGCCATCTAGCATCTTTGATTCTCCCAATGGCTGACACAATACCTGATGCGTTGATGCTGAAGTTGTATTCTGATAATCGTGGTGCTTCTGTGGAATTGGCATGTTTATCGAAGCCATTTTTGCTCATGAGCCTTCGAGAGCTCTGTCTTCGATCGTTCCTTCGATCATTTCGGATGGAATTGTGTCCTGGGCCGTTGTTTCTACGATCTCCGTTGTATGGTTGATACTGATCTCTGCTCGACCGAGGTTCTCTGTCGATATCCCTTTGAGTTCTGCCGACGGGCCTATTTGGATAAGCGGAACCGGAATGGGTCCCCAATTGATCATCCTAGACCCTGCTCTTTGACTGGTACCGATTATGTACATCGGCCCAGGTTACCGCTGGATATTCAATTAAATTCTACTTTAGCTGTCGTGTTGCCACCGAACTTCGTTCGTTCAAACCTTGAGTAAAGGCTTGAACAAAAAAATCGTCTGTGACCGGTGGTAGTTCCATGCGTTTCATCTGGAATTGAGATACAAATTCCCTCAACATTTCGTTGTCTTTTTGTTTCACCTTGAAGAGGTCCGATTTCCTAGTTGCAACCTTTATTTCTCCGGCATGTGCCTTTACAAAGGAGTCTGCAAGTATAAGAAGTGACATGCTCATTAGGGTCGGTGGTCCCATTGTACTTAGGAATTTCTGGCATTCGAAATTTCTTCGGAATGGGTTTTGGAGCCGCACTTGGAGGGAAAGGTTTCTGTACGAATTTCTTTGAATCCATACCCTTTAGAATTGGCGGAGCCCCCGGTATTTGGTCAACCCTGGAGTTGTATGTCTCTACTTTCTTGTCATTTGCCTCGACTCAATCCGCTTAGTGAGCTCCTCGAGCATTTTCATAATGGCGGGGTCAGTCCCCGATTCGTTGGCATTCAACCTTTCCGGCTCATGATCGATCCTGTGGACGACTTCTGGTTCGATCCTACTCGGTGTTCGGTGCTGATTTTGTAGGTGTGTTATAGCGGCTTGTTGGGCCTGTAACATTTCGAATATCAATTAGAGGCTAACTCTACAATCTTCTCCGCCCTGCATACCTTGACCACTTGATCGAACTTCCCTGCGTACGCTACCTTCGGGATCAACGCCCAAATTTGCATTTAAGGTGACGTGCGAACTGACATCGACGGGATTTGCATTTGGTTCTCCCTCGAGGTCAGTTTGAGGCACCTCGATCCCTGGGGCGGCTATATTGTCATTCTCCCTGTGAAATCTGTGGCCGTTATCACCATGTGCAGGCGCTGCTTGTGAGTTTGACATGTTTATCCTGAAAATAAAGATTCTTACGAGAATAAGTATAAAGTAGTGTGTGCTATCAGAATCAGTATTAAACAATCACTATTATCCTTAGCCCCACGGTGGGCGCAAAACTGTTTATCCTTAAAATTGGATAACAATTAAACTTATAATATGGTTCTAAGGACACGTGATTTCACCTTATACCAATTGATAAATGTGAGGATGGGTAATAGAAATTAACAATAAAGTAAAGCAAATCGGTGTTAGAATGGAACTCAGCCCTCGAGTTTGGATATCCTCGAACTGGTTGATGCCAGAATAATTAAAGTATAACAAGCTGATGAACAATAGTATAAACGAGAAAGAGAATTATATTGCTTTTTATATCTGTTAGTCGTATCCTAAAAATGATTAGAACCCCCCTTTTATATAGTAGAGGAATCCCACTTATGGTATGATTCTAATTACAGAAGAAAATCCCATGATTAGCTAATTAACCGTTTCTGATTTGATCCGTTTCGATATTTACGCCATGATCCTCGACCAATCACTGAGGTTTACGACGTGATCCTCGACCAGGCACGAATATCTTGCCTTTTTGTTATTATGCTATCTTCGATCTTGCTCGATGTCTGTCTCATTTGGCTTCGATCGCTACTAGCCTCGATCTCAACAGGTACCTCAGTTCTAAACTCGGTACCTAGTCCTCGTGATTTAGTTTGTTCCGTTACGAGGCCGTTCTTCGATGCAATCTTCCGGTCTCGATCAATTAGTTAAATCGAGTGGGCCTGAGTTTAACCTTATACATATTTCAAATCCAATAAATAGTTATTGCTATCGTTCGTTCATGTGCTTTCTCTTACCAATTGTTTCAAGCTTTAAAATTTGTAGTCAATAAAGGAAGTATTCTGATCATTATATTGCGAACGAGAGATACATCAATGCAGTGTATGTACTGTTAAAGAAGAAAATGAAAAGGAAGAGATAATTAAAAAGAAAAGAATAGAAAAATGAAGGATAATAAAACGAAGTAAGAGTTAATACTTGTCGATGTCCAGCTATTGTACAATCATTCTCTTATCATACAAAGAAATTTTAATTTTTCTCTCACATCCCAAAGAAGTCTTTAAGTTCATTATCTCGTCTTCATATTTTACAAAGATGAAATCATTGTACCTCTTTATCATGGGGAGACATACTCCCACATCCGCCGCTTCAAGTAATCATAATCTTATTGTTCTTCTTGAAGTAGAGACCCCAATCATGAGTCAAAGCAATGATACAAAAGCGTACTCTTCCATTTATTCTTTTCTCTTTCTTCTTATATTTCAAGATAAATGTGGAAAATTGGAAATTATAAATTGCTTTGAACTCTAAAGTAAGATTGTCTTTTACTGAAAGAGTAAATAACAATTTAGTCCCTAGGGTTTGGAAATTTGTACTAATTTAGTCCTCAAATTCAATCAATTTTTATGATGTCCTCAACATTGGATATTTATATTTAGATTGCCCGCCTATATCAGTTGGTGGTTAAAGAACGCAATTTCCAAATAGGCTCAAAGGGCAAATTGGAACTAATATGCAACTCATTAAGCGAAATATATTAATACTTAAGTACTCTCTTCTTCATTTTTTACTTTTGCATGTATAATACTGTTATAGATTTCCACAGATTTAAAGCCGATGAGGTCAATTTCCATTTAACATTAAAATAAAGAAAAAGAAAATTTGAGTCATGATAATAACGAAATAACTACGAGGACTAGCTCCATACGAATTGCACATATTGATAATTCACTGAGGAGGTTTGCCTTTCGACGCACGATGATATCTGTACTCATTGCTCTACTGATTAGTGGAGTCACAATGCAAGGACATAAAAGAGATAATAATAGAAATAGGGATACTTTCTTTGTTTGGGCAATTATAATAATGATAACCTTTATTAGAGAAAAAGGCACTTGCTAGCCCTTTTGCGGTGAGTGATCTTTATTTATGGCATGAAATAACTGACAGTATAGGTCTAGTTTATAGATATTTCGAGAAAACTCTATTTGAATTTATTTAATTTTTTTTACCGATAAATTTGTGCTCGAAAAAATATATACAAAATAATAGCATGGTAGAGTAAAATTGAGGAATTTATGATATGGAGCATTAATTACTCAATTTCACTCTAGCAGGCTATCTATTAATATATTTTGTCTATCGACATATTGTACTGATTTGTCGTTTAAAATTATTACTAACAACAATATAGATATTTTTGCAATTTGTATCCAATTAAAAATTTATTATTTTAAGATAATTCTTTTAATATTTGAGAAGGAATGTTTACATGTATATAGAGACTATATATTTATATGTAACTTATAAAAAAATTACATGCTATTGGTATTGGGTACACGCGCAACCGCGCGTATCCTAAGACTAGTTTTATATATATATATATATATATATATATATATATATATATATATACGTGTGTGTGTGTGTATGATTTTGCTAATATTTACCCGTAAAACGGTACAGTTGAATTTATATGTAGTTTCTAGACAAGTGAACTAATTTGATCTTGAAATAATGCAATAATTGAAGAAATGTACAATACTTAGCCTTGAAATATAGATGAAACAGCAGAGATAACAGTTCCGGGGACAAGGTTTTCGGGCACAGCAATGATGAGATCAAAAAGCGAAAAAGTAAGATTGTATTAAGCTTTGTATAGAATGTAATGTAAGTTTAGCCAAAAAATTTCTGTCCTTCACAATGATAACTGGGCTCACTATTTATAGCTGTGTCTAGGGAAGGAGGTCCTAGGATCGTGCCCTCCTTTAATGTCAATTATGAGGGTCATTGATGAAGATGTAACGGTGAATATAAATGCCAAATTCTATGTAACGGAACGCCGCTCTTAATGCTGTAGAATATTTCTTATTAAATGTTACCGGGCGCAGAGCATTTATTACACCTTTATGAATGTTATCCCTTCCGGTGACAAGCAGAATAACTGCGTTCGGTCTTCGGCCATCCCCGTCTAGAGTTCCACGTGTCTTTTGTTTAGGTGACCACGTGTCATATCATATTTCAACCTATACAGATAGTCCCCCTGCTTTCTGGTGACATAACTTTGTGTTACCGGAAAGTTGGCAGAAACACTCTTTTGGCGAAAATTACTATAACTCTCTCTGAAGGCTTCTGACGGTTGATTAGACGCACGCCTCTCCGCATTTAATTGCCCGAACACGCGTCATCCCACAATTCAACACAACCTTTGCTAATTATCGAGGTAATCAAGGCCATGAATTTAGCCGCCAAAATTTTACTTATACGCATCATTCTTTACCTTTGCACTTCATAATTTATCGAACTTCTGATTTGCATCTTTGTTCTCCATCCTTTCTCTAATTCTCTTCAAACAAAACCTTTTCCTTCTTCTTATTCAATGGCTTCTTCCTCCAAGTGTGCCGGTTCTTCAAAGAACAAGAACAAAGCTGAGGACTCTGCTCCTCCAACAGTGAGTTCTATCATCTCAAGGAGACTTAGTATCACAAAGGACTTAGAAGAGAAATTCCCTACTGCTAACCCTCGTACATGGGCTGTTAGTAGGTACCCTTATTCCATTCGTCCTTCCAGTATTCATGCTGTGAAGGAAGACTGTCGCTGCCATGAGTTGGATATCATTGCTCCTGATCTACGGAGCGAGTGACCCTTCCCAATAAAGGTTTTACATACTTTTACACGTATCCTTTTACTTTGGGTGCATTTTCTTTGAGTGGAGAGCTTGATTCCGTGATTGCGGAGTTTTGCCTTCGCTACCAGGTGTGTTTGGCACAGGTACGTCCTTCAGTATGGAGGTTGGTCGCATGCCTTCCATGCTTGTGCCAGGATACAGGAGAGGAGCTAACCTTAGCTCATATGATGAATCTCTATTCTCCCAAAATCTTTTGCGGGGGAATGATAAACGCCTGCAAGCGTGGCCATCATGCTTTGCTGTCTAGCATGGATGATCACAACGACCGTGGGTGGATGGAACAGTTCATTGCAGTTGCCACCAACGACATCATTCCGGTAACGGCTTCATCTTTTTCGGCCGCTTGGAACCGCACTCGTAAGCTCTTTGTTTAGAATTTCCTTTTAGTAAATATTTTTCTATAGCTGTATTGATCCTCCATCCTTCATTTGTTTCAGCAACTCGATGGATCCCACCGGTAATGGAAGGCTTGGGTCGGTGGGTTCAAAAGATCTTGGACGTCACGATGCCCGAAACTTATTTGTGGAAAGAACTGGCCCTTAAATACGGGTGGAAGGCCAAAAATCATGATAATTTTAACTTACCTTACTTCCATTGTTTTTGTATATGGAGAACTTGGTTGAACCCTTCTGACTTGTTCACGAAATTAGATCTACCTGCAGGCTCTGTTGCTGTCCCCGAGGATAACATCTTGGCTGATCCTGCTGATGCAGCAGGGCTGCTTCAGGAGGCACTTACTCGAATAGGTATCTCCGGGCATGTTTCGGGCACAAACACTTCTTTACGGAATCCCTGGCTAGAGGATAAAGAACCGAAGAGAAGACGTTCCTCCGCGGCCGGGGAAAAGAATAAGAGGGTAATCTTGGTTGATCCTACTGGGCTGTTTTAGGTGCAAACACTTCTTTACGAAGTCCCCGGCCGGAGGATAAACAACCGAAGAGAAGACGTTCCTCCGTGGCCAGGGAAAAGAATAAGAGGGTAAAGATTGATCCCCCCAAGTCATCTCCGGTGGCGATGGTGACTGGTCCTCCTTCCGGGCCGGTCATAGACACCGTGATGATTGATGATAATGAAGAAGCTAGTGATGAGGGAGCATCTCTACATAGAAGGCAACGATCATCATTATCTCAATAGGATGCTTGACCTGTTGAGAGAGTTACACCAACCGAGGACGATGCCTCGGCACTTTGGGCAGAGTTTGATTTGGTATATAATGTCAACTCCCATTTTCGGGCCCCAATTGTTGTACCCGGTATTGCGGGGATGAGTACTGAGTCCTTGCCGTCTTTGGTTGGCGAGCATCCAACAACCAGCACAACATTTGATGCAACTGCTTCTCACTCTTCAACTCCATCAGCTTCATCTCCATCTTCGCTTATACCAACAACTGCTACGTCACTTCTATCTTCATCCACTCTTCCACCAACAGTTGCTACATCATCTCCACCGGCCATACCTGACCATGAAGAGGGTGTTCCTCTTCCACGGTCCCGAGTTCATGGGAATTTAGGGCAAAATTATGTTGCCCCTTCTGAAGATCCACAAAGAAGGAGGAACGTTACTCTCTCGGTCTCTACCGGATGCAACTTGCCATCTCGGCCGGTGGAGCTTGCTAGTAATCTAAAGCCTTTGGCTTCAGAGAAAGACTGGGAAATGATTCAGGCACTCTCGGGAGAGTGTTTGTTGAACAACGCCATGCATGATGACGCAGCAGTACGTTCCTTTCTTCCTTTGTTATTTCTTCTACTTTTGAATGAATGTATTCTAAGTTTTGCTTCTTCTTGTTTTGTAGGCTAACTTTCTTGCTTCTGAGGGCCTTCAGAGGTTGATTCGTGAGAAGGAGGAACTTACTTCTGAACGAAATCAGCTTTTGGTGGAATGGGGCCGAATTGTTCTCCACCTCTCGGAACTGGAAACCAAAGCTATTGAGATCGTTGTTTTAGAGGCTCATTTGCATCAAAGAGAGCAAGAAGTGGTAACCCTTAGCCAAGAAATTCACCCGGTGTGGGTTAGATTTGATAAAGCCAAGACCAAATGGGCTAAAGTTCAGGACTTCGTTCTTGCTGCAACCGAGCGCGAGGCTGCCTCCACTGAAAGAGTGATTAACTTAGAGGCAGCCTTGAACTCCAAAATTGAAGAGCTTGCTATTGTGGGGGTGAAACACGCCTAGCTAGAAGAGAAGTACAGTAAAACTATCAAGAAAAATAGGCTCTTTAGTTCAACTGTCCGCGACCTAAAATCTGCTAGGTCCGTCCTAGAAAACCTTTCTGTCGAGGTAACCCAACTCAAAGAAGAACTCAAGCATCGAGAGGCTTCCCTCGTTGTTGAAAGACCTTATGCCATGTACAGCATGAGGAGAAAAACCTTGGACGAGGCCAAAGCTGGTGTCATTGACTTTGATGCCGAAATTGCTAAGGCACGCAAACTTGAGTTAGCTGCTAAAAGTGGACTCCCATCGAGGTCTGATGTACCTGGCCCTTCTAGTTCTGATTCCAAGTTTTTGGGAACCGAAGAAGAATCGGAAGATGATGATGTCGAAGGCCAAACTGATGAAAATGTTGAGCCACCGGTGGACCCAACTACTTCTCCCGGGGATGCGGACACTTCCCTTCCTCCTGGTTCCGGAATCACTGCGGTTTAGCTTTTCTTTTCTTTTTCCCATTTTGTACTTTTACCGTTTTGGCACGTTTTTGGAAATAAAGTCATATTTTTGTTTGTGCTTTACTATGTGTAGTCTCGGAGTGTTTATTCCTTTTACGTGAGTGTTTATATAGGTATTTGCGCAACTTAACTTTTTGCGTCCTTTCGTTTATGTCTTCGGTGCATTTTTCCTTGAAGGCATTTTGATTTTGGGTATAAATTTTTCCGAAACCAACCCTTTAATGTTATGGTTTTTATAAAATAGGGCCCTCTTATGTTTATAGTACTCTTGAAGAGGACGTCTCATGTTCATTACGGCACTAACATTTGAAGTACTTGTTTAACTTTCAAATGACAAAGTTAGCTGATCGTTCAGACAAGAAACAAGATAAAAATAAAAGGATTTATTTTCATATAAATCCTTCTATTTTCAAAAGTACACAAGCATTTATTATGCTAAGAAATTTCCATTACTTGTGGCTAGCATTTATTATGCTAAAACAAAATTGACATTACTTGTGGCTATCTTGTACAACTTGTTTCTACGGGGCTGGTTGCGCAGTCCCCGGTCTCGATGATGCATTTGGTTTCCGGATTTTCGTTTCCTGGTTGACATGGCAGTCAATGTTATCGTATCCTCATATCATCCCCCGGTGTTCGAATGCGAAGAATGGGAATTGGAACACTGGAAGTATTGTGTCTTCAAAGATCCCACCAATGAATTGATAGATAATCCTTAACTTGGCAACATACCATACTTCCCCTTAGGAATCTATGCTATCGAGTGAAAGAATATCTAATAATACTCTAGCAGTTTGTGCTTGTGAACGGTTGGGTAACCTCTGTTCGGTAGCAAACTTAACTTTCCAGTGGGAATTTGCTATCGAACTAAAGATTATCTAAACATCCCCGAGTGGAAGCTTGTTTGTTTGCCTTTCTATCAAAGGTCTTATTGTTGCTATCTTCGTAGTATGCTTTCTATCGTTGCCTCATTAAAAACCTTACCAGAAAAACCCAATTGGGACAAAAACTGGACGAAGGGAAAAAAAGTGCAGCACGTACTTTCCGCTTGAGTAATGTTCATCAGCAATAATATCTTTAGAGGTGTGCCACATTCCAGTTGCTAGGCAACTTGTCTCCATTCTGGTTCTCCAACTCGTATGAACCTTTCCCAGTGATAGTTGAAATATGGTAGGGACCTTCCCACGTTGGACCTAGTTTCCCCGCATTGAGCTCCCGGGTATTTTGGGTTACTTTCCTCAGAACCAAATCTCCTACTTTGAAATAACGGAGGTTGGCTCTTTGATTATAATATTGCTTCATTCTCTGCTTTTGAGCTGCCATTCTTACATGCGCCAAGTCCCTGCGTTCCTCGAGCAGTTCCAAGTTAATTAACATTGCTTCGTTGTTCGATTCTTCCTCTGCCCGAAAATATCTCAAAGTGGGTTCTCCCACTTCTACCGGAATTAGGGCTTCAGCACCGTACAGAAGGGAAAAAGGAGTTTCTCCTTTGATCGATTTGGCTGTTGTTCGGTAGGCCCATACAACTCCGAGTAATTCTTCGGGCCATTTGCCTTTTGCTGCTTACAACCTTTTCTTGATGTTTTGAATAATCGCTTTATTTGTTGACTCCGCTTGACCGTTTGCGCTCGAATGAAAAGGAGAAGATGTGATACTCTTTATCTTCAAATCTTCGAGGAACTTTGTAACTTTTGCACCGATAAACTGTGGCCCATTGTCGCATGATATATCTTTTGGTATTCCGAACCTAAAAACTATATTTTCCCACAGGAAATCCACTACTTTGTGTTCTCCGATCTTTTGATAAGGACCTGCTTCCACCTATTTAGAAAAATAGTCAGTCAGAATTAAAAGAAGCCTTACCTTTTTGGGAGCCGGTGGCAGCGGTTCAACGATGTCCATCCCCCATTTCATGAACGACCATGTGGACATAGCCGAATGTAAGGGTTCTGCCAGTTGGTGTACTATTGGTGTGTAGCATTAGCACTTATCACATTTTCGTACGAAGTCTTTGGCGTCTTGTTCCATGCGAGGCCAGTAATATCCTGTCCATACCAACTTCAGCAACAAAGAATCTGTGCCTGAGTGATTGCCGCATATCTCTTTGTGGACTTCTCTCATGACATAATTAGCTTCTGACGCTCCTAAGCACCGGGATAGGGGGCCTTGGAAGGATTTTCTATACAATTGGCCTCTCTTGAAGCTATAACGTGCAGCTCTGGCGTGTAACGCCCGTGATGCTTTGGGGTCTTCGGGAAACTTCCCGTGCTCGAGATAGTCGATTATTTAATTTCTCCAGTCCCAGACCAGACTAGTCGAATTTACCTCATAGTAACCATCCGTATCCAGGACTGAGTTCATCAGTTACACTACCGTCTCGGACTCCGATCCCTTTATTTCCGTCGATGATCCTAAGTTTTCTAATGCATCCGCTTCTGCGTTATCCTCCCTTAGGATATGAGTAATTGACCATTCCCGGAATCGTGCCAAAAAAGCCTGGACCTTTACCACGTATTGTTGCATACATTCTTCTTTGGTATCAAAGATCTTGTAGACCCGATTTACCACCAGCTGCGAGTCACATTTGATTTCGATAATCTTAGAATTAAGTCCCCGAGCTAATTCAAGCCCTACAATCAAAGCTTTGTACTCTGCTTCACTGTTAGTTAAAGGGATCATTCTGATGGCTTGCCTTAAGGTTTCCCCCGAAGGTGTGAGTAAGACTATTCCGAGTCCGAGCCCTTTTACGTTGGAAGATCCATCTGTAAATAAGTTCCAAATCTCTGATGTCGATTCTGACACCATTACTGCCTCCTTGATTTCCAGAGGTAGTAGTGCCGGACTGAAATCGGCCACGAAATCAGCCAAGACTTGTGACTTAATTGCACTCCTTGGTTTATAATCTATGTAAAACTCACTCATTTCGACGACCCATTTTGCCAATCTGCCTGAGAGATCAGGTTTATGGAGGATGTTCCGCAAAGGCAAAGTAGTCACCACAGCTATCGGGTGGCATTGAAAGTAGGGCCTCAGCTTCCGAGCAACGACTACGAGAGTTAAGGCCAGTTTTTCCAAATGTGGGTAGCGCGTTTCTGCTCCCGTTAAAATTTTGCTAATGTAATAAATGGAAAATTGTGTACCTTCGTCCTCCCAGACTCAAACTGCAGTTACCGCAACTTCTGAAACTGCGAGGTAGACTACCAATGTTTCACCTTCTTTTGGTTTTGAGAGCAATGGAGGGCTTGATAAGTACTTCTTCAGGTCCTTCAGAGCCTACTGGCACTCCAGTGTCCATTCGAAATTATTTTTCTTTTTGAGTAGTGTGAAGAAGCGATGACATTTTTCCGACGACCGAAAAATGAACCTGCTCAAAGCTGCTAATCTTCCTGTGAGCCTTTGGACTTCTTATACATTTGACAATAGATCCGGGATATCCTCTATGGACTTGATTTTGTCAGGGTTAAACTCAATCCCCCTTTGTAAGACCACAAATCCCAGAAACTTACCAGAACTGACCCTAAACGCGCACTTTTCGGGATTAAGTTTCATGTTATGCCTCATCAGGATGTCGAATGTTTCTTGAAAATGCTTAAGGTGATCACCTGCATTCAAACACTTAACGAGCATATAGTCTATATAAACTTTCATAGTCTTTCCTATTTGTTTTTCAAACATCTTATTTACGAGCCGTTGATAAGTGGCTGTGGCATTTTCTAACCTGAAGAGCATCACATTGTAACAATATGTACTGAAATTCGTTATAAATGAAGTCTTTTCCTGATCTTCTGGGTTCATCTTGTTTTGGTTGTACCCGGAATAAGTGTCGAGGAAACTCATTAACTCGTTCCCGGTCATGGCATCAATCATTTGATCGATATTTGGCAGTGGGAACGAGTCTTTCGGGCACACCTTATTCTATACACATGTGAAATTTACTGTTCTTCTTCAAAACTACTACTACAATGGCTAGCTAGTCCGGATATCTTACCTCTCGGATTGAACCGATATTAAGCAAGCGGGTTACCTCTTCTTTGACAAATTTATTCCTAGCCTTGGCAATAGGGCATTTCTTTTGTCTTACCGGAGGTACGTTAGGATCCAAACTCAGCTTGTGCATGGCTACTTTCGTCGGGATACCTGTCATACCCTCGTGCGACCGTGCAAAACAATCGACATTAAATTTAAGGAATTCAATAAAACCAGACCTGAGCTTCGAGTGCAGTCCTGTCCCCAAATGGAATTTTCTTTCTAGGAATTCATCAAACAATGCAACTTGCTCCATTTCCTCTGTCATAGACTTCGTTGCGTCCATCTCTTCTGGAACATGGAAATATCTCGGCACCTGATAATGTTCTGACGACTCTGCTCCCGAACTATAGGAAACCGAAATTGCATTCATCTCTCTTGGCGATATGTTGAGGGTACAGCTTTCATCTCGTGTAACCATGGCCTTCCCAGGATGATATTGTATCCCATGTCGCCATCTACCACTTTAAAGAGAGTTGTTTTCATTACTCCTTCAGTGTTCGCGAGCAGCAAAATCTCTCCCCGAGTCGTAACGCTCGCAAGGTTGAATCCAGGGAGGAGCTTTGTTGCCGGAATAATGCTTCCGGTGAGTTTAGCTTGCCCCAATGCTCTCCATTGTATGATATTAGCCGAACTTCCTGGATCCACTAGAACACGCTTAATCTTAAAATCCAACACATTTAAAGAAATTACCAGTGCATCGCCGTGTGGTAACAACAATCTGTCTGCGTCCTCCTCCGTGAAAGTGATATCGTCTTCCCGGAGTCTTTTACTATGAGTTATTGATACTTTCGTCTTCTTCACTACCGAAAAGGTGACCCCGTAAATCTCATTCCATCTGAAGATCATATTGATCATTTGGTGTGGGGGTTCTTCTCCTGTTTTTGAAGGTTTCGCGTTGTCTCTGTTATGACCATAATTATTCTTAGCTCGGTCACTCAAGAATTCTCTGAGGTGACCATTCTTCAATAGTGTTTCCACCTCTTCCCGGAGGTGTCGGCAGTCCCCGGTTCGATGGCCATTCTTCCTATGGTATTCACAGCATAAGTTGGGATCCCTCTGGCTGGAATTAGATCTCATAGGTCTCGGTAATTGTGCCTCTTTAATATTTCTCATGGCTGACACCAACTCCACTATACTGACATTGAAGTTATATTCCGATAACTTGGGATAAAAAGGATCCCGAGACCCCGACGTCTCTTTATCCTGAAGTAATCTATTGTTTCGACCACGATCGGTCCCTCTGTCAACGGTGAACTTGTTTGCTGCCCGAAAGTTTCTACCATGGCCTTCGGTCCTCTCGTAATGCAAAAATCGGCCCCTCGAAGTCCGTTTGTCCTCGTCGTAGTCATCTTTTGATTTTTCTCTACTCTTCTCTCGTCCCTTGGCCGATGATGTAGAACCAACCTGGTCATCTTCGATCCTTATCTTTGACTCATACCAGTTGTGAACATCTGCCCAAGTAGTTGCTTGAAACTCAAGTAGACTCTCCTTCAGCTTCCTGGAAGCGTCTAAACTTCTAGGATTGAATCCTTTCATGAATTCTTCAGCTGCCCATTCATCCGGGACAGCCGGGAGAAACATTCTTTCTTTCTGGAATCGAGTAACGAACTCTCATAATAAATCGGATTCTCCCTGTGCGATTCTGAATATGTAGACTTTCCGGGCTTGTACTTTTCTGGCCCCGGCATGAGCCTTGATGAAAGAATCCATGAGCATCTCAAAGTAATCTATGGAATACTCGGGTAATAATGAATACCACGTTAGAGTTTCTCCAAATTTCTTTAACAACACAGATTCTATTTCGTGAGGAGCTAAATCATTTCCTTTTACCGTCATTGTGTAGGTGGTAATATGCTCATGTGGGTCTGAAGTCCCGTCATACTTTGGCATTTCAAGCATTTTGAACCACTTTGGGATTAGTTGTGGTGCCGCACTCGGCTTGTGTGGCAATTGAGTATACTTCTATGAGTTCAGGCCTTTCAATACTGGTGGCGTGCCCGGGATGTGGTCCATGCGAGCGTTTACTTTCCTCATAAACCATAAAAGTTCATTCTTGAATGAGTCATTCTCGTTGTTGAGACCGGGTCCATTCCCCCCAGCCCCGTCGGAGCCAACTTTACCCTCGAGAGTGTTGTTGTCGACTTTCTGCGTTGTTTGGTTTGAGGGAATACCGGGAGGAATTAGATCTCGTATGTTTGCATTATTAGAAGCCCCCGATAGTGCCTTCTTTAGCTCCGTCATAACCTTATATTACCGTTTGAGATGGCCTAGAATGATCGCATGTTGATCTTGCAGGACCCTCACCGCATCTATGACATGCTTCTCATCAGCATCATCAGGAGTTGTCTCCCGAACCTGTCGAGGGTTGTGCCTGTCATGCATCGGCGTGGCGTCATTTCCCTCATTGCGGGTGTCACTGATTGAATCCTCGAAATGAGGCTAATCCCCTCGAATTTCAGTGTTGTACGTGTTGTTAATGGTGTTATCTACCATTTTATGTATTGTTTTCTAAGACAAAATAAACAAATCACATTAGTAAAAAAGGCAAGGATCAATTTAATTTCACAACTGTCTAGGCCCCACGGTGGGTTCCAAACTATTTACCTGCAAAATGGTACAGTTGAATTTATACGTGGTTTCTAGACAAGTGAACTAATTTGATCCTGAAATAATGCAATAATTGAAGAAATATACAATACTTAGCCTTGAAATATAGATGAAACAGCAAAGATGACACTTCCGGGAAAAAGGTTTCCGGGCACAGTAATGATGAGATAAAAAAGCGGAAAAGTAAGATTGTATTAAGCTTTGTATAGAATGTAGTGTAAGTTTAGCCAGAAAATTCATGTCCTTCACAATGATAACTGGGCTCACTATTTATAGTTGTGTCTAGGGAAGGAGAACCTATGATCGTGCCCTCTTTTAATGTCAATTATAAGGGTCATTGATGAAGATGTAACGGTGAATATAAATGCCAAATTCTCTCTAACGGGTCATCGCTCTTAATGCTGCAGAATATTCATTATTAAATGTTACCGGACGCAGAGCATTTAATACACCTTTATGAACGTTATCCCTTCCGTTGACAAGTGGAATGGCTGCGTTCGGTCTTCGGTCATCCCTGTCTAGGGTTCTACATGTCTTTTCTTTAAATGACCACGTGTCATATCATATTTCACCCTATATAGCTATACTATGTAATGTGAAGGTAGTATGTTTGCAAGTACACATATTTTAATTTTCCTAAAAATCCTCACTATTGTTTGCCAACTAATTACAAATAGGGACCATATTGCCTTTTCGAGTATAAATCTAAACTCATTTTCCCTTTCCCTCTTCTCTTCTCTGTTCGTCTCTTTCCCGTTAATGACCTCCATTTCTCTTATTTCTCTTCATTTTTTGTTTACTTTGTAAGATTCAACTAACAACAAAGGTTTACTTCCATTGTATTTGTGGGCCTTTGCCAAAAAACCATATGTCCTTTCTTTTACTTCTCCTGGGTTTCTTACTCTCAAACTAATTCTTATCAATTATTATCACAGAATGGACCCTTATAACCGATCGCCTCATTTATGAAGTTTTTTCACAATTAACCAATCGGCATATTTCACCGGAGAAAATGAACGAGCCCAAAGAAAGATATTGGGAACGCCTTACCCCACAATAACAAACATTAAGCACCATACGGGAGAGACAACAGCCATGGAAGAACACCACTAATTAATGGAGGGTAATCTCTGGCGGATTGGAATTGGATCCAGATAGGGGAAAGAGAGCATCCTCTATCTGGATCCAATTCCAAGCCACCAGAGATTACCCGCCATCAATCAGTGAGGTTCACCACCATGCGGCAGTCAAGCCTAGCACTTCACTCCAGCCTTCCAATACTTAGAATAATTTTTATGACATTTGGGACTTAGAATAAATTAAGCAGCAAAGAAAGTAAAAGGCACACACGAATTTACAGAAATTTCTTCTCAACTTGCATTAATATGTGAATACAAGAACACAACAAAGCCAACTATATATCCAAGAACAAAGAATACCCTAGTTCCCTGTCTTAGAAAGTTTCCTACCCTTATGAATACATTTAGAAGTTTTTGGCACAAAAACATAACCATAAGACTAGGTCTGCCTTTGGGACTGGCTATGTGCACGTTTTTATAGTGCACCCTGCTCAATTACACTTGGCAACGTCTAAACAAAATAGTTGACAAGGCCCAACCGCTGGGTAAATCTAAACCAATCAAAAAGACAAGTTACAAAACGTGCAAATCATGGCTACAAGTCAGTTTTACCGCAAAATAATCGCTTAACCGCCAAATACTTGCATTATACCAAGTCTTGGTGCTTGTCTTAGACATCTATCTGTCGTGCCAAGCTACCCACATGCCTTGATAGCCACTTGCATGCCTTAGTGCACATGCCACTTCCCTTGCCTTAGCCATGCCATGTCATGGTCTTATCTTGCCTTGCCTTGCCTTGCCTATGATTTGCTTTGCCTTGCCTTACTCGTGCATTTTCTTGCATATGCCTTGGCCCAGCCTTGGCATAACTTTGCCTTTTCATTGTCATGCCAACCCATACATCCATGTGAAATGTTTCTTGCCTCCGTCAAGGTGCATTTTTTAACCCCGCATAGTCCGTCAGGCCGAGCCGCCTGTCATGATGTTGCCCCAATGTTTCACGTTGTGCCAAGGCCCTCATAAAAATCCGTGCCACAACTCACATCCACCGAGGAACATTGTCAAGGGCTAACACTTGCCACCTCAATAAGTTCTTTGGGTTTTTTGTCTTTTCACCCAAATTCTCTCAATTCACTTAATGCCCTAAAAATACATTTTCAAGACCCTCCCGCCAAATTGCACCATTCGTTGTACATACCTGGCGGAAAAAGGGACCAAGCAGTTATTGCTCTTTTCTGAAATTCCATACTATATGCATAATGGAGATAAGCATTTAGTATTTTAGTATGTTTTATTTGTTGATAAAATTTTGGAGTTAAAAGAACTTTTTACTTTTGAAATAGAAGTGCCCAATGATTAAGGAATTTTTAATTTTATACTGGCTTTGTGCCTTTGGATTTGCTTCTTACTTTTTGATTTATAATGCAAATTTATAGTTTTGATTCTAGAGTTTGATAACATAATGTATTGACAAAGTTATTTCTTTTGACGGGTTTAGAAAACACAAATTTGTAACAGTACAAGTGATTCGACAATAGGAGTTTCAAGAAGTCGCTATCCATATGGTGATACTAGGTGCTTTATTAATGGAGATACAGTTGTAGGAACTACTACAATTTCAATTGAATAACTTAGAAAAGAGAATTTTATTTATATTAGCGATGGTGATTTGCGAAAAAGAAAAGTGTTTAATAGTGATGATGAGGCTTACAATTACTACATGTATTTTGGGGCTTAATGTTGCTGGACTCTCCTCCTCTCCCAGGGATCTCTTTGCTCTATGCCCAAAGCTTCAATGCAATCACTTGGATATAGGGATTTGACCTACCAACTGCTTGCTCGGGTGCGACAATGGTATACGCTGCCTGCTACCTCCTCCTAATAATACGTGTTTATCAATCACCCACTTACTACAAGAATGTATCGTGATGAGAATCAAAGAAATCTTGTGAATGTCCAGTTCTCTTGTCTTCTTTGGGTCCTTAATAGAACTCAAAATTAGGTTTCTTCTATATATAAATTATATCTTTCTCTTCCTCAGAGATTGAATTGAAAGGTGATTGAATGTGATAAAAGGTTATATGCTTAACACATGCAAGTCGAATATAGTATAAATGATTTCTCTTATAAAGGCAGGGGTGGGACTCCATTGCGGCATTAATTAAGGAATTAGAGGAAATCAAGGCGCATCTATTTCATCATCTTAGTCTCTTTTCATGCAAAGAGGTAGAAAAGATTCTGCCCTTCTACCCTCGAGTAGTGGATAGTGTATCATTGATAGCGGTGTTATTGATCACTACTCTAGTATGAGTACTATTTTCTCTTCATTAACCCATTAACATCGTTGGGTAAGCTAAATCATATTGATGGATCTACTACTCCCATTGTTGGGAGTGGTACTGTGAAAGAAAACCATCTCGTCCTTACCGTTAAATTCACTTTATATGTTCCATCTTTTACTCTATTGTATGTGAGCTCCTTAACAAAAAAAAGACCTGAACTCCAGTATAACTTTCATCTTTGATCGGTGTCTTTTTCAGGACCTAAAGACGGGGGGATCCTTGGGAGTGGACGTGAGGACAAGGGGATCGACAAAATATCCTTGAAACTTCTAGTCTTATGTCCTCCACACAGGCCTTGAATGCTTTTTCTTATAATGAAGTCATGTTATGGCATCATAGAATAAGGCATCTTCATATGTCAAAGATGGTCTTAGTTCCTAGTTTATCTGAACCAGGTGTGTCTGAGCAGTAATCTTATGTATATAAGAGGGCTAAGCATATTCTAAAGTAATATTTCTATAGTGAGAGTCATTTTATTGAGTATTGAGATTTTGATGATTAACAAAGTTTGTTCAGATGCAAATGTTCGAAGAACCAGGTTCTCAACGTAGCTGCTTAACTGCTCTAAGAACTAACTCCTCAGGTTAAAGCACTAGATCCTTATGGTTGATTGTTGAACGTCTTTTCAAGACAGTAACTTTTTCTCAAAGTTACCCATATCCGAGTTTGGTGGAAGAAGGTTGTTACACATGGTAAGGGTTGTTGCCCAATAAGATACGGATAAATAGGTGAGAGACAAGAGTCCCAAGACTTGTAGAGTCTTTAAAACAGTAGGATTCCTATCAAACGAGAAGCTGACTACGCATAGGACTCCTAGAAGATCTTGGAGTCCAGGCATTTAAATACTATCCATCTGGACTGCTGAGATATTATTTTGCATATCAACTGATGAACTACATTTTACACACTCTAGACGAGTATCAGTGTTGTGTTCTTCTTGAGTCAGTCCAGTGAATGTGTTTTAGGAAATACAGTTGTAGTCAAAGTGTCACAACCAATTAGTGAGTTGGAGTGAGTTTTTGCTTTATAGGTTAGAGTAACTTGTAAATCAAATAATTATAGTAGGAGTACTGGAGAGTATTGAGTTACAGTCTTGTAATCGATATATTTTGGATCATTGTTCTAGTGCAGTTGAAGTTGAAAATCCTACGTAGTAGATTGAGGTGTTTGCACCTTTGAGCCAGGTGATTTTTCACATAAAATTGATGTCTTTTACTTTACTGCTTATTCTACTTCACGGAGTATGGTAAAGAACCAAATTCTTTACTAATTCATAAGGGCACTCAAATTAACAATTGGTATCAAAGCAGGTTCTCTCACACACAAGGCTAACACCTAGAGATATCTTGGAAGCAAAATGAGTGCTCCAGCCGGAATTAATGAAGGACAATCAACTACCAGATCACTCATGTTCAATGGAAAATATTATAATTGGTGGAAAGCGAGGATGGAAGATTTTCTGACAGATGAATACTATGAACTATGACCATAGTGAACCAAGGTCCATTAACTCCTACTAAACAAAATGCGCAAAATGAAACAGTTCCTAAGGACCCCTCCGAATTTGTGGCAGTAGATTTCAGAATGATGGAGAAGAATAAAAAGGCTAAGAAAATCCTTATCTGTGGACTTGGTCCTGATTAGTATAACAAAATATTTGCTTGCTCCAATGCATGGGATGCACTCCAAACTGCTCATGAAGGAATAAACCCAGTAAAGAGATCAAGGATAGAATTACTTATGAGAAACTATGAGCTATTTTCCATGAAGGAGCCAGAGCCCATCCAGGAGATGATGACTAGGTTTACCATAATAACTAATGAACTGAAGTCACTTGGAAAGGTGTTCACCTCAAAAGAACTGGTTAGCAAAGTTCCAAGGATCTTTCCAGCTTCATGGGAATTAAAAGTCACAGCTATTCAGGAAGCCAAGGTGCTGGACAAGATCTCACTCGATGAGTTGGTTAGAAACATAAAGACTCATGAAATGAGAAAAATAAAACAACGTAAGGAAGAGCCAAAGAGGGATAATGCCTTGGTACTTAAAGTGTCTGAGGAAGATGAATCTGACAGTGATGATCCTGACCTAACAATGTTTAATAAGTTCAAGAAATTCATGAAAAACTCCAAAAATGATCTAAGAGACCTAAGAGAGAGACCAGTGGTAAGCATAAGCAGATTGACAAAGCTAATTATGATGGGTGCTACAAGTATAGCAAGCTATACCACATGGTCAAGGACTGCCCAATGTGGGAAATTGAGTGGAGGAAAGAACGAGCTGAAAAGGGAAAACAAGAAAAGAAGAGAGAACAAGGTCCCAACAAAGGAAAATTCCTAGGTAGAGGATTCACTGAAGCAATGAAGCATGCCTTTCTAGCAGCATATGAGGACAATGAAAGTGATAAAGAGGAAGAGAATGAGGATGAGTGTCACGCCCCAAACTCGGAGAGCGCGACCGACGCTCAACCGAGTAAACCCAGCTGAGCAAGCCCGTTAGATTTCCTTCTACCCAAATTCATCCCTGAATAAAAAGGAGATGCACTCCATTAATCAAACACTAAATATATTTCATTAACAACTTCCATTTCATTTCGGTTGGTAGCTTCATTCATAATTTCCAAAATATTACAAGTTTATAGATATAATGAAAAATATGTTTGCCAAATAACAATATTTCTAATTTAATTCTCAACATCATACACCACCCACAACCTGTCTACGGAGCCTCTAAGTACAATAAAAAAGTAATATGGAAGTGCCGGCAATAAGGCCCCGGCTATACCTTAAAACACAATGTACAACTCAAATGACATTAGGCCCGGAATAGAGTAGGGCTCACCAAAACCTGCTGAATAGAGAGTGACTGCTAACGAGGACCAAAGTTTCATGCTGATGAACCACCTGCATCCATTGAAGATGCAGCACCCCCGGCAAAAGGGACATTAGTACATATGGAATAGTACTAGTATGTAAAGCTAACTGTCCACTTTCAAAATAGAATGCCAATATAAGAAAGGGAAAACTATAGAAACATTAAGTCAAAATCAATGATATCCAAATGCCAAGTTAAAACATAATAATTTCCAAAATACGAACTTCATATACAATTTTGGTTGGAAGGTCATTAGCACCGATATATCACTGTTCATAATATCACCTTTTACAATACCAATACCATCGTACTTTTAGCACGGAGTTCGATCACGACCCGATCGGCTAGGCCATCTCATTAGAGACGTCAACCACAATCACTATCAATACCAATACCACTGTACTTTTAACACAGAATCTGATCACGGCCTGATCGACTAGGCCATCTTATTTGAAGACATCAACCACAATCACAATCTCAATCACAATTTATGTGCAAATATACCACCGTGAATCTAGCACGGAGTCCGATCACGACCCGATCGGTTAGGCTGTCTTATTTGATGACATCAACCAAAATCACAATTTCAATTATAATTTCCAGCACAATCACCACTATGTGTGCGGCATGGTGTCCGATCACGACCCGATCGACTAGACTGTCTTATTTGAGACATCATCCTTTTCTGTCATCAATCTCATCCCAAATAAGGGGAATAACTTTGCCATATCAATCTCATCCCAAATAAGGGGAATAACTTTGTCATATCAATCTCATCCCAAATAAGGGAAAAAACATTTTTGATTTTCATACAAAGAAAACATAAATATAGATTTCATTTACCTCGTGACCTTTCATATCGTATATAGCTTTATTGGAACTTTTAACCACTTACAACATCATTATTTCATTGGCTCTCTGGGTCATACATGTGATTCTTCTTTCATGGCACAATGGTCGTATTTCATATTCCACAATTTCATTTCTTCCCTTTTATAGTTCATCATCATAATTATCAACAAATAGAATATTCCGGAAATCACAACTTTAAGTTCATTAGTAATGAAGGATTTAAACACAATAAATTTCTTTCCGAGAAATAGAGTAAAATGATTGGCAATCGAAGCATAAGTTAAAATCATACACACGTAACACATCATTTATTCTTGAAGTACTTTACCCTAAAAAGGAAAATATATAATTTCCACTCACGAATATGTAAGAACGCAAAACACATTGAAAATACTCACAAAGCATAGCATTATCTAAAACAACCACATATGGGCATCACTTGAGTTCATAAGCTTTTAGGCAATTCTATTATCGAAGTCAATTTTGGAATAGTTGAATCAAAGTTCATTTCATAATATTTCTCACATCATTTCATTTCATTAGCACCATTGGCCGTAAGTATAGCTTTCACTTATATCAATCATCACATTTCATACTTCTTTCACATCTTTTCATTCCATTGGCACCATTGGCCACAAGTATAACTTTCACTCTTGGCACGTTGGCCATATTTTATATCCCCAATTCGCTTATTTCACTTCCAACCATCTTTATAGGTTATCAACAGCAAGACATTTCCAATCAAGACTTTAGGTACACATATGAGCAATTAAGATTCTTAAGAATATTGAGATTCTCTCACACAATTTGGAATCATAGCCTTCATTTGAAACATGTCTCAAAGACATAACATTTTAATACATATATCATTCTTCAACACATTTCCATAGGATAACACAATGTGATAGAAGCAATCGGAACACGTTTTGAATACATAATTCTCGACACTTTGCTTATTTGGGGAAATCGAATTTATTGAGAACAACTCGGAACACAGAATAAGGAACTTGAGCTAACAATACTTGGAACTTACGGGAAGATCATGGAATTCATTTCTAAAAGAGTAGTTTAGCCAACATACCTCAATTGAGCTTCCTCAAACTCTAAAATATTCCGGAATTCTTATCAACTTCAATCTATAATAACAACATCCAATGGGACCAATATTAGTAACAAATTCCATAATTTAGGCCATTTAGGCATTTTATCAAACACCTAGTGGGCATGAATCTCTACACCTCTTAACCATAGAATTAGTTTATTCAACTATTACTATTTACCAACAATTTATCCCACCGTCATTGTTAAACAATTCATTACTTCCAACATCACATACATGACCATCCATCCACACCCAACCAACAAAATTCCGTCAAATAATCACCTTTCAATCTCTACAATGGTTATGTATTTAAATTAGGAACTTATGGCTTCCAATCACCATACCATGAGTTCCTATACTTAATTCATACTCATATTCCCATAATATATCCATACATGTAAGTCTAAGGGTGTAGGATTACCTTTTGGAAGAAATCTTGCAAAACCCTCCTTTGAGTTCTTGAAGAAATTTCTTGAAAATCTATGTATTTTATGTGTAGATTTCATCAATACTAGTGTAGAAATGATGGAATTTCACACCAAAATAATGGGGATTGCTTACCTTGAAGAAGAGGGGAGTTGGTGGTCTTGAGAGAGTGGAGAAGATCTCCAAAATTCGTCCAAATGAAATGGGGAAAATGAACCCCGAAATTGTAGTTATATGCCCATATTTCTGGGTTTCGGATGCTGCCCCGGATGCTATGGCAGCACTTCACTGCTAGCCCTTCTTTTGGATGTGGCCTTGGATGCTTCGCATCCGCAGAATCCTCCGCCAGCCTTTGGTAATTTGGTCATAATGTCTTGTAAGAATGTCCAAATGACAAACGGTTTATAGCGTTAGAAACTAGACTCGAAGACCTTTAATTTGACAGGTCATCCATTATATAACTCCTTATATATATGTATATATGCTTGTCCAAAATTTGGTCTTGTGCTTACTCATTTGGAACATTAGTCTATCATGAAATTCCCAACTTTACTTGGACTTATGGCTCTCCTTAGACCCCACATCACTTATAATATTCCTCGTACACTTATTATCATATCCAATTGATATCCATCCTAGTAATAGTCCTCGTTTTCACACAAAATAATATAATTAGCGCACATCAACTTTCTTAATAGCGCTTAAGTACTTCAAAATTTTTCGGGGTGTTACATTCTCCCCCACTTAAGAACATTCGTCCTCGAATGTTTCACAAGTCACTTCTAAGAATAGAGTTATCCTTCTACCTCCAACCATTATACATAGGCACTTATGACTACATCGATCTCATACTTCCTTTCCAAAATTTCAACTTACTTATGGCCCTTAAAATTTGGCTATCTTTACAAATTCATAAAAGTTTTGGCAGAGTTTTCCCTGTAACTGGGCCTATCCACCTGTCAGAGAATCACCAAAATCACCTTATCAACATATCCACAACTTGACAAAGCATCACAATGTATATCAACAATACTAATCTCAACATTACAGGCATTAAATTATCAAGAGTGATATCTGGACATGAGCTACCAATATTTAAATCATAACACATAGAAAGTACCTTTCAAATCACAACCACTTGCTATACAACCAAGCAAAAACATTTTCTTTCCACAACACTTTCAGCCTTCAAGGTGACCTTCTCGACTCACAGAATTTTTCATAACACATAAACGGAGGCAATCTCAACTCCCAATTTTATCTAACAAGGATGACAAATAGATACCCCTCATAAGCCAATTATCCATTAACTTCACATTCTCTAGCTTTCACCGGAACGATAGACAAAGGATTTACAACTACCTTAATAGACATAGACACATGATACACCGTGTACACGGAGGACAATAATAGAGGAAACATCATACTCATAGTTTGGCCTATTTCCTTCAAGATTTCATAAGGCCTAATGTGACTACACATACTTGACCTTCCTTAACAATTCACCCAACATATTCATAGAGAAAATCTTGAGAATAACCTGTTCACTTTCTTCAACTCTAAACCCCTATGCCGAACACCCAAACTAAACCTTTGGCAACCTCCAACAATTACTCTAAGATGTGCTTAGCTTGAATATGACCATAAAATTTCCTATCCAATATATTTGATCACGGGAAGACACTTCTTCTTTGACATGTGACATATGGGAGGCATAATCGGAAGGATAAAGGCATTAGCATCAATTATTCTTGGAAGACTATGAGTCATGAAAAGGACAACAACAATTGTTTCATTCCATATGTGCCTTGTTCGGCAATAGTAAGCCTTAAGGAGAAATGGCCAAGTACGTGACACCAGTCATCTCCTGGAGTGTAGGGAAAAATCAGTTTAACTTGAAATGAGAATATTTTGGCACACCAAATATGATATGGGTTTCAAAATGCATGAAATTGCTTTACGCTCTTAACA
Organism: Nicotiana tomentosiformis; assembly: GCF_000390325.3. NCBI lineage: Eukaryota > Viridiplantae > Streptophyta > Magnoliopsida > Solanales > Solanaceae > Nicotiana > Nicotiana tomentosiformis. The sequence continues at coordinate 38,463,181 of NC_090822.1, forward strand.
TTAACTGACACAAGGAATCTATGTCACAAGCCCATGGGGATGAAAAAAAAGTTGAACACTTGTGAGATTATTATCATTCTGACAGCTTAACATTTCCTGATGGTTGATCCTATATGAGAGGACTAGAGATACAACAAACTTGTATATCAAATCAATATGCTCATCATAAGGCTGCTTAACTTTCAATCTCACACAAGTGAAATCATGTAGCTAGGACATCTTAATGTTGGGATGAAATCATGTATTGGTTAGAGAGAATGAACACTTTGTTGTGAGCTAGACATGTTTTTGCCATAACAACTCTCAAGTTTCCATATCATGCCATTTCATGGGTAACTACAATACTAGGAACAAAGTGAGTTACTCACTGAGGCATGCTCTATGTGGACATGAAAGTCATATTGATATGGGCGAACAAAAATATCTTCTTGTGACGAATTTGTAAAAATTTCAAATTTCCTAGAAACTTTATGCAGAAAAGTGACCCCTTCAGTTTACAGGCACACATATGATATGTATTAATATATGCTCTCATGTTACTAGATAGTGAAAAGGATTCATGCTAATATACACAAAATAGTAAAGTAACTGTTCCAACCATATGAGCCACATACACCAGAGATAAAAAGAGTGGCTCAAGAAGGATCTCAACACTAGGCCGTTATACATTGGATTTGATACCACATAGGTAAACTTTATGACTGTGCATGCATAAACACAAGTGAGCGGATGTTATCCATTTGAATCAAAAGGTTCGGTAAGAAATTCATCAAGTATAGTCCCTTGTTGAGAATTTAGGGAAGCAAGTGGGAAGTATTAGCCCAGGGTTATAACTCAATTCATGGAAATACTTATAGAGCTTAATTCCACACGAGGTTGTAAATAAGAGAATATGTGATAGAGTGGCTTCATGAATAATGAGTCTAGTTCATAAAGTAAGTACATGCAATGTTTTGTGATTCAACATTTTGGTTAAGACCATATTTGTGTAGGCCTCTTTAATATGGATGTACATATATAACAAGGAGAATAATGCGGTGTTCATAATGACGTACTAAGGAGTGCCTTGCTTGATGACTTTAGATTGACAGGGCAGTACCTTAATTGATGCCCCTTTATTCCACATCCAAAACATACATTAGTACCATAGTGACACACCCCCGAATGAAATCTCACACACTTCACACAACGAGAATGGGGTCCGCTAAACTGACTCACCCCACTTACCTGATATTTACCCTTTTTGCATATATCATAAGCATTCTCCTTAGTCTTTCTCCAAGCCTTCATGGCGGGAGTAACAATCTCTGCAACAGCTCGTTGTATGGACTTTTGGAATTGCCCAAATCTACTACCCCTAACACGCTTCTGAGCATACTCAGAACATGACACAAATTATTTTCGCCCACATATCGGGCAGACCGGGATGGGTGTATGCAACCTAAGGGTATCTTTTCTTCTTGTGCCCTCTCTTTCCACAACCATAACATATTTCAAGAATCATCCAACATAAACCCGAGTGGCTATTATTTCATATCAAATATTCTGGCTTATTAGTACAAACAACCCTCTTTCATTTCTTAGGTGATCTTACCACATGATCCGGTGTTACGATAACATTAATAGGGACAAATACACTTACCTTAGCAACTGGTTCTTTCATTCCCTCCTTACTGACACGAACTCGTGGGTTACTCATATGGAAAATGAGACATGACGAGGAATTTAGCTTCCTATCTTGAGTTCTATCGCACGATCTGGAGTATCAAAGAAGTGCGAAATTCCTAAATGTCCAAGTAGCCTCCTCATTATAGATGTGGTCGACAACGCACCGATAAGAAGGACTCTACTAGACACGGCTCTGAGACATCGTAGGACACTTTAAAACCTGACTCTGATACAAAGTTTGTCACGCCCCAAACTCGGGGAGCGCGACCGGCGCTCAACCGAGTAAACCTGGCTGAGCAAGCCCGTTAGATTTTCTTCTACCCAAATTCATCCCCGAATAAAAAGGAGATGCACTCCATTAATCAAACACTAAAAATATTTCATTAACAACTCCCATTTCATTTCCGTTAGTAGCTTCATTCATAATTTCCAAAATATTACAAGTTTATAGATATAATGAAAAATATGTTTGCCAAATAGCAACATTTCTAGTTTAATTCCCAACATTATATACCACCCACAACCTGTCTACGAAGCCTCTAAGTACAATAGAAGAGTAGTATGGAAGTGTCGACAACAAGACCCCGGCTATACCTTAAAACACAATGTACAACTCAAATGACATTAGGTCCGGAATAGAGTAGGGCTCACCAAAACCTGCTGAATAGAGAGTGACTGCTAACGAGGACCAAAGTTGCCCGCTGATGAACCACCTGCATCCATTGAAGATGCAGCACCCCCGGGAAACGGGACGTTAGTACATATGGAATAGTACTAGTATGTAAAGCTAATTGTCCACTTTCAAAATAGAATGCCAATATAAGAAAGGGAAAACTATAGAAACAGCAAGGCACAATCAATGATATCCAAATGCCAAGTTAATACATAATAATTTTCAAAATACGAACCTCATATACAATTTTGGTTAGGAGGTCATTAGCACCGATATATCACTGTTCACAATATCACCTTTTACAATACCAATATTCACAATACCAATACCACCGTACTTTTAGCACGGAGTCTGATCACGACCCAATCGGCTAGGCTATCTCATTAGAGACGTCAACCACAATCACTATCAATACCAATATCACCGTATTTTTAACATGGAGTCCGAACACGACCCGATCAGCTAGACCATCTTATTTAAAGTCATCAACCACAATCATAATTTCTGTGCAAATATACCACCATGAATCTAGCACAGAGTCCGATCACGACCCGATCGGTTCGGCTGTCTTATTTGATGACATCAACCAAAATTACAATTTCAATTATAATTTCCAGCACAATCACCACCATGTGTGCGGCATGGTATCCGATCACGGCCCGATCATCTAGACTATCTTATTTGAGACATCATCCTTTTCTATCATCAATCTCACCCCAAATAAGGGGAATAACTTTGTCATATCAATCTCATCCACAATAAGGGGAAAAACATTTTTGATTTTCATACAAAGAAAACATAAATACAAATTTCATTTACCTCATGACCTTTCATATCGTATATGGCTTCATTGGTACTTTTAACCATTTACAACATCATTATTTCATTATCTCTCTGGGTCATACATGTGATTCTTATTTCATGGCACAATGGTCGTATTTCATATTCCAAAATTTCATTTCTTCCCTTTCACAAGACTGATATGACCCCCTTCCACAAGCTGTTGTTTCACTTTGTCAATTCCTGCATTCTACAGAGGTATGAGAAAAAGAATGAGGCTACCTTATTCGACATGGCTGTAATGGAACTGCTTGACACTGGTAGACCTATCAATCTCCCTAGCATGATGATTCAGCATATGGCAAAGAGCTACAGACACTTCCAAGCCTAAGCATGTTATGCCTTATGGTTTTGTGTTGACTGAGCTATTTATCAAGCTCAACATTGTCTTGCCGGATCTTAAGTATGGAAATCACAATGATGTTTTGGATGTTGTTACCCTCAAACGATGTGGCTATGAGGAGATCAAGGCTAGAGGACCAACATGATCTACTATTCTACCTGGTAGCAGCAGGGCAACAAAGCTCACTAAAAGGTTGGAGTTGGCTGTTACGGAGAATGCCAAGCTTCGAGAAGACAATGATGAGTTGAGAAAAGAAATCAGGCGGCTTAGGGAAGAGCTCAGAAGGGATAGGGAAGTTCATGCCCAACAGATTGCCACCCTTGTGAAAGCATTGGCCCCCTCTACCTCTAACCTATGAACTTGTTCCTTCTCTAGTGTCCTTCGTTTCTTTTGTTATCCCAGTGATGCTTTGGTTTTTGTCTTTTTCTATTCTAGTCTAAGTAGGTTGCAACATATTTAGTTTATTTTGTTCTATTGGTTTAAGACAAGGCCCTGGGCTTAATTTGGCAATGCTAAATGACTTCTCTTATAATGTTTTAATACTTCGTACAGTGTTAGATCATCAACCTAGTCTGTTTTCTTTGATAATTCTTGAGTTTGTATTATAGCCTATATGGCCTTGAATCTTACATTAACTGTGCTTACTATGTCTAACATCTTTTGTTATTTTTCGATGATGCCAAAAGGGGGAAGATAAAGTTGGGGGTGTTGTATATATGTTGGTGTGAATATGTCTGCATGTGGTGTGATGTGCCTGTTGATCATGATTTGTTGTGATTACCTGGTTCTAGTATGTACAAAGTTTGTCATCATCAAAAAGGGAGAATTTGTTGAGTATTGAGATTTTGATGATTAACAAAGTTTGTTCAGATGCAAATGTTCGAAGAACCAGGTCCTCAGCGTAGCTGCTTAACTGCTCTAAGAACCAGCTCCTCAGGGTAAAGGACCAGCTCCTTATGGTTGATGATGGACCGTCTTTGCAAGATAGTAACTTTATCTCAAAGTTACCCATGTCCGAGTTTGGTGGAAGAAGGTTGTTACACATGATAAGGGATGTTGCCCAAGAAGAAACGAATAAATAGGTGAGAGGCAAGAGTCCCAGGACTTGTGGAGTCCTTAGAACAATAGGAGTCCTATCAAACGAGAAGCTGACTACGCATATGACTTCTAGAAGATCTTGGAGTCCAGGCATTTAAATACTATCCATCTGGACTGTTGAGATATTATTTTGCACATCAACTGAAAAACTACATTTTACACACTCTAGACGAGTATCAGTGTTTTGTTCTTCTTGAGTCAGTCCAGTGAATGTGTTTTAGGAAATAGAGTTGTAATCAAAGTGTCATAAATAATTAGTAAGTTGAAGTGAGTGTTTGCTTTACAGGTTAGTGTAACTTATAAATCAAATAGTTGTAGTAGGAGTACGGGAGAGTATTGAGTTATAGTCTTATAATCGATACATTTTGGCTCATTGTTCTAGTGGAGTTGAAGTTGAAAATCCTATGCAGTGGGTCGTAGTTTTTGTACTTTTGAGCCGAGTGATTTTTCACGTAAAATTGTTGTCTTTTACTTTACTGTTTATTTTACTTCATGAAGTACGGTAAAGAATTAAGTTCTTTATTACAACCTCCATTTTAGTTTATGTGAACCTATTTCCTTTTTGGTCTGTTCCAACAAGAATGACCTCTTTCTAAATTTGAAAATAATATTGCTTAAACTTACAATTCTATCCTTAATGAGAAGTTTTTATAACGACACAAATACTCTGAGTCCCTTTTTGAATTGTTTAGGACCACAAATTCTAAAAGTCTTTATTTTTTCTTAAACTCCAGGTGCCCAATCAAACAGGTTCACATAAATTGAAACAGATGGACTAATTCATAAGAGCACTCAAATTAACAGGTGCACTATTTGAGTTAATTCACTCCGATGTATAGAGACCTTCCCATACTCTTTCTTTATTGAGTTATAATAATTTTGTAGCTTTTTTGATTCTTTCTCTCGTTTTACTGCTGTTTATCCATCCATATCCAAGAATGATGTTAGTCTTATCCTTCTTTGTATCAAAAAACTGTTAAAACTCTTGTAGTAATAGTCCACGAACCTCTACAAATTGTGTTAAGAATAAGTTAGTCTTATGCAGTTAAGCTTACGCCAGCTATGGTCAATTTTGACTATGTCAATATAAATGAATGCCACTATTTTAAATGAAAAACCAAGATAAGTGGCATTGCTTGTCCTTGTTGCACCCATTTTTTAAAAATTCGTCAAACATCTCTACTTCTGTCTTTTTCATTCTCTCTCTCCTGCATAGTGGCGTCGAAGTACTTTAAAGGGCGCGTATTGATATTTCTTTATTGAACAGTTAAGCCAACAGTTATATGGCTTTAGTCATAAAGATTTGTTAGGCCTCATGATGAAGATGAGCTGATTGAAGTCTAGAAAAGAAAACAATGGTATATATCTCCCTGCTCCCACAAACCTATAGGTCATAGTCATGTCTTATTCCTGGTCTATGAAATTAATAAAAGGAAAATAAAACATGATCACAGTTTACGTGACATTTTTTATATTTGGAGATATTTCAAAATACTTGACACATTACATCAAAAAAATTATTTTATACAACTTTCTTAACTTAAAAAATATTTCAAATTCAGTTGACTATTCAAATTTTAAATTTTGATATGATATTTTAATTTAATTTAACTACTCAAATTTTAAACCTTGATATGATATTTTCTCTATCAAACAAACATACTTTAATACCCCTCTATTCATTTTATATTGTATTGTTTCGTTATTGGTATGTTCCAAAGGAATGGCATTTTCTATATCTTAAGCCAATTTAATTTTAAATTCTTATTTTATCGTTAATGATATTCTCTTATAAACAGAAAAACCTATTTAATATTCAAGATCATAAGTTTAAAAATTTATTCTTCTTTTCTTACACTCCATGGCAACAAACTAATGCCACATAAATTGAAATAAAGGGAATAATTTTTTAAACTAACTCCTCAATTATTGCTTTAATATATATTGTAAGTGAAATAATAGTGGGTTGCTCTAGTGGTGAGCACCCTCCAGAGAGGTTGTGAGATCGAGTCACCCCAAGAGCAAAGTGGAGAGTTCTTGGAGGGAGAGAGGCGAGGGTCTATCGGAAACAGCCTCTCTACCCCAGGGTAGGGGTAAGGTCTGCGTACACACTAACCTCTCCACACCCCACTAGTGAGATTATACTGGGTTGTTGTTGTTGTAAGTGAAATAATAGTACTATATGAGTCAACGTAACATCTCAAACTCGTAAAAATAGTACAGGCTAGCCAGTTTTCGGACTGGTAATTCAAAATAGCCAGTGTTTGCTAAATCATTGAAAAATAGCCACTATTTTACTGCAACACGGACCGGTCCAGTATAATATACTGGAGATTTGTGCATCTATGTATGAACTTTCCAGCATATTATGCTGGAACTCCAACACGCGAAAAGTTCCAGCATAATATACTGGAGATTGGAGTACCTGTGTATGAACTTCCAGCATATTATGCTGGATCGATATATTATACTGAAACTCCAGTATATTATGCTGGAGTTATACTGGAACTCCAGTATATTATGCTGGAATATTTTTCGGATTTTGAACAGTGTTTTTGTTCACATTTATCTTTTCATGAAAAGTAGCTAAAATTCAATTACTTTTGAAATTGTGGCTATTTTTCAATTACCACTTATAAATCTGGCTATTTTTGAATTTCTCCCCTCAAACTCGTGATTGTTCAAAAAAAAAGGAAGGGGTAGTATTTGTTTCTTTTTTCCTAATTAAGTGTATCATGCTGATTGCTGGGAAGTTTAGAAACACAAAATATTTATTTGCAAACTTCTTCATGATTTGTTTTTCGTAATGAATACATGAAAAATTCATTTAAAATGCATACTACGTGTAATATAATCTAAGTATCTATTTAATTCACAACTATTCTTCTCCCTCAATTATGAACTTGACACATTTTAACACTTGAAAAGTTTGAAAAATAGTATTTCAGTTAAAACATATTTACTAAAAGAGATAGTTATTGTTTTATATCTACTAATTATTTTTAAGTTGTACACCTTTTGTTCTTTAGTCCGTAAATTATCATACTATATTATATATTATAAGTATGAATATCTAAAGGGAAAGTTAAAAGACCAAAATACCCATTAAAAGTTAAATGGCCATTTTGCCCTTCAATCAAATATTACTCCTATAATGTTACTGTATACGTAAAGTAATTACACATTTATATTTTGTTTCTTTCATCTTCCATGTTAATAGCCTTTCTATAGCTTCTTACATTCTTTACTGGATTATAAATTTTCTTACTTATTACTGATTGTTTGGATCTTTCATCTTCTACTGAAGTAATAATAATTTTCTTGCACAACTTTTCACATTCTTTAAAGTATTCTATAAAAGTGCAAAATAAGGTGTCTAAAAAATTTATATATAGTACAGTAAAATAAATTAAATGCATCAAAGAAAGATGTCTTTCTCTTCAAAAAATAATATTTTTAGTGGTTTTTTCTTCTACCAAACAATTCGTATTCTATCAAAAACTTTCTAATAGAGAACAAGAAGCGTAGATTAACAACAAGAGGATTATTTGTAGTTTTCTCTTCTGACTTCTAATTTTTTTAAGTAAGTGTCACTTTATCGTTTTTATATAAAAGAATTTTAAATTCTTCTCCAAGTCGCTATGCCTTCTATTTCTACGTGGTTATACAGAGGTGGTCGTTTTATATTTCATATTAATTTTTCTTTGTTACTTCCAACGAGTATTCATGGAACTGCACAAGTATTTTTTCCTGAGATATATCATCATCCATGTTAGAACTGGTAACGATAAATGGTGATATTCAAATTAAAGTTTACTGTGCAAGTATCTTCTTATTTATATAGACTCATATATGTTAGAACCGGTAATTACAGCAGATAAAGTTTGAAGTCTATTCTAACTTGAGGTCTTATTACTTCCACAATATTTACTTACAAATTGTATTTTTCTAAGAAGAGTTTTAAAATAAAAATGATATTAGTGCAAAAAAGCATGTAAAAAGTCACAAGCATGTTAAGCTTATATGGAAAACTTTCAGGACTGTACAGAATACCTTTAAATTATCATCTTTTACTCAAATAGGCTAATTATTCATCAAATTGAGCTTGTAATTTTTCCGTTTTATAATTTGTATTACTCATTATACACATACTTTAATATATTATTTTAAACAAATCTGTGCAACGCACATGTAGAGAAACTAGTATTATAAAAATCCATACCATAGAAATTAAAGGGGTTTAAGTGTATATTGGCAACAAAACACTGAAAACAAAGTAGACATTCTATTAAGAAACAAGAGTAGCTAGCTAGTTACAGGACACGTGATAGTGGTGCATAGGCAAGGGAAACAACATGTTATAGAAGCGACTACGTACTTAATTCACGATAGAAACTTGAATCCCTCTAGGAAGACATGAACCTTTGAAACCATCGTGTAAGCCAATCTCATCTTTACCCAAACAAAGCTTGATAATCACAATCTCTTTCTCTTTGAGTTTGTCCATGTCAACCATCTGCAAGCTCGTTTGAAAAATGTCTTTTAGCCATTCATCAAACAAGCTGTTGAGAAATGAACCACACCCCTCAAAAACCTTCTCCAACACCATTTCCTCCAAGCAGAAACTGTCTAGTATTTTACTCCCACAGACTTCCTCCAATGACCTTCTCATCTTGAACATGAACACCTCTCTCATTTGCTTTTCTTGAGATGAATCGCGGTTCAAGACAAGACGGTTCTTGATGTGGTCGAGAAAGCCAAGTGGTGGATTGTTGTTGTCGTTGTTGTGATGTTGATCATTAGCTGTGTCGCGAGTCAAGTCACTTGAAATGGGGCTAAAATCATCAGTTCTGGCTTCGTTTTCATCCTCCTCATCGACCTCGTCTGCTTTGATGTTGAGGTCAAGGGCGTTTGAGCTCAATTGCCTAGTGAATTCCTTCTTCATTTTCCCATTTCGAGCAGTAATTGAGGAGACATCTTCCATCATATCGTTTCTTGGACTCTTGGTCTTGTTAGGCAAAGACAATTCCCACTCAGCTAATTTTCTCTTATGATCAATACATACTGATCCAGGATTCTCACTTACCAGCAGTTTCATCTGGATAACAGACTCTGTGTTTCCATCAGTGAGATTATCACTTGTCCTTGCTAAGATGAACAAATGGCTAGAGCTCCCATTTTCAAAGGCATCCACAAGAAATTTCAACAACTCTGAATCAGCAAAATCAACATCTTCCACCAGGACAACAAGCTTTTCATTATTCCTTAAGGACTTGTTGAGCAATTCAACGTGATGATTCGTATTTTCCCTCTTTCTCATGTTTATGCACAGGATCAAGTCAGCAGAACCAAATACAGATTTTGCTATAACTCGAGCCAATCTTTGTTTCCCGATTGAGTCATTCCCCTGAATCAGCAGCCAATTCTTGATTGTGCTGAAATCCATCAATACATCCAAAATAGTATGCATGTTTTCCATTTGCCATGGCAAATTTTCTTGTAACATTTTGAGCATCTCTTCTCCCAAAGTACTCCCGGTGTTAGAAAGCTTTGAATTCCCAAGAGCAAGCGTGATTTTCACTTCTTTCCCTTCGCTGATTTTAAGAGAATCCAAGTTTGGCTCAACTGATTGATTTTCTTTAGAGTTGCCATTGCTGAAACTGAACTCGATATGGCACGATTGTTGTCTTCTAAATCTTGGCACAGTGCTGGCTCCCTGATTAGGCTTCAAACTTGGAGGATCACAAAATGAAATTGATTTGCACTCTGTGATTATGCTGTTCTGGTTAGGCCACCATGGGTACAGTGAATTGAAGGAGTAATTCTTCCCACTGCTGTTGTATTCATTGCACAAAACTGAACTTATTTGACTTTGATTAGTCTTTCCTTGATGAAGATTTTGGCACAAGCTGCTCCACTTTCTTTTCAACTCAGCCAAATCATCCTGAAAGTCCCCCATAAAAAGAAAAAAGAAAACAATAAGATATTGTATTCAAAGTAATTAAAAAAAGAACTAACACTACGTATTTTATTTTATTACGATTTAAAGAGTTCAACATGCTTCCCTTAGAGCTCAATTTTTAAAATATTGTTAATTTTTTATTTATAAAATTATGATTTAAAACATGTTTTAGGTAATTAGTTTCTATATACATAAAACTGTATTTGAAAAATCACTAAAGCAACATGTGAGTCAATGATATTAGTACAAAAATTAATATGCTTTAGTCCTCGTAGTCAGAATTCTGTCATTATTTCTTGTATTAAAGTGGAATTATTGTAGGCTAATTGTTAGGATCTGTACCTTCTTAGTGGTATCAATGTCATGTGGTTTGAGCCAATCAGGCAATGGGGATGGACCCTTGTCAGAATCCTTAGTGTCACATGTAATAGAATACAATGCACAAGTTTTCTGCTGGCCACAATTCAACCTAGCTTCTCTTTCATAATTGGAGCTGCATTCTGCACAACAGCTGAGTGCATCTTCTTCCTCCTTGCTAGGAACTGGCTTTTTCTCAAATATTTGTTGAGAGAATGGTATTCTTGGTTCATGACCACTGCAAAAACAGGAAAATATATAGTTGTTTAAAATATATAGATTTCATGGTGTTCCTATTTATCCTATGATTGTTGTTGTGATACTAATATTATCTCCTTTATGTCATTTTGTCTTTTTATTTTTTTTGAGCCGAGGGTCTTTCGGAAACAGCCTCTCTACTCTTTCGGGTAGGAGTAAGGTCTGCGTACACACTACCCTCCCCAGACCCCATTAGTGGAATTTTACTTGGTTGTTGTTGTTGTTGTTTAATTAACACTTCAATTTTTCCAGCTATAAGAAGAAAGCAACTAATTTATCTAGAATTAAAACCACATAACTTGTATAGATTAACAATGTAAATAGATTTTTTTTCATTTCAAGTTTACCTAAATAGTAATTATGCGTAATTGGAATAAATAAGTGATTTTACTAAAATGAAAAAGAAAAGAAGGAATGAATTAACTAAGTGCATGACAAAGTTGTGTAGTATTTGAATAATGGAGGACTCCATCATAAAAATTAGTGTCACTTCTTTAAGCTGCTTTACCATATGAAAAAGAAGTCAAAAAAGGAATATAATTCCCTTGAAACCTGAAAAAGGCTACCACCAATACTACAAACATGCTTGGGACAAAAACCCATATACTGCAACATCACCTGCTAAACACTGAATAAAGGTACTAATTATTTATCGTTTTTTGGTATTTCTTTTCTTTCCTTTTTCCCTTTTCACCGTATGAGTTAAAAAATTGCAGCATATCCAGAAAAAAGAAGAGAAGAATGCAACAAATTCAAAAGATGTCCATTTAACATTTGTCTTCTTAGCATTGCTTTTTGGCAATAGCACGCTTCTAAGTCCTGCTAGCTTTGTTCAGCGTTCAGACCATGAAAATTCAATAGAAAGAAAGAAAAAAAAAAGGACACAAAGCAAAACGCAGACCTTAACGTCTTAAGGACAAAGAAAGGACACTAAAAAGAGCTCCAAGAACGAACCAAATGTAGTGCATTCTCAAACTTGAAAAGTACACTGTATATTATACTCCTTCTTTATATATATATATATGATATAGTTTTACTGGGCACGAATATTACAAAAAAAAGGAATTTTTTTGGAAATTTGTAGTTTTAATAGGTCATAATGCTTGTGTTACTATATAAGATTTTTGAAACTCCTGGACTTAAATATGTCGTCATATCAAAAAGCTTATAAATAATTTAAAGTTAATTATTTTCAAATATAAAAATACACTGATTTTTTTTAAACAGATTAATAAGGAAATAGTATCAAACAAATTGAAGCTGAGAGAGTATAGTGTATGATTATCAAGGAAGAAGCATGTATGAAGAAGACAAAAAATTAAAAATAAAGGAAAATGCTAGCTCACCTTGTACAATTGAGACTAAAGCCAAGACCACCAGATGGAACAGAAATAGGTTGAAGAGACCACTGAATATCAAGAGGAGGTTGTTTCATTTGGCACTTGATATAAGTCTGATAATTTGCTGTAGCCACCAACCAAACCTTTGCATTTGAGCTGCTGTTGTTGTAGGAAGAAACTAGCCTTCCTATCTCAGCTACAAGATGATCAACTGGACTATAGTAATTAACAACAGTAGTAGAGTAATCTTTCTTAGACATTGATAATCCTCTTTGATCAGCAAGACTGTCAACTGTCCATTTCAAGTCACCTGTGTAGATAATGACTCCTCTTCTACTACTTCCTGTAAGAGATTCCACTTTCCTTTTCAGGTCTGAGATATTCAGCTCCACTTCCTCTCTTTTCATCAACATGAGTGGTGCTGCTGTGAACTGAAATTTTATAAAGTGTGATCCTTTCAGTTCCTCAGGTACATCTCCTCTCTCCACTTTCCCCATCAGTTCTGCAACAAGCCCTCCTGTGCTGGACGCGCTGTCACCAACTATCACTGCGTTCCTCCTCTTGTTGTTGTTACTCCTCAGCAACACATCAATAACCAACTTAATATCTACAGAAGCTGTATTAATTTGGTTGTACTTGTGAGGGGAAAAGAGAAGAGGGTTTTGGGAATTATTCCAAAAACTATTACTAGTAGGGTTCTCAGAATTAGGAGGAGAGCTAGGTGTAGAGTAAATCCCAGCAGGGCTACTATTGTAACACTGAAAGACTGAAGAAACAGAAGAAGCTGATTCCTCTATATTGCTTTTAATTGCAGTGCTAAAGAAACCAGCTTCTCTCATAACCCTACTAACACTAGGGTCATCTAAAATGGACAAAATGAGCTGCTCTAACTCAACCTTAATAGCCAAAAGAGGCTGCTGCTGCTGCTGTTGTTCTATGCAGCCTCTTCTCTGATGAGCTTGTGCTCTTTTGAGTGCAGCAATTAAAGCATTAGACAAACAAGGCTGGCCATGAAGAAGTGGACCAGGACTTGTTGGAAGCCTATTAAGTGCCACATTAAAACATAGCTCAAGAGCTCTACACTGAAGAGGATGATGATGATGATGAGAAGTGGCTATATGATTTGGTTGTGATTTGAGACAAGCCCTTCTAAGAAGACTGACTCTTGAGGTTAAGAGAATGGCAGCAACATGAAGAGGGGTGACTTGTGCATGGCCCCTTCTCCTGGCCAAGCTTAGAGAATGCTTCAAAACTGAAGCAGCCTCTGTGGTGAGGGTCTGTTGCACTGCACAATTAGATGCTCCTGTTCGCATAACTTAGCCCCAACACCCACCCCCCCACACCCCCCCTGGTATTTCACACCGTAACCTATTTTGAGGACTGAAAATTCACTTTCTTTCTATATACCCCCTCTCCTGCTAACACCACCACCCCCTCTCCTAAAAACTTTCTTTTGTTTCCTCTCTCTCGCTCGCTCTTTGTTTCTTGTTACTTCTTGTTACTTCTTCTTCTTGTTAAGAAGAAGTATATATGCTCACAATCTTGGAACTACTAGCTTTGAGCTTTGTTTCTTTTTTTTTTCTTTTCCTTTGAAGTGAGAAAGATAAGAGAAGGCTACAAGGGTTTTAAAGAAGCCAAGACAGATCATATCTTGTTCCAGAGGTTTTAGCTTTTTTACTTTATTCCTTTATCTAAAGACAGTTTAGTTAGGAGTATTATTCTGCAAATGCTTAATTCTTTTGATTTTATGTATTTGACCAGACACAAAATTTAAGTAAATATTTAAAAATTTCAGTCCTAAACATATAATGATATTTTTATGTCGATAAATCATGTTATTAAGAATATGTTTTTAAAAAAAATTTTATATTGATTGTAAATTAAAAAAATTCACTCTTTTTCAATAGATTAAAAAGGAAATTAAAATATCACATAAATGGAGTAGTTGGTAATTGTATTTTCTTATTTCTATTTTCAATCCTTAGACCAATTTCCTTTTTTGAAGTTCTACTTTTGCTACTTTTTCTTTCAACAGTTGTTAGTTCTAACCTTTATGACAGAATGGACTGTACTGTTTCTAAAGATAATTAGCATGAAAGGGTACTTTTGTTTAATCATTTTTTGCATGGGTATGGGGAACTGTGTCAAGTAATTCTATGCAGCAAGATACTTATGGCTATTTAATACTAATAAGCTACATTTATCAGAGAATTTGATATTCACAACACGAAAAGCTGCAGAAATAGAAAACAAGGATTCGATCTCTATATATATATGTGCATGCTTTCTCTCTACCAAGAATGATACTATAATAAATAAAATCTTCAAGATATACATGGGGTTTAATTTCACCTCGTAATTTAATGGAAACGGTAACTTTAGAAAAATGTCTTGAAGTGGGAGCCTCTTTCAAACACTACTTATTCTTTGAGTTCTTTAATTAAGGAAAATCTTTTTTTTTTCTTCTCCATGAGCCTTTGAAAGAGGAGAAAGATTAGAAAGAGAGAGAGAGACAGAAGGCCAGGCAGAAATTCAAATAAAGTAGCAAAGTTGAAAAGGTAGGAAACAAAGAGGAAGAGGAGGCAAAGGCAGAGTATGTGATGAGTGATAAAGGAGAAAGTGATGATTTTTTGCCTTTTTCATGTTTATCATTTGTTTCCTTGCATATAAATGAATAAAAGTGACTATCAATATTAGAAATATTTGTTTAAGGAAAAGAAAGAGAGAGAAAGAGAGATGTCACGCCAATCCTCGTAGAGAGACAGCGTTTTATTCCCCAAGTACCCAAAAAGCAACCCTCTGTCTGCTATCCTACCTTAGCATTATTGCCCTCTTTTTCAGCCTCTGTCTCTCTCTCTATGTGCTTTGCATGACTGATGAGCCTCTCTTGTATTAATCCTATTTTATCTTCAACAACCCACTAAAAAGACCTCTTTTATTAATCAGAAGGGCAATTAATACATATCTTTAACTGCGGAGACATCTTGTGATAGTGTACTTATTTCTTTTGTTTTAGTAATAAGAACCTGTCTTTCAAAAAAATACACACGCATATATCACGCATATATATATATATATATATATATATATATATATATATATATATATATGAATTACGAACTTAAACTTACAAGAAAGTGTATATGGTAAAATCGGTTCACATTAAATATTCGAATGATAAAATGACATGTGAAATCGGGGACAGACAGAAGACGAAGCAAGTGGAAACCAAGACCGAGGACAACAACTTCGGTTGGAATCGGGTAGACCCCGAAAGGGGACATTGTTAACGAGGGCAAACGAATATTTGCTACCAGATGACATTCAATGAAGAATATTTCTTGGTATTGAATACATGCCCATTACAGAGAATTTTGGCATTCATTACATGTCGTTACATATTCATCAATGACACCCATTATTGTCATTTAAAAGGGGCTTGATCCTAGGACCTTGTTCTCTAGGTTTAGCTATAAATAGTGACTTCAACAACCATTGTAACACACGAAAATTCTGACAAACTTACGCTACACATTTGTTTTACCCGAAAAACGGATATAGTTAAATTTGTACGTAGTTCTAAGGATACATGATATAGCTTGATACAAATCGTAAGGATGAATAGAAATATCAAATATGGATTACAAAGAATGCAAAATAAACAAGATTGGGAAGAAGATGATGGTTTAAACTAAGCAAAATGAATCATTTAACAAAGCCTCCAAGAATAGTTCTTGAATATAGAAGAACGTGGTGCTTGAATTATAATGTAAACAAAAACTTGCCTTACAGAAATAATAAACATCCCCCTTATAGTAGAGGGACCTTACTTTAGATATAATTAAAAATACATAATGGGAGACCCATGATAAATCAGCTTTTCCATAATTCTTGCCAGGATTCTCTCCTCTACTGGGATTTGCAACGGCTCTTGTTTGTAAGCTCGATATTGACTCAAGTTTTCGGTCTCGACTCGAGCTCTCGATCTTGACTTGAGCTCGATTCTGACTCGGATCCTTGCATTGGTTCGAGGTCACGGTTGGTCGGTCTTCTGAATCATAAGCTCGATAACTTTACTTTGTATCATAGCTCGATTTGGATTCGAGCTTGATAATGATATCGAGCTCGACATTGATCGGTCCATCGGGCTCGAAGGTTGTTTATACCATCTTCGGAACCCATTTTGAAGTCTTACTCTGATCTATTACATTTTGACCTCGACCGATCGTACGAAGGCCGAAATCTATTTCGACCGTATACAGATAGTCCCCTCGTTTCTCGGGAAGGATGTGGTGAGAAAAGATATGATTTTTTAATGGCTCGATCAGATTATAAGCTGACGTTTACATTGGGTTCGACCATGACGTTCGTGATAGTTGTCCCGTCAATTTAGTCTTTCAAAGCATTTAATGCTTGTCAGGCGATGGTCGACCACCGCTGATACTGAAGCGCCATTGCTTTAATCTATAAATAGCCCTCCCTTTTATCATTTACCACTTTTACATCTTCAATCTTCCAAATTACTTAAGTTCTTTTTCGTTCTCTCTGAGTTTATTCGCAAATCTGTGATTCTTCTTTGCAAGATTCTTCTTCTAAACCACCAAATCTTTGTTACCCTTTTCAAATCCAAAATGGTGAAGACATAAAAAATCGTCCCCCAAAAAGACAAAGCTTATTCTTCCCAATCCGCCGCCGACAAAACACCGGTGGATCCACGGCCTGAGGAGTGTGTTCCAGCGACATGTGTTCTTACCTCCGATTTCAAACTCGATAAAGGTTCGCCGGTCCCTGGCCGATGTGAGCCTGTATCAAGATATAATTGTTCGATAACTCGGGAGCACATCGAGTGGATAAAAAAGGATTGTAACTGGGAGAACAAAGAAGTGGTAGTGCCGTCTCCCGAAGAGGATATTACTACTCACGTGAGAGGGCTTTTAAGCGTGTATACTTACCCTTTCATGTCGACCCCATTATCATAGATTTTTGCCGCAAATACCTAATAACCCTAGGCCAGATACATCCTTCCTTTTGGCGGATCGTTATTTTGATCCGATATTTTGTGAATAAAATCGAGGGTATGTCTTTCAGCCTCTATCACCTTGTCCGATTATACCGTCCTCGCCTTTTCCGAGAAGGGTTAATAAAACTCCAACGTCGAGCTATCAAGGCTCTGTTCTCGAGTATAGACGAGGATAAGGATCGAGGCTGGATGGACAGATATGAAGTACTTGAGCGCTAGTAAGAAAGTTGATATACGCTAATTATATCATTTTAAGTGCAGACAAGGGCTATTATAAGAATGATATCAACTTATCTTGATAATATATGTATGAAGGGCACTAAGAATGGTTTATGGTCTAAGAAGATCCCCAAGGCTAAGGCAAGTTGAAAATTTCATGATAGAATAAAGTTTCAAGTGAGTTCGCACAAGACCTAACTTCAAACGATCATACCTCTCTTGATATGAAGATTTATATGGTGTATTACCTATCAAATTAAATCCCTTTGAGTCTAGTTTCCAACGCTTCAAACCGTTTGTCATTTGGATATTCCTACAAGAGGTTATGACCAAATTACAAAAGGCTGAAAAACATGCGATTCTGCGACCAATTCTGCGATCGCAGAACCATTATGCGATCGCAGAAGTAGTTATGCGATCGCAAAATGGTCGCAGACCTGTCCAGTGAAGCCCAGTTCCGGGCACTGAATTGTGCGACCATTATGCGACCCACACACCAATTGTGCGGTCCATTGTGCGACCGCATAGTTGAGTTCGGAGGGTCAATTTTTCTATTTTTATAACCCGACCCCATTTTGATAAATAGGCTTTGGAGCTTATTTTGGGGTATTTTTCTGAGGGTTTTAGAGAGAGGTAAGAGCATTTTAGAGAGAGAAGGAGGGAACCTAACATTATAATCATCCAATCTTGCACTAATCTTCAAGAATCAAGGAAGCTAATCATAAGATCTTCATCTAAGAGGTAAGATTCAAACCCTTATTATTCAATTTCGAGTTTGGGGTAAAAGATTGGTGATTGGGAGTATGATTCTTGGGTGTAAGAGTATTATGTATATATGATTGTACCAATAAGGTTTGTGGGAAGATTGTTGAGCTTAAATAAGTAAAGATTGAGTTATAGAGTGAAGGAAATCTTGTAGAAGAACCTTGTAGTTACATTTGCACACCTAGTGTTTGATAAAATGCTCAAACGAGCTGAGACCATGAATATCTTCCTAATTATGGTTCAATTTTGTTATGTCTCAAAATAGATTGGAATTGCTAGAATTTTCGGAACGTTGTAGTAATTTAAAGAAAGCTCAAAGCGAGGTATGTTGGCTAAACTTCTTTCATAGAATTGAATTCCATGATGCTCTTGTAAGTCCCGAGTTATTCTTTATAAATCAATTATTCCAAATAAGCTTTGTGTTGAAAGGTATATATTCAAAATGTATTTCGGATACTCTTATCATATGATGTTATCCTTCGAGAATGTGTTCAAAGCATGAGTTGGGTATAAAAATATTATGACTCCAAGTAGCGTTTGAAGTGAATGATATTATGCCAAATTGTGTAAGAAGTCTCAATGTACATAAGACTCTTAATTACTCATAGGTGTATTAAAAGTCGTGATTTGAGATTCTTTGTTGTCGATAATTTATAAAGATGCTTGAAAGTAAAAGTGGTGAGTTGGGGATATAAAGTGTAGACACCGTGCCAATAATGAAAGTTTTGATTGTGGCCAATAGAGCCAATGAAATGAAATGATGTGTGAAATTTGATGATGAGTATTGAAAGTAATGAAATGAAAGTATGGAATATAAGATACGGCCACCGTGCCATGAATGAAGAATAATATGTATGACAAAAAGGCAACCAATGAAATAATGATGTTGTATATAATTGAAAGTACTAATGAAGTGATAGTATGAAGATGATATGCGGTTGTTCGCCTAAATGAGAATTATGAGGTGTTGTATGTCCCAATGGTTTCAACTATAGTTGTATGCTTCTGAAATAATGTATGTAAATGACTTCGATGTTAAGTCCTCAAGAATCATGAACTTAGCTAATGACCTCAAGATGTCAAGTGAGTGAATAACGAGATGGAAGGGAGATGTCCTATGCTAAATGATGATGAACCTTAAGAAAGGAAATTGGGCTTATGTGCCATTGAAATTGACTTATTGATTCACCATGCATGTGCTAATGTAATGTGCTATGTTTCTCCATGATGGGCATAAAAATGAAGTGTTCCAATGATCCGGGAACTTACGACCTTAATGTAATATTAATCATGTCGCTTTGAGTTTATACATGGTTATATGTATAATGATGTGTTATGAACCCTATGGACGGTCTATGAAACGCATAGGTATATCATGTTATGAAATCCTATAGACGGTCGATGAAACACATAGGTATATTGTGTTATCAAATCCTGTGAACGGTCCATGAAACGCACAAGTGTATTGTGAAACACACAGTTGTATTGTGTAAGTAAACACTGTGAACGGTCTATGAAACGCACAAGTGTATTGTGTAAGTAAACACTGTGAACGGTCTATGAAACGCACATGTGTATTGTGTTAGTAAACACTGTGAACGGTCTATGAAACGCACAGGTGTATTGTGTAAGTAAACACTGTAAACGGTCTATGAAATACACAGGTGTATCTTATGGTATATGTGAATCCTATGAACGGTCTATGAAACGTATAGGTGTATTGTGTATGGAATCCTATGAACGGTCTATGAAACATATAGGTGTATAATATGATATGTGAACACTAGGGACGGTCTATGAAATGCATAGGGGTAAGATAAGAGAGGGATATGGGCGGTCAAGTAAGACGCATTGTCAACGCAGACATTATGAGCCATTTTCATTGGCCTTGTTTGTACAAGTTGTTTCAATTACTTTATGTTATGTGTTCCGCGTATAGATCATATGGCTCAGTTGACCCTAAAAAAAGTTTAGAATGATACAAGTATAATAAGGCTTGATATTTCAACCTACTTGATGTTTTGGTATTGTTCGAGACTTTCATTGATTTTGTGATTATTCCTCCTTGTAATATTAATTGTTCTATTGAGAGATGTTTAGTTGTACATACTACTACTATTCGACAGTACTAACGTCCCTTTTGCCGGGGGCACTGCATCTTTTAATGGATGCAGGTATACTTCTACAGGATGATATGGATCTTTGGTAGGGATCTTCTGTACATCAGATTATGATGAGCCTGCTACAATTCCAGTGGGCACTCGAGTCTAGTTGGTATTATGTACTTAGGTATCTATTGTCATAGAAGCTCCATGTACATTGTGGGTCATGTACTTATGTTTTGAGTTTCGTCATGTATTTATGTTCACGGATATTTATGAAGCTATGTACCCATCACGAGTGAAAAATAAAAAACAATTATGGGACATTGAGCCAAATATATTCAATATGAAAGTCATGATCTAATTATATTTTGATAAATCATGCATGAGTTATGATGAGAGGTTGATGTAACGTAGGCTTTCTCGACTGGGTTCACTCGGTTGAGCACCGGTCGCGCTCCTCGATTTTGGGGCGTGATAGCAGATTCGTTCGAGTAAGGACTTCGGACCTAATTCTGATCGAAAAGATGCCTTTTCCCGAGGAGTGGAACATGAAGCATAAGTGTAATTCTGTTGTTTTCTCCTACTATTTTATCCTTTCATTTCCTTTACCAATATTCTCCTTTTGTGATACAGTGGTTCCCTGGATGCCCGGCACAGTGCCCGATCTCAAGAATTGTGTACACGATCTGGTTTTGACCTCCTCCTATGCCGAACGCTCATGGCGCGACTTGTCGAAGGGCCGATGGGAGGCCAAAAATCACGGTAAGCACCTTTTCGTATCTTTTGATAAAAATGCTTTTCACAGACTTTGTCCCAAAGCCGTCGAGGAAGAGGCTTCGGCCTCTGTCCCAAAGCTGATAAAAGATAACAAGAGGAAAAAAGCCCCTGTCCTCGTAGATCAGAAATCGAAGAAAAGGACAGCTCGTAAGCCGAACAAGAATATCATTCCCTTGACCATAGAATCGGTTCTGCGTCTGAGGTATGAAGAAGAAGAAGAAGAAGAAGAAGAAGAAGAAGAAGAGAACAATGGGTCTGCACTGGCGGCCCGAAGGAAGAAGACCACCGACGTTCCACAGGCAGCTGGATCGATGGTGGTTCATAAGGCTCCACCTCGAACTCAGGATATATCGGAGAAAGATTTGGGCAGAGTCCCCGAGTTGTTAGAGATCAAAGACGCTTCCCATCGAAGCCAACGGATGGGGGATATGTCTGAAGGGACTCTTCTCGAATATTTTTGAACCAAAGAGAATGCCCCAGGTGATTCACTTGGGGCAGTAGCAATCGAAAACTCGCCCACCTTTCCAGTTTTTTCCGCAGAGGCGATTCGGGAGGCCCAAGCTTTGGGGGCCCTGGAATTAGATAGGCCTCATGATGGAGAGGATCCTTTTCGTGACCTGTTTATCGGTGTCGAGGACACCACCGGTATGAGTGACAGATCAGATCTTTTTCATGGAGTGCAGTAGGCTTTGAATCAGGTAAGTGTTAAATTATATGGCGTTACCTTTAAGTTTGCTTTTCCTTTCTAACTTCGTTTCTTCTTTCTTTGCAGGCAGCGGCAATTCATCGAAAATCATGTTCTCGGTCCCGAACCAAGCTGCGTTGATACGAGGCCGAGCTTCAACGGGTTACGGAGTTGGCCAAAGTGGGGAAGAAATAAAAGGCCTTCGAGCTGAGTTGGCCAAGGCTCACCAAAATCAGATCGATCTGTACGAGCAGGTAATAATACTTTTAAAATCCTATGGGCTCGATACCGGAACGATGGCTAATTTTTCGGTCTTACAGGTACAACAGAAAATTGAGATGATCGGAAAACTTTGTGAAGAAGTCGATGTGATAAGAGTGGAGTCTTTGGAGTAGAAAGAAGGAATGGACCACTTTGCTGCAGAGAAAGAAACTGCTCGAGCCCAATTGTCATCGGCCGAAAACCAACTCCAAAAAATGTAGGAGAAAATCTTGGTCCAAACAAGAAGAATAGAGGAGCTCGAGGCTCGATTGGCCTCAGAATTTGCAAAGGCTGAATCTGACGCCGAAAAGACAAAAGTCGATGCGGATGCACTCGTGGCCATCTATCGGGCCGATGCTGAAGTTGCCCAGGTCCAAGAAAGAGAGGTAGTTGAGACCGCCGATACTCGAGCACATTGGATCGCTGAACTTGCTAAGTGCCGATCTCAGAGGGAGACCCTTGGGGAGATCCATGCTCGAGGTTTCGACCTCGCTGAAGAGATTAAAAGGGCCAAAGAGCTCTAAGCCGAAGCTGAATCCTTGGTTTCCGATGATGATGATAGTGATGATAACGATGATGATGATGTGAGTAAGAGCGGGTCCGAGAACGGGGGGAGCCCGATATAGAAGAGACCGTTCCTGGGGATACTCAAGAAGCTTAGTCCTCAATTTTTATGTTGTAATCAATTATGTAAATGATTTTGTATATAATAATATCCCTTTTTTGCCAACTTGCTTCTGTTCTATTTCCTGTCTTGTGAAGATTTTATTTATGCCTTATGAATATTTTCACAAGGATTTAGGCAACTTGATCAAATTTGGACTTCGTAGCCTTTGTATCCAAGTGAGTGCTTACTCAAACTTGAAGTGATGTAGCCCTTAAGCTTAGTAGTCGAGTGAATGATCCGAACTCGAAGTAATGTAGCCCGTAGGCATAATGGTCGAGTGCTTGCTCGAACTTGAGATAAAAGTAGCCTGTAGGCGTAATGGTCGAGTGAATGATTCTAGCTCGAAGTAATGTAGCCCGTAGGCGTAATGATCGAGTGAGTGCTTTGAACTCGAAGTAATGTAGCCCGTAGGTGTAATGGTGGAGTGAGTGCTTGCTCGAACTCGAAATAAAAGTAGCCCGTAGGCGTAATGGTCGAGTGAATGATTCGAACTCGAAGTAATGTAGCCTGTAGGCGTAATGATCGAGTGAGTGCTTCGAACTCGAAGTAATGTAGCCCATAGGCATAATGGTCGAGTGAATGATTCGAACTCGAAGTAATATAACCCGTAGGCGTGATGGTCGAGTGAATGATTCGAACTCGAAGTAATGTAGCCTGTAGGCATAATGGTCGATTGAGTGCTTGCTCGAACTCAAAATAAAAGTAGCCCGTAGGCGTAATGGTCGAGTGAATGATTCAAACTCAAAGTAATGTAGCCCGTAGGCATAATGGTCGAGTGAGTGCTTGCTCGAACTTGAAATAAAAGTAGCCTGCATGCTTAGTAGTCGAGTAAATGATTCGAACACGATCCTGTTTGCATAATAAATCTCGAAATAGAGAAGTTTTGCTTGGATATAAGATATCGGTATAGAAGAGAACTTTTCTTTGCAAGTCATTATACATGTGTTCATGTTTTGCGTCAGGGCTCGGGCCAACTACATGAGCATGGTTCGTTTTGACCATTTGGCTCTTACAACTTTTCCTATTGGAACCCTGTTGTTACGAAATATCTTTCTTGCCTCAGAACTTGATATATTTGAGGGCTAATGCCCCCCCAATATTCGAGGTTGATTATGAAGAATCCTCGGATACTGTTGAATTGCCCTCAGGTAGCACATGGTTGTTGCCTCGTTAAAAACCTCACCGGGAAAACCCATTTGGGATAAAAGCCGATCTAAGGGAAAAAAGAGTGCAACACGTACTTTAAAACCTGAGGTCTCGACGTTTTTGATCGAACTCCTGCGATGGGTTAGCTTCGAATATGTATATATGGGCAAAAGGGAAAAGAGAATCATACCTTAACAATAATATCATTTGAGGAGTGATATGTTCCGGCTGTTCGATAATGGCTTGCCATCCATCATTCCGAGTTTATAAGATCCTTTTTCGACTATATCGAGGACCTGATAGGCTCCTTCCCAATTTGGGCAGAGCTTCCCTTCATCAGGATCTCGAGTATTGATGGTGACCTTCCTTAGGACTAAGTTCCCGATCCTGAAGTGGCGGAGATTGGTTCTTCTATTGTAGTACCTTTTGATTCGTTGTTTTTGTGTAGCCATTCGAACGAGTGCCGCTTATCGTTTTACATCTAATAATTCGAGGCTAGTGTTCATTGCCTTATGGTTTGATTCCACCGATGCATGTCGAAACCTTGCGCTGGGTTCTCCAACTGGAATTAAGGCTTCGGAGCCATACACTAAAGAAAACGGAGTTGCTCTTGTACTGGACTTCGATGTTGTTCGATATGCACATAGGACTTCGGGCAGAAATTCTCTCCATTTCCCTTTGGCTTCGTTCAACCTTTTCTTCAAGTTTTGGATGGATAGTCTTGTTTGTTGATTCATCTTGTCCATTCCCACTGGGGTGATACAGTGTCAATAATATCCTTTTTATTTTATGATCTTCGAGAAATTTTGTTACTTTACTGCCGATAAATTGCTTAACATTATCGCATGTTATTTCTGCGGGTATCCCGAATCAACACACAATGTGATCCTAGATGAAATCTATAACCTCCTTTTCTCTTACTTTCTCGAATGCCTGTGCTTCAACCCATTTAGAGAAATAGTCAGTCATAAATAAAATAAATTTAGCTTTACCTGGGGCCGATGGTAGGGGGCCGACGATATCCATCCCCCATTTCATGAATGGCCATGGGGATAGGACTGAATGAAGTTGTTCCCCGGGTTGATGGATCATCCGTGCAAATCTTTGGCATTATCGCATCTTCGAACAAACTCCTTAGTGTCCCTTTCCATGCTATCCCAGTAATATCCTGCTTTGATGATTTTGTGAATCAGTGATTCGGCACTGAAGTGGTTCCCACAAGTGCCTTCATGGACCTCTTGTAAAACATAATCGGTGTATCCCGGTCCCAAACATACTGCCAATGGTCCATCGAACATCCTTCTGTACAATGTTCCATCTTCAGCCAACGTGAATCGAGCAGCTTTGGTTTGTAGGGCCCTTACTCTTTAGGGTTCGATGGGAGTTTTCCGTTTCCCAAATATTCAATATACTTATTTCTCCAATCCCAGGTTAAGCTTGTGGAGTTTATCTCGGCGTGCCCCTCCTCGATTACGGACCTCGAGAATTGAGCGACAGTCCCCAAATTGATCTCACCTTCCTCGACCGATGACCCCAAATGTGCGAGTGCATCGGCCTCACCGTTTTGTTCTCGAGGCACATGTTGCAAAGTCCATTCCTTAAAACGGTGCAAAGTTACCTGTAACTTGTCCAAATACCTCTGCATTCTGCCTTCTCGAACCTCGAAGGTTTTGTTTACTTGGTTTACTACCAGTAAAGAGTCATATTTAGCTTCAATCATTTCTGCTCCCAGGCTTTTTGCCAGCTCGAGACCTGCAATCATGGCCTCGTATTCGGCCTCATTGTTAGTTAACCTAGAAGTTTTGATAGACTGCCTAATGATGCCACCCGTGGGGGGTTTCAACACGATGCCAAGCCCGGACCCCTTCACAATCGAAGCACCATCTGTGAAGAGGGTCCAAACCCCCAAAGATGTACCCGATTTTAACAAGAGTTCTTTTTCAACTTCGGGTACGAGGGCTGGCGTGAAATCGGCCATGAAGTCTGCTAAAATTTGAGACTTGATGGTCGCACGTGGTTGATATTTGATATCGTACCCGCTGAGCTCGACGACCCATTTGGCCAATCGGCCCGATAGTTCGGGCTTCTGTAAAATATTTCGAAGGGGGTAAGTTGTCAACAAGCATATAGGGTGACATTGAAAGTATGGTCTTAATTTCCTAGAAGCGCTTATCAGTGCGAGTGCTAATTTCTCTAAGTGTGGATATCTAGTCTCTGCTTCTCCTAAGGTCCGACTTACGTAATAAACAGGAAATTGCATACCTTGCTCTTCTCGAACTAGGACGCCACTTACTGCGATTTTCGATACGACCAAGTATAAGTAAAGTCTTTCATCTCTCTTCAGAGTGTGAAACAGTAGCTGGCTCGACAGGTATTGCTTCAATTGTTCTAAAGCTTGTTGGCATTCCGTGGTCCAAGCGAAGTCGTTCTTCTTTTTGAGTTGAGAGAAAAATCTGTGGCTTCAATCCGATGACCTCAAAATAAATCGGCCTAGGGCAGCTATCCGTCCGGTTAGCTTTTGCACCGCTTTCACACTATCCACGATGGTGATGTCTTTGATGGCCTTGATTTTATCGGGGTTGATCTCGATTCCCTGATTTGATACCATGAAGCCAAGGAATTTTCCCGAGCCAACCCCGAAAGCACATTTCTCGGGGTTGAGCTTCATGTTGTATTTCCTTAAAATCTCGAACGTCTCCTGCAAATGAGTTAAATGGTGCTCTGCGCGCAGGGACTTGACTAGCATGTCATCAATATAAACTTCCATCGACTCACCTATTTGTTTTTCGAACATTTTATTCACTAGACGTTGATAAGTAGCTCCTGTATTTTTTAGCCCGAAGGGCATTACATTATAACAATATGTTCCATACTTGGTGATAAACGAAGTTTTTTCTTGGTCCTCCGGGTTCATTCGAATTTGATTGTACCTGGAATAGGCATCGAAAAAAGTAAGTATCTCGTGGCCGGCTGTGGCATCGATCATCCAACCGAGAACACACATTCTGAGTTTGTTCCCTTTTGTCGGGACTACAACTATATTAGCTAACCATTCGGGATATTTTACTTCCTGAATTGACCCTATTTTGAGAAGTTTACTTACCCCGTCCTTCACGAACACGTGCTTTAACTCAGACTGAGGTCTTCTTTTTTGCTTCACCGGTTTGAACCTAGGGTCCAAGCTCAGCCGGTACGTTGTTATCGATGGTGGGATTCCTGTCATGTCTACATGGGACCAAGCAAAACAATCTATGTTACCAATAAGAAATTGAATAATTTTTTTCCTGAGTTCGGGGGTCAATCTCGTTCCCAGGTATACCTTTCTTTCTGGCAGATGTTCAATAAATATAACCTATTCCAGCTCTTCGACCGTCGATTTGGTGGTTTCAGAATCCTCGGGGATGATAAAAGTTCAGGGAGTCAGGAAATCTTCCTCGTCATCTTCTGTTTCCTGCTTCACCGATTTGGTCGAGACTGGCGGTTGTGATTGCTATTTGGCCTCTCATACATTTCTAATGCTCGATATTTTTGGGGCTGATAATGTTGATATCGGTGTTACCTCATCGACTGCAAATATTTCCTTCACCGCATGCTGGTTCCCGTACACTATTTTCACGCCGTCCGTCATTGGGAATTTCATTACTTGGTGGAGATTCGAAGGTACTGCCCTCATGTTGTGGATCCAAGGCCTTCCGAGTAGGGCATTATATCTCGTGTCGCCTTCGATTATGTGGAACTTTGTGTTTTAGATGGTTCCATCCACGTTCATTGGTAGAATAATTTCCCTTTTAGTCATTTCACTGTCCATATTGAAGCCGTTTAAGACTCGAGCTGCGGGCACGACTTGATTCTGCAGACCGAGCTGCCCCACGACCCTTGATTGGATGATATTCGCAGAGCTACCTGGATCCACCAAAACAAGCTTAACCTGAACTTTATTTAATAGGATAGAAATTACCAGAGCGTTGTTGTAGGGCTGATAGATGCCTTCTGCTTCTTCGTTTTCGAACGATAAAGTGCCTTCAGACACATTATCTCGGGTTCATTTTTCCCCTGCGGTCGATACCTTAGTGCATTTGAGTGCAGGTCTCTGTGGAGTGTCGACCCCGCCAATGATCATGTTAATGATATGTTAAGGTTCCTCTTGTTTTCCCTTTCTGTTGGAGTCCCTTTCACTAAAGTGATTCTTGGCTCGATCACTGAGGAATTCTCGAAGGTGGCCTTCACTGAATAGATGGGCTACCTCCTCCCTTAATTGTCTGCAGTCCTCGGTCTTGTGGCCATGAATACCATGATATTCGCACATAGAATTTGGGTTTCTTTGGGAAGGATCAGTTTGCATGGGTCTGGGCCACCTAGTATCTTTGATTCTTTCGATTGCCGATACAATATTCGATGCATCGACGCTGAAGTTATACTCCGATAACCGAGGTGCCTCTCTAGGACCTGCATGTTTGTCAAAGCCATTCTTGCTCATCAGTCCCCGAGATTTCTGTCTTCGATTACTCCTTCGATTGTTCCGGGCGGCATTGTGTGTCGAGCCATTATTCATTCGATCTATGATGTATGGTCGATATCGGTCTCTGTTCGACCTCGGTTCTCTATCGATGTCCCTCTGGTTTTTAATAGCCGGTCTGTTTGGATGTACGGATACGGAAAGAGTTCCTAATTGGTCATCTTTGACCCTGATCTTTGATTGATATCGATTGTGCACATCTGCCCAAGTTATTGCCGGGTACTCGATCAAATTTCATTTCAGCCAACATGATTCCATCGAGCTTCGCTCGTTCAACCCTTGAGTAAAATCTTGGATGGCCCAATCGTCTGTGACCGGTGGCAATTCCATGCGTTCCATTTGAAATCGGGACACGAACTCCCTCAGTAGTTCATTATCCCTTTGTTTTACTTTGAAAAGGTTCGATTTCCCCGTTGCAACCTTTATATCATCGGTGTATGCCTTTAGAATGAATTCGCTAACATGGCAAATGAATCGATGGAATTTGGTGGCAGGTTATGATACCAAATCATTGCCCCCTTCGAGAGGGTCTCTCCGAATTTTTTCAACAACACGGATTCGATTTCATCGTCTTCCAAATCGTTACCCTTGATGGCACACGTGTAAGAGGTGGCGTGTTCGTTGGGATCGGTCGTACCATTATATTTGGGGATTTCGGGCATAGAGAATTTTTTGGGGATTGGTTTTGGGGCTGCACTCGAGGGAAAAGGCTTTTGTACGAATTTCTTGGAATCCAACCCTTTTATCATGGGCGGGGCCCCTGGGATTTGATCGACCCTGGAATTATATGTTTCTACTTTCTTATCGTTGGCTTTGATTTGCTTTGTGAGTTCCTCAAGTATTTTATCAATTTCGGGAGTAGTCCCCGATTCTTGCTCGTTCGACCTTACTACGGTTGGCTCCATTCTATGGGTAATTTCTCGAGGTGGACTAGGTTCCAGTCTTCTTGGTAGCTGGGTTTGGCTCTGCAACTGAGCTATCGCTACCTGCTGGGTTTGCAACATTTCAAAGATCATACACAAGCTGACTCCATTCTCCTCCACGTTATGGGAGTCTCTAGCTGCAGATCGAGTACCGCCATGAATGCTATTTTCAGACTCGGAACGTTGGTTTGCCTCAAAGGCCACATGCGAGTTGACATCTAGCGGTACTTCGGCTCGAGCTTCAGGTACTTCGACTCGAGCTTTAATAACATCGATAGGCGGCCTTCCGGCCCTAGGCATCAAGTTATTGGTTTCGTCTTGAAGGCCGGCTTCGTTGTCGGTAGGTAAAGCCATTAATCGAGGGTTTGCCATTGCTAGTTCGAAGTCAGAGGCACCCCCAAAAGACGAGCGTAAACTGATGTGTGTTGCAGATTTGTATCAAATAAATACTGTTATCCTTAGCCCCACGGTGGGCGCCAAACTGTTTTACCCCGAAAACGGATATAGTTAAATTTGTATGTAGTTCTAAGGATATATGATATAGCTTGATATAAATCGTAAGGATGAATAGAAATATCAAATATGGATTACAGAGAATGCAAAATAAACAAGATTGGGAAGAAGATGATGGTTTAAACTAAGAAAAATGAATCAGTTAACAAAGCCTCCAAGAATAGTTCTTGAATATAGAAGAATGTGGTGCTTGAATTATAATGTAAACAAAAACTTGCCTTATAGAAATAATAACCATCCCCTTTATAGTAGAGAGACCTTACTTTAGATATAATTAAAATTACGTAGTGGGAGACCCATGATAAATCATCTTTTCCATAATTCCTGCCAGGATTCTCTCCTCTAGTGGGATTGCAACGGCTCTTGTCTGTAAGCTCGATCTTGACTCGAGTTTTCGGTCTCGACTCGAGCTCTCGATCTTGACTTGAGCTCGATTTTGACTCGGATCCTTGCATTGGTTCGGGGCCAGGTATGGTCGGTCTTATGAATCATAAGCTCGATAACCTTACTTTGCATCATAGCTCGATGTGGATTCGAGCTTGATAATGATATCGAGCTCGACATTGATCGGTCCATCAGGCTCGAAGGTTGTTTATACCATCTTCGGAACCCATTTTGAAGTCTTACTCCGATCTATTACGTTTTGACCTCGACCGATCGTACGAAGGCCGAAATCTATTTCAACCGTATACAACATTATTCCAAGCTAAATAATACTTTATTTTTCGTCTAACAATATTCTTATTGCTGTCTTCGGAAGCCTTGCTTCCGGACCCAAGTTGACTGCTATTTTATCTCGATTTCAACGCTAAATCTTGTATTTTATTTAATTTTTTAATTATTTTAGATCTAATCGATTCGCTTGTCTATAAACTATATTATAAATTTAACTGTACCGTTTTACGGGTAAACACAAAGTTATTTTTGCCCATGCTAATTAGTTGTTTTTTATTTGGTAAAAAAGAAAAAGTAATCGATCACATAGTAAAGTGATTACGAAGTATACAAGGAAAGATGCTTTTCTCTCACATCCCCTAATTAAGTTTGTAAGAGTAGGAAAATCACGGAAATTCGCAAAGTTTGAGGGGGTGTCAAGAGACCGATCTTAAAAATATTTCACCAATATAAATATATTCCTCACGATTCATCAAATTCTTTAGTATGAAAGATCACGCCCAACTATGCCTTATAAAAATGACTAATCGGTCCTTGCAAATATAATCCGGTTTACAAGTCCGGAGTCGAATCCCAGAGAGAACTAAGGCTTAGCTACAGCTGCTCAATGTTGCTAAGAAACACAAGTCCAAATAATTTCCTAATTATAGAGATTATAATATTTATTTCTAACTAATTAACTAACAACTATTATAAAGTAATAAAATTATCAACTAACAAGGATGAAATTTGAGACAAGACTAAGGAGGTCTAGAGTTATGATTCCCCAATTGTCGGAATCCTTCCCGCTATGGCTTCTATAATTCCGCCTAAGTATTTTCTATCGATCGTGAGTACTTCGAGTGTCATAATTCTCTTCCGAGCAACTAGCACAATTTACTAGACATATTCTTCCGAACTACGAGTTGACACTAGTTTATTGCTCCTAAGATCGCACCAAGGTTTCGTTATTCCTAATCCCACCTTTAAACTCATCGTATTGGTTCCTCACATACGTCAGGAGTGATGTTGTTCAACAATTACCTAAATATGTACCTTTTCCCAAGCAATACATACTAAATAGGCACAGTACATTGATAGCCATTCAATCAACAACAATAAGCACGTAGTTGAACAAGTAGAGAAATCCGACGACTCACTTATATAGAAACATAACAAGAATTTATCCTACAAAAGGTTCTATCAAAACTATAGATAACAAATTAGCTATTCATAATAGTATGTAAAACTACAATACTAGAATTCATAACCAATAATGGAAATAGGAAGAAGGAAGTGAAAAACTCGTAGAAAAATTCCCCGCCTTGCTCCTAGTGTGTTCTTACCTCCTTAGGTCAAATCCCCTCGGTCTCAAAATGGTGTTTAATGACTATTTATATGTGTAGGGAAAAACCTAGATGAAATAACCAAGTTCAAAACCAAATAGGAGATAAAATAAGCCTAAAATCCGGAACACCCTAGCGACAGACCGCGCGACGCAAGCTCAAAAGCGCGCTCCATCTCACTGTATGTTGTGCGACGCGAGCTCTTTAGCGAGCAAAGTGGCTCGCTTCGCCCAACTGCTGCTACGTTTCTAATTTGGCTGCCTAACTTTTCCCTTCTTTCACGTTTTTGTTTTCCTCTTTTCAAATTGACTTTTTTCTTCTTTTGGTTTATCTTCAATCATTGCACAATAATACATCACAATATTTTCCGTCATCAAATAATCACGAACTATTCTTTGTAGTATATAAAATACACATAAAATCTCTAATTTGCTTCCAATTTCGTCTTCAACGTACCTACACATAAAATAACTCAATTAAGCATAAATATAATATAGTTTAGCATTAAAGCACCTAAATATAAGGTAAGTAATACACTAAAAATATATAATTATAGCATAACATCACTACCCCACACTTAAACGTTGCTCGTCCTCGAGTCAACTAAAAATTTATACTATCCTTGAGCACTTTGTTTTTACACAATTGAGGCACACTACACCAATGGCCATGGTTAATTGCAACAATTCAACTTTAGCATATGCAATCACATACACTTCCCTTTTCTTATGCCATACTTCACAAATATTCACAACAAAGACAACATGCTCATAACAATCCTAGCATCAAAAACCGACAAAAAAGTCACAATGCACTCATGGCTTGAACACCCAACATCATTGAGAGAAGTCTAATAACGTCACCTATCACTCGCAAAATCATGTGCCCTCACAACAAGAACAAATTAGTAAGTTGAATCCACACATTCGAATCAAATGCTCAAATATATTTTAAGGATTCCGATAAATCAAATAAATTCCTCTCTCACAAAGAATTCACATGCATGCATAAAGTACCATAGGCTTGCCCATTATGTAAACCTCCACTAATATAGGCTTGCTCAATCTAAAATCAGTTAGGACTTTTTCATGGTTGTAACGCGGGCTAAGGGAAGGTTAAGATATATTTTGGATTAGTGGTCCATCCTCCCAAGCACTTTAAGACATCACATAATAATCCACTTCAATATCACAAACAAGATCACACCCCAAAAATATTCCATCTTTCTTCAAGCACTACTTTAATTCATTCCCATTAGCAAGAACAAAATATCAATTTATTCATTTAAATGTTTTTTCTTTTTCTCTTTTGTAATTTCCACTAGTGGTGTATTCTTTTACAAAACAAGTACACCTTTCTTTCTTTCACTGGTTTCACTCAAAAGCCACCCCACACTTAGTCCCTTCTTACTCCTTTTAGCGCTCATCTCATAATTAAAGTGCTTTAAGAGGTAAAAAGATCAAAATAATGTCAAATTAGAACAAAAGAGTATAGGATTGTAATGTGGTTGCCAAATAAAAGTTTATAGGCTCAAAAGGGTTGGCTAGGGATAATTTTTATTCGTGATAAGAATTAAGTTCAAAAGAATCAAATAAAGCCTAAAATCATTTTTCAAATCGAGCAAAACCTAAAATTTCGCGTCAACTCACATGTCGGGCAAGTTCTAGACTCTAATGCAATGACACAGACTATACAATTTCTCACCACACATGGCACATGACTCACTAAGGACGGTTCCATTCCGATTCTCAAATAATTGCAAGTATTCACGCAATCACAAAATATTAAGCATAAAGCACAAAGTGAACACGAACCAAGAAAATGAGATATATGCGTCAATAGACCTGCTATCTGACTCAATAAGGCATCATAAGTTATTTCAAACTATAGGAAAGGTAATACACATGCTAAAAACTAAATATGCTACTATTAAAAAAGTCAATAAGCGCCTAGGAATTTCATCTTCCTTCTTTTATTCCCTAAATCCTATTCTACTCTAAAAATAAAAAAGTATGACCCGGTTCAAACTATATCCCATGAAAAAGAACCGAGGCATAATGAAAAATTACGGGGGATTATTACACTACCTACTATGAATTTTTTTTTCTTTAGACTTAAATCCCTCAAGAAAGCTGTCTAGGAGATCCATCGACGGGAAAAGTCCAATCTTTTCTATTTTTTGAAAAAATGAAAAACAAATTAATG
Organism: Nicotiana tomentosiformis; assembly: GCF_000390325.3. Taxonomy (NCBI): domain Eukaryota; kingdom Viridiplantae; phylum Streptophyta; class Magnoliopsida; order Solanales; family Solanaceae; genus Nicotiana; species Nicotiana tomentosiformis. The sequence continues at coordinate 38,497,522 of NC_090822.1, forward strand.
AATTAAACTAACACAACTAAAATAGCATAGAAAGTCACCTAGACAATCTCCTCACCCCACACTTAAAATTGTGCATTGTCTCCAATGCACACCCATAAATACAAGAGGTTAACAGAAACTCCCTCGTAGGCCAAATACCGAAGCACTAGCAGCTCATGGGGTACTCAGACTTCTCCCAGGCCTGGTCCTTCGTGCGGGTACCTCACACTTAGTTCCAACCATCTGGTTTGCTGTTGCATCCTTCCAATGGCTTTGCTTTCCATGCTCCTAGAAAATCAAAAATCGACACTACAAGAATAATACAATAATAAAAAAAATAATAATAATAAAAAATAAAAATAAAAAATAAAACTGGGTTGCCTCCCAATAAGCGCTTAATTTTCGCGGCACGACATGAACCGCTTTTTTCCTCCACCTCGAGTTTATGAATTGAACCCCAAGTTTTGATTCAAGCTTATGATTATGCGCCTGGGGTGGTGGAATGAATCTAACTGGCCCAAGGAAACAATGTAGTATTCTGCACTTCTTGGCCTTTAGATGAGGTGTGTAATTCCAACTTTCTGGCAAGAAGAATTTCAGAATGTAGGCACCTTATTCCTCATTCCTTGACTCCTCAAGTGGCTCGGATGACTCTATTTCTATATCATCATCCAAATACAATGTGGAAAAATGCTCGGAGTGTGGACCAATGCGCTCAACTACATGAACATTAAGACTATCTACATCCTCAACACCAATGATACTAGAGTTAACTAAATATGTATCATCAATATCCTTGGTTGACTCTAATATCTCTTTTACAACATCGGCATCCTCAAATTATAGTTTGATTGATTGTTGGTGTTCCTTTTGGCTGCTATCCACAATATTATCTAGTTGAGCATTAAATGCTTCAACTAATTGACTCACTTGTGCCTCTAGGTTATGAATAGTTGCCTCTTGCATTTGGATAATATCACATAGTCTTTATATGTGCTTGTTTCTCATTAGTTTGTTCCACAAGGCACTTTAGCATAACCTTGATCTCTTTCAGGTCATCATCCCTGGGTTCTTTGTTCCTATTAACTTCACAAGAATAAAATAGAACCATCATAGTAGGGGGTTGGGGGAAGATAACAAATACAAGCACAACCATAAAAGTGACCATCTTGACCACCACAAACATCACATACATTCCACACATAAGATTGAATTGGTGCATATAACTCGCTCTCGGGAATATTTTGATAATTTTACAATGGGTGATTTCTTCCACAATAAGCATTAGGAAGATCAATAGTAGAATTACCAACTCCAAAACTCTCATAATTCCATGCCATATTTCTCAAATCAACAAGTAAAACAACATTTATTTAAAAAAAATCAAATACAAAAAATAAAAATAAAAGTTCAAACTTGTAACCTATAAATATGTACACCTACAGTTACACCGTTAGTTCCCCAGCAACGGCGCCAAAATTTGATCACGCCAAACTATACCTTATAAAAAGGACTAAGCGTTCGTTGAAAATATTATCCGGTTTACAAGTTCGGAGTCGAATCCTACAGAGAACTAAGGTTTAGCTACAACTGTTCAATATTGCTAAGAAACACAAGTCCAAAAAATTTCCTAATTATAGAGATTATAATATTTATTTCTAACTAATTAACTAACAACTATTATAAAGTAGTAAAATTATCAACTACCAAGGATGAAGTTTGAGACAAGACTAAGGAGGTCTAGAGTTATGATTTCTCCAATTATCGGAATCCTTCCTGCTATGCCTTCTATAATTTCTCCTAAGTATTTTCTACCGATCGTGAGTACTTCAGGTGTCATAATTCTCTTCCGGGCAACTACCACAATTTACTAGACATATTCTTCCAAACTACGCGAGCTGGCACTAGTTTACTGCTCGCTAAGATCGCACCAAGGTTTCGTTATTCCTAATCCCACCTTTAAACCCTTCGTATTGATTCCTCACATACGTCGGGAGTGATGTTGTTCAACAACTACCTAAATATGTACCATTTTCCAAGCAATACATACTAAATAGGCACAGTCAATTGATGGCCATTCAATCAACAATAATAAACACGTAGTTGAACAAGTAGAGAGATCCAACGACTAAATTATATAGAAACATAACAAGAATTTATCCTACCAAAAGTTCTATCAAAACTCTAGATAACAAAATAGCTATTCATAATAGTATGCAAAACTACAATACTAGAATTCATAACCAATAATAGAAATAGGAAGAAGGAAGTGAAAAACTCGTAGAAGAATTCCTCGTCTTGCTCCTAGTGTTCTTGCCTCCTTAGGTCAAATCCCCTCGGTCCCAAAATGGTGTTTAATGACTATTTATATGTGTAGAGAAAAACCTAGACGAAATAACCAAGTCCAAAACCAAATAGGAGACAAAATAGGCCTGAAACCGGAACACTCTCGCGACAGACCGTGCGACGCAAGCTCAAAAGCGCTCTCCATCACGTTGTATGTTGTGCGACGCGAGCTCTTTAGCGAGCAAACTGGCTCGCTTCGCCCAACTACTGCTACGTTTCTATTTTGGCTGCCTAACTTTTCCCTTCTTTCACGTTTTTGTTTTCCTCTTTTCCAATTGACTTTTGTCTCCTTTTGGGTTGTCTTCAATCATTGCACAATAATACATCACAATATTTTCAATCATCAAATAATCACGAACCATTCTTTGTAGTATATAAAATACACATAAAATCTCTATTTTGCTCTCAATTTTGTCTTCAACGTACCTATATATAAAATAACTCAATTAAGTACAAATATAGTATAGTTTAGCATTAAAGCACCTAAATGTAAGGTAAGTAATGCACTAAGAATATATAATTATAGCCAAACATCAATGAAGTAAGAGCCGAAACAATCATTAATAACTTTAAAAAGGAAAACCCCCGAGATATGCACGCAAGGTACTAGTATGAGTGTAATGAACCCCATGTACTCAGTAAGTATCCTGACTTACTTCGGTGAGGTAGTGATGAGATCCCAGGTCAAGGATACATACATACATACATACATACATATATATATATATATATATATATATATATATATATATATATATATATACTTGCACTACTCAATAACATATCTGTGCACCCATCAACAGTAACGAGGTCTAAATAGGAAATACAAGTACCACCAACAATGAACATAGAGAAGATGTGTGCAAATCTCTTAACAGTTCAACATGTAAAGAAGATATGCGTCTGATATCAAATAACATATCAACGATTGCATATAGATAAGATATGCCCAAATACTACTCCAGTTCAACAATTCAGCATATAGAGAAGATATGCGTCCAACATTATTATATCATCAAAGCTTGCATATAGCGAAGACATGCGTAAAGTACCAGATAATCCTTTAACGGTTGCATATAGAGAAGATATACGTGAAATATCTATTATTCCTTAAACAAGTGCATATAGCGAAGATATACATGATCAAACAAGTCAAGTCACACGGATTTACATATAGAGAAGATATGCATCGTGTCCCATCTCATCAAGTAAGGTAGCATATAAAGAAGATATGTGTAAAGGGCATGTATACATTCCAGATCTAGCATATAGAGATGATATGCAAAAAATCATGTATACACCCAAGGAGTTTGCAAATAGAGAAGAGATGCAAAGTCCAACCAAGAATCACTTTTCCATAACCATAATAGCTAGAAACCCATCAGTTTGGGTTTCTCACAACTTGCGTGTATACCATCAAGAGAGAAACATGAGAGGGTGACCCTAAGGGGATGGATCCTTATCCACACACTGCACGGACAACTCGCACATTAATAATAACAACCGCAAGGACAACTCACGTGCCAAACAACTCAATCCACACGTACCACTCACGTGTTGCCAATCTAGTCCATTACACATAAAGCATAAACAAGAATACATGTATACAAATAAAAGATACCAATTCACATACTCATGGACTAAAGAAGATAGTATGCTAAGGTGTATGTATGTGCGAATGTACAAATATAGCTCAAATCAGGCGGATACGCCATACAACAACAAATGTTATGCTCAACAGGAAATCAACACTTACACACAATCTCTAGCATAATTCACGGAATTCATGCATCATACAAAACATATCAAGTATGATAGCAAGAAGCACAATATCCAAATCAAGGGATAGCACAGCCTAAAGACAACTCCGACCAAAAATCATACATATAACTGGTATATACGCTCATCATCTCGTATATATGTTGTTTCTCACGCATTTCAATTAGACAAACAATGTCATATCCTAGGCGTTATTCTGTCAAAAAGTTTAGGCAAGATACTTACCTCATCCGGGCTAGTCTGAAGCTCTAAAATCACATTTCCTTGAGAAATCACCTCTAACCAGCTCAAATATAGACAAACATGAACCAAGAAAGTCCACTATTGCCATAGGAAACGACCCCAATCCATAAAGCCTCGATCTTTGATGAATTTCTAAAAAGTCAACCCAGGCTCAAGTGCTCGAATTCCGGAAACAACACCAAAATCTGATGACCCATAACCTGCCGAGTCCAAATATATGATTAGATTCCAAAATCGAGTTCAAATCGGTACTCAAATCCTCAAAATACACTCTCTTAAAGCGTAGGCAAAAATTCCCAATTTTTCCCTTCAAAATTCAATGAATAAAGTGTGTAATTCCATGGGAAATCAACATATGTAATCACATCCAAGTAGCAATTACTTACCCAAAGTAGTAGTGAAAATCACCTCCAACATTACCTCTTACTGAGCTCCAAAACCCAAAATAATGATATATGAGCCAACCCTCAAAATATAATAAGCTGCTAGGGCCCTTTGCATTTGCAACCAAAATTCTCGCTTCTGCGAGATCCCTTCTGCGCCACAAAGTTCGCATTTGCGAACACTTCCCACCTGACCCTCGCACCTGGGCCAAGAACTACGCAGATGCAGCTCCACAGGTGCGCTCAAAAATCATGCAAGTGCGACACCTACCTAGCCTAACAATTCTCGCAGATGCGCCTCTTCCTTGAAAAAGCGGACCTTGCATATATGCTAACTAATCGTTGATGTGGTTCTCTTGATGTTACCTCCCAAATCACTTTTGCAATACAAAAGTCAAATATGCGGCACCGTAGATGTGAACATAAGGCCGCAGGTGGGACCACCCCAGAACCGGACATGCAATCAGCTACCAAAAAGGTGCGGAACCATCCCGAAACACACCTGAACCCCTTGGGACCCCGTCCAATGATACCAACAAGTTCAAATACATCGTCCAAACTTTTTCAAAGGCTCGAAATACCACCATTTATATCAAAACCGAGAATCAAATATCAAGATCATTCTCTTAACTTACAAACCTTTAAACTTCACCGAACACATTCGAATCACACTTAACCATTCCGGATCACAACCAAACTTTACACATAAGTTCCTATCAACCAAGCGTAACAATGCAAGGTCTCAAAACAACAATACGAGTCCAATGACACTGAAGTCAACTCCCGATTAAACCTATGAAGTTTCCAATTCTTCAAATTGCCAACTTTTGACAAATAGAGTCAAAACCTTCTAGGAACATACAAATTTAAATTAGGTCGTATTTCTAAGTCCAAAATCACTATACGGATCTATTGAAATCATTAGATCTCGATTTTGAGGTTGTGTAATCATAAGTCAAATCTTGGTCAACTCTTTCAACTTAAAGCTTCAAAAGTGAGAATCAGTCTATAAATTCAACCCCTAACCACTCAAAAATCAAAACCAACTATGTACGTAAGTCATAATGTATCATAAGAAGCCACTTGAAGTCTCAAATCATAGAATGAATTGCTAAAACTCAAAAGGATCAATCGGGCCATTACAATTCATCCTCTAATGGGTTTAGAATCATACGTGGAATGCCAAAAAATAAGGATATATTTGCTCCACATATTATGGTCGATCTACCAAGTCGCCTCTTCGACTGGTTATTCCAAGGTTTGAGATGTTATTATTCTTAATGGACTATTTTGGAAAGGTTGTTTCTATGAACTTTAAATGAATGGAAACCTTGGAAAATGACTTGTTTATGATGTTGTTATCATTAATATATTGTTTACATGTCGAACTTGATGTTGGTATTGTGAATAAAAAGAGAAAGGACAACATAACAATGGAGAGTTGTACTTGTTGTTATTGTTGTTGGATTGTTGAGCTATTTGAGTGGGTTGGAAGTCCTCTGATTTACTTAATATCATGTTGGACATGTTGATAAGTTAATTAATGAATGATAATGGGGTTGAAGGGAATTGTAGGGATTCAATCCGAGCTTTCCGCTCATCGTGGTATGTTGATGACTTGTTAGTGAAATATTTTGTACTCTATTGTTGAAGTTGTTCTAATTTTATTGCTCTAGTTGTTGTGGTTGATATGTGGAGTTTGAGGAAGTAAAAGCTATAGGGGAGATGCTGCCCAAATATAGATTACATGGGTAGATCGGGGCCCTGTTCCGACCATAGTAAAACCATCAATAGAGGCTTGTAGACATATCCTGTCAGTCAATGCCTTGTATGTATATTTTTTTGGTTTGTCAGCCGTAGTAGTTATGATGGCCTTGCTGGCCCAGCTTTATACTGATGTTTAGTTGGAGCTAGTCTCCGTTCAGTTTTATATTTTATTTCATAAATTATCCCGTAATGTGGCCCTACAGCTAAAGTATCACATTGTATGTTTAGAGTCCCTTAGTCTCAGGTTGATACGCTCGGTCAAGTGAGGCACCGGGTGCCGGTTTCGCCTCCCCAGGTTTGGGGTGTGACAAACCTAGGGCTTAACTTTCCCTTCTTCCCGAATCTCATCATGCCTTTCATAGGTTAAACTCTAATAAGAACCTTCTCACCCTCCATGAATGCCACAACACGAACCTTCCTATGCACATAACTCTTTTGCCTGGACTGCACTGTATGAAGTCGCTTCTGAATCAACTTCTCCTTCTCTAAAGCATCATGAACCAAATCTGTGCCCAATAACCTAGCCTCAATAGGCTCAAACTAACCAACCGGAGAATGACCCCTATTCCCATATAAAGCCTCATACGGAGCCAACTAAATGTTGGACTGGTAATTGTTGTAGTAAGCAAATTCCGCCAATGGTAGAAATTGATCACGTTGGCCTCCAAAATCAATAACATAGGCTCTCAACATATCCTTAAGGATTTGAATAGTCTACTCGAACTACCCATCCATTTATGGGTGAAATGCAGTGCTAAGCTCCACCTGCGTACCTAATTCTCGCCGAACAACTCTCTAAAAGTGCGATATGGACTTAGTACCACGATCTGAAATAATAGAAACAAGCACACCATGCAAGCAAATAATCTCTCTGATGTAGATATGAGTCAACTTCTCTGAAGTGTAAGAAGTCATCACCGAAATGAAATGTATAGACTTGGTCAACCTATCCATCTCCATAATGATCGAAATATCATCGAACTTTCTCAAGGTCCATGGCAATCCTACCACAAAGTCCTTAGTAATACGCTCCCACTTTTACTGTGGTTTATCTATCTTCTGAATCAAACCACCCGGTCTCTAATGCTCATATTTTACTAGGTGTCAATTTAAACACGGCGAGACATGACCAACAATGTCCTTATTCATCCTCCGCCACCAGTAGTGTTATTTCAAGTCACGATTCATCTTTGTAGCACCCGGATAAATATAATATTTCAAACTATGAGCCTCTTCAAGAATCAGCTCCCTGAAACCATCATCATTAGGCACACAAATCTGACCCTAAAGTCGCAGTACATAATCATCTCCAATAACCACCTCTTTAACACTACCTCGCAACACCGTGTCCTTAAGGAAGAAAAAATGGGGATCACCATACTGACAAGCCTTAATGCACTCAATGAAGGATTAATGTGCACAACACAAGCAAGAACTTTGCTAGGATCGAAAATATTTAATCTCACAAATCTGTAGGCCAAGGCATGAATATCCGTAGCCAAAGGACATTCCATTTCTGGAATGAATGCCAAACTACCCATACTCTCTGCCTTTCTACTCAAGGCATCCGCTATCATATTCACCTTACCCCGATGATACAAGATAGTGATATCATAATCCTTAAGCAACTCAAGCCACCTCCGTTCCCTCAAATTAAAATCCTTTTATTTGAACAAGTGTTAAAGACTTCTACGGTCAATATAAAACTCACATGACACACCATACAAGTAATGCCTCCAAATCTTAAGAGCATGCACAATAAAGGCCAACTCCAAATCATGAACTGGATAACTCTTCTCATGGGGCTTCAACTGTGTGACACATAAGCAATCACCCTACCATCCTGCATCCACACCACAACAAGACCAATGCGTGAAGCATCACAATAGACTATCTATAACCCTGAACCTGTAGGCAACACTACACTTGAGCTATAGTAAAAACACTCATCCGACAATCTAAACGGAATGCCTTTCTGAATCAACTTGGTCAATGGAGCTTGCAATAGAAGAGAATCCCTCCATAAAGCAACGATCGTATCCAACCAAACCTAAGAAACTCCTAATCTCTATAGCTATAGAAGGTTTAGGCCAACTTTGGACCGTCTCAATCTTCCTCGGATCAAAACTCCCTCGGAATTTGAAACATAATCCTCAAGTTCTGCTCATTCTCCTCCCTACTACGGGAATATACCAAGATACCATCAATGAATACAATGACAAAAGAATCCAAATATGGCTGGAACGCATTTTTAATCAAATGCATGAAAGTTGTTGTAGTATTAGTCAAACCAAAAGATATCACCAAAAACTCATATGTCCATAAGGTATCCTGAAAGTCGTCTTAGGGATCTCTGAAGCCCTAATGTTCAATTGGTGATAGCTCGATATCAAATCAACCTTTGAAAATTCTCTGGCACCTTGAAGCTAATCAAATAATTCATCAATACGAGGCAATGGATACATGTTCCTGATAGTGACCTTGTTCAACTGCCTATAATTAATGCATATCCTCATGGAACCATCCTTCTTCTTCACAAACAACACTGGCGCACCCCAAGGATAAATACTTTGTCTAATGAACCCTTATCCAACAACTCCTGCAATAACTCTTTAAATTATTTCAACTCAGTTGGGCCAATGCTACATAGTGGAATAGATATGGGCTGAGTGCCCGACACCAAATCAATACCAAAATTAATATTCCTATCGGGTGGTGTGCCTGGTAGGTCTGCATGGAATACATTCGAAAACTCCCTCACCACAGGGACTAAATCAACTAGGGGTATGACTAAGAGAATCTCTCCATTCCAACCTTGGCAATCCCGTCATAACCAATGTCACTATCTTAGCATGACAATAAAGAATTGCATGGCATGGAGATAGCCAATCCGTACCCAAAATTACAACAAAATCTAGCAAATTTAGCAACAGAATATCTACCTTAGTCTCATAACCCCCAATAGTAACACACAAGACCGATATACATGATTCACCATAATAGAATCTCCGAAGAGTGTAGATACATAAACATGATTATAAAGAGAACCACAAGGCATATCCAAATAAGGAGAAAAATACTATGACAATAGGTAGACCACGAATTAAATAATACAGAAGCATCTCTATGACAAACCAAAACCATACTTGTTATCACAACAATTGAGGCCGCTGCCTCGGGTCTACCCGGAAAAGCATAGCAACCAGCCTGACAACAATCGATCTGACCTCCACCTACCTGGCCCCCACCTCTAGGGCGACCTCTAGTTGTATGTCCTTCCTCCCTAGCAGACTAGGCAGGGTATGGAGAAACTTATGCGGGAAGCACTAGCTGAGAACTCTATAGAGTTGCGCCCCTAACAATCCTGGGGAAGTGCCTCCTCATGTGGCCAATCTCTCCACACTCATAACAACCTCTAGCTGACTGAGGCTTCTAAATCTACACCTACCCTTGTTGGCCTAAATATCTACTAGAAGAACCCTGAATAGATGGATCACGGTACGAACTCACTAGGAGAGCACTGAAAGATGATGGAACTGGAGTGCTAAAAGATGATTGAGCCGCTGCTCCTCGGGCCACATGCAGTGCAGAATGAGCTAGCCTACCATGATGGCCTCTACATAACTAACTCCTACCTCTAGAAAAGGTACCAATGAAGCTCCCAAAATGATGAGGTCTTTTATCTCACCATAGCCTCTTTCCCCTAACTGTGAATACACTCGATTCTTCGAGCTATCTCCATAGCCTGATGGAAAGTAGTTCAAATCTCTAACTCTCAAGTCATAGCAATCCTAATGTCCGTAATTCAAACCCTCAATGAATCGCCTCACCCTCTCTGCCTCGGTGGGGAACAAGATAGATGCATGGCGAGATAACTATACGAATCTCACCTCATACTAAGTTACAATCATGTGATCCTGCTAAAGATGCTCAAACTGGCCTCTTAATTAATCCCTCCTTATGCGTGGGATATACCTCTCAAAAAAACTATGAGATTTGGGTCCAAGTAAGAGAGGTGAACCTACTGGCCTACCTAGATCATAAGTCTGGCACCATCTCCTGGAAGACCCTCTCAACTAAAATGTAGTGAAGTCCACCCCATTGGACTCTACTAAGCCCAAGTTGTGAAGCATTTGATGACATCTATCTAGAAAGTTCTGGGCATCCTTTAAAGCATCACCATCAATGTGTGAAGGATATAACCTTTGAAATCTCTCCATCCTCTTCTGCTCATCAGAAGATATAGTAGGATAACCATGAGTCTAGCTGCTATAATAGGCTGCTATGATGTACTTGTAGCAGAGGTCTAAACTTCCACTATAGCCTGAGATATAGTTGGGGCCACAGGAACCACTCCAGCCTAAGTCAAAGCATCAATAAAACTGGCCATCTTGGCCATGGCCTTTTGAAATACCAGTGTAGCAATAGATCCCTCTAGATGCTGAGCTGGCACTGGAGCCTCAACATAATCATTAATAATCTGGTCCTTTACCTAATCTGCAGGTGGATCTATTGATACTTCCCTAATATACTCCTGGGCTTTGGTGGGTGCTCTGCCCCTAGCCTTCATTGTGTATCCCCTAGTAGGTGTCTTTGGCCTACCCCAGGTCCTGCCCCTCATGGCTACAACCGGTGGTACTATATCCCTATCACCCCTGCTCCTGAAGCATGCATTCTCACCATATGTGAAAGAGTAAAAGAGAAGGATTCAGACTTAACAATAATCAATGCATGATAAGGAATCAAGAAAGGGAAAGTTCCTAAAGCCCTGTAGCCTCTTGCTGGATATTGATGTCTCTATGCGGATCCACAAGACTATATTAGGCCTGCTCATGACTTATGAGACCCATGGTACCTAGAGCTCTGATACCAATTTTTCAGGACCCAAAACCTATCCAAATATTGTGATGGCGCCTATCCTACTTGCTAAGCAAGTGAACAGTCAACAACAATAATATGATTAAATTATTAAGCCATTAACTAATTCATGATATGAATAACAAAGTGGAATAAGGGTCAAATAGCATCATGAATATATAACTCAAAGATAGGGTCTAAACACGACAGCAACTGCCTCACAAGCTCTCCCAAAACTAGGTGTCACAACATTGTCACGAGCATCTAACAAGAGTATATAGTCTTAACTAAATAAAAACATCTATCGGGAAATGAAAATACATAGACCGATATAAATGAATAGGATATGAGGGGGGACTCCATGTGCTATGGATTGGATAAAGTAAAGAAGCTCACCAACGAAGGCTCTAAGAAAATACTCCCACTCAACTCAACGGTTGCCGCTAATACCGGCTTCGAAACCTGTACAAAACTGTGCAGACGTGTAGTATGAGTACAAAACTACGATACTCAATAAATATCAAGGATAGCCTAAAAAAAAGTAGTGATGAGGGGTCGACGCTGAGACTTACAAAAATCTCAACAAGCATATGAATAATTAGAATACAGAATAAAGCGTGAGGTTATCAATTAAGTCCACCAGTAAAAACACGGTAAATTTGGAATTTAAACAAGTTTTTCATGCAAGAGATAGAATACAATATCAATTATCTCAATTCTTTTCATAATCATGATATGAGTTAGTTACATTTCATATATAATTAAGAGCCACTGCAAGAGTCTAGGCGCCCTATGCATGGTCATGATCCAACACAAATACATGACTGCATAAATTTATATATCCGACACTGGCTAAGTGTCAAAACTAGCACCAATCTGAGTGCTTGCACTCAATGGGCCAAAAGTAATATGGGTAATCACCTCACTCCAAAGGAACAGACCATAGCAAAGAGTTATTGTAGCATGCAATCTAATCCACTACTAATAATACTGCAGTGTGCAACCCGATCCAATCATATTACTGTTGCAGCATGCAATCCGATCCATACCTAATACCGTTGCAGCGTACACCCCGATCTAATCACAATATCATCAATAATCACTATCCGCTCACAATGTCCTTGGTGCCAAATTCTCAACTTTCCTAGATATCCAACTTTTTAATTCATTAATATGTGTAAGAAATAATATAATAAAGGCGCACCAGGAGATAATAATAAAATTCGAATGAATATTTACATGAATAAGAGATGGCTAAGGTTATTAATGTATTTTAACTTTTCATGATAGTTCAATATGGTTATTTAACATTTTAAGTCTGATCATACAAGAGCAAAGAAACCAAAAGCCAATAAATCAAAAATCAAGTAAGCAATTGTATGACTACGGCTAAATTGAAAGCCCAACATGGTGAAAGAAGCCCATCATATCCAAATCAACAAGTTATAACTCTAGCATGGCCTCTAATCATGATTAGGATTCATCACGTAGACATAAAATAAAAAACATGAAAAAAATAATTCATAATGTCCAAACAAGGCATATTATAAGCTTAACTCTATCCAGTTAAGGTCATAACCTAGCTACGCATATACGCTCATCACCTCACATATATGTGGTACCTAAATCATGGAAACAAATAGCAAATAGATCACATATGGGGAGTATTCCTCTTACAAGGAAATATAAGAGACTTACCTCCACCCGGTAATACCTTTAACCTTCCAAAGCTTTTCCTTTCAAATTCATCTCCAAACACCTCAAATCTAGTCAAATATTACTAATATGAGTCAAATAATACTATAGAAATCAATCCCAAATAATAAAGCTTAATCTTCATTCAATATCCAAAAAGTTAACAAAAGTCAACATGTGCCCACATGGCTAAAACCTGAGTCACAGGGAAGATGTCGACTACCCCTAACCCCACGAGTCCAAATATATAATTATATTCTAAATCGAGTTTCAATTTCATAATCAAAACTCCCAAAATCACTCACTTAAGTTGATACCGAAACCCCAATTTCTACACATTAATTCTTTGTTTTAGGGATTAGAAATCCATGTACATTCTTAAAATATAATCACAAATGAGTAGAAATCACTAACCCTCTTGCCTTGTATGAAAATATCCTTGAACAATTGCCCCTCTCCAAGTCTAGGGTTCAAAATATGAAAGAATAGGAAAATCCTGAAATTCACATCTTAAATAATCTGCCTAGCTTCACAATCGCGAGGCACTGCTCCGCAATCGCGAAGCACAAAATCTGTTGCCTGAAAATTACACCTATGCGATCGCGACTGCAACCAAGTGATTGGAAAGCCAACCATTCCACTCCTTCACGAACGGGAAGACCAGAACCCTAGACATGCTCTTCCTATTCGCAAAAGCAGTTAGTTCCACGCGATCACAAAGACTAGCTCCACATCTCTCCACGATGGCAACCATGTCATGCCCCGAACTTGGGGAGCATGACCGGCGCTCAACCGAGTGAACCCAGTCGAGCAATCTTACGTTACATCAACCTCTCATCATAACTCATGCATAATTTATCAAAACATAATTAGATCATGACTTTCATATTGAATACATTTGGCACAATGGCCCATAAATTGTTTTTTTGTCTCTCGTGATGGGTACATAGCTTCTTAAGTATATGTGAACATAAATACATGACGAAACTCAAAACTTAAGTACATGACCCACAGTGTATATGGAGATTCTATGACAATAGATACCTAAGTACATAAAAGCAACTAGACTCGAATGCCCATTGGAATTGTAGCGAGCTCACCATAATTTGATGCGCAGAAGATCCCTACCAAATATCCATATCATCCTGTAGAAGTATACCTGCATCCATTAAAAGATGCAGTGCCCCGGGCAAAAGGAACGTGATTACATGTGGAATAGTACTCGCATGTAAGGCAAATAGAACAACATATGAAATCATGGTAATTCAAATACGAGTCATATGAAGTACATCAAGAACTACGAAATATCTCATAGATTCACATTTCATGTCTTGTTATGCTTACACCATTTTAAACTTTGTTTAAAATTAACTAAGCCATATGAACTATGAGTGGAATACATAATAAAAAGTAATTGAAACAACATGTACAAACAAGGCCAATAAAAATGGCACGTAAAGTCTGCGTTAACAATGCGTCTCACTAGACTGTCCATATCCCTCTCTTATCTTACACCTATACATTACATAGATCGTCTTTAGTGTTCACATATCATATTAAACACTTATGTGTTTCATAGACCGTTCATAGGATGCCATAAACAATACACCTATGCATCTCATAGGCCGTTCATAGGATTCCATAGACAATACACCTATGTGTTTCATAGACCGTTCTTAGGATTCCACACACAATACACCTATGAGTTTCATAGACCGTTCATAGTGTTTACTTACACAATACACTTGTGCGTTTCATAGACCGTTCACAGTGTTGACTTACCCAATATACCTGTGCATTTCATAGACCGTTCATAGTGGTTACTTACACAATACACATGTGCATTTTATAGACCGTTCACAGTATTTTATTACACAATACACTTGTGCGTTTGATAGACCGTTCATATTGTTTACCTACACAATACACCTGTGCGTTTCATAGACCGTTCACAGAGTTTACTTACACAATACACTTGTACATTTTATAGACCGTTCACAGTGTTTACTAATATTATATTATACACCTATGCGTCTCATATCCCGTCCATAGGATTCAACTATTATACACCTATGCGTCTCATAGCCCGTCCATAGGGTTCATAACACATCATTATGCATATAACCATATATAAACTCAAAGCGACATGATTATCATTATATTAAGGTCATAAGTTCCAGGATCATTGGAACACTTCATGTTCATGCTCATCATGGAGAAACATAGCTCATTACATTAGCACATGCATGGTGAATCAATAAGTCAATTTCAATGGCACATGAGCCCAATTTCTTTTCTTAAGGTTCATCATCATTTAGCATAAGACATCTCCCTTCCATCTCGTTATTCACTCACTTGACATCTTGAGGTCATTAGCTAAGTTCATGATTCTTGAGGACTTAACATCGAAGTCATTTACATACATTATTTCAGAAGTATACAACTATAGTTGAAACATTGGGACATACAACACCTCATAATTCTCATTTAGGCAAACGACCACATTTCATGTTCATACTATCACTTCATTAGTACTTTCAACTACTTACAACATCATTATTTTATTGGCTCCCTTTTTCCATACATATTATTCTTCATTCATGGCACGATGGTCGTATCTTATATTCCATACTTTCATTTCATTACTTTCAAGGCTCATCATTATAAACATCAACATAAAGAATATTCTTGAGGTACCTTTCCCAAAAAGGGCAATACACAATTTCATCTCATACATATGTAAAGGCTTAAAATACATTGGAAATACTTATGAAGCGTAGCATTAGTTAGAACAACCACTAGCCACAAGTATAACTTTCATTCTTGGCACGTTTGCCACACTCTATATCCCTAATTTCCTTACTTCACTTTCAAGCATCTTTATAGATTATCGACAACAAAGAATCTCTAATCACGACTTTTAGTATACCTATGAGCAATTAAGAGTCTTGGGCACATTGAGACTTCTTACACAATTTGGCTTAATATCCTTCACTTGAAACACTACTTGGTGTCATAATATTTTTATACCCAACTCATGCTTTGAACACATTCCCGAAGGATAACATCATATGATAAAAGCATCCGGAACACATTTTTGAACATATACCTTTCAATACAAAGCTTATTCGGAATAGTTGATTTATAAATAATAACTCGGGACTTACAAGTACATCATGGAATTCAATTCTAGGAAAGAAGTTTAGCCAACATACCTCGCTTTGAGATTTCCTTTAATTACTACAACGTTCGAGAAATTCTACCAATCCCAATCTATTTTGAGACATAACAAAATTGAATACAAATTAGGAAGGTATTCATGGTTTTAGCTTATTTGAGCATTTTATCAAACATTAGGTGTGCAAATTTGGCTACAAGATTTTCTTCATTCTACAACCCAATCTTTACTTATTTAAGCTTAACAATCTTCCCACAATCCTTATTGGTACATGCATGTATAAATAATACTCTCATTCCCAAGAATCATACTCCTAATCAACCATCTTCTACCCCAAACTCGAAATTAAAGACTAGGGGTTTGAATCTTACCTCTTAGGTGAAGATCTTGTGAGATTTCCTTGTTGAATTTCAAAGCTTGGGTAAGATCTTGATGAACAAAATACTTCATCTACTTCCTCTCTCTAG
Organism: Nicotiana tomentosiformis; assembly: GCF_000390325.3. Classification (NCBI taxonomy): domain Eukaryota; kingdom Viridiplantae; phylum Streptophyta; class Magnoliopsida; order Solanales; family Solanaceae; genus Nicotiana; species Nicotiana tomentosiformis. The sequence continues at coordinate 38,514,216 of NC_090822.1, forward strand.
AACACTCTCACTTCTCTCTAAAAAACCTCAGATAATTGCCCCAAAATAAGCCTCAAAGCCTATTTATCAAAATGATGTCGGGTTATAAAAATAAAAAAATTAACCCTCCGAAATCAGGTATGCGGTCTCATAATGGACCGCAGAATGGGTATGCGGGTCGCACAATTGACTACGAAACTGGTGCCAAAGACTGGGTTGTATTGGTCCATTTCGCAGAATCACATTCTTCCAGCCTTTGATAATTTGGTCTTAACGTCTTGTACGAGTGTCCAAATGACGAACGATTTGAAGCGTTAGAAACTAGACTCAAAGATCTTTCATTTGATAGGTTATAATCACATAACTCCTTATATATATATGTAGATATTCTCGTCTAAAGTTTGGTCTTGTGCGTACTCATTTGAAACTTTAGTCTATCATGAAATTTCCAACTTGACTTGGACTTAGGGCTTTCCTTAGACCCCACACCACTTATTATATGCCTCGTACACTTATTATCATATCCAATTGATATCCATTATATTAATAGTCCTTGTCTACACACAAAATAATATATTTAGCGCACATCAACTTTCTTACTAGCGCTTATGTCACGACCCCAAATTCCCTCTGTAGGATGTTGTGATGGCACCTAGTCTCTAAGACTAGGTAAACCTATCAATGCGGAATAAAAATTTAAATCTGAAATAAATAAACTACAATTCAAATAATTTCAACTCCCAAAACCCGGTAGAAATAAGTCACAAGCTTCTAAGAATTTATTCTCTATGTTTCTATACATTAGAGTCTAAAGCAAATAAGGAAGACAACATAGTAAGATAGAAGGGGACTCCGGAGTCTGCGGTCGCTGGCAGATATACCTCGAAGTCTCCTCATACAGTTAGTTTACTGATGCATGGTCTGATAAGGTGTACCTGGATCTGCACAAAAAGATGTGCAGAAGCGTAGTATGAGTACACCACAGCGGTACCCAGTAAGTGCCAAGCCTAACCTCGATAGAGTAGTGACGAGGTCAGGTCAGGCCCTACTAGAAAATAATAATAAATGGAAATGAATCAGGTAGTAGGTCACCATTTAATTACACCAATAATGGCAAATAATACCTCGTGGAACAAAACAAAATTTCTTTTCAACTTTAAGAAAAATCATAACAAAATCAAAGGCAACTACGGCCATAAATCAATATCAACAAGGGCACTCACGAGGTACCGCCTCGTAGTCCCAAATCATAAAAATAAATTTACAAAATCTCATTTTCTTATCCCACCGCTGGAGCCTTCATAATTTTATTTAAAAAAAAATATTTTTCCCGAAATAGCATCTCGCGTTTTAGCCATCCTTATCACACTGCATGACTTCTAGTAGTTCCCCCTACTAGCCACGCATATCAAGCCACCCTTATCTCACTGCATGCGTTTCAATACCTAGACATTATACCACCGCATGCGTATCAATATCACAATATATCACAATTTGCATCTCAAGTGCTCAAATAATTTAACTTGCCAAAATACTTCAACAACAATTTTTTCCACAATAAAGAGATCACGGCTCATGCCGACATAAATAATCAATAATAGTTTTCCACAATAAAGAGCTCACGGCTCCATCACAATAAGTACGAAAATCTTACAAAAATATTCGGGAATAAATAACTCAGCAAAATAATATTTTAAAATCTTTAATACGTTGCTTCAATACCAAATTTAAAAATGTCAAATACTTCATATTAATAATATTTAATTTAAAGAAAATCAACTTCAAATAATGCACAGAATAAAAGAAACCAAGTTTCAACTAAACAGGTAAAACAATTAGCAGGAAAAGGTCAAGCAAATTTAAAGTATATAAATCAAATCAATGATGGAGAATATAACAAGATTTAATAATTTAATTAATATGTAACAGTGATCTACACAATTTTAAAACATAATCCTTCACATTTAGTCTGTGTACACACTCGTCACCTCGTGTACACGACTTTCATCACATTACAATTAATATCAATCCTCGGAAAAATTTTCCCCACACAAGGTTAGACAAGTCACTTACCTCGACTTACTCCAATTTAACCAAGTAGTATGCCTTTCCCTAGATTTTTCAACTCCGATCGACTCGTATCTAGTCATAATTAATTCGATACAGTCAATAAAAATCATAGGAATCAATCTCATAAGAAAATACTATATTTTTCAATAAAATCCGAAATTAGCTAAAAATTGCCCATGGGGCCCACCTCTCGGAATCGGGCAAAACTTACGAAATCCGACAACTCATTCAATTACAAGTCCAACCATACCAGTTTCACTCAAATCTGACTCTAAATCGACACGAAAATCTCAAAATTTTATTTTTATGAGATTTCTAAAATTTTCCCAAATTTTCATCTCAATACACTAATTAAATGGAGAAAACAATGATATATTCGTGTATATGGACCAAATCCGAGTTAGAATCACTTACCCCAATGTCTTTCCTTGAAAATCTATCAAAAATTGCCTCTGCTCAAGCTCTAGTTTGTTAAAAATGGTGAATGGGACGAATGCCCTCTTTTATAAATCTGCCCAGGCAGCCTTCGGAACTGGGCCTCAATCGTGACTTCGATCATGGCCCTCGAGCCTAGGCCTCGATCGTGGCTTCGATCACAGGCTCGAGCCTGGACCTCAATTATGGTATCGAGCCTGGTCCTTCGATCATAGCCTCGATTCTGGCATCAAGCCTGGGCCTTCCATTACTGGCCTCGGCCATAGCCCTCGATCCTGGGCCTCGATTTTGGGCCTTCAATCATTGGCCTTCGAGCTTGCCTTCGAGCCTGGGCGTTCGATCACTGGCCTTCGAGCCTGGGCCTTCGATCACTGGGCTCGATTTCTGGGCAGAAGAACATTTGCAGCAGCTGTTTAAGTCCCATTTTTGATCCGTTAACCATCCGAAACTCACCCGAGGCCCTCGGGACCTCAACCAAATATGCCAACAAGTCCTAAAACGGCATACGAACTTATTTGAAATCTCAAATCCCATCAAATAATGCTAAAATCACAAATCACACCCCAATTCAAGCTTAATGAAACTTAAATATTTCCAACTACTACATTCGATGTCGAAACCTATCAAATCAAGTCCGATTGACCTCAAATTTTGCACACAAGTCATAAATGACATAACAGAGCTATGAAAATTTTTGGAACTGGATTCCGACCCCGATATCAAAAAGTCAACTCCCCGGTCAAACTTCCAAACTTTAGATTCCTATTTTAGCCATTTCAAGCCTAATTTCACTACGGACTTTCAAATAAAATTCCGATCGCGCTCCTAAGTCCAAAATCACCATACGGAGCTGTTAGAATCATCAAAATTCTATTCCGAGGTCGTTTGCACATAATTCGACATCCGGTCACTATTTGAACTTAAACTTTTAATTTTGCATCAAAATTCCATATCTCGGACTAGGGACCTCAGAATTTGATTCCGGGCATACGCCCAAGTCCCAAAGCACGATACGGACCTACAGAAACTGTCAAAATGCTGATCTGAGTCTGTTTTCTCAAAATGTTGACCAAAGTCAACTCAGTTGAGTTTTAAAGCTCTAATTCACCTTTTAATCCATTTTTTTCACATAAAAACTTTTTGAAAAATTTTACAGACTGCGCACGCAAGTCGAGTAATGATAAATAGTGCTTTTCGAGGTCTTAGAACATAGAATTAATTATTAAATTTATAGATGACATTTTGGGTCATCACATTCTCCACCTCTAAAACAAATGTTCGTCCTCGAATGGAGTTAGAAAAAGTACCTGAGCTGGTGAATAAGTGTGGATAACAGCTGCGCATATCATGCTCGGTTTCCCAAGTTGCCTCCTCGACCGGATGACCCCTCCACCGAACCTTCACGGAAGCATTGTTCTTTGACCTCAGCTTTCGAACCTACCTATCTAAAATAGCCGCTGGTTCCTCAACATAAGATAGATCCTTGTCCAACTGAACTGAACTGAAGTCTAACACATGAGACAGATCGCCGTGATATTTTCGAAGCACGAAAACATGGAATACTGGATGAACTGCAGAGAGACTAGGTGGTAGTGCAAGTCTGTAAGCCACCTCTCTAACTCTCTCAAGAATCTCAAAAGGTCCAATATACCTAGGGCTCAACTTGCCCTTCTTCCCGAACCTCATCACACCCTTCATAGGTGAAACCCGGAGCAATACCCGTTCACCAACCATAAATGCAACATCACGAACCTTCCGATCTGCATAACTCTTCTGTCTAGATTGGGCTGTACGAAGTCGATCCTGAATCAACTTAACCTTTTCCAAGGTATCCTAAACCAAGTCTGTACCTAATAGCCTTGCCTCGCTCGGTTCGAACCAACCCACTGGAGACCGGCACCGCCTACCATACAAGGCCTCATACGGAGCTATCTGAATGCTTGACTGGTAACTGTTGTTGTAAGAAAACTCCTAAAGTGGTAAGAACTAATCCGAAGCACCCCCAAAATCTATCACACACGCACGAAGCATATCCTCCAGTATCTGAGTAGTGCTTTCAGACTCTCCGTCTGTCTGAGGGTGAAATGTTGTACTCAACTCCACACGAGTACCCAACTCTCACTGTACAGCCCTACAAAACTGTGAGGTAAACTGTGTACCCCGGTCAGAGATGATAGATACCGGTACACCGTGAAGTCTGGCAATCTCACAAATATATACCTGAGCCAGCTGCTCTGAAGAGTAAGTAGTAATTACAGGAATGAAATGAGCTGACTTGATCAATCTATCCACAATCACCCAAACTGCATCGAATTTCCTATGAGTCTGTGGGAGTCCAACAATGAAATCCATAGTGATCCGTTCCCATTTCCATTCTGGAATTTCCAACTTCTAAAGCAATACACCCGGTCGTTGATGCTCATATTTCACCTGCTGGCAATTTAGGCACCGGGCTACATATTTCATTATGTCTTTCTTCATCCGCCTCCACCAATAGTGTTATTTCAAGTCCTGATACATCTTTGTAGCACCCGGATGAATGGAGTACCGCGAACTGTGAGCCTCCTGGAGAATTAACTCACGCAAACCATTTACATTAGTCACACATAGCCTGCCCTGCATCTATAATACACCGTCATCTCCAATTGTGACTTCCTTGGCATCACCGTGCTGAACTGTGTCCTTAAGGACAAATAGAGGGGGGTCATCGTACTGACGCTCTCTGATACGATCATAAAGAGAAGACTGAGAAACCGCACAAGCCAATACTCGGCTCGGCTCGGAAATATCCAGTCTAACAAACTGGTTGGCCAAGGCCTGAACATCCAAGGCTAAAGGCCTCTCTGCTACCGGCAAATATGCTAAGCTGCCCAAACTCTCCGTCTTACGACTCAAGGCATCGGCCACTACATTGGCCTTCCCAGGATGATAGAGAATGGTGATATCATAATCCTTAAGTAACTACAACCATCTCCGCTGCAGCAAATTAAGATCCTTCTGTTTCAATTGATGTTGTAGACTCTGGTGATCGGTGTAAACCTCACAATGGACACCGTTCAAATAATGCCGCCAAATCCTCAAAGCATGAACAATAGCTGCTAACTCAAGGTCATGGATTGGATAATTCTTCTCATGTACCTTTAGCTGTCTGGAGGCGTAGGCAATCACCCTATCGTCTTGAATCAACACTGCGCCGAGACCAATATGCGACGCGTCATAATACACAGTATAAGACCCTGAACATGTAGGTAATACCGATACTGGGGCTGTAGTTAAAACTATCTTGAGCCTTTGGAAGCTCTCCTCATATTCCTTGGTCCACCTGAACGGAGCACCCTTTTAGGTTAATTTGGTCATAGATGCAGCAATAGAAGAGAAACCCTTTATAAATCAGCGATAATACCCTGCCAAACCAAGGAAACTCCGAATTTCCGTAACTAAGGACAGTCTGGACCAACTCTGCACTACTTCAATCTTCTTCGGATCTACCTTGATCCCCTCGCATGAAACTATATGGCCCAAAAATCCCACTAAATCAAGCCAGAATTCACACTTTGAATATTTTGCATATAACTTCTTTTCTCTCAAAGTCTGAAGCACAGTCCTCAGGTGCTGTTCATGATCTTCCCGACTCCGGGAATACACTAGAATGTCGTCAATAAACACAATGATGAAAGAATCAAGATAGGGCTGAAATACACTATTCATTAAGTACATAAATGATGTTGGGGCATTGGTCAGCACAAAAGACATCACAAGAAACTCGTAATGACCGTACCGAGTCTTGAAAGCAGTATTCGGGATATCTGGCTTCCGAATCTTCAACTAATGATAGCCTGAATGTAAGTCGATCTTAGAGAACACTCTGGCACTTTGAAGTTGATCAAATAGATCATCAATATGTGAAAATGGATACTTGTTCTTCACTGTAGCCTTGTTCAGCTGGCGGTAATCAATACACATCCGCATAGAACCATCCTTCTTCTTCACAAATAAGATAGGAGCAACCCAAGACGATGCACTGGGTTGAATGAAACCCTTATCAAACAACTCCTGTAACTGTTCTTTTAATTCTTTCAACTCTGTTGGGGCCATACGGTATGATGGAATAGAAATGGGTTGAGTACCCGGTAATAAATCAATGCCAAAGTCAATATCACTATCGGGTGGCATACCCGGAAGATCTACTGGAAATACATCAGAAAAATCCCTTACTACAAGAACTGACTCCACAGTAGGAGTATCAATACTAACATCTCTCACATAGGCCAGATACACATCATACCCATTCTCAACCATTCGTTGAGCTTTAAGAAATGAAGTAACCCTGCTAGGAACATGATCCGAGGTACCTTTCCACTCTAGCCACGGTAGACCTGGTATAGCCAACGTCACCGTCTTGGCGTAACAATCAAGAATAGCATGATAGGGCGACAACCAGTCTATGCCCAAAATAATATCGAAATCCACCATACTGAGCAATAATAAATCAGTCCTTGTCTCAAAACCATTGATAACAATTAAACATGACCGATACATACGGTCCACAATAATAGATTCACCCATAGGTGTAGATACATAAACAGAAGGACTCAAGGACTCACATGATAAATAAAATGACACATAAGAATAAGTGGAGCCTGGATCAAATAAGACTGATGCATCTCTATGACAGACCTAAATAATACATGTGATAGCAGAATCGGATGCAACGTCCTATGTCCTAGCAGGAAGAGCATAATATCTGGCCTGGCCTTCCCCTCTAGGGCGACCGCTACCTCTTGCTGGCTGTGCAGATGGAGTGGCAACTGGTACAGTAATCATGGCCTGAGAAGCCCGAGGGCCCTGTGGAATAGGTGGGGCCTGAGAAATCCGTGGAGGTGCACCCCTCCTAAATCTGGGACAATCTCTCATAATATGACGAGTGTCACCACACTCAAAACAAGCCCTCGGAGGACGTGGCTGCTGGGACTGGCTCGGGCCTGATTGACTAGACTGCCCGCTGAAAGCACCCCATACAGAAGGTATAGTAGACACCGGCGGTGCATAATATGGAACCTGAGGTCTGGGAGTAGTCGGAATAACACTGGAAGCTGGAAGTGCTGAATGAATAGGACGGCTCATATAACCTCTACCATGACGGCCTGCAGCTGGGGAATGAGAATTATTATATGTGCCAGAATCTCGGGGTCTCTTAGCTTCCCTCTCCTGGATCCACATACCTTCCAATCTCCTAGAAATTGACACCACCTATTGGTATGTGATGTCCATCTCTAGCTCTCGGGCCATACTGTATCTGATATTAGGGTGGAGACCTTTAATAAATATGTGAACCCGCTCTCGAACAGTAGCAACCAAGGCTGGTGCATGCCTCACCAAATCACTGAATCGGACCGCATACTCTGACATGGTCATAGAACCCTGGCGCAGCTTCTCAAACACTATGCGCCATGCATCTCTAAGACTCTGAGGAACATACTCCCTTAAGAACATATCTGAAAATTGAGTCCAAGTGAGTGAAGATGCCTCACAGGACTATCCAACTCATATGCCTGCCACCACTGGTAGGCTGCTCCTCTAAACTGGAATGTTGTGAAAGAAACCCCACTAGAATCCACAATACCCATAGTATGAAGGATATGGTGACATTCCTCCAGAAAACCCTGAGCATCCTCTGAAGCTAAGCCGCTGAAAGTGGAAGGGTGGTACTTCTTGTACCTCTCGAGCCTGAGCTGCTACCCCTCTGAAACTGATGTCCTAATCTCAGGCCGAACTGGGACAACTGGCTGTACTGGTATAACCTCTAGGGCATGGTCAACTTGGGCCCGTGGCTCTGGAGTATGGGCGGCAGAAGTCTGTGCTCCTCCCCCGGCCTGAGATGTGGCAGGAGCAAGTGGAATTAACCCTGCCTGAGCTAGAGTGCCAAACATGCTCAAAAATTGGGCAAGAGTGTCGTGAAGTGCAGGAGTAGTATCAGGCGTCTCAGGTGCCTGCTCTCCAACTGGAGCTACTGGTGGCTCTGGTGCAGCAGCTCGTGCAGGTGCTCTGGCTGCACCACGTGGTCTTCCTCAGCATCTGGCTCGGCCTCTGCCCCGACCCCAGCCTCTTGCGGCTCCAACATAGTGCATGGGTGTCTGATCATCGAATCCAGTTATGCGTGTCCTCACCATCTGTGAGTGAATATAAAGACAATGGTTTAAAATTTTGAATTCAACAAATACGCATAATAAAAAATCAAAGAAGCGAATATTTCCTAACAGTTCCATAGCCTCTCGAAGATAAGTACAGACGTCTCTGTAACAATCCGCAAGACTCTACTAAACCTGCTTGTGACTCATAACACCTATGAACCTAGAGCTCTGATAGCTTAAGTACTTCGAAATTTTTTTCGGGGTGTTACATTCTCCCTCACTTAAAAACATTCGTCCTCGAATGTTTTACAAGTCATTTCTAATAATAGAGTTACCATCCTTTTACCTCCAACAATTATGCATAGGCACTTATGACTACATGGGTCTTATACTTCCTATTCAAAATCTCAACTTACTTATGACCCTTAAAAATTTGGCTATCTTTACAAATTCTTAAAAATTTCGGCAGAGTTTCCCCTGTAACTGGGCCTATCCACCTGTCAGAGAATCCCAGAAATCAATCCTAAATAACATATAGATAACATCACATTGCACCATATACATGAAATCAACAACTATGACTCTCGAGGCCAACTGTATGACCTTGCTTACCTTGGCCATATCCTTGACTTTTCCTTTCTCCATTACGAGGACAATTGGGCACCTCACACATTATGCCTGTCATGTGCGTCATTCCTTTAATCCTTAGGCCTTTCTCATTTCGTAGCACGATATGCAAACATTCCTTGATATTAACAAGGGAACTCCGAGACTAACTCAGAACCTTAACGCACGATCCAGGATTGAACAAGAGAAATATTTCCTAAATGTCATTTTAGCCTCCCTATTATAAGTATGGCCGACAATACACTGATAAGAGGGACTCTACTGACATAACTCCATGACACCTTAGGACTCCTAAATTATGCTCTGATACCAAGTTTGTCACGTACCGAACTTGGAGAGCATGACCGGCGCTCAACCGAGTGAACCCAGTCGAGCAAGCCTACGTTACATCAACCTCTCATCATAACTCATGTATGATTTATCAAAATATAATTAGATCATGACTTTCATATTGAATACATTTGGCTCAATGGCCCATAAAATATTTTTTTCCCTCTCGTGATGGGTACATAGCTTCATAAATATATGTGAACATAAATACATGACGAAACTCAAAACTTAACTACATGACCCACAGTATACATGGAGCTTCTATGACAATAGATTCCTAAGTACATAAACCAACTAGACTCAAATGCCCACTGGAATTGTAGCGGGCTCACCATAATCTGATGCGCAGAAGATCCCTACCAAAGATCCATATCATCCTGTAGAAGTATACCTGCATCCATTAAAAGATGTAGCGCCCCCAGCAAAAGGGACGTGAGTACATGTGGAATAGTACTCGCATGTAAGGCAAACAGAACAACATATGAAATCATGGTAATTCAAATAAGAGTCATATGAAGTACATCAAGAACTACGAAATATCCCATAGATTCACATTTCAAGTCTCGTTATTCTTACATCATTTTAAACTTCATTTAGAATTAACTAAGCCATATGAACTATGCGTGGAATGCATAATATAAAGTAATTGAAACAACATGTACAAACAAGGCCAATGAAAATGGCACGTAATGTCTGCGTTAACAATGCGTTTCACTAGATTGTCCATATCCCTCTCTTATCTTACACCCATATATTACATAGACCGTCCTTAGCATTCACATATCATATTAAACACTTATGTGTTTCATAGACCGTTCATAGGATTCCATACATAATACATCTATGCATTTCATAGACCGTTCATAATGTTTACTTACACAATACAATTGTGCGTTTCATAGACAGTTCACAGTGTTGACTTACACAATACACATGTGTGTTTCATAGACCGTTCACGGGGTTTACTTACACAATACACCTGTGCGTTTCATAGACCATTAACAGTGTTTACTTACACAATACACCTGTGCATTTCATAGATCGTTCACGGTGTTTTCTTACACAATACACTTGTGCCTTTCATAGAACGTTCACAGTGTTTACTTACACAATACACCTGTGCGTTTCATAGACCGTTCACAGTGTTTACTTACACAATACACTTGTGTGTTTCATAGACCGTTCACAGTGTTTACTAACATTATATTATACACCTATGCATCTCATAGCTCGTCCATAGGATTCACCTATTATACACCTATGCGTCTCATAGACCGTCCATAGGGTTCATAACACATCATTATGCATATAACCATATATAAACTCAAAGCGACATGATTAACATTACATTAAGGTCGTAAGTTCTCGGATCATTGGAACACTTTATGTTCATGCTCATCATGGAGAAACATAGCTCATTACATTAGCAGATGCATGGTGAATCAATAAGTCAATTTCAATGGTACATGAGCCTAATTTCTTTTCTTAAGATTCATCATCATTTAGCATATGACATCTCCCTTCCATCTCGTTATTCACTCACTTGACATCTTAAGGTCATTAGCTAAGTTCATGATTCTTGAGGACTTAACATCGAATTCATTTACATATATTATTTCAGAAGCATACAACTATAGTTGAAACATTGGGACATACAACACCTCATAATTCTCATTTAGGCAAACAACCACATTTCATGTTCATACTATCACTTCATTAGTACTTTTAACTACTTACAACATCATTATTTCATTGGCTCCCTTTTGCCATACATATTATTCTTCATTCATGGAACGGTGCTCTCATATTCTTTCATTTCATTACTTTCAAGGCTCATCATTATAAACATCAACATAGAAAATATTCTTGAGGTACCTTTCCCAAAAGGGGCAATACACAATTTTATCTCATAAATATGTAAAGGCTTAAAGCACATTGGAAATACTTATGAAGTGTAGCATTAGTTAAAACAACCACTATCCACAAGTATAACTTTCATTCTTGGCACGTTGGCCACACTCTATATCCCCAATTCCCTTACTTCACTTTCAAGCATCTTTATAGATTATCGACAACAAAGAATTTCTAATCACGACTTTTAGTACACCTATGAGTAATTAAGAGTATTGGGCACATTGAGACTTCTTACACAATTTGGCATAATATCCTTCACTTGAAACACTACTTGGAGTCATAACATTTTTATACCCAACTCATGCTTTGAACACATTCCCGAAGGATAACATCATATGATAAAAGCATCCGGAACACATTTTTGAACATATACCTTTCAATACAAAGCTTATTCGGAATAGTTGATTTATAAATAATAACTCGGGACTTACAAGTACATCATGGAATTCAATTCTAGGAAAGAAGTTTAGCCAACATACCTCGCTTTGAGATTTCCTTTAATTATTACAACATTCGAGAAATTCTAGCAATCCCAATTTATTTTGAGACATAACAAAATTGAATACAAATTAGGAAGGTATTCATGGTTTCAGCTCATTTGAGCACTTTATCAAACACTAGGTGTGTAATTTTGGCTACAAGATTTCCTTCATTCTACAACCCAATCTTTACTTATTTAAACTCAACAATCTTCCCACAAACCTTATTGGTACATGCATGTATACATAATACTCTCATACCCAAGAATCATACTCCTAATCAACCATCTTCTACCCCAAACTCGAAATTAAAGACTAGGGGTTTGAATCTTACATCTTAGATGAAGATCTTGTGAGATTTCCTTGTTGGATTTCAAAGCCTGGGTAAGATCTTGATGAACAAAATATTTCATCTACTTCCTCTCTCTAGAACACTCTCACTTTTCTCTATAAAACCTCAAATAATGCACTGGCCATCCTGTTCTGATATAGCTGACCATGTCATACTGCATCCATTCTTTTCTCGTCGATGAGCATGAGTTTCTCCTGTCTGACCCGTATCCATTATGCATCATCCAATTTTGCCTCTTGAATGACCATTAAAGATTGTATTAAGACCTCTGCGGGCATCACAACTTTAGTACCGTATACCAACATTTACAGCATTGACCAATGGATGTTCTCATGGTGGTCCGGTAACCCAGTAAGGCGAAAGATAGGTTCTCGTGCCATTGTCTGTGATTGTCCACTATCTTTTGTTGAATCCTCTTGATATTCATGTTGGATGCCTCGACTGCCCCATTCATTTGTGGTCTGTAGGCTGTGGAATTACGGTGGACGATTCTGAACTTCTCACAGATTTCTCTAATAAGGTCATTGTTGAGGTTAGCAGCATTGTCGGTGATGATGGACTCCTGTATTCCAAATCTGCAGACGATGTTGTTTCGGATGAAATCTGCCACTACCTTCTTTGTGACGGCCTTGTAAGTAGATGTTTCGACCTATTTAGTGAAATAGTTGATAGATACCAAGATGAAGTGATGCCTGTTTGATGCGGCAGGCTCTATATGTCCAATCACGTCCATGCCCCAAGCGGCGAATGGCCAGGGTGGACCCATTACGTTTAACTCATTTAGCATAACCCGGATGAAATCCCCGTGAATTTGGCACTGGAGACACTTCTGTACGTAGCGGATAATGTCTCTTTCCATAGTCATCCAAAAGTATCTAGCTCTTAAGATCTTTTTGGCTAATATGAACACATTCATGTGGGGTCCGCACATTCCTGTATGTATTTCCTCCAATAGTCTGGTTGCCTCAGCAACGTCTACACATATCAACAAACCTAAATCTAGGGTCCTCCTGTACATGATTTCCTTGTTGAGGAAAAAGTGGTTTGCCAGCCTCCTGAGGGCTCACTTTTGACCATTAGTAGCACCCTCCGAGTATTCTCTGGTTGTAAGGAATTTCCCGATGTTGTGATATCATGGTTTACCATCTGGTTCTTTATCTACATGGAAGCAATAGGCATGTTGATCCCTGATCTCTACCTTGATAGGGTCCATGTAGTTCTTGTCCGGATGCTGAATCATAGATGATAGGGTTGCAAGGGCGTCGACGAACTCGTTCTAAATCCTGGGGATGTGCTTGAACTCAATCTTTGTGAACTTCTTGCATAACTTTTTGACACAGTGCATATACAGAAGTATCTTGACATTCTTGGTGGACCATTCTCCCTGGACTTGGTGTATCAATAGATCAGAATCCCCTATGACCAAACGTTCTTTGACGTTCATGTCGACTGTCATTCTGATCTCGTGGATGCACGCTTCGTATTCAGCCATATTATTGGTGCAAGGGAATCTTATCTTTGTCGATGCTAGATAGTGCTGTCCAGATTCTGAAATCAGGACTGCCCCAATTTTGACTCCTTTGAAGTTCTTTGTTTCGTCGAAAAACATTCTCCATCCAGGATATGATTCTGCAATATCTTACCCATCAAATAACACTTCTTCATCGGGAAAATACATAGTAAGTGGCTCGTAGTCCCCATCCACTGGATTCTTTATGAGGTGGTCGGCTAAAGCTTGCCCTTTGTTATCCTTCTGGGTTATGTACACAATGTCAAATTCGCTGAGGATAATTTTCCATTTAGCTAGCTTTCCGGTAGGCATCGGCTTCTGGAATATATACTTGAGCGGGTCGAGCCGAGATATCAGATGCGTAGTGTATGCCGACATATAATTCCTTAGTTTCTGGGCAATCCAAGTCAGAGCACAATAAGTGCATTATATCAAAGTATACTTGGCCTCGCATGGCGTGAACTTCTTACTTAGGTAGTAGATGGCCTGCTCCTTTCTCCTTATTTTTTCATGCTGTCCCAACACATAGCCGAAGGTGTTATCCAAGACTGACAAATATAGTAACAATGGCTTCCCTGGTTCAGGAGGAACCAACACTAGTGGATTTTACAGATACTACTTAATTCTGTCGTAGGCTTTCTCGCACACTTCTGTCCATTTTGTGGCAGCATCCTTCTTCAGCAATGTGAAAATGGGTTAGCAGATTACCGTAAACTTGGCTATGAAGAGACTGATGTAATTCAATCTACCTAGGAAGCTCATTACATCTTTCTTGCTCTTTGGTGGTGGCAATTCCTGAATAGCCTTGATTTTTAATGGGTCCAGTTCTATTCCCTTCCTACTTACGATGAAGCCTAACAATTTTCCAGTAGGGACTCTGAACGCACATTTTACCGGGTTCAACTTCAAATTGTATCTTCGCAGGCACTCGAAAAATTTCCTCAAATTGTCCAAGTGCTCTAAACTCTTTCGAGATTTTATGATGATGCCATCCACATAGACTTCAATCTCCTTATGAATCATGTCATGAAAAAGGGTCGTCATAGCCCTCATGTAGGTGGCACCGACGTTCTTGAGACCAAACGGCGTAACTCTATAACAGTAGACTCCCCAAGGTGTGGCGAAGGTTGTCTTCTCTGCGTCTTCCTCGTGCATCAGGATTTGGTGATACCCAGCGAAACAATCCATAAACGACTGCAGTTCATGCTTCTCACAATTGTCGATGAGGATGTGGATATTTTGCAGGGGAAAATCATCCTTTGGTCAAGCTTTGTTGAGATCTCGGTAATCTACACATATTCTGATCTTTTCGTCTTTCTTGTGTTCTGGGACGATATTTGTCAACCAGCTGGGATAATTGGTGATCCTTACCACTTTCGCCTCTATCTGCTTGGTCACTTCCTCCTTTATCCTCAGCCTTAAATAAGGTTTTAATTTCCTGGGTTTATGCTTGACTAGTGGTCTGGCAGGATCAGTGGGCAGTCGAATGACCATGCGAACACATCGATGTACTTTCGGAGGAGCTCAACCAGTTTTTCCTTTTGCTCAGCTTCTAGGTGAATGATGATTCTGGTTTCTTTTACCTCTTCTTCACTTCCAAGATTGACCACTTCCATTTTTTTGAGGTTAGGCTTTTTCTGACTCTCCAGTTGTTCGATCTCCTGTTGGAGATTGTCTGGCATCATACTCCACGTAATCTGGGTCATTGCGCTTGACGGTTTCTTTACATGTCACAATCGCAGAACGCGGGTTTTTAGCATTTTGATTACTAAAAATAAAAGCTAAGTATAAATGAAGTGGTAAATAAAGTTGCAATATTTGATAAAATAATTCTTTTTATTTCATCAAAAGAGGAACGTCTGGGTAAATAATCTGGTAAATAATATGGGTCATTGCGCTCGACGGTTTCTTTACATGTCACAATCGCAGAACGCGGGTTTTTAGCATTTTGATTACTAAAACAAAAAGCTAAGTATAAATGAAGTGGTAAATAAAGTTGCAATATTTGATAAAATGATTCTTTTTATTTCATCAAAAGAGGAACGTCTTAAGCGTTCAAAAGAGGCAAATGACGAAAAGGTACAGACACGGTGTATGCCTCAATTGACCGTGCACTTTTTCAAAGAAAACTTTTACAGTTCCACACTACCAAGACTCCTGGTGAACCAAAGATGGACTGGCGGTCCAATTTTGCAGCCTTCTTCTGGTTCAGCATCCCTGATAGTTGGTGTCTTGATGTCAGTCCATTCACAACATTCTTTAATCATATTCACGAATAACTTTCCCATCCCGTCGATGATATCATCTTCTGGTACTGAACTCAGCAGGCCCAAACAAATGTACATGTTCAAAAAGAAAGAGAAGGTCATTAGACGCATATTCTATATGTTCAGTCATGCATCAAACATATAAATAAATGACTGAAGCAAAATATATAAGACTATCAATGCTTAAATACTATGAGAATTTATACTAATGTGGTGGTTATATATGGCAAATAATTTACACTGAAAACCTTTCATTGTCATTAAACACTAAACCCCTAGAGAATAATAAGTGTCAATGAATTAAGGGCTAATAAGAGAATTCCACTCAAGGTCGATGCCCCCTTTGGATCCCCCGATACTTCAAAGTTCCCAAGGGTCTCAAGGCCTAGGGCAATGCTTGTGCCGGGGAGAGTAGCCCAACCTAGAGTTAAATTCTACTCCCAAATACCCTTAACCACTAACGACTCATTTTTCCTTATGGGTTTAAATGCAAATAAGGCTCTTTCAATGTAAACCAAATATCACAATACAACCTACCATAGAAGTATACTTTCCCTTGATAGAATAACATAAGAACATAAGAACATAAGAACAATTTCATTTTTATAACTACATTTCTAATACCAAATGAATGATACACATATTAAACAAGTCAGATTTCAAATACATATGGGGAGGGGAATATAAAATACTATAGTATTGCTATTAAAGGTCTAAACACTTGGGATCACATTCAAAGGATAGGTAAAGAACACATAACACAGAGATGCAGCAACCCAGAAATATAAATACTTCTGCTTTGGCAGACTAATTATAGGTTGATTAGCTTAGGTCTGGTCATCAACACATGTATAAACTGACCACGCTGCTTGGAACTCTTAAAAGCATCAACAAGGATTCAAACAAATAGTCACATCAAACAACTTCTATAGGTGTTATAAAAAATACCAAAACATGATCAAGATTCTTAGTAGGACTACAGGCCTACAGATTCAAACATAGGGTTCGTAAAGGTGCTTAATAGGATTATTCTCATAATAGTATTAACCTTAATCAAACCTTTATGTTCAGGCAGTAACAATAAAGAACTTTTCATAGGATTTAAAAAAATCAGATTCAGTTCAGATTAGAAGGAAAGAGAGGATTGAGTACAATTTCAAAACAAAAGCATGGAATCATGAGGCCAAACAAGGGAACATACAAAGTTGAAAATCAACTACACATAGATACTTTAATGATATTAAAAAGACATGGTAAGCTTCATAAAGTCAGCAATGTCATGAGGGATTAAAGACAAGGAAAGTGTTGTGCCAAACAGGTTTAAATTTCAGCTATACAGACTGAGATTTACATCTAAACATGAGGTAGTCATACTCAAGCTTGAAAGTAGTCATGACTATGTCTTGTTTTATGAAAGACACCTTGATAGTGACAGAATATACATGCAGAAGGGTTATTGAGGTTCACAAAAGTTTACATTAATAAGAATATTTCATATAGATGCAAGCAGCAGTTAAATATGAGCATAAAAATATCATCATAATAACTCAGAAAGTTGCTCTTAAAGTTAACAGACATTGACATAGAGAAGAAGAGCACTTAAACACTTAAAACTTCTCATGCTTTAGTTAAGTGGTGAAGGATTAAACTATAAACTTTCAGGTTTATCCTAGTTAGGATTATCAAACAACAATCTCGACCTCAAGATAACAGAATGCAGGAAACAATGTATGGAGATAGAGATCACAACATAATCATTAATAGAAAATATGAAGCCTAGGCAAGCATGAGAGGTCATTTAAAGCATATTAAGGAAACTTAATTGTGTTGGCTATTTGAGATCAGAATGAAACTCATTAAGATCACATAACAGCTTAATCAATACTAATTATAAACATTCAAAGTATGACAGATGACCACAAGTTAACAACATACTATCATGAATTGGAAATGACAACCATACACTAATTACGAACATCATAAATGAACATAATTGACAAAAGGTAACACCATGCTCATGATATTCAAGTAAGACAATCAAAAGAGAAGAGGGTGAAGGTGTACTGACCTTCTCGAGGGCAGCAGACCAAGTAAGAATTTGTTTAGCCGTTTAGGATCCAAGAACTCAAAACTTCAACCAATGAGTACCTCAGAGCAAAATTAGAAATCGAGTAAGAACTTAGACTTAGTCGAAAAAGTTCTAAAATACTACTATTGATTTTCTGCTTTTGTTAGGTGTTCTTGGCGTTGTTTCTCTTCAGTGGTTGGTGATGTTAGGTGAGACAAAACAAGGCCCTATGGTGTCCGATCTCCACTCGATCAGCTAGACCGCCTTCCCACATATGCCGTGTGGGTTGACTTTTTCAAATCACAGCTATTTTCAATCTCATCCCAATTAAGGGGAATAATCCCATCCCAAATAAGGGGAATAATCACAATCCACTCCTGCACTGGCACGTGTAGTTTCGGATATGGGCCTTATGACCCACCCTTCCTCGGTATACTAATGATACTCCCAAAAATATTTTTGGCTTACACACAAGGGAAATAAAAGCACAAATATATTTACCTCATCATCTTTCACATTGTATAAATCTCCACTGGTATTTTCAACTAATAACAACCACAATATTTCCTTGGCTCTTTTGGCCATTCACGAGATTCTTTATTCAAGGCACGATGGCCGTATTTCATATTTCACACTTTCATATCTTTCTTTCCATGGATCATCATCATAAATATCAACGTATATAATATTTTGGAGTCACAACGTTAAGTTCGTTAGAAATGAAAGCTTTAAACACAATAAATTTCTTTTCAATAAATGGAGTTAAATAATTGGCAATCAAAGTGCAAGTTAAAATCATAAACAAGTAGCACACCATTTATTCTTGAAGTACTTTTCCCCAAAAAGGGCAATACACAATTTTCACTTACGAATAAGTAAAACGCAAAACACATTGAAAATACTTACAAAGCATATCATAGTTAAAACAGCCCCATATGGGCATGACTTGAGTACATAAGCTTTTAGGCAATTCTATTTTTGAAATAACTTTGGAACAATTGAATCAAATCTCAGTTCATAATCTTCACACATCATCTTATTTTATTGGCACCACTAGCCACAAGTATAACTTTCATTCTTGGTAGTTGGCCACACTCCATATCCCCAATTCACTTATTTCACATCCAAATATTTTTATAGATTAACAACAACAAGACATTTTCAATCAAGACCTTAGGTACACATATGAGCAATTAAGAGTCTTAAGTATATAGAGTTTTTCTCACACAAGTTGGTATATTAGCTTTCATTTGGAACACGACTCAAAGCCATAACATTTTAATAAGCAACCCATAATTTGAATATATATCTTTTGACATAAGGATCATTCGGAATAGTCAAGTTAAAAAGGGATAACCCGGAACATAGAAATTAGGAACTTGAGCCAACCATACTTGAAACTTACGGGAATATTATGGAATTCGATTCTAAGAGAATAGTTTAGCCAACATACCTCGATTAAGCTTTCGTTAGAGTTGTTACAATGATACACTACCCTTGGCAACGTCAATCTATAGAAACATGGTCAAATTGGGCCATCATTAGGGAGGGGGTTCATAGCATTCAACTCACTTAGGCATTTTATTAAACATTAAGTGTGCACATTTCTGTACAACATTCGTTGATGATATTTCTTTATCCACTATCCACTTTTTGCCCACCAATTCATATTACAACCAGCCTTTAATAGTTTAGGACCTCCAACAACGTATTCATGTCTTACCATCCATCCCCAACTAACCAATTCATAAAATAAATCACTTTTCATTCTCTACAAATTCTAAAAATTCCAATTGGGGGCTTCCAGTCCCCATGCAATAAGTTCTAGCTCTAAATTTCTACTCATATATTCATTATTAAGTCATGCATGAAAGTCCAAGGAGATGGAATTACCTTTGGGGGTGAATCTTGCAAAGTCCTCACTTGAGCTCTTGGGAAGATTCCTTGAAAATCTGATGATTCCATGGTGGATTTTGTTAGTTTTAGAGTGAAATTGATGGAATGAAACATCAAACTAGTAAGGATTACTCAACTTGAAGATGGGAGGAGTTGGGGGTCTTGAGAGAGTGGAGAGAAGCTCCAAGAATCGGCTAAGAGGAGTGGGGGATGTGAGCTACCGAAATGCTCTTTACAAAGGCTTCAGGCCTAGCTTGTCCATCCTCGTGCATCGTGCGGACATGGACGAGCTCTCGTTCAAGTTCCTGTGCTGGGGCAATACTTTGCTGTTTTGTTGAAATGGCTGGCGGTCTTTGCTCGTTCAAACCCGTGCGGCGCACGAGTTCAGACGAGCACCCTAGATGCATCCTTCCTATATTTCTTATTATCCAACTTACCCTCCTTCGATACCTTGCTATGATGTAGATCCCCAATTCACTTTCAAACTTTCATATAAGTATGAAATCATAATTACACGATGTTACCCTCATCCATAGCCATCTGGGGTACACAAGCGAAAAGTGGAGATCCGAGGCGCGATTTAAGGCCTTAAACCCTTAGCAAAACTTTCCTTGTTTCACCTGCCTTATTTTAGTAATTTGATCATAACTTCTTGTATAAATATCCAAATGACAAATGGTTTGATGCATTTAAAACCAGACTCGAAGGGCTATTCTTTAGGGACAAAATTCATGAAAAATATCTTTTTGCTATTAGAGTAATTCCCGCTTAAAGTAAGGTGTTGTGCAAATTGAGACATCCTTTCCACTTAATGTATCCAACTTGTCCCACACAAATTCTTCCCACTCACAAACCTCCTTAATATGTTCCAACACACCTTAAACATATATATTTTCAATTTAAAATAATTTGGTTATATCCCATAGGTCTCCTTTAATACTCGAAAATGTTATTCCCAAATACCGCTGGCGCACTTTAAAATCTTCATTAGAAAAGTTTAACGGGGCCTTACAATCGCGATGCACAAAAATTAACTCAGCAAAAAATACGCTTCGCGTTGGCGGCACTAACCTCGCAAACGCGATGAACACAGGCACCACAACTACGCGAACATGCCTACGACCTCGCGAACGCGAAGAAAGAAGTCCCCAACTCCCAGCTCAACCGTGATCGCGAACCATCACCTGCGAACGCGATGAACAAACCCTTCAACCCTTCGCGAACACGCTTCTCCTCTCGTGAACGCGATGAATAAACAACCAGAAGCTCCCCAAAACTCTACGCGATCGTATTCTTACCTTCGCAATTGCGAAGGCATGAAATACCAGAACCAACAGAAAACCAATTATGCCAAACATGAGGAAAAGGGTCCGAAGTTAATCCGAAGCTCACCCGAGCCCCTTGGGACCCCGTTCGAACACGCCAATAAATGCCAAAATATAATACGAACTTACTCGAGGCATCAAATCGCACGTAATAATATCAAAACTACCAATCGCACCTCAAATCAAACTTAATGAACTTTGAACTTTTAACTTCCAAAACTCATGTCGAACCATATCAAATCAACTCGTAATGACCTCAAATTTTGCACACAAGTTACAAATGACATAACAAACATATTCCAACTCCCGAAACAATAATCTGAACTCGATATCATCAAAGTCAACTCCCGGTCAAACGCATGAACCTTCCAAACCTTCAAATTGCCAACTTTCGCCAATTATGGCAAAAACTTTCTAGAAGACTACAAATGCAAATCCAGACATATACCTAAGTCCAAAATCACCATCCATACCTAACAGAACCATCAAAACTCCAATCCGAAGTCAGTTACCCAAAAGGCAAACTTGGTCAACTCTTCCAAATCAAAGTTTCCTAGTCGAGAATCATTCTTCCGAATCAATTCCTAACAACTCGAAAATCAAAATTGACCATGCACACAAGTTATAATAGACCATACGAAGCTACTCATGACCTCAAACCACCGAGCAGAATGCAAATGCTCGAAACAACCGATCAGGTCGTTACAAAATTCAACATGTCAATTATAAAGCATGAATACGGTTATTCAATATACTTTTCTTTTAGTAAAGTTTGGCTTGAAGTCCCCATTGTTCTTGAACCGCCTTTGCATATTGTCTCAGTGCATTCACCACATACGACTCTGTTTAGAGGTGTAACATTTTGTATATGACTGATCTGCAATTGAACTAACTCAATGTTTAGCCGTCCATGCTTCAACATACTCAGTAAAAGAAAAATGATTGAGACAATATCTTCAACTCCTCTCCCTTAAGAGTTCGTCTTCTTGGTGAAACCCAAACGCTACACCTTTTATTCAAATGTTCTGTGCTTTTCTCATTTTTTAATCAATGATAGTTCAAATAATGGAACCATAATTAACTGAATGAGATTTTTAGTTCCTATGCAAGTACAAGCACACAATGCAAATATGGCAAAAATGACTGCCATTTGATAATATTTGTTGATGACCCTTAATTATTTCTAAACGTCATCATGACATTATGTAATTGTGCTTTACTAATCAAGATTCTCTGAGATGTTTTAGATCCACCAGCTAATTTAATACAATTCTCTCACGATTTGTTTTCAAGTCGTGGTCAAAACATGATGAATTTTGTTTACAAAATATCATTGATCTGGGGCCTAAATCAAGACAAACATTATCTGTGCTGATGATGTAGGGACACAATACGATGTACTGAAATGAAGTAGTGCTTTGCATACCCTAGTTGCTAAAGGGGCACGAACTTTTGGAGAGAAACAAGCTAAGAACGGTCCTGATCAGTAGATGATGAACAGCTTTTACAATCTTTCTTTATTTTTTATTTTGATTTTCTTCCTCTTCCTCTTCCTCTTCCTCCTCCTCTTCCTCCTCCTTCTTCTTCTTATTCTTCCAATTTGAAGATTTGATTCAATCGCATCAAGTTATTCTCTAACCTGACCCCAACCCCACATCTTCCACCCATTGTAAATAAAGTTAAAATTAAAAAACAGGTGTGATTCATACTTTTGCTTTCATTTCTGTTTCTTTCGTAACCCACCTTTCCATGCATGCATGAAACCCAAGAGAATACACAGTGGTCCTCAACTTGGTCAACTTGGTCATATCCACCTTTGACTAGCAACCACCACATTTTTGTGAATAGGGTTTTGAGATTATTGAGAATTGTGAACATATGGTTAAATTTAACTTCTTAGAAGATAAAATTGACATATTTAACGTTGTGGTACTCAAAGTTAAAAGATGGAGCTCTTTTAATTAATCTCTCCATATTTGTAACACCCCTCCAAAATTGACAGAAACTAATATTTCTGTCCTACCAAGCAATTGACCAAGCATATTTTCCCAGAGATAAGAGTCATTTATCTTTCTTGGCAGTGTACTGAAACTTGTTTCTAGTTATAGCTTCCGTAAATTAAAGAAATAAGCAAAGATACAAAAAATGTATCTAAGCATGAGATGTATCATAGGAATAACTTAGAACCCGTTTGGTCAAGCTGCCAAAAACTACTTATTTTGAAAAGTATTTTTTTTCAGAATTGCTTTTTCCAAAAGTATTTTGAAAAAAATTAGTTTATGTTTGGCCAATTCATTTAAGAAGTATTTTTTACAATATTAGGTAAACAAATTGTGTTTGGCCAAACTTTTTAAAAAGTGCTTTTGAGTGTCAAACTACCAAAAAGGATAATACAAAGGTCTTATAATTATTTTAAAGAGAAAAATGAACTTAAATATTTATCGTAAGAGACTTTTATTAATTTTTATTTTATTTAATTAAAATATAAAACATAAAGTAAACATACATATTAAAGATTTAAATCAATATAACATATATAGTTATACCAAAACATATAATATTATCTAGTATAATTACTTATTGTCATCATTCAATATGAATTAGCAGTCTATACCACAAATTACTATATGTTGATAATCCACGATGAAATAAAAGTCACTTACACATGATAATATTTCTGAACAATTTCATCTCTAATTCTATCACACAACGCCTCCATATTAGTAGAAGACTTGCCTTGCATTTCTAAAGGAATGCCAGAAGGCCCATCTCCTTCCTCAATCTCTGCAGAATGTCTTCATTAACATAATAGTTGGATTTCTTATCGGTAGAAGAATGTCGTCAGATGAAATTATGTATAGCCATGGTAGTTGTAACAAGATGATTCTGAGTGTTAAACTTGAAGTTGTAAAAAATTATTATTTTCGTAAAAAGAAAAGAAGTTAATTTTGTTTAAATTCAAATTAAAAAATAACTAATTATTATCAACACATAATGCACAATTCATTTTTTTTAGATTCAAATAAAAAAAAAACTAATTATTACCTAACATAACTAACTTTTTCCTAATTTGCCAAGTGACCTAATGTGAGACTTCCACTTGGCTTGATGTGGAGGTTTTTTCTTTATTTTTTAATAATATATAAATTATTCGATGCAATTATAAATTTATTACTTATTTGTAGGTAATTTTTATAAATTAGATTTGATAATTGTTTTAAAGATTCAGGAATTAATTTCCTATAACAGAAGAAATTATAAATGATTATTTGTAGGAAGAGAATTGATAATCCAAAAAGGATGTAGATAGTTTTCTTTAGTGTGAAAAAAGAAGAAGATAATTTGAAAAGTTACGAGACATCACAAAAAGAAAAAATCAAAAATAAGAAAAGTCAAAAAAGAATTTGGAAAGTTACAATATATTCATATATATATATATATATATAATTTTAAAAGAATGGTAGAAACTAGAAACAAAAAAAGAAAAAGCTTCAATTAGTAAGGGGTAATTTGAAAAATATAAATTTATGCTGATGATAGTTTTGTCTTGAATTAATTAATTTTCTGCTTCTGCTTCTGCTTCTGTTTCTTGGAAGAAGTTAGAATTTTCTGCTTCTTGCCAAAAGCAGAAAAACTGCTTCTGCTACTGGCCAAAAGTACTTCTCTGTCGTGACCAAACAACTTAAATTTTTTAAAAAATACTTTTTTGGGGGGAAGGGGAAGTACTTTTGACCTCCAAAAAGTTTGGTCAAACAGACTCTTAATAACCATGTTTTTCGAAGAGCTTAGATCCGAAAAGCATTTGGTCTTTCTTTTTTTCTTTTTTTAAATAAAAAAAGGACTAATATACCACCAGTTGGTGGCTTATTTTATTAATAATATAAAATCAAATAGAATGAGTACAAGTAAGGAGTCAAAACTAACCTTATTAATCCTAATGAAGTAGAAAAAAAGCATTTGATTGGATATAAAACAAAAATAGAAAAAATACTGCTTTTTCATAGACCTGAAGACGAGGGGCATAGTAGAACCAAAAATGTTCAAGTGGCCTGTTTTTGATAATTAGAAAACCTAA
Organism: Nicotiana tomentosiformis; assembly: GCF_000390325.3. Lineage (NCBI taxonomy): Eukaryota > Viridiplantae > Streptophyta > Magnoliopsida > Solanales > Solanaceae > Nicotiana > Nicotiana tomentosiformis. Next base: position 38,539,674 of record NC_090822.1, read on the forward strand.
AGTATTGAATTTGTATTTCTATCTTTTCATTATTAGGCGAGGGACCAAATTCAGGTAACGTAGTCAATGTTGTTTGATTTTAAAGAACCCCCTAAGTATTATTGCAACTTGGAAAGAGTTGTATTGAATTTGTAGCTGAATCTAATGATGTTAACTCCTCAAGGAATGCTTTATGGAATTATGGTCAAAATATATAACATTTAAAGGTCAAATTGTTGTGTAAAGCCAAAACCGCGGCACTAAAATGCTTTCTGGTCAAAGTATAAACTTTCAACATTCCATGAAATATATTTTGAACATTTAGACCTCCTTCACTTATATCAAAAGAGAGAAAAACAATTTATAAAAGAAGCTAGTGTTGTACTGACTAAGGGCCTGATACTCAACGTTACATGAAGGGTTATGTATAACATCGTTTAAGATCAAACATGCACGAACAGAAAGAGCTGATAGAGATAAACCAAACTTATAAAGATAATTGTCATTCTATTTTATTGCTTCTCTCTGGCGTTTCTCTACTATATGTTTTCCTTATTTAACAAAATAATACTTACACTTGTTCTCCACCTGTACAAGTCTAATCCAGCATATGCTAAAAAATAAATATGTCTATGGATTTTATGATGATTAAGTTGTTAAGCAGCAGAAAAACTAATTAAACTAGAAGAAATGTAAAAATATTTTTAGAGATAATGGTAAAATTATTATGGCTTACCTATAATTTAGAACGTGGGCCAAAAACGTCTCATTTTCCCTATGTTATAAATTTTACTTTGATGCTTTTTTGAATTTTTGCTAGGGAATATACGAACCTAATCATTTGATAACTTCTAAATATTACACATTCAAATCCCCAAAGGGAATTTTTTAGTCATCGTTCGAATTAACCCATAAAGAGATACTTTTCTTGTAAGAAGAGGAACCTATATTCAATGATCATTCATTCACCTTTAAACTTTTGCATTTAATGTTCCAATGATTTGTGGCACCCTCTCTCTAAATGAAATCCACATTTCTTCAAGATTTGTTTTGAAAAACTTAAAACAGATCAAAAGCTTAAAGGTGAAGTGGAATAGGTAAGAGGGATATCCTGTTGACTACTGACAAAATCGACTCAATGTTATACTTCTTTTTTCAGTTTGGCCCCTACATTTGGCTAAAGGAGTCCGGAATCCATTCGTGATTCTTTTGGACAAGTGTAACGAAAATATGTGCTTAAAAAAAAGAATAATATTTTTATATATAGCGCTCTTTTAAAGAGCGCTATACTTTAACGGAGTTTTGGCCGTATATATATATATATATATATATATATATATATATATAACGCTCTTTTAAACCGCGCTATATACATAGCGCGGCATATAACCGCGCTATACCTGTTTTCTGGGCCCACCAATAAGTCTCATGCGTTTAACTGACATAGCAATAATTCAAATAGGTATAGCGCTCTTTAAAAAAGCGCTATACCTAAAAAAATTCAGCCCACCGAGCGAGGCATTGCCTTATTTAAAGGCGTTAGGATTTTACAAAAATCCATTCAAAAATATTTCTAACTCTCGTTCAAATTTTTCTTCTTGTTAAATTCTCAAGCATTTTTTCATAATGTCTGAAGAGCGAAAAGTAAGGGTTTCATTATATTGGGGGGTGAGGTTGTGGTGGTAAATAACTCTGTTAGCTATAGTTTATCTCCACAGTGTCATGTTAAGTTGCCACTTAAAATGAAGTACGATAGATTGGTATCGTTGTTATGTAATAAAATGAGTGTGAGGAAATATTCGGTGAACCTTAAAGTAACCGGAAGATATCCGTACTCCGTCACTCCGCAAGGGGTTGCTTGTTACGCTTAGTTTAACATCGACGATGATGAAACTTTGAGAGATTTTTTGAGGACTTTGGATGAATACCGGGAATTTCTTGTGATAAAAATATTGGAAATGTACGTCAAGGTCGAAGACGTTCGCAATAATAAGATTGCGCATAGTAGGGATAACCCCTAGTCATCGGGTGGTTATTCTGGAGCAGTTTTTGCTGGACAGGTTCCGGATGAAAGAGTTTGCCCTGATTTAAACTTATCACCACGGGCGAATGAGGAGCGAGAAAATAATTTCTCTCCTACTTTACATAATCTATAAGACGAGTGGTAAACTTCAATTTTTCTTAGTGTTACGATGTATATTTTTGTTGTATTGAATTTGTATTAACACTCATATATTCCACAAGGGGGTACCGGCCAGATATGACTTTTAAAAGTTATGAACCCATGCGCCAGTTAGAATATGCGTAGTTCTGGTGTGTTGGATCATGGTGGTCCATCCGAGAGTCATCACCAATAGGATAATGTCCATCAAGGAATTTCAACATGTTACGACTTGTAAGTGAAGTGATACAGCTATATGGAAAGTATTTATTAATTTCAGTAGCTTATTATTTTTTTATTTGTGCAGTGAAAACGAGCAAGTTGAACCACCTGTCCTTACTCAATTGCCCGAGGACGACATATTAAATCGGGATCTGGCAGATGCACAGAGTGAGGAAGAGAACAGTGATAATGACAACAATGTTGATAATTCCGGAGACGACATACCCTTCCCTAGTAAGGATGGTGACGAGGAGGAAGAGAATGAAGGACCTGATTTGACGAGGGAGTATGCTCCACCCCCCGTTAGACCAAGAGTGTACGAGTACCAAGTGCCGTTTCATTCAAGGAAGATTCCCTACCTTGATAACTTGCCAAGTATACCAGATGTGGATGCTCTCACAAGGGATTTTGATGAAATTCGGACAACAATGTGGGATGATTCTAGACCAACAGTGCTGGCAAAGGGTATGCTTTTTCCTGATAAAGTGCGCCTAAGCAGGGCGGCGAAAATGTACAGCATAAAAGAGTGTCGTGAGATGACGGTATGGGAGTCAAGTCCGGATGTATACAAGGTTGTTTGTCGCAGATGGTTTACGGGTTGTCATTAGATGCTGCGTGCAAGCAAGAAGAACACAGGTCTGTGGAAAGTGGGTAAATATATTCCCACCCACAAATGTGAAATGGACACATTCAATGGGAATCACTACAACTTGGATATTGACTTAATTTCTCTTGTCCTTATTCCACACCTTGAAGCATCCATAAGGTATAAAATCAATGAGTGCATTACATTAGTCCACCAGGAATATGGCCATACCATTACCAAAAGAAAGGCATTTCTCGGGCGCAAACGTGCGTTTGAAATTGTTTATGGTAACTGGGATAAGTCATTTGCAGCTCTACCCAAGTACATGGCCGCACTGCAACACTTTAACCCCGGGACGGTTGTTGAATGGAAGCTTGAGCGGAGTACGAAAAAACCAAAATATATATTCAATTATGTGTTCTGGGCATTTAAACCAGCAATTGATGGTTTTTCGTATTGCCGACCGGTAATATCCATAGACGGCACTCATGTCTCTGGAAAGTATGATATCAAGTTGTTGATAGCCGTTACAGTAGATGTTAATGGACAAATATTTCCTCTAGCTTTTGCTATTTGTGCCAATGAAAGCCAAGAGACGCGGACGCTGTTTTTGAACAATTTGAAAGAGAACATTATCAAACAGCGTTCCCGCATTTGTCTAATATCTGATCGGCATAGTGGTATCTTAAGTTCTGTAGAGAACTTGCCTGCATGGCAAGAACCTTATGCCTACCACAATTACTGTGTGAGGCACTTTAAGGCCAATTTTTAGAAGGCATATCCCAACAAGGATCTGCATGATTTGATATGGATGGCAGCAATAGACCACCAAGAGCATAAATTCCGAAGGCACATGGAATCTATCAGGCAGGAAGACGAGAGAGCCTATCATTGGTTGATGCAACATGAGCTTCACAAGTGGACTTTGCATGCGGATGGTGGAAGAAGATGGGGAATTCTGACTACAAATGTGTCAGAGTCTTTCAACGGGTTAATGAAGTCAGCAAGAGGATTGCCTGTCACTGCCATCATGCGGATGTCGTTCAAGCAGATATCGGAAAGGTTTGTTGAAAGGGCTGCAATGTCATTGATGGAAAGGGGTGTTGAATTTATGCCACTACCGATGAAGATATTTGAGAAATGCAGGCGGCGAGCACATTGGCATTCATTTTTGCAGTATGATCACGACAGAAATATTTTTGAAGTTCGCATCGCTATCTATCAAAATCGAGGGAATAATGTACATACCATAAATAAATCTAGAAGATTGTGCTCTTATGGGAAATAGTCCATCTACCACATGCCGTGCTCACATTCCATCAGGTGCTTTCAACATACAGGTTTAGGGCCAACCAACTACTTTGATAAATAATATAGTGTTGCTGCTTATTTAAACACCTATAGTGGGCAGTTGCAGCCAGTGGGTGCTGAGCATTATTGGCCACCGGAACCATTTAAAATGGTGTGTAACAAGGACTATTTGTGTCAAATACAAGTGCAGAAGAGAATGCGTATACAGAACCAAATGGATGTTAGCGATACCGTTTATGCGCGCAAATGTGGTATATACTCGCAAACAGGACACGACCATCGAAAATGTCCTTCGGCTGGTTTGGGTGGCGGTGGTAATCAAGCTCGTGGTGGGTGTTCTTCTAATGTGCCCAACTATCAATGAGTTTATGTTGTAATAAATAGTTGTTTTGTTTTATGTTGCAAGATGTATCAAATAAAATTATGTTTCCATTGTTGTTAAATCTTATTGATATTTAACATTTTCCAGTTGAGTAAATTAATGCATTTCTCCCTCCCGTTCATGTAATCAAAAATAGTATTGGATTAAAAAATGGAAAAATATGTGAATATATTTGATAAATATAGTTGATAAATATAGTAAAAAATAGTTGACTTAAAGGTAGATTTCTGATAAATATGTGAATACACATAGCGCGATTAAATACTACGTTATGTGAATATATATAGCGTGGTTAAATACTACGTTATGTGAATATATATATATATATATATATATATATATATATATATATATATATATATATATATATATATATCGTGGTTAAATACTACGTTATGTGCATTGTCTTGTAGAACTGAAAAGCTGCCCGTATGAGAAAAAGCTTTTTTGTATCCATAATCATCTTTAACACGCAAAGCATAACGCAGTTAAATACTACGTTATGTGAATATATATATAGCGCGGTTAAATACTACGTTATGTGTATTGCCTTGCCTATAAATAACGGGCGCATTCTAGTTATTTTCTGCGCTTAACAATAACCAATAGAAAAACTTTCCATAAAAGCAAGGTTTTTTTAACGCTTTAACAAATGTCTAAACGCCTTTATGTACCAAGGTTCTAGTGTGGCAAAAAATGTTTGATGAATGACTGTTGGGATGATGGTGAAGTTGGACGCCGCTACTGGATGTGTGTGAACAAGTTTTATAGGGTTCCCGATAAACCTTTTTGCAATTTTGAGGTATGGATTGATGAACCCTGTAAGTAGGAATGCTACAAACGATCTTTGCAGTATCTTCATGATTTGACCTTACAACAGTGCGAATATAAAAAAGAATATAAACGAGAAATTGCGTAGTTGAAGGAGAAACTGAAAGAGGCAAAATTAGAAAAAAATAAGATGGAAGAGAAATTTAAGTGGTTGGAGTAGAAAATAATGGGCGGCAGTGACTAAACAATGACATGTATGTGTTGAGTGTACTACTTCATCTTTATGTTTCCCGTGTCATGTATTTTCATTAGTTGTACTGAATTTAAATTATGTTAAGTTATTATGTTTTGTGTTTGTGTTGTAGTATTAAAATAAAGAAGGAACGGGGAAATAAAAACATAATGCGCATATTATGTAAACATAAAAAAATTATTGTTATTATTTACATAAAATACAAAAAAAAAAATAATCAATGTGTCCCACAGCCTGTGTGCTTCAATGCAGCCGTTGACTTGAGGCGCATCCCATCCCGCTTGGCTACGCTATCAGGATCATCCTCATCACGGCGCCTCTTTATAGCAGGATGCGCTGCAGCATGACCATCGGTGGTGCTGGCAGGATCGGTAGAAGGGGCTGTCGGTCCAGTAGAAACCTACAGAAGAATAAGTCAGTTCAGTATAGGAAAGTATATATTAAGTCACAACAATTTAAATTGTCTTATCATGGTCTCGTCGGGCTCCTGAATATTATCATCTGTCGCAGCCATGTCAGCATCGCACAAATGGGCCTCCGTGACGGGCGGGGATGAAGCCTTAATAAGAAAATTAATAAAGTTATGGAAAATAAATGAGAAAAGAAAAAACAAATTTAAATTAAAACTAATAAAAACATACATGCGCCTGTGATGATGAGCCATAACTCAGCCGGCGCCCACTATCCAAATCTCGGGTCGGCCGATCCTCAGCAGCGGTCGATGACCCTGGGAAGTGTGCTTCCTAATCCTCTCCGTAAGGTCCGTGCCCGTGATCAATAACGGACATGACGGGGTCACCTGCGAAGTCCCTGGAATGAGCTGCATCCCAAGGTTGTATGACGGAATGCTGGTGGGATACTCGCCCGGCTCATGTAGGTCACCTGTCAGATCAGCATCAACATCATCAATAGGGGCCTCAACGCCCCCTTGCTGGGGATCACCTCCTCGCCGCCCACCACGACCCCGTGCGGCAGCCCTGCCTCATGGGGCAGCCCTACCTCGTGGGGCACCCCTACCTCGAGGGGCACCCCTGCCTCATAGGGCACCCCTCCCTCGTGCAACACCCCTACCTCGCTGGTACTGCTCTGGCGCCACATAAGCAGGGTCGTGTCCCAAGCGCTGATCCTCTCGAGCTCGCTGCAGTGTCCGGCCAGCCATCTCTGCAACCTGTCGACCGTAATTGTGCAAAGCGGCCGCTCCCTCGCTGGCATGTTGTTGCATCTACAGTCCCATATGGTAGACTATATGTAGGCCAATAGCCTGCACAACATATAAAATATAAACTACAGAACACTATGTTACAATTATATAAGTAATAATACCAGAAAACATACCAGGGCCTCGTGCCGCTCGACGTATGGAACGTACCGATCCCGACAAAAAGTCGGGTAACGCGGCGGTACCAGGGCATATAGAGCTGAATAGTCTCCGTCTGGATCTGTGGGGGGGAAGGGGGAATTAGGTCAGCTCGGTCTTTCCAAGTATGGACCTGCGCCTCTAGCCATGCTACATATGCGTCGTCCGCCCTGGAACGATCATCCTGCTGATAATGTGTGGCCTCCTATGTAGGCCCCCTCGGTATATACTGCGGACAGCCAAACTAGTGAAGTACCCGCTCCGTGGCATGATGCTCCACAATATCGAGGCACATGATCAGGACGAAAGTGCTCCAAATCAGTCGGTCGGCCGAGCAATAATCGGGCAGGTCATCTATCAAGTCGTTGTTATATGGCGTCCAGATGAACTATCAAATAACAACAGAAAACGTGAGTATGCGCAACACATGTGAAGTTATACCAAGTAAGTTTGGCTACATATTTACCTGTGCGCCCTCCAACATATCCAACACATCCCTGCAAAGGGGGAGATTATGCCGAGCCTCGTAATCTCGTACATATCCACGCTGGAGAACCCACCTCCTAGCTAGAGGGAGAAATGCAGGTGGTATATCTGGAGGTAATGGTGGTAGAGGTGGCTGCAATTGCAGGAACCGCTCCCAGACCCAAACCTAACATACAAAGTTGACGTAAAGTTTAAGAAAAATTTTGACTAGATAGAATTGGAAGGAATGAACAGAGTATACGAATATGTTGTCACCTGTAGAAGCGGCAAAAATCCATATACGTCATGCTGGGTGCCCATGCTCGCCCGGCACAGATGCCTGTACAAGTAGGCGAGAACAGCAGCACCCCAGCTATACTAGGGTAAATCATCTAGCAGCTGAAGATGATGAAGAAATCGCAAGCTGACTAGGTTCCCCGAAGTGTTCAGGAACAAGACCCCCCCAAACAGAAGGAGCAGCAGCAACCTCGTATACCTGTGAATATGCAGATCATCTGTCTCCCCGGTGATGTCGGGGTGCATATCTCCAAATGCTGTCGAATAGCTGTCAAACTCATGCGACTGGCCCCTGAGTGTGCAGTCTCATCATGTGGCCTGAAACCAGTAAGCTGCTGCAGCATGTCCAAATACTGCCCACGTGTCATCTCTCTCATGGCCAGAGGCAGTGCAACAGGCAGTCCATCAACAGGCATGCCATATAAAACCTCCACGTCCTACAGCGTGATGGTGGCCTCGCCAATGGGCAGGTGAAAAGTGTGCGTCTCCAGTCGCCACCGCTCTATCAGGGCCGTGATCAAAGACCAGTCGAGCTGCAGCCGCCCGATCTCCAAAATCCTGTAGAAGCCCGTATCCCGCAGGCGCTGGACTACAAGGGGATGGAGATCTCTATCCTTCATAACATCCCACATGTCGTCCACTCTCCTGGCGCGGAGAGTCTAGGCCAGTAACTCTCCCTCCCATACGTAGGCGGACCTATGATCTCCCTGTAACACTAATAGCTCATCGAAGACATGTCCGGGATGCATAGGCGGCACGCCCATGTCGTCTACTGTAAATTAAACAACATTAATTGTATGTTTGATCTGTAATTAAAATAAATAATTTTTATCATATTTAATTAGACAGAGCATATACCTATGGGTTCCAGGCTCGATATTTAAGGCCCAGTAGCACCAAGCTATCCTGTGTTCTTGTGTGTGTCAATTTTAATATTTTTATAATTTTGTATGTTTGTTTTGTAAATTAAATAATTAATTTTTATCATATTTAATTGGACAGAATATATACCTATAGGTTCCAGGCTCGATATTTGAGGCCCAGCAGCACTAAGCTATCATGTATTCTTGTGTGTGTCAATTTTAATATTTTCATAATTTTGTATGTTTGTTTTATAAATTAAATAATTAATTTTTATCATATTTAATTAGACAGAGTATATACCTATGGGTTCGAGGCTCGATATTTGAGGCCCAGTTGCACCAAGCTATCCTGTGTTCTTGTGTGTGTCAATTTTAATATTTTCATAATTTTGTATGTTTGTTTTGTAAATTAAATAATTAATTTTTATCATATTTAATTGGACAGAGTATATACCTATGGGTTTCAGGCTCGATATTTGAGGCCCAGTAGCACCAAGCTATCCTGTATTCTTGTGTGTGTCAATTTTAATATTTTTATAATTTTGTATGTTTGTTTTGTAAATTAAATAATTAATTTTTATCATATTTAACTAGACAGAGTATATACCTATGGGTTCTAGGCTCGATATTTGAGGCACAGTAGTACCAAGCTATCGTGTGTTCTTGTGTGTGTCAATTTTAATATTTTCATAATTTTGTATGTTTATTTTATAAATTAAATAATTAATTTTTATCATATTTAATTGGACAGAGTATATACCTATGGTTTCAGGCTCGATATTTGAGGCCCAGTAGCACCAAGCTATCCTGTGTTCTTGTGTGTGTCAGTTTTAAAATTTTCATAATTTTGTATGTTTGTTTTGTAAATTAAATAATTAATTTTTATCATATTTAATTGGACAGAGTATATACCTATGGGTTCAAGGCTCGATATTTGAGGCTCAGTAGCACCAAGCTATCCTGTGTTCTTGTGTGTGTCAATTTTAATATTTTCATAATTTTGTATGTTTGTTTTGTAAATTAAATAATTAATTTTTATCATATTTAATTGGACAGAGTATATACCTATGGGTCCCATGCTCGATATTTGAGACCCAGTAGCACCAAGCTATCCTGTATTCTTGTGTGTGTCAATTTTAATATTTTTATAATTTTGTATGTTTGTTTTGCAAATTAAATAATTAATTTTTATCATATTTAACTGGACAGAGTATATACCTATGGGTTTTAGGCTCGATATTTGAGGCACAGTAGTACCAAGCTATCGTGTGTTCTTGTGTGTGTCAATTTTAATAAATTTATAATTTTGTATGTTTATTTTGTAAATTAAATAATTAATTTTTATCATATTTAATTGGACAGAGTATATACCTATGGTTTCAGGCTCGATATTTGAGGCCCAGTAGCACCAAGCTATCCTGTGTTCTTGTGTGTGTCAGTTTTAAAATTTTTATAATTTTATATGTTTGTTTTGTAAATTAAATAATTAATTTTTATCATACTTGATTAGACAGAGTATATACCTATGGGTTCCAGGCTCGATATTTGAGGCCCAGTAGCACCAAACTATCATGTGTTCTTGTGTGTGTCAATTTTAATATTTTTATAATTGTGTATGTTTGTTTTGTAAATGAAATAATTAATTTTTATTATATGTAATTGGACAGAGTATAGACTTATAGGTTCCATGCTTGATATTTGAGGCACAGTAGCACCAAGCTATCCTGAATTCTTGTGTGTGTCAATTTTAATATTTTCATAATTTTGTATGTTTGTTTTGTAAATTAAATAATTAATTTTTATCATATTTAATTGGACAGAGTATATACCTATGGGTTCGGGCTCGATATTTGTGGCTTAGTAGCACCAAGCTATCCTGTGTTCTTGTGTGTGTCAATTTTAATATATTCATAATTTTGTATGTTTGTTTTGTAAATTAAATAATTAATTTTTATCATATTTAATTGGACAGAGTATATACCTATGGGTTCTAGACTCGATATTTGAATCCGAGTAGCACCAAGCTATTGTGTGTTCTTGTGTGTTTCAATTTTAATACTTTCATAATTTTATATGTTTATTTTGTAAATGAAATACTTAATTTTTATTATATGTAATTGGACAGAGTATATAGTTATATGTTCCATGCTCGATATTTGAGGCACAGTAGCACCAAGCTATCCTGAATTCTTGTGTGTGTCAATTTTAATATTTTCATAATTTTGTATGTTTGTTTTATAAATTAAATAATTAATTTTTATCATATTTAATTGGACAGAGTATATACCTATAGGTTTCAGGCTCGATATTTGAGGCCCAGTAGCACCAAGCTATCCTGTATTCTTGTGTGTGTCAATTTTAATATTTTTATAATTTTGTATGTTTGTTTTGTAAATTAAATAATTAATTTTTATCATATTTAACTAGACAGAGTATATACCTATGGGTTCTAGGCTCGATATTTGAGGCACAGTAGTACCAAGCTATCGTGTGTTCTTGTGTGTGTCAATTTTAATATTTTCATAATTTTGTATGTTTATTTTATAAATTAAATAATTAATTTTTATCATATTTAATTGGACAGAGTATATACCTATGGTTTCAGGCTCGATATTTGAGGCCCAGTAGCACCAAGCTATCCTGTGTTCTTGTGTGTGTCAGTTTTAAAATTTTCATAATTTTGTATGTTTGTTTTGTAAATTAAATAATTAATTTTTATCATATTTAATTGGACAGAGTATATACCTATGGGTTCAAGGCTCGATATTTGAGGCTCAGTAGCACCAAGCTATCCTGTGTTCTTGTGTGTGTCAATTTTAATATTTTCATAATTTTGTATGTTTGTTTTGTAAATTAAATAATTAATTTTTATCATATTTAATTGGACAGAGTATATACCTATGGGTCCCATGCTCGATATTTGAGACCCAGTAGCACCAAGCTATCCTGTATTCTTGTGTGTGTCAATTTTAATATTTTTATAATTTTGTATGTTTGTTTTGCAAATTAAATAATTAATTTTTATCATATTTAACTGGACAGAGTATATACCTATGGGTTTTAGGCTCGATATTTGAGGCACAGTAGTACCAAGCTATCGTGTGTTCTTGTGTGTGTCAATTTTAATAAATTTATAATTTTGTATGTTTATTTTGTAAATTAAATAATTAATTTTTATCATATTTAATTGGACAGAGTATATACCTATGGTTTCAGGCTCGATATTTGAGGCCCAGTAGCACCAAGCTATCCTGTGTTCTTGTGTGTGTCAGTTTTAAAATTTTTATAATTTTATATGTTTGTTTTGTAAATTAAATAATTAATTTTTATCATACTTGATTAGACAGAGTATATACCTATGGGTTCCAGGCTCGATATTTGAGGCCCAGTAGCACCAAACTATCATGTGTTCTTGTGTGTGTCAATTTTAATATTTTTATAATTGTGTATGTTTGTTTTGTAAATGAAATAATTAATTTTTATTATATGTAATTGGACAGAGTATAGACTTATAGGTTCCATGCTTGATATTTGAGGCACAGTAGCACCAAGCTATCCTGAATTCTTGTGTGTGTCAATTTTAATATTTTCATAATTTTGTATGTTTGTTTTGTAAATTAAATAATTAATTTTTATCATATTTAATTGGACAGAGTATATACCTATGGGTTCGGGCTCGATATTTGTGGCTTAGTAGCACCAAGCTATCATGTGTTCTTGTGTGTGTCAATTTTAATATATTCATAATTTTGTATGTTTGTTTTGTAAATTAAATAATTAATTTTTATCATATTTAATTGGACAGAGTATATACCTATGGGTTCTAGACTCGATATTTGAATCCGAGTAGCACCAAGCTATTGTGTGTTCTTGTGTGTTTCAATTTTAATACTTTCATAATTTTATATGTTTATTTTGTAAATGAAATACTTAATTTTTATTATATGTAATTGGACAGAGTATATAGTTATATGTTCCATGCTCGATATTTGAGGCACAGTAGCACCAAGCTATCCTGAATTCTTGTGTGTGTCAATTTTAATATTTTCATAATTTTGTATGTTTGTTTTGTAAATTAAATGATTAATTTTTATCATATTTAATTGGACAGAGTATATACCAATGGGTTCGGGCTCGATATTTGTGGCTTAGTAGCACCAAGCTATCCTGTGTTCTTGTGTGTGTCAATTTTAATATTTTCATAATTTTGTATTTTTGTTTTATAAATTAAATAATTAATTTTTATCATATTTAATTGGACAGAGTATATACCTATGGGTTCCAGGCTCGATATTTGAATCCGAGTAGCACCAAGCTATTGTGTGTTCTTGTGTGTGTCAATTTTAATACTATCAGAATTTTGTATGTTTATTTTGTAAATGAAATAATTAATTTTTATTATATGTAATTGGACAGAGTATATAGTTATGGGTTCCATGCTCGATATTTGAGGCACAGTAGCACCAAGCTATCCTGAATTCTTGTGTGTGTCAATTTTAATATTTTTATAATTTTGTATGTTTGTTTTGTAAATTAAATGATTAATTTTTATCATATTTAATTGGACAGAGTATGTACCAATGGGTTCGGGCTCGATATTTGTGGCTTAGTAGCACCAAGCTATCCTGTGTTCTTGTGTGTGTCAATTTTAATATTTTAATAATTTTGTATTTTTGTTTTGTAAATTAAATAATTAATTTTTATCATATTTAACTGGACAGAGTATATACCTATGGGTTCTAGGCTCGATATTTGAGGCACAGTAGTACCAAGCTATCGTGTGTTCTTGTGTGTGTCAATTTTAATAAATTTATAATTTTGTATGTTTATTTTGTAAATTAAATAATTAATTTTTATCATATTTAATTAGACAGAATATATACCTATGATTTCAGGCTCGATATTTGAGGCCCAGTAGCACCAAGCTATCATGTGTTCTTGTGTGTGTCAGTTTTAAAATTTTCATAATTTTGTATGTTTGTTTTGTAAATTAAATAATTAATTTTTATCATACTTGATTAGACAGAGTATATACCTATGGGTTCCAGGCTCGATATTTGAGGCCCAGCAGCACTAAGCTATCATGTATTCTTGTGTGTGTCAATTTTAATATTTTCATAATTTTGTATGTTTGTTTTATAAATTAAATAATTAATTTTTATCATATTTAATTAGACAGAGTATATACCTATGGGTTCGAGGCTCGATATTTGAGGCCCAGTTGCACCAAGCTATCCTGTGTTCTTGTGTGTGTCAATTTTAATATTTTCATAATTTTGTATGTTTGTTTTGTAAATTAAATAATTAATTTTTATCATATTTAATTGGACAGAGTATATACCTATGGGTTTCAGGCTCGATATTTGAGGCCCAGTAGCACCAAGCTATCCTGTATTCTTGTGTGTGTCAATTTTAATATTTTTATAATTTTATATGTTTATTTTGTAAATTAAATAATTAATTTTTATCATATTTAACTAGACAGAGTATATACCTATGGGTTCTAGGCTCGATATTTGAGGCACAGTAGTACCAAGCTATCGTGTGTTCTTGTGTGTGTCAATTTTAATATTTTCATAATTTTGTATGTTTATTTTGTAAATTAAATAATTAATTTTTATCATATTTAATTGGACAGAGTATATACCTATGGTTTCAGGCTCGATATTTGAGGCCCAGTAGCACCAAGCTATCCTGTGTTCTTGTGTGTGTCAGTTTTAAAATTTTCATAATTTTGTATGTTTGTTTTGTAAATTAAATAATTAATTTTTATCATATTTAATTGGACAGAGTATATACCTATGGGTTCAAGGCTCAATATTTGAGGCTCAGTAGCACCAAGCTATCCTGTGTTCTTGTGTGTGTCAATTTTAATATTTTCATAATTTTGTATGTTTGTTTTGTAAATTAAATAATTAATTTTTATCATATTTAATTGGACAGAGTATATACCTATGGGTCCCATGCTCGATATTTGAGACCCAGTAGCACCAAGCTATCCTGTATTCTTGTGTGTGTCAATTTTAATATTTTTATAATTTTGTATGTTTGTTTTGCAAATTAAATAATTAATTTTTATCATATTTAACTAGACAGAGTATATACCTATGGGTTTTAGGCTCGATATTTGAGGCACAGTAGTACCAAGCTATCGTGTGTTCTTGTGTGTGTCAATTTTAATAAATTTATAATTTTGTATGTTTATTTTGTAAATTAAATAATTAATTTTTATCATATTTAATTGGACAGAGTATATACCTATGGTTTCAGGCTCGATATTTGAGGCCCAGTAGCACCAAGCTATCCTGTGTTCTTGTGTGTGTCAGTTTTAAAATTTTTATAATTTTATATGTTTGTTTTGTAAATTAAATAATTAATTTTTATCATACTTGATTAGACAGAGTATATACCTATGGGTTCCAGGCTCGATATTTGAGGCCCAGTAGCACCAAACTATCATGTGTTCTTGTGTGTGTCAATTTTAATATTTTTATAATTGTGTATGTTTGTTTTGTAAATGAAATAATTAATTTTTATTATATGTAATTGGACAGAGTATAGACTTATAGGTTCCATGCTTGATATTTGAGGCACAGTAGCACCAAGCTATCCTGAATTCTTGTGTGTGTCAATTTTAATATTTTCATAATTTTGTATGTTTGTTTTGTAAATTAAATAATTAATTTTTATCATATTTAATTGGACAGAGTATATACCTATGGGTTCGGGCTCGATATTTGTGGCTTAGTAGCACCAAGCTATCCTGTGTTCTTGTGTGTGTCAATTTTAATATATTCATAATTTTGTATGTTTGTTTTGTAAATTAAATAATTAATTTTTATCATATTTAATTGGACAGAGTATATACCTATGGGTTCTAGACTCGATATTTGAATCCGAGTAGCACCAAGCTATTGTGTGTTCTTGTGTGTTTCAATTTTAATACTTTCATAATTTTGTATGTTTATTTTGTAAATGAAATAATTAATTTTTATTATATGTAATTGGACAGAGTATATAGTTATATGTTCCATGCTCGATATTTGAGGCACAGTAGCACTAAGCTATCCTGAATTCTTGTGTGTGTCAATTTTAATATTTTCATAATTTTGTATGTTTGTTTTGTAAATTAAATGATTAATTTTTATCATATTTAATTGGACAGAGTATATACCAATGGGTTCGGGCTCGATATTTGTGGCTTAGTAGCACCAAGCTATCCTGTGTTCTTGTGTGTGTAAATTTTAATATTTTCATAATTTTGTATTTTTGTTTTATAAATTAAATAATTAATTTTTATCATATTTAATTGGACAGAGTATATACCTATGGGTTCCAGGCTCGATATTTGAATCCGAGTAGCACCAAGCTATTGTGTGTTCTTGTGTGTGTCAATTTTAATACTATCAGAATTTTGTATGTTTATTTTGCAAATGAAATAATTAATTTTTATTATATGTAATTGGACAGAGTATATAGTTATAGGTTCCATGCTCGATATTTGAGGCACAGTAGCACCAAGCTATCCTGAATTCTTGTGTGTGTCAATTTTAATATTTTCATAATTTTGTATGTTTGTTTTGTAAATTAAATGATTAATTTTTATCATATTTAACTGGACAGAGTATATACCTATGGGTTCTAGGCTCGATATTTGAGGCACAGTAGTACCAAGCTATCGTGTGTTCTTGTGTGTGTCAATTTTAATAAATTTATAATTTTGTATGTTTATTTTGTAAATTAAATAATTAATTTTTATCATATTTAATTAGACAGAGTATATACCTATGATTTCAGGCTCGATATTTGAGGCCCAGTAGCACCAAGCTATCATGTGTTCTTGTGTGTGTCAGTTTTAAAATTTTCATAATTTTGTATGTTTGTTTTGTAAATTAAATAATTAATTTTTATCATACTTGATTAGACAGAGTATATACCTATGGGTTCCAGGCTCGATATTTGAGGCCCAGCAGCACTAAGCTATCATGTATTCTTGTATGTGTCAATTTTAATATTTTCATAATTTTGTATGTTTGTTTTATAAATTAAATAATTAATTTTTATCATATTTAATTAGACAGAGTATATACCTATGGGTTCGAGGCTCGATATTTGAGGCCCAGTTGCACCAAGCTATCCTGTGTTCTTGTGTGTGTCAATTTTAATATTTTCATAATTTTGTATGTTTGTTTTGTAAATTAAATAATTAATTTTTATCATATTTAATTGGACAGAGTATATACCTATGGGTTTCAGGCTCGATATTTGAGGCCCAGTAGCACCAAGCTATCCTGTATTCTTGTGTGTGTCAATTTTAATATTTTTATAATTTTGTATGTTTGTTTTGTAAATTAAATAATTAATTTTTATCATATTTAACTAGACAGAGTATATACCTATGGGTTCTAGGCTCGATATTTGAGGCACAGTAGTACCAAGCTATCGTGTGTTCTTGTGTGTGTCAATTTTAATATTTTCATAATTTTGTATGTTTATTTTGTAAATTAAATAATTAATTTTTATCATATTTAATTGGACAGAGTATATACCTATGGTTTCAGGCTCGATATTTGAGGCCCAGTAGCACCAAGCTATCCTGTGTTCTTGTGTGTGTCAGTTTTAAAATTTTCATAATTTTGTATGTTTGTTTTGTAAATTAAATAATTAATTTTTATCATATTTAATTGGACAGAGTATATACCTATGGGTTCAAGGCTCAATATTTGAGGCTCAGTAGCACCAAGCTATCCTGTGTTCTTGTGTGTGTCAATTTTAATATTTTCATAATTTTATATGTTTGTTTTGTAAATTAAATAATTAATTTTTATCATATTTAATTGGACAGAGTATATACCTATGGGTCCCATGCTCGATATTTGAGACCCAGTAGCACCAAGCTATCCTGTATTCTTGTGTGTGTCAATTTTAATATTTTTATAATTTTGTATGTTTGTTTTGCAAATTAAATAATTAATTTTTATCATATTTAACTAGACAGAGTATATACCTATGGGTTTTAGGCTCGATATTTGAGGCACAGTAGTACCAAGCTATCGTGTGTTCTTGTGTGTGTCAATTTTAATAAATTTATAATTTTGTATGTTTATTTTGTAAATTAAATAATTAATTTTTATCATATTTAATTGGACAGAGTATATACCTATGGTTTCAGGCTCGATATTTGAGGCTCAGTAGCACCAAGCTATCCTGTGTTCTTGTGTGTGTCAGTTTTAAAATTTTTATAATTTTATATGTTTGTTTTGTAAATTAAATAATTAATTTTTATCATACTTGATTAGACAGAGTATATACCTATGGGTTCCAGGCTCGATATTTGAGGCCCAGTAGCACCAAACTATCATGTGTTCTTGTGTGTGTCAATTTTAATATTTTTATAATTGTGTATGTTTGTTTTGTAAATGAAATAATTAATTTTTATTATATGTAATTGGACAGAGTATAGACTTATAGGTTCCATGCTTGATATTTGAGGCACAGTAGCACCAAGCTATCCTGAATTCTTGTGTGTGTCAATTTTAATATTTTCATAATTTTGTATGTTTGTTTTGTAAATTAAATAATTAATTTTTATCATATTTAATTGGACAGAGTATATACCTATGGGTTCGGGCTCGATATTTGTGGCTTAGTAGCACCAAGCTATCCTGTGTTCTTGTGTGTGTCAATTTTAATATATTCATAATTTTGTATGTTTGTTTTGTAAATTAAATAATTAATTTTTATCATATTTAATTGGACAGAGTATATACCTATGGGTTCTAGACTCGATATTTGAATCCGAGTAGCACCAAGCTATTGTGTGTTCTTGTGTGTTTCAATTTTAATACTTTCATAATTTTGTATGTTTATTTTGTAAATGAAATAATTAATTTTTATTATATGTAATTGGACAGAGTATATAGTTATATGTTCCATGCTCGATATTTGAGGCACAGTAGCACTAAGCTATCCTGAATTCTTGTGTGTGTCAATTTTAATATTTTCATAATTTTGTATGTTTGTTTTGTAAATTAAATGATTAATTTTTATCATATTTAATTGGACAGAGTATATACCAATGGGTTCGGGCTCGATATTTGTGGCTTAGTAGCACCAAGCTATCCTGTGTTCTTGTGTGTGTAAATTTTAATATTTTCATAATTTTGTATTTTTGTTTTATAAATTAAATAATTAATTTTTATCATATTTAATTGGACAGAGTATATACCTATGGGTTCCAGGCTCGATATTTGAATCCGAGTAGCACCAAGCTATTGTGTGTTCTTGTGTGTGTCAATTTTAATACTATCAGAATTTTGTATGTTTATTTTGCAAATGAAATAATTAATTTTTATTATATGTAATTGGACAGAGTATATAGTTATAGGTTCCATGCTCGATATTTGAGGCACAGTAGCACCAAGCTATCCTGAATTCTTGTGTGTGTCAATTTTAATATTTTCATAATTTTGTATGTTTGTTTTGTAAATTAAATGATTAATTTTTATCATATTTAATTGGACAGAGTATATACCAATGGGTTCGGGCTCGATATTTGTGGCTTAGTAGCACCAAGCTATCCTGTGTTCTTGTGTGTGTCAATTTTAATAAATTTATAATTTTGTATGTTTATTTTGTAAATTAAATAATTAATTTTTATCATATTTAATTAGACAGAGTATATACCTATGATTTCAAGCTCGATATTTGAGGCCAAGTAGCACCAAGCTATCATGTGTTCTTGTGTGTGTCAGTTTTAAAATTTTCATAATTTTTTATGTTTGTTTTGTAAATTAAATAATTAATTTTTATCATACTTGATTAGACAGAGTATATACCTATGGGTTCCAGGCTCGATATTTGAGGCCCAGCAGCACTAAGCTATCATGTATTCTTGTGTGTGTCAATTTTAATATTTTCATAATTTTGTATGTTTGTTTTATAAATTAAATAATTAATTTTTATCATATTTAATTAGACAGAGTATATACCTATGGGTTCGAGGCTCGATATTTGAGGCCCAGTTGCACCAAGCTATCCTGTGTTCTTGTGTGTGTCAATTTTAATATTTTCATAATTTTGTATGTTTGTTTTGTAAATTAAATAATTAATTTTTATCATATTTAATTGGACAGAGTATATACCTATGGGTTTCAGGCTCGATATTTGAGGCCCAGTAGCACCAAGCTATCATGTGTTCTTGTGTGTGTCAGTTTTAAAATTTTCATAATTTTGTATGTTTGTTTTGTAAATTAAATAATTAATTTTTATCATACTTGATTAGACAGAGTATATACCTATGGGTTCCAGGCTCGATATTTGAGGCCCAGTAGCACCAAACTATCATGTGTTCTTGTGTGTGTCAATCTTAATATTTTTATAATTGTGTATGTTTGTTTTGTAAATAAAATAATTAATTTTTATTATATGTAATTGGACAGAGTATATACTTATAGGTTCCATGCTCGATATTTGAGGCACAGTAGCACCAAGCTATCCTGAATTCTATGTGTGTCAATATTAATATTTTCATAATTTTGTATGTTTGTTTTGTAAATTAAATAATTAATTTTTATCATATTTAATTGGACAGAGTATATACCTATGGGTTCGGGCTCGATATTTGTGGCTTAGTAGCACCAAGCTATCATGTGTTCTTGTGTGTGTCAATTTTAATATTTTCATAATTTTGTATGTTTGTTTTGTAAATTAAATAATTAATTTTTATCATATTTAATTGGACAGAGTATATACCTATGGGTTCCAGGCTCGATATTTGAATCCCAGTAGCACCAAGCTATTGTGTGTTCTTGTGTGTGTCAATTTTAATACTTTCATAATTTTGTATGTTTATTTTGTAAATGAAATAATTAATTTTTATTATATGTAATTGGACAGAGTATATACTTATAGGTTCCATGCTCGATATTTGAGGCACAGTAGCACCAAGCTATCCTGAATTCTTGTGTGTGTCAATTTAATATTTTCATAATTTTGTATGTTTGTTTTGTAAATTAAATGATTAATTTTTATCATATTTAATTGGACAGAGTATATACCTATGGGTTCGGGCTCGATATTTGTGGCTTAGTAGCACCAAGCTATCCTGTGTTCTTGTGTGTGTCAATTTTAATATTTTCATAATTTTGTATGTTTGTTTTATAAATTAAATAATTAATTTTTATCATATTTAATTAGACAGAGTATATACCTATGGGTTCGAGGCTCGATATTTGAGTCCCAGTAGCACCAAGCTATCTTGTGTTCTTGTGTGTGTCAATTTTAATATTTTCATAATTTTGTATGTTTATTTTGTAAATTAAATAATTAATTTTTAACATATTTAACTGGACAGAGTATATACCTATGGGTTTCAGGCTCGATATTTAAGGCCCAGTAGCACCAAGCTATCTTGTGTTCTTGTGTGTGTCAATTTTAATATTTTTATAATTTTGTATGTTTGTTTTGTAATTTAAATAATTAATTTTTATCATATTTAACTAGACCGAGTATATACCTATGGGTTCTAGGTTCGATATTTGAGGCACAGTAGTACCAAGCTATCGTGTGTTCTTGTGTGTGTCAATTTTAATATTTTCATAATTTTGTATGTTTATTTTGTAAATTAAATAATTAATTTTTATCATATTTAATTGGACAGAGTATATACCTATGGTTTCAGGCTCGATAATTGAGGCCCAGTAGCACCAAGCTATCCTGTGTTCTTATGTTTGTTAGTTTTAAAATTTTCATAATTTTGTATGTTTGTTTTGTAAATTAAATAATTAATTTTTATCATATTTAATTGGACAGAGTAAATACCTATGGGTTTCAGGCTCGATATTTGAGGCCTAGTAGCACCAAGCTATCTTGTGTTCTTGTGTGTGTCAATTTTAATATTTTCATAATTTTGTATGTTTGTTTTGTAAATTAAATAATTAATTTTTATCATATTTAATTGGACAAAGTATATACCTATGGGTTCCAGGCTCGATATTTGAGGCCCAGCAGCACCAAGCTATCCTGTATTCTTGTGTGTGTCAATTTTAATATTTTTATAATTTTGTATGTTTGTTTTGTAAATTAAATAATTAATTTTTATCATATTTAACTGGACAGAGTATATACCTATGGGTTCCAGGCTCGATATTTGAGGCCCAGTAGCACCAAGCTATCCTGTATTCTTGTCTGTGTCAATTTTAATATTTTTATAATTTTGTATGTTTGTTTTGTAAATTAAATAATTAATTTTTATCATATTTAACTGGACAGAGTATATACCTATGGGTTCTAGGCTCGATATTTGAGGCACAGTAGTACCAAGCTATCGTGTGTTCTTGTGTGTGTCAATTTTAATAATTTTATAATTTTGTATGTTTATTTTGTAAATTAAATAATTAATTTTTATCATATTTAATTGGACAGAGTATATACCTATGGTTTCAGGCTCGATAATTGAGGCCCAGTAGCACCAAGCTATCCTGTGTTCTTGTGTGTGTCAGCTTTAAAATTTTCATAATTTTGTATGTTTGTTTTGTAAATTAAATAATTAATTTTTATCGTACTTAATTAGACAGAGTATATACCTATGGGTTCCAGGCTCGATATTTGAGGCCCAGTAGCACCAAGCTAACATGTGTTCTTGTGTGTGTCAATTTTAATATTTTCATAATTTTGTATGTTTGTTTTGTAAATTAAATAATTAATTTTTATCATATTTAATTGGACAGAGTATATACCTATGGGTTCCAGGCTCGATATTTGAGGCACAGTAGCACCAAGCTATCCTGTGTTCTTGTGTTTGTCAGTTTTAATATTTTTATAATTTTGTATGTTTGTTTTGTAAATTAAATAATTAATTTTTATCATATTTAACTGGACAGAGTATATACATATGGGTTCTAGGCTCCATATTTGAGGCACAGTAGTAACAAGCTATCGTGTGTTCTTGTGTGTGTCAATTTAATTATTTTTATAATTTTGTATGTTTGTTTTGTAAATTAAATAATTAATTTTTATCATATTTAACTGGATAGAGTATATACCTATGGGTTCTATGCTCGATATTTGAGGCACAGTAGCACCAAGCTATCGTGTGTTCTTGTGTGTGTCAATTTTAATATTTTCATAATTTTGTATGTTTATTTTGTAAATTAAATAATTAATTTTTATCATATTTAATTGGACAGAGTATATACCTATGGGTTCCAGGCTCGATATTTGAGGCCCAGTAGCACCAAACTAACATGTGTTCTTGTGTGTGTCAATTTTAATATTTTTATAATTGTGTATGTTTGTTTTGTAAATGAAATAATTAATTTTTATTATATTTAATTGGACAGAGTATATACTTATGGGTTCCATGCTCGATATTTGAGGCACAGTAGCACCAAGCTATCCTGAATTCTTGTGTGTGTCAATTTTAATATTTTCATAATTTTGTATGTTTGTTTTGTAAATTAAATAATTAATTTTTATCATATTTAATTGGACAGAGTATATACCTATGGGTTCCAGGCTCGATATTTGAATCCGAGTAGCACCAAGCTATTGTGTGTTCTTGTGTGTGTCAATTTTAATACTTTCATAATTTTGTATGTTTATTTTGTAAATGAAATAATTAATTTTTATTATATGTAATTGGACAGTGTATATAGTTATAGGTTCCATGCTCGATATTTGAGGCACAGTAGCACCAAGCTATCCTGAATTCTTGTGTGTGTCAATTTTAATATTTTCATAATTTTGTATGTTTGTTTTGTAAATTAAATGATTAATTTTTATCATATTAAATTGGACAGAGTATATACCAATGGGTTCGGGCTCGATATTTGTGGCTTAGTAGCACCAAGCTATCCTATGTTCTTGTGTGTGTCAATTTTAATATTTTCATAATTTTGTATTTTTGTTTTGTAAATTAAATAATTAATTTTTATCATATTTAATTGGACAGAGTATATACCTATGGGTTCCAGGCTCGATATTTGAATCCGAGTAGCACCAAGCTATTGTGTGTTCTTGTGTGTGTCAATTTTAATACTATCAGAATTTTGTATGTTTATTTTGTAAATGAAATAATTAATTTTTATTATATGTAATTGGACAGAGTATATAGTTATAGGTTCCATGCTCGATATTTGAGGCACAGTAGCACCAAGCTATCCTGAATTCTTGTGTGTGTCAATTTTAATATTTTCATAATTTTGTATGTTTGTTTTGTAAATTAAATGATTAATTTTTATCATATTTAATTGGACAGAGTATATACCAATGGGTTCGGGCTCGATATTTGTGGCTTAGTAGCACCAAGCTATCCTGTGTTCTTGTGTGTGTCAATTTTAATATTTTCATAATTTTGTATTTTTGTTTTGTAAATTAAATAATTAATTTTTATCATATTTAACTGGACAGAGTATATACCTATGGGTTCTAGGCTCGATATTTGAGGCACAGTAGTACCAAGCTATCGTGTGTTCTTGTGTGTGTCAATTTTAATAAATTTATAATTTTGTATGTTTATTTTGTAAATTAAATAATTAATTTTTATCATATTTAATTAGACAGAGTATATACCTATGATTTCAGGCTCGATATTTGAGGCCCAGTAGCACCAAGCTATCCTGTGTTCTTGTGTGTGTCAGTTTTAAAATTTTCATAATTTTGTATGTTTGTTTTGTAAATTAAATAATTAATTTTTATCATACTTGATTAGACAGAGTATATACCTATGAGTTCCAGGCTCGATATTTGAGGCCCAGTAGCACCAAACTATCATGTGTTCTTGTGTGTGTCAATTTTAATATTTTTATAATTGTGTATGTTTGTTTTGTAAATCAAATAATTAATTTTTATTATATGTAATTGGATAGAGTATATACTTATAGATTCCATGCTCGATATTTGAGGCACAGTAGCACCAAGCTATCCTGAATTCTTGTGTGTGTCAATTTTAATATTTTCATAATTTTGTATGTTTGTTTTGTAAATTAAATAAATAATTTTTACCATATTTAATTGGACAGAGTATATATCTATGGGTTCGGGCTCGATATTTGTGGCTTAGTAGCACCAAGCTATCCTGTGTTCTTGTGTGTGTCAATTTTAATATTTTCATAATTTTGTATGTTTGTTTTGTAAATTAAATAATTAGTTTTTATCATATTTAATTGGACAGAGTATATACCTATGGGTTCCAGGCTCGATATTTGAATCCGAGTAGCACCAAGTTATTGTGTGTTCTTGTGTGTGTCAATTTTAATACTTTCATAATTTTGTATCTTTATTTTGTAAATGAAATAATTAATTTTTATTATATGTAATTTGACAAAGTATATACTTATAGGTTCCATGCTCGATATTTGAGGCACAGTAGCACCAAGCTATCCTGAATTCTTGTGTGTGTCAATTTTAATATTTTCATAATTTTGTATGTTTATTTAGTAAATTAAATGATTAATTTTTATCATATTTAATTGGAC
Organism: Nicotiana tomentosiformis; assembly: GCF_000390325.3. Taxonomy (NCBI): domain Eukaryota; kingdom Viridiplantae; phylum Streptophyta; class Magnoliopsida; order Solanales; family Solanaceae; genus Nicotiana; species Nicotiana tomentosiformis. The sequence goes on from NC_090822.1 coordinate 38,564,799, forward strand.
AGAGTATATACCTATGGGTTCGGGCTCGATATTTGTGGCTTAGTAGCACCAAGCTATCCTGTGTTCTTGTGTGTGTCAATTTTAATATTTTCATAATTTTGTATGTTTGTTTTATAAATTAAATAATTAATTTTTATCATATTTAATTAGACAGAGTATATACCTATGGGTTCGAGGCTCGATATTTGAGGCCCAGTAGCACCAAGCTATCCTGAATTCTTGTGTGTGTCAATTTTAATATTTTCATCATTTTGTATGTTTATTTTGTAAATTAAATAATTAATTTTTATCATATTTAATTGGACAAAGTATATACCTATGGGTTCCAGGCTCGATATTTGAGGCCCAGTAGCCTCAAGCTATCCTGTGTTCTTGTGTGTGTCAATTTTAATATTTTTATTATTTTGTATGTTTGTTTTGTAAATTAAATAATTAAGTTTTATCATATTTAACTGGACAGAGTATATATCTATGGGTTCTAGGCTCGATATTTGAGGCACAGTAGTACCAAGCTATCATGTGTTCTTGTGTGTGTCAATTTTAATATTTTCATAATTTTGTATGTTTATTTTGTAAATTAAATAATTAATTTTTATCATATTTAATTGGACAGAGTATATACCTATGGTTTCAGGTTCGATAATTAAGGCCCAGTAGCACCAAGCTATCCTGTGTTCTTGTGTGTGTCAGCTTTAAAATTTTCATAATTTTGTATGTTTTTTTTGTAAATTAAATAATTAATTTTTATCATATTTAATTGGACAGTGTAAATACCTATGGGTTTCAGGCTCGATATTTGAGGCCTAGTAGCACCAAGCTATCTTGTGTTCTTGTGTGTGTCAATTTTAATATTTTCATAATTTTGTATGTTTGTTTTGTAAATTAAATAATTAATTTTTATCATATTTAATTGGACAAAGTATATACCTATGGGTTCCAGGCTCGATATTTGAGGCCCAGCAGCACCAAGCTATCCTGTATTCTTGTGTGTGTCAATTTTAATATTTTTATAATTTTGTATGTTTGTTTTGTAAATTAAATAATTAATTTTTATCATATTTAACTGGACAGAGTATATACCTATGGGTTCCAGGCTCGATATTTGAGGCCCAGTAGCACCAAGCTATCCTGTATTCTTGTCTGTGTCAATTTTAATATTTTTATAATTTTGTATGTTTGTTTTGTAAATTAAATAATTAATTTTTATCATATTTAACTGGACAGAGTATATACCTATGGGTTCTAGGCTCGATATTTGAGGCACAGTAGTACCAAGCTATCGTGTGTTCTTGTGTGTGTCAATTTTAATAATTTTATAATTTTGTATGTTTATTTTGTAAATTAAATAATTAATTTTTATCATATTTAATTGGACAGAGTATATACCTATGGTTTCAGGCTCGATAATTGAGGCCCAGTAGCACCAAGCTATCCTGTGTTCTTGTGTGTGTCAGCTTTAAAATTTTCATAATTTTGTATGTTTGTTTTGTAAATTAAATAATTAATTTTTATCGTACTTAATTAGACAGAGTATATACCTATGGGTTCCAGGCTCGATATTTGAGGCCCAGTAGCACCAAGCTAACATGTGTTCTTGTGTGTGTCAATTTTAATATTTTCATAATTTTGTATGTTTGTTTTGTAAATTAAATAATTAATTTTTATCATATTTAATTGGACAGAGTATATACCTATGGGTTCCAGGCTCGATATTTGAGGCACAGTAGCACCAAGCTATCCTGTGTTCTTGTGTTTGTCAGTTTTAATATTTTTATAATTTTGTATGTTTGTTTTGTAAATTAAATAATTAATTTTTATCATATTTAACTGGACAGAGTATATACATATGGGTTCTAGGCTCCATATTTGAGGCACAGTAGTAACAAGCTATCGTGTGTTCTTGTGTGTGTCAATTTAATTATTTTTATAATTTTGTATGTTTGTTTTGTAAATTAAATAATTAATTTTTATCATATTTAACTGGATAGAGTATATACCTATGGGTTCTAGGCTCGATATTTGAGGCACAGTAGCACCAAGCTATCGTGTGTTCTTGTGTGTGTCAATTTTAATATTTTCATAATTTTGTATGTTTATTTTGTAAATTAAATAATTAATTTTTATCATATTTAATTGGACAGAGTATATACCTATGGGTTCCAGGCTCGATATTTGAGGCCCAGTAGCACCAAACTAACATGTGTTCTTGTGTGTGTCAATTTTAATATTTTTATAATTGTGTATGTTTGTTTTGTAAATGAAATAATTAATTTTTATTATATTTAATTGGACAGAGTATATACTTATGGGTTCCATGCTCGATATTTGAGGCACAGTAGCACCAAGCTATCCTGAATTCTTGTGTGTGTCAATTTTAATATTTTCATAATTTTGTATGTTTGTTTTGTAAATTAAATAATTAATTTTTATCATATTTAATTGGACAGAGTATATACCTATGGGTTCCAGGCTCGATATTTGAATCCGAGTAGCACCAAGCTATTGTGTGTTCTTGTGTGTGTCAATTTTAATACTTTCATAATTTTGTATGTTTATTTTGTAAATGAAATAATTAATTTTTATTATATGTAATTGGACAGTGTATATAGTTATAGGTTCCATGCTCGATATTTGAGGCACAGTAGCACCAAGCTATCCTGAATTCTTGTGTGTGTCAATTTTAATATTTTCATAATTTTGTATGTTTGTTTTGTAAATTAAATGATTAATTTTTATCATATTAAATTGGACAGAGTATATACCAATGGGTTCGGGCTCGATATTTGTGGCTTAGTAGCACCAAGCTATCCTATGTTCTTGTGTGTGTCAATTTTAATATTTTCATAATTTTGTATTTTTGTTTTGTAAATTAAATAATTAATTTTTATCATATTTAATTGGACAGAGTATATACCTATGGGTTCCAGGCTCGATATTTGAATCCGAGTAGCACCAAGCTATTGTGTGTTCTTGTGTGTGTCAATTTTAATACTATCAGAATTTTGTATGTTTATTTTGTAAATGAAATAATTAATTTTTATTATATGTAATTGGACAGAGTATATAGTTATAGGTTCCATGCTCGATATTTGAGGCACAGTAGCACCAAGCTATCCTGAATTCTTGTGTGTGTCAATTTTAATATTTTCATAATTTTGTATGTTTGTTTTGTAAATTAAATGATTAATTTTTATCATATTTAATTGGACAGAGTATATACCAATGGGTTCGGGCTCGATATTTGTGGCTTAGTAGCACCAAGCTATCCTGTGTTCTTGTGTGTGTCAATTTTAATATTTTCATAATTTTGTATTTTTGTTTTGTAAATTAAATAATTAATTTTTATCATATTTAACTGGACAGAGTATATACCTATGGGTTCTAGGCTCGATATTTGAGGCACAGTAGTACCAAGCTATCGTGTGTTCTTGTGTGTGTCAATTTTAATAAATTTATAATTTTGTATGTTTATTTTGTAAATTAAATAATTAATTTTTATCATATTTAATTAGACAGAGTATATACCTATGATTTCAGGCTCGATATTTGAGGCCCAGTAGCACCAAGCTATCCTGTGTTCTTGTGTGTGTCAGTTTTAAAATTTTCATAATTTTGTATGTTTGTTTTGTAAATTAAATAATTAATTTTTATCATACTTGATTAGACAGAGTATATACCTATGAGTTCCAGGCTCGATATTTGAGGCCCAGTAGCACCAAACTATCATGTGTTCTTGTGTGTGTCAATTTTAATATTTTTATAATTGTGTATGTTTGTTTTGTAAATCAAATAATTAATTTTTATTATATGTAATTGGATAGAGTATATACTTATAGATTCCATGCTCGATATTTGAGGCACAGTAGCACCAAGCTATCCTGAATTCTTGTGTGTGTCAATTTTAATATTTTCATAATTTTGTATGTTTGTTTTGTAAATTAAATAAATAATTTTTACCATATTTAATTGGACAGAGTATATATCTATGGGTTCGGGCTCGATATTTGTGGCTTAGTAGCACCAAGCTATCCTGTGTTCTTGTGTGTGTCAATTTTAATATTTTCATAATTTTGTATGTTTGTTTTGTAAATTAAATAATTAGTTTTTATCATATTTAATTGGACAGAGTATATACCTATGGGTTCCAGGCTCGATATTTGAATCCGAGTAGCACCAAGTTATTGTGTGTTCTTGTGTGTGTCAATTTTAATACTTTCATAATTTTGTATCTTTATTTTGTAAATGAAATAATTAATTTTTATTATATGTAATTTGACAAAGTATATACTTATAGGTTCCATGCTCGATATTTGAGGCACAGTAGCACCAAGCTATCCTGAATTCTTGTGTGTGTCAATTTTAATATTTTCATAATTTTGTATGTTTATTTAGTAAATTAAATGATTAATTTTTATCATATTTAATTGGACAGAGTATATACCTATGGGTTCGGGCTCGATATTTGTGGCTTAGTAGCACCAAGCTATCCTGTGTTCTTGTGTGTGTCAATTTTAATATTTTCATAATTTTGTATGTTTGTTTTATAAATTAAATAATTAATTTTTATCATATTTAATTAGACAGAGTATATACCTATGGGTTCGAGGCTCGATATTTGAGGCCCAGTAGCACCAAGCTATCCTGAATTCTTGTGTGTGTCAATTTTAATATTTTCATCATTTTGTATGTTTATTTTGTAAATTAAATAATTAATTTTTATCATATTTAATTGGACAAAGTATATACCTATGGGTTCCAGGCTCGATATTTGAGGCCCAGTAGCCTCAAGCTATCCTGTGTTCTTGTGTGTGTCAATTTTAATATTTTTATTATTTTGTATGTTTGTTTTGTAAATTAAATAATTAAGTTTTATCATATTTAACTGGACAGAGTATATATCTATGGGTTCTAGGCTCGATATTTGAGGCACAGTAGTACCAAGCTATCATGTGTTCTTGTGTGTGTCAATTTTAATATTTTCATAATTTTGTATGTTTATTTTGTAAATTAAATAATTAATTTTTATCATATTTAATTGGACAGAGTATATACCTATGGTTTCAGGTTCGATAATTAAGGCCCAGTAGCACCAAGCTATCCTGTGTTCTTGTGTGTGTCAGCTTTAAAATTTTCATAATTTTGTATGTTTTTTTTGTAAATTAAATAATTAATTTTTATCATATTTAATTGGACAGAGTATATACCTATGGTTTCAGGCTCGATAATTGAGGCCCAGTAGCACCAAGCTATCCTGTGTTCTTATGTTTGTCAGTTTTAAAATTTTCATAATTTTGTATGTTTGTTTTGTGAATTAAATAATTAATTTTTATTATATTTAATTGGACAGAGTAAATACCTATGGGTTTCAGGCTCGATATTTGAGGCCCAGTAGCACCAAGCTATCCTGCGTTCTTGTGTGTGTCAATTTTAATATTTTCATAATTTTGTATGTTTGTTTTGTAAATTAAATAATTTATTTTTATCATATTTAATTGGACAGAGTATATACCTATGGGTTCCAGGCTCGATATTTGAATCCGAGTAGCACCAAGTTATTGTGTGTTCTTGTGTGTGTCAATTTTAATACTTTCATAATTTTGTATGTTTATTTTGTAAATGAAATAATTAATTTTTATTATATGTAGTTGGACAAAGTATATACTTATAGGTTCCATGCTCGATATTTGAGGCACAGTAGCACCAAGCTATCCTGAATTCTTGTGTGTGTCAATTTTAATATTTTCATAATTTTGTATGTTTATTTAGTAAATTAAATGATTAATTTTTATCATATTTAATTGGACAGAGTATATACCTATGGGTTCGGGCTCGATATTTGTGGCTTAGTAGCACCAAGCTATCCTGTGTTCTTGTGTGTGTCAATTTTAATATTTTCATAATTTTGTATGTTTGTTTTATAAATTAAATAATTAATTTTTATCATATTTAATTAGACAGAGTATATACCTATGGGTTCGAGGCTCGATATTTGAGGCCCAGTAGCACCAAGCTATCCTGAATTCTTGTGTGTGTCAATTTTAATATTTTCATCATTTTGTATGTTTATTTTGTAAATTAAATAATTAATTTTTATCATATTTAATTGGACAGAGTATATACCTATGGGTTCCAGGCTCGATATTTGAGGCCCAGTAGCCTCAAGCTATCCTGTGTTCTTGTGTGTGTCAATTTTAATATTTTTATAATTTTGTATGTTTGTTTTGTAAATTAAATAATTAAGTTTTATCATATTTAACTGGACAGAGTACATACCTATGGGTTCTAGGCTCGATATTTGAGGCACAGTAGTACCAAGCTATCATGTGTTCTTGTGTGTGTCAATTTTAATATTTTCATAATTTTGTATGTTTATTTTGTAAATTAAATAATTAATTTTTATCATATTTAATTGGACAGAGTATATACCTATGGTTTCAGGCTCGATAATTAAGGCCCAGTAGCACCAAGCTATCCTGTGTTCTTGTGTGTGTCAGCTTTAAAATTTTCATAATTTTGTATGTTTTTTTTGTAAATTAAATAATTAATTTTTATCATATTTAATTGGACAGAGTATATACCTATGGTTTCAGGCTCGATAATTGAGGCCCAGTAGCACCAAGCTATCCTGTGTTCTTATGTTTGTCAGTTTTAAAATTTACATAATTTTGTATGTTTGTTTTGTAAATTAAATAATTAATTTTTATCATATTTAATTTGACAGAGTAAATACCTATGGGTTTCAGGCTCGATATTTGAGGCCCAGTAGCACCAAGCTATCCTGTGTTCTTGTGTGTGTCAATTTTAATATTTTCATCATTTTGTATGTTTATTTTGTAAATTAAATAATTAATTTTTATAATATTTAATTGGACAGAGTATATACCTATGGGTTCCAGGCTCGATATTTGAGGCACAGTAGTAACAAGCTATCGTGTGTTCTTGTGTGTGTCAATTTTAATATTTTTATAATTTTGTATGTTTGTTTTGTAAATTAAATAATTAATTTTTATCATATTTAACTGGATAGAGTATATACCTATGGGTTCTAGGCTCGATATTTGAGGCACAGTAGCACCAAGCTATCGTGTGTTCTTGTGTGTGTCAATTTTAATATTTTCATAATTTTGTATGTTTATTTTGTAAATTAAATAATTAATTTTTATCATATTTAATTGGACAGAGTATACACCTATGGGTTCCAGGCTCGATATTTGAGGCCCAGTAGCACCAAGCTATCCTGTGTTCTTGTGTGTGTCAATTTTAATATTTTTATAATTTTGTATGTTTGTTTTGTAAATTAAATAATTAAGTTTTATCATATTTAACTGGACAGAGTATATACCTATGGGTTCTAGGCTCGATATTTGAGGCACAGTAGTACCAAACTATCGTGTGTTCTTGTGTGTGTCAATTTTAATATTTTCATAATTTTGTATGTTTATTTTGTAAATTAAATAATTAATTTTTATCATATTTAATTGGACAGAGTATATACCTATGGTTTCAGGCTCGATAATTGAGGCCTAGTAGCACCAAGCTATCCTGTGTTCTTATGTTTGTCAGTTTTAAAATTTTCATAATTTTGTATGTTTTTTTTGTAAATTAAATAATTAATTTTTATCATATTTAATTGGACAGAGTAAATACCTATGTGTTTCAGGCTCGATATTTGAGGCCCAGTAGCACCAAGCTATCCTGTGTTCTTGTGTGTGTCAATTTTAATATTTTCATAATTTTGTATGTTTGCTTTGTAAATTAAATAATTAATTTTTATCATATTTAATTGGACAGAGTATATACCTATGGGTTCCAGGCTCGATATTTGAGGCCCAGTAGCACCAAGCCATCCTGTATTCTTGTGTGTGTCAATTTTAATATTTTTATAATTTTGTATATTTGTTTTGTAAATTAAATAATTAATTTTTATCATATTTAACTGGACAGAGTATATACCTATGGGTTCTAGGCTCGATATTTGAGGCATAGTAGTACCAAGCTATCGTGTGTTCTTGTGTGTGTCAATTTTAATAATTTCATAATTTTGTATGTTTATTTTGTAAATTAAATTATTAATTTTTATCATATTTAATTGGACAGAGTATATACCTATGGTTTCAGGCTCGATATTTGAGGCCCAGTAGCACCAAGCTATCCTGTGTTCTTGTGTGTGTCAGCTTTAAAATTTTCATAATTTTTTATGTTTGTTTTGTAAATTAAATAATTAATTTTTATCATACTTAATTAGACAGAGTATATACATATGGGTTCCAGGCTCGATATTTGAGGCCCAGTAGCACCAAACTATCATGTGTTCTTGTGTGTGTCAATTTTAATATTTTTATAATTGTGTATGTTTGTTTTGTGAATGAAATAATTAATTTTTATTATATTTAATTGGACAGAGTATATACTTATGGGTCCCATGCTCGATATTTGAGGCACAGTACCACCAAGCTATCCTGAATTCTTGTGTGTGTCAATTTTAATATTTTCATAATTTGTATGTTTGTTTTATAAATTAAATAATTAATTTTTATCATATTTAATTGGACAGATTATATACCTATGGGTTCGGGCTCGATATTTGTGGCTTAGTAGCACCAAGCTATCCTGTGTTCTTGTGTGTGTCAATTTTAATATTTTCATAATTTTGTATGTTTGTTTTATAAATTAAATAATTAATTTTTATCATATTTAATTGGACAGAGTATTTACCTATGGGTTCCAGGCTCGATATTTGAATCCCAGTAGCACCAAGCTATTGTGTGTTCTTGTGTGTGTCAATTTTAATACTTTCATAATTTTGTATGTTTATTTTGTAAATTAAATAATTAATTTTTATCATATTTAATGGGACAGAGTATATGCCTATGGGTTCCAAGCTCGATACTTGAGGCCCAGTAGCACCAAGCTATTCTATGTTCTTATGTGTGTCAATTTTAATATTTTCATAATTTTGTATGTTTGTTTTATAAATTAATTAATTAATTTTTATCATATTTAATTAGACAAAGTATATACCTATGGGTTCTAGGCTCGATATTTGAGGCCCAGTTGCACCAAGCTATCATGTGTTCTTGTATGTGTCAATTTTAATATTTTCATAATTTTGTATGTTTGTTTTGTAAATTAAATAATTAATTTTTTTCATTTTTAATTGGACAGAGTATATACCTATGGGTTCCAGACTCGATATTTGAGGCCCAGTAGCACCAAGCTATCATGTGTTCTTGTGTGCGTCAATTTTAATATTTTCATAATTTTGTATGTTTATTTTGTAAATCAATTATTTAATTTTTATCATATTTAATTGGACGGAGTATATACCTATGGGTTTCAGGCTCGATACTAGAGGCCTAGTAGCACCAAGCTATCGTGTGTTCTTGTGTGTGTTAATTTTAATATTTTCATAATTTTGTATGTTTGTTTTATAAATTAAATAATTAATTTTTATCATATTTAATTGGACAGACTATATACCTATGGATTCCAGGCTCGATATTTGAGGTTCAGTAGCACCAAGCTATCTTGTGTTCTTGTGTGTGTCAATTTTAATATTTTCATAATTTTGTATGTTTGTTTTGTAAATTAAATAATTAATTTTTATCATATTTAACTGGACAGAGTATATACCTATGGGTTCCAGGCTTGATATTTGAGGCCCAGTAGCACCAAGCTATCCTGTGTTCTTGTGTGTGTCAATTTTAATATTTTCATAATTTTGTATGTTTGCTTTGTAAATTAAATAATTAATTTTTATCATATTTAATTGGACAGAGTATATACCTATGGGTTCCAGGCTCGATATTTGAGGCCCAGTAGCACCAAGCCATCCTGTATTCTTGTGTGTGTCAATTTTAATATTTTTATAATTTTGTATGTTTGTTTTGTAAATTAAATAATTAATTTTTATCATATTTAACTGGACAGAGTATATACCTATGGGTTCTAGGCTCGATATTTGAGGCCCAGTAGCACCAAGCTATCATGTGTTCTTGTATGTGTCAATTTTAATATTTTCATAATTTTGTATGTTTGCTTTGTAAATTAAATAATTAATTTTTATCTTATTTAATTGGACAGAGTATATACATATGGGTTCCAGGCTCGATATTTGAGGCCCAGTTGCACCAAGCTATCATGTGTTCTTGTATGTGTCAATTTTAATATTTTCATAATTTTGTATGTTTGTTTTGTAAATTAAATAATTAATTTTTTTCATTTTTAATTGGACAGAGTATATACCTATGGGTTCCAGACTCGATATTTGAGGCCCAGTAGCACCAAGCTATCATGTGTTCTTGTGTGCGTCAATTTTAATATTTTTATAATTTTGTATGTTTATTTTGTAAATTAAATATTTAATTTTTATCATATTTAATTGGACGGAGTATATACCTATGGGTTTCAGGCTCGATACTAGAGGCCCAGTAGCACCAAGCTTTCGTGTGTTCTTGTGTGTGTCAATTTTAATATTTTCAAAATTTTGTATGTTTATTTTGTAAATTAAATAATTAATTTTTATCATATTTAATTGGACAGAGTATATACCTATGGTTTCAGGCTCGATAATTGAGGCCCAGTAGCACCAAGCTATCCTGTGTTCTTATGTTTGTCAGTTTTAAAATTTTCATAATTTTGTATGTTTGTTTTGTAAATTAAATAATTAATTTTTATCATATTTAATTGGACAGAGTAAATACCTATGGGTTTCAGGCTCGATATTTGAGGCCCAGTAGCACCAAGCTATCCTGTGTTCTTGTGTGTGTCAATTTTAATATTTTCATAATTTTGTATGTTTGTTTTGTAAATTAAATAATTAATTTTTTTCATTTTTAATTGGACAGAGTATATACCTATGGGTTCCAGACTCGATATTTGAGGCCCAGTAGGACCAAGCTATCTTGTGTTCTTGTATGTGTCAATTTTAATATTTTCATAATTTTGTATGTTTGTTTTGTAAATTAAATAATTAATTTTTTTCATTTTTAATTGGACAGAGTATATACCTATGGGTTTCAGACTCGATATTTGAGGCCCAGTAGCACCAAGCTATCCTGTGTTCTTGTGTGCGTCAATATTAATATTTTCATAATTTTGTATGTTTGTTTTGCAAATCAAATAATTAATTTTTATCATATTTAATTGGACGGAGTATATACCTATGGGTTTCAGGCTCGATACAAGAGGCCCAGTAGCACCAAGCTATCCTGTATTCTTGTGTGCGTCAATTTTAATATTTTCATAATTTTGTATGTTTGTTTTGTAAATCAAATAATTAAGTTTTATCATATTTAATTGGACGGAGTATATACCTATGGGTTTCAGGCTCGATACTAGAGGCCCAGTAGCACCAAGCTATCATGTGTTCTTGTGTGTGTCAATTTTAATATTTTTATAATTGTGTATGTTTGTTTTGTGAATGAAATAATTAATTTTTATTATATTTAATTGGACAGAGTATATACTTATGTTTTCCATGCTCGATATTTGAGGCACAGTAGCACCAAGCTATCCTGAATTCTTGTGTGTGTCAATTTTAATATTTTTATAATTTTGTATGTTTGTTTTGTAAATTAAATAATTAATTTTTATCATATTTAATTGGACAGACTATATACCTATAGATTCCAGGCTCGATATTTGAGGTTCAGTAGCACCAAGCTATCTTGTGTTCTTGTGTGTGTCAATTTTAATATTTTCATAATTTTGTATGTTTATTTTGTAAATTAAATAATTATTTTTTATCATATTTAATTGGACAGAGTATACACCTATGGGTTCCAGGCTCGATATTTGAGGCCCAGTAGCACCAAGCTATCCTGTGTTCTTGTGTGTGTCAATTTTAATATTTTTATAATTTTGTATGTTTGTTTTGTAAATTAAATAATTAAGTTTTATCATATTTAACTGGACAGAGTATATACCTATGGGTTCTAGGCTCGATATTTGAGGCACAGTAGTACCAAGCTATCGTGTGTTCTTGTGTGTGTCAATTTTAATATTTTTATAATTTTGTATGTTTATTTTGTAAATTAAATAATAAATTTTTATCATATTTAATTGGACAGAGTATATACCTATGGTTTCAGGCTCGATAATTGAGGCCCAGTAGCACCAAGCTATCCTGTGTTCTTGTATGTGTCAATTTTAATATTTTCATAATTTTGTATGTTTATTTTGTAAATTAAATAATTAATTTTTATCATATTTAATTGGACAGAGTATATACCTATGGGTTCCAGACTCGATATTTGAGGCCCAGTAGCACCAAGCTATCATGTGTTCTTGTGTGCGTCAATTTTAAAATTTTCATAATTTTGTATATTTATTTTGTAAATCAAATATTTAATTTTTATCATATTTAATTGGACGGAGTATATACATATGGGTTCCAGGCTCGATATTTGAGGCCCAGTAGCACCAAGCTATCGTGTGTTCTTGTGTGTGTCAATTTTAATATTTTCATAATTTTGTATGTTTGCTTTGTAAATTAAATAATTAATTTTTATCATATTTAATTGGACAGAGTATATACCTATGGGTTCCAGACTCGATATTTGAGGCCCAGTAGCACCAAGCCATCCTGTATTCTTGTGTGTGTCAATTTTAATATTTTTATAATTTTGTATGTTTATTTTGTAAATTAAATAATTAATTTTTATCATATTTAACTGGACAGAGTATATACCTATGGGTTCTAGGCTCGATATTTGAGGCCCAGTAGCACCAAGCTATCATGTGTTCTTGTATGTGTCAATTTTAAAATTTTCATAATTTTGTATGTTTGCTTTGTAAATTAAATAATTAATTTTTATCATATTTAATTGGACAGAGTATATACCTATGGGTTCCAGGCTCGATATTTGAGGCCCAGTTGCACCAAGCTATCATGTGTTCTTGTATGTGTCAATTTTAATATTTTCATAATTTTGTATGTTTGTTTTGTAAATTAAATAATTAATTTTTTTCATTTTTAATTGGACAGAGTATATACCTATGGGTTCCAGACTCGATATTTGAGGCCCAGTAGCACCAAACTATCATGTGTTCTTGTGTGCGTCAATTTTAATATTTTCATAATTTTGTATGTTTATTTTGTAAATTAAATATTTAATTTTTATCATATTTAATTGGACGGAGTATATACCTATGGGTTTCAGGCTCGATACTAGAGGCCCAGTAGCACCAAGCTATCGTGTGTTCTTGTGTGTGTCAATTTTAATATTTTCAAAATTTTGTATGTTTATTTTGTAAATTAAATAATTAATTTTTATCATATTTAATTGGACAGAGTATATACCTATGGTTTCAGGCTCGATAATTGAGGCCCAGTAGCACCAAGCTATCCTGTGTTCTTATGTTTGTCAGTTTTAAAATTTTCATAATTTTGTATGTTTGTTTTGTAAATTAAATAATTAATTTTTATCATATTTAATTGGACAGAGTAAATACCTATGGGTTTCAGGCTCGATATTTGAGGCCCAGTAGCACCAAGCTATCCTGTGTTCTTGTGTGTGTCAATTTTAATATTTTCATAATTTTGTATGTTTGTTTTGTAAATTAAATAATTAATTTTTTTCATTTTTAATTGGACAGAGTATATACCTATGGGTTCCAGACTCGATATTTGAGGCCCAGTAGGACCAAGCTATCTTGTGTTCTTGTATGTGTCAATTTTAATATTTTCATAATTTTGTATGTTTGTTTTGTAAATTAAATAATTAATTTTTTTCATTTTTAATTGGACAGAGTATATACCTATGGGTTTCAGACTCGATATTTGAGGCCCAGTAGCACCAAGCTTTCGTGTGTTCTTGTGTGTGTCAATTTTAATATTTTCAAAATTTTGTATGTTTATTTTGTAAATTAAATAATTAATTTTTATCATATTTAATTGGACAGAGTATATACCTATGGTTTCAGGCTCGATAATTGAGGCCCAGTAGCACCAAGCTATCCTGTGTTCTTATGTTTGTCAGTTTTAAAATTTTCATAATTTTGTATGTTTGTTTTGTAAATTAAATAATTAATTTTTATCATATTTAATTGGACAGAGTAAATACCTATGGGTTTCAGGCTCGATATTTGAGGCCCAGTAGCACCAAGCTATCCTGTGTTCTTGTGTGTGTCAATTTTAATATTTTCATAATTTTGTATGTTTGTTTTGTAAATTAAATAATTAATTTTTTTCATTTTTAATTGGACAGAGTATATACCTATGGGTTCCATACTCGATATTTGAGGCTCAGTAGGACCAAGCTATCTTGTGTTCTTGTATGTGTCAATTTTAATATTTTCATAATTTTGTATGTTTGTTTTGTAAATTAAATAATTAATTTTTTTCATTTTTAATTGGACAGAGTATATACCTATGGGTTTCAGACTCGATATTTGAGGCCCAGTAGCACCAAGCTATCCTGTGTTCTTGTGTGCGTCAATATTAATATTTTCATAATTTTGTATGTTTGTTTTGCAAATCAAATAATTAATTTTTATCATATTTAATTGGACGGAGTATATACCTATGGGTTTCAGGCTCGATACAAGAGGCCCAGTAGCACCAAGCTATCCTGTATTCTTGTGTGCGTCAATTTTAATATTTTCATAATTTTGTATGTTTGTTTTGTAAATCAAATAATTAAGTTTTATCATATTTAATTGGACGGAGTATATACCTATGGGTTTCAGGCTCGATACTAGAGGCCCAGTAGCACCAAGCTATCATGTGTTCTTGTGTGTGTCAATTTTAATATTTTTATAATTGTGTATGTTTGTTTTGTGAATGAAATAATTAATTTTTATTATATTTAATTGGACAGAGTATATACTTATGTTTTCCATGCTCGATATTTGAGGCACAGTAGCACCAAGCTATCCTGAATTCTTGTGTGTGTCAATTTTAATATTTTTATAATTTTGTATGTTTGTTTTGTAAATTAAATAATTAATTTTTATCATATTTAATTGGACAGACTATATACCTATAGATTCCAGGCTCGATATTTGAGGTTCAGTAGCACCAAGCTATCTTGTGTTCTTGTGTGTGTCAATTTTAATATTTTCATAATTTTGTATGTTTATTTTGTAAATTAAATAATTATTTTTTATCATATTTAATTGGACAGAGTATACACCTATGGGTTCCAGGCTCGATATTTGAGGCCCAGTAGCACCAAGCTATCCTGTGTTCTTGTGTGTGTCAATTTTAATATTTTTATAATTTTGTATGTTTGTTTTGTAAATTAAATAATTAAGTTTTATCATATTTAACTGGACAGAGTATATACCTATGGGTTCTAGGCTCGATATTTGAGGCACAGTAGTACCAAGCTATCGTGTGTTCTTGTGTGTGTCAATTTTAATATTTTCATAATTTTGTATGTTTATTTTGTAAATTAAATAATTAATTTTTATCATATTTAATTGGACAGAGTATATACCTATGGTTTCAGGCTCGATAATTGAGGCCCAGTAGCACCAAGCTATCCTGTGTTCTTGTATGTGTCAATTTTAATATTTTCATAATTTTGTATGTTTATTTTGTAAATTAAATAATTAATTTTTATCATATTTAATTGGACAGAGTATATACCTATGGGTTCCAGACTCGATATTTGAGGCCCAGTAGCACCAAGCTATCATGTGTTCTTGTGTGCGTCAATTTTAAAATTTTCATAATTTTGTATATTTATTTTGTAAATCAAATATTTAATTTTTATCATATTTAATTGGACGGAGTATATACATATGGGTTCCAGGCTCGATATTTGAGGCCCAGTAGCACCAAGCTATCGTGTGTTCTTGTGTGTGTCAATTTTAATATTTTCATAATTTTGTATGTTTGCTTTGTAAATTAAATAATTAATTTTTATCATATTTAATTGGACAGAGTCTATACCTATGGGTTCCAGGCTCGATATTTGAGGCCCAGTAGCACCAAGCCATCCTGTATTCTTGTGTGTGTCAATTTTAATATTTTTATAATTTTGTATGTTTATTTTGTAAATTAAATAATTAATTTTTATCATATTTAACTGGACAGAGTATATACCTATGGGTTCTAGGCTCGATATTTGAGGCCCAGTAGCACCAAGCTATCATGTGTTCTTGTATGTGTCAATTTTAATATTTTCATAATTTTGTATGTTTGCTTTGTAAATTAAATAATTAATTTTTATCATATTTAATTGGACAGAGTATATACCTATGGGTTCCAGGCTCGATATTTGAGGCCCAGTTGCACCAAGCTATCATGTGTTCTTGTATGTGTCAATTTTAATATTTTCATAATTTTGTATGTTTGTTTTGTAAATTAAATAATTAATTTTTTTCATTTTTAATTGGACAGAGTATATACCTATGGGTTCCAGACTCGATATTTGAGGCCCAGTAGCACCAAACTATCATGTGTTCTTGTGTGCGTCAATTTTAATATTTTCATAATTTTGTATGTTTATTTTGTAAATTAAATATTTAATTTTTATCATATTTAATTGGACGGAGTATATACCTATGGGTTTCAGGCTCGATACTAGAGGCCCAGTAGCACCAAGCTATCGTGTGTTCTTGTGTGTGTCAATTTTAATATTTTCAAAATTTTGTATGTTTATTTTGTAAATTAAATAATTAATTTTTATCATATTTAATTGGACAGAGTATATACCTATGGTTTCAGGCTCGATAATTGAGGCCCAGTAGCACCAAGCTATCCTGTGTTCTTATGTTTGTCAGTTTTAAAATTTTCATAATTTTGTATGTTTGTTTTGTAAATTAAATAATTAATTTTTATCATATTTAATTGGACAGAGTAAATACCTATGGGTTTCAGGCTCGATATTTGAGGCCCAGTAGCACCAAGCTATCCTGTGTTCTTGTGTGTGTCAATTTTAATATTTTCATAATTTTGTATGTTTGTTTTGTAAATTAAATAATTAATTTTTTTCATTTTTAATTGGACAGAGTATATACCTATGGGTTCCAGACTCGATATTTGAGGCCCAGTAGGACCAAGCTATCTTGTGTTCTTGTATGTGTCAATTTTAATATTTTCATAATTTTGTATGTTTGTTTTGTAAATTAAATAATTAATTTTTTTCATTTTTAATTGGACAGAGTATATACCTATGGGTTTCAGACTCGATATTTGAGGCCCAGTAGCACCAAGCTATCCTGTGTTCTTGTGTGCGTCAATATTAATATTTTCATAATTTTGTATGTTTGTTTTGTAAATCAAATAATTAATTTTTATCATATTTAATTGGACGGAGTATATACCTATGGGTTTCAGGCTCGATACAAGAGGCCCAGTAGCACCAAGCTATCCTGTATTCTTGTGTGCGTCAATTTTAATATTTTCATAATTTTGTATGTTTGTTTTGTAAATCAAATAATTAAGTTTTATCATATTTAATTGGACGGAGTATATACCTATGGGTTTCAGGCTCGATACTAGAGGCCCAGTAGCACCAAGCTATCATGTGTTCTTGTGTGTGTCAATTTTAATATTTTTATAATTGTGTATGTTTGTTTTGTGAATGAAATAATTAATTTTTATTATATTTAATTGGACAGAGTATATACTTATGTTTTCCAAGCACCAAGCTATCCTGAATTCTTGTGTGTGTCAATTTTAATATTTTTATAATTTTGTATGTTTGTTTTGTAAATTAAATAATTAATTTTTATCATATTTAATTGGACAGACTATATACCTATAGATTCCAGGCTCGATATTTGAGGTTCAGTAGCACCAAGCTATCTTGTGTTCTTGTGTGTGTCAATTTTAATATTTTCATAATTTTGTATGTTTATTTTGTAAATTAAATAATTAATTTTTATCATATTTAATTGGACAGAGTATACACCTATGGGTTCCAGGCTCGATATTTGAGGCCCAGTAGCACCAAGCTATCCTGTGTTCTTGTGTGTGTCAATTTTAATATTTTTATAATTTTGTATGTTTGTTTTGTAAATTAAATAATTAAGTTTTATCATATTTAACTGGACAGAGTATATACCTATGGGTTCTAGGCTCGATATTTGAGGCACAGTAGTACCAAGCTATCGTGTGTTCTTGTGTGTGTCAATTTTAATATTTTCATAATTTTGTATGTTTATTTTGTAAATTAAATAATTAATTTTTATCATATTTAATTGGACAGAGTATATACCTATGGTTTCAGGCTCGATAATTGAGGCCCAGTAGCACCAAGCTATCCTGTGTTCTTGTATGTGTCAATTTTAATATTTTCATAATTTTGTATGTTTATTTTGTAAATTAAATAATTAATTTTTATCATATTTAATTGGACAGAGTATATACCTATGGGTTCCAGACTCGATATTTGAGGCCCAGTAGCACCAAGCTATCATGTGTTCTTGTGTGCGTCAATTTTAAAATTTTCATAATTTTGTATATTTATTTTGTAAATCAAATATTTAATTTTTATCATATTTAATTGGACGGAGTATATCCATATGGGTTCCAGGCTCGATATTTGAGGCCCAGTAGCACCAAGCTATCGTGTGTTCTTGTGTGTGTCAATTTTAATATTTTCATAATTTTGTATGTTTGTTTTGTAAATTAAATAATTAATTTTTATCATATTTAATTGGACAGACTATATATCTATGGATTCCAGGCTCGATATTTGAGGTTCAGTAGCACCAAGCTATCTTGTGTTCTTGTGTGTGTCAATTTTAATATTTTCATAATTTTGTATGTTTGTTTTGTAAATTAAATAATTAATTTTTATCATATTTAACTGGACAGAGTATATACCTATGGGTTCCAGGCTTGATATTTGAGGCCCAGTAGCACCAAGCTATCCTGTGTTCTTGTGTGTGTCAATTTTAATATTTTCATAATTTTGTATGTTTGCTTTGTAAATTAAATAATTAATTTTTATCATATTTAATTGGACAGAGTATATACCTATGGGTTCCAGGCTCGATATTTGAGGCCCAGTAGCACCAAGCCATCCTGTATTCTTGTGTGTGTCAATTTTAATATTTTTATAATTTTGTATGTTTGTTTTGTAAATTAAATAATTAATTTTTATTATATCTAATTGGACAGAGTATATACCTATGGGTTCGATGCTCGATATTTGAGGCCCAGTAGCACCAAGCTATCATGTGTTCTTGTATGTGTCAATTTTAATATTTTCATAATTTTGTATGTTTGCTTTGTAAATTAAATAATTAATTTTTATCATATTTAATTGGACAGAGTATATACCTATGGGTTCCAGGCTCGATATTTGAGGCCCAGTAGCACCAAGCTATCGTGTGTTCTTGTGTGTGTCAATTTTAATATTTTCTTAATTTTGTATGTTTGTTTTGTAAATTAAATAATTAATTTTTATCATATTTAATTGGACAGAGTATATACCTATGGGTTCGATGCTCGATATTTGAGGCCCAGTAGCACCAAGCTATCATGTGTTCTTGTATGTGTCAATTTTAATATTTTTATAATTTTGTATGTTTGCTTTGTAAATTAAATAATTAATTTTTATCATATTTAATTGGACAGAGTATATACCTATGGGTTCCAGGCTCGATATTTGAGGCCCAGTTGCACCAAGCTATCATGTGTTCTTGTATGTGTCAATTTTAATATTTTCATAATTTTGTATGTTTGTTTTGTAAATTAAATAATTAATTTTTTTCATTTTTAATTGGACAGAGTATATACCTATGGGTTCCAGACTCGATATTTGAGGCCCAGTAGCACCAAGCTATCATGTGTTCTTGTGTGCGTCAATTTTAATATTTTCATAATTTTGTATGTTTATTTTGTAAATCAAATATTTAATTTTTATCATATTTAATTGGACGGAGCATATACCTATGGGTTTCAGGCTCGATACTAGAGGCCCAGTAGCACCAAACTATCTTGTGTTCTTGTGTGTGTCAATTTTAATATTTTCATAATTTTGTATGTTTGTTTTGTAAATTAAATAATTAATTTTTATCATATTTAATTGGACAGAGTAAATACCTATGGGTTCTAGGCTCAATATTTGAGGCCCAGTAGCAACAAGCTATCTTGTGTTCTTGTGTGTGTCAATTTTAATATTTTCATAATTTTGTATGATTGTTATGTAAATTAAATAATTAATTTTTATCATATTTAATTGGACAAAGTATATACCTATGGGTTCCAGGCTCAATATTTGAGGCCTAGTAGCACCAAGCTCTCCTGTGTTCTTGTGTGTGTCAATTTTTATATTTTTATAATTTTGTATGTTATTTTTGTAAATTAAATAATTAATTTTTATCATATTTAACTGGACAGAGTATATACCTATGGGTTCCAAGCTCAATATTTGAGGTCCAGTGGCAACAAGCTATCCTGTGTTCTTGTGTGTGTCAATTTTAATATTTTCATAATTTTGTATGTTTATTTTGTAAATTAAATAATTAATTTATATCATATTTAATTGGACAGAGTATATACCTATAGGTTCGAGGCTCAATATTTGAGGCCCAGTAGCACCAAGCTCTCTTGTGTTCTTGTGTGTGTCAATTTTAATATTTTTATAATTTTGTATGTTTGTTTTGTAAATTAAATAATTAATTTTTATCATATTTAACTGGACAGAGTATATACCTGTGGTTTCCAGGCTCAATATTTGAGGCCCAGTAGCACCAAGCTATCCTGTGTTCTTGTGTGTGTTAATTTTAATATTTTCATAATTTTGTATGTTTGTTTTGTAAATTAAATAATTAATTTTTATCATATTTAATTGGGCAGAGTATATACCTATGGGTTCGGACTCGATATTTGTGGCTTAGTAGCACCAAGCTATCCTGTGTTCTTGTGTTGTCAATTTTAATATTTTTATTATTTTGTATGTTTGTTTTGTAAATTAAATAATTAATTTTTATCATATTTAATTGGACAGAGTATATACCTATGGGTTCCAGGCTCGATATTTGAATCCCAGTAGCACCAAGCTATTGTGTATTCTTGTGTGTGTCAATTTTAATACTTTCATAATTTTGTATGTTTATTTTGTAAATTAAATAATTAATTTTTATCATATTTAATTGGATAGAGTATATGCCTATGGGTTCCAAGCTCGATACTTGAGGCCCAGTAGCACCAAGCTATTCTCTGTTCTTATGTGTGTCAATTTTAATATTTTCATAATTTTGTATGTTTGTTTTATCAATTAAATAATTAATTTTTATCATATTTAATTAGACAAAGTATATACCTATGGGTTCTAGGCTCGATATTTGTGGCCCAGTTGCACCAAGCTATCATGTGTTCTTGTATGTGTCAATTTTAATATTTTAATAATTTTGTATGTTTGTTTTGTAAATTAAATAATTAATTTTTTTCATTTTTAATTGGACAGAGTATATACCTATGGGTTCCAGACTCGATATTTGAGGCCCAGTAGCACCAAGCTATCCTGTGTTCTTGTATGTGTCAATTTTAATATTTTCATAATTTTGTATGTTTGTTTTGTAAATTAAATAATTAATTTTTTTCATTTTTAATTGGACAGAGTATATACCTATGGGTTCCAGACTCGATATTTGAGGCCCAGTAGCACCAAGCTATCCTGTGTTCTTGTGTGCGTCAATTTTAATATTTTCATAATTTTGTATGTTTGTTTTGTAAATCAAATAATTAATTTTTATCATATTTAATTGGACGGAGTATATACCTATGGGTTTCAGGCTCGATACTAGAGGCCCAGTAGCACCAAGCTATCCTGTGTTCTTGTGTGCGTCAATTTTAATATTTTCATAATTTTGTATGTTTGTTTTGTAAATCAAATAATTAATTTTTATCATATTTAATTGGACGGAGTATATACCTATGGGTTTCAGGCTCGATACTAGAGGCCCAGTAGCACCAAGCTATCCTGTGTTCTTGTATGTGTCAATTTTAATATTTTCATAATTTTGTATGTTTGTTTTGTAAATTAAATAATTAATTTTTATCATATTTAATTGGACAGACTATATACCTATGGATTCCAGGCTCGATATTTGAGGCCCAGTAGCACCAAGCTATCATGTGTTCTTGTGTGTGTCAATTTTAATATTTTCATAATTTTGTATGTTTGTTTTGTAAATTAAATAATTAATTTATATCATATTTAATTGGGCAGAGTATATACCTATGGGTTCGGGCTCGATATTTGTGGCTTACTAGCACCAAGCTATCCTGTGTTCTTGTGTTATCAATTTTAATATTTTAATTATTTTGTATGTTTGTTTTATAAATTAAATAATTAATTTTTACTATATTTAATTGGACAGAGTATATACCTATGGGTTCCAGGCTCGATATTTGAGGCCCAGTAGCACCAAGCTATTGTGTATTCTTGTATGTGTCAATTTTAATACTTTCATAATTTTGTATGTTTATTTTGTAAATTAAATAATTAATTTTTATCATATTTAATTGGATAGAGTATATGCCTATGGGTTCCAAGCTCGATACTTGAGGCCCAGTAGCACCAAGCTATCGTGTCTTCTTGTGTGTGTCAATTTTAATAATTTCATAATTTTGTATGTTTATTTTGTAAATTAAATAATTAATTTTTATCATATTTAATTGGACAGAATATATACCTATGGTTTCAGGCTCGATATTTGAGGCCCAGTAGCACCAAGCTATCCTGTGTTCTTGTGTGTGTCAGCTTTAAAATTTTCATAATTTTCTATGTTTGTTTTGTAAATTAAATAATTAATTTTTATCATACTTAATTAGACAGAGTATATACATATGGGTTCCAGGCTCAATATTTGAGGCCCAGTAGCACCAAACTATCATGTGTTCTTGTGTGTGTCAATTTTAATATTTTTATAATTGTGTATGTTTGTTTTGTGAATGAAATAATTAATTTTTATTATATTTAATTGGACAGAGTATATACTTATGGGTTCCATGCTCGATATTTGAGGCACAGTAGCACCAAGCTATCCTGAATTCTTGTGTGTGTCAATTTTAATATTTTCATTATTTTGTATGTTTGTTTTGTAAATTAAATAATTAATTTTTTTCATTTTTAATTGGACAGAGTATATACCTATGGGTTCCAGACTCGATATTTGAGGCCTAGTAGCACCAAGCTATCCTGTGTTCTTGTGTGCGTCAATTTTAATATTTTCATAATTTTGTATGTTTGTTTTGTAAATCAAATAATTAATTTTTATCATATTTAATTGGACGGAGTATATACCTATGGGTTTCAGGCTCGATACTAGAGGCCCAGTAGCACCAAGCTATCCTGTGTTCTTGTGTGCGTCAATTTTAATATTTTCATAATTTTGTATGTTTGTTTTTTAAATCAAATAATTAATTTTTATCATATTTAATTGGACGGAGTATATACCTATGGGTTTCAGGCTCGATACTAGAGGTCCAGTAGCACCAAGCTATCCTGTGTTCTTGTGTGTGTCAATTTTAATATTTTCATAATTTTGTATGTTTGTTTTGTAAATTAAATAATTAATTTTTATCATATTTAATTGGACAGACTATATACCTATGGATTCCAGGCTCGATATTTGAGGTTCAGTAGCACCAAGATATCTTGTGTTCTTGTGTGTGTCAATTTTAATATTTTCATAATTTTGTATGTTTGTTTTGTAAATTAAATAATTAATTTTTATCATATTTAATTGGACAGAGTAAATACCTATGGGTTTCAGGCTCGATATTTGAGGCCCAGTAGCACCAAGCTATCCTGTGTTCTTGTGTGTGTCAATTTTAATATTTTCATAATTTTGTATGTTTGTTTTGTAAATTAAATAATTAATTTTTATCATACTTAATTAGACAGAGTATATATATATGGGTTCCAGGCTCGATATTTGAGGCCCAGTAGCACCAAACTATCATGTGTTCTTGTGTGTGTCAATTTAAATATTTTTATAATTGTGTATGTTTGTAAGCTATCCTGAATTCTTGTGTGTGTCAATTTTAATATTTTCATAATTTGTATGTTTGTTTTGTAAATTAAATAATTAATTTTTATCATATTTAATTGGACAGAGTATATACCTATGGGTTCCAGACTCGATATTTGTTGCTTAGTAGCACCAAGCTATCATGTGTTCTTGTGTTGTCAATTTTAATATTTTCATTATTTTGTATGTTTGTTTTGTAAATTAAATAATTAATTTTTATCATATTTAATTGGACAGAGTATATACCTATGGGTTCCAGGCTCGATATTTGAATCCCAGTAGCACCAAGCTATTGTGTGTTCTTGTGTGGGTCAATTTTAATACTTTCATAATTTTGTATGTTTATTTTGTAAATTAAATAATTAATTTTTATCATATTTAATTGGATAGAGTATATGCCTATGGGTTCCAAGCTCGATACTTGAGGCCCAGTAGAACCAAGCTATTCTATGTTCTTATGTGTGTTAATTTTAATATTTTCATAATTTTGTATGTTTGTTTTATCAATTAAATAATTAATTTTTATCATATTTAATTAGACAAAGTACATACCTATGGGTTCTAGGCTCGATATTTGAGGCCCCGTTGCACCAAGCTATCATGTGTTTTTGTATGTGTCAATTTTAATATTTTTATAATTTTGTATGTTTGTTTTGTAAATTAAATAATTAATTTTTTTCATTTTTAATTGGACAGAGTATATACCTATGGGTTCCAGACTCGATATTTGAGGCCCAGTAGCACCAAGCTATCCTGTGTTCTTGTATGTGTCAATTTTAATATTTTAATAATTTTGTATATTTGTTTTGTAAATTAAATAATTAATGTTTTTCATTTTTAATTGGACAGAGTATATACCTATGGGTTTCAGACTCGATATTTGAGGCCCAGTAGCACCAAGCTATCCTGTGTTCTTGTGTGCGTCAATATTAATATTTTTATAATTTTGTATGTTTGTTTTGTAAATCAAATAATTAATTTTTATCATATTTAATTGGACGGAGTATATACCTATGGGTTTCAGGCTCGATACTAGAGGCCCAGTAGCACCAAGCTATCCTGTGTTCTTGTGTGCGTCAATTTTAATATTTTTATAATTTTTTATGTTTGTTTTGTAAATCAAATAATTAATTTTTATCATATTTAATTGGACGGAGTATATACCTATGGGTTTCAGGCTCGATACTAGAGGCCCAGTAGCACCAAGCTATCATGTGTTCTTGTGTGTGTCAATTTTAATATTTTTATAATTGTGTATGTTTGTTTTGTGAATGAAATAATTAATTTTTATTATATTTAATTGGACAGAGTATATACTTATGTTTTCCATGCTCGATATTTGAGGCACAGTAGCACCAAGCTATCCTGAATTCTTGTGTGTGTCAATTTTAATATTTTTATAATTTTGTATGTTTGTTTTATAAATTAAATAATTAATTTTTATCATATTTAATTGGACAGACTATATACCTATGGATTCCAGGCTCGATATTTGAGGTTCAGTAGCACCAAGCTATCTTGTGTTCTTGTGTGTGTCAATTTTAATATTTTCATAATTTTGTATGTTTGTTTTGTAAATTAAATAATTAATTTTTATCATATTTAATTGGACAGAGTAAATACCTATGGGTTTCAGGCTCGATAATTGAGGCACAGTAGCACCAAGCAATCCTGTGTTCTTGTGTGTGTCAATTTTAATATTTTCATAATTTTGTATGTTTGTTTTGTAAATTAAATAATTAATTTTTATCATATTTAATTTGACAGAGTATATACCTATGGATTCCAGGCTCGATATTTGAGGCCCAGTAGCACCAAGCTATCCTGTATTCTTGTGTGTGTCAATTTTAATATTTTTATAATTTTGTATGTTTGTTTTGTAAATTAAATAATTAATTTTTATCATATTTAACTGGACAGAGTATATAACTATGGGTTCTAGGCTCGATATTTGAGGCACATTAGTACCAAGCTATCGTGTGTTCTTGTGTGTGTCAATTTTAATAATTTCATAATTTTGTATGTTTATTTTTTAAATTAAATAATTAATTTTTATCATATTTAATTGGACAGAGTATATACCTATGGTTTCAGGCTCGATATTTGAGGCCTAGTAGCACCAAGCTATCCTGTGTTCTTGTGTGTGTCAGCTTTAAAATTTTCATAATTTTCTATGTTTTTTTTGTAAATTAAATAATTAATTTTTATCATATTTAATTGGACGGAGTATATACATATGGGTTCCAGGCTCGATATTTGAGGCCCAGTAGCACCAAGCTATCGTGTGTTCTTGTGTGTATCAATTTTAATATTTTCATAATTTTGTATGTTTGTTTTGTAAATTAAATAATTAATTTTTATCATATTTAATTGGACAGACTATATACCTATGGATTCCAGGCTTGATATTTGAGGTTCAGTAGCACCAAGCTATCTTGTGTTCTTGTGTGTGTCAATTTTAATATTTTCATAATTTTGTATGTTTGTTTTGTAAATTAAATAATTAATTTTTATCATATTTAACTGGACAGAGTATATACCTATGGGTTCCAGGCTTGATATTTGAGGCCCAGTAGCACCAAGCTATCCTGTGTTCTTGTGTGTGTCAATTTTAATATTTTCATAATTTTGTATGTTTGCTTTGTAAATTAAATAATTAATTTTTATCATATTTAATTGGACAGAGTATATACCTATGGGTTCCAGGCTCGATATTTGAGGCCCAGTAGCACCAAGCCATCCTGTATTCTTGTGTGTGTCAATTTTAATATTTTTATAATTTTGTATGTTTGTTTTGTAAATTAAATAATTAATTTTTATTATATCTAATTGGACAGAGTATATACCTATGGGTTCGATGCTCGATATTTGAGGCCCAGTAACACCAAGCTATCATGTGTTCTTGTATGTGTCAATTTTAATATTTTCATAATTTTGTATGTTTGCTTTGTAAATTAAATAATTAATTTTTATCATATTTAATTGGACAGAGTATATACCTATGGGTTCCAGGCTCGATATTTGAGGCCCAGTTGCACCAAGCTATCATGTGTTCTTGTATGTGTCAATTTTAATATTTTCATAATTTTGTATGTTTGTTTTGTAAATTAAATAATTAATTTTTTTCATTTTTAATTGGACAGAGTATATACCTATGGGTTCCAGACTCGATATTTGAGGCCCAGTAGCACCAAGCTATCATGTGTTCTTGTGTGCGTCAATTTTAATATTTTCATAATTTTGTATGTTTATTTTATAAATCAAATATTTAATTTTTATCATATTTAATTGGACGGAGCATATACCTATGGGTTTCAGGCTCGATACTAGAGGCCCAGTAGCACCAAGCTATCTTGTGTTCTTGTGTGTGTCAAATTTAATATTTTCATAATTTTGTATGTTTGTTTTGTAAATTAAATAATTAATTTTTATCATATTTAATTGGACAGAGTAAATACCTATGGGTTCTAGGCTCAATATTTGAGGCCCAGTAGCAACAAGCTATCCTGTGTTCTTGTGTGTGTCAATTTTAATATTTTCATAATTTTGTATGATTGTTATGTAAATTAAATAATTAATTTTTATCATATTTAATTGGACAGAGTATATACCTATGGGTTCCAGGCTCAATATTTGAGGCCTAGTAGCACCAAGCTCTCCTGTGTTCTTGTGTGTGTCAATTTTTATATTTTTATAATTTTGTATGTTATTTTTGTAAATTAAATAATTAATTTTTATCATATTTAACTTGACAGAGTATATACCTATGGGTTCCAGGCTCAATATTTGAGGTCCAGTGGCAACAAGCTATCCTGTGTTCTTGTGTGTGTCAATTTTAATATTTTCATAATTTTGTATGTTTATTTTGTAAATTAAATAATTAATTTATATCATATTTAATTGGACAGAGTATATACCTATAGGTTCCAGGCTCAATATTTGAGGCCCAGTAGCACCAAGCTCTCTTGTGTTCTTGTGTGTGTCAATTTTAATATTTTTATAATTTTGTATGTTTGTTTTGTAAATTAAATAATTAATTTTTATCATATTTAACTGGACAGAGTATATACCTGTGGTTTCCAGGCTCAATATTTGAGGCCCAGTAGCACCAAGCTATCCTGTGTTCTTGTGTGTGTTAATTTTAATATTTTCATAATTTTGTATGTTTGTTTTGTAAATTAAATAATTAATTTTTATCATATTTAATTGGGCAGAGTATATACCTATGGGTTCGGGCTCGATATTTGTGGCTTAGTAGCACCAAGCTATCCTGTGTTCTTGTGTTGTCAATTTTAATATTTTTATTATTTTGTATGTTTATTTTGTAAATTAAATAATTAATTTTTATCATATTTAATTGGACAGAGTATATACCTATGGGTTCCAGGCTCGATATTTGAATCCCAGTAGCACCAAGCTATTGTGTATTCTTGTGTGTGTCAATTTTAATACTTTCATAATTTTGTATGTTTATTTTGTAAATTAAATAATTAATTTTTATCATATTTAATTGGATAGAGTATATGCCTATGGGTTCCAAGCTCGATACTTGAGGCCCAGTAGCCCCAAGCTATTCTCTGTTCTTATGTGTGTCAATTTTAATATTTTCATAATTTTGTATGTTTGTTTTATCAATTAAATAATTAATTTTTATCATATTTAATTAGACAAAGTATATACCTATGGGTTCTAGGCTCGATATTTGTGGCCCAGTTGCACCAAGCTATCATGTGTTCTTGTATGTGTCAATTTTAATATTTTAATAATTTTGTATGTTTGTTTTGTAAATTAAATAATTAATTTTTTTCATTTTTAATTGGACAGAGTATATACCTATGGGTTCCAGACTCGATATTTGAGGCCCAGTAGCACCAAGCTATCCTGTGTTCTTGTATGTGTCAATTTTAATATTTTCATAATTTTGTATGTTTGTTTTGTAAATTAAATAATTAATTTTTTTCATTTTTAATTGGACAGAGTATATACCTATGGGTTCCAGACTCGATATTTGAGGCCCAGTAGCACCAAGCTATCCTGTGTTCTTGTGTGCGTCAATTTTAATATTTTCATAATTTTGTATGTTTGTTTTGTAAATCAAATAATTAATTTTTATCATATTTAATTGGACGGAGTATATACCTATGGGTTTCAGGCTCGATACTAGAGGCCCAGTAGCACCAAGCTATCCTGTGTTCTTGTGTGCGTCAATTTTAATATTTTCATAATTTTGTATGTTTGTTTTTTAAATCAAATAATTAATTTTTATCATATTTAATTGGACGGAGTATATACCTATGGGTTTCAGGCTCGATACTAGAGGTCCAGTAGCACCAAGCTATCCTGTGTTCTTGTGTGTGTCAATTTTAATATTTTCATAATTTTGTATGTTTGTTTTGTAAATTAAATAATTAATTTTTATCATATTTAATTGGACAGACTATATACCTATGGATTCCAGGCTCGATATTTGAGGTTCAGTAGCACCAAGATATCTTGTGTTCTTGTGTGTGTCAATTTTAATATTTTCATAATTTTGTATGTTTGTTTTGTAAATTAAATAATTAATTTTTATCATATTTAATTGGACAGAGTAAATACCTATGGGTTTCAGGCTCGATATTTGAGGCCCAGTAGCACCAAGCTATCCTGTGTTCTTGTGTGTGTCAATTTTAATATTTTCATAATTTTGTATGTTTGTTTTGTAAATTAAATAATTAATTTTTATCATACTTAATTAGACAGAGTATATATATATGGGTTCCAGGCTCGATATTTGAGGCCCAGTAGCACCAAACTATCATGTGTTCTTGTGTGTGTCAATTTAAATATTTTTATAATTGTGTATGTTTGTAAGCTATCCTGAATTCTTGTGTGTGTCAATTTTAATATTTTCATAATTTGTATGTTTGTTTTGTAAATTAAATAATTAATTTTTATCATATTTAATTGGACAGAGTATATACCTATGGGTTCCAGACTCGATATTTGTTGCTTAGTAGCACCAAGCTATCATGTGTTCTTGTGTTGTCAATTTTAATATTTTCATTATTTTGTATGTTTGTTTTGTAAATTAAATAATTAATTTTTATCATATTTAATTGGACAGAGTATATACCTATGGGTTCCAGGCTCGATATTTGAATCCCAGTAGCACCAAGCTATTGTGTGTTCTTGTGTGGGTCAATTTTAATACTTTCATAATTTTGTATGTTTATTTTGTAAATTAAATAATTAATTTTTATCATATTTAATTGGATAGAGTATATGCCTATGGGTTCCAAGCTCGATACTTGAGGCCCAGTAGAACCAAGCTATTCTATGTTCTTATGTGTGTCAATTTTAATATTTTCATAATTTTGTATGTTTGTTTTATCAATTAAATAATTAATTTTTATCATATTTAATTAGACAAAGTACATACCTATGGGTTCTAGGCTCGATATTTGAGGCCCAGTTGCACCAAGCTATCATGTGTTTTTGTATGTGTCAATTTTAATATTTTCATAATTTTGTATGTTTGTTTTGTAAATTAAATAATTAATTTTTTTCATTTTTAATTGGACAGAGTATATACCTATGGGTTCCAGACTCGATATTTGAGGCCCAGTAGCACCAAGCTATCCTATGTTCTTGTATGTGTCAATTTTAATATTTTAATAATTTTGTATATTTGTTTTGTAAATTAAATAATTAATGTTTTTCATTTTTAATTGGACAGAGTATATACTGATGGGTTTCAGACTCGATATTTGAGGCCCAGTAGCACCAAGCTATCCTGTGTTCTTGTGTGCGTCAATTTTAATATTTTTATAATTTTGTATGTTTGTTTTGTAAATCAAATAATTAATTTTTATCATATTTAATTGGACGGAGTATATACCTATGGATTCCAGGCTCGATACTAGAGGTTCAGTAGCACCAAGCTATCCTGTGTTCTTGTGTGCGTCAATTTTAATATTTTCATAATTTTGTATGTTTGTTTTGTAAATTAAATAATTAATTTTTATCATATTTAACTGGACAGAGTATATACCTATGGGTTCCAGACTCGATATTTGAGGCCCAGTAGCACCAAGCTATCATGTGTTCTTGTGTGCGTCAATTTTAAAATTTTCATAATTGTGTATGTTTATTTTGTAAATTAAATAATTAATTTTTATCTTATTTAATTGGACAGAGTATATACCTATGGGTTCCAGGCTCGATATTTGAGGCCCAGTAGCACCAAGCTATCCTGTGTTCTTGTGTGTGTCAATTTTAATATTTTCATAATTTTGTATGTTTGTTTTGTAAATTAAATAATTAATTTTTATCATATTTAACTGGACAGAGTATATAACTATGGGTTCTAGGCTCGATATTTGAGGCACAGTAGGACCAAGCAATCCTGTGTTCTTGTGTGGGTCAATTTTAATATTTTTATAATTTTGTATGTTTGTTTTGTAAATTAAATAATTAATTTTTATCATATTTAATTGGACAGAGTATATCCCTATGGGTTCGAAGCTCGATATTTGAGGCCCAGTAGCACCAAGCTATCCTGAATTCTTGTGTGTGTCAATTTTAATATTTTTATAATTTTTTATGTTTGTTTTCTAAATTAAATAATTAATTTTTATCATCTTTAATTAGACAAAGTATATACCTATGGGTTCGAGGCTCGATATTTGAGGCCCAGTTGCACCAAGCTATCATGTGTTCTTGTATGTGTCAATTTTAATATTTTCATAATTTTGTATGTTTGTTTTGTAAATTAAATAATTAATTTTTATCATATTTAATTGGACAGAGTATATACCTATGGGTTCGAAGCTCGATATTTGAGGCCCAGTAGCACCAAGCTATCCTGAATTCTTGTGTGTGTCAATTTTAATATTTTTATAATTGTGTATGTTTGTTTTGTGAATGAAATAATTAATTTTTATTATATTTAATTGGACAGAGTATATACTTATGTTTTCCATGCTCGATATTTGAGGCACAGTAGCACCAAGCTATCCTGAATTCTTGTGTGTGTCAATTTTAATATTTTTATAATTTTGTATGTTTGTTTTGTAAATTAAATAATTAATTTTTATCATATTTAATTGGACAGACTATATACCTATGGATTCCAGGCTCGATATTTGAGGTTCAGTAGCACCAAGCTATCTTGTGTTCTTGTGTGTGTCAATTTTAATATTTTCATAATTTTGTATGTTTGTTTTGTAAATTAAATAATTAATTTTTATCATATTTAATTGGACAGAGTAAATACCTATGGGTTTCAGGCTCGATAATTGAGGCCCAGTAGTACCAAGCTATCCTGTGTTCTTGTGTGTGTCAATTTTAATATTTTCATAATTTTGTATGTTTGGTTTGTAAATTAAATAATTAATTTTTATCATATTTAATTGGACAGAGTATATACCTATGGGTTCCAGGCTCGATATTTGAGGCCCAGTAGCACCAAGCTATCCTGTATTCTTGTGTGTGTCAATTTTAATATTTTTATAATTTTGTATGTTTGTTTTGTAAATTAAATAATTAATTTTTATCATATTTAACTGGACAGAGTATATAACTATGGGTTCTAGGCTCGATATTTGAGGCACAGTAGTACCAAGCTATCGTGTGTTCTTGTGTGTGTCAATTTTAATAATTTCATAATTTTGTATGTTTATTTTTTAAATTAAATAATTAATTTTTATTATATTTAATTGGACAGAGTATATACCTATGGTTTCAGGCTCGATATTTGAGGCCCAGTAGCACCAAGCTATCCTGTGTTCTTGTGTGTGTCAGCTTTAAAATTTTCATAATTTTCTATGTTTGTTTTGTAAATTAAATAATTAATTTTTATCATACTTAATTAGACAGAGTATATACATATGGGTTCCAGGCTCGATATTTGAGGCCCAGTAGCACCAAACTATCATGTGTTCTTGTGTGTGTCAATTTTAATATTTTTATAATTGTGTATGTTTGTTTTGTGAATGAAATAATTAATTTTTATTATATTTAATTGGACAGAGTATATACTTATGGGTTCCATGCTCGATATTTGAGGCACAGTAGCACCAAGCTATCCTGAATTCTTGTGCGTGTCAATTTTAATATTTTCATAATTTTGTATGTTTGTTTTGTAAATTAAATAATTAATTTTTATCATATTTAATTGGACAGATTATATACCTATGGGTTCGGGCTCGATATTTGTGGCTTAGTAGCACCAAGCTATCCTGTGTTCTTGTGTGTGTCAATTTTAATATTTTCATAATTTTGTATGTTTGTTTTATAAATTAAATAATTAATTTTTATCATATTTAATTGGACAGAGTATATACCTATGGGTTCCAGGCTCGATATTTGAATCCAAGTAGCACCAAGCTATTGTGTGTTCTTGTGTGTGTCAATTTTAATACTTTCATAATTTTGTATGTTTATTTTGTAAATTAAATAGTTAATTTTTATGATATTTAATGGGACAGAGTATATGCCTATGGGTTCCAAGCTCGATACTTGAGGCCCAGTAGCACCAAGCTATTCTATGTTCTTATGTGTGTCAATTTTAATATTTTCATAATTTTGTATGTTTATTTTATAAATTAAATAATTAATTTTTATCATATTTAATTAGACAAAGTATATACCTATGGGTTCGAGACTCGATATTTGAGGCCCAGTTGCACCAAGCTATCATGTGTTCTTGTATGTGTCAATTTTAATATTTTCATAATTTTGTATGTTTATTTTGTAAATTAAATAATTAATTTTTTTTATTTTTAATTTGACAGAGTATATACCTATGGGTTCCAGACTCGATATTTGAGGCCCAGTAGCACCAAGCTATCCTGTGTTCTTATGTGCGTCAATTTTAATATTTTCATAATTTTGTATGTTTATTTTGTAAATCAAATAATTAATTTTTATCATATTTAATTGGACGGAGTATATACCTATGGGTTTCAGGCTCGATACTAGAGGCCCAGTAGCACCAAGCTATCCTGTGTTCTTGTGTGTGTCAATTTTAATATTTTCATAATTTTGTATGTTTGTTTTGTAAATTAAATAATTAATTTTTATCATATTTAATTGGACAGACTATATACCTATGGATTCCAGGCTCGATATTTGAGGTTCAGTAGCACCAAGCTATCTTGGGTTCTTGTGTGTGTCAATTTTAATATTTTCATAATTTTGTATGTTTGTTTTGTAAATTAAATAATTAATTTTTATCATATTTAACTGGACAGAGTATATACCTATGGGTTCCAGACTCGATATTTGAGGCCCAGTAGCACCAAGCTATCATGTGTTCTTGTGTGCGTCAATTTTAAAATTTTCATAATTTTGTATGTTTATTTTGTAAATCAAATATTTAATTTTTATCATATTTAATTGGACGGAGTATATACATATGGGTTCCAGGCTCGATATTTGAGGCCCAGTAGCACCAAGCTATCGTGTGTTCTTGTGTGTGTCAATTTTAATATTTTCATAATTTTGTATGTTTGTTTTGTAAATTAAATAATTAATTTCTATCATATTTAACTGGACAGAGTATATACCTATGGGTTCTAGGCTCGATATTTGAGGCACAGTAGGACCAAGCAATCCTGTGTTCTTGTGTGGGTCAATTTTAATATTTTTATAATTTTGTATGTTTGTTTTGTAAATTAAATAATTAATTTTTATCATATTTAATTGGACAGAGTATATCCCTATGGGTTCGAAGCTCGATATTTGAGGCCCAGTAGCACCAAGCTATCCTGAATTCTTGTGTGTGTCAATTTTAATATTTTTATAATTTTTTATGTTTGTTTTCTAAATTAAATAATTAATTTTTATCATCTTTAATTAGACAAAGTATATACCTATGGGTTCGAGGCTCGATATTTGAGGCCCAGTTGCACCAAGCTATCATGTGTTCTTGTATGTGTCAATTTTAATATTTTCATAATTTTGTATGTTTGTTTTGTAAATTAAATAATTAATTTTTATCATATTTAATTGGACAGAGTATATACCTATGGGTTCGAAGCTCGATATTTGAGGCCCAGTAGCACCAAGCTATCCTGAATTCTTGTGTGTGTCAATTTTAATATTTTTATAATTTTGTATGTTTGTTTTGTAAATTAAATAAATAATTTTTATCATATTTAACTAGACAAAGTATATACCTATGGGTTCTAGGCTCAATATTTGAGGCCCAGTAGCAACAAGCTATCCTGTGTTCTTGTGTGTGTCAATTTTAATATTTTCATAATTTTGTATGTTTGTTATGTAAATTAAATAATTAATTTTTATCATATTTAATTGGACAGAGTATATACCTATGGGTTTCAGGCTCGATACATGAGGCCCAGTAGCACCAAGCTATCCTGTATTCTTGTGTGTGTCAATTTTAGTATTTTCATAATTTTGTATGTTTGTTTTATAAATTAAATAATTTATTTTTATCATATTTAATTAGACAGAGTATATACCTATGGGTTCGAGGCTCGATATTTGAGGCCCAGTTGCAACAAGCTATCATGTGTTCTTGTATGTGTCAATTTTAATATTTTCATAATTTTGTATGTTTGTTTTATAAATTAAATAATTAATTTTTATCATATTTAATTGGACAGAGTATATACCTATGGGTTTCAGGCTCAATATTTGAGGCCTAGTAGCACCAAGCTCTCCTGTGTTCTTGTGTGTGTCAATTTTAATATTTTTATAAGTTTGTATGTTATTTTTGTAAATTAAATAATTAATTTTTATCATATTTAACTGGACAGAGTATATACCTATGGGTTCCAGGCTCAATATTTGAGGTCCAGTGGCAACAAGCTATCCTGTGTTCTTGTGTGTGTCAATTTTAATATTTTCATAATTTTGTATGTTTATTTTGTAAATTAAATAATTAATTTTTATCATATTTAATTGGACAGAGTATATACCTATGGGTTCCAGGCTCAATATTTGAGGCCCAGTAGCACCAAGCTATCATGTGTTCTTGTGTGTGTCAATTTTAATATTTTTATAATTTTGTATGTTTGTTTTGTAAATTAAATAATTAATTTTTATCATATTTAACTGGACAGAGTATATACCTGTGGGTTCCAGGCTCAATATTTGAGGCCCAGTAGCACCAAGCTATCCTGTGTTCTTGTGTGTGTCAATTTTAATATTTTCATAATTTTGTATGTTTGTTTTGTAAATTAAATAATTAATTTTTATCATATTTAATTGGACAGAGTATATACCTATGGGTTCGGGCTCGATATTTGTGGCTTAGTAGCACCAAGCTATCCTGTGTTCTTGTGTTGTCAATTTTAATATTTTCATAATTTTGTATGTTTGTTTTGTAAATTAAATAATTAATTTTTATCATTTTTAATTGGACAGAGCATATACGTATGGGTTCCAAGCTCGATATTTGAATCCCAGTAGCACCAAGCTATTGTGTGTTCTTGTGTGTGTCAATTTTAATACTTTCATAATTTTGTATGTTTATTTTATAAATTAAATAATTAATTTTTATCATATTTAATTGGATAGAGTATATGCCTATGGGTTCCAAGCTCGATACTTGAGGCCCAGTAGCACCAAGCTATTCTATGTTCTTATGTGTGTCAATTTTAATATTTTCATAATTTTGTATGTTTGTTTTATAAATTAAATAATTAATTTTTATCATCTTTAATTAGACAAAGTATATACCTATGGGTTCGAGACTCGATATTTGAGGCCCAGTTGCACCAAGCTATCATGTGTTCTTGTATGTGTCAATTTTAATATTTTCATAATTTTGTATGTTTGTTTTGTAAATTAAATAATTAATTTTTATCATATTTAATTGGACAGAGTATATATCTATGGGTTCGAAGCTCGATATTTGAGGCCCAGTAGCACCAAGCTATCCTTAATTCTTGTGTGTGTCAATTTTAATATTTTTATAATTTTTTATGTTTGTTTTGTAAATTAAATAATTAATTTTTATCATATTTAATTAGACAGAGTATATACCTATGGGTTCCAGGCTCGATATTTGAGGCCCAGTAGCACCAAGCTATCCTGTGTTCTTGTGTGTGTCAATTTTAATATTTTCATAATTTTGTATATTTGTTTTGTATCTATCAGTATAAAAGATACTTAAACTACAGGGATTCTACGCTAAAAGGCTCTACATTTTACTACGCTAAAAGGACACTAGTCTTTAAGCAAATAAATAATCTAAACTAGATAAAAACAACAAATACATTTTAATCACAAAACAAACACAAAACACTAATATCTTAGTCCGGATAAAAATAACACACTAGTTTAATTGCAAAAAAAAAAAAAAACACAAAACAACATGGAACCACATTCAAAACAACTAATATGAATTATTATACGAGTTTCGACATAAACTAAATCGGAATACCTCGATTTATGTTTTTCGGAAAGTCGATGAATTGAAAATTTGAGTCCGAAACGAGGAAATCACAACAATAGAAGGTTTGGCTAGGATGTGGGACCTACAATCTTTTCTTTTTGTGTGACGGGTGGGGTCCACTATAATTTTTTTAGAAGAAAATTTGGGGGGGGGGGGGGGGGGGTTTAAAAATGGGGGGCTCTGGTTCGAGTGTGGGGAAGAAGGAGGGGGACCGTTTATTTATGTATGTATAGCGTGGTATATAACTGCGTTATACATATATAGCGCGGTTATATACCGCGCTATGCATAACTGTCTTATCAGCCCTGTATAGCGCGGTTTAAAAGAGCGTTATATATATATATATATATATATATATATATATATATATATATAGCGCTCTTTTAAAGAGCGCTATACTTTAACGGCCAAACTCCGTTAAAGTATAACGCTCTTTAAAAGAGCGCTATATATAAAAATGTCACTTTTTTTTTAAACACATATTTTCGTCACACTTGTCCAAAAAAATCACAAATGGGTTCTGGACTCGCATACTCTTTTTTTTTTTTTTTTTCCCTTTATCATTTACTTGGAGATGTGAGCTATTTTTCTTATGAAGACACCAATGATAAGCTGTAAATGACCAAAAAAAATAGTTAGTGACTATTTCGTTATTCTCAATCTATAATCGCTTTTGCCTGAGATAATAAGTTATTTCTGATTTTGACTTGAAAGTCGCACACTATTTCTTTACCCTTTTTCCTTTTCCTTCTTTAACTCTTTGGAAGAACCGGAGGGAAGGAGGGAGGGATTTGCTTGCGAACTTCAAGAAGTTTGTTTCTCCTAAATGAACACTTTGTTCTTAAGTCTACGTTCTTACAATAAAGACGAGGCAAATATAATGTAACATTATCAACTTTCAATTTTATTACGTAGCTTTACGCTCCTTAATGTTTTCCCCTGAAAAGTGAAAAGTGATAACCTCAAATCTGGAGTATAGAATTCTTGATGTTGTTCACCTACATCCCATTTTGTTTGACATGATTGACAAATTGGGAAGTTTTACCTTTGACTAAAATTTCCTAGAAACATATTGTAGCATTAAAAGTTTAGTTAATCTGTAACATAGCCTCAAAAAATACACTGATTCTCTTATCCCCTTTCAATTTTAGCCAAAACGTGTGTTTCAATTCTTTTTGTTTCCCTGCCTTTGTTTATATTATCTTTCTTTTGTTTTGTTGATTTATTTTATTTTTTCATTTTTATCTTTTGAAAATTATCCCACGCAAAGCCTCCACACTCCAACAGTCCAACGTGGATCTAAATAAAAAATAGTCTTTAGTCATAATCTGATCGACCCCCCGTTTAAAAAGATCCGGTAAAAGATGATATTTTCTAGTCCAACTATCCAGCCAGACAATCCTTATTCACGAATTCCAATATTGAGATATTGGATTTAAAACTAAGTTAAACTATTGCTCATATTCGGCTAGAATTACATATTTTTAGCATATTTTCGCCTCATATCTTGTGTATAAGTATTGAGGTTTGCATGGTTATTAATGCATTTTACGCTCATTACGTGTATTTGAGTATTTGAACCCTGTTTTCTTATTTAATATTTTCCATACGTGTATTTGATAATTTGTGACTTGTGGGAATTGGTGGTTTGATTTTCATGGGGTTCGGGAGTGAATTGGAATGCTTAATTTTATTTTTGAAACTTTAAGTTGGAAGAGTTGACCAAGGTTTGTCTTTTGGGTGAACGACCACAGATTGGTGATTTGATGGTTCCAATAGGTTCATATGGTGATTTTGGACTTAGGAGTATGTCCGGATTTTGAGGTTCCTAATAATTTTGAGCTTATTTATCAAAAGTTGGCAATTTGAAGTATCAGAGAGTTCTTAAGTTTGTTCTATAGTTGACACTGATGATATCGGATTTTGATTGTTGCTCCAGAACTTAGTATAGGTTCATTTTGTTGTATGGAGCTTGCGTACAAAGTTTGGTGGTGATCCAAATTGTTTAGGTTTGAACTGGACGCTTGATTGGAAGCTTGGTAGTTCTTGAACTTAAGAGAGATGCAACTTGTGATTTGATATTTGATTTGTAGATGTGATATTATTGTATATGTTTGAATGCTTTGGATAGGTCCAGGTGGTGTTTATGGACTTGTTGGTATGATTGGGTGAGTACCAGGGTAGTTCGGGTGAGTTTCGGATCACCCGAAGAATTTTTGATGTCGAAGATTTTTGCTGGTGTTAGGTTCTTCATTGCGATCACGAAGGTAGTATCGCGATCGTGGAGTGTATTTTGGAGATGGGGCAGTTACTCTTCGCGTTCACGGAAGTGGTCTCGCGTTCACAAAGAAGGAGCTGGGAACTAGAGGAAGTCTTCACGTTCGCGTAAGGCTGGTCGCATTGGCAGAATGGCTGGGCAGGTGAGTGTTTGCGTTCGCAATGGGTATCTTCTCGTTTGCGAAGGAGTCTGGGCGGAAAACATCGCATTCATGGGGGATGATGTCACGTTCGCAGAGAGTTATTTTCGCAGAAGCATACTTTTTGCTTCACGAACACGAGGCATGAGCCGTGTTCGCGAAGGATTTGTCTTGGCAGAATATTTAAATATTGTATTTCAGGAATTTCGCCCATTATCGCATATTTTGAATCCTACACTTGGAGAGGGGCAATTTTGCAAGGAGATTTTTATACAAGACTTTGGGGTAAGTGATTTCTATCCATTTATGGTATTTTTTCAAGAATTTACATAGATTATGAATACCTAAAATATGAAATTTTGAGATAAATTTGGGGGTTTTTCCTACAACTTAGTAGAGTAAAATTTGAGATTGTGTGCTTTGATTTGGTCTTAGATTAAAAAACCAAATACATATTTGGACTCGTGGGGTTATAGGTAGTCGGGATCTACTCCTTGACTCGGGTTTTGACCATGTAAGACGAGTTGATTTTTGTTGACTTTTAGGGATTTAATTAAATATTGAAGCTTTATCATTATTAATTATTTCTTATGACTTTGTTTGACATTATTCAGTTGTAATTGACTAGATTTGAGCCATTCGGAGGCCGATTTGCAAGGGAAGGCGTTCTTGGAGTATTGACTTTGCTCGTTTGAGGTATGTATCTTGTCTAATCATTTTGTGAGGGAATAACCCTTATGATGTAATCTTATTTCGCTAATTGAAATGTATAAAAAGTAATGTATATGCGAGTTGACGAGCATATATGCAGGTGCTATGCATGATTTCGACTGAATTAGACTTTAAGCTTCTATTATACCTTTTTCAGATTGTGTGCTTCCTATGATTTATGTTTTGATATTTTGTATGACTACATGAGTTTCTTGAATCATGCTAGAGGCTATGTGTAGGCTTCATTTCCTATTTTAGCATGATACTCATTATTATTTAACATACCCATCTGATCTGAGTTGTAGTTATACACTTCGTACATGCATACACCTTAGCATGCTATTTTCCTCAGTCCATGGGTGTATTGATATCCATTGTTCGTGTACATGTGGTCTTGTATGTGCCTTATGTGCGACGGACTGAATTGATAGCACGTGAGTTTTCAATGCGGTTGTTATGATTATGCCACGTGATTTTTCCGTACAGCGTGTGGATAAGGATCCATCTCCCCTAGGGCCGTCCTCTCGTATTTTTCCTTGATGACGTGCACGTGGATTATAGAAATTGAACAATTTTTGGAATTTGTGTATCTTATCTATATGCAAGCTCCTTCGATGTGTCTCAGAATTTATACATGCCTTTTTGCATATTT
This sequence comes from Nicotiana tomentosiformis, assembly GCF_000390325.3. Classification (NCBI taxonomy): domain Eukaryota; kingdom Viridiplantae; phylum Streptophyta; class Magnoliopsida; order Solanales; family Solanaceae; genus Nicotiana; species Nicotiana tomentosiformis. Next base: position 38,605,933 of record NC_090822.1, read on the forward strand.
TTTCTATATGATTGTAAGGCCCTGTAAAATTTCACAAAGGAAAAATAATGTTTCGTGGTACCGAATTGGCTTACGTATTTGAGGATTGTATAAATTCTTCGCGGCGAGCTTGCTCGCCGTGGCTCGGATATTTTGGATTGAACAATGCACCAAAAAGTAAAGGAAAAATTTAGGCAGAAGAAATGCACTTTTGCGGTCCACTCTGCGGACCGCATAATGGCCGCAGAGTGAGGCAGCTATTTGGGCCAATTTTAATGTTAATTTCGCGGCCAATTATGCGACCGCATAACCATTTCGCGGGCCGCACTTTGATCTGTTGCCCTGTTGACTACGACACCTGTGCCAGAGGGTTGACCTTGCCAGAGGGTGCAGATGGATTTGTGATATATTGTGATGTTTCATGAATTGGGCTTGGGTATTAATGCAACAGGGCAAGGTGATAGCTTATGCTTCTAGGCAACTCAAGAAACATGAAAAAAACTATCCAACACATGACTTAGAACTTGCGGCGGTGGTACTTGCATTGAAATTTTGGTGTCATTATCTATATGGGGGTCCATGTGGATATATTCACGGACCATAAGAGCCTTCAGTATATTTTCAAACAGTAGGAATTGAATCTGAGGCAGGGAAAATGGCTTGAGTTACTCAAGGACTACGACATTGATATTCTATATCATCCGGGGAAGACTAATGTTATGGCGGATGCTCTTAGCCAGAAATCTATGGGCAGTTTAGCACACTTGAGGCATATCAAAGTCCATTGGCCAAGGAAGTTCACCGATTGGCTAGTATGGGAGTTCGTCTTGTAGACTCTAGTGAAGGAGGGGTGATTGTGCAAAATAGGGCTGAATCGTCACTTGTTGTGGAAGTCAAAGAGAAACAATACAACGAACCATTGCTGGCACAATTGAAAGAGGGGATTCATAAACATATGACCATGGCCTTTTCTCTTGACATGGATGATGGTACACTAAGGTACTAAGGACGACTATGTGTTCCAAACATGGATGGTCTCTGGGAAAGAATTATGACTGAAGCTCACACTTCTAGGTATTCCGTGCACCCGGGTTCTACAAAAATGTATCATGATCTTAAGGAAGTCTATTGGTGGAATGATATAAAGAGAAATGTAGCGGACTTTGTGGCGTGATGTCCAAATTGCCAGCAAGTAAAGGCTGAACACTAAAGGCCCGGTAGGTTGGAACAGAACATAAAAATTCCAATATGAAAGTGGGAAATGATTAATATAGACTTTGTGGTAGGACTGCCGCGCACTCCGCACAAGTTTGACTCAATTTGGGTGATTGTGGATCGACTCACGAAATCAGCATACTTTTTGCCGGTTAAGTCTACTGACACAGCAGAACAATATGCCCAGTTGTATATCAAAGAAATAGTCAGGTTGCATGGCACTCCAGTTTTCATCATTTCTGATCAGGGAGCACAATTCACTGCTAAGTTTTGGAAGAAATTTCAGCAAGGTTTGGGTACTCAGGTGAATCTTAGTACAGTCTTTCACCCACAGACAGACGGGCATGCAGAGTGGACTATTCAAATGCTCGAGGATATATTGCGTGCTTGTGTTCTAGACTTCAAAGGTAGCTGGGATGATAATTTTTCACTCATAGAATTTGCCTACAACAATAGTTATTATGCTAGAATTCAGATGGTACTGTTCGAGACTTTATATGGAAGGAGATGTAGATCTCCCATTGGGTGGTTCGAAATTGGAGAAGCAGAGTTGATAGGGCCAGACCTCATACATCAGGCTATGGAAAAAAGTTAAAATCATTAAAGAGTGGTTGAAGACTGCTCAAAGTCATTAGAATTCCTATTCAGATGTTCGTCGTAGGGATTTAGAGTTCAAAGAAGATGATTGGGTATTCTTGAAGGTTTCCCCCATGAAAGGTGTAATGCGATTGGTAAGAAAGGAAAATTGAGTTTGAGGTATGTCGGACCGTACGGAATCATTCAAAGGATCGATGAGGTGGCATACAAGCTTGAGCTACCACCTGAGATGTCACTAGTGCACCGGTGTTTCATGTGTCTATGTTGAAGAAAGTAGTTGGAGACCCGACACTCATTATTCCGGTTGAGACTATTGAGGTTAATGAGGAATTGACTTATGAAGAGATTCCAGTTTTTATTATTGATCGACAAGTCCGAAAGTTGAGAAATAAAGAAATTACATCCATGAAAGTGCTATGGCGAAACCAACAGATTGAAGAGGCTACTTGGGAGGCCGAGAAAGAAATGAAGAAAAAGTATCCTTACTTGTTTGAACAGCTATGTATTTACAAAGTTGTAATCTATGAAAATTCTAAGAGTTACTTCCTATGAATTATGTATCATTGTACACTTGATGTTAAGGGTGTTCCATTTCTTGTAAAATATTGCTTCTGAGGCCACGGCTGGTGTTGTTCTTTTGTTATATTCATCGGATTATGTATATTTTGTTAGGATTGATTTTTGGAATTCTCTGACAGGTGGATAGGCCTAGTTACAGGGGAGACTCTAGCGAAATTTTTGGAAATTTAGGGAGTTAGCCAAATTTTAAAAATAATGATGAGTGAGAATTAACAGTTAGGCCACATTTGATGCTAATAGCAGATTTTGACCCTCATTCGAGGACGAATGATCTTAAGTGGGAAGAATGTAAGGCCCCGTAAAATTTTGCAAAGGAAAAATAATGTCTCGCAAGCTCACCGCGACTCGGACTTTTTGGGTTGAACAATGCACCGGAAAGTAAAGGAAAAATTTGGGCAGAAGAAATGCACTTCTACGACCCACTCTGCGGCCGCAGAATCACTCTGCGGACCGCATAATGGCCGCAGAGTGAGGCAACTATTTGGGCTAATTTTGATGTCAATTTTGCGGCCAATTATGCGACCGCATAACCATTTCACGGGCCGCACTTTGATCGCATAATCATCCTTGGGATTTTGCGGAAAGAGATTCTGCAGCGCGTTATGCGACCGCAAAACAGGTTTGCGGCGCATTATGCGACCGCAGAACTGGTCTGCGGACTGAATAACGGCCGCAAAGTGAGGCAGACCAACCTAGTTCCGGAGGGCCATTTCGCGGATAACATAAACATTATGCGGTCGCATATGCGACCGTAGATCCTGTTTCGGGGCAACATTTTTGGATTTTTATAACCCAACCCTACTTCGTTAAATAAGCGATTTTTACCATTTTGAGCTAAAATCTGATGTTTTAGAGAGAAGGGAGAGTGTCTTAGAGAGAGAGGAAACCCTAGGCTAAATTATCATCAATCTTTGCTCAAATCTTGAAGGATTAACAAGGAAAACTCACAAAGTCTTCATCCCAGAGGTAAGATTCTACACCCTAACCCCCCATCTGAAATTTTATCTAGAATTGGGTAATTTGTAAGATAAATTTTGGGCATGTGAGTTGTCCATCTTGCATGCATGTAGATTGTTGAGCTAAGAATGTGTTACACCTCATGTTTTCATACATGAAAGTACTCCATAAGTAAATTGATGGAATCTCGAAAATGAGATGTTATATCCCGCATTTTTGTATGTTAAAGTTTCGTCGTAAGTTAATCGACGTAAGCTCGGGAATGAGATTATTTTAAGATTATAAGTATTACGCGATTTCAAACAAGTGATAAGTAAATTCGTGAAGGTGAGAGGGTAAGCGAATCGAAGAAAGTGAGTTTCATCGAAGTTTGTCAATTTGGGATAAAATATAGTCCGAGCTATAATACCCGATATTTATGGACTAGTACCATACAAGGTACCCCATAACCACGATAGTAGGGTACATAAACCGTGTTAAAAGTGAGTAGTATTTTAAGTAATTTGAGATAATTCTTAATTATGTGGGTAATTGGTTAATTATTGGTTAATGGAAGATTAATTAATTAATTAAGGAATTAGTGAATAATAAATCAAGATCTTGGATAAAGCCTAAAAGGCCCCAACATGGCAGCCCACCATTCCAAATTAGTGACTTTTAAGTCACATTTCAAGGTGGCAAAAATTGGTGAGTTAGTGGCTTAGTCATCTTGCAAAGTGAGGTCCACCCCTATAATAAATCACTTAAGGAGATGGATATCTCTATAATAGGAGGAAAGGAAGGCTTTAGCCAATTCATATGAGAATTCATGTGGTAATAACTGATCTCTTGAAACAAAATTCAAACGAAAATTCTTAGAATCTTAGCAACGTGAGATTTTGCAGTTTTAAGGGAGTACGGTGCAATCTTTCTCAAGAATATCATACGGATTCTCCCCTACTTCGATCCGTCGTTATGTGTTTTATCGCAATTGACGTGTATTAGAGGGATTGTAAATAGAATTAGCTCAGGTATGTTAAGGCTATCCCTTCATTCCTTTTGGCATAATCCATACGATGCAAACGAAATAAGCAAATGCACAACTTTCATAAATGACTCTATTCATAGAAATACTAGAGATGCCTATGTTCTTGATTCCTCATGTGTCCTATTGTTCTATCATCTGTTCATGGGTCTCAGAAAATACGTAAATTGATAAAGTTTACTTCATGACATTAATCAAAGGTATAATGGTCTTATGATATTCTGAGAGATTTTATTGACGTACTTCTCATGCATTGCATTCATTCCTACATGTACATTGACCCATGACCAGATAGAGTTATATACGCGTATATATATGTATATATATATATATATATATGGAATGTGGGAAAAGGTTACGGTATTATATATGCACCACCACCTGATTAGCTGGTATACATTGATGATTTTGCCCACAGTGGTCGAGATGATATGATGGGATGCCCTCAGAGGCTTGATTATGTTATGTACGCATATATCTATGCATGGTATGACATTTATACACATATGCATGACATTATAAATATTAATGATTTACAGAGTTATTCAGACTTACATGTTGAGTCTTTTTGCCCGGGGACTCTACGTTTCATGCTCGCAGGTCCCGATAGACAAGTTGAGAGCCCTCCAAGTAAGTTATCAGCTCAGCGGAAGGTGTTGGTACGCTCCATTTGCTCCGGAGTTGCCTATTTGGTCAGTATGCATTGGACACGTATCGATTGGTACGTCGGGACCTTGTCCCGGCCTTATGATGATTATGTACTCTTAGAGGCTTGTATACATATGTCATGTATATGAAAGATTGTATGGCCTTGTCGGCCTATGTTCAGTGTACGAGTGATCATTTTGGTCTTATAGGCCAGTATGTCATATGTATAAGTTTGTATTCCCTCATACTTTATTCTGGTTCATTTACCTATGATAGAATGATAGAATGATATGAAAGATATGTTACGTTGGTACTCGGTTGAGTAAGGTACTGGGTGCCCATCGCGGCCCATTAGTTTAGGTCGTGACAGAATGGTAGATAATGGGTTTGGGATGATGGAATCCTCCATAAAAGGACCTTGAAACTTTAATGCACACCTAGTGTTTGATAAAATGCTCAAATGAGCTAGAACCATGATCATCTTCCTAATTTTAGTTCAACTTGTTATATTTGTACAATAGATTGAAGTTGCTAAGAATTACGGAACATTTTAGAGTTTAAGGAAGCCCAATTGAGGTATGTTGGCTAAACTCTTCTCTTAGAATTGAATCCCACAATATTCATGTAATTTATGTAAGTCCCGAGTGGTTCATTATAAAATTGGCTATTCCGAGTAAGATTGGGTTGAAAGATATATGTTCAATAAGTATCCCAAATGCTTTATTTATGTTATGTTATCAATTGAGAATGTGTTAAAAATATGTGTTGTGCATTAAAAATATTCGACTTCAAGTCAAGTTCAAACGAAGGCTATTATGCCAAATTTTGTGAAGAATCTCTATGTGCCTTAGACTCTTAATTGTTCACCTAAGTACTACATACCTTGATTTGAATTATTGTTGATGGTGAAGATGTTAGAAAGTGAAAAGGTGAGCATGAAATACTATATACGGCCAATATGCCAAGAATGATTTTATAATTATGGCCACTAGTGCCAATGAAATAAAAAGATGTGAAAGAAGTATGAAATGCGATGATTGATATAAAAAGATTGATGTCTCGAATAAGACAACCTAGCCGACCGGGTCATGATCGGAACCCATATATGTATGTACATGTTTGATTGTGAGTATCATTGATAACTCTCGCTACTACCTCGTCGAGGTTAATCATGATACTTACTGAGTATATGAGGTCGATTATGCTCATACTAAACTCTGCACTTAACTGTGCAAATCCAGGTGTGGGACTCAACTGAGTATCGAGAGTTGGTGTTGTTATGTGGCGTCTCTTTTTAATTCTTTCACTAATGTTATTGTTACAGACAGTATACTATATTAGTGGACTTGTATTCATATTTTACAGCTCATGACTAAATGTTACTAGTTTATAAGGATTTGTTGTATTGATCGATATATATCCATGTTTATTGGACTTTCAGACTCAATTTTTATGTATTTGTTATTATTTTTTGAAAATGTATTTTGATTGGCTTTCCTAATAAGTAGGTTAGGCGCAATCATGGCCGGTGATGGTTTTAGGTCGTGATAGCTAGATATCAGAGCCCTGGATTGCTTAGGTCTTATGAGTCATGAGCATGTCTAGTAGAGTCTTGTGGATTGGTACGAATACGTCTGTACTTATCTTCGAGAAGCTACTAGGCTGCTAGGAAAACTTCTCTTTCTTTCATTTTCCATCGTGCAAGTTTGTTTATTTCGAAGTTTGAATCTTTGCTCTTCTATTATCTTGCAGACGATATGGATACGATCTTCTGGAGTAGTAGAGCAGGCGCTAGTACCTTAGGCCGGGAGATGCCGGGGTCGAGGTAGAGGCAGGGGTTGAGCAAGCGGCTCAGTTAGTGGCCCTGCTATAGTAGCCACCATGGAGCCACTAGTAGCTCCCATTAAGGAGCGGATTCCTGATCATGTTGAGCCAGTGGGACTAGCTCAAGTACCTAAGGAACCTATTGCTACACCTGCACTCCAGGAGACTTTGGATCATATTCCGAGTGTGTACTAGAGTTTGACTCAGGCGGGTATGATCCCGATTGCACCAGCTACTTCACAGGCTGGGGAAGAGCCCAAACTCTTGCTGAACGTACACAAGAGAAGCTGGCTCATGGTTACCAGATACCGGGAGTTCTGTCGGTGCAACCAATAATTGTAGTTCAGGCCAAGATTAGGCCAGTCTTGACTTTAGAGGAGCAAAAGAGGATGGAGTGATTTGAGAGACTTCATCCTCTCCACTTTAGTGGAGAGCCTTATGAGGATGCACATGATTTTTTGATAAGTGTCATCGAATTCTTCGTAGTTTGGGTTTAATGGACTCAAACGTAGTTTATTTCGTTACTTTCCATCTAGCAAGGGCCAGCTTACAGATGGTGACAGATTTATGAGCTGAGTGGGCTAGTTGGCGCAACACTACTCACATGGTTTTAGTTCTCAGTTCTTTTCCGTGAAGAAGTTTATTCAACAGACTCGTAGAGATGAGCTGCGCAGTGAGTTTGAGCATCTATGCCAAGATGGTATAACTGTGACTCAGTATGAAATGATGTACACAGAGCTGGCATGTCAAGATATGTTCTTGATCCCTACTGAGAGGGAGAGGATAAGAAGGTTCATTGAAGGCCACAAATTTGGTACCCGAGAGGTCGAGACTGATACTACTTTTCATTAGTTGTGGAGATTTCCAGGCGCTTAGAGCATACTCGTAGATGGGAGAGAGAGGAGCGAGATGCCAAAAGGTCCGGTAGTTTTGGTGGTGCCTCATCTGGAGGCCAGAGGCATCACAGTAGTGGCTGTCCTTTTAGGCATGTTCAGTCAGCCCATTAGGTTCATCGTCAGTCAGCCATGGTTCATATAGTGCTCGCCCATGCTAGCCGTCTTTTAGTGCACTGGCAGCATAGAGTTCATACCGTGCTCCATTTGTTTAAGGTTCTTTGGGTCCTTAGGGACAGTCACAGAGCCACGACCTTGCTAGAGGAAGGGTTACTTCTAGTGTGGAGACTTGAGTCATCTCAAGAGGGATTGTCCCAGGATTTTGAGCAGTGTACCACGTCAGCGCACCCAGTCCATGATTCCGGCGCCAATAGATACATCACCCATGCAACCATCTATGAGTGGAGCCTAGTCTATTCTAGGTCATCCAAGAAGGGGAGGTCAGTCAAGTTGAGGTCATGCCCATTTTTATACATTCTCGGATAGGCTACAGGTAGTTGCTTCAGATGATGTGATCACATGTATTGTTTCCATGTGCCATATGGATACATGGTATTATTTGACCTTGGTTTCACTTATTCTTATATGTCAACATATTTTTCTTCTTGTCTGGATATGCAACATGATTATCTTGATATTCCTATTTATGCGTCCACATCGGTGGTAGATTCTATTATTGTGGATCGAGTTTATCGATCTTGTGTGGTCACTATTTGTGGTTACGAGACGAGGATGAATCTATTGTTATTAGATATTCTGGATTTTGAGGTAATCTTGGGTATGGATTGCTTATCTCCATATCATGCTTATCTCCATATCATGAAATTTTTGGATTCACTAGCATTCTTGGCCACATGGTTTCTAGTGATAGGATCAAGGTGGATATGAAGAAGATTGAGGTAGTTTAGAGTTGTCCTAGGCCTTATACCACTCTTGAGATTAAGAGTTTCTTGGGTTTGGTTAGCTACTATCATCGCTTTTTAGAGGGGTTCTCTTCTATTATAGCTCCATGGACCAAGTTGGCTCAGAAGGGCTCTCCGTTCAGATGGCCTGACGAGTGTGAGGAGAGCTTTCAGAAGCTCAAAACAATTTTGACAACAATTCTAGTGTGGTTTTGCCTTCAATATTGGGGACGTACAATATCTATTGAGATGCTTCACACGTTGGCCTTGGTTGTGTGTTGATGGAAGACTGTAGGTAATTGCCTATGCATCACGCCAGTTGAAGCCCCATGAGAAGAATCGTGCGGTTCATGAATTGGAGTTAGCAACTATTGTGCACACGCTCAAGATTTGGAGGCATAACTTAAATGGCGTGTCATGTGAGGTTTACACTATCTTCATTAGAGTCTTAAACATTTTTTCAACCAAAAGGATTTGAATTTGTGGCATCAGAGGTGGTTGGAGTTGTTAAAGGATTATGATATCACCATCTTGTATCATATGGGGAAGGAAAATGTGGTAGCAGATGCCTTAAGTAGAAAGGTGCACAGTATGGGGAGTTTGGCATTTATTCCAGCTATGGAGAGGCCTTTAGCTATGGATGTTCAAGCATTGGCCAATAGATTGGTGATATTGGATGTTTCTAAGCCTAGTAGAGTCCTTGCTTGTGTCGTTGTTGTCGTTCTTGTTTGAGCGCATTAAGGCTTTCCAGTATGATGCTCCATTTGCTTGTCTTTATGGATACGGTGCATCAAAGTGGTGCTAAGGAGGTGACTATTGGTAATGATGGTGTATTGTGAATTCAGGGTCGGATTTTGTGTTCCTAACATTGTTGGCTTAAGCGAGTTGATTCTTGAGAAGGCTTACAGTTCACAGTATTCTATTAACCCAGGTGTTACGAAGATGTATCGTGATTTGAAGCAGCATTATTGGTGGATGAGGATGCATATATACATTATTGGGCATGTTTCACGGTGTTTGAACTATCAACAGGTCAAGTACGAGCATCAAAAATTGGGTGGTTTGCTTTAAAAGATTGATATACCGAGTGAAAGTGAGAGCGTATTACTATGGAATCTATGGTAGGTTTGACACAGTCTTTGAGGAAGTTTGATGCCATTTAGGTCATTATTGTTTTGTTTACCAAGTTGGCGCATTTCATTCCGGTTATAACTTCTTACATTTCAGAAAAGTTGGCTCAGACCTACATCATATAGATTGCTCGCTTGCATGTGTACCTATCTATATTATTTTAGACCGCGTCACTCAGTTTAGATCACACTTTTGTAGAGCGTTTCAGAGTGAGTTGGCCACACGGGCATAACTCAACACTGCGTTTCACCCTTAGATAGATGGGTAATCCTTGCGGACCAATTAGATAATTGAAGATATATTTAGGGAATGTGTTGTTGATTTCGGAAGCCAGTGGGATCAGTTTCTACTTTTAGGGGAGTTTGCCTACAACAACATCTACCAGTGTAGCATCCAAATGGCTCCATATGAGGCCTTATATGGAAGGCGGTGTCATTGTTTTATTTGTTGGTTTGACCCTAGGGAGGCTAAGTTGTTGGGGACAGATTTGGTGTTTGATGCTTTGGATAAGATGAAGTTGATTCAGGAGAGGCTTTACACAGCTCAATCCAGACAGAAGATTTATGTGACTAGAAGGTTCACGATGTGGCATTTATGGAAGGTGAGAAGGTTCTTCTTTGAGTTTCACCTATGAAGGATGTGATGAGGTTTGGGAAGAAGGGAGAGTTGAGCCTGAGGTTTATTGGTCCATTTGGCATATTGGAGAGAGTTGGCGAGGTTTTTTAAAGACTTGCTTTGCCTCCTAATATTTCAGGGGTTTATAGGTGTTTCATGTTTCTATTCTTCAGAGGTATCATGAAGATAGGTCGCATGTACTCAACATAGTGCAATTAGATGAGAGTCTGGCTTACTAAGAAGAACAAGTGGTCATTTTTGTAGAGTGGTTCAGAAGTTGAGGTCTAAAGATATTGCATTGGTGAAGGTTCAGTGGAAATCCCAATATATCGTGGAGGCTACGTGGGAGACCGAATCATATATGCAGAGCAGATTTTCTCATCTTTTCAGCAGTTCAGGTACATTTCTAAACTCGTCAGAGGACGAACATTTGTTTAAGGGGCGGAGAATGTAACGACTCGACCGGTCGTTTTGAGTTTTTGAACCACATTCCCCTATTTGATGTTTCCCATACATGTATTTGATGATTTGTGACTTTCGGGGATGGGCAATTTGGCTTTCATAGGGTTCGGGAGTGAATTGGAACACTTAGTCATATTTTCGGATTTGAATTTCGAGATTCTTAGAAGATTTTGAGCTCATTTTCCGAAAGTTGGACATATAAAGTATTGGAGAGTTCTTAAATTTGTTCTGTAGTTAATGTCACGCCCCAAACTAGGGGAGCACGACCGGCTCTCAACCGAGAGAACCCGGCCGAGCAAGCCTGTTAGATTTCCTTCTACCCAAACTCATCCATGAATAAAGAGGAGATACTCCATTAATCAAACACTAAAAATATTTTGTTAACAACTTTCTTTTCATTCCCATTAGCAGCTTCATTCATAATTTTCAAAATATTATGAATTTATAGAATTAATGAAAAACAGGATTTTCAAATACCAATATTTCTAGTTCAATTCCCAACATCAACCACAACCCACAACCTGTCTACAGAGCCTCTAAGTACAATAGAAGAGTAATATGTGAATGCGGGCAACAAGGCCCCGGCTATACCTCAAAATACAGTACATGAGAAACAAAAGATACACGACCCCGAAATGAAGTGAGGCTCACCAAATCCGCTGAAAAGAGTGTACTGCTATCACTGATCAATGCTGCCTGCTGTAGAACTACTTGCATTCATTAAAGATGCAGTTCCCCCGGGAAAAGGGATGTTAGTGCTGTCAAATAATACTAGTATGTATAGCTAAAAGTCCTCTTTCAAAATAGAATGCCCATACAAGAAAAGACAACACATGGAAACAACAAGTCATAATCAACAATATCCAAATGTCCAGTTAAAACATAATAATTTTTCAAAATACAAACTTCATATATAATTTTGGTTGGGAGATCATTAGCACCGATATACCACCGTCTTTGTTAGCACGGAGTCCGATCACACCCAATCAGCTAGGCCATCTCCCCACGAACAATGGGGTTTGACAGGTGATGCGAAAGAAAGTTGTTACCAAGAGTAGTACCACTATGTGCGCAACATGGCATCCGATTTCTATCCGATCAGCTAGGTCATTTTCCCGCATATGCCGTGTGGGTTGACTTTTTCAATCCACAATTATTACCAGTTTCATCCCAATTAAGGGAAATAATATCACAATTTTACAAATATTTCAATTTCATCCCAAATAAGGGGAATAATCACAATCCACCGCTACACCGGCACATGTAGTTTCAGGTGTGGGCCTTATGACCCACCCTTCCTCGGTTTTGCTAATGATGATCCCAAAAATATTTTTGATTTGATTTGGACATAGAGGTAACATAAATACAATTGTACTCACCTCAACATCTTTGACATTGTATAAATTCTCATTAGTATTTCTAGTCATTCACAACGACAATATTTCCTTGGCTCATTTGGCCATTCACAAGATTTTGTTTTTATTCCTGGCACGATAGCCGTATTTTATATTCCACACTTTCACCTCTTTCAATTTCAAAGATCACTATCAAATACCAACATATAGAATATTTCAGAAATTATATACTTCAAATCCATTTGTAATGGAAATTTAAACACAAATTATTTCTTCCCAAAGAATGGGGCATACCAACGAGCAATAGAAACACACATCAAAATAAAAAACAATCAATACACCATTTATTCTTGCAATACTCTTCCCCCCAAAAAATAATGTACAACTTCAACATATGAGTATGTAAGAACTCGAATCACACTGGATATATTTATAAAGCAAAGCATTAGTTAAAGCAGCTACTTTGGGCATGAATTGAGTACAAAAGCTTTTAGGCAATTCTATTTTCGAAATCGTTTATAAACAATTGAGTCGAGTCTCATTTCATATTCTTTATCGCATCCTCTCAAATCATTTGCACTACTAGCCACAATCATAACTTAAATTCTTGGCACGTTTCTCACACTTTATATCCCCAGTTTACGTATTTCACTTCCATCCATCTTTATAGATTATTAACAATTCTAAATCAAGACTTTAGGTACACATATGAGCAATTAAGAGTCTTAGGAATATTGAGATTTTCTCACACAATTTGGCTTCATAACCTTCATTTGGAACACGACTCAAAGATATAGCATTTTAATACATATATCATTCTTGAACACATTCCCAAAGGATAACATAATGTGATAGGAACATTCGGGACAAGTTTTGATTACACAATTCTCATCACTTTGCTTATTTAGAACAATCGAATTTATTGGGAACAACTCGGAACATAGAATAAGGAACTTGAGACAACCATACTTGGAACTTACAGGAACATCATGTAATTCAATACCAAGAGAGAAAGTTTAGCCAACATACCTCGCTTTGATCTTTCCTTAAATTACTACGACGTTCCGAAAATCCTAGAAATCCCAATCTAGTTTGAGACATAACAAAATTGAACCATAGTTAGGAAGATATTCGTGGCTTCAGCTCATTTGAGCATTTTATCAAAAACTATGTGTGCAAATTGGTTATAAGGTTCTTCCATAAGACTTCCTTCACTTCACAACCCAATCTTTACCCATTTGAGCTCAACAATCTTCCCACAAACCTTATTGGTACATGCATGTATAAATAATACTCTTAAACCCAAGAATGATACTCTTAATCAACCATCTTCTACCCAAATTCGAAATTAAAAACTAGGGTATGGAACATTACCTCTTAGATGAAGAACTTGCGGGATTTCTTGTTGGATTTCAAGGCCTGAGCAAGATTTGATAAACAAGGGCTTAGGAATTACTCCTCTCACTCTAGGGAACTTTCCCCTCTCTAAAACAATTAGATTATCCCTCCAAAATGACCCTAATATCGTTCTATAGGAACTAGGGTCAGGTTATGAAATTAGAAAAACGGACCCTAAAACATCCGGACCGGGCTACAGACCAGGCTAGGCACGGTCTATAGCGAGCTATAGACCAGGATTCACGAGCGATATAGCATGGTCTAGCGCACTACAGACCTGGTTTCGCGAGGGTTATAGCACGGTCTAGCACACTACAGACTTGGCTTCGCGAGGGTTATAGCACAGTCACATTCTTCCAGTCTTTCTGAATTTGAACATAACTTCTTGTAAGAGTGTCAAAATGATAAACGGTTTGAAGCGTTAGAAACTAGACTCAAAGAGATTTAATTTTATAGGTAGATCACCTCCAAAGTCGCTATAGTCTGGTAGCAGCATGTGTTTGAAGTAGTATCTTGTGCGAATTGAGACATCCTTTCCACTTAATGTTTCCAACTTGATCCACACGAATTCTTGCCATTCACAAAACTCCTTAGTATGTTTCAACACACCTTAAACATATATTTTTCATTTCAAAATAATGTGGTTCTATCCCATGGGTCTCGTTTAATGCTCGAACACGTTATTCCCAAATACCGTTGGCGCACTTTAAAATCTTCAATCATCAGTAAATTTTTAACGGGGCCTTACATTCTCCTCCGCTTAGGATCATTCGTCCTCGAATGAGGAGTAGAATCCGTCCCCAGACACTTAATTTAACACATCTCCTCTTTCGCACATCTCAAACTCCCAAATTTGACTAACTCCCAAATTTTTCAAAATTTTCGACAAAGTTTCCTTTGTATTCGAGCCTATCTACCTGTTAGAGAATTACCAAAACCAGTCCTAACAACATATCCACAACTCCACAAAGCATCACAATATATATCAACAACATTAATCTCAATATTACATGCATCATATTAACAAAAGTGATATCTGGACATGAGCTGCACATATTTAAATCATAACACATATAAAGTGCCTTTCGATCCACAATCATTTGACTATACACTCAAGTGAGAACATTTTTTTTCCTTAACACTTTTGGACCTCAAGGTGGCATCCTAGACTTACAGACTTCGTCATAACCTGTTAACGGAGGAAATCTCAACTCTCGGACTTATCTAACAAGGATGGAAAATAGATACCCCTCACAATCCAATTATCCTTTAACTTCACCTTCACTAGCTTTCACCGGAATGATAGACAAAGGATTTACAACTACTTTAATAGACATAGACATATGATACACCGTGTACACGGTGGACAATAATAGGGGAAATATCATACTCATAGCTTGGCCTATTTCCTTCAAGATTTCATAAAGCCTAATGTGACTACACATACTTTACCTTCCTTAACAATTCACCCAACATATTCATAGTGAAAATCTTGAGAATAACCTGTTCACTTTCTTCAACTCTAAACCCCTACGCCGAACACCCAAACTAAACCTATGGCGACCTCCAGCACTTACTCTAAGATGTGCTTAGCTTGAATATGACCAGAAAACTTCCTATCCATTATATTTGATCACTGGATGATGATGCTTCTTTGACATGTTTGAACCTTCAACCCCCATAGCTTACTATAAATAGGAACAACGAGGTCTGAGATTGGGCTGGAATTATTCAAAATCCATTAACATGCCGAAAAGGGTATTTTAAGAGGTTATATTCTAAGAGACATAAGGGTGGCCACTAATAGTGCTTCCACGATTAATCATTATGACAAAATCATCGATTCAACAAATGAAGCATAGAGTTGCCTTGTAGGCATTGATAATGTAGGAAAAATCAATTTAACTCGAAATGAGAATATTCTGGTACCCTGAATGTGATATGGGTTTTAAAATACATGAAATTGCATTATTCTCTTAACAGGTTCTAGCACAAGGGATCTATGCAACAAGCCCATGAGGATGAAAAAGAAGTCGAACACTTGTGAGATTATTATCATTCTCACAACTTAACCTTTGCCAATAGTTGATCCTATATGAGAGGACTAGATATACGACGAATTTGTGAAAATCTCAAATTTCCCAGAAACTTTTATGCGGACAAGTTACCCCTTTCAATTGACAGCTACACATATGATAGGTGCTGAGATATGCTCTTATGTTACTAGACGGTGAAAAGGATTCATGATAATATACACAAAGGAACAAAGTGATTGTTCAAACCATAGGAGCCACATACACCGGAGAGAAAAAGATTGGCTCAAGAAGGATCTCAACACTAGGCTGCTTTACATTGGATTTGATACCACATAAGTAAACTTTATGACTGTCCATGCATAAGCACAAGTGAGCCGATGTTATCCATTTGAATCAAAACATTCTATAAGAAATTCATCAGGTATAGTCCCTTGTTGAGAATTTAGGGAAGCAAGTGGGAAGTATTAATCCTAGAGTTATAACTCAATTTGAAGGACATAATTATAGAGCGTAATTCCACAGGAGGTTGTAAATAAGAGAATTTGTGAAAGAGTGGCTTCATGAATAATGCGTCTCATCCAGAAAGTAAGTACATGCAATATTTTGTGATTCAACATTTTGGTTAAGACCATATTTATGTAGGCCTCCTCAATATGGATGTACATATACAACAAGGAAAATAATGCGGTGTTCATAATGATGTACTAAGGAGTGACTTACTTGATGACTTTAGATTGACAGGGCAGTACCTTAATTGATGCCCCTCTATTCCACATCCAAAACATACATTAGTACCATAGTGACACACCCCCGGATGACGTCTCATACACTTCACACAACGAGGATGGGGTACACTAAATTGACTCGCCCCACTTACCTGATATTTACCCTTTTTGCATACATCATAAGCATTCCCCTTAGTCTTCCTCCCAGCCTTCATGGCAGGAGTAACAATCTCTACAATAGCTCATTGTATGGACCTTTGGAATTTCCCAAATCTACCACCCCTAACACGCTTCTGAGCATACTCACAACATGACGCCAAATGTTTATTCCCGCACATTGGGTAGATTGGGATGGGTGTATCCAACCTAGGGCATTTGTTCTTCTTGTGCCCCCTATATCCACAGCCATAACATATTTCAAGAATCATCCAACATAAACTCGAGTGGCTATTATTTCATATCAAACATTCCAGCTTATTGGTACAAATAACCCTCTTTCGTTTCTTAGGTTATCTCACCATATGATCTAGTGGCGTGGTGACATTAATAGGAATAGGGACATTTCCCCTAGAAACTGGTTCTTTCATTTCCTCCTCGATGCCTCAAACTTGTGGGTTACTCATATGGAAAATGAGACATGACGAGGAATTTAGCTTCCTATCTTGAGCTCTATCGCACGATCTGGCGTATCAAAGAAGTATGAAATTCCTAAATGTCTATGTAGCCTCCTCATTATAGATGTGGTCGACAACACACCGATAAGAAGGACTCTACTAGACATGGCTCTGAGACATTCTAGGACACTTTAAAACCTTAGGCTCTGATACCAAGTTTGTCACGCCCCAAACTCGGGGAGCGCGACCGACGCTTAACCGAGAGAACCCGGCCGAGCAAGCTTGTTAGATTTTCATCTACCCAAACTCATCCATGAATAAAGAGGAGATACTCCATTAATCTAACACTGAAAATATTTTATTAAAAACTTCCTTTTCATTCCCATTAGCAGCTTCATTCATAATTTCCAAAATATTATGAGTTTATAGAATTAATGAAAAACATGATTTCCAAATACCAACATTTCTAATTCAATTCTCAACATCAACCACAACCCACAACCTGTCTATGGAGCCTCTAAGTACAATAGAAGAGTAATATGTGAATGCCGGCAACAAGGTCCGGGCTATACCTCAAAAACAAGTACATGAGAAACAAAAGATATATGACCCCGAAATGAAGTGGGGCTCACCAAATCAGTTGAAAAGAATGTACTGCTATCACTGATCAATGCCGCCTGCTTTAGAATCACCTGCATCCATTAAAGATGCAGTGCCCCCGACAAAAGGGACGTTAGTACTATCGAATAACACTAGTATGTATAGCTAAAATTTCTCTTTCAAAATAGAACGCCTATACAAGAAAAGGCAACACATAGAAACAACAAGTCATAATCAACAATATCTAAATGTCCAGTTAAAACATAATAATTTTTCAAAATACGAACTTCATATACAATTTTGGTTGGGAGATCATTAGCACCGATATACCACCTCTTTGTTAGCACGAAGTCCGATCACGTCCGAACGGCTAGGCCATCTCCCCATAAACAATGTGATTTGACAGGTGATGCGAAAGAAAGTTATTACCAAGAGTAGTACCACCATGTGTGCAACATGGTATCCGATCTCCACCCGATCAGCTAGGCCTTCTTTCCACATATGCCGTGTGGGTTGACTTTTCCAATCAACAATTATTACCAGTTTCATCCTAATTAAGGGGAATAAAATTACAATTTCATAAATATTTCAATTTTATCCCAAATAAGGGGAATAATCACAATCCACCCCTACACCGGCACGTGTAGTTTTAGGTATGGGTCTTATGACCCACCCTTCCTCGGTATTGCTAATGATGCTCCCAAAAATATTTTTGATTTGATTTGCACACAGAGGTAACATAAATACAATTGTACTCACCTCAACATCTTTGACATTGTATAAATTCTCATTAGTATTTCCAGTCATTCACAACGACAATATTTTCTTGGCTCATTTGGCCATTCACAAGATTTTTTTTATTTCTGGCACGATGGACATATTTGATATTCCACACTTTCACCTCTTTCAATTTCAAAGATCACCATCAAATACCAACATATAGAATATTTCAGAAATTATATACTTCAAATCCATTTGTAATAGGAACTTTAAACACAAATAGATTCTTCCCATAGAATGGGGCATACCAACCAGCAATAGAAACACACATCAAAATAAAAAACAATCAATACGCCATTTATTCTTGCAATACTCTTCCCCAGAAATGACAATGTACAACTTCAACATATGAGTATGTAAGAACTCGAATCACACTAGATATATTTATTAAGCAAAGCATTTGTTAAAGCAGCCACTTATGGGCATAAATTGAGTTCAAAAGCTTTTAGGCAACTCTATTTTCGAAATCGTTTTTAAACAATTGAGTCGAGGCTCATTTCATATTTTTTATCGCATCCTTGCAAATCATTTGCACTAGTAGCCACAATCATAATTTAAATTCTTGGCACGTTGGCCACACTCTATATCCCCAATTCATTTATTTCACTTCCAACCATCTTTATAGATTATCAACAATAAGACATTTTCAAATTAATATTTTAGGTACACATATGAGCAATTAAGAGTCTTAGGAATATTGAGATTTTGTCACACAATTTGGGATCATAACCTTCATTTGGAACACGTCTCAAAGACATAGCATTTTAATTCACATATCATTCTTGAACATATTCCCAAAGGGTAACATAATGTGATAGGAACATTTGGGACAAGTTTTGATTACATAATTCTCATCACTTTTCTTATTCGGGACAATCGAATTTATTGGGAACAACTCGGAACATAGAATAAGGAACTTGAGACAACCATACTTGGAACTTACGGGAACATCATGGAATTCAATTCCAAGAGAGAAATTTTAGCCAGTATACCTCGCTTTGAGCTTTCCTTAAATTACTACGACGTTTCGAAAATCCTAGAAATCCCAATCTAGTTTGAGACATAACAAAATTGAACCATAATTAAGAAAATATTCATGGTTTTAGCTCATTTGAGCATTTTATCAAACACTATGTGTGCAAATTGGTTATAAGGTTCTTCCATAAGATTTCCTTCACTTCACAACCCAATCTTTACCCATTTGAGCTCAAAAATCTTCCCACAAACCTTATTGGTACATGCATGTATAAATAATACTCTTAAACCCAAGAATGATACTCTTAATCAACCATCTTCTACCCATATTCGAAATTAAAAACTAGGGTATGGAACCTTACCTAATTTTTTTTAAACCTCAAACACCAAACTTCTAGACTCAAATGACATCGAAAATTCATAAGTGACAACTAAAAACAGGCAGGCCAATTAATAGAGTTATAAAGTCATAAAACTTTTCTACTCATAGATCTAAGAGTGAAGGCTGCTCTGCCACTCTGCAACTCCTTCGGGGAACTAAAGAGGAATTTCCTTCCTTGCACTCTCAACTGCATCACTTCCATGAATAGCGTTACTGCCAATATCAATAGCATAATCACCACGGATGGTACCGGGAGAAGACTCCAATGGGTTTGTTGCTCCAATGATCTTCCTACCAGTGATAACTACACCCCTACCTTCCCAGACCATTGCAACAACGGGGCCAGAGATAATATAATCAACAAGCACATTAAAGAAAGGCTTAGCAGACAAGTCTGAGTAATGCTTTTCAACAAAGGCACGATCCACGGTGATGAGCTTCAAGCCTTTCAAAGAGAATCCTTTCTTCTCAAATCTTCCAATTATCTCACCAACCAGGCCACGTTGGACACCATCAGGCTTGATCATGATGAAAGTCTTCTCCATTTTCGCTTCTTAGATGAAGAACTTGAGGGATTATTTTTTGGATTTCAAGGCTTGAGCAAGATTTAATGAACAAGGGCTTATGAATTCCTCCTCTCACTCTAGGGGACTTTCCCCTGTCTAAAAACATCAGATTATCCCTCCAAAATGACCTTAAGATCATTTTATAGGAACTAGGGTTGGGTTATGAAATTAGAAAAATGGACCCTAACAAATCTGGACCGGGCTACAGACCGGGCTAGGAACGGTCTATAGCGAGCTACAGACCAAGATTCGCGAGGGATATAGCATGGTCTAGCGTGCTACAGACCTGGCTTCACGAGAGTTATAGAACGGTCTAGCGCGCTACAGACCTGGCTTCGCGAGGGTTATAGCACGGTCACATTTTTCCAACCTTTGGGAATTTGAACATAACTTTTTGTAGGAGTGTCCAAATGACGAATGGTTTGAAGAGTTATAAACTAGACTCAAAGGGATTTAATTTTGTAGGTACATAACCTCCTAAGTCGTTATAGTTTGGTAGCAGCATGCGGTTGAATTATTATCTTGTGCGAATTGAGATATCCTTTCCACTTAATATTTCTAACTTGTTCCACACGAATTCTTGCCATTCACAAAACTCCTTAGTATGTTTCAACGCACCTTAAACATATATTTTTCATTTCAAAGTAATATGGTTCTATCCTATGGGTCTCGTTTAATGCTCGAACATGTTATTCCCAATTACCGTTAGCGCACTTTAAAATCTTCAATCATTAAAAATTTTTTAACGAGGCCTTGCAATTAACTTTAATTATATTGTATTCTGATTTTTGTTCCGGAACTTGATAATAGGTTTGTGTTGTTGTATGGAACTTGTGTGCGATGTTTGGTAGCGATCCAGATTGTTTAGGCCTGAATCAGATGCTTGGTTAGAGGCACAGAAGTTCTTGAACTTAAAAGAGGTTCAACTTGTGATTTGATCTTTCTTTCGTAGATGTGATGTTATTGTAACTTTTTTTAAGCTTTGGATATATCAGGGTAATGTTTATGGATTGTTAATATGATAGGGCAAGGACCGGGGTGGCTTGGCTGAGTTTCGGACCATCCGAAGCATTTTTAGTGTTGTAGATATTTGCTGGTGTCAGGTTCTTCATCATGATCGCGGAGGTGGTCTTGTGATCATGGAGTGTACTTTTGAGATGGGGGCAGTTTCTCTTTGCCTTTGAGGAAGGGGTCCCGCATTCACAAAGAAGCAGCTTGGAACTGGAGGAAGCCTTCGCATAAGGCTGGTAGCATTTACGGAGTGGCTGGACAGGTGAGTCTTCGCGTTCGAATTGCATACTGCCGTGTTTGCGAAAGAGGATGGGCAAAAAGCTTCACGTTCACGGGGGATGATGTCGCATTCGCGGAGTGTTCTTTTGACATAAGCAGATTTTGTGCTTAGCCAACGCGAGGCATGGGGCGCTTTCGCGAAGGCTTTACCTGGGCATAATACTTAAGTATTGTATTTTGGGATCTTAGTCCATTCTTTCATATTTTCAACCCTAGAAATGGAGAGGGGAGATTATGCAAGGGGAGTTTCGTACAAGACTTTTAGGTAAGTGGTTTCTACCCATTTATGTTATTACTTCAGGAATGTACATGGATTATTAACACCTAAAATAAGAAATTTTGAGGTAAATTTGGGGGGTTTTCCTACAACTTAGGAGAGTAAAAATTGATGTTTTGAGCTGTGATTTGGACATGGATTTGAAAACCAAACACATATTTGCGCTCGTGGCGTTATAGATAGTCCGTATCTACCCCTTGACTCCGATTTTGACCATGTGGGCCAGGGATAATTTTTGGGGATTTAATTAAAGATCGAAGCTTTATTGTTTGAAATTGATTCATATGGATTTGTTTGATGTTATTGAGTTGTATTTGACTATATTCGAGCCGCTATGAGGCCGATTTGCAAGGCAAAGTATTATTGAAGAATTGATTTTGCACGTTTGAGGTAAATATCTTACCTAATCTTATTGTGAGAGAATAACCCTTAGGATGTGACGTTATTTGGCTAATTGGAATGTATGAAAAGTGACATACATACGAGGTGATGAGCGTATATGCGGGTGCCATATATAATTTCGATTGGATTAGACTTTAGGCTTCAATTATTCTTTGTTCAAACTGTGTGCTTCCTATGATTCATGTTTTGATTGTTTGTATGACTATGTGAACTTCCTATGATTCTTTGTGCAGACTGGGTGCCATGTATGATTTCCTGTTTGAGCATGATACTCGTTATTATTTGGCGTACCCGCCTAATCTAAGTTGAAGTTGTGCACTTCGCACATGTATACACCTTAGCATGCTTTTTTCTTCAGTCTATGAGTGTATGCTTTGATAACCGTTGTTCGTGTACATGTGGTCTTGCATGTGCCTTCTATACGATAGATTGGATTTATAGCACGTGAGCTATCCGTGCGGTTGTTATGATTATGGCATGTATGTTGTTTGTGCAGTGTGTGATTAAGGATCCGTCCCCCTAGGTTCGTCCTCTCATGGTTTTCCCTGATGATGTACATATGGATTATGGAAAGTGATCAATATTTGGACTTTCTATTTCTTCTCTATACGCAAGCTCCTTGGATCTATATATGCTTTTTACTGCGTATGTTCTCTATATGCTAGCCTCAGAATGTATACATGCATTATATGGATATTTTCTCTATATGGTGATTTAATTGGTGAAATGACTCATGGTACATATCTTCTCTATATGTCAAATATGTGTAACTCGATTTGTTTATTCGTGTATATCTTCTTTATGTATTGAACTGTTAGCTTGATTACGATGCTTGTGCATATCGTCTCTATGTGCACCATTGGCCTTACCTGTACCTTTTGCCTTGATTCCGGTACTATTGTTGTGTACATATATATTCATGAACTGCACAAGTTTGATAGTAAGTATAATTGACCACTCTCGCCACGACATCACCGATGTTAGTCATGATACTTCTTGAGCACATAGGGTCGGTTGTACTCATACTACACTCTATATTTAATTATGTAGATCCAGGTGCGGGACCCAATTGAGTATCGAGAATTATTGTTGTTGCTGTTGGGACTCGAGGTAGAGCTGCTTCCTGGTCGCAGTCCCTAATGTCTCTTTTTATCTTTCACTATAGTTAGTGTTATAGAAAATATACTGTATTAGTGGACTTGTATTCATACATTAGAGCTCATGACTCATTGTCACTAGTTTCTGGGGAATTTTTGTATTTATTGGTATTTACCTATGTTTATTCAACTTTTAGACTCATTTATTCTATATATGTTATTATTTTCCTCAAATGTTTTATGATTGTCTGGCCTATCAAGTAAGTTAGGCGCCATCACAGTGATGATGGTTTTGGGCCGTGACATTTAATTATGTTAGAAGTGAGTGTGATGAAAGTGGAACGAATGAGCGATTTGGTGCAAGTTTAGGTTGAAAATATAATGTAGTTGAAGGCAAGATGACATTTGCCTTGTTCACGTCGCAAGTACACTTGGCGTCCCTGGATTTCATCAGCCAGTATAGACATTGAAGGTAGGCTAGGGCAAGAGGGATCGCGAGGGGTGCTAAATAAATACTAAAGGTGCACATTTCTTAGTGCTCTTGTCGCGAGCCTTTTGGATGAGCATCCCATTTCTTCCTGTCCGATTTGGGATTGGCTGAGACCACCTATAAAAACTCTAGATCATATATATATATATATATACATTTTAAAATGTCTATTGAAGTATTACACAATACTGGGGAGGCAAGAACCACACAAGGAGCAAAGGCTAACAGGATTCGATGATGAGTTTCTTCTTCCTTCCATTTTTCAATGAATTCTAGTATTGTGCTTTTACGCATTATTATGAGTAGCTAAACTTCTCATCTTGAATTTTAATGGTACCAATATTTGGATGGTTGATTGTGTTTATCTATAACTGAGTCATTTTTACTCTTTTCTTTTTCAACTACACTTAGATTGTTCTTTGAATCTTGTGTGTTACATGTGTATGCTTAGACACTTCTCAAAACCTGGCGAACTCTTCAAAGCTTTTCCGTAACTAGAGAGTGTATTTGAGGCACTAAACCCTGTAAATAAAAAGAATAAGCAACCACTGGTAGCTACAATAAGAACTAGAAAGTGAGATCGAAATGGCATAACATTGGTAATATCGGGAGAAATAGGAACAACCTATAAATTGCTAATATAGTTGTCGCTCCTATTGTACCGGATATCGCCTTCTATGACTAGGATCCTCCCACACCTGTCAACCTAGCAACAACAATTGCAAGCCCGCAAATACAAACATAGTGTTTTTAGATAATGAACATTATGAAGAATCTGCTGCAAAATAAGGGATTGTTCTCGGGAAAAAATATTAAAACCTACAACAGAATCTGAGAAATTTTCTGTCAATCTATTTTACTAAATGGTAGTAAAATATAATACCAAAAGTAATCATGCTACTTTTTTTTCATTCTCAGTAACCAGGGAAGCACAAACCTAGCATAAATCACTACCAATCAATTCCATCACTACCTGGGACGAACTAGTCAAGCAGCTTCTGGGCAATATTCTCCCACCAAATAAGATCTCAATGCATATTGTTGAGATTCTATGATTCAAGCAAAAGGTAATGGGTCCCTTCAGGAAACATGAGAAAGATTTATGGGAATGTTGGCAAGGTATCCACATCACAAAATTCCTAATCAGATGTTGGGGAAATTTTTTTACATAGGGCTTGTTGATAATTTGAAGGCTAATATTGATGCTTCGGTTGGTTGTGCATTTTTGAGCAAATTGTTCACTGAAGCCCGACTTCTTTTGGATAAGATGACCTAGAACTCAAGTTGGATGATGCGAGATTCACCCATCACTAGCTCTCAACCTAAACAATATAAATGCTAAAAATATTGCTACTTTGATGAGTTAAATGAGTCTTTTGACAAAGAAGATTGATGAGATGGGAACAAAGCAACTTCATATAGTTGACACAACAAATGAAGGGTTAGATGCACTTTTCATTAGTCAGCCGTATATTTACTCATGAAGTGGTGAAAGTGAACTGCTAGGGTAAATAGAAGATATGAACTTTATGAATAGGTTTGGTGGTTAGTGACAGAGTGGGCATCACTGGGATCAGCTAAATCAACAAGTGCATCTCTGACCAGCACATCAACAACTAGATTTTAACAACAACACATGATTTACAATACAATAGGGTCAAATAGTGCATTATCAAAGAAAATCAGGGTACAATCAGTAGCAAGAACAATAGTTAACATACCCTCAGCAACAACAATAACAATAGTTGTTCAGACTTGCTTAATGGTAACATGGTAGAAATTAAGGGTATGTTGCAGCAGATAATTGGGGTGAATGGCAAAATGCAAGAAGAGATAGTGGCTCCTGACAATGATATTAAGGGAATCAAAAAACAATTGGGTCAATTATCTATGGTTCTGAACAATTTCCCATAGGATACACTACCCGCTGACACCAAAATCAACCCAAAAGATTAGGTTCAAAGCATGTTATGGTTGTAAGTCTCAGAAATTGAAGGAATCTAGATAGAGATAAATAGATTTTCCAAACTAGGTAAGATACCATACAACCTGTCCTAGTTTCGTTGGAGATAGATGATCTCACAGAGGTTGTAATTCAATAAGCACAGGTTGATAAGGGAAAGGAAAAAGAATCTTTTCCTATTCCAGAGAAAGTAGCAGAAAAGGTGCCAGAGCAAGAAAACACACAAGTTTGTGGAAATAAAAGACCTCCCGCACCATTCTCCCAACAACTGGAAAAGCATCAAAAGATACTTAGTACAAGAAATTCATGAAAAATTTGAGGAAAATCCAAGTGAATATCCCATTAATAGATGCATTTAGAGAGATGTCAGGACATGCAAAGATGATGAAAGACTTGACGTCAACAAGCTTGACTTCCAGAACTTAGCCATGATGACACTGGCTCATACATGTAGTGTTGTGGTAACAAAACACGCCATTCAAAATTGTCTTACCCGAGGAGTTTCACAATCCCTTGAACTAAAAGTAGCTATGCTTTCACTAAGGCATTGTCTGATTTCGTAGCCAGCATAAACTTGATGCCTCTGGCTATTTACAAGAAGTTGGGCATTGACAGAGTAAGACTAACATCAATTTTGCTGCAAATAATATTTTAAAAGGCGTGGACATAAGGCGAGGCATTTTACATATGCCTCAGCGAGGCATAAGCCCCGAGGTACGGGGCGCAAGCCCCATATGTATTTAATTTTTAATATTCTATAAAATAATATAATTACAATAAATATTTATAAATATGTAAATTAGATAAAAATTAAAGAAAGCTATAAATATGTGAAATATATATATATATATATATGTGCTCCATCCCCACAAAAAATTAGTCAAAATAATATATTAAATGCTACTTTGAAGCACAAGTAACTTGAGTCCAAAAGAAAAAAGTTTTCTACATGGAGGAATAAAAAGGATGACTAACATGCAATTTGAACTTTGAACTTGCTGCTATAAAGTAGAATGGAGTTCTCTTTGTATTTGTGAAAAATATTTTGAATATTCGTTGCTTTGGGAGATATTAGCAGACTAGCGGATACGATAAAAAATTAGAAAAGATCACGAATTAGGGCTTCAATCAATAAAAAAAGGGCTTGACTTTTAAATTTAATACATTTCAGTTTCTTTTTAAAACTTTTGAGTAATTATCAAGCTGAATTTTGTGAATTTGGGTATTAAATGAAGGACTTATTCAACATATTTTGTTTTAATTTGAAAAGAACTCTGGGGCTTACGCCTCACTTAAAGAATTCGCCTCAAACGCCCGGACGTACGCCCCGAACGCCTGAGCTTACGCCCCGAATTGCTGGGCGTATGTCTCTTGAGACTTTCGCCCCACACCATCTCCTCGGGGCGTTTTTGGTGCGCCCCGCCCCAAAAACGCCTTTTAAAACACTGGCTGCAACTTACTGCTCGGACGGTGAAAAGAACTTTTGGAATTTTAGATGATGTACTTGTTCCGGTTGGGGTGTGTGTTACCTACACATTTCATCATTCTTGACTACCCGGTAGACGAGCATTTCCCCATAATTGTGGGAAGGCTTTTCTTGTCCAATAGGAGATCACTCATGGATTATGAGATTAGGTGGTTGAAAATGAGGCTAAACGATGAAGATATCACCTTCAATGTTTAGAAGTCCATGAGGCAGCCTAACCGAATTCGAGAGTTATTCACTCGTGGAGGTGGTTGATGAGATAATGCCAGAAGATGAAGAAGCTATTCACCCTGAAAATCCCTTGGAAGCTTGTTTTATGGACTTGGAAGAAGCTGATGATGAATATTTGTTGTAGTGGGCCTTGGCTCTTGAAGGCCAAGAATATTGGAAAAGAGAGCCAAAGTTTGAACCACAAAATTTTTCTACTAGAAAGATACCACCTACCAAGCTATCAATTGAAAAAGTGCCGCAGTTGGATTTAAAGACAATGCCAAATCATCTCAATTATGCATTCATGGGAACTAACTCAACATAACCTGTTATTATTTTATTTAGTTAGTTAGATCTGTAGGTAAAACATCTTATACATGTATTAAAGGAATGCAAGACTGCCATAGAAGAGGGATACAAACCTTTCATAAAACATCAAAGAAGGCTGAACATCAAACATTAAAGTTGTAGTTAAGAAAGATGTGATCAAGCGGTTGGATACGAGTATAATTTTCCCTACCTCTGATAGCACATGAGTGACCCCCTTTTCAATGCATATCAAAGAAAGGTGGGATGACCCTGGTGCAAAATGAGAATAATGAGTCGATCCCTACCAGGACTATTACTGGATGGCAAATTTGTATGGACTACAGAAAGCTCAACAATGGTACTAGGGGAGAGAGTACTTTTGTTTCTTAGATGGGTAATCAAGATACAAATAGATTCATGTCACGCCCCAAAACTGAGGAGCGCGATCGGCGCTCAATTGAGTGAATCCGACTGAGCAAGCCTGTTAGATTTTATTCTCTCCAAATTCACTCGTGAATTAAGAGGAGATGTACTCCATTTATCAAATACAAAAGAGATTTCATTAACCGCTTCCATTTCATTCCCATTAACAACACCATTCAATATTTTCAAAATAGTACGAGTTTATAGATTTAATGAAAATCATGTTGCCAAATACCAACAGTTCTAATCCAATTCCCAACATCAAATATTGCCCATAACCTGTCTACGCAGCCTCTAAGTACAACTGAAGAGTAATATAAAAATGCCAGCAATAAGGCCCCGCTATACCTCAACCATAAAGTACATGAGAAACAAAAGATACATGACCCCGAAATGAAGTGGGGCTCACAAAATCGGCTGAAAGGAGTGTACTGCTATCACTGATCAATGCCACATGCTTTAGAACCACCTGCATCTATTAAAGATGCAGCGCCCCCGACAAAAGGGACGTTAGTACTGTCGAATAGCACTAGTATGTATGGCTAGATATTTTCTTTCAAAATAGAATGCCCATATGATCTATATGTGGAACACATAATATAATATAATTGAAACAACCTGTACAAACAAGGACAACAAAAGGGGCACCTATTGTCTGCATTAATAATGTGTCTCATTAGACCGTCCTTAGTATTCACATAACATATTATACACTTATGTGTTTTATAGACCGTCCATAGGATTTCATATCACAATGGACTTCATAACACAATGTACCTATGCGTTCATAGACTGTCCACAGGATTTCATATCACAATGGATTTCATAACACAATGTACCTATGCGTTCATAGACCGTCCACATAATTTCATATCACAATGTACCTATGCATTCATAGACCGTCCACATGATTTCATAACACAATGTACTTATGCGTTCATAGACCGTCCACAGGATTTCACATCACAATGTACCTATGCCTTCATAGACCGTCCAAAGGATTTCATAATATAATGTACCTATGCGTTTCATAGACCGTCCATAGGGTTTCACAACACAATATACCTATGCGTTCATAGACCGTCCATAGAGTTTCACAACATAATATATCTATGCATTCATAAACCGCCCATAGGGTTTAATAACACAATATACCTATGCGTTTTATAGATCGTCCATAGGGTTTCATAACACAATATAACTATGCATTTCATAGACCGTCCATAGGGTTTCATAACACAATATACCTATGCGTTTCATTAACACAATATACCTATGCGTTTCATAGACTGTCCATAGGGTTTCATAACACATTGAAAATAAAAGTACAAATACGTACATATCATAACCTTTCACACCACATATCACCTAATCCGTCCTTTCAACCACTTACAACATTACTATTTCATTGGCTCTCTTGGCCCTACATATGATTCTTTATTCATGGCGCAATGGCCGTATTTCAAATTCCACACTTTCATTTCTTCCCTTTCATAGATCATCATCATAATTATCAATAAGTAGAATATTTCAGAAATCACAACTTTAAATTCATTAGTAATGAAGGCTTTTAAACACAATCGATTTCTTTCCAATAAATGGAGTAAATTGATTGGCAATCGAAGTACAAGTTAAAATCATAGACAATTTCCACTCACGAATATGTAAGAATGCAAAACACATTGAAAATTACTTACAAAGCATAGCATTAGCTAAAACAGCCACATATGGGCATCACTTGAGTTCATAAACTTTTAGCTGATTATATTGTCGAAGTCAATTTTGGAATAGTTGAGTCAAAGCTCATTACATAATCTTTCTCACATGATTTCATTTCATTGGCACCATTGATCACAAGTATAACTTTCACTATTGGCATGTTGGCCACACTTTATATTCCCAATTTACTGATTTCACTTCCAACCATCTTTATAGGTTATCAACAATAAGACATTCCCAATCAAGACTTTATGTACACATATGAGCAATTAAGAGTCTTAAGAATATTAAGATTTTCTTACACAATTTGGCATACTAGCTTTCATTTGAAATACAATTCAATCCACCATATTTTAATACGCAACTCATACTTTGAAACTCACAGAAACATTATGAAATTCAATTCCAAGAGAGAAAGTTTAGCCAACATACCTCAATCGGGCTTCCGTAACTCTAGAGTGATCCGGAATTCTTAGCAATCCCGATCTATTTTGAGACATAACAAAATTGAACCATAATTAGGAAGATATTCATGGTCTCATCTCATTTGAGCATTTTGTCAGACACTAGGCGTGTAAATTTTAACCACAAGGTTCTTCTACAAGATTTCCTTCACTCCACAACCCAATCCTTACTTATTTCAGCTCGACAATCTTCCCACAATTCTTATTGGTACATGAATGTATAAATAATAATCTCATACCCATGAATCATACTCCAAATCAACCAGCTTCTACTCAAATTCGAAATTGAAAATTAGGGTATGGAACCTTACCTCTTAGATGAAGAACCTGTGGGTTTTCCTTGTTAATCTTCCAAGATTTGAGCAAGACTTGATGAATAATTGGCCTAGGGTTTCCTCTCTCTCTAAAACACTCCCCCTTCTCTCTAAAACATCAGAATTTTTTGCTAAAAAATGACCCTTTGCGTGTATTTAACGAAGTAGGGTTGGGTTTTAAGAACCCAAAAATGGTGCTCCTGAACAGGTTCTGCAGTCGCATATGCGACCGCATAATGGATATGCAGACCGCATATCGGTCGCATAATTACAGACCAAAATGATCAAAAAATCGGTCTATGTATGCGGTCACTATGCGGTCCGCATAACTATTATGCGATCACATAATGCACCGCATAACAGTTATGCGGTCACATAATCGATCACATAATTGCCCCAAGAATGGCCCTTCTCTTGCTCACTTCTGCGGCCATTATGCGGCCCGCAGAGTGGTTCTGTGGTCGCATAATGGACCGTATAAATGCATTTTTCTGCCAAATATTTTCCTTTACTTTTCGGTGTATTGTTCAATGCAAAAAGTCTGAACCGCGGCTCGCAAGCTTGCCGCAAAGATTTTATACCATCCTCAAACACGTAAGCCTACTCCGGCACCATGAAACCTTGAATTCACTTGTGAAATTTACGGGGCTTTACACTTAAATACTTCAAAAGTTTTCTTGGGTGTTACATTCTCCCTCGCTTAGGATCATTCATCCTCGAATGAGGGTCAAAATCTGTCATTAGCATTCAATGTGGTTCAACTATTGGTTCACTCACACCAGAAGTTTCAAAATTTGGCTAACTCCCTAAATTTCCAAAAATTTTGCTAAATTCTCCCCTGTAACTGGGCCTATCCACCTGGCAGAGTAACACCAAAACAATTCATAACAACACATCCACAACTTGACAAAACATCACCATGTATAACAACGTCACTAATATCATCATTACAGGCATTATACTATCAAGAGTGGTATCTGGACATGAGCTGTACATATTTAAATCATAACACACAGAAGTACCTTTCAAATCACAATCATTTAACTATACATTCAAGTGGGAACATTTTATTTCCTTAACACTTTTGCCCCTCCATGTGGTCTCCTCGACTTACATACTTCGCCATAACATATTAACAGAGACAATCTCAACTCCCGGACTATTTTAACAAGGATAGCAAATAGTTGCTCCTCACAATCCCATTATACCTTATCTTTACCTTACTAGACATAGACACATGAAGCACCGGGTACACGGAGAACAATAATAGGGAAACATCATACTCATAGTTTAGCCTATTTCCTTTCAAAATTTCATAAGGCCTAATGTGACTTCACATACTTTACCTTTATTAACAATTCACATAGCATCCTCATGCAGAAAATATTGAGAACAACCCATTCACTTTCTTCAACTCTAAATCTCCACGCCGAACACCCAAACTAAACCTTTGGCAACCTCCAACAATTTCTCTAAGATGCTATCTTGAATATGACCATAAAATATCCTATCCCATATATTTGATCACGGGATGATGATTCTTGTTTGACATGCCTGAACCTACAATACTCGATATATTTGCAACAAACAGGAACAACGAGGTTTGAGATTTCACTGGAATTATTCAAGAATCAATCTACGTGCTGAGCACGGCATTTTAGGAGGTTATATCCTAAGAGACATGAAGGTCACCACCAATAGCGATGACATGGTGATTCGTTGTGGTGACATCATCGGTTTAACAAACGAGTCATAGAGTTGCCTAGTAGGCATTGATAACGTAGGGAAAATGTTCATGATTATGAGATTTAAAATAAATGAGTTATGAAAAGGACATCAACAATTGTTTCATTCCATTCGTGCCTTATTTGGCAATGGTAGGCCTCAAAGAGAAATAACACTTATGTGACACCAGTCACCTTTTGGAATGTAGTGAAAATTAGTTTAACTCGAAATTAGAATATTCTAGCACCCTGAATGTGATTGAACTGATAATATAATAACTGGAAGTAACTGGGAGTCAAAGATGATCTGGAGATATACTTACCTGCTGATACTGACTCAACTCCTTCAATATAGTAAGTAAAATAATTGTACGGCCTTATAAGGCTCGGTATATATAACTGCTCTACCATAGTAGGCTCGCTCATAGGCGCTCGGCCATACTAGGCTATGTATCTCGACCATGCTGGGCTCGCTCATAGGCGCTCGGCCACAGTAGGCTCGGTATATAACTTTCCATCTGATCAGAGGTTGCCCAATAGGGGCCTGCCCATCGATTATAGCTCGATGGTAATGAAAATACTGTAATACTGTATATATAGGCTTGCTGCTCTCTTGACTGGAAGAAGACAATACTAAAATTGAATATAGAGTCTCGATAAGGAATAATATTGTAACTTATGAGACTAGAATAGTGTGAATAAATTCATGAATATGAACTTCTCTTTTTGTCTCATTACTAACACATGTAGCTACGAGATCATGCCAAAATGAAGGAAGGCTTAGCCTTAACATACCTTATCACAATCTTTCCAATCACCAAGTTGAACTCACCTCTTCGCACCTTAATCTACAAGAATGATAATAATACTATCGTTAAGTTACGAAAGGTACAACTATCGCACAACGAACGACAAACCTATTTTGTATTAAAACGGGCAGCATCTCCCCTATAATCCTTACTTCCTCCAAATTCAAGATAACACCAACAATACAAGAACAGAACAATAACAACATATATACATCATTTTCCAGCCCTATATACACCATCAAATACTACAAAATAGCCCAACACACCCCAATCTCTTCGTACACAAAACGACCACCGTAGTAGTGTCAAACGACCCGAAAATGTTATGACGAACGACCAGCCAACCACCCTACATTTATATGGTGTTTATAAACCCCCTTCCTCCTCCAAAACTCCACAAAATAGTAGTAAAACACGCAGCCCAACAGCAACACAAAACAGTCCACAAAACAGTCCGCTACAAGTGAATAACTCGAACTCACGGCTTCCGATCACCGTCCCGTGAGTTCTTACAAGTATAGAACGACTTACCATGAATTTACAGAAGAAAAATTGGATGAAAGAGAGAAGTAAACTCACCTTATTTGTTGGATAACTCAGCTCTTATCTTGGTTCTTCAAACTCTAGGTTTTACCTCCAATTGGAACTTGAAAGGGAGAGAAAATCAATTAGGGTTTGTGGGAAATTTTTGGGAGGATTCTTTGCAGATCTTATGTCTGGTTATTATGCTCTATTTTAAGTCTAATATATGAAGAAAATAGGCCCTTAAAAGGCCTCTTTGGACGACCCGAAATGGCCCATTTTTGGGCTTTCATTTAAGCAAGTAGGTGACACACCTACTTGTCACCTAGCAGCTTGCGCAGTATCGCACAAATGCTCATATCTTTCTACTCCAATGTCGTATTGACAAACGGTTTAATGAGTTGGAAAATAGACTCATAGATATTTAATATTATGGGTGGAACACCCTATAACTCTAAGTATATTGGGAGAAAAGCGCAGTTACATTTGACCCAAAGTTTTAGTAAAACTTATGAATGTAACTTGTGATGACTTTCATCGACTTTTGTTCCACAACTCGCTTGACTTCAAAACATAACACACGGATGTCATATGACTAATATAAATCATAACATAATCTCCTTATCATGTTAATCACCCTAGTCTCACCCCAAAGGTACATGTTATAACATTTTCCACTTGTCGACTTTCGACGAAACATTGTTTTATTTAATTGCTTTAGCTTCTGAACTGTCCAACCCTCTTTGTACTTGTTGTTCATGATCTTCAATATTTGAAACCTCAGAGGTAACATGATTAACTTACTTTATATACTTTTAAATATTATCTCATTTTTGGTCCTACATTAGTTTGCTTACGACGCATTTTTACGTACGAAAATATAGGGTGTAACAATCTTTACCAACATGGTGGGGGATATTATAGAGATATTTATGGCTGGCTTCTCTACGGTGGGGAACTCTTTTGGTAATTGTTTCAGAAATATGAGAAGGGTATTGAAGAGGTGCATAAGGGAAAATCTGGTATTAGAAAATCTGGTATGTGCTGAGATTCACCTGAGTCCCTAGACCTCTCTGAAATGACCTCCAAAAATGTGCTGTAAACTGAGCCCCACAGTCAGATATAATAGAAACTGGTACTCCGTGTAGCCGCACTATCTCCTTAATATATAACTTTGCATAATCTTCTGCTGTATATGTAGATCTGACCGGTAGGAAGTGAGCTGATTTCGTGAGCCTATCGACTATCACCCATATGGAATCGAACTTACAATTAGAATGAGGTAAACCTGTGATAAAGTCCATGTTTATCGCCTCCCATTTCCATGTCGGGATCTCTATAGTCTGCATTAGCCCTCCAGGCTTCTGGTGCTCTATCTTCACTTGCTGGCAACTAGTACATTGGGCGACAAACTCAGCAATGTTCTTCTTCATATCATTCCACCAGTACACATCCTTAATGTCATGATACATCTTCGTCGACCCAGGATGGATGGAATACCATGAATAATGTGCCTCTGACATAATCCTATCTCGTAGCCCTGCTACATCTGGAACACACAAACGACCCCTATATCTGAGAACCCCATCTCCCTTTAGCTCTAACAGTGGCTTCTTCTGCTGCGGAACTCGCTCTCTCAGCTCGACCAACTCTGGGTCCTCGTACTGCCTTTCCTTGACTTCCGCTATGAGGGATGATTTTGTAGTGTTTTGGAGTACAACTCCACCATCCTCAGAATCTACTAACCGAACCCCCAACGAAGACAATTGATGAATCTCTCTAGCTAATTGTCTTTTCTTGGGCTCTACATGTGCTAAGCTATCCATAGATCGGCGACTTAAGGCATCTGCTACAACATTAGCTTTCCCTGGATGGTAGAGAATGTTAACATCGTAATCTTTCAATAACTCAAGCCATCGCCTCTGTCGCAAATTCAACTCTTTCTGCTTGAAGATATATTGTAGGCTTTTATGATCAGTAAATACATCAACATGAACACCATATAAATAATGCCGCCATATCTTAAGTGCATGGACAACCGCAGCTAACTCGAGGTCGTGGGTCGGATAATTCCTCTCGTGCTTCCTCAACTGCCTTGAAGCATACGCAATTACCTTCCCATGTTGCATCAGGACACATCCTAACCCGACACCTGATGCATCACAATACACGGCATAACCCTCTAGACCCTCTGGAAGTGTTAGAACTGGAGCTGAGGTCAACCTGTTCTTAAGCTCTTGGAAACTCCGCTCACAAGCCTCTGTCCATTGAAACTTAGTTTCTTTCTGTGTCAACTTCGTCAATGGTGCCGAAAGGGAAGAAAAACCCTCTACGAACCTCCGATAGTATCCTGCTAAGCCTAGAAAGCTACGAACCTCTGTCGGAGTGGTAGGTCTAGGCCAAGATTTCACGGCCTCAATCTTCTGAGTGTCCACTTTTATCCCTTCATCTGATACAATATGCCCCAAGAATGCTACAGACTTCAACCAGAACTCACATTTAGAAAACTTAGCATACAACTTACGATCACGGAGGGTTTGGAGTACCGCTCGTAGGTGGTCCGCATGCTCATCCTCTGAACGGGAATAAACCAGAATATCATCAATAAATACTATCACGAACAGATCTAAAAATGGCCGGAATAGGCTATTCATCAAGTCCATAAATACAGTGGGTGCATTAGTCAACCCGAAGGACATGACAAGGAACTCGAAGTGGCCATATCGGGTCCTGAAGGCTGTCTTCGGAATATCTTTTTCCCGAACTCTGACCTGGTGGTACCCCGACCTCAAATCTATCTTTGAAAAGCATCTAGCCCCCTGCAACTGATCAAACAAGTCATCGATCCTTGGAAGTGGATACTTATTCTTAATAGTTACCTTGTTCAGCTGCCTATAATCGATACACATCCTCAGCGAGCCGTCTTTCTTCCGCACAAATAGTACTGGTGCACCCCAAGGTGAGGTACTGGGCCTAATGTAACCTTTCTCCAGCAAATCTTTTAACTGCTCCTTCAACTCCTTCAATTCGCCAGGTGCCATTCTATACGGAGGGACGGATATTGGTTGAGTTCCTGGAAGCAAATCGATGCTAAAATCAATCTCTCGCTCTGGAGGAATACCTGGAAGCTCATCTGGAAACACATCTGCATACTCTTTGACTACGGGAATAGACTGAAGTGTAGGTATCTCAGCATCTGCATCTCTAACTCGCACAATATGATAAATGCACCCTTTTGCGATCATTTTCCTCGCCTTCAGATAGGAAATAAACCTACCTCTGGGTGTTGGTGTATTACCTACCCATTCAAGGACTGGCTCACCCGGAAAATGAAATTTGGCTGCCTTTGCTCGGCAATCAACTGTGGCATAGCAAGCTGCCAACCAGTCCATGCCCATGATAGCATCAAAATCCATCATCTCTAGCTCAACTATGTCAGCTGAGGTCTGACGACTACAAATTGTCACCGTACAACCTCGGTAAACCCGTCTAGCAATAATCGATTCTCCGACCGGTGTAGATACCGCAAAAGGATCACTTAGTATTTCAGGCACTATACCAAACTTTCTCGCGACAAATGGGGTAATATACGATAAAGTAGATCCTGGGTCTATCAAAGCATAAGCATCGTGAGAGCAAATGGTTAATATACCTGTCACAACGTCTGGTGAAGACTCCTGGTCCTGTCGACCCGCTAAAGCATAGATACGGTTCTGATTACCACTTGAACTGGAACCTCTACCTCTGCCCCGACCTCTACCAGTCGAAGACTGAGACTCGCGCCCTGAAGGATGCACGGACATAGATGATCCTGTTGCTGAACTCGCTGGTTGTGCCATTCCCCCCGAATCTCTATTTGGGAAATCTCGCATCATATGCCCTG
Source organism: Nicotiana tomentosiformis (assembly GCF_000390325.3). Classification (NCBI taxonomy): domain Eukaryota; kingdom Viridiplantae; phylum Streptophyta; class Magnoliopsida; order Solanales; family Solanaceae; genus Nicotiana; species Nicotiana tomentosiformis. The sequence goes on from NC_090822.1 coordinate 38,643,572, forward strand.
GACGCCCACATGTATAACAAGCATCAGAACCTGCTCGGCATTGGCCCAAGTGTCCTCTACCATAGATGTCACACCGTGGAGGAAATGACCATGTCTGCGCAGAACCTCGTTGTCGCTGCAAACCCGACGCCCGTGAGCTCTCACCTGGTCCTGACTGAGTATAGCGGTCATACCCGTAACCCTGTAACTGAGGTGGCGGAGGCCTAGGTGGCCGTCCGAAGTACTGGGTCCTATAACTACCCTGAGATTGCTCCTGAGACCTGGGAAATCTCATCCTCTTACGTTGCCCTTGCTCAGCCCTCTCTGTACCCTGCTGCCGACGCCTACCCCTTTCTATATTCTGGGCGAATGCCTGAATCCGGGAGATATCCATACTATCCTGCAATGCAGCGGTGGCACATGCCTCGGTTAACTCTGGGGCTAACCCTGCTATAAACCTGTGAATCCTGTCCCGCATAGTAGCAACTATGGATGGTGCATATCTGGCCAATGAGTCAAAACAGAGACTATACTCTCGAACACTCATATTACCCTGCTTGAGGGCTAGAAACTGATCGACTCGAGCCTGTCGGATCTCCCGTGGTAAGTACTGGTCAAGGAAGGCATCTGAAAAATTCCCCCAAATAGCTGGAGGTGCATCACGTCCCCTGGACCTCTCCCATCCCTCATACCAAAGGATGGCTATATCTCGGAGTCGAAAAGCTGCTAGCTCAACTGCCTCTTTCTCCGTGGCATGCATAACACGAAAGATCCTGTGACGCTGATCTATGAAATCCTGCGGGTCCTCCCTCTGATCTGTCCCCGTGAACTCTGGGGGACTCAAAGCAATAAACTCTTGGACCCTTGAACTCCCAGACCCCTCAGAAGTTCCTGCACTAGCTGATGCCCTAGCCTGTTGCTGGGTAGCTACCAACTGTGTCAACAAATGCACCGCACTCCTCAAGTCCTGATCTGATGGAAGTGGAGGGGGAATTGGATGTGCGGTTTCCCTAGGAATCTCCGTAGTTGGTGGAGGAGCCGGTAATGGCTGAGTAGGGGTCTCACCTTGAGCCTCAGACTGGGCCCCATCTACTGGTCCCCTCACCTACTGCTGTATCTCTCCTCTGGCTAGCCGTAGTCTTCCTAGTCACCGTCATCTGTGCATGCAAACACCAACACATAAGTTTAATTCAAATTTCCTATAACTCAGTTCTGTAGCACGATTTAGATTTCAAAGAAGGGTAACCAACTCCTAAATGCCCTGTAGTGCCCTGCTTATATAATGTGGTGCACAACACATCTATAAACAAGACCCTACTAGACACGGCTTGTAGACTCCCTAGGACAGAACTGCTCTGATACCAAGTTTGTCACGCCCCGAACCTAGGAGCGATACAAGCACCTGGTGCCTCACCTAACCTGGCGTACCAAATTGCGACTAAGGGACTCTGAACACATAATGTCATACTTTGGCCATGGGGCCACCTTGCAAGACAATTTGCGAAGCAAAATATAAAACTGAATGGAAACTAGCGCTAACTAAACATCAATATAAAGCTAGGCTGAAAAGGCCGTCATAGCTACTACAGCTGACAAACCACCAAATTATACATACCAGGCCTACAAACCCAACATACTGCACTAACCAACAGGATATGTCTACAAGCCTCTACTGATAGATGTACTATGATCGGAACAGGGCCCCGACCTACCCATAACATATATACAGATATACATAAGATGTACACAACACTCTAGACCTGGCAACTCCGAAAGACGTGGAGCTTACCGATCAGGCTGAACTCGGGAAACACCTACTGAGGAGATCTACTCGTCTGTCTATCTGAACCTGCATGCATGAAATGCAGCGTCCCCGAAAAAGGGACGTCAGTACGAAATAATGTACCGAGTATGTAAGGCAATAACATAACTGAAAATCGAAACTGAACTGATAATATAATAACTGGAAGTAACTGGGAGTCAAAGATGATCTGGAGATATACTTACCTGCTGATACTGACTCAACTCCTTCAATATAGTAAGTAAAATAATTGTACGGCCGTAAAAGGCTCGGTATATATAACTGCTCTGCTATAGTAGGCTCGCTCATAGGCACTCGGCCATACTAGGCTATGTATCTCGACCATGCTGGGCTCGCTCATAGGCGCTCGGCCACAGTAGGCTCGGTATATAACTTTCCATCTGATCAGAGGTTGCCCAATAGGGGCCTGCCCATCGATTATAGCTCGATGGTAATGAAAATACTGTAATACTGTATATATAGGCTTGCTGCTCTCTTGACTGGAAGAAGACAATACTAAAATTGAATATAGAGTCTCGATAAGGAATAATATTGTAACTTATGAGACTAGAATAGTGTGAATAAATTCATGAATATGAACTTCTCTTTTTGTCTCATTACTAACACATGTAGCTACGAGATCATGCCAAAATGAAGGAAGGCTTAGCCTTAACATACCTTATCACAATCTTTCCAATCACCAAGTTGAACTCACCTCTTCGCACCTTAATCTACAAGAATGATAATAATACTATCGTTAAGTTACGAAAGGTACAACTATCGCACAACGAACGACAAACCTATTTTGTATTAAAACGGGCAGCATCTCCCCTATAATCCTTACTTCCTCCAAATTCAAGATAACACCAACAATACAAGAACAGAACAATAACAACATATATACATCATTTTCCAGCCCCATATACACCATCAAATACTACAAAATAGCCCAATACACCCCAATCTCTTCGTACACAAAACGACCACCGTAGTAGTGTAAAACGACCCGAAAATGTTATGACGAACGACCAGCCAACCACCCTACATTTATATGGTGTTTATAAACCCCCTTCCTCCTCCAATACTCCACAAAATAGTAGTAAAACACGCAGCCCAACAGCAACACAAAACAGTCCACAAAACAGTCCGCTACAAGTGAATAACTCGAACTCACGGCTTCCGATCACCGTCCCGTGAGTTCTTACAAGTATAGAACGACTTACCATGAATTTACAGAAGAAAAATTGGATGAAAGAGAGAAGTAAACTCACCTTATTTGTTGGATAACTCAGCTCTTATCTTGGTTCTTCAAACTCTAGGTTTTACCTCCAATTGGAACTTGAAAGGGAGAGAAAATCAATTAGGGTTTGTGGGAAATTTTTGGGAGGATTCTTTGCAGATCTTATGTCTGGTTATTATGCTCTATTTTAAGTCTAATATATGAAGAAAATAGGCCCTTAAAAGGCCTCTTTGGACGACCCGAAATGGCCCATTTTTGGGCTTTCATTTAAGCAAGTAGGTGACACACCTACTTGTCACCTAGCAGCTTGCGCAGTATCGCACAAATGCCCATATCTTTCTACTCCAATGTCGTATTGACAAACGGTTTAATGAGTTGGAAAATAGACTCATAGATATTTAATATTATGGGTGGAACACCCTATAACTCTAAGTATATTGGGAGAAAAGCGCAGTTACATTTGACCCAAAGTTTCAGTAAAACTTATGAATGTAACTTGTGATGACTTTCATCGACTTTTGTTCCACAACTCGCTTGACTTCAAAACATAACACACGGATGTCATACGACTAATATAAATCATAACATAATCTCCTTATCATGTTAATCACCCTAGTCTCACCCCAAAGGTACATGTTATAACATTTCCAACTTGTCGACTTTCGACGAAACATTGTTTTATTTAATTGCTTTAGCTTCTGAACTGTCCAACCCTCTTTGTACTTGTTGTTCATGATCTTCAATATTTGTAACCTCAGAGGTAACATGATTAACTTACTTTATATACTTTTAAATATTATCTCATTTTTGGTCCTACATTAGTTTGCTTACGACGCATTTTTACGTACGAAAATATAGGGTGTAACAATCTTTACCAACATGGTGGGGGATATTATAGAGATATTTATGGCTGGCTTCTCTACGGTGGGGAACTCTTTTGGTAATTGTTTCAGAAATATGAGAAGGGTATTGAAGAGGTGCATAAGGGAAAATCTGGTATTAAATTTTAAAAAGTACAATTTCATGGTACAAGAAGGTATAGTCTTAAGGCACAGAGTGTTTACTCAAAGCATAAAGGTCAACCGTTCTAAGGTTGACGTGATAGAGAATTTACCACCACCAACTTCGATTAAGGAAATTAATAGTTTTCTTAGTCACACAGTTTCTATAGACGTTTCATTAGAGATTTGTCTCACTTTGCTAATCCCTTGTGTAAATTCCTTGAGAAAGATAACCCTTTTGTGTTTTTGATGATTATGGGTTAGAATTTGAGGAGCTAAAAAAGAGGTTGGGGACTGCACAAAATATTATTGCACTCGATTAGGAGCAACCATTCAAGTTCCTGTGTGATGCAGGCGACTACGTTGTGGAAGAAATTTAGGGATAGCACAAAGATTAGATCATGCACCTGATCTACTATTCAAGTAGAACATTGAGTGGAGCACAATTCAACTATACCATAAGTGAGAATAAAATGTTTGCATGCAACTACCCGATCGCTCCTTTTGAGTATTTGCATTCCGTATGGTGGTTTGAGATCTTGAATAGCTTAATATGAGTTATTATGACTTACATGTATGGTTAGGTTTGGTTTTTGAGTGGTTCCGGATTGATTTGAAAGAATGATTCTCAATTTATAAGTTTTAAGTTGAAAGGGTTGACGAAGTTTGACTTTTATATATTTGACCTCGAATTAAAGTTTTAATGGTTCTGTTAGGTCCGGATGATGATTTTTGATTTTGATGTATGCCCTAATTTGCATTTGGGGTATTTCTAGAAGGTTTTGCCTCTAATTGGCAAAAGTTCATAGGTTTGATCAGGAGTTCACTTCAACATTATCGGGTTCATATTGTTGTTCTGGGAGTTGGAATAGATTCTTTATATCATTTGGAACTTTTGTGCAAAATTTGAGCTGATTTCGAGTTGTTTAGACGTGTTCGATGTAAGTTTGGAATATTGAATTTTGAAATAGTTCATCTAGCTTGATGTGAGGTCTGATTCATTCTTTTGATGATATTATGTGGGATTTAAGGTCTCAAGTAGTCCTGTGTTATGTTTTGGGATTTGTTGGAAGATTCGAACGGGGTCCCGAGGGGTTCCGTTATGTTTCGAATGACTTTCAGATTATTGTGATCATGATAGGTAGTTCTGGTTCTTCGCACCTGCGCAGATTTGGCCGCAAGTGCTTATTTTCTTATGCAAGGGAAGGCTCGCTTCTGCAAAGAGGAGCTGCACAAGAGAGTTTCTCTTCAAAGGAGGATTATCCACAGATGTGAAGTGGGACATGCAGATAGGTGGTGCCCACATGCGGAGCTTAGCCGGGCTAAGGAATTTCACTTTTGCGCTTGAGGAACCGTACTTGCGAAGCCACAGATGTGATGGGTGGCCTGTTGAAGGGTACTCGCAGATGAGAGAATTGTACCACAAAAGCGGTGTCGCAGATGCAACTACTTAACTGCAAATACGGATTCACTGGCAGTTTATTATATATAAAGGGTTTTTGTTCATTTTATCACATTTTGAGATTGGAAGCTCGGATTTGGGCGATATTTGAGGCAATTTTCTCCACTTCAATTGGGTAAGTATTTTTAACTCAAATTTGATTATTTTAGATGATTCCATCATTGATTTTGGCATTTTATTGATGAATCTTAATAAGAAAATTGGATATTTTTGTCTAAATGTTTCTAAAGTGAATAATTGAGTTTGGAACATCGATTTAGAATCGAAATTGGATGAAACTAGTATAGTTGGACTCGTATTTGAATGGGTTGTCAAAATTTATGAGTTTTGCAGTGTTCCGAGGTTCTGGCTTGGGTTGAATATTTTGTTGAGTTTGAGTATTGGATTAAATATTCGACCTTTATCGTTTGAGTTTGTTTCCTATGGTATTATTTGATGTTTTTGAGTTATTTTTGGCTAGCTTCGAGCCGTTCGAAGGTCAATTCGCATGCGATGGCATTTCTAAAGTATTATTTTCACTTGCGTGAGGTAAGTAGCTTACCTAAACTTGGTTGAGGCACTAGTTTTCTGCGTTACATGTTATAGCTATGTGTTATGGGTTCGCACTGAGATATGGGGCTGAGACCATGTGCGTGCAATGAGATATTATTCATGGCTGGGGTAGTGTTTAGGCAATGATATACCTTGTATTGATTGCTAAGCTTCATGCTATGATAATTCTTATATTTGTACCCCTGTTGTGAGCTATTTGAGCCATGTTTGAGGTTACATAAGGGTTAATCTTTTGATTGAACCTGATAATTGCTACTTTTGTTTTGTATTTGCTTGATTTTGGGCTATGATAACACACTTTGCAAATGCATATACCTTAAGATGTCACTTATACCAGTCCAGGAGAATGAAATTTGATGTTCAATGACCGTGTACATATATTCATGTATATCTACTTTCTATGTGATATGGATTTGACTGGTAGCACGAGACCACGTTGTGTGGATATTGATATTGATCCTATGACCATGCCGGGCAGATTTTGATATTGAGCCTATGACCATGCTAGGCTGATTGTGGTATTGAGCACGGGAGTTGTCCGTTCGGGTTATTGTTTATTAGTACGTGAGTTGTCCGCGCAAATCCGAGATATCGTTATTATTGGCACGTGAGTTGTCCATGCAACACTTAAGTTGTCCATGCGGTTGATATTATTAGCGCGTGAGTTGTTTGTGCGTTTAATATTATTAGCACATGAGTTGTCCATGCAGCATGTGGATATGGATCCATTCCCCTGTGGTCTCCCTCTCATGTTCCTTCTTGATGGTGTACATGCAGATTATGAGAAACCGACAGGTTTTTGGTTGATGTAGACTTTGGAAAACCTGATCAATAGTTCGATTTGGTTATTGAAATTATTATGCGGGACTTAAAGCCGTATTGTGATTTCTATTTAGATCGGGTAGCGCGACACAATGGATTGATATTTGGTTATTTCATTTCATCTTTACGTCTAATTTCCGTGGTTGTTTACCTAATTTATTTGCATATCTTCTCTATATGCTGGATTGTAAGTGATTGTGTGTACCAAGATGGTTGTATCTGTGATTCGTGACTTGATCATATTATTGTTCTGTACATGTTGAAGTTATGAACTGTACATGTGATTAGCGAGTATTATTTATAAATCTTTCCACTATTACCTCACGAGGTTAGTTATAATACTTGCTGAGTACATGTGGTCGGTTGTACTCATACTACACTTTTGCACTTGCGTGCAGATCTTTGAGCTGAAATGCTGTGAATGACGGGAGTTGGCATTGAAGATTTACCTACAAGTATAGCTACCACTCGTTCTTGGTAGTTTTAGATTTGTAATCTGTTTATATATATTCCAAATAGATATTGTATTTATTTTCAAACCAGCTTTGTAAATCTAAGTCTTAGTGGCTCATGACTTGTAGTACCAATCCTTGGGTTATTGTATGAAAATTTCAGTTATTTAATTTATTGATTTCTTAGTATTTCATTAGAGTTATGTTGACTGTTGTTTGGCTCACCTAGCGAGTTGGGTTATGTGTCATCACGACTAGGTGGATTTTGGGTCGTAACATGGCAGTGGTGTTTGCCTTAGAAACGTTTAGGACATACTTGATAAGATCAAAGGTAATTATTTATACTGACCATGCAACACTCAGGTACCTAATATTGAAGAAGGAATCCAAGCAGTGCTTGATCCATTGGGTGTTACTTTTGCAAGAGTTTGATCAAGACATCCTTAAAAGGAAAGGGACTAAAAATCTAGTCGCAGATCATCTTTTGAGTTTGGAATGAGCAAAAATTAAGGTGGAAATTGAAGGCATTCGGGAGACATTTCCTGATGAACAACAACTGGCAGCATCTCTTGAGGAGACACCGTGGTATGCAGACATTGTGAACTAACCTGGCAAGTGGTATTAAACCTTATAAGCTTTCTTCTACTCAAAATAAAAAGTTCTTTTGTGATTTTCGCTCTTATTTATAGGATATACCTTTTTTTAAGATTTGTGTGGATAACATGATCCGGATATGTATCCCTTAGAAAGATCAAAATTCTGTCTTGCAAGTTTATAATGCATCACCATATTGTGGCCATTTTGGAGGAGTTAGGACAACTACAATGATGTTGGTATCGGGATTCTATTGGTTGTCTCTATTCAAGGATGCACAATTATGGGCCAAGAGTTATAGTGAGTGTCAATAGACAGATAACATCTCTCACCGTCATAATATGCCAATGAATCCAATTAAAGAGGTTGAAGTGTTTGACGTGTGTGGAATTGATTTTATGAGTCCATTTGTCGACTCTTATGGCAACAAGTACATATTTGTAGCAGTTGACTACGCCTCCAAGTGGGTTGAAGCTGTTGTGCTTTCGACAAATAATGCAAAGAAAGTCATTGGCTTTCTGCAGACGAATATGTTTACTTGTGTTTGCACTCTAAAAGACATAATCAGTTATGGAGGCCCTCATTTATGCAATAGATACTTTGTTTGGTTGCTAGAAAATTATGGAGTTTGCCATTAGGTCAACAAATCATACCACCCGCAAATAAGAGGGCAAGTTGTAGTGTCCAAAAGAGAGATCAAAAGTGTTTAGACAAAGAATAATGCAACTCAGACGGATAGAGTAATGATGATCGATAATGCATTAAGGGTCTATTTCACACCCGTTAAAACTTGAATAGACATATCGCCTTATAAATTGGTGTTTGTAAGGCATGCCATCTACTATTGGAAGTTGAGAATAAAACCCTATGGGCGTTGAGGAAGTTGAATTTGGATATGGAAGCTGTTGGTACAAGTAGAGTTACAATGTTACACTGTCACAACCCTAATCCAACCAGTATCGTGATGGCGCTTAACCAACCCGCTAGGCAAGTCCACCAACTTAACACAACTTAAACTGATGTTCATCAAATAAATAATGACATAAGAATGCGAATATTAATACAAACTATCCCAACAACTTGTAGTACAAGTCATGAGCGATGTTTAGGATTACAATGTTGGTTTGAAGAAAATACATCATCTGATTGGAATGTATATAATTAAAAATACAAGTCCTAGACTACCACGAACAAAATGGTTGTTGCATCTTGAATGCTAGTACATCTCCAAAGCTAGCCTTCGGCTTCAACAATAACTCAGCTCCAAAATTTGCACACAAGGTGCAGAAGTGTAGTATGAGTATAACCGATCCCAAGTACTCAGTACATATCAAGACCAACCTCAACGAAGTAGTGGCGAGGTTTAGTCAAAAGATACTCACTTTATATACCGTGCAGCTCATAAGCATATACAATAACAGAGAAATAGCCATGGAACAACTAAGGAACAACAAATATCTATAATATGTTGCAAAATCAAAGAAAAAGATACTAATCATGCCTTTATAAACAACCAGATCAATGTATATATAAATACACCAAATCCTCATATAAAGGAGATTTGTACCAAATAGATTTAGCTCGAATATTTCTACATAAATGTAGAGTGTCTATGCATGATAAAGACCTAATTTCACATAAATTCCCAAGTAGAATTTATAGAAATGCTCCTACAAGAGTCTAAAATATCTATGCCTGATGAAAACTCAATATATACATCAATATGACATCCTCCAAGTGTCCAACAATTCACTAACAAGTCCCATGCATATATAAAATACATGAATATGCATATATCGATGATATGCATAGGTGTTTCTACACGAGTTTAGAATGTCAATGCATGCTCAAGACTCAACCATAACCTTTTATATCCATCACATCTCATGTGCTCCAACATGATTCAACAAATCCCATATGCTTCAACATGATATGCGTATCATTTGCGCTCACACTGTCACGCTCCAAATTCAGGGAGCGCGACCGGTGCTCAACCGAGAGAACCCGGTCGAGCAAGCCTGTTAAACTTCCTTCTACCAAAACTCATCCATGAATAAAGAGGAGATGTACTCCATTAATCAATCACTGAAAAGATTTTATTAACAACTTCCTTTTCATTCCCATTAGCAGCTTCATTCATAATTTCCAAATACCAACATTTTTAGTTCAATTTCCAACATCAACCATAACCCACAACCTGTCAACGGAGCCTCTAAGTACAATAGAAGAGTAATATAGAAATGCCGGCAACAAGGCCCCGGCTATACCTCAAAACACTGTACATGAGAAACAAAAGATACATGACCCCGAAATGAAGTGGGGCTCACCAAATCAGCTGAAAAGAGTGTACTGCTATCACTGATCAATGCCGCCTGCTGAAGAACCACCTGCATCCATTAAAGATGCAGAGCCCCCGGAAAAAGGGACATTAGAACTGTCGAATAGCACTAGTATGTATAGCTAAAAATCCTCTTTTAAAATAGAATACCCATATAAGAAAAGGCAACACATAGAAACAGCAAGTCACAATCAACAATATCCAAACCTCCAGTTAAAGCATAATAATTTTCAAAATGCAAACTTTATATATAATTTTGGTTGGGAGATCATTAGCACCGATATACCACCGTCTTTGTTAGCACGGAGTCCGATCACGCCCGATCGGCTGGGCCATCTCCCCACAAAAAATGTGGTTTGACATGTGATGCGAAAGAAAGTTGTTACCAAGAGTAGTACCACCATATGAGCAACATGGCATCTGATCTCCACCTGATCAGCTAGGCTGCCTTCCCACATATGCTGTGTGGGTTGACTTTTCCAATCCACAAAGGTTCCGGTTTTATCCCAATTAAGGGGAATAATATCACAATTTCCAAAGGTTCCAATTTCATTCCAAATAAGGGGAATAATCCCAATCCACCCCTACACCGGCACGTGTAGTTTTAGGTGTGGGCCTTATGACCCACCCTTCCTCGGTATTGCTAATGATGCTTCCAAAAATAGTTTTGATTTGATTTGCAAACAGAAATATCATAAGTACAATTGTACTCACCTCAACATCTTTCACATTGTATGAATTCTCATTAGTATTTCCAGTCATTCACAACGATAATATTTCCTTGGCTCATTAGGCCATTCACAAGATTCTTTATTCCTGGCATGATGGCCGTATTTCATATTCCACACTTTCACCTCTTTCAATTTCAAAGATCACCATCGAGTATCAACATATAGGATATTTCAGAAATCATATACTTCAAATCCATTTGAAATGGAAACTTCAAACACAAATGGTTTCTTCCCAAAGAATGAGGCATACTAACCAACAATAGAAATACACATGAAAAATCATAAACAGTCAATACACCATTTACTCTTGCAATACTCTTCCCCAAAAATGACAATGTATAATTTCAACACATGAGTATATAAAACTCGAATCGCACTGGATATATTTATAAATCAAAGCATTAGTTAAAACAGCCACTAATGGGCATGAATTTAGTACAAAAGCTTTTAGATTATTCTATCTTCGAAGTCATTTTTAAACAATTGAGTCGAGGCTCATTTCATATTCTTTATCGCATCTTCTCAAATCATTTGCACTACTAGACATAATCATAACTTAAATTCTTGGCACGTTGGCCACACTCTATATCCCCAATTAACTTATTTTCCTTCCAACCATCTTTATAGATTATCAACAATAAGACATTTTCAAATCAAGACTTTAGGTACACATATGAGCAATTAAGAGTCTTAAGAATATTGAGATTTTCTCACACAATTTGGCATAGTATCTTTCATTGAAACACGACTCAAAGCCATAACTTTTTAATACATAACCCATACTTTGAAACTTAAGGAAACATTATGAAATTCAATTCTAAGAGAGAAAGTTAAGCAAACATACCTCAATCGAGCTTCCTTAACTCTAGAATGATCCAGAATTCTTAGCAATCCCGATCTATTTTAAGACATAACAAAATTGAACCATAATTAGGAAGATATTGATGGTCTCAGCTCATTTGAGCATTTTATCAGACACTGGGTGTGCAAATTTAATCACAAGGTTATTCTACAAGATTTCCTTCACTCCACAACCCAATCCTTACTTATTTCAGCTCAACAATCTTCCCACAATTCTTATTGGTACATGCATGTATAAATAATAATCTCATACCCATGAATCATACTCCTAACAACCATCTTCTACCCAAATTCGAAATTGAAAACTAGGGTATGGAACCTTACCTCTTAGATGAAGAACTTGTGGGTTTTTCCTTGTTACTCTTCCAAGATTTGAGCAAGACTTGATGAATAATTAGCCTAGGGTTTTCCTCTCTCTCTAAAACATCAGATTTTTGCTCAAAAATGCCCCAAAGCATGTATTTAACGAAGTATGGTCGGGTTTTAAAAATCCAAAAATGGAGCTCCGGAACAGGTTCTGCGATCGCATATGCGACCGCATAATGGATATGCGGACCGCATATCGGTCACATAATTACAGACTAAACCGATCAAAAATTTGTCCATGTATGCGGTCACTATGCGTTTCGCATAACTGTTATGCAATCGCATAATGCACCGCATAACAGTTATGCGGTCGCATAGCCGACCACATAATTGCCCCCAGACTGGCCCTTCTCTTGCTCACTTCTGCGGCCCGCAGAGTGATTATGCGGTCGCATAATGGACCGCATAAACGCTCTTTTCCGCCAAAAATGTTTCTTTACTTTCCGGTTCATTGTTCAACCCAAAAAGTCCGAAGATTTTATACCATTCTCAAACACGTAAGCCTACTCCGGCACCACGAAACCTTGAATTCACTTGTTAAATTTATGGTGCTTTACACTGAAATACTTCAAAATTTTCTGGGGTATTATATTCTCCCCTGCTTAGGATTATTCGTCCTCGAATAAGGGTCAAAATCCTTCATTAGCATTCAACGTGGTTCAACTGTTGGTTCACATACACCAGTAGTTTCAAAATTTGGCTAACTCCCTAAATTTCCTAAAATTTTGCTAGAGTCTCCCCTGTAACTGGGCCTATCCACCTGCTAGAGTAATACCAAAATAATTCCTAACAACACATCCACAACTTGACAAAACATCACCATGTATAACAACGTCACTAATCTCATCATTACAGGCATTATACTACCAAGAGTGGTATCTGGACATGAGCTGCACATATTTAAATCATAAAACAAAGAAGTACCTTTCAAATCACAATCATTTAACTATACACTCAAGTGAGAACATTTTATTTCCTTAACACGTTTTCCCCTCCGTGTGGTCTCCTCGACTTACAGACTTCACCATAACACATTAATGGAGACAATCTCAACTCCCGGACTTTTCTAACAAGGATAGCAAATAGTTGCTCCTCATAATCCCATTATCCCTTATATTCACTTTATTAGACATAGACATATGAAACACCGGGTATACGGAGAACAATAATAGGGAAACATCATACTCATAGTTTAGCCTATTTCCTTTCAAAATTCCATAAGGCCTAATGTGACTTCACATACTTTACCTTTATTAACAATTCACATAGCATCCTCATGCAAAATATATTGAGAATAACCCATTCACTTTCTTCAACTCTAAATCTCCACGCCGAACACCCAAACTTAACCTTTGGCAACCTCCAACAATTTCTCTAAGATGTGCTAGCTTGATTATGGCCTTAAAATTTTCTATCCCATATATTTGATCACGGAATGATGCTTCTTGTTTGACATGCCTGAACCTAAAATACTCGATAGATTTGCTACAAACAGGAACAACGAGGTTCGAGATTTTCCTGGAATTATTCAAGAATCCTTCAACGTGCTAAGCACGACATTTCAGGAGGTTATATCCTAAGAAACATGAAGGTCACTACCAATAGCGCTGACATGGTGATTCGTTGGTGACATCATCGGTTCAACAAACGAGTCATAGAGTTGCCTAGTAGGCATTGATAACGTAGGAAAAATGTTCATGATTCTGAGATTTAAAAGAAATGAGTCATGAAAAGGACATCAACAATTGTTTCATTCCATTCGTGCCTTATTTGGCAATAGTAAGCCTCAAAGAGAGCTAACACTTATGTGACACCAGTCGCCTCTTGGTATGTAGGAAAAATCAGTTTAACTCGAAATGAGAATATTCTAGCACCCTGAATATGATATGGGTTTCAAGATACACAAAGTTGCATTACACTCTTAACAGTAACTAGCACAAGGAATCTATGCCACAAGCTTACGAGGATGAAAAGAAGTTGAACACTCGTGAGATTATTATCATTCCCACAGCTTAACCTTTGTGAATATTTGATCCTATGTGAGAGGACTAGAGATACGACGAGTTTGTATTTCAATTCAATATGCTCATCATAAGGCTGCTTAACTTTCAATCTCACACAAGTGGAATCATGTAACACTTTGCCGTGAGCTAGACATATTTTTGCCATAACAACTCTCAAGTTGCCATATCAGGCCAATTCACGGGCAACCACAATACTGGGAATAAGGTGAGTTACTCACTGAGGCATGATCTAGGTGGACATGAAAGTCATACTGAGAGGGGTAAACAACAAGACCTCCATGTGACGATTTTGTGATAAATCTTAAGTTGCTCAGAAACTTTATGCAGATAAGTGGCCCATTTCAATTGGCATGTATGCACATGATAGGTGCTAAGATATACTCTCATGTTACTAGACAATGAAAAGGATTCATGATACTATTCATAAAGGAGTAGAATAATTGTTCCAACCATAGAAGTCACATATACCGGAGAGGAAACCTTGAATTCACTTGCGAAATTTACGGGGCTTTACACTGAAATACTTTAAAATTTTCCAGGGTGTTACACACACGACCCAATGTGAAATGGGTAGTTACATGACTCAAGAGGGACGGATTCGTATCCAAGAGCCAGCATGAAAATTTATTATTCCATAACATATCAATATCACAATAACCACACGACATAAACCTTCATGCTATAATAATAACAACCATAGGGACAACTCACATGCCATAGTCATCCCAACTACAGGGACAACTCAGGTGCCATGATCATCTCAACTGCATGGACAACTCACATTCCATAATTTCAGTACATATAAGAGAATCATATGTAGGGATGTATGCATAAGAATAAGAGATAAACTTATATAATGCACATGAACAACGTGTTAACCATGCATGAATGTATGTGTGCGTACACAGGATGATCTTTATGCATTATGTGTGCATATGTATAACAAATGACTATGGATCGAACATGTAATCTATCATACAAATAGTCATCATATCAAAATAAGCATAAATGCCTAGATATGATCTCTAACAGGAATAAGAAAGCTCAAGTAGTTGCACATACAATTTAGACCATATTAGAAGTTTATCATATATCAAATCAAGGCATAAAAAAGCCTAAAATCTACCCAAGCATGGTATAAACTTAGTTCCCGCATAAATGCTCGTTACCTTGCATATCGTCACCCCTAAACAAAACTTGCAACATATAAATCTATTTTAAAAAATATTCTCTCAAGTCGAGGTTGAGCAAGACATTTACCTTTTTCGGGCTAATCTTCAACCCTAAATAACATATTTTACTTTGTTCTTGACCTCCAATTGTCCAAATTCTAGCCAAGTATTATTCACAAAATTAAACAATAGCGAAGAAGCAATCCTAATCAATAAAGCATTGATTTTTGAAGAAATCCCCAAAATCCAACAAAAGCCAACCCGTGTCCACATGGTCGAAACTCGAATCAAGGTCGAATCTCATTAAGACATAAACTCACAAGTTCAAATATCTGATTAGTTTTCAAATCCGAGTCTAAATAGATGTTCTAAACCTCAAAATACACTCTCTTAATTTTCAAGTCAAAATCCATTTTCTACTCTTTAAATCCTCGATTTATGTGTGATAATCCAAGGGGAATTATGATATATAATCAAACCCAAGATAGAAATACTCAATCTCAAGATTTCGGTTAAATACCTCTTCAAAATCACATTCTCCCATTCTCCAAAACTCAAAAATGGTGAAAATTAGCAAAAACCAAAATTCTGGACATAAAATACACCAGACAGCCGAACATTACCCTCGCAACCGTGATGCACAAAATTTTTCCAACTCCCCTTCTTCTTCACGACCGTGACTAAAATTCTACTTTATCACAATACAGTCCACCTTTACACTAACACATCTCTTTATAATGGCCATAATGTTTTGTACAAATATCAGAATGACAAACCGTTTGAATTTCTGAAAACTAACATCAAAGGCAGTAACTTTTGGTTTCGGATCATTGATAGATTCCTCGTAAATGGAGAGATATAAGCTTCCTAATTCAGACCAATGTTCGCAGAATTTCTTTTATGCGGTGGTGAAAACCCTTCATGATAGCAATTTCATAAATCCCTTACTTCAAGTTAACAATTCAGGAACGCGACCGTAACCATTGCAATCACGATTCACAATTTGTTGTCAAAAATCTACCACTGCTAATGTCACCACACAAATATCCCACCAATATCGTGATAATACCTAACCCAGCCCACTAGGTACAACCAAAAAATATATAACACAACTTGAAGGAAAATTATTAAATAAATAATAAAATAAGAATACAGAAAGTTTTACAACTATCCCAAGTACTGTAATACAAGTCAAGAGCGACTAAGAATAGGAATACAATACTAATAGGAAGAAAGATTATATCATCTGTTTGAAATATCCATGAACATGATACCAGTCCTAAACTTCCATGAACAAAGTGGTAGCTTGCAACTGGAATACTGGTACATCTTCAATGCCAGCCTTCGTCATGCATAACTGCTCAACTCCAAAATCTGCACGCAAGGTGAAAAAGGTAGTATGAGTACAACCGACTCCATGTACTTAGTAAGTATCAAGATTAACCTCAATGAAGTAGTAACGAGGCTTAGTCAAAAGATACTTAGTTTATATAACCTGCACAATTCAATAGCATATATAATAACAGAAGAATATCCATAAAATATCCAAAGAAGTAACATGTATCAATAATAAGGTGAAGAAATTTAGGAGAAGGCAATAAGAATGCTTTCAAATAGCCAAAATCAAGTATGTACAAATGTACCAAATCCCATATCAATTCAATTTGCACCAAGTAGCTATTATTCCAGTAATTCTACATGATTGCAAACAGGACTATGTATGATATAGATTCATTTTCTCACAATTTCCAAATAGGATTCATACTAATGCTCTATCATGAGTCTATGTGTAAATGAATGATATGGTCTCAACATGCACATCAAACCTGACACTCTCCAAGTGTCCAACAATCCGCTACATCCCATGTACACGGAAGGTGCATGAAAGTACATATGTTAATGATACGGATGAATGTTTTAGACGAGTATAGGATGTCAATACATGCTCAAGACTCAATCCTCTCCTCAAAATAAATACTATTATACACACACACTATGATCATAGGGCCCAAGGTACAATGGGTGATCACCTAACAGTGGAGGTGGGAATTCATATCCAAGCACGTACAACTCACATGCCATTAGTAATATCACCCGCACATACAACTCACGTTCCTTAAACATAACAATATACATAGACAACTCACATGCCATACTCAATATCAACAACACAATAATCTGCAATGACATGGCCGGTTGTTTTGAGTGTTTTAGCTTATTTTCTCTATTTGATGATTTACGCATGTGTATTTTTGGTTATGTGTTTTTTCGGGGTGGTTGGTTTGGTTTCGGGGAAGTTTTGGGATTGAGTTGTGATACTTAATCCCTTGGCTGGAGGCTTAAGTTGTAAGAGTTAATCGGAGTTTGACTTTCAGGTAGACGACTATGGAATGGTGTGTTGATTGTTACAATAGCATTGTATGGTGATTTTGAACTTGGACGTATATTCATATTTGGATTTTGAGGTTCGTAGGTTGATTTGCTATTTTTGGTGAAAGTTAAAAAGTTGAAGGTTTGGAAGGTTCATAGGTTTGACCGGGAGTTAACTTTGTTGATAACAGGTTCAGATTGTGGTTCTGGGAGTTAGTATAGGTCCATTGTGTCATTTGGGATTTGTATGAAAAATTTATGGATATTCTGAGTTGATTTGATATGGTTCAACATGAGTTTTGGATGTTAAAAGTTTATTAGTTCCTTAGGCTTGAATTGAGGTGCGATTTGTGATTTTGATATTGTTTGGTGTAATTTGAGGCCTCGAGTAGACTCGTGTTATGTTTTGGGATTGGTTGGTGTGTTTGGACGGGGTCCTGGGGGCCTCCGTGTGTTTCAGATTGATTTCGAATAATTTTGGAGTTAGTTGGATTGCTGAAGGTTTTTGATTTTTGGTGCTTTCTCACCTGCGAAGGAAGGGATACAGGTGCGAGCCCACAAATGCGGTAATGGGGCTGAAGAAGTGAAGTTGGGCTGAGATGGCAAGGAGAATAAAAATGGATGCATGGGCACACATGCAAAATCACAGAAGCGCAACTGCAGATGCTGCTGGGTGACCGCAGGTGCAGTTGGTCGGATTTTAAATGGAACTCGCAGATGCGAATTTTTGACCGCAAGTGCGGTATTTTAGGTGCGATGATCCTTGCCCAATCGATTACCAAGCCCAACAATTTGTCTATGTGATATTATTATTGGCTCATATTTGATTAGCGCTTGGGCAAGGATCTGCCCCTCCAGAATCTGGTATTCACAGTGAGTATAGACACGGGGCTATATATTTGCTATGGTGAGGGGCATTTGTGCCAGACACTTGTATGGTGCTGAGTATGTTGTGTGTGTGTGTGTGTGTGTGATTGTGAGGGGCATTGTGCCAGGAACCATTAGCGTGCTGAGTGTGATTACACTTGATGGTTTCACTATGATGTTATTGACTTGATAGGTATTTTTGACATGTAGGCATAGAGATGTATTTTTCTCATGCTAGATTGTTAATGAAATATCTTATCTGTTGTTTAAAGTTGGAAGAATCGCAATTTTACCTTAATAAAGTCATGTATTAGTAATTTTGGTGAAAGATTGGGCTTTGACTGTTATAAGAATGTCTAAATTTCCCGTAATTATGAACGAGCTGAATGTAATATCTTTGAGTTATTTACTTTTACTGTCTTCATCATATTATGAGTTGTTATTGATTATTGTTATTGGACCCTGACCTTCCGAGCTCGTCACTACATTCATCCCAAGGTTAGGTTTTGTTACTTATACAGTACATGGGGTCGGTAATACATACTACACTCTATACTTTTTGTGCAGATCCAGGTACTTGCAGGCGTGGTGATTTCTAGAGTTCACACCGGTATCAGCTTGAGGAGACTACGAGGTAGCTGCTATGTCATTTGCAGACCTTGAAGTCCTTTCTTGTTTATTTCCATTACCATTGTTCTATCGTTCAGACAGTTTATATTGAGGTTTTGACTATGTATTTTGAGATTCTATAGTGCTCATGAACTCGTTGACACCGGATCTTTGGAATGGATGTAGTTGCGGTATTGTGGTTATTTCAGATATTTATGAAATTTCTGCTGTTGAGGTTTTTAAGGTTATGTTATTTGAGTTATTGTATTGTGAAGTTGTTGGCTTGCTTAGCGAGAAGTGTTAGACGCCGTCACAGATTCAGTAGGAGTTTGGGTCATGACAAGTTTGTATCAGAACACTAGATTTCCTAGGTCTCATGAGTCACGAGCAAGTTGAAGGATAGGAACTAAGTAGGCTTGATTGACTGGAGTAACTCATTTGAGCGTCGGTCCTGCTCACCAAGGTTGGGGCGTGACAAGCTTGGTATCAGAGCCTAAGGTTTTAAAGTGTCCTAGGCGTCTAGGAGCCGTGTCTGGTAGAGTCCTTATTATCGGTGTGAAGTCGACCACATATATAATTAGGAGGCTACTTGGGCATTTAGGAATGTCACCCTTCTTTGATATTCTAGATCGTACGATAGAGCTTGATTATAAGACTGTCCCTTTTTTAACTCATGCTTGCTCTAATCTTTCAGTACATGGCACCTAAGAGGAAGGCGAGGAGTGGCCAAAGGGACGATGCCACCCTAGGAGTGATAGGTAATGAATTACATGATGTTGTGAGTGAGCACCCAAGTGGTGAGGACTTTCCCCAAACCACAACGCCTCATAATTCTACTATTCCTATTGAGAATGCACTGATTCCTCCCCCAACTGATATTCCAACCCCACCTCTAACTTCAACCTCCAGTCCTAATGTTTCTTATGGGGACCTTTGGGGAACCATA
The DNA here is from genome assembly GCF_000390325.3 of Nicotiana tomentosiformis. Classification (NCBI taxonomy): domain Eukaryota; kingdom Viridiplantae; phylum Streptophyta; class Magnoliopsida; order Solanales; family Solanaceae; genus Nicotiana; species Nicotiana tomentosiformis. Next base: position 38,663,759 of record NC_090822.1, read on the forward strand.
CAGATGTTGACTCAGATAGTGGCTTCCCAGGCTTAGCGATTGAATGCCACACCTACCTCAGTTAGCCAGCAAGGGGATTCAGTTAGTTCCAGGGTGAACATGTTTCTTCGTTAGATCCTTCGGTATTCACGGGTACTAAGCCAAAGTAGGACCCCCCATGCATTTATTTATACGATACACAAGACTCTCCGTGTTTTGCGTGCCATTAAGACAGAAATAGTGGAATTGGCATCCTATCACATGAAAGAAATGGCATGTTTTTGGTTTGAATTATGGGAGGATTCCTGTGAGTAGGGGAGCACTCCAACAAAGTGGAACGAATTTGTGTATGCTTTCATGGATCATTTCTTGCCTACCGTGAGTGCTGCCGAGTTTGAGAACTTGAAGCAAGGTAGTATGAGTGTGTGGGACTACCATCAGAGGTTTGCAGATCTTTCCAAGCATGCTATCTACAAGATGCCCACATTCGCCTTGAATTCTAATATGAACTATGGGAAGATGGTGGAATTTTCTCAAGCGACAGAGACCCAAAAATTGAAGAAACAAATGGAGCGAGATGGTAACAAGAAGGCCGAGTTCGCGAGCAACTTTGGTGGTTATTTCAGTTGTGGAAAGGTGATGTTCATGGGAGGGTCATCTGGAACGACAAAGTCTTTTGCTCAGTCTTCAGATAGTGCACCGCTATCATGGCCCAGTCAGCAGAAGTGGAGTGTTTTGAGGCCTAGTCAGGGTAATAGGTGATCCTATCAGCAGGGTCAGTCAGGTGGGTGATTTCAGCCGCAGCGGAGGCCCTCTTGCTCTAGATGTTGGAAGATGCACTTAGGAGTCTGTTACATGGACCTTCCTATATGATACGGGTGTTGTCTCAGGGGTCATATTATGAGAGATTATCGTTCGTCCCGTCAGAATGTTGGTAGGGGTATGGTGCAGATGGCCAATTCAGCAGCTATTAATTTTGTAGCACCTCCTCCGGTCGGAGGAACTCCGACACCCGTAGGGCATGGTGCACGGGGCTTGGGCGGACCCAGTAGGTTCTATGCCATGAGGGGCCACAAGAGTTCAGAGGCTTCTCCAGATATTGTCACAGGTACACTGACTGTCCAATCTCATGACGTGTATACTCATATAGATTATGGTTTCACCTTGTCATATGTCACTTCTTATGTTGCTATGGAATTCGAGATAGGATCGGAACAACTTTGTGAGTCGTTATCTATATCTACTCTAGTTGGTGAATCTACTGTGGCCACGCAGGTGTATAGGAATTGTATTGTCACAGTTCATGGTAGAGATACCATGATCAATCTTATTGAATTGGGGATGGTTGATTTTGATGTGATAATGGGAATGGACTGGCTTCACTCATGTTTTCCTAAGATCGATTGCCGAACAAGAACTATTATGTTTGAGTTCCCAAATAAGGCAGTCATAAAGTGGAAAGGGGATGTTGTTTTTCCAAAGGATAGGTTTATTTCTTACCTTAAGGCCGTGAAGATGATCAATAAGGGATGGATCTACCATTTGATCCGTGTCATAGACACTGATGCTGAGGCATCGACACTTGAGTCCGTGCCGGTTGTGAATGAATTTCTGGAGGTCATTCCTAATGAGCTTCCTGGGATCCCACTAGACAGGGGGATTGATTTTTGTATTGATGTATTGTCGGGCACGCAACCTATATTAATTCCACCCTATAGAATGGCTCCGGCAGAATTGAAGGAACTAAAAAATTGAAAGACTTGCTAGAGAAGGGTTTTATCCGACCGAGTGTGTCTCTTTGGGGCGCACTGGTTCTCTTTGTAGGAAGGAAGATGGGTCATTAAGGATGTTTTCGACTATCGGCATCTCAATAAGGTCACAATCAAGAATAAGTACCCTCTTCCAAGGATAGATGACTTGTTTGATCAGTTTCAAGGTGCTAAGTACTTTTCCAAGATTAACTTAATATCGGTGTATCACTAGTTGAAGATTAGGGAGCAGGATATTCCAAAAATAGCTTTTAGGAATTGGTATGGGAATTTTAAATTTCTGGTGATGCCTTTTGGGCTAACGAATGCCCCGACAACTTTCATGGATCTTATGAATCGAGTATTCAAGCCCTTCCTCTACTATTTTGTTAAAGTGTTCATTGACGACATTCTTGTGTATTCGCAAAGTCAAGAGGACCATGCCGACCATCTCAGGGTAGTTTTGTATACTCTATGTCAGCATAAGTTATATGTAAAGTTTGAAATGTGAATTTTGGCTTGAGTCTGTCACTTTGTTGGGTTATGTTGTCTCCATCGAGGGAATCAAGGTTGATCCTCAGAAGGTTGCAGCAGTGAAGAATTAGCCTAGACCTACAACTCTGACAGAGATTCATAGTTTCTTGGGCTTAGCTGGTTATTATAGAAGGTTCGTGGAGGGGTTCTATTCTCTTACCTCTCCATTGACTAAATTGACAGAGACGGCTGCTAAATTTCAATGGTAAGAAGCAATTGTAAAGGGTTTTCAAGAGTTGTAGTCAAGGTTGACCACGACACCAGTGTTGACCTTACCGGAGGGTATGGATGGGTTTGTTGTGTACTGTGATGCTTCAAGGGTTGGACTTGGGTGTGTATGGATGCAGTATGGAAAAGTGATCAGTGGTGCGTCTAGGCAACTCAAGAACATGAAAAGAATTATCCAACACATGACTTAGAGCTCGCGGCGGTGGTGTTTGCATTGATAATTTGGCGTCATTATTTGTATGGGGTACACATGGATATCTTCACGTACTATAAGAGTTTTCAATACGTCTTCAAGCATAAGGAGTTAAACCTAAGGCAAAGGAGATGACTTGAGTTACTCAAGGACTATGACATTGATATTCTATATAATCCGGGGAAAGCTAATATTGTGGAGGAAGCTCTTAGCCAGAAATCCATGGGTAGTTTGGCTCATTTGGAGGCATATCAAAGGCCGTTGGCCAAGGAAGTTCACCGGTTGGCTAGTTTGGGAGTTCGGCTTACGAAATCTAGCGCAAGTGGGGTGATTCTACAAAATAGGGTCGAATCATCACTCATAGTGGAAGTCAAGGAGAAGCAATATGATGATCCGTTATTTGTGCAATTGAGTGAGGGAATTCATAAACACAAGACCATGGCTTTTTCTCTTGTCAGAAGAGATGACGTGGGAATCGGAGGAAGAAATGAAGTCTAAATACCCCCACCTATTTCAAACTGAAGATATGGTTCGAGATGGGACGCTACAACATAGCTCTATGTAGGCTAGCAGGTCATCAGGTAAGCTTTTATTTTTCACTTTCAATATTTATGATTTACGGTCGGTGAGGCAAATTGCTGCTATTTATAAAGATTGGCCATATGTGGCATGCATAGTATGTTTCTGGCTACGTGCAGGTTGGTTTTAACCTAGTGTACGAAGGATACTTTGGCAAAATTTTCCAAAGTCTCTAAGAGTAAACATTCGAGGACGAATGTTCCCAAGGGGGGAGTGATGTTACACCCTATATTTTCGTACGTAAAAATGCGTCGTAAGCAAACTAATGTAGGACCAAAAATGAGATAATATTTAAAAGTATATAAAGTAAGTTAATCATGTTACCTCTGAGGTTACAAATATTGAAGATCATGAACAACAAGTACAAAGAGGGTTGGACAGTTCAGAAGCTAAAGCAATTAAATAAAACAATGTTTCGTCGAAAGTCGACAAGTTGGGAATGTTATAACATGTACCTTTGGGGTGAGACTAGGGTGATTAACATGATAAGGAGATTATGTTATGATTTATATTAGTCGTATGACATCCGTGTGTTATGTTTTAATGTCAAGCGAGTTGTGGAACAAAAGTCGATGAAAGTCATCACAAGTTACACTCATAAGTTTTACTGAAATTTTGGGTCAAATGTAACTGCGATTTTCTCCCAATATACTTAGAGTTATGGGGTGTTCCACCCATCAAATTAAAGATCTATGAGTCTATTTTCCAACGCATTAAACCGTTTGTTAATACGACATTGGAGTAGAAAGATATGGGCATTTGTGCGATACTGCGCAAGCTGCTAGGTGACAAGTAGGCGTGTCACCTACTTGCTTAAATGAAAGCCCAAAAATGGGCCATTTCGGGTCGTCCAAAGAGGCCTTTTAAGGGCCTATTTTCTTCATATATTAGACTTAAAATATAGCATAATAACCAGACATAAGCTCTGCAAAGAATCCTCCCAAAAATTTCCCACAAACCCTAATTAATTTTCTCTCCCTTTCAAGTTCTAATTGGAGGTAAAACCTAGAGTTTGAAGAACCAAGATAAGAGCTGAGTTATCCAACAAATAAGGTGAGTTTACTGCTCTCTTTCATCCAATTTTTCTTCTGTAAATTCATGGTAAGTCGTTCTATACTTGTAAGAACTCACGGGACGGTGATCGGAAGCCGTGAGTTCGAGTTATTCACTTGTAGCGGACTGTTTTGTGGACTGTTTTGTGTTGCTGTTGGGCTGCGTGTTTTACTACTATTTTGTGGAGTTTTGGAGGAGGAAGGGGGTTTATAAACACCATATAAATGTAGGGTTGTTGGCTGGTCGTTCGTCATAACATTTTTGGGTCGTTTGACACTACTACGGTGGTCGTTTTGTGTACGAAGAGATTGGGGTGTGTTGGGCTGTTTGGTAGTATTTGATGGTGTATATAGGGCTGGAAAATGATGTATATATGTTGTTATTGTTCTGTTCTTGTATTGTTGGTGTTATCTTGAATTTGGAGGAAGTAAGGATTATAGGGGAGATGCTGCCCGTTTTAATACAAAATAAGTTTGTCGTTCGTTGTGCGATAGTTGTACCTTTCGTAACTTAACGATAGTATTATTATCGTTCTTGTAGATTAAGGTGAAAAGAGGTGAGTTCAACTTGGTGATTGGAAAGATTGTGATAAGGTATGTTAAGGCTAAGCCTTCCTTCATTTTGGCATGATCTCGTAGCTACATGTGTTAGTAATGAGACAAAAAGAGAAGTTCATATTCATGAATTTATTCACACTATTCTAGTCTCATAAGTTACAATATTATTCCTTATCGAGACTCTATATTCAATTTTAGTATTGTCTTCTTCCAGTCAAGAGAGCAGCAAGCCTATATATACAGTATTACAGTATTTTCATTACCATCGAGCTATAATCGATGGGCAGGCCCCTATTGTGCAACCTCTGATCAGATGGAAAGTTATATACCGAGCCTACTGTGGCCGAGCGCCTATGAGCGAGCCCAGCATGGTCGAGATACATAGCCTAGTATGGCCGAGCACCTATGAGCGAGCCTACTATGGCAGAGCAGTTATATATACCGAGCCTTATAAGGCCGTACAATTATTTTACTTACTATATTGAAGGAGTTGAGTCAGTATCAGCAGGTAAGTATATCTCCAGATCATCTTTGACTCCCAGTTACTTCCAGTTATTATATTATCAGTTCAGTTTCGATTTTCAGTTATGTTATTACCTTACATACTCGGTACATTATTTCGTACTGACGTCCCTTTTTCGGGGACGCTGCATTTCATGCATGCAGGTTCAGATAGACAGACGAGTAGATCTCCTCAGTAGGTGTTTCCCGAGTTCAGCCTGATCGGTAAGCTCCACGCCTTTCGGAGTTGCCAGGTCTAGAGTGTTGTGTACATCTTATGTATATCTGTATATATGTTATGGGTAGGTCGGGGCCCTGTTCCGATCATAGTACATCTATCAGTAGAGGCTTGTAGACATATCCTGTTGGTTAGTGCAGTATGTTGGGTTTGTAGGCCTGGTATGTATAATTTGGTGGTTTGTCAGCTGTAGTAGCTATGACGGCCTTTTCAGCCTAGCTTTATATTGATGTTTAGTTAGCGCTAGTTTCCATTCAGTTTTATATTTTGCTTCGCAAATTGTCTTGCAAGGTGGCCCCATGGCCAAAGTATGACATTATGTGTTCAGAGTCCCTTCGTCGCAATTTGGTACGCCAGGTTAGGTGAGGCACCGGGTGCTTGTCTCGCTCCTAGGTTCGGGGCATGACAAACTTGGTATCAGAGCAGTTCTGTCCTAGGAAGTCTACAAGCCGTGTCTAGTAGGGTCTTGTTTATAGATGTGTTGTGCACCACATTATATAAGCAGGGAACTACAGGGCATTTAGGAGTTGGTTACCCTTCTTTGAAATCTAAATCGTGCTATAGAACTGAGTTATAGGAAATTTGAATTAAACTTATGTGTTGGTGTTTGCATGCACAGATGACGGTGACTAGGAAGACTACGGCTAGCCAGAGGAGAGATACAACAGTAGGTGAGGGGACCAGCAGGGTACCCCCAGTAGATGGGGCCCAGTCTGAGGCTCAAGGTGAGACCCCTACTCAGCCATTACCGGCTCCTCCACCAACTACGGAGATTCCTAGGGAAACCGCACATCCAGTTCCCCCTCCACTTCCATCAGATCGGGACTTAAGGAGTGCGGTGCATTTGTTGACACAGTTGGTAGCTACCCAGCAACAGGCTAGGGCATCAGCTAGTGCAGGAACTTCTGAGGGGTCTGGGAGTTCAAGGGTCCGAGAGTTTATTGCTTTGAGTCCCCCAGAGTTCACGGGGACAGATCAGAGGGAGGACCCACAGGATTTCATAGATCAGCGTCACAGGATCTTTCGTGTTATGCATGCCACGGAGAAAGAGGCAGTTGAGCTAGCAGCTTTTCGACTCCGAGATATAGCCATCCTTTGGTATGAGGGATGGGAGAGGTCCAGGGGACGTGATGCACCTCCAGCTATTTGGGGGAATTTTTCAGATGCCTTCCTTGACCAGTACTTACCACGGGAGATCCGACAGGCTCGAGTCGATCAGTTTCTAGCCCTCAAGCAGGGTAATATGAGTGTTTGAGAGTATAGTCTCCGTTTTGACTCATTGGCAAGATATGCACCATCCATAGTTGCTACTATGCGGGACAGGATTCACAGGTTTATAGCAGGGTTAGCCCCAGAGTTAACCGAGGCATGTGCCACCGCTGCATTGCAGGATAGTATGGATATCTCCCGGATTTAGGCATTCGCCCAGAATATAGAAAGGGGTAGGCGTCGGCAGCAGGGTACAGAAAGGGATGAGCAAGGGCAACGTAAGAGGATGAGATTTCCCAGGTCTCAGGAGCAATATCAGGGTAGTTATAGGACCCAGTACTTCGGACGGCCACCTAGGCCTCCGCCACCTCAGTTACAGGGTTACAGGTATGACCGCTATAATCAGTCAGGACCAGGTGAGAGCTCACGGGCGTCGGGTTTGCAGCGACAGCGAGGATCTGCGCAGACATGGTCATTTCCTCCACGGTGTGACATCTGTGGTAGAGGACACTTGGGCCAATGCCGAGCAGGTTCTGATGCTTGTTATACATGTGGGCGTCCAGGGCATATGATGCGAGATTGCCCAAATAGAGATTCGGGGGGAATGGCACAACCAGCGAGTTCAGCAACAGGATCATCTATGTCCGTGCATCCTTCAGGGCGCGAGTCTCAGTCTTCGGCTGGTAGAGGTCGGGGCAGAGGTAGAGGTTCCAGTTCAAGTGGTAATCAGAACCGTATCTATGCTTTAGCGGGTCGACAGGACCAGGAGTCTTCACCAGACGTTGTGACAGGTATATTAACCATTTGCTCTCACGATGCTTATGCTTTGATAGACCCAGGATCTACTTTATCGTATATTACCCCATTTGTCGCGAGGAAGTTTGGTATAGTGCCTGAAATACTAAGTGATCCTTTTGCGGTATCTACACCGATCGGAGAATCGATTATTGCTAGACGGGTTTACCGAGGTTGTACGGTGACAATTTGTAGTCGTCAGACCTCAGCTGACCTAGTTGAGCTAGAGATGATAGATTTTGATGCTATCATGGGCATGGACTGGTTGGCAGCTTGCTATGCCACAGTTGATTGCCGAGCAAAGGCAGCCAGATTTCATTTTCCGGGTGAGCCAGTCCTTGAATGGGTAGGTAATACACCAACACCCAGAGGTAGGTTTATTTCCTATCTGAAGGCGAGGAAAATGATCGCAAAAGGGTGCATTTATCATATTGTGCGAGTTAGAGATGCAGATGCTGAGATACCTACACTTCAGTCTATTCCCGTAGTCAAAGAGTATGCAGATGTGTTTCCAGATGAGCTTCCAGGTATTCCTCCAGAGCGAGAGATTGATTTTAGCATCGATTTGCTTCCAGGAACTCAACCAATATCCGTCCCTCCGTATAGAATGGCACCTGGCGAATTGAAGGAGTTGAAGGAGCAGTTAAAAGATTTGCTGGAGAAAGGTTACATCAGGCCCAGTACCTCACCTTGGGGTGCACCAGTACTATTTGTGCGGAAGAAAGACGGCTCGCTGAGGATGTGTATCGATTATAGGCAGCTGAACAAGGTAACTATTAAGAATAAGTATCCACTTCCAAGGATCGATGACTTGTTTGATCAGTTGCAGGGGGCTAGATGCTTTTCAAAGATAGATTTGAGGTCGGGGTACCACCAGGTCAGAGTTCGGGAAAAAGATATTCCGAAGACAGCCTTCAGGACCCGATATGGCCACTTCGAGTTCCTTGTCATGTCCTTCGGGTTGACTAATGCACCCACTGTATTTATGGACTTGATGAATAGCCTATTCCGGCCATTTTTAGATCTGTTCGTGATAGTATTTATTGATGATATTCTGGTTTATTCCCGTTCAGAGGATGAGCATGCGGACCACCTACGAGCGGTACTCCAAACCCTCCGTGATCGTAAGTTGTATGCTAAGTTTTCTAAATGTGAGTTCTGGTTGAAGTCTGTAGCATTCTTGGGGCATATTGTATCAGATGAAGGGATAAAGGTGGACACTCAGAAGATTGAGGCCGTGAAATCTTGGCCTAGACCTACCACTCCGACAGAGGTTCGTAGCTTTCTAGGCTTAGCAGGATACTATCGGAGGTTCGTAGAGGGTTTTTCTTCCCTTTCGGCACCATTGACGAAGTTGACATAGAAAGAAACTAAGTTTCAATGGACAGAGGCTTGTGAGCGGAGTTTCCAAGAGCTTAAGAACAGGTTGACCTCAGCTCCAGTTCTAACACTTCCAGAGGGTCTAGAGGGTTATGCCGTGTATTGTGATGCATCAGGTGTCGGGTTAGGATGTGTCCTGATGCAACATGGGAAGGTAATTGCATATGCTTCAAGGCAGTTGAGGAAGCACGAGAGGAATTATCCGACCCACGACCTCGAGTTAGCTGCGGTTGTCCATGCACTTAAGATATGGCGGCATTATTTATATGGTGTTCATGTTGATGTATTTACTGATCATAAAAGCCTGCAATATATCTTCAAGCAGAAAGAGTTGAATTTGCGACAGAGGCGATGGCTTGAGTTATTGAAAGATTACGATGTTAACATTCTCTACCATCCAGGGAAAGCTAATGTTGTAGCAGATGCATTAAGTCGCCGATCTATGGGTAGCTTAGCACATGTAGATCCCGAGAAAAGACAATTAGCTAGAGAGATTCATCAATTGTCTTCGTTGGGGGTTTGGTTAGTAGATTCTGAGGATGGTGGAGTTGTACTCCAAAACACTACAAAATCATCCCTCATAGCGGAAGTCAAGGAAAGGCAGTACGAGGACCCAGAGTTGGTCGAGCTGAGAGAGCGAGTTCCACAGCAGAAGAAACCACTGTTAGAGCTAAAGGGAGATGGGGTTCTCAGATATAGGGGTCGTTTGTGTGTTCCAGATGTAGCAGGGCTACGAGACAGGATTATGTCAGAGGCACATTATTCATGGTATTCCATCGATCCTGGGTCGATGAAGATGTATCATGACATTAAGGATGTGTACTGGTGGAATGATATGAATAAGAACATTGCTGAGTTTGTCGCCCAATGTACTAGTTGCCAGCAAGTGAAGATAGAGCACCAGAAGCCTGGAGGGCTAATGCAGACTATAGAGATCCCGACATGGAAATGGGAGGCGATAAACATGGACTTTATCACAGGTTTACCTCGTTCTAATCATAAGTTTGATTCCATATGGGTGATAGTCGATAGGCTCACGAAATCAGCTCACTTCCTACCGGTCAGATCTACATATACAGCAGAAGATTATGCAAAGTTATATATTAAGGAGATAGTGCGGCTACACGGAGTACCAGTTTCTATTATATCTGACTGTGGGGCTCAGTTTACAGCACATTTTTGGAGGTCATTTCAGAGAGGTCTAGGGACTCAGGTGAATCTCAGCACAGCTTTTCATCCACAGACTGATGGACAAGCCGAGCGCACAATTCAGACGCTCGAGGATATGTTACGAGTATGTGTGTTGGATTTTAAAAGAAGTTGGGATGAACATCTACCTCTTGTCGAGTTTGCATATAATAACAGTTACCACTCCAGTATTCAGATGGCTCCGTACGAGGCTTTGTATGGGCGTAAGTGCAGATCTCCTATAGGGTGGTTTGATGTTGGGGAATCTGGGTTATATGGGCCAGACCTGGTTCAACAGGCCATAGAGAAAGTAAAGCTTATCCGGGAGCGACTGTTGACAGCTCAGAGTCGTCAGAAGTCATATTCTGACGTGCGGCGACGAGACTTAGAGTTCAGGATTAATGACTGGGTATTCTTAAAGGTATCACCTATGAAGGGCGTGATGAGGTTTGGCAAGAAAGGCAAGCTTAGCCCACGGTATATTGGGCCTTATAGGATCATTCGGAGAGTGGGCCAAGTAGCTTATGAGTTAGAGTTGCCCTCAGAATTGGAGTCTGTCCATCCGGTTTTTCACGTATCTATGCTACGGAAGTGCATTGGTGATCCTACCCGAGTGGTGCCCACGGATGATGTACAGATTACAGAGGACTTGTCATACGAGGAAATTCCAGTTGCCATCCTAGACCGACAAATCCGCAATCTACGAAATAAGGAGGTAGCTTCCGTAAAGGTTTTATGGAGGAGCAAGAATGTAGAAGAGATGACGTGGGAATCGGAGGAAGAAATGAAGTCTAAATACCCCCACCTATTTCAAACTGAAGATATGGTTCGAGATGGGACGCTACAACATAGCTCTATGTAGGCTAGCAGGTCATCAGGTAAGCTTTTATTTTTCACTTTCAATATTTATGATTTACGGTCGGTGAGGCAAATTGCTGCTATTTATAAAGATTGGCCATATGTGGCATGCATAGTATGTTTCTGGCTACGTGCAGGTTGGTTTTAACCTAGTGTACGAAGGATACTTTGGCAAAATTTTCCAAAGTCTCTAAGAGTAAACATTCGAGGACGAATGTTCCCAAGGGGGAGTGATGTTACACCCTATATTTTCGTACGTAAAAATGCGTCGTAAGCAAACTAATGTAGGACCAAAAATGAGATAATATTTAAAAGTATATAAAGTAAGTTAATCATGTTACCTCTGAGGTTACAAATATTGAAGATCATGAACAACAAGTACAAAGAGGGCTGGACAGTTCAGAAGCTAAAGCAATTAAATAAAACAATGTTTCGTCGAAAGTCGACAAGTTGGGAATGTTATAACATGTACCTTTGGGGTGAGACTAGGGTGATTAACATGATAAGGAGATTATGTTATGATTTATATTAGTCGTATGACATCCGTGTGTTATGTTTTAATGTCAAGCGAGTTGTGGAACAAAAGTCGATGAAAGTCATCACAAGTTACACTCATAAGTTTTACTGAAATTTTGGGTCAAATGTAACTGCGATTTTCTCCCAATATACTTAGAGTTATGGGGTGTTCCACCCATCAAATTAAGGATCTATGAGTCTATTTTCCAACTCATTAAACCGTTTGTCAATAAGACATTGGAGTAGAAAGATATGGGCATTTGTGCGATACTGCGCAAGCTGCTAGGTGACAAGTAGGTGTGTCACCTACTTGCTTAAATGAAAGCCCAAAAATGGGCCATTTCGGGTCGTCCAAAGAGGCCTTTTAAGGGCCTATTTTCTTCATATATTAGACTTAAAATATAGCATAATAACCAGACATAAGCTCTGCAAAGAATCCTCCCAAAAATTTTCCACAAACCCTAATTGATTTTCTCTCCCTTTCAAGTTCTAATTGGAGGTAAAACCTAGAGTTTGAAGAACCAAGATAAGAGCTGAGTTATCCAACAAATAAGGTGAGTTTACTGCTCTCTTTCATCCAATTTTTCTTCTGTAAATTCATGGTAAGTCGTTCTATACTTGTAAGAACTCACGGGACGGTGATCGGAAGCCGTGAGTTCGAGTTATTCACTTGTAGCGGACTGTTTTGTGGACTGTTTTGTGTTGCTGTTGGGCTGCGTGTTTTACTACTATTTTGTGGAGTTTTGGAGGAGGAAGGGGGTTTATAAACACCATATAAATGTAGGGTGGTTGGCTGGTCGTTCGTCATAACATTTTCGGGTCGTTTGACACTACTACGGTGGTCGTTTTGTGTACGAAGAGATTGGGGTGTGTTGGGCTGTTTGGTAGTATTTGATGGTGTATATAGGGCTGGAAAATGATGTATATATGTTGTTATTGTTCTGTTCTTGTATTGTTGGTGTTATCTTGAATTTGGAGGAAGTAAGGATTATAGGGGAGATGCTGCCCATTTTAATACAAAATAAGTTTGTCGTTCGTTGTGCGATAGTTGTACCTTTCGTAACTTAACGATAGTATTATTATCGTTCTTGTAGATTAAGGTGCAAAGAGGTGAGTTCAACTTGGTGATTGGAAAGATTGTGATAAGGTATGTTAAGGCTAAGCCTTCCTTCATTTTGGCATGATCTCGTAGCTACATGTGTTAGTAATGAGACAAAAAGAGAAGTTCATATTCATGAATTTATTCACACTATTCTAGTCTCATAAGTTACAATATTATTCCTTATCGAGACTCTATATTCAATTTTAGTATTGTCTTCTTCCAGTCAAGAGAGCAGCAAGCCTATATATACAGTATTACAGTATTTTCATTACCATCGAGCTATAATCGATGGGCAGGCCCCTATTGGGCAACCTCTGATCAGATGGAAAGTTATATACCGAGCCTACTGTGGCCGAGCGCCTATGAGCGAGCCCAGCATGGTCGAGATACATAGCCTAGTATGGTCGAGCGCCTATGAGCGAGCCTACTATGGCAGAGCAGTTATATATACCGAGCCTTATAAGGCCGTACAATTATTTTACTTACTATATTGAAGGAGTTGAGTCAGTACCAGCAGGTAAGTATATCTCCAGATCATCTTTGACTCCCAGTTACTTCCAGTTATTATATTATTAGTTCAGTTTCGATTTTCAGTTATGTTATTGCCTTACATACTCGGTACATTATTTCGTACTGACGTCCCTTTTCCGGGGACGCTGCATTTCATGCATGCAGGTTCAGATAGACAGACGAGTAGATCTCCTCAGTAGGTGTTTCCCGAGTTCAGCCTGATCGGTAAGCTCCACGCCTTTCGGAGTTGCCAGGTCTAGAGTGTTGTGTACATCTTATGTATATCTGTATATATGTTATGGGTAGGTCGGGGCCCTGTTCCGATCATAGTACATCTATCAGTAGAGGCTTGTAGACATATCCTGTTGGTTAGTGCAGTATGTTGGGTTTGTAGGCCTGGTATGTATAATTTGGTGGTTTGTCAACTGTAGTAGCTATGACGGCCTTTTCAGCCTAGCTTTATATTGATGTTTAGTTAGCGCTAGTTTCCATTCAGTTTTATATTTTGCTTCGCAAATTGTCTTACAAGGTGGCCCCATGGCCAAAGTATGTCATTATGTGTTCAGAGTCCCTTCGTCGCAATTTGGTACGCCAGGTTAGGTGAGGCACCGGGTGCTTGTCTCGGTCCTAGGTTCGGGGCGTGACAAAGTAATCCATCCACAACATAACATAGCTTGTCTTTCCCCAGCATCAATACATAACCCACACTATGTCTACGGAGCCTCTATAGATAAAGAAGAGTGCAATGATAATGCCGGCAACAAGGCCCCGGCTATACCTCAAACAGAATATACAAAGTATAAAAGATTTATGACCCCGGAATGAAGTGGGGCTCACCAAGTTAGCTGGGAAGAAGGTGCACTGCTATCAATGATCAATATCTCCTGTTGTGGAACCACCTGCATCCATTTAAAGATGCAGCGCCCCCGGTAAAAGGGACGTTAGTACCGTCGAATAGCACTAGTATGTATAATTAAACACCCTCTCAATAGAATGACAAATAATACAAATAAGATTATCATAATATCAATGTAACACTTAATCAACATCAAACATCAAACATCAATTTAGTATCAAAACAACATTCAAATTAATTTCCACATCTCACAGTAGGAGATGTTTAGTATCGATATACCATTGTCCACAATACCATTATTCACAATACCATTATTCACAAAACCAATACCACCGTACTCTCAGCACGGAGTCCGATCACTACCCGATCGGCTAGGACATCTCATTAGAGGCATTAACCACAATGTTTCTCAATATCAATACCAACGTCTTTAATACAGAGTCCGATCACGACCCGATCGACTAGGCTATCCATTAGGGACATCAACCACAATTACCATTTCAATTACAATTTCCAGCACAATCACCACCATATGTGTGGCATGGTGTCCGATCACGACCCGATCGGCTAGGCCGTCTTATTGGAGACATCAACCTTTTTATATCTATCATCACATTTCATAATACTTTTACATCTTTTCATTTCATTGGCACTAGTGGCCATAATTATAAGATCATTCTTGGCACATTAGCCATATTCAGTATTTCATGCTCACATTATCAATTTCAAATATCATCCTCATCATCAACAACAAACACAATTCAAATCAAAGTGTGTAGTACACATGTGAGCAATTTAGAGTCTAATGCACATAGAGATATTTCACAAAATTTGGCATAATAGCCTTCATTTGAACTTGACTTAAGGTCGAAACATTATAAATGCACAGCCCATATTTTAACACATCCTCAATTGGTAGCATAACATGAATAGAGCATTTGTAATGCTTGTTGAACATATATCGTTCAACCCAATCTTTCTCGGAATAGCCAATTTCATAATGAATCACTCGGGACTTACATAATTTATATGAATATCGTGGGATTCAATTCTAAGAGAAGAGTTTAGCCAACATACCTCACTTGATCATCCTTACACTCTAAAACGTTCCGGAATTCTTAGAAACTTCAATCTATTTTAGAAATATAACAAATTGAAAAATTAGGAAGATGATCATGGTTCTAGCTCACTCGAGCATTTTATCAAACACTAGGTGTGCATAAGGTTTCAATGTCCTTTTTATGAAGGAATTCATCATCCCACAACCCAATCTTTACCATTTTTAGCTCAACAATCTTCCTACACCCTTTGATAGCACATGCATGTAAAATAAACAACTCTCATGCCCAGAAATTTATCTTGCTAGTTATCAATTTTCAGAAAATTTTGAAATTAGGGTTTAGGGTGAAGAATCTTACCTCTAGGATGAAGACCTAGTAAGCTTCCCTTCTTAATCTTCCAAAACTTGAGCAAGAATTGAAGAAAAATTATGGAAGAACACCTTCTCACTCTAGGGCACTCTCTCTCACTCTAAAATATTAGATTATGTCTCAAAAATGGCCCAAATAGTGTATTTAACAAAATAGGGCCGGGTTTTAAAAACCCAAAAATGGAGCTCCGGAACAAGATATGCGATCGCATAACCGATATGTGGACCATATATCGGTCGCATATTTGGTTACAAAATAGCCAAAAGAACTGCCTATGTATGTGGTCACTATGCGGTCTATATAACTATTATGCGATCGCATAATGCACCGCATAACAGTTATGCGGTTGCATAGTTGACTGCATAGTTGCTTCCAACTTACCCAATCAATTGCCTCACTTTGCGGCCATTATGCGGTCCGCAGAGTGGTTTTGCGGTCGCATAACGGACCGTAGAAATGCACTTTTTTGCCAAATATTTTTCTTTACTTTCCGATGCATTGTTCAACCCTAAAAGTCTGAGCCGCGGCGAGCAAGCTCGCCGCGAAGTATTTCTACAATCCTTAAACATGTAAGCCTAGTCCAGCACCATGAAACATTATTTTCTTTGCAAATTTTATCGGGCTTCACACTTAAGTACTTCGGAAGTTTTCGGGGTGTTACACTAGATGCCCCAACTATTAGCAAGTGAAGGCTGAGCACCAAAAGCCCTGTGGTTTGGCACAGAATATAGAACTTCCAATGTGGAAATGGGAGATGATCAATATGGACTTTGTTGTAGGTTTACCTCACATGCCTTTGAAGTTCGACTCGATTTGGGTGATTGTGGAATAACTCATGAAATTAGCATACTTCTTGCATGTTAAGTCCATCGACATAGCAGAACACTATGCTCAGTTATATATCAAGGAAATAGTAAGGTTGCATGGATATCCAGTTTCTATCATCTCAGATCATGGGGCGCAATTCACCGCTAACTTTTAGCAAAACTTTCAGCAAGGTTTGGGTACTTAGGTGAATCTATGTACAACTTTCCATCCATAGACCGACGGGCAAGCATAGCTGAGCTTTTGGTTGTCGGCCTTGAGGATATGTTGCGTGCTTGTGTTCTTGATTTTAAGAGTAGATGAGATGATTATTTTCTGCTCATTGAATTTTCCTACAACAACAATTATCACGCCAACATTCAGATGGCATTGTTCGAGGCTCTATATTGTAAGAGATGTATATCTCCCATTGGTTGTTTTGAAGTTGGAGAAGCAAAATTTATAGGGCCACACCTCATGCATCAGGGTATGGAGAAGGTCAATATCATTAAGATACGGTTGAAATTTGCTCGAAGTCACCAGAAGTCCTATTCGGATGTGCGACGCAGAGATTTGGAGTTCAAAGAGGATGATTGGGTATTCTTGAAAGTTTCTCCCATGAAGGGTATAATGCAATTTGGAAAGAAAGGAAAATTGAGTCCAATGTATATCGGACCATACAAAATCATAAAGTGGGTTAGCCAAGTGGTCTATAAGCTTGAGTCACCTCCAGAGATATCTTTAGTGCACCCGGTGTTTCATGTATCCATGTTGAAGAAGGAAGTTGGAGACACGTCGCTCATCATTCTGGTGGAGGCTATTGAAGTTAATGAAGAATTGACACATGAGGAGATTCCAATTGCTATTCTTGGTAGACAAGTTCGAAAGTTGAGAAATAAAGAGATTGCCTTTGTGAAAGTGATGTGGCAAAACCAACAAGTTAAAGATGACACCTGGGAGGCCGAGGAAGAAATGAAAAGAAAATACACTTATTTGTTTGTGTAAACAAATAGTTGTGTTTAAGGGAACGATAGAAGTTTAATTTCTATGTGTTATGTTAAACTTGTACAAATTATATTAAATGCCCCTTTTGGTAATACAATGTCACGCCTCGACCTCGGGAAGCACGACCGACGCTCAATAGAGTTACCCCGGTCGAGCAAGCATGCACTGTGCCATCTACCAAAACATACAAATTATTAAAGAGGAGAATACATTTTATTAATTAGTCAGTAAAAAGTTATGAGAACAACACGTTCATTTTCATTAGTTACGTCATTAACAAGTCTTCAAAACAATACATTGTACAATCAAAGTCAAAGTGGGACAAATGATACGATTACAATATTTTTAGTTTAACCTTCCCAAAAATAGATACAACCGACATTATATCCACTAAGCCTCTAACAGGAACAAAAGAGTTCTATAACAGTGCCGGCAACAAGGCCCCGGCTATACCTCAGAATGCTATGTACAAAGGATAGGAAATAAAGGACCCCGAAATAAAATTGGGCTCATCAAGTCAGCTGAGGAGAGGGTGTGCTGCTATCACTGATCACTACCACCTGCTATGGAACCACTTGCATCTATTAAAGATGCAGCGCCCCCGGCAAAAGGGACGTTAGTACATATGGAATAGTACTAGTATGTAAAACTAAGAACCCTCTCAATAGAATAAACAACAGTAAACATATAAGGAAACAAGACATCAATAAGAGGATCAAATAGTAACAAGGTGTCAAGTTATGGACAAGGTAAATTTCAAGAATATTTTAGTAATTTAAGTTTGGAGATCTTTAGCACCGATACACCACCGTGTTTTAGCACGGAGTCCAATCTCAGCATGACCGGCTAAGCCGTCTCACCCCGAGACATACACTCACAATACCACCATGTGCACGGCATGGTGTCCGATCTCAGCCCGATCGGCTAAGCCATCTCACTAAAATGTCGTCTGGGTCGACATCACATCACATCTCGCTAGCAGTAATCTCATCCCATTTAAGGGGAAACAGCCCAACACATCAAAGTCGTCCCATATAAGGGGAAACAATCTTATCATATTATCACGGGGATTTACCCCTCAATGACTCCTACACTGGCACGTGTAGTTTCGAGGTTAGGTTATTTCGACCTACCTTTGTCCGTGGCTAAACGATACTCCCAGGGTATTTATTTTAAAAAGGATTTACCACTTATTCATATTCTTCTACATGTCATTCATTGTATTGGAACCATTGGCCATAACGCAATATCATTTTTGTCACATTGGCCGTACTTCATAATTCATGCTTACTATTCCACTTTCAAACATTAACACGGATGGTCAACAACAAACATTTCTATTCAAGACTTTAAGCACACATTTGAGCAATTTAGGATCTTAAGGACACGTGATGTCTTACACAATTTGATATGATTAGTTCCACTTGGGCTTGACTTGAAGTCTCAACATTTTAATACATTCTCATACTTTGAACATGCTCACTTGAGCATTTTATCAAACACTAGGTGTGTATTATGGTTTCAATATCCTCCTATGGTGGATTCTTTCACCCCACTACACAAAGTTCACCCAAAAGAGTTCAACAATCCTCCCACTGCCCTTGATGGTACATGCATGAAAAATAAATAACTCCCACACCCAAGAATTGCTTGGCTTATTACCTATTTTCAATTAGAATCACGAAATTGAGGGCTATGGAGTAGAAACTTACTTCTAGGATGAAGACCTAGTGAATTCTTCTTGCATTTTCTTCAACTTTGAGCAAGAATTGATGGATGATGAGCTTAGGAACTTCCCCTCTCACTGCTTGGCACTCCCTCTTTCTAGAATGTATGTTTTTAGCCTTATAAAATGATCCCAAAGGTTGCTTTATAAGAATTGTGTCAGGTCAAAAAATTAGAAAAAAGGAAGCCCTGATGCAGGTATGCGGTCGCATATGCGACCGCATAATGCATCTGTGGTCTGCAAAATGTGCCGCATAATGCCCCTGGAACTGGGCATGTCTGCCCCATTCCGTGACAAGTATACGGTCCACAGACATGTTCTGTGATTGCATAATGCACCGCAAAACTTCCCTCCGTAAAATTTCTTGCTGGGTCTGCGATGGATTATGCGGCCCGTATAATGGGCCGCATAATGGTCCGAAAATTTGCCCAATTTTTCTGCCTCAGTTTGCGGCAGATCTGTGGTCCATAGACTAGTTCTGCGACCACAGAAATGCCCTAGACTTCAATAAATTTTCTTCAACTCCCCCAACGCACTGTTCAACCCAAAAAGTCCGTACCATGAAACCCCGGGTTTTAGATAAACATTTTACGGGGCCTTACATATAATTCCTATGATGTTATGGTTGATATTGTTTTCATGCTACAATACGTCATTGTGATATGAATATGTTGTTAGGACTGGTTTCTGGGGCTCTCTGACCGGTGGATAGGCCAAAATACAAGGGAGACTCTCTCAAAATATTTGGAAATTTGGGGAGTTAGTCAAATTTGGAACTTTTGATGTATGAATGAAGAGTTCAGTCATCTTGGATGTCTATGGTAGAATCTGACCCTCATTCGAGAATGAATGAT
Source organism: Nicotiana tomentosiformis (assembly GCF_000390325.3). Taxonomy (NCBI): domain Eukaryota; kingdom Viridiplantae; phylum Streptophyta; class Magnoliopsida; order Solanales; family Solanaceae; genus Nicotiana; species Nicotiana tomentosiformis. Next base: position 38,683,602 of record NC_090822.1, read on the forward strand.
CCTAAGTGGGGGAGGATGTAAGGCCCCGTAAAATTTTTCCATGAATTTGAGGTTATATGGTGCTGAGGTAGGCTAATGTGTTTTGGGTTGTGCAATGCATTGTGGAGTTGGTGGAAAATTTACAGAAAAATAGCAATTATATGGTCCATTTTGCGATTGCAGATCTATTTCGCAGACCGCATAACCATCATAGATTTAACCAAAAAAAGCTTTATTTGGAAGGCCATTTTGTGGTGCAATGTGCGACCACATATTCTCGCAGATCACATATCCATATCAACATGAGAAATTTTGGAAAGAGATTCTATGGTCCAGTGTGTGACCGTGGAATCGATCCACGGACCATAAAATAGCACACAGATTTAATTAGGACAGCTCAGTTTTGGAGAACCATTTCATGATCCACTTCGCGAACTACATACCTGTTTCGTGATCCCATTTGCGATTATAGACCCGGATCGGAGGGTTAATGTCTAGGAAATTTTACCTGACCCTATTCTAATAAAAAGACATAAGGGGTTCATTTTGAAGGAAAAATCTTGTAGTTTAGAGAGAGTGGAAGAGATCTATAGAGAGAAGAAGAAGCTCTAACACTCCTACACATCAAGTTGAGAGTGTATGGATGGGCATGCATGTGACAATGAAGGTTGTTGGGTGTTGTACGGCATTTGCGGATTGATTGTTTGCTTGGTAATGGGTTATAGGGTGAAGAAATTCCATTGTCAAACCTTGTAGTTGAATTCACATGTTAGGTATTTGGCGAAATGCTTAAAAGAGTTATATATCATGAGATTTCCTTCTAATAATCTCCCACCAGACCGACCCTGCTGGTAGGATCCCTTGTTGCCCTGGCTGGGCCTAAAATAGTTCCCCTGCTACTGCTTAGGCCCCGATGGCGGTGCACTGACTGAAGACTGAGCAAAATACTGGGATGGCCCTGATGACCCTCCCCTGAATATTTTCCTACCACCACCACCAGAAGTATCACTGAAGTTGCCCGCTGACTGGGCCTTGTTGCTACTCTCTTGCTCCATTATGTTCCTCGGTTTGCGGGTCTCTGTGGCTTGAACAAATGCCACCATCTTTCCATAGTTCATATTAGAATTCAAGGGGCTAAGGCCCTGCACAAACCATCGCACTCTAGCCTCCAGAGTGGGCAACATGTAGATGGGATATTTAGACAGGTATGCGAATCTCGTATGATACTTCCACACACTTATGCTACCTTGTTTCATGTTCTCAAACTCAGTGGCATGGGCTGCATTAGTCTCAATATGCAAGAAATGATCAATGAAAGCATCAGCAAACTCACCCCACCTTGCCGGAGGGCTTCAGAAGGTAGGGGGCCAACTCTTCTCCCTATGACTTAGTAGCCCGTATAACTCTGAGGGTTTTGTGTATTTCGTCAATAAAATCTCGGGGTCCTCCTTAGGGTCAGAACCTGTGAACACTGGAGGGTCCAACTGGAGAAATCTGTTCACCCTGGAACTAGTGGAATCCCCTGGCTGACTAGAAGAAGTGGGTGCAACATCTTATCTGTGGGTCTGGGAATCCACTATTTGAGCCAACATCTGTATGGGTACCCTAAGATCCCCATCAGATTCATCGGGACCCGAAGCTGGGGCTGAAGGTGGAACTGGAATATCAGTTGGAGGGATCGTTACATCCTCAGTAGGTGTAGGGACATATGCGGTCTGATCAGGTATAGTAGAATCAGGTAGTGTAGTAGTCGGGGGAATATTCTCACCCCTCCGGTGCTCACCCGTATCATCAAGTAAAGGATCAACTTCCACTCCTGGGGTAGCATTGGCTCCTTGGCCAATTCTTGCTTTCTTCCTAGGCTCCATATATTGAAAATTAGAGCAATGAACGAGTTAAAGGAGGAACAACCTTACAATCAGCTTTATCGCATGATCTAGATCATCAAAGAAGGGTATTATTCCTAAATGCCCAAGTAGCCTCCTAATTATAGATGTGGTCGACAACACACCGATAAGAAGGACTCTACTAGAAACGACTCCTAGACACCCTAGGATACTTTAAAACCTTAGGCTCTAATACCAAGTTTATCACGCACCGACCTCGGGGATTGCGACCGGTGCTTAACAGAGTTACCCCAGTCGAGCAAGCCTGTACAGTGCCATCTACCCAACTCACCCATAAATAAAGAGAAGAATACATTTTATTAATTAGTCAGTAAGAAGTTATGAGAACAACACCAGTTCATTTCCATTAGTTAAAGAGGGACAAATGATAGCTTAACCTTCCCAAAAATAGATACAACCCACACTATGTCTACAGAGCCTCTAACAAGAACAAAAGAGTACTATGATAGTGATGATAACAAAGCCCCGGCTATACCTCAAAATCCTATGTACAAAGGATAGGAAATCCAGGACCCCGAAATGAAACGAGGCTCTCCAAGTCAGCCGAGGAGAGGGTGTTCTGCTATCACTGATCAATACCACCTGCTATTGAACCACCTGTATCCATTAAAGATGCAGCGCCCCCAGAAAAAAAAGGATGTTAGTACATATGGAATAGTACTAGTATGTAAAACTAAGCACCCTCTCAATATAATGAATAACAGTAAACATATAAGAAAACAAGACATCAATAAGAGGATCAAATAGGAACAAGTTGTCAAGTTAGGGACAAGGTAAATTTCAAGAAAATTTTACTAATTTAAGTTGGGAGATCTTTAGCGCCGATACACCACCATATTTTAGCACGGAGTCCGATCTCAGTCCGACCGGCTAAGCCGTATCACCCCGAGACATACACTCACAATACCACTATGTGCGCGACATGGCGTCCGATCTCAGCTCGATCGGCTAAGCCGTCTTACCACAATGCCATGTCGGTCGATATCACATGACATCTCGCTAGAAGTAATCTCATCCCCATTTAAGGGGAAACAACTCAACATATCAATCTTGTCCCATATAACGTGAAACAATCCTATCACATTATCTCGAGGATTTACCCTTCAATAACTCCTACACTGGCACGTGTAGTTTCGGGGTTAGGTTATTTCGACCTACCCTTCGTCGGTGGCTAAACGATACTCCCAAGGCATTTATTTTAAAAAGGCATTACCACTTATTCATATTCTTCTACATGTCATTCATTGTATTGGAACCATTGGCCATAACGTAATATCATTCTTGCCACATTGGTCGTACTTTATAATTCATGTTCACTATTCCACTTTCAAGCATTAACCGGATTGTCAACAACAAACATTTTTATTCAAGACATTACGCACACATTTGAGCAATTTAGGGTCTTAAGCACATGTGATCTCTTACACAATTTGATATGATTTTCCATTTGGGCTTGACTTGAAGTCTCAACATTTTAATACATTTTCATACTTTGAACACACTCCCGAAGAATCACATAACATGATGAGAATACTCCAGAACACATTTTGAACATAATGGACAACTTAGGACTTACAAGAACATCATGGGAATTCAATTCTAAGAGGAAAGTTTAACCAACATACCTTACCTCGAGCTTTTAACTACAATATTCCGAAATTCTTAGCCTCGTTGATCTATTTAGAGATATAACAAAATTGAACACAAATTAGGAAGGAGTTCATAGTTCCAGCTCACTTGAGAATTTTATCAAACACTTGGTGTGCATAAAGGTTTCAAGCTCCTCCTATGGTGGATTCTTTCACCCCACTACCTAAAGTTCACATAAAAGAGTTCAACAATCCTCCCACTACTGTTTATGGTACATGCATGTAAAAATAAATAACTCCCACACCTAAGAATTGCTTGGCTTATTACCTATTTTCAATTAGAATCACGAAATTGAGGGTTATGGAGTAGAAACTTACCTTTAGGATGAAAACCTAGTGAATTCTTCTTACAATTTCTTCAACTTTGAGCAAGAATTGATGAATGATGAGCTTAGAAACTTCCCCTATCACCCATGGAATTCCCTCTCTCTAGAATGTATGTTTTTAATATACTAAAATGATCCCCAAGGCAGTTTTATAAGAATGGGGTCGGGGTCCAAAAATTTTAAAAAATGATGCCCTGACGCACCTCTGTAGTCGCATATGTGATTGCATAATACTTCTGCGGTTTACAAAATGGGCCGCATAATGGATCTCCAACACTGGTCAAGTTTGCCCCACTCTGCGACCAGTCTACACTTCCCAAACATGTTCTGCGATCGCATAATGCACCGCAGAACTTCCTTTCAAAAAATTTTGTGCTGGGTTTGCGATGGGTTATACGCCTCGCATAATGGGCCGCATAATGGTCCGGAAAGTGTCCTAGTTTTTCAGCCTCAGTCTGCGGCAGATCTGCGGTCCACAGACAAGTTCTATGACTGTAGAGTGGACCATAGAAATTCCCTACACTTCAAAATATTTTCTTTAACTCTCCCAACGCATTGTTTAACCCAAAATATTCGTACCACGAAACCCCGGGTTTTAGGTAAAATATTTATGGGGCCTTTCATATAATTCCTATGATGTTATGGTTGGTGTTATTTTCATGCTATGATACATCATTGTGATATGAATATGTTGTTAGGACTGGTTTGTGGTGCTCTCTGAAAGGTGGATAGGCCCAAATACAAGGGAGACTCTGTCGAAATATTTGGAAATTTGGGGAGTTTGTCAAATTTGAAACTTTTGATGTATGAATGAAGAGTTAAGTTACCTTGGATGTCTATGGAGTACTGTGACCTTCATTCGAGTATAAATGATCCTGAGTAATAGAGGATGTAAGGACCCATAAAATTTTGCCAAGAATTTGAGGTTATATGGTGCCGAGGTAGGCTAATGTGTTTTGGGTTGTGCAATGCATTGTGGAGTTGGTGGAAAATTTACAGAAAAATGGCAATTATGTGGTCCATTTCGCGATCGCAGATCTATTTTGCTGACCACATAACCATTGCGGATTGAACCAAAAGAAGCTTTATTTGGAAGGCCATTTGGCGGCGCAATGTGCGACCACATATTTGTTTCACGGATCGCATATCCGTATCAGCATGAGAAATTTTGGAAGGAGATTCTATGGTCCATATTGCAACCATGGAATCGATCCACGGACCATAGAATAGGTCACAGATTTAATAAGGACAACTCAGTTAATCTATGGCATACAAAGAAAGGGATGTATGAAATGTGAAATGCGGCCATCGTGCCAAGAATGACGATTTACATATGAGGCCAAGTATGCCAATGGAAGGAAAGAAAATATGAAAGGCTGTGAAATGTATATGATTCTTTTATATGATAATTATTTTTGGGAGTATCGCTAGATCACTAAGGAAGACTGGTTATAAATGCCTAGGACCAAAACTACACGTGCCGGTGTAGGAGTTGATTGCGGGGTGAGTCCCCATTATATTATATTGAGATTACTCCCCTTGATTGGTATGAGTTAATAGCTAGCAAGGACCATGTTGACCCACAAAGTATTATGGTGAGACGGCTTAGCCGATTGGGCAAGGATCGAACGCCATGTCGTGCATATGATGGCATTGTGTTTCTATGTCAACCCACATACTTTGGGGTGTGACGGCTTAGACGATTGGGCGGAGATCGGACTCCATTCCATGGGCATGGTTGTGTGTAGGTACTAAGGATCTCTCAACCTAAAATGATGATGCTTACTTGAAGGTTTACTTTGTTTCAACTTGGCATTTAAATAAGTATTGACTTTTATTACCGTTTTCATGTTTTTCTTCTATTATGTTGGCATTACATTCCATGAGAGTATTTAGCTTTACATACTTGTACTATTCCATATATACTAACATCCATTTTGCCGGAGCGCTGCATCTTTAATGGATGCAGATGGTTCCTCAACAATTGGCATTGATCGTTAATAGCATCATCTCCTATTCTCAGCTGATTTGGTGAGTCCTACTCTATATCAGGGCCTTGTGTCGTTTTGATTCTCTTGTACATTTCTTTTGAGGTATAGTCAGGGCCTTGTCGCCGACACTTTCATACTAATCTTCTGTTACATTTAGAGGCTCCATAGATATGTTGAGAGTTGTAGTACATGGTTCCATATTTAAACTATGATCATGTAATATTTTGAAAATCATTAATTAAGTTTCTATAGGTAATGAAATTCGTATTGTACATGTTATTACCTCATTTGTCTAACTCTTTATATACATCCTCACATTATTCATGGGAAATGTTGAAGGATAGGCACTAAGTAGGCTTGCTTGAATGGGGTAACTCGGTAAGTGCCAGTCCTGTTCCCCAAGGTTAGGGCGTGACATAAGTTCTTAAAATTGCCAACTTTTGACTAATGGTGTTGAATTTTTCTAAGAACATCTATCACCAAATCCAAACATATGTACCAGTCCAGAATAATCACACTCACCTATCGGAACCTTCAAAATCCATTCCGAGTCTGTTTACCCAAAAATTAAACTTTGGTTAACTCTTCTAACTTAAAGATTTCATTTAGGAACTAAGTGTTCCAAATCACTTCCAAACCTCTTGGGACCAAAATCACTCATATCCGCAAGTCATAAAATGTTAAAGTGACCTAAGGGAAGTCTCAAATTACGGAATAAGATACTAGAACTCAAAACGACCGATTGGGTCGTTACATTCTCCCCCACTTAAAAATATGTTCATCCTCGAACGTCCCAAGAGTTATTTCAAAGTTGTCAACTAGCTATATAAACTTATATTACACATTCTCATGGGTGATTCTATGTCCATCTATTTAAATCCATCCATATAAATACATTAACACATCCTGAATGAACACTTCTCCTTCAACCTTAGTTTTTAAGCCTTTAAACCAAACTTCAATACCCAAAACTTCCTCCATGATCTGATTCTTGTGTATTCATTGTATCAATTCAAATAAGTTATATTGAGTTATAAATTTACGTCCAAGATGTAACCACATGAAGTATCCCCTAACTCATATACCATAGCAATATCTTCTGATCACAATAACTACTCATTGCCAAACTCGGTACCAGCAAAATTCCCCATCTAAAAAAGATTCTTGTTCCAAGCCTTCGCAACACTGCTAATGATAAATAAAACCTGTAGAAGCTCATAATCACCCATTATATGAACAAATCATGGATTTCTCTTCCCGCTAATAACCATTGCCTGTTCTAGGCTGCCTAAAAGCATTCTTTTCCAAATATACCTTCTCCAAATCCGATCATGCTAATTCTAGGTCATATACTTTATCCAAATCCGATCATGCTAACTCCAGGTCCATAAACTTCACCTCATGCAATACAAGATGCTTAACCCACAAGTCACGCGTAATTCCACATGGATCCTCAAACGACATGGTTTGCACCATATAAGCAATAACTCGAATATGCCAAATCAATATAAGAGAAACTTATCATCCAATGACTTCCCGTACCTGTGGTGTTCTATCTCAACAAACATATGAGTAGCTATAAAGCTTGTTGCATCTGTCCATTATGCAACACTTAAGCAAAATCAACAAAACACGAACTGAAACACTTGCCATAACTACCACCACCACATAGTGGGCTACCACTCTACCAAATCCAATGGTAGAAAGTATACCATGTACTATAACTCATTCCTGATGATATGCTCATATGACACCTTGCTCTGTACAAGCAAATCTTACATGCCGTAGAATACATTCCTCAACCTATCTACCGGTAGACACCTAAATCGATCCCACATTCTTCTGAAGTAGTAATAAGCCTTATATAAGCCAATAAAGACCCATATTAGCTTCCACTCATAGACACATAAGAACCTTTGAATCACTAGCCTCAACTGCGAATATATACCTGCAAGTTGTTATCAGTCTAATTACCAACTACACTACTCGTGATCAGTTATAACATCGTGGAACCCAATGCATCGAATATACAAATCCTCGAGCCTTTATAGTCCATACTAAACTTGCCCATAATCCTAGCACAAAAATTATACCAATGACTTCTTTAACCATACTCCTCAAACAAAGACATCCAAGAAGTATATATCACTATACCAATGCAGATCATTATGTACAACATACCATAAACCACAAGCTCTAATAAGCGAAAATCATCTCAGATGTGACATTCGCATCTGTGGCCAAAACATTGTAGATGTGACATCCCCTTTAGCTGAGCTGCTCGCAGATGCGAGCCTCCATCTACAAATGCATTCTCCCAACTACACTCAATGCTCCACAGAAGAAGAAATGCCTGAGCTCCCAAAGTCTCGTAGATGTGAGCTTAGTTTCCACAAAACTAAGCTTGCACTATCACATCTGACCATTGCATGTGAGATACGTGTGGCACCAGCAATAGCAACACTTACAGAAAATGCGTGAAACCAATTCGAAATGCACCGGATCCCCTCAGGACCCCATCCATTCATCGTAACAAGTCAATATACCTAACTTGAAGGTGCTCGAAGGGTCAAAATACCGAAAATAACATCAAAACAAGGAATCAAACATCAAACCAAGAATTTCAATAATTCTAAAATTCAATTTCTAACATTTGACTGGAAGCACAGAAATTACCTTGGGTCACCCGAGACAAAACCCAACATACATACAAGTTCAAAATCATCATATGCAGATAACAAATCCATCAAATCACCAATCCGGGGTCATTTACTCACAAGTCAAACATTGATCAAATCTAATAACTTAAAGCGTCCAAAAATAAGAATTCTTCTTCCAAAACAGTCTCGAATCTCTCTGAAATCAAAACCAACCATACACACAAGTCATAAAAAATCAAATAAACCTACTCAAAGTTTCAAATCACAAAACAGAGCGCTGGAACTCAAAATGACCGATCTGGTTTTTATATTCTCCCCTACTTAAACATACATTCATCTTTGAACGTGCCAAGAGTCATTCCAAAACTGTCAAATAGTTGAACAAACCCATCCTGCACATGACCACGATTGATCCCATGTCACCCCATTCATACCAAGTCACAAACACATCTCGACTAAAGATCTTCTCACTCAACCTCTGCTCGTAAGCTTTCAAGCCCAACTTCAATATTTGAGACTTCCCACCAAACTTGATTATCACAAGTACTTCTACTGGATCAACCTCATTAACTGCTATCAATCCGTAGATGAGCTATCAAAGAATAACCACATGATATATCAAATTTTATTCTCATAACTAGCCCCACATCTCAGTCATATCACTGCTCGTAGCCAAACCCATTACAAGTCAAATGCCTTCACTCAACAGATCCTCAGTACAATCCTTCCAAACACTGCTAATGATAAAACAAACTTATAGACACTCATAACCACTCATCATATCAACAAGTCATGGATTTCTTGCTTCCCACAAGGCACTGCAAAATTCAAGGTTGTTTAGTAGCATTCTTCTTCCAAACCTACCCTATCCAAATCAAATCGTGCTAGTTCCAAATCTGTTAACTTCGTTTCACCCAGTACAAGCTGCTCAATTGAAAAGTCACATTACATGCCACATGGAACCTCGTATAACAAGATTTGTACATCAAATGAGCAATAACTCAAATATGACAAATGATAGTAAGAGAATCAAATAATAGAGCTACCAAGCAAGTTTAACAAGTACAAAAAATAAAACATAACCTTATGAACCATTCCCATAAAGGATAACCAAAACACATGAAATAAGCTCAAGGAATCTCATGCTATCATAATACCGTTACGGTGTGCAATCTAATCCAATACAACACTGTTGCAACATGCAACCCGATCCAATCATATCAATCTACATGAGAATACCCATGGAAAATAAATTTCATACTCACCAAACACATGTGCATCAACATCAAGAACGATAGTGTGCATAAATATAACTATAGGGAGCTGAATAATCATAATACACCACGAAAAAGGTAAGCACCACTAAGGTGCAATAGACAAATAAATATTTCAAGAGACATCTCGCTCATATATCGTCACGAGGCCTAAACATGACCACAATATGGGTGTGAATAGTCAAGTAGTCTCACAATTCATCATAGTATAGGAGAGAAACACATGCAGTAAACCAGTGCATAAATAAGACTAATTTTACTCGAAGACACACCCATACTAAATGGTACGCTGAGTAAGCAAATCCAATCCAATGTCGAATACCCATTCCCATTAGTTCTACCAAAAGGCCCCAAATCAATATGAACCATTCCAAAATAAGTAAATAGTCTTCCAAAAGTCCATATTGACCATATCCATGACACATGCAATAGGTTGTCCAACCATTAACACACGTTCATAGTCCACTACCAAAGGGATAGTCTGCCTCTAAGAAAATTGCTCTCTAAACCTCAAGAATACAAGAATATCCATACTTGATCTCTAACTCTCCTACTTTAACGACTTCCACTTGACACATACATAATTACCTCATGAGAAATATTCCTATCAATCTTTCATGTCAGGTAGTAAAAATTTGAACATCAATAGTTACCAACCACACGATTTTTGTAGTACTTAGTCAAAGCATCCGTAATTCAATACACAATGTGTCTTCTACAACACATACTCTTATCAGGCGATACATGGTATTAATAGTAGTAGCAGTCTCTTAAACATCTGAAATCTCTCGTGTTGTCCAGAACTCATGACCTTCCTCTTGAAACTGAACCGCAACCTTGTCCATTTAATCCTAATCTTACATGGCTCACCACATCTTTTGTGATATTATATTTAAATACGATAATCATGATATCAAATCAGAATCATAAGTAGGATAGTCCTCCCCATAAGCACTCCATTGACCAGAGGCATACCACTTAACTTGATCCATGAAACAACCCAATGTGCAATAAACTTTCCATGCCCGTAGAAGACATCAATCTCAATGTCTTGGTCAAACTTTGGCAAGCTCTTCAAAACTCATTTGCACATAACCAAGCTATCGGAACCGAATCTATCAAAATTAACAAAGTAGGCTACCCAACCTAAAAGTCCAATCACAAAGGTGACAGAAAATAAATAGCCGATCATACCGAAGTAATTGACCAATGCTACTACCATGTTGGCCCAAGCTACTGCTATCTCACATATCTTCTTCAATTATTCTAGATTATATGAATGATGATATAGAAGTTCCCCAATTCCTTGTCATAATTCTATGCTTATCACAATTCCCAAAGCACGCAAAAGGTGTCGTCAATCCTCACACATTACATCCTAAAACTCAAACCGGCTGGAACCTTAAAGTCAACCACTCTACTCTGGTGTCCCAATTCATAACCGCACCTACAAAATAATATGTGTCCCATTGCACATCATTCCATCCTTGTAGTAACCGTGACTATAGAAAACTGAGTGAGTATCTTCTCATTCCATACTATAACCAAAATGAATGTCAAACCTAAGCCATTCAGCCATCCCCATCCATCATTGAGGTGTAGCACATCAAGTATCTGATAAATTCCTATCCAAGTGAGCCTCAATGCCACTCTACTCAAGTCATAACCAACCCATAAATGCACCTCAGCCTAGAAACTATAACAACACTTGCCCACATGACCCAATCATTAATGGTAAGCCCCCCAACTTGGCCTAAATCCATACTCACATCATCCGTAAACACCCAATAACCTTAGAAGGAAAACCATACAACCCCCAACCTCATCACATAAGATAGATCAACTGCTAAGCCCTAATGCAATATCTAAATACAACCTCACTATGAATAACCCTCTCTATATGATGAATTTCTCCTCTTGAGTGTACACTCGTCAACTAGATTAAAGAATCTGTTCCATCCTACTAATGAACTATATAATATCCATAAATACCCTCATACTGTAAAATTGCACTACACTGTGAGACGATAATCAAGTGCCCACATCTTGTAGCATCACTAGCAAACCCTTCTAGTCATAGAAAATCTCTCCTAGCACAATCCTTGGATGCGTAACACTTATCACATAGATGCATCACAACTCTTCCACAACATCCACACATGCTGCCAGTGCTCAACAAATAACACACTCTTAGCATTATATACAGACATAAAGAAAGAAATTGAGGATTAGACTTGAAGATGAATCAAGGCCGATCGATAAGGAAAGAAAGAATGTGAAGTTTTTGTAAATGCCTTGTAGCCTCTTGAAGATTAGTATGGATGTCGTCATACTGATCATCATGACTCTACTAGACACTTGCTCATGACTCATAGAACCTATGAACCAAAGCTCTAATACCAACTTTTCACAATCCAAAATCTCACCAAGTCGTGATGTCACTTAACCAAAACCCGCTAGGTAAGACAACTAGCATAAATTACCATATAACTGAATATCATCAATAAATGCAAAAATAAGAATTTAGATACAACTACCATAAAATTCAAAAGTACAAGTCATGAGCAACTAAGAATTAAAATTTAAAATGTTAGCAAGAATAAACACATCATCTATTTGGAAGTTACATAAACAGAAAATGTCCTATACTACCATAAACAATGTGATAGTAGATGGATGGAACGTTATAGTCTTCTATGCTCGTCCTCGAGATCCGTAGCTGCCTTATATCCACATATTTGTATGCAAGGTGTAGAAGCGACCCACGTACTCAGTAAGTATATTTACTAACCACTGTGAATTAGTGGTGAGGTTTTAATTCAAAGGATACTCACTTAATTAACCAGTGTAGTTTATAAGCATATAAATAATAGGAAAGAAATAATCATAAGCAAGTCTTGAAACAATTAAGATCAATGAAAATGTACACATTTATGGAAAAAGATGACAACACAATTTTCAAACCTTCTAGGTCAATGACATTTACTAATGCACCAAATCCATATACAGAAGAATATAAACAAACAATAGCACTAACTCAACTACTTCTACATGAATGTGGAGAGTCTTTACATGAATAAGATCAAGTTTTGTCAATTACCAATTACAATTATAAAAATGCTCCTGCATGAGCCCGGTGTCAAGGTATGGAGGAGACTCTCTATTTACATCAATCTGACACCTTCTAAGTGTCTAACCATTCATCAACAAGTACCATACGTACATAAGAAAATATCTGATAGCATATGGAGAAATCTGCATGCAGGTTGCATGTATGAACGCTTAACTATATATATTACATACCAAAAACTTAATCAATAAATAAAAATACTATTGTGGCGAGAAACCTGATCCGGTCATAATATTGTTATGACATGTAACACGATCCTACGGCCATATTGTGCAACATGCACTCGATCCGATATAATACTGTGTGGAGCACACCCAATCGCATTATATCAATCACCACGGAAATAGTAACAACCAATCCAACAAGGTAACCATAACAAATAAGGCCATGCATATATGTAACAACAATAAACAAGGTAGAAGCATATACATAACATAAACAAACAAGGTAGAAGGCACAAGTGTAATATCAACAATCAAGGTATGTAACCGTAATAAACTAAGTAGAAAGCATAGACGTAATAGTAAGAAACCAAGTAGAAAACATATATTTGATAGTAACAAACCAAGTAGGTATGTAACGTTAACAAATCAAGTAGGAGACATAGATATGATAGTAACAAACAAGATAGAAAGAATAGATGTAATGGTAACAAACCAAGTAGGAAACATAAATGTGATAGTAACGAACCAAGTAGTAAACATATATGTACCAATAACAAACCAAGTAGGAGACATAGATGTGATAGTAACAAACAAGATAGAACATAGATATAACTAGTAAGGACCAGGTCAGTTATTCCATGTATTTGAGACCCGTTTCCCTATTTGATGCTTCCCGTAGGTGAATTAGTTGTTATGTGACTTGTGAGGATGGTTGGTTTGGTTTCGGGGAGTTTCTGGATTGAATTGGAATACTAAGTTCCTAATTTGGAAGCTTAAGTTATGAAGGTTGACCGAAGTTTGACTTTTGTGTATTTGACCTCAGATTGGAGTATTATTAGTTGCGTTAGGCTTGGATGGTGATTTTGGACTTAGGTGTATGCCCGAATTTGGATTCAGTGATTTTCAAGTTGAGTTGACTCTAATTGGCGAAAGTTAGAAGTTTGAAGGCTTAGAAGGTTCATAATTTTGACCGAAAGTTGACTTTGATGATATAAGGTTTGGATTGTAGTTTCGAGAGTTGACATCGATCCGTTGTGTTATTTGGGACTTGCATACAAAATTTTAGGTCATTCCGAGTTGTTTATGCATTTTCAACGTATGTTTTGAATTTTGAAATTTATATTAGTTCCTTAGGCTTGAATGGAGGTGCGATTTGTAGTTTTGATATTTGTTTGAGTGATTTGAAGCCTCATGTAGGTTTGTGTTATGTTTTGGTATTGATTGGTGTGATTGGACGGGGTACCGGTGGCCTCGGGTGTCTTTCATATGAGTTTTAGACCATTTTGCCCTTGTGTGGAATGCTGATGCCAGGGTCTGGTTTTCTTCTTCACGACCGCGACAAGGCAATCACATTCATTGGGGTTTAGTGTGAGCTAGGCAGTCTCCCTTCATCGTGTTAGCAGTTTGGTGCCATGTTCGCGAAGAAGCTGGGAGCTGAGAGTATTACGCCTAAGTGTTCGAGAGATCTTTGTCGCATTTGTGTAGGGTCAGGTATGTTCTGCATCGCCATCATGAGGTTATGGAGGCGAACGCGAAGAGTATTTTAAGGAAGTATTCAGTTTGTGCTTTGCGAATGCGTGGTACGTGCTGCGTTCAGAAAGGGTATGCTTGGGCAGCTACTTAGGAATTCTATTTCAAGGGTTTGATTTATATTAACATATTTGGAGATTATGAGCTTTGATTTTGGCAATTTTAGAAGGGATATTCACGATTTTGGATTGGGGTAAGTGTTTTTGACTCTAAGTTCTTTATTATTTATGATTCAAACCTTGATTTAATTGTTTGATTTGTGAATCTATGTGAGCAAAATTGGGAATTTTTGTAAAAACGTTTTCAAATGAAATTTGAGATTTTGAACCCTGATTCGGAGTCGGAATTGAGTGAAACTTGCATGGTTGAACTCGTGTTCAAATGGGAGTTTGGAATTTGTGATCTTTGTTTGGTTTTGAGATACGGTCCTGGGTTAGCTCTTTTATTTTTGAAAAATATTGAAGCTTTATTGTTTGGGGTTGTTTCATACGACATTATTTGATGTTATTAAGTTATTTTTGACTAGATTCGAGCCGTTCGGAGGTTGATTTGCGTGGGAATGGATTTTTGGAGTATTGATTCACGCGTTTTGAGGCAAGTAGCATGTCTAAACTTGGTTTGAGGGTAAGTTATAGTATTTGAGATGTGTTGGGGGTGACACACGTACTAGGAGACGGGCGTATGTGCATGCACTAAAGTTATTCATGGACCTTAGGTTATTATATGCCTTGCTTGTTATCATGTCTCTTTATATCTGTGTTTTCTCTACTTGTATGATCATTTGAGGTATGATTCATGTAAGAAATCATGTCTAGCCTATGTGCTTAATGTATGAGACATGATAGGTCTGTTCTTGCTGTTTTGAGCGGCTTGCCTTAATTGTAGACGTACTCTCAGTCGTGATACTATATCCGTGTATGAAATCTCTGTCTCAATGCATTTTTATTTTTATTTCTCACATGTTGTTGATGCCTCAAATGTATTACACTATTAAACTGAGTAATTTAAGATGTGGTTAATTGAGACTTGAGTGATTGATGACTGAGCTTGGGCCATAGAACCGATTTGGTATTGATTTTTAAGTGATGCGTACGCCAGGACCTATATTGGTCTATGTGGTACTGACTAGGGGACAATGCGTGCACCAGACCCCATGATTGGGCTATATGCTATATGTGCATGAGTGAGGTACTTATGTAAGCAACCCATACAGCGCTGAGTAATGATGTTGTGTGTGAGGGTTCAAGGGCAATTGTGCCAGGCACTATGCATGTGCTGAGTCATGTAATACTTAGTGAATTAATTGTGGTATTGTTGATCCTGTCATGTTTACTCATCATGCAGGTGTAGACATATAAAATTTATTAAGTTTAATCCATACAAAATTTTGATTGAATCTTAATTTTATTTGGGTTAAATAATTAATTTGGACTTTACAAATCAAATCAGTCCATTTTTTTTATTTTTAAGCCCATGGTCCATTCATTTTAAGGCCCAGACTCATTTCATGTGTCAAGTGACATGGCATATCTAGTCAAACTACAAGCCAAAAAGACGATGCCACGTGTTAAATGATGTGGCAATCCAAGTCAAAAAGCAAGAACCAACCACAAGTCGTCAAGTGGCTAAAATGACATGGACCAATCAGAATCAAGCAAAAGAGTTCATATGTAACTAGATTGTCCATCCTCTACAACTATAAATAGAGGGGTTACATTACTCTCAAGACATTCAGAGTTGGAGAAGAACATTCTGCAATTGGTGAAGGCATCCACAAATAAAGAGATCAATCATCAAGTGCATAGTTCTTCAACAAAGGAGTGATCCACAGAGTTCTTCCCAGAGATCAACACGTAACAACAAAGTGCTGCTCGACGTTCTTGGCGATTGAATACATCACAAGGAGGTGTGCATCATCCTACATTCGAGAAAGACGCTTCTCAAGCTCTCAAATCACGGAGAATTTTAGAGAGGAGAATCTAGGGATACATAGAATTGTACTCACAAATATTAATCAATAAAATCTCTTTTTCTTCATATTATTTTTGTTGCAGCTTATTTTTCCGACTACGAAAATTTGTTGCGAACATATTTTGGCACGCCCAGTGGGACCTATTTTGCCCTTCATCTCTCCTTCTTGCAAGTTGAAAACTACGAACTTCAGATCTACAACCACAATGGCCTTTGGCAAGTGTGATGTTTCATACAAAGATACTACTGTTATCGTATCCGCTGAGCTTAGTCATGTTGGCCAAATCACTCAAATCAAGTTCAAGGCTAATGGATTGGATGGATCAGAATACTTCGCCTCCTTGGATATGGCAAAGAAGAGCAGATCTCACATGACGTCTGCAACCACAATCTTTCTGAGCAACACCCCATTCTCGCTATTTGACGAACTTTCTCCATCAGCCTCCAACCTTAGTGAATTTGAGGATCTGGTGGATTCTCCGGTTTCAACGAAAGTTAATGACTTGACGACCAATGCAACTAACATGGACGAAAAGTTTGCCATGATGGAACAGACTATAGAAGTCTTGAAAAAATCTGTTGAAGACAAAGACCTTCAAATCGCTCAACTCATGAACAAATTGGAGGCCTATGCACCTGGAGAGTCAAACCACGTCCCTCCCCGTTCACTTATCTTCACCTCGCAAAAACGGTTGTTGAGGAATCGCTTGCCAAGTTCGGCATTCAGAGGGAACAACAATCCATTTCGGTTGCGGCGTTATCTGTCCAATAATTGCAAGACATGATAACAAACACCATCAGAGCTCAATACGACGGACCATGACAAATTTCATCGTACTACTCTAAGCCTTATACTAAGAGGATTGATTGTCTAACTATGCCAACCAATTATCAACTACCAAAGCTGCATCAATTTGATGGCAAAGGAAACCCCACATATTGCCCACTTTGTCGAGACTTTTAGCAATGCTGGAACGCATGGTGACCTTTTGGTAAAGAAGTTTGTTCGTTCGCTGAAAGGGAGCGCATTTGACTGGTATATTGACTTGGAGCCCGAGTCCATTGATAGTTGGGAGCAACTTGAGAAGGAATTACTCAATCATTTTTACAGTACCCGAAGAACTGTAAGCATGATAGAGTTGACAGGCACCAAGCAAAGGAAGGACGAGCCCGCGGTGGATTACATCAATCGTTGGAGGGCATTAAGTTTGGACTGCAAGGATCGCATTTCAGAAATATCTATTGCGGAGATGTGCATTCAGGGTATGCACTAGGGCCTTTTGTACATCCTGCAAGAGATCAAACCGCGAAATTTTGAAGAACTTGCAATGCGAGCTCATGACATGGAGTTAAGCATCGCAAGCCATGGATAAGCATCTCCATTCACTGATCAGAAGGAGTTCAAGAAAAATGTTGCATCAAAGAACCAAACCAAAGAATCTATGGCGGTGAAAGCAACTTCTGTGAAAGTCAAGACTAAGCAAAAGGTCAAGGAGGATAATACCCCGAGTCAATACCCCAAAGAAGAGAAACGTCGTCCAACCTTGAAGGAACTAGAGGTGACGGTTTATCTGTTTCAAGGTTCAGACGTACCCACGATCCTCGATGAATTGCTGGCCAAGAAAGTCATCGATCTCCCTGAATCAAAAAGGCCTGAAGAAATTGGTAAAGTTGGCGATTCGAAATACTGCAAGTTTCATCGCGTCATTAGCCACCCTACAGAGAAATGGTTCATCCTAAAGGAGAAAATCATGCTCTTGTAAGTGAAGGAAAAATCATCATAGACATGGATGAAACAGCAGAAGCAAATCATACAAGTATCGCGCTCAAGGAAAATAAGTGTTCAAGGTTGCAGAACGTGTCAAGTATTGCCTTCTTACAATTAGGTAGTTTCGAGCCCGTTGAAGTTGATCTTCCAAGGAAAACTCTTGAAGGTTCACTAGAGCTAAACAATCTCTCTAAGGACAAAGACGACGATGGTTAGATTCTAGTCACTCACAAGAAGCAAAAACATCAGGCAGTTTTGAGGCTACGAATTCCTAAACCAAGAGTGATGATGAGCAATGCGGATAGGCTACAACCACCGAGAAATATCAAATCTTCTACTAGCAAGAAGATTAACAGTGCCTTATCGCCATAGTTCTAAAAGCCCATCACATTCCAAGAATTCTTTCCTGGAAAAATTCTTCATGGAGGTCACGTTGGTGCAACTCATGTAGTTTCTAGTACTGATGAAACAAAGGAAAGCAACGATGATCTTGCTCCAATGAAAACACAAGAACATCATGATAACGAAAAATTTGTCACATGTTGTGCAATAATTTCCTTCACATATGATGACTTGCTACTGGGGTCTGAGCCACATAACAGACCTTTGTTCGTTTTAGGGGCCATTAGGGAACAATATCTCAATCGCATACTTGTTGATGATGGTTCGGCTATCAATATCTTGCCGAAGATGGTGCTAAAAAATCTTGGGATCTCTATCGATGAGCTATCCAAAAGTAACCTAACAATACAAGGTTTCAACCAAGGAGGACAATGAGCTATATGTATGATATGCGTAGGATTATCCATTGGTGATATGAAGTCAAACACCTTGATTCACATCATAGATGCTAAAACATCATACAACCTACTGCTCGGACGTCCTTGGATTCATGAGAATGGAGTGGTATTGTCTACATTTCATCAATGTCTGAAGTACATATGAGATGGAGAGATAGTCAAAATTGACGCAGACATAAATCATTTCACTAAGACGGAGTCATACTTAGTAGATGCAAAACTCTACCTAGATTCTTGTGAACCGAGTATGGAGAAACCATCATCAACCGACGAATCTAATATGAAGTCAGAAGAAGAAAATGAGGCTCAATGGTCTACCACCAAACTGCCTAAGAAGAGAACTAAAGAAGTCTCCATTAAGCTATCATCATCTGAAGGTGACATACAGACAAAGAATGATAAATAGCATCTAGTTTTTCGCTATGTTCCACATGAGCGTCGAAATAAAGGGCAACCTTTGCTACAAGAATGTACTCCAAAGAAGCAAATGAGTCACAAAGATATCCAATATTTGAAGGAGCATATGACTGTCCCAGTTGCACAAATCCCATACGTGACTTGTGAGTCTACTAAAGGCAATCTCCAAGCGGATAAAATAAACGGGCACTATGATCCTAAGGCCTTCATACTGCTTGAAAAGTTTGGTTATGACTTCTCCAATCCATCAAGACTAGGAGAACTCAAAGACGAAGTCATTGGTGAAAAGATACATGGGCTCAATGAGTCCCAAATGAAGTTGAGAAAGCAAGGGCACTAGGTCGCCACTCCAAAGTTTGGGTTGGGATTCAGTTTGGCAGAGCCTCTTCGAATTTCATCTAAGAGAAGCAAAGAGATATTTTCATAACAACACACCTCGGTAGAGGAGATGAAGGAAGTTAAGGGCAAGAAAATAAAACAACGAGCTTTAATGTTTGATCACATTGGAGGCTCAACCCCTCTGGTCTCGGTGTTTGAAAGGCTAAGTCACAAAGGTGAATGTGTATCTTCCAAACATCTAAAAGAAGTTCCCATTAGCTCAAAGACCTCAGTCTTTTATCGCCTGGGAACCACAAGGAATTCACAATCTATAAAGATACTGTCAAAACAGAAGGAGCAAGTCCAATAGGAGCGAGATCATTTTAAAGTTGTTGCTGACAAAGAAATCTGTAGTGGTTTCCCATCACGTATGAAGAGGAAGTCTATTTTTTCAATATCCATAGATGGTCCACTTAAGGTGCAAAGGAGAACCATTGTTTACACTTGCCAACTTTGAAAACAAGTAGAGAAAGTGAAAGAAGCCAGGCCGACCATCCAAGGAAGTCGAAGAGAAAAGTCAGACTTTGTGGAAACGTCCTATCACAGAACTGTGGAAGATAGCCCATGCCTTGACGTTGATGATGAAGTCTACGAGCCCCTCCCCCAACCCCCAACTAGAAGATGGCGGTCAATTAACTGTGGATGAGCTTAAGGAACTCAATTTAGGCACTCCGGAAGATCCATGCCCTACCTTCATTAGTGCGCTTCTTATGCCTCAGGAGGAGGAGGAATACTCTAAGTTATTGACCGAGTACAAAGATGTTTTCGCTTGGTCATATAAATAAATGTCTGGTCTTAGTCCTAAGGTAGTAGTTCATCATTTAGGGATCAAAAGTGGAGCACGCCCAGTGAAGCAGTCACAATGCATGTTTTGACCCGAGCTACTACCACAAATTGAAGTCGAAGTCAACAAGGCGGGATTTATCAGAGAGATGAAGTACCCATCATGCATATCAAATATTGTACCTGTCAAGAAGAAGAATGGTCAAATACATGTTTGTGTTGACTTTCGAGACCTAAACAAGGCATGTCCGAAAACTGACTTTCCGCTTCCAATTATTGAACTCATGGTTGATGCTACAACAGGGCATGAAGCTATGTCATTCATGGATGGCTCCTCCGGATACAATCAAATCAGAATGTCTCCAAAAGACGAAGAGTGTACTACTTTTCGAACTCCAAAAGGGATATACTGCTACAAAGTGATGCCCTTCGGTCTGAAGAATGTTGGTGCCACCTACCAACGCGCGATGCAAAATATATTTGACGACATGCTTCATCAGAGGCACTACTAAAAAATTAGGTTTTAGCGACGAACAAATTCTATAGCTAAACATAATAATCTATCGCTAATCTCATTTAGTGATGGATTAGCAACAGATTATCAAGAAATTTTTCTAGTTACGAGCATTTTAGCGACAGATTAGCAACGACGTTCGTAGCTAATTCCAATTTTTTTTTGTAGTGAGGGTTGAATGCTACGTCGATGACTTGGTGGTGAAGACGAAGAGTTGGTGTTACCACCTTGAAGAACTTCGAATTGTTTTTGAAAGGTTAAGAAAATTTGACCTAAAGACGAATCCACTCAAGTGAGCATTTGGAGTTACCTCAGGAAAGTTTCTTGGATTCATTATGCGCCAACATGGAATTTAAGTTGATCCCGCAAAGATTGATGCCATTTAGAAAATGCCCGAGCCAAAGAACATGAGGGAGCTTTGAAGTCTACAGGGAAACTTAGTATTCATCCGGAGGTTCTTCTCTAATCTGGCCGAACAATGTCAACCTTTCAATCATCTATTGAGGAAGGATATCCCTTTTCATTGGGATCAATCATGTCAAAATGCTTTTGAAAGCATCAAAATATGCTTGGTGAATCCACCTATGTTAGGGGCACCAATGCTTGGGAAGCCATTGATACTCTACATTGCGGCACAAGAACGCTCACTTGGGGCACTACTTGCTCAAGAGAATGATGAAGGAAAGGAACAAGCCTTGTACTACCTCAGTCAAACTCTGATAGGAGCTGAGTTGAACTACACGCATGTTGAGAAAATATGCTTAGCGTAACTTTATGCAATAAACAAACTAAGGCAGTATTTTGAAGCATACACCATCAAACTCATATCTCGAGCAAATCCTATGAAGTTCGTGATGACTCGACCTATTCTTTCGGGACGCCTAGCAAGATGATCCATATTGTTTAACTAATATGAGATCATATACACAACTCAAAAGTCTGTGAAAGGACAAGCAGTTGATCACCCTTTTCTGGCAGAATGGGAGCTTTCAGATGAGTTTCCAGGCGAAGACGTTTTGTTCATTGAAGAATTGCCACCATGGACAATGTTCTTTGATGGATCTGTATGTCGTAATGGCGCGGGGGTAGGTGTTATGTTGATCTCTCTAGAAAGACAAGTCTTGCCATTCACCTTTGTTTTAGGTGAAACATGATCCAACAATGCCACGAATTACCAAGCTTTGATCATCGGTCTCGAAATGGAATTAGACTTGAAGATTCTACAGTTGGAGATCTACGACGACTCTAAGCTGATCATCAACCAACTGTTGGGGAGTTACGAGGTAAAGAAGGAAGATCTCTTGCCATACCATCAATATGCTTCTGGTTTACTTGAAAGATTCAACTAAGTGTTCTTAAACCACGTCCCAAGAGAAGAAAATTACATGACTGGTGCTTTGGCTAACTGGGCCACGACGATGGCACTTGAAGAGAATGAGTCAACAAAGGTACATGTGTGTCATCGATGGGCCATTCCTAGACTTCTTGATCTTCAAATCAACGAAAGTCATCATACATCTGTTGGGGTGATCGAAGAAGATGATTGGAGGCAACCATTAATAGAGTACCTTGAACATGGAAAGTTACCAAAGGATCCGCGACAAAGAATAGACATCAAGCAAAGGGCACTATGATTCATCTTCTACAAGGGGACATTATTTCGCTGCTCTTTTGAAGGACTATTCTAGCGATGTCTTAACACAGAAGAAGCCCACCAATCGATGGAGGAAGAACATTCTGGCTCATGTGGAGCCTACCAATATAGTCTTAAACTCCATTTTTGCATCAAGAGGATGGGCTACTACTGGCTGACAATGGTGAAGGATTGCATGGAACATGCCAAAAGATGTCAAGTGTGTCAATTCCACGCCAACTATATCCACCAACCTCCGGAGCCTCTTCATCAAACTGTAGCTTCATGGACTTTTGATGCATGGGGAATTGACGTTGTTCAACCTCTTCCAAAGTCATCCAAGGGACAGATGTACATATTGGCTGCCACAAATTACTTCTCTAAATGGGCTGAAGTTGTTCCACTCAAAGGAGTAAAAAAAGAAATTGTTGCCGATTTTATCAACTCGAACATAATTTTTAGGTACGGCATACCAAGATGCATAATTACTGATAATGAAATGCCATTTGACAACAAGCTCGGGAGGAGTCTATGCGAGAAATTTGGTTTCAAGCAACATAAGTCTTCAATGTATAATGCACCCGCCAAAGGCCTTGCTGAAGCTTTTAACAAGATGCTTGGTAACCTTTTGAAGAAAGTTGTTGGAAAGAACAAGAGAGACTGGCATGAGAAAATTGGTGAAGCTTTGTGGGCATACCAGACAACCTTCAGAACTGCTACACAAGCAACTCCTTATTCTTTGGTGTATGGCGTAGAAGCAGTACTTCCGTTGGAGCAACAAATTCCATTATTACGAATTGCAATCCAAGAAGGACTCACGTCCGAAGAGAATGCTCAACTTTTCCTAGAAGAGTTAGAGGCATTGGATGAGAAAAGATTGGAAGTGCAACAAAAATTGGAGTGCTATCAAGCTCGACTAGCTAGAGCCTTCAACAAGAAAGTGCGGCCACGATCATTCCAAGTGGGAGATTTAGTCCAAGTTGTTCGACGACCCATAATCCTCAACAAACGCATAGACGACATGTTTACTTCAAAATGGGATGGGCCATATGTTGTGAAGGAAGCCTATTCAAGTGGTGCATACAAAATTGTTGATAAAGATGGTCTCAGATTCGGTCCGATCAACTGAAAATTTTTGAAGCAATCTTTCCCATGAAAGTCACCTACGTTCCTCGACGTATGAGCCTAAACTGCAAGTCAGGACGCTCCTTGATGCATGAGCCTAAATTGCATGTTACTACACTCCTGGCCCGCATGAGTCTAAACTGTGTACGGCGAAAAATAAAAGTCCGCTAGATTGAAAACGTCACGAGAAGCGGCCTAGGCAAAAATTACGGCATAAAAAAAAGAAATAAAATGAACTCACCCCTTAGAACTACGTTATGACTTGATCCTCTTCATCGAGGTACGTAGGCAACTTAGAGTTTCATTCTAAGTTCAGTCGCATGAGTTTTTAAAAAATAAAAATTTGGCGTCATCGGATCATCATATAAATTCTTCAAGTGTATAGGTACATATCTATGAGGAAAAAAAGACGATTTGCATTGAAGTACAATAGATGTTTTATTGCTTCAATAGTACAAAAGTTGATACATCCAAAAATGTAGAGACAAAAGGAACTAGACATTTTTCTATACAAAAGCCTAAATCATGAGGATGATCGTAAACTAGGCTTTGTTGCTGACGCGTCTTAAATGTTTTTCCAAGTCTGTATGATGTCTCCACATTTAATTTCATTCTCGATGTATGTCTCTTGTGTTCAGTAGTTGTGATGATCTCTTGATCACATATCTTGTTAGGCCTCGAGCAAGATATCTTGAAGGTCCGATATATCAGAAGTCGTCTTTCTTGAAAAAATATCTTCAATCACCATGGGAGCCGATGTTGGTGAACTTTAATACTATTGACAAATCAAGTGCAATAGTTGGTGAAGGGGTGGCTCCGCATCTTACATGACACCTCAGTCTGATAGCTCGACCCTTTGAGTTTTTTTGCGAGTCAGCAAAAGAAAACAAAGGGATAATATTTGTAAAGCATGATAGTTAAAGTTATTACATGCAAGATAGTAAAGTCAACTTCAAAAAGGAAAAAAACAATCTCCGGACAATTCAGAGAGCATAGAGATGGAAAGAGAGCTCAACAGACGACAAGATCAACTTTGAAGAAACTACCGCAATCCATCTGGAAGATGTTATGCTCCTAACATTTTTTTATGTTGTAGATTCGGATGCCTAGTTTCCAACAATACAAACCATTTGAGATTTGGAGACTCCTAGCTCAAGATAAGATTTTTTGCCGGGACTATACGAATCTAAATGTTTACTGCAGATAGGTCGAATTTGAGAATTTTCTGTTTCTATCCCAAAAGGATATCTGGCATGAAATTCATATTTCATGTAGCTCTATTATTGTTCTTTCTAATGGCACAAACGGATCGCAATTTAGAGATTCCTAGCTCGAGATATGAATTTTGCGTCTGGAGCGTGCAAAGCTGAAAAGCAACAAGGCAGACGTCTAGATCAATTTCAAGAAATTGTTGCAGCCAATCTGGAAGGAATACTTTTGTGATATTTTGAAGATTTTTTTATCTCTGAGTCTTATTTCTATTGTCGCAAACGGCTTATGATTTTGATGTTCCTAGCCTAAGACATGACTTTCTTTATCTAGAGGTTGCAAATCTGGAAATCAAGTGCGGCACATGTCTGTAGCAACTTCAAAATATTATGGCAGACGTTCTGAAAGGATTTTTGCCATGTTATTTACAAATATTGTGAGTTTTGGATTTTCTTTCCAACAGTACAGATGGATCATGATTCTGACACCTGAAGCTCGAGATATGAATTTTTCAATAAGAGCATGAAATGCTATGAAGTCAAAATAGCAGAGATGCACCCGGTGCTTTCTTGCCGAAGTTGGAAAGGCCTACTCCAGTTGTCTTTCTCTCCAGCTTACAGTGGTGAGATATGGTACATATTGCTCTCTTCAATGATGAGATAGGGTCTCTCCGAGCCTCCAAGAGTAGGGATTTCGTCGCCGATATAGAAAGGACACTTCATGTGTCTCTCTCGCCAACCACAACAAAGAGATGAGTGGTTCGCTCGCAATGCATCTTCCTAGGGACATCAATATCTCTGGAACTCTCTCAAAATTCGGCAAAAGAAAATATTTTGGGAGTCCTCGGTGCCAATAGCATGATGTTTCAGAAACACGATACTTCAATTTCACAATATCGATGCAGACGAGAGGAAGCTTTTGATTTCAAATGACTGATTGGTGTCGACGGTGCAAAGCTCAGTTCAGAAACCAATGTTTCATGGGCTATAGATGATTTTGTTTAGTAGTTCTGCTGCTTCATGAATACTTCTACACAGCCCCACATTCTAAGAAAAGAAAAGAAGAAAAAGGTTAGCATGAGTAACAAAACGTTTGATTAAAACTAATCAGCATGGAAAGGGAAGTTAAAATTTAGGAGCCTCATTAATCTCTAGCCTCGACCAAGAGTTAGGTTATTAAGTATCTGAAACCAGAAGTTCCACCAGCCACGCGCAAGCAATAAAGACAATGGCACGGATCTTTCACTCAGCAACAAGCACCGGTGTCAATAACACGATGCTTCAATGCGGATAGTGAGCGTTGTGACGTGCACTTCTCCGTCAAATCTCAATGGATCGTACGCTTCATGAACCTCTTCCATATAAAAATGGAGTGGTGATCATCCACTTCTTCTCATGATGCGGGTTGGAGAACTCGCCATGTATATCTTCTCTAAGTCTGCAGCAAAAAAAAGGGAAAAAAAGAAGTATGTTGCCTGAATAATCCTCTCGATTTCGATGCTTGATTGATCAAGGATTTGTTGCATCTAGATCAAATGGGCTGGAGCTTTGACTTATATAGATGTTGTATCTCACCGAGTCTTCTTACCAAAGGTGTAAACATCTCGTAGGTCGGATGCCCTATCTTGAGATATGCATTATTTTTAGCAAGAGCATGTAAAGCTGAAATATCGAGCAATCATGTCGGAACTCGTGTTCCAGATTCAGCAAATTATCTGGGAAAACCTAGGTACATCCTGACTGTGATTTCTACATATGTTGTAGCTCCAGGAGTCTAATTTTCAGCGCTGCAAACGTCTTGTGACTTGGACGCTCCTATCTCGAGATACGATATGTTCGCCGAGAGTGGGCAGAGCTATGAGATCAACGGGCCAGATGCGTACATCAATTCCAAAATTTAGTTCCAGACAATACACAAGGAATTTGGCTCTTAGTTTTTGATATGTTGGATTTCTTTGAGTCTAGAATCAGAATAATCAAGCGGCTAGCGATTTGGACTCTCCGATCTCAAGATATGAATCTTTTGTCAAGAGTGCGCAAAGTTGTGAGATCAACACGGGCCAGACGTGTAGATAAATATCAAAAAATAATTCTAGCTGATACAAAAGGAGATTCGTGCTGATTTTTTGATATGTTTCAGTCCTATGAGTCTACCTTCGATAGAAATAAGAAGCTCATCATTTGAAGTCTCCTACAACAAAATATGAATTCTTTTTCGCAAGGGTGCAAAGTTGGCTGACTGGTACTGCAATTGTCTTACCCGGCCAGAGACTCTCATCTCGAAATTTTCTTTTGGTGGTCGAGGATCGCATAGGGTTCCTTATATAATGGTTTAAGGCGGCTAATACTTGGACTTATAGAAGGAGTTAATTAAAGAATTAGTGTTGGAAAAGGAGTTTGACTTTCCATAGAAAACTGTGAGTAGCTGCTATTTGGCCAACACTACTTTTTGGTATCCTATTCAAATTAGGATATGTGTATTAATGTTTTCCCAAAATACAATAGCTAACCCCTCGGTGTTTGAATCTTGGCTAAAGTCATGCGCTTTTAGAAAACATTACAACTTATCCAAGTAGTCAAATTCTTCATACTGTTAAAAAAATGTGATTCTCTTCACCCGATACTTCAAGCCTCGTCGCTAAGGCTCATCAAGTTTACACTTCGACAAGACTTAAAGTAGGGGGCATCTGTAGACATAAAAAATTTATTATATTTAATCCATACATAATTTGGATTGAATCTTAATTTTATTTGGGTTAAATAATTAATTTGGACTTTACAAATCAAATCAGTCCATTTTATTATTTTTAAGCCCAAGGTCCATTCATTTTAAGGCCCAGACTCATGCCATGTGTCAAGTGACATGACATATCTAGTCAAACTGCAAGCCAAAAAGACGATGCCACGTGTTAAATGTTGTTGCAATCCAAATCAAAAAGCAAGAACCAACCACAGGTCACCAAGTGGCTAAAATAATATGGGCCAATCAGAATCAAGCAAGAGAGTTCATATGTAGCTAGATTGTCCATCCTCTACAGCTATAAATAGAGGGGTTACATAACTCTCAAGACATTCAGAGTAGGAAAAGAACATTCCGCAATTGCTGAAGGTATCCACAAATAAAGGGATCAATCATCAAGTGCATAGTTCTTCAACAAATGAGTGATCAACGGAGTTCTTCCCGGAGATCAACCTGTAACAACAAAGTGCTGCTCAACATTCTTGGCGATTAAATACATCACAAGGAGGTCTGCATCGTCCTACATTCGAGAAAGACACTTCTCAAGCTCTCAAATCATGGAGAATTTTAAAGAGGGAAATCAAGGGATACATAGAATTATACTCATAAATATTTATCAATAAATTCTCTTTTTCTTCATATTATTTGTGTTGCAGCTTATTTTTCGGACTACGAAAATTTGTTGCGAACATCGGGTACCAGGTCGTGATTCTCCCTAATGTTTGATGGTACTAGATGTCCTTATTTGGTATTTTGCACTGGAAATCATTGTTAGGTTGATAACACCATTCTTAGAAAACTCTATGATAGAATTCATGCCTTTGAAGCTATTCTTGAAGAGCATGCCTATTTTCCTGTCATTATGCGAAGGTTGAAATTATTATTGTTTGAGTTACTTATCTTTACCATTATTATTCTATATTGTTTTATTGGATATTAGTATTGGAACATGGGCAACTGCCAAGTTCGTCATTGCTTTTAGCCCGAGGTTGGACTTGTTACTTATTTAGTACACGGGATAGGTCGTAGTCATAGTGATCCTGTTACTTCTAGGAGAGGTTATAGATATCTAGCGGCACCCGTACCAGATCATTTGAGATTTCGAGGTAGCTGCTAATTTTGTTCTCAGAGCTTGGAGTCTCCTTCTACTTTGTTTATGATTAACAATGTTCTATCATTCGGACATTTTTGTATTTGAGGATTAGATCTTGTATATTAATTCTATAGAGCTCATGTGCTCATTGACAACAGATCATGGGATGATTGTAGTTATGTTATTGCTGATATTTCAGATATTTTTATGATTATTCCACTATTGAGAGTATTAAGTTTTATTATTGTGATTATTGTTATTCTTTAATTGCTTGCTTGCCTAGCATGTGTTGTTAGGCGTCATCATAGCTTCGGTGGGAGTTTGGGTTGTGACTAGCTGGTATCAGCGCAGTAGGTATCCTAGGTTTCACGAGTCATGAGTAAGTTAAGTAGAGTCTAGCGGATTGGTACGAGACGTCTGTACTTATCTTCGAGGGGCTACTGAACTGTTAGGAAACCACACTTTCTTGCATTATTGCTGTGCGGATTTGTTAAATCTGAAGTTTGAACTCTTACTATTCTATTCTCTCATAGATGGTGAGGACACGTTCATCCGGATCGGGCGAGCAGGAACTAGTGCCACCAGTCAGGGTCACGAGTGGCTGGGGTCGAGGTAGAGCTGGAGGTAGAGGCTGAGCTCAACCTAGAGCACGTGCAGCAACAACTGATGTTTAGCCTCATATAGAGCAGGAGGAGGAGATCCCTTTTTCGACCGATCCAGTAGGACCAACTCAGGTCCCAGAGGGGTTCATCACTACCCTAGTGATTCATGATGCCCTAGTCCGCCTGATTGGTCTTATGGAGAGTGTGGCTCAAGCCAATATATTTCCTATAGTGCAAGCAATTTCTCAGGCTGGTGGAGGAGCCTAGACTCCTGCTACTCACACTACAGAACAGATGGCTCAAAGTATCAAACTTCGGTTGTTTTACCAGTTGGGGCAGTTCAGCTTGTTGTTGCTACATAACCTGGAAAGAGACCCACGATGTCAGCTGAGGGGATGAAGAGGTTTAACAAGTTCACCAAGTTGTTTACCCCTTGCATTGGTGGTACACCGTCTGAGGACCCCCAAGATTGCTTAGATCGTTTCCATGAGATATTGAGTAACATGGGTATAGTGGAGCCCAACGGTGTTGATTATATAGTATTTCAGATTCATGGTGCTGGCAAGAGGTAATGGCAGGTGTATGTTCAGGGCAGGCTAGTAGGTCCACGGCCTCTCACTTGGGCTCAGTTCTCACAGTTGTTCTTAGAGAATTTCATTCCTTTCACTCATAGAATGGACTCCCACAGTTAGTTTGAGCACCTTCAATAGGCTAGCATGACTGTTACTCAG
This sequence comes from Nicotiana tomentosiformis, assembly GCF_000390325.3. Classification (NCBI taxonomy): domain Eukaryota; kingdom Viridiplantae; phylum Streptophyta; class Magnoliopsida; order Solanales; family Solanaceae; genus Nicotiana; species Nicotiana tomentosiformis. The sequence goes on from NC_090822.1 coordinate 38,713,975, forward strand.
TATAAGACCTAATTTGTTGATTTATCATGCCATGCAGCTATCCTGATACCTACTACGAGGGAGAGGTTGCGAAGGTCAATAGATGTCCTTACATATGGTATCAGGCTACAAATTGCCAAAGAGACCGAGAATGATATTTATTTTACTCGGGTTGTGGATATCGCCCGGAGGATCAAGCACATCAGAGGTCAGGTTAAGGAGATGACTTCTGACAAGAAGCCTCGTCATTTTGGAGGATTCAGTGGTGCCTCGTCTGGAGGTCGAGGTTGGTTTATGAGGGGCTAGTCTTAGACCAATTTATAGTTCGCCACCACCCAATAGAGGAGCTTCAGTACAATCTTCGTTCAGTGCACTCCCAGCTCAAAGCTCTTATCACACTCCATTTGTTCAGGGTTCGTCAGTACCGGTCTCTTCCAGCGGTTATTCTAGTTCACGGGGTCCAACTCAAACCCCCCCAGTTATTCTCAGTTCGAGGCTGCTACGAGAGTTCCAATCCAACAGGGAGGCAAGAATATGACTCCCGCATCAATTGCTACACCACCCGCTCAGCCAGCTCAGGCTGGAGGTCATACGAAACGAGGTCACCCTAGAAGGGGTTTCGATTCCAGATGTTGCTATAGCTCTGTTGTGTTATTTGGAACTTTTATGAAAAATAATTTTACTTCATTCCTGATTGATTTGATATGATTCGGCGCGAGTTGTAGAAGTTAAAAGTTCGATTCGAGGTGCGATACATAGTTTTGATGTGATTTCAGGCCTCAAGCAGGTCCGTATTATGTTATGGAACTTGTTGGTATGTTTCGACGGGGTCCCGAGGGCCTCAAATGTGTTTTGGATGGGCTACGAGCCATTTATTCATGCTTTAGAGTTACTGGTTTCTGGTGTGCCTGTTGTTCTTTGCGATAGCGAAGGTTGAGCCACGATCATGAAGTGTTTCTGGGAGATCAGTGATCTGCTGATCGTGTACGCGATGGTGGTCATGCATTCGCAAAGCTCTAGCTGATTGTTGTCCGTGTTTGCATCCATGTTTATGCGTTCGCGTAAGGGAGCTAAGGCTGGTGGATATATCTCATCACATTCACGGTAGGATGGATGCGTTCGCGTAGCTTTGCGTCATTGTTCATCGCGTTCATGAGGTTTGTGCCGCGAATGGAAAGATTATTCTCTCTGTGCAGCAGCTTTGTGCTTCGTGATCGCGATGCTTGTTCCGCGATCGCGTAAGAGGAATAACTGGGCATAAATATAAGAACTCTATTTCGAGGGTTTGGCCATTTTTATCATATCCTGAGTTGTAGACCTCGGATTTGAGCAATTTTTGAGGGATTCGTCACATGTTGGTTTGGGGTAAGTGTCCTTTACCCGAATTTAATTTTATTTCACTATTCCATCTTTATTTTTATAATTAAATTAGTGGTTTGAGTTGGGCAAAATTGAAATTTTTTGAAAACTTTCAAAAATATAAAATGATGATTTGAAATATGAATTGATGTTGGAATTTGATAAATTTTGTATGGTTGGACTCGTATCGGAATGGGTGTTCGAATTTTATGAATTTTATCAGGTTTCAAGGTGCGAGCCCACGGTTGACGTTTTGGGTTGACTTTTTAGTTTTCATTAAAGAACGAAGCTTTATTATCCGGAATAGTTTCCTATAATTTTTAATTATGATCTTAAGTTATTTTGGCAAGATTTGAGCCGTTCGGAGGTTGTTTCATCCGAAAAAGTCATTTTAGAGTATCGGTCTAGTTTCTTTGAGGTAAGTATCTTCCCTAACTTTGTATGGGAGAACTATCCCTTATAATTTGAGTCGTTTGTGCTATTTGTATCATGTGAAAGCCGTGTACGCGAGGTCACGAGTATGTACTCGGGATTATATGTGGAAATTGATCGTTTTTGGCTCTTAGGCTTCTTCCATGTATTCATTTATAATAGTTAGCACATGTATTTCAGCTGCATGGTGCTGGCAAGAGGTAATGGCAGGTGTATGTTCAGGGCAGGCTAGTCGGTCCACGGCCTCTCACTTGGGCTCAGTTCTCACAGTTGTTCTTAGAGAATTTCATTCCTTTCACTCATAGAATGGACTCCCACAGTTAGTTTGAGCACCTTCAATAGGCTAGCATGACTGTTACTCAGTATAAGACCTAATTTGTTGATTTATCATGCCATGCAGCTATCCTGATACCTACTACGAGGGAGAGGTTGCGAAGGTCAATAGATGTCCTTACATATGGTATCAGGCTACAAATTGCCAAAGAGACCGAGAATGATATTTATTTTACTCGGGTTGTGGATATCGCCCGGAGGATCAAGCACATCAGAGGTCAGGTTAAGGAGATGACTTCTGACAAGAAGCCTCGTCATTTTGGAGGATTCAGTGGTGCCTCGTCTGGAGGTCGAGGTTGGTTTATGAGGGGCTAGTCTTAGACCAATTTATAGTTCGCCACCACCCAATAGAGGAGCTTCAGTACAATCTTCGTTCAGTGCACTCCCAGCTCAAAGCTCTTATCACACTCCATTTGTTCAGGGTTCGTCAGTACCGGTCTCTTCCAGCGGTTATTCTAGTTCACGGGGTCCAACTCAAACCCCCCCAGTTATTCTCAGTTCGAGGCTGCTACGAGAGTTCCAATCCAACAGGGAGGCAAGAATATGACTCCCGCATCAATTGCTACACCACCCGCTCAGGCTGGAGGTCATACAAAACGAGGTCACCCTAGAAGGGGTTTCGATTCCAGATGTTGCTATAGCTCTGTTGTGTTATTTGGAACTTTTATGAAAAATAATTTTACTTCATTCCTGATTGATTTGATATGATTCGGCGCGAGTTGTAGAAGTTAAAAGTTCGATTCGAGGTGCGATACATAGTTTTGATGTGATTTCAGGCCTCAAGCAGGTCCGTATTATGTTATGGAACTTGTTGGTATGTTTCGACGGGGTCCCGAGGGCCTCAGATGTGTTTTGGATGGGCTACGAGCCATTTATTCATGCTTTAGAGTTACTGGTTTCCTTGTGTGCCTGTTATTCTTTGCGATAGCGAAGGTTGAGCCGCGATCATGAAGTGTTTCTGGGAGATCAGTGATCTGCTTATCGCGTACGCGATGGTGGTCATGCATTCGCAAAGCTCTAGCTGTTTGCTGTCCGTGTTTGCATCCATGTTTATGCGTTCGCGTAAGGGAGCTAAGGCTAGTGGATATATCTCATCACATTCACGGTAGGATGGATGCGTTCGCGTAGCTTTGCGTCATTGTTCATCGCGTTCATGAGGTGTGTGCCGCGAATGCAAAGATTATTCTCTCTGTGCAGCAGCTTTGTGCTTTATGATCGCGATGCTTGTTCCGCGATCGCGTAAGAGGAATAACTGGGCATAAATATAAGAACTCTATTTCGAGGGTTTGGCCATTTTTATCATATCCTGAGTTGTAGACCTCGGATTTGAGCAATGTTTGAGGGATTCGTCACATGTTGGTTTGGGGTAAGTGTCCTTTACCCGAATTTAATTTTATTTCACTATTCCATCTTTATTTTTATAATTAAATTAGTGGTTTGAGTTAGGCAAAATGGGAATTTTTTTGAAAACTTTCAAAAATATAAAATGATGATTTGAAATATGAATTGATGTTGGAATTTGATAAATTTTGTATGGTTGGACTCGTATCGGAATAGGTGTTCGAATTTTATGAATTTTATCAGGTTTCGAGGTGCGAGCCCATGGTTGACGTTTTGGGTTGACTTTTTAGTTTTCATTAAAGAACGAAGCTTTATTATCCGGAATAGTTTCCTATAATTTTTAATTATGATCTTAAGTTATTTTGGCTAGATTTGAGCCGTTCGGAGGTTGTTTCATCCGAAAAAGTCATTTTAGAGTATCGGTCTAGTTTCTTTGAGGTAAGTATCTTCCCTAACTTTGTATGGGAGAACTATCCCTTATAATTTGAGTCGTTTGTGCTATTTGTATCATGTGAAAGCCGTGTACGCGAGGTCACGAGTATGTACTCGGGATTATATGTGGAAATTGATCGTTTTTGGCTCTTAGGCTTCTTCCATGTATTCATTTATAATAGTTAGCACATGTAGTATCTTTTATTCTTCACGTCTATTACCACATGCTTTCTTTGATGTTGTCGTTACATGTCACATTCTTTACTTGACGAGTTTTCTCTTATCTGCCTTATATGAAGTTGCTATCATTTTTATCATTATGTGATTTCTTTTATTGTAGAGTTATTCGTGTTTGAAATTGTTGTACATGATATTCCTTTTGTTGCCGAGTTATTCTCATGCATTTAGACGTAGAACTAGTTTGTGCCATCTCTTTCATTGTTAGCCTAATTCATGTACTAGGAGCCAAAGTTTTCCATTTCATGGAAATACTTTCACTATTGAGTTTATCCTTAAACAATTAATCGGAATTGAGGTTATCGAAAGTCATTAAATCTATTTTAATTGAAGTTATGTTAAAAGGAGGTGTCATTCCTTATTGAGTTACTTTCCCATTCCTTATGTTGTTATTGAGATTTTATGCACATTATGTTTATGTCGTGGGCTATTTGCTATGAAAATATTTATATTGTTGGATCTTTGGAAAGGTTGTGTTCTATGGGCACTTGTGATACGAGTTGATACGTCGTGTTGTTATGATGTTAGCAATTGTGAATTGCTGTGTGGTTTTTGTTGTTGTTGTGCAGAGTATACGGGTGGCATTTCACCGTTGTTGTTATGCAGAGTATAAGGGTGACATTTCACCGTTGTTGTTATGCGGAGTATAAGGGTGGCTATCAGAGAAATAAGGGTGGGTAATGATATTGTCAGGGTGGAGTGATATAGGTGGCTATTGGAAAGATAAGGGTGGCAGTGTCAGGGATGATGTGTGATGGTTGGAGACATTGTGTTGGTGATTTTCATGTTATGGTTTGCCTTTCCTTGTGTTGTCATGCACCTTGCGTGACTTGCTTTGTTGTTTCGATGAGCTATTCGATGTATTTGATATTACTTGTTGACATGGGCTATAGTAGTACACTCGCACGAGCATATAGCGTAGCATGCCACTTATACTAGCTCAAAAGTATGAAACTTGACATTTATTGATTATGCCCATGTGTTCTTGTATTATCTGTTTCCATGTTGATATTGAGCCTATGACCATGCTGGGTGGATTGTGAATGCGAACCTGTGATCATGCCGGGCAGATTGAGATTTTGGCACGTGAGTTGTCCGTGTGATTGTAATGCGAGATGTGGGCATGAGGTGCTATGAGTATATGATGGTGGGTTGAGACCCATGACCTGCGACTATGAGCTGAAGTACCATAGAGTGATTTCCTTGTGAAACTTGTGTTAGAACGACTTGATTAATTGATTGTCCTTTGTGTATCCTTATTTGGTTTTAATGATACTTCACGGTGTTCTTATTGCTTTACTATTTATATCACTTGTTGGTTCTTGTTACCATTTACTTATTTCCGTTTTCCGTTAAAAGTTTTATACTTCTGAACTGTACAGGTTATTTTGTCTAGTAAGTGTCTTGACTTGTACCTCGTCACTACTCCACCGAGGTTAGTCTTGATACTTATTGGGTACCGATCGTGGTGTACTCAACCTACATATCTAGACATTTTTGTGCAGATCCAGGTACTTTGGAGTTTGTTGGTTGTTAGATAGCAGATCAGATATTGCTATGGAGACTTCAAGGTATACCTGTCATCGCGTTCGCAGGCCTCGGAGTCACCTTCGGAAGTTATTTTTGTACAATTAATTTCTATTCCGAAACAATTGTACTTAGAGATTTTCTAGTACATTCAGTAGAGCTTATGACTTGTACTGCTGGTTTTGGGATTGTTGGTTTTGTATAGAAATTTTTGGTTCATATTTAATAATTGTTGGTTGAATTTTGCCATTAATTCAGTAAGTGTTAGCCTTACCTAGTCTTAAAGACTAGCTGCCATCATGACATCCTACAGAAGGAAATTGGGGTCGTGACAACTGATCGGATCATTACACAACATGTGATCCCATTATCCAAATAATTAACATGTCCAAATAAGCATCAAAAGACTAAACATGTTCTCTAACATGATTAAGGATGCTCAAATAGTCACATAATAGTTTATGGCATATCACAAGAATAACATATGTCAATGTGTGTTGATAATTTAATGTGTGACTACGACAACATTAAGTATATAAATAAGCTCAAGAATAGTCCATCGAGATCAAATAAGATATAATAAGTTAAAATGTGATCTCAAGCATTAATGATAGTGCCCACGTAGTCGTAAATTCAAATAGAGCTTGAGTCAACAAGAATACAAATCTAATTAAGGCGTAAAGAAGCCTAAATTTTACGCATAACATGGCATAATGTCGGTATTTGCATATACGCTTATAACCTCGCATATGCAACACCTCCAAAACACATAGCACGTAGAAAATAATTCATTTTTTACAAAACTAATGCCCCAAGTCGAGGTTAAGAAAAATACATAGCTTTCCAAGTCAAATAAATCTCCCTAAGCTGCCTTTCCTATATAAATCACCTCCATCCGGCTCAAATCTAGCAAAATAATACTCAATAAGGTCAAATAAAGCTATAAAAATCAACCCTAAATGATAAAGCTTCGATCTTTAATCAAATTTCAAAAAATCAACAATAGTCAACCTGAACACACATGGTCAAAACCCAAGTGAATGACCAAATTCTGATGACCCATAAACTCATGCGTCCAAATATATGATTGGATCCCAAATCCGAGTCCAAATCAGTGTTTAAAATCCAAAATACTCTCTCTAAAGTTGTAGAAAAACCCCAAATTTTTCTTGTTCAAATCCATATTATGATGTTAACATCTAGTAATAGATTCATGTATAAACCATAGATTTAGATTAGAATTGTCACGGCCCAAAATATTACAAAAGAATGAGTTGGCACCTAATCCGCTCACTCGGCAAGCCAATAATCAGTTAATCATAACTAAAGCAGATTATGTAATTGTTTAACAGAATATGGAAGCAAAAATAGTCTCAAACAGAGTCCAAAGACGACTACAAATGTCTATAATGCCCAAAATCCGGTGTCACAACTATCACAAGCACCTAACAAGGATAAAGAGAGTCAACTAAACCATAATGTCTATCCGTAAAGGTAAATAGATAGAAATAATAAATATGTAGGGAGGGGGATTCCAGGTTCTGCAGATAAGATCAAGTAAAGCAGCTCACCACTAAGTCTCCCTAGATCTCCTACTCAACTGGGTGAACACCACTAACACCAACCTCAGAACCTGCACACAATGTGCAAAAGTGTATTATAGGTACAAAATTACGGTGCCCAGTAAGTATCAAGACTAGCGTCGAAGAAGTAACAGCGAGAGGTCGACATCGACAGTCACTTGTCACGCCCCGAACCTGGGGGTCGAGACCGGCAGCCGGTGCCTCACCTAACCTTGTGTACCAACTTGCGACTAAGGGACTCTGAACATATAATGTCATACTTTGGCCATGGGGCCACATTGCAAGGCTATTTGCGAAGCAAAATATAAAACTGAACGGAAACTAACGCTGACTAACCATCAATATAACGCTGGGCCAACAAGGTCGTCATAACTACTACAGCTGACAAACCAACAAAATATACATACAAGGCCTACAAGCCCAACATAATGCACTAACTGACAGGATATGTCTACAAGCCTCTACTGATGGATGTACTATGATCTGAACATGGCCCCGACCTACCCATAATATATATACAGATATATATAAGATGTACACAAAACTCTAGACCCGGCAACTCCGAAGGACGTGGAGCTTACCAATCCGGCTTAACTCGGGCAACACCTACTGAGGAGGTCTACCCGTCTTCTGACTGAACCTGCACGCATGAAATACAGCACCCCAGAAAAGGTACGTTAGTACGAAATAATATACCGAGTATATATGGCAATAAAAAATCTGAAAGCTGAAACTGAACTGATAATATGATAACTGAAAGTAACTGGGAGTCAAAGATGATCTGGAGATATACTTACCTGCTAATACTGACTCAACTCTCTCAATATAGTAAGTAAAATAAATGTTCGGTCCTATAAGGCTCGTAATGTGTAACTGCTCTGCCATAGTAGGCTCGCTCATAGGTGCTCGGCCATACTAGGCTCTGTATCTCGCCCATTCTAAGCTCTCTCATAGGCGCTCGGCCACAGTAGGCTCGGTATATAACTTACCATCTGATCATAGGTTGCCCAATAGTGGTCTGCCTACCGATTATAGCTCGATGGTGGTGAAAATACTGTAATACTGTATATATATAGACCCTCTGCTCTCTTGACTGAATAAAGACAAAACTAAACTGAATATGAAGTCCCGATAAGGGAGAATAATATAACTTATGAGACTAGGATAGTGAATATAAATTCGGGAGTATGAACTTCTCTTTATGCCTCGTTATCAAACACATGTAATTACGAGATCATGCCAAAATGAAGGAAGGGCTTAGACTTAACATACCTTATCACAATCTTTCCAATCACCAAGTTGAACTCACCTCTTCACGCCTTAATCTACAACAACGATAATAATACTATCATTAAGTTACGAAAGGTACAACTATCGCAATTAAAATGGGCAGCATCTCCCCTATAATCCTTAATTCCTCCAAATTCAAGATAACACCAACAACACAAGAACACAACTATAACAACATATATACATTATTTTCCAGCCTTATATAGACCATCAAATACTACAAAATAGCCCAACACACCCTAATATCTTCATACAAAAAACGACCACCGTAGTAGTGTCAAACGACCCGAAAATGTTACGACAAACGACCAGCCCTCCACCCTACATTTATCTGGTATTTCTCCACTCCCTTCCTCCTCCAAAACCCCACAAAAAAGTAGTAAAACACGCAGCCCAACAACAACACAAAACAGTCCGCTATAAGTGAATAACTCGAACTCACGGCTTCCGATCACCGTCCCGTGAGTTCTTACAAGTATAGAATGACTTACCATGAATTTACAGCAGAAAAAATGGATGAAATAGAGCAGTAAACTCACCTTATTTGTTGGATAACTCAGCTCCTATCTTGGTTCTTCAAACTCTAGGTTTTACCTCCAATTAGAACTTGAAAGGGAGAGAAAATCAATTAGTGTTTGTGGGAAATCAATTAGCCTGCGCAGTCTCGCAAAATCACCCATATCTCTCTACTCTGATGTCGTATTGACAAACCATTTAATGCATTAGAAGGTAGACTCATAGATCTTCCTTTTTATGGGTGTAAAACCCCGTAACGCTAAGTATATTGGGAGAAAATCGCAGTTACATTTGTCCAAAATGTTCGGTAAAACTTATGAACGTAACTTGTGATGACTTTCATCGACTTTTGTTCCACAACTAGCTTGACTTCAAAACATAACACACGGCTGTCATACGACTAATATAAATCATAGAATAATTTCCTTATCATGTTAAGCACCCTAGTCTCACCCCAAAAGTACATGTTATAACATTCCCAACTTGTCGACTTTCGTTGAAACATTGTTTTCTTCAATTCCTTTAGCTTCTGAACCTTCCAACCCTCTTTGTACTTGTTGTTAATGATCTTCAATATTTATAACCTCCAAGGTAAAATGATCAAATTTCTTTATATTCTTTCAAATATTATCTCATTTTTTGGTCCTACATTAGTTTGCTTAGGACGCACTTTTACGTACGGAAATATAGGGTGTAACATCATTCCCCCCTTGGGAACATTAGTCCTCAAATGTTTACTCTTAGAGACTTTGGAAAATTTTGCCAGAGTCTCCTCCGTACACTAGACTAAAACCAACCTGCACGCAGCCAGAAAACATACTATGCATGCCACACATGGCCAATGTTTATAAATAGCTACACTTTGCCTCACCGACAGTAAATCATAAATACTGAAAGTCAAAAATATAAGCTTACCTGATGACCTACTAGCCTGAATAGAGTAGTGTTGTAGCATCCCATCTCGAGCCATATATTCAGTTTGAAATAGGTGGGGGTATTTAGACTTCATTTCTTCCTCCGATTCCCACTTCATCTTTTCTACATTCTTGCTCCTCCATAAAACCTTCACGGAGGCTACCTCCTTATTTCGTAGCTTGCGGATTTGTCGGTCTAGGATGGCAACTGGAATTTCCTTGTATGAAAAGTCCTCTATAATCTGTACATCATCCATGGGCACCACTCGGGTAGGATCTCCAATGCACTTCTGTAGCATAGATACGTGAAAAATCGGATGGAAAGACTCCAATTATGAGGGCAACTCTAACTCATAAACTACTTGGCCCACTCTATGAATGCTCCAATAATGCCCAATATACAATGGGCAAAGCTTACCTTTCTTGCCAAACCTCATCACGCCCTTCATAGGTGATACCTTTAAGAATACCCAGTCATTAACCCTGAACTCTAAGTCTCATCGCCGCACGTCAGAATATGACTTGTGATGACTCTGAACTGTCAACAGTCGCTCCCAATTAAGCTTTACTTTCTCTATGGCCTGCTGAACCAGGTCTGGCCTATGTAAACCAGATTCTTTAACATCAAACCACCCTATAGGAGATCTGCACTTGCGCCCATACAAATCCTTATACGAAGCCATCTGGGTACTGGAATGGTAACTGTTATTATATGCAAACTCGATAAGAGGTAGATGTTCATCCCAACTTCTTTTAAAATCCAACACAAATGCTCGTAACATATCCTCGAGCGTTTGAATTATGCGCTCAGCTTGTCCATCAGTCTGTGGATGAAAAGTTGTGCTGAGATTCATCTGAGTCCCTAGACATCTCTGAAATGACCTCCAAAAATGTGCTGTAAACGGAGCCCCACGGTCAAATATAATAGAAACTGGTACTCCGTGTAGCCGCACTATCTCGTTAATATATAACTTTGCATAATCTTCTATTGTATATGTAGATATGACTAGTAGAAAATGAACTGATTTCGTGAGCCTATCAACTATCACCCATATGGAATCGAACTTACGATTAGAACGAGGTAAACCCGTGATAAAGTCCATGTTTATCGCCTCCCATTTCTATGTCGGGATCTCTATAGTCTGCATTAGCCCTCCGGGCTTCTGGTGCTCTACCTTCACTTGCTGGCAACTAGGACATTGGGCGACAAACTCAGCAATGTTCTTCTTCATATCGTTCCACCAGTACACATCCTTAATGTCATGATACATCTTCGTCGACCCGGGATGGATGGAGTACCACGAATAATGTGCCTCTAACATAATCCTGTCTCGTAGCCCTGCTACATCTGGAACACACAGACCACCCCTGTATCTGAGAACCCCATATCCCTTGAGCTCTAACAATGGCTTCTTCTGCTGCGGAACTCGCTCTCTCAACTAGACCAACTCTGGGTCCTCGTACTTCCTTTCCTTAACTTCAGCTATGAGAGATGATTTTGCATTGTTTTGGAGTACAACTCCACCATCGTCAGAATCTACTAACCGAACCCCCAAACAAGCCAATTGATGAATCTCTCTAGTTAATTGTCTTTTCTTGGCCTCTACATTTGCTAAGCTACCCATAGATCGGCGACTTAAGGCATCTGCTACAACATTAGCTTTCCCTGGATGGTAGAGAATGTTAACATCGTAATCTTTCAATAACTCAAGCCATTGCCTCTGTCGCAAATTCAACTCTTTCTGCTTGAAGATATATTGTAGGCTTTTATGATCTGTAAATACATCAACATGAACACCGTATAAATAATGCCGCCATATCTTAAGTGCATGGACAACCGCAACTAACTCGAGGTCGTGGGTCGGATAGTTCCTCTCGTGCTTCCTCAATTACCTTGAAGCATATGCAATTACCTTCCTATGTTGCATCAGGACACATCCTAACCCAACACCTGAGGCATCAAAATATACGACATAACCCTCTGGACCCTCTGGAAGTGTTAGAACCGGCGCTGAGGTCAACCTGTTCTTAAGCTCTTGGAAACTCCTCTTGCAAGCCTCCGTCCATTGAAACTTAGTTGCTTTCTGTGTCAACTTTGTCAATGGTGCCAAAAGGGATGAAAAACCCTCTATGAACCCCCGATAGTATCCTGCTAAGCCTAGAAAGCTACGAACCTCTATCGGAGTGGTAGGTCTAGGCCAATATTTCATGGCCTCAATCTTTTGAGTGTATACCTTTATACATTTATTTGATACAATATTCCCCAAGAATGCTACAGAATTCAACCAGACCTCACATTTAGAAAACTTAGCATACAACTTATGATCACGGAGGGTTTAGAATACCGCTCGCAGGTGGTCTACATGCCCATCCTCTGAACGGGAATAAACCAGAATATCATCAATAAATACTATCACGAACAGATCTAAAAATGGCCAGAATAGGCTATTTATCAAGTTCATAAATACGGCGGGTGAATTTGTCAACCTGAAGGACATGACAAGCAACTCGAAGTGGCCATATCGGGTCCTGAAGGCTGTCTTTGGAATATCTTTTTCCCGAACTCTGACTTGGTGGTACCTCGTCCTCAAATCTATCTTTGAAAAGCATCTAGACCCATGCAACTGATCAAACAAGTCATCGATCCTTGGAAGTGGATACTTATTGTTAATAGTTACCTTGTTCAGCTGCCTATAATCGATACACATCCTCAGCGAGCCGTATTTCTTACGCAGAAACAGTACCAATGCACCCCAAGGTGAGGTGCTGGGCCTGATGAAACCTTTCTCTAGAAAATCTTTTAACTGCTCCTTCAACTCCTTTATTTCGGCAGGTGCCATTTGTTACATCCCATATTTTCGTACGTGAAAGTACGCCATAAGTAAATTGATGGAAGCTCGGAAATGAAATGTTACATCCCACATTTTTGTTTGTTAAAGTTTCATCGTAAGTTAATCGACGTAAGTTCGGGAATGAGATTTTAAGTATTATGCTATTTCAAACAAGTGATGAGTAAATTCCTGAAGGTGAGAGTGTAAGCAAATCGAAGAAAATGAATTTCGTCGAAGCTTGACATTTTGGGATAAAAATACGGCGTGATCTAAAATATCCAGTATTTATGGACTAGTACCATACAAGGTACCACATGACCATAATAGTAAGATGTATGAAGTGTATTAAAAGTGAGTAGTATTTTAAGTAATTTGAGATAATTCCTAATTATGTGGATAATCGGGTAATTATTGATTTAGTGGGAGATTAACAATTAATTAGAAGTTTGTGGTTAATTAGTTAAGTTCAATTTTGGATAATCATTAGGGGACAACACTTCCACGTGGGATTCTAGATTTGTGGCAGCAAATTGCCATCTAATTAGGTGCTTAAGGAGGTGGTGGCAACAATTTAACGACATGGACACCTTATCTCATTCTTGTTGATGAGTTATATTCAAAGACCGCTCTTTAATTCAGAAAAATGAAATGGAAAACGTGATTTGCTTCAGCAAGAAAAGCCATCCAAGATTATGATCAAAATTCAACAAAAGTCTTCTTTAATATATAGAATGGAGATGCTTGCATCCAACCTCCAAGTAACGAGCCTTCAGCAAAAGAAATTATTCGAGGATATATTACGAGACTTCTTAGAAAATTAGCAATGGGATTTTTGCGGTTATAAGGGAGTACGGTGCAATCTTTCTCAAGAATATCATACGGATTTTTCCCTACTTCGATCCACCGTTACGCGTTGTCGCAATCAACGGTGTTAAAGGGATTGTCAAGAGAATCGGTTCAGGTATGTTAAGGCTATCCCTTCTTTCTTTTTGGCACTCTCCAAATAATATAAATGAAACGAGCAAAATACCCAACTTTCATAAATGACTCTATTCATAGAAATACTAAGGGTGTCTATATTCTTGATTCCCCATGTGAATTATTATTATATCATATGTTCATGGGTCTCAGAAAAATGCGTATTTGATAAAGTTTATCCGAAAGGCATATTGATTTTATGACATTCTGAGAAATCTTATTAACGTACTTCATATGCATTTCATGCATTTTTACATGCATATTGACCCATAACCATATGGCGTTATATACTCATATATATATATGTATATATATGTATATAGGATATGGAAAAGGTTACGGCGTTATATACGCACCACCACCCGATCAGCTGGTATACGTTGATGATTTGCCCACAGTGGTCGAAATGATATGATGGGATGCCCTCAGAGGCTTGATGATGTTATGAACACATATACCTATGCATGGTATGACATTTATACGCATATGCATGATGTTATGAAAATGAAATGATTCACAGAGCTATGCAGACGTACATGTCGAGTCTTTTACTCCATGTTTCTCTCATGTCTATTATTTACGGATTTTCATTCCTTACATACTCGGTACATTATTTGTATTGACGTCCCCTTTGCCTGGGGATGCTGCATTTCATGCCCGCAGGTCTCGATAGACAGGTCGAGATTCCTCCAAGTAGGCGATCAGCTCAGCGGAAGATGTTGGTGCACTCCATTTGCTCCGGAGTTGCTTGTTTGGTCAGTATGATTTAGATGTGTATTATTCGGTATGGCGGGGCTCTGTCCCAACCTTTATGACAATTATGTATTGTTAGAGGTTTGTATACAGATATCATGTACGTAAAAGTTTGTATGGCCTTGTCGGCCTATGTTTAGTGTATGAGTGGTTATTTTGATCTTAGAGGCCCATATGTCTTATGTATAAGTTGGTATTACATGTTGTATTCTACCTATCTCACGGTAGCCTCTCCAGCTCAGTTATCTATGATAGTATGATATGAAAAGATACGTTATATTGGTACTCGGTTGATTAAGGTACCGGGTGCCCGTCGCGGCCCATCGGTTTGGGTCGTGACAAAAGTGGTATCAGAGCAGTTCTATCCTAGGGAGTCTACAAGCCGTGTCTAGTAGAGTCTTGTTTATGGGTGTGTTGTGCACCACACTTATAAGCAGGAGGCTACAGGGCATTTAGGACTGTCACTCTTTCTTCTTACTCTAGATCGTATGGTAGAGCATAGTTGTAAGACTCAATTTCCTAAACCTTATCTTATTCATAATACGACAATGCATACAACTAGAAAGATAATTGACAAGAGATATAGTTGTGGAAGAGTTAAGTCAGAGGAACTCGATTCTTGCATCATGCTTATGATGGATAAATATGAGGTATTTAGCAGAATATGTGTACTAAGACGTGCAAGCTTCTTGATAAGGAGCTTTAAGGCAAGAATATCTATCCACCATATGGTGAAAAGCAATGAGAGATTCAGAAGACAGACACAAGCTTCAACAAGTAAAAGAAGCAAGGTGAAGAAGGGTACGAGACGCCTAATAAATGAAGATTATCAGTATTGACAATTCAAGAAGAGAAATATAAGCATTTTGAGTTACCTTCAATTATAACAGAGGTATATACAATTAGCCACACCCGTCTCATTTATGCCCTGTGAGGGCTAACATAAGTAGTATAAGAGAAAGATGGATATCAGGATCCGGCTGGGGTTAGAGTAACCCAAAATGGTGAATGGATTGTTTGTGTTAGTTGACATTTCTGAAGGATATTACAAAGGTGCTAATAGATCTCCTTGTGAGACACCCGAATGGTGCACTCTAGAATAATATAATTAGAAGTGAATACTAGCATGATCAAAACCAAAATTCAGAAGATAGGCATTGAAAGCCTGGAAGGGATAAATATAAACTTAGTGTGGCTAGCGTCCCTAGTAGAGCGAGAACATTAAGCAACCCGAAGAGCCACTGGATGGAGCAAAGGGAGCTAAAACCAAAAGAATGCCTTGTTCGAGTTTTTAGAATAAAATGATAGACATAATTGTTAGCGTGAAATAAGAAGAGAGTTAATGAAGCATTATGAAGTAAGATGTGATACATGGATGACAATGGTAGATCAAAAAGATGATAGTATTACAGAGTCTATAGTCAAGTGAAGGAAAAGACAATAGGTGACAGGCCTTGAGACGACAAAAGAGTATAGGCCATAAAGTCATATCCTCATTTCGAGAAATAAGTTCGTGACTCCAACGCGACTACTAAAGAAAAAGTTAGACCCCAGAGTAATAAGAAATCAGCATGGACCGATGAATAAGATAAACTAAACATGAATTAGGGACTGAGTGATTTAATAATAGTCGGCATCATGAGAATTTCAGATTTCGTTCCGGTGATGATAGAATGGAGGACTGAAGAATACCCTTTAAAGGTCATTCAGGAAGAAGCTTTCCTAAAGCAAGAAATGTGAGCAAAGTTAAGCTTAAGGGACTATGTGTGCCAGTTACACTAGGGGTCACCCTCGCAAGTAAGGAATTTAGTTATCCTTCGTACAAAAGGATTGCCGCAAAGGCGAGTAAGGGTCATCGATGATGTGAAGAGATGCTAAAGATGCTAAAGATGAAGAGGTAAAACATCTATAGGTAGATCGTGGTATCTCTGAACCTTAGTACTCCCCTAAAGGGGGGAATATGGAGTGATGTGGCATTAAGTCAGAATTAAGTAGTTCTAGTAATTATGGAATGGTAAAGGAAGAATGCGATGAAAATGAGAAAGGAATGAGATTGCACTTATTCAAAGACTACAGATATGTTACGATTCCAAAACAGTATGGAAACACGATGTCAAGGAGAGGAAGTAAGGGTTCCTACCCGAGATGTTATTGATAGATAAGGAGCATGTGCGAGACGTAAGTTAAGATAAAGGAGATAACCCAATAAGATTACACGAAATATTGATATGAGAATGGGCCAACGAGTAGTTAGTAGTTGATCCAGAAAAAGCCTAGTTATGGCTAACCAAGAGGACACAGACAAATTAATAGATCGTGCAAGATAAACAGAGTGAACCCCAACATGGGGAATTCAGCTTCGCAGATATGACATCGTGACCTTGAGAAATATTCAGATAGGAGTTGGGGTAGTTAAAAATACCGTATGAGTGTTATGGAAATAAAAGAGAGTCCCACTGGGAAGATAGTCAAAACTTCATTTCAAAAGCAAATATACGAGCACATGAGTGTGGAGGTAAGTAACTAAGGACAATTATACGTGAGTACAAACATCAAAACTTCTGTCGGGTAAACGATATAACAAGCTTGTAACTTTACAAGAGCCAGAAGTCACCCTAAGTACTACAATGAAAGACTAGCTGAGGAAGTAAGGAAGAAGGCTTTAACCTAACCTCAGTAACCTAAGGAAGAAATGGTCTTATAACAACAGTCTCGCAAAAACATTGTATGCACTCCATATAAAAGTGGTCTGGCACCTATCATGGCTAATGAGCGGGAAATGAAACCAAAAGTAATATTCAAGGCAATATGAATTGCACAAAATTCCGACATCCATGGGAACTAAGATAATCTAAGTATGCACGCAAGAAGGGGCAGAAAGACCAGGAAAAGTAATTGCTTACGTTTAAAGAAAGTTGAGATGGAACGAAAGGAATTATTCGATCAGTGATCCAGAGTTAGTTACGTTATGAACGCACTCAAGATTCCGGAGTATCATCCATGCAGCATGTATGTTGACAATCATATAGTAGTAGAAGACCCCGGTATAAGTTAAATGAAAGAACTGAGTCCAGGTCATAGACAAGGGATTGAATTGTTAAAAGATTATATACTGGATATTCCATAGCACCCATGAAATTCTAAAGTAATACCATGAACCGCAGATAGAAAGATAGCTTACGCCTACATAAAGGCTGATCAGAAGGAAGAGGAAACTAAAGAGTTACATCAGCAAAGTAAATCATGAGTCTGATTATTGGACCCAGAAAATTATAGAAATCTTGATTGATGACATTGCAGAATCACTCTTAATATTAAAGGTACAAGAGAGATAGTACAGTAGCCATATTCTATAACGGCTCTACGATAAAGCCAGTTAGAAAAGTACCAGCCTCATAAGAAGTCAGTATGAATCACTCACTGGATTGTGTATGCACCATAGGTGCAAGTATTATAATAGAGCTTCAAGTTGAGGATGTGAATAATACCTATGTTAAAGCATGGTCATGAAAGAGATAGAAGACGTGATGCGAGATTTTAAGGTAAGTGAGGTAAATGTGAGCAACGTACGAGATACTCAAGTACAGAAGGTTGCAAATAATCCATACTATAGATAGAAGGTTAGAAGCGCTAGGATTCTGTATCTAGGAATGATAGCAGCATTGTCAATGGTATCTTTTCCAATCTATGGTTTCTAGGTATTGAGAGACCTAGTCTCGAGAGAAAAGAAGAGTTAGAGACGATGTGATATATCGCTTGGTGTTCCAGAATAACATAAGGAAATCTATGGGGCAAGCAAGTTGAAGGAAGGTTGCAAGATATGTGTAGGTCACAAGCTAAAGTATGGTAGAGCGACAAGGTTTTAGGAAGACAAGAGTAAGGACAACAAAAGGCAAGTGAGAAAATGATGAAAATGGATATGTCCTCGGGATTAAGCCCGTGAAAACAAGAGAGCCAATGGTTTCTCTAAGTTATCGAAAGCTCAGTATAGCTTGAATGAACTCAAAGAAGTCTAAGACTAATGACATTTACAAGAGATGGAATGCCGCCCTGATAAGTACAATGAGGGTGTAATTCGGATAGATAAAGGATGACAATTGGGCCTTCAATTGAGTAATGATTTGAAGAGAATTTCATGAATTGTACGGAATTAAAATACCCACGTATGGTGAATCACACTGGGATGCTATAAAATATGACTATTGAAGTGCAGTATCTCCCCTAAGTGGATCAGGAAAATCACTTCAAATATTCCTCGATGCAACATAAGCCCTAGTGGAAATGTATTACGTAAGAAGTTTCAAGTTATCAATGGAAGATTAAAGATCAACATTGAGGTGAATCGACAATGGATGGATAAAAGTTACAAAATACGAGATGAGATTAGGCCATCAGTCTTAAAATGAACAGTAATGAAGAAGCGTTTAAAGACTTAGCTTTATGCATAAAGGATAAGCAACAAGAGTAACCTGAAGTTTGATCGCAGACCTCAGTAACGATAAATCGAAGTAAGAGTTATGGTATAGTATGGCCTACTTAGATGTAGTAAAGCTAATGACGCCCAGAGGGACTGCTAGACATAATTTTGTATATGTTCACAAAGTGAGGCCTAGAGATTGGCTAAAAGCTATAGGAAAGAGGAGAGAAGCGTCACATAGGCGCTCATACAAAGTTAGAGTCGTACAGGCTGTATGATAGAAGGTAGCAACAGTTATGAGATTGGAAGGATTCCGATCATAAGTCATGGTGTGAGAAAGAGGCCTAAAGGGGGGGAATGCCCTGACGTTTGGGATTTATTAACAAAACAGTTGCCTCAATGGCAAGAGGAGTACTAAAGTATTTGCAAGAGCTATGGGTTATAAGAATGATAAGTGCATCAGTCAACATTCGAGGATGAATATTCATAAGGGGGGGAATGATGTTACATCCCATATTTTCGTACGTGAAAGTACGCCATAAGTAAATTGATGGAACCTCGGAAATGAAATGTTACATCCCGCATTTTTGTTTGTTAAAGTTTCGTCATAAGTTAATCGACGTAAGTTCGGGAATGAGATTATAAGAATTATGCTATTTCAAACAAGTGATGAGTAAATTCGTGAAGGTGAGAGGGTAAGCAAATCGAAGAAAATGAATTTCGTCGAAGCTTGATATTTTGGGATAAAAATACGGCCCGAGCTAGAATACCCGATATTTATGGACTAGTACCACATGACCATGATAGTAAGATGTATGAAGTGTATTAAAAGTGAGTAGTATTTTAAGTAATTTCAGCTAATTCCTAATTATGTGGATAATCGGGTAATTATTGATTTTAGTGGGAGATTAAAAATTAATTAGAAGTGTGTGGTTAATTATTTAAGTACAATTTTGGATAATCATTAGGGGACAACACTTCCACGTGGGATTCTAGAATTATGGCAGCAAATTGCCATCTAATTAGGTGCTTAAGGAGGTGGTGGCAAAAATTTAAAGACATGGGCACCTTATCTCATTCTTGTTAAAGAATTATATTCAAAGACCTCTCTTTAATTCACAAAAATGGAATGGAAAACATGATTTGCTTCAGCAAGAAAAGCCATCCAAGATTATGATCAAAATTCAACAAAAGGCTTCTTTAATATATAGAATGGAGATGCTTGCATCCAACCTCCATGTAACAAGCCTTCAGTAAAAGAAATTATCCGAGGATATATTACAAGACTTCTTAGAAAATTAGAAATGGGATTTTTGCGGTTATAAGGGAGTAAGGTGTAATCTTTCTCAAGAATATCATACCGATATTTCCCTACTTTGATCCGTACTTACGTATTGTCACAATCAACGGTGTTAAAGGGATTGTCAAGAGAATCGGTTCAGATATGTTAAGGCTATCCCTTCTTTCTTTTTGGCACGCTCCAAATAATATAAATGAAACGAGCAAAATACGCAACTTTCATAAATGACTCTAGTCATAGAAATACTACGGGTGTCTACATTATTGATTCCCCATGTGAATTATTATTATATTATATGTTCATGGGTCTCAGAAAATTACGTATTTGATAAAGTTTATCTAAAAGGCATATTGATTTTATGACATTTCGAGAAATCTTATTAACATATTTCATATGCATTTCATGCATTTATACATGCACATTGACCCATGACCATATAGCAGTATATAAGTGTATATATATGTATATATATGTATATGGGATATGGAAAAGGTTACGGCGTTATATACACACCACCACCTGATCAGCTAGTATACGTAGATGATTTGCCCACAGTGGCTGAAATGATATGATGGGATGCCCTCAGAGGCTTGGTGATGTTATGAACACATATACCTATGCATGACGTTATGAAAATGAAATGATTCATAGAGCTATGCATACGTACATGTCATGTCTTTTATTCCAAGTTTCTCTCATGTCTATTATTTACGAATTTTCATTCCTTACATACTCGGTACATTATTTGTACTGACATCCCTTTTGCCTGGGGACGCTACGTTTCATGCCCGCAGGTCTCGATACACATGTCGAGAGTCCTCCAAGTAGGCGATCAGCTCAGCGGAAGATGTTGGTGCACTCTATTTGCTCTGTAGTTGCTTGTTTGGTCATTATGATTTAGATGTGTATTTTTTGGTATAGCGGGGCTCTGTTCCAACCTTTATGACAATTATGTATTCTTAGAGACTTGTAGATAGATGTCATGTACGTAAAAGATTATATGGCCATGTCGGCCTATGTTCAGTGTACAAGTGGTTATTTTGGTCTTAGAGACACATATGTCTTATGTATAAGTTGGTATTACATGTTGTATTCTATCTATCTCACGGCAGCCACTCCAGATCAGTTATCTGTGACAGTATGATACGAAAAGATACGTTATGTTGGTACTCGGCTGAGTAAGGTACTGGGTGCCCATCGCGGCCCATCGGTTTGGGTCGTGTAACCATTCTATACAGAGGGACGGATATTCGTTAAGTTCCTAGAAGCAAATCGATGCTAAAATCAATCTCTTGCTCTAGAGGAATTCCTTGAAGCTCATCGGGAAACACATCTGCATACTTTTTGACTACGAGAATAGACTGAAGTGTAGGGATCTCAGCATCTGCATCTCTAACTCGCATAATATGATAAATGCACCCTTTTACGGTCATTTTCCTAGCCTTCAGATCGGAAATAAACCTACCTCTGGGTGATGCTGTATTACCTACCCATTCAAGGAATGGCTCACCTGGAAAATGAAATCTGGCTGCCTTTGCTCGACAATCAACTGTGGCATAGCAAGGTGCCAACCAGTCCATGCCCATGATAGCATCAAAATCCATCATCTCTAGCTCAACTAGGTCAGCTGAGGTGTGACGACTACAAACTATCACCGTACAACCTCTGTAAACCCGTCTAGCAATAATCAATTCTCCTACCGGTGTAGATACCGCAAAAGGATCACTTAGTATTTCAGGCACTATACCAAACTTCCCCGCGACAAATGGGGTAATATACGATAAAGTAGATCCTGGGTCTATCAAGGCATAAGCATCTTGAGAGCAAATGGTCAATATACCTATCACAACGTCTGGTGAAGACTCCTTGTCCTGTCGACTGACTAAAGCATAGATACGGTTCTAATTACCACCTGAACTAGAACCTGTACCTCTGCCTAGACCTCTACCAGCCGAAGACTAAGACTCGCACCCTGAAGGATGCACGGACATAGATGATCCTGTTACTGAACTCGCTGGTTGTGCCATTCCCCCAGAATCTCTATTTGGGCAATCTCACATCATATGCCCCGGACGCCCACATATATAACAAGCATTAGAACCTTCTCGACATTGGCCCAAGTGTCCTCTACCACAGATGTCACACCGCGGCAGAAATGACAATGTCTATGCAGAACCTCGTTGTCGCTGCAAACCCGATGCCCGTGAGCTCTCACCTGGTCCTGACTGAGAATAGCGGTCATACCTGTAACCCTGTAACTGAGGTGGCGGAGGCCTAGGTGGCCGTCCGAAGTATTGGGGCCTATAACTACCCTGAGATTGCTCCTGAGACCTGGGAAATCTCATTCTCTTACGTTGACCTTGCTCAGCCCTCTCTGTACCCTGCTGCCGACGCCTACCCCTTTCTATATTCTGGGCGAATGCCTGAATCCGGGAGATATCCATACTATCCTGCAATGCAGCGGTGGCACATGCCTCGGTTAACTCTGGGGCTAACCCTGCTATAAACCTGTGAATCCTGTCCCGCATAGTAGCAACTATGGATGGTGCATATCTGGCCAATGAGTCAAAACGGAGACTATACTCTCGAACACTCATATTACCCTGCTTGAGGGCTAGAAACTGATCGACTCGAGCCTGTCGGATCTCCCGTGGTAAGTACTGGTCAAGGAAGGCATCTGAAAAATTCTCCCAAATAGCTGGAGGTGCATCACGTCCCCTGGACCTCTCCCATCCCTCATACCAAAGGATGGCTATATCTCGGAGTCGAAAAGCTGCTAGCTCAACTGCCTCTTTCTCCGTGGCATGCATAACCCGAAAGATCCTGTGAAGCTAATCTATGAAATCCTACGGGTCCTCCTTCTGATCTGTCCCCGTGAACTCTAGGGGACTCAGAGCAATAAACTCTCGGACCTTTGAACTACTAGACCCCTTAGAAGATCCTGCACTAGCTGATGCCCTAGCCTGTTGATGGGTAGCTACCAACTGTGTCAACAAATGCACTGCACTCCTATAGTCCTGATCTGAGTGAAGTGGAGGGGGAACTGGATGTGCGGTATCCCTAAGAATCTCCTCAAGTGGTGGAGGAGCCGGTAATGGCTGAGTAGGAATCTCGCCTTAGGCCTCAGACAGGGCCCCATCTACTGGGGGTACCCTGCTGGTCCCCTCACCTGCTTTTGTATCTCTCCTCTGGCTAGCCATAGTCTTCCTAGTCGTCGTCATCTGTGCATGCAAACACCAGCACGTAAGTTTAACTCAAATTTCATACAACTTAGTTCTATAGCATGATTCAAATTTGAAATAAGGGTAACCAACTCCTAAATGCCCTGTAGTTCCCTGCTTATATAATGTGGTGCACAACACATCTATAAACAAGACCCTACTACACACGGCTTGTAGACTCCCTAGGACAGGACTGCTCTGATACCAAGTCTGTCACACCCCAAACCTGGGGGGCGATACTGGCACCCGATGCCTAACCTTGCGTACCAACTTTAGACTAAGGGATGTCATACTTTGTCCATGGGGCCACATTGCAAGACAATTTGCGAAGCAAAATATAAAACTGAACGGAAACTAACACTGGCTAAACATCAATATAACGCTGGGCCGACAAGGCCGTCATAACTACTACAGCTGACAAACGAACAAAATATACATACAAGGCCTACAAGCCTAAGATACTGCACTAACTGACAGGATATGTCTACAAGACTATACTTATGGGTGTACTGTGTTTAGAACAGGGCCCCAACCTACCCATAACATATATATAGATATACATAAGATGTACACAAAACTCTAGACCCGGCAACTCCGAAGGACGTGGAGCTTACCGATCAGGCTGAACTCGGGCAACACCTACTGAGGAGGTCTACCCGTCTGTTTTTCTGAACCTGCACGCATGAAATGCAGCACCCCCAGAAAAGGGACGTCAGATATTAAATAATGTACCGAGTATGTAAGGTAATAAAATAACTGAAAGCTAAAACTGAACTGATAATATGATAACTGAAAGTAACTAGGAGTGAAAGATGATCTGGAGATATACTTACCTATTGATACTAACTCAACTCTCTCAATATAGTAAGTAAAATAAATTTTCGGCCCTGTAAGGCTCAGAACGTGTAACTGCTCTACCGTAGTAGGCTCGCTCATAGGCGCTCGGCCATACTAGGCTCTGTATCTCGGCAATTCTTGGCTCGCTCATAGGCGCTCGGCCATAGTAGGCTCGATATATAATTTACCATCTGATCAGAGGTTGCCCAATAAGGGCCTGCCCACCGATTATAGCTCGATGGTGGTGAAAATACTGTAATACTGTATATATATAGACCCTCTGCTCTCTTGACTAAATAAAGACAAAACTAAACTAAATATGAAGTCCCGATAAGGGAGAATACTGTAACTTATGAGACTAGGATAGTGTAAATAAATTCGGGAGTATGAACTTCTCTTTATGCCTCGTTATCAAACACATGTAATTACCAGATCATGCCAAAATGAAAGAAGGGCTTAGACTTAACATACCTTATCACAATCTTTCCAATCACCAAGTTGAACTCACCTCTTCATTCCTTAATCTACAACAATGATAATAATACTATCATTAAGTTACGAAAGGTACAACTATCGCACAATGAACGACAAGCTTATTTTGTATTAAAACGGACAGCATCTCCCCTATAATCTTTAATTCCTCCAAATTCAAGATAACACCAACAACTCAATAAAACAACTATAACAACATATATACATTATTTTCCAGCCTTATATAGACCATCAAATACTACAAAATAGCCCACACACCCCAATCTCTTCATACACAAAATGACCACCGTAGTAGTGTCAAACGACCCGAAAATGTTACGATGAACGACCAGCCCCCCACCCTACATTTATATGTTGTTTCTCCACCCCTTCCTCCTCCAAAACCCCACAAAATAGTAGTAAAACACGCAGCCCAACAGCAACACAAAATAGTCCATAAAATAGTCCGCTACAAGTGAATAACTCGAACTCACGGCTTTCAATTACCATCCCGTGAGTTCTTACAAGTATAGAACGACTTACCATGAATTTACAGCCGAAAAAATGGATGAAAGAGAGCAGTAAACTCACCTTATTTGTTGGATAACTCAGCTCCTATCTTGGTTTTTCAAACTCTAGGTTTTACCTCCAATTAGAACTTGAAAGGGAGAGAAAATCAATTATTGTTTGTGCGAAATCTTTTGGGTGGATTTTTGTAGAGCTTATGTCTGGTTATTATACCCTATTTTCAGTCTAATATATGAAGAAAATAGGCCTTTAAAAGGCATCTTTGGACGACCCGAAATGGCCCATTTTTGGGCTCTCATTTACGCAAGTAGGTGACACACCTACTTGTCACCTAGCAGCCTACGCAGTCTCGCCAAAACGCCCATATCTCTCTACTCCAATGTCGTATTGACAAACCGTTTAATGAATTAGAAAGTAGACTCATAGATATTCAATTTTATGGGTGGAACACCCTGTAATTCTAAGTAAATTGGGATACAATCGCAGTTACATTTGACCAAAAGTTTCAGTAAAACTTATGAACGTAACTTGTGATGACTTTCATCGACTTTTGTTCCACAACTCTCTTGACTTCAAAACATAACACACGGTTGTCATACGACTAATATAAAGCATAACATAATCTCCTTATCATGTTAAGCACCCTAGTCTCACACCAAAAGTACATGTTATAACATTCCCAACTTGTCGACTTTCGACGAAACTTTGTTTTCTTCAATTCCTTTAGCTTCTGGACCTTCCAACCCTCTTTGTACTTGTTGTTTATGATCTTTAATATTTGTAACCTCCGAGGTAACATGATCAAATTACTTTATATACTTTCAAATATTATCTCATTTTTTGGTCCTTACGATGCACTTTTACATACGAAAATATAGGGTGTAATATCACTAACCATCCAATAATATGGTGAATTAATATATAGTATGCAGAATAAAGTATGGTATCATCAAATAAGTATAACATCTCAAAACACAGTTCAAACGGTGCTTTACAGATAAAGGAGATAAAATAAAATTTTAACGCATCAAGACATGATACATGTCAACCAAAATATATATATATATATATATATATATATATATATATATATATATATATATATATATATATATATGATGCTCAGGATCCGTTCTCAAGTCCTCACAGCGCAAATCATGTGCCCGACACAGTCCACGTGTCCAAACAAGCACCAAAATTCCGAGTGCATGTGCTCATACGGCCTAAAGTAACATGGGTAATCGTCTGACTTCGTAGGGATTCATATCCAGACTTTTGATAATTTTACAATTAATGATCAATAACCAATGATCAATATTCTCTTATAGTGTTTGTAGTGCCAAATTCTCAACTTTTCACAATAACCAACTCTCCACCATAATAACAAAAATGCAGATAAAAGCTCATATGGCTAAAAGATGGCTATAGTTAATCATGTAATTCAATTTATCACAATGGTTCAATAAACAATTTAAGAATGCACAAGCTTAATCATATTATTTAACATGAGTCAATTAGGCCACATAACAGCCAAATCATGGAACAAATAAAGTGTATGAGTACGAAT
This sequence comes from Nicotiana tomentosiformis, assembly GCF_000390325.3. Taxonomy (NCBI): domain Eukaryota; kingdom Viridiplantae; phylum Streptophyta; class Magnoliopsida; order Solanales; family Solanaceae; genus Nicotiana; species Nicotiana tomentosiformis. Next base: position 38,740,821 of record NC_090822.1, read on the forward strand.
TAACAATAAAGCTCAACGTGGGAAAACAAAATCCCCAATTTAGCAAGTCATAGCCTTAAGTATGCTCCTAAATTATAATTATGAATTATTACGTAGTCATTGAATCAATTGAAACATGGATAATAACTTAACATAATACAAACAAGACATAACTCAAGTCAACACTACCTGTTATGGTCATAACCTAGCTACACATAAATGTTCGTCACCTCGTATATACGTGACTCTTAAATCGAGCAACAAGTGACAAATAGATCACTTATGGGGATAATTCCTTCTTACAAGGATAGGCAAGAGATTTGCCTCCACTCGAGGATACCTTAAAGTTCCAATCTTTAATAAAATTTTCAAAAGTTACAAAAAGTCAACTCGATCCCAATTGTCAAAACCCGAGTCAAGGGATAAATCTAGACTACCCATAACCCCACGAGTCCAAATATGTGATTAGATTCAAAAATTGAGTAGAAATCTATCCTCAAATCCTCAATTTTATCCTCTTAAGCTATACACAAAAATCACAATTTTCTCTACAATAAAGTATATAAATCCATGGGGATTCAAGATCTCCATAAAAGTTTACCAAGAACTCGAGGTTTACCAAGCTCGCCACGGTACAGACATTTTGGGTTGCGCAAAGCATTGTAAAGTTAGGGGGAAAAATTATTGCAAAACATGGCGTTTTTGTGGTCCATTATGCGATCACAAAACTACTCCACAGATCCGCCGTAGAGTGGAACAGGAGAAACTCAAAATTTGAAGGTCATTTTGCGATCCATTGTGCGACCGCATAATCATCGCGGGCTGCATTTCCATTGCAGATTCAGCATGAGAAATTCCGAAGGGTGATTCCGCGGTCTAACCCGACCAGCCTATTTTTGGAAAATGATTTCGCGGCCCCTTATGCGGACCGCATGCCTGTTCTGCAGTACACTCTGCGACCGCAGAGTTGAGTTCGGAGGTTCCACTTTGTATTTTTATAACCCGACACTATTTTAAAAAAAAGACATAAGGGAGTCATTTGGAAGCAAAAAGTCTAACATTTTTAGAGAGGGGAGGAAGAAGCTCCAACCACTCTACGCAACCATCTTGCCCAATCGTGAAGAATCAAGGAAGCCATTGCCTATCCGGGCAAGTTTTTGTTCTAAATCTTCCATGCAAGTTTGTTACGGGCCTAAATAAGCCGGGGAGTAGACGATATGTCATGCATGTATCGATATAGGGGTCTTGGAGGTTGTTGAATTACCCGGGATGAATTGTTGATTGATTTTCGTTGTGGGGTGAAGGAAAATCCCATAGGAGAACCTTGTAGTCAAATTACACACCTAGTGTTTGATGAAACGCTTAAATGAGCTAAACCCATGAACCACTTCCTAATTATAGTTCGATTTTGTCATGTCTCTCAATAGATTAAAGTCGCTAGGAGTTTCAGAATGTTGTAGTGATCTAAGGAAAGCCCAAGAAAGGTATGTTGGCTAAACTTCTCTCATAGAATCGAATTCCATGATGTTAACATAAGTTTCAAGCGTGGTTGGCCCAAGTCCATATTTCTCATATTGCGAGCCATTCCTAATAAATCTGATTATTCCAAATAAGCATTGTGTCGAAAGCTATATATTCAAAATGTTTTCCAATTTCTCCTATCACATTATGCTCTCCTTCGGGAATGTATTCAAGTATGACTAATGTTTCGAAATGCTATGACTTCAATTCATGTTGCAAATGCAAATTTATTATGTCTTATTATTGGAAAGATGACTCAATATGTTTAAGACTCCTTATGTCTTGATTTCAAATGCTTTTAATGTTGATAACCTATGATGATACTTGGAAGTGAAAGAAGTGAGTATGAGATATAAAATGCGGCCACCATGCCAAAAATAAAAATTACACTTGTGGCCAATAGTGCCAATGAAATGAAAGGAAGTGCGAAAGATTATGAAATGAGCTGCAACTCTTTTATATAATAAATATTTTGGGAGTATTGTTTAATCACCGAGGAAGGGTAGGTTGAAATAACCTAGCCCTAAAACTACATGTGTCATTGTAGGAGTGATTGAGGGATAAATCCCCGTGCTGACGTGTCGAGATTATTTCCCTTGATTGGGATGAGATTGATGAGCTGAGATTATACCCCTTAATTGGGATGAGATGATTGCTAGCGAAAGGTGATGTCGACCCACATGGCATTGTGGTGCGACAGCTTAGCCGATCGGGCATAGATCGGACAACATGCCCGACATCGGACTCCGTGCTATAAGCACGGTGGTGTAACGGTGCTAGAGATCTCCCAACCTAAAACATTGATTTTACTTGAAGATTTACCCCACTCTTGACTTGGTATTATATTATTATGTGGTTTTTCTTATTGATTTCATGTTCCTCTCCTTTTGTACTGTTACTACATTTCTTGAGAGGGTGTTTAGTCTTACATAGTAGAACTATTCTATTTATACTAACATCCCTTTTGTTGGGGGTACTGCATCTTTAATGGATGCAGGTGGTTCCATAGAAGGCAGCATCGATCAGTGATAGCGGTACACCCTCTTCTCTGCTAGCTTGGTGAGCCCCACTTCATATTGGGGTCTTGTGTCTTTTGCTTCATGTGTATAGTGTTTTGAGGTATAGCATGGGCCTTGTCGCCGGCACTATCATATTACTCTTTTGTATCAATTAGATGCTCCGCAGACACAGTGTGAGTTATATTTTGATTTGGGAAAGTTGAACTAGAAATGGTGTACTTGTAACACATGTTTCCACTTCTAATCAACGAATGTGTAATATATTTTGAAAATCGTGAATGAAGTAATTAGTGGTAATGAAATTGGTGTTGTACATGAAATCCTCTCATTGTCTAACTAATGGTATACATCTTCACTTTATTCATGGGTAAGGTCGGGTAGAAGGCATCGAGTAGGCTTGCTTGACTGGATTATCTTGGTTGAGCGCCGGTCGCGCTCCCAAGGTCGGGGCTATTGACAACCATTATTTCTTAGTTGTAATCATGTCACCATTATTTCTTAACCAATTGGTCACCTTGTTATCTACATAATGTTTGACATATTTATACATTTTTAGACTCTTAAATATTACAAATACATGCATAGATATGAATTATTAATGTTATAACTATAAAATAATACAAATATATTTTATTACAAACTATTAACATTATGAAAGCTTAATTAAATTAATTTTTAGTGAAAAGGGGGATAATATCCGAATAGAGGCTATTCCTACAAAAGTTCAGTTGTCATTCAAAAGGGCCAATTCATAAATAAGATTTCTTATACATTTAGACCCCAAAATTCAGCCCAAATTTTGGCCCAATTGCGCCTCTAACCCGATGGCCCACTTAGCCCATACCCAATCTCACTCATCAATCCCCGGCATTTAAATTCGGCCAATCATAGGAGGCCATGTCATTAATACATGTCAAACAAACACACATCCAAGTCATCCAAGACATAAAACAAACACACTTCATCCTAGCCATCTGATCGATCTCATCCAACGGTCCAAATCTAACCAGGTCCCTAGATATTTAATCCTTTCTCTCTCTCTCTCTCTCTCTCTCTCTCTCTCTCTCTCTCTCTCTCTCTCTCTCTCTCTCTTAACAAATACTAATCACATTCCCTAATCTTCAGTTGACGCCCCTCCGTTCTCTCCTCTATCCTCCATCACTGACCTTCTAAAACCCTAAGCGGGATTCCCGTCGCCACCTTTCCTTTTCTTCTCTTACCTTCTCAAACCAACCTCATTTGCACCCTAGCATCGATTAGTGCTAACTTCACATATCATCAACATCCTCATGAATTTGAAAATCTAATTCTCTATCACCAATTCTTTGATTCAACTCCACGTGATTCGTACATGAGTCAGAATCGACTCATAAGATTCGAGAGACTTCAAATCTGAAGAAGTTTTCATCCGCTGGAAAAAGCTTGAAACCAACGAACAAGCCTTCGACCCCGAAGTCCAAGCTTCAACTGCTCTTTCCCTTTTCATAAATTCCTCCGCAAGGTAAAGATTTCCATCCTTTCCCTGTGATCTTCACCATGACTTCTGTTTACCCTACAAATTGAGTAACAATTAAACTTATATTGTGGTTTTAAGGATATGTGATTTAAACCAGTACCAATTGACCAAAAAATGAATCAAATAGATAAATTGGACAATAAAATAAATCAAACCGGTCTGCAAACAATGCCTCGACCTTGATTCGAGATAGTCTCAAGGTTAGTTAATAAGAACAGTAGAGGATGGAACAAACAACGGTGAACAGTAAGTAAAACAAAGAAAGCAACATATGTGTATATTCTTATCTATGAATAATGATTGTTTTTCTTTACAAGTGAATGGGATCCCTCTTTATATCATAAAGGAATCCTAAATAAGGTACAACTCTAATAACAGATGTAGATCCCATGATTGGCACTAATAACCGCTTTGATTTGATCTATTCCGGGATTTTCGCCGTGATCTTCGACCGGTTACTGATATCTCGCCATTCTGTTATTACGCCTTACTCGAAGTCAGTCCTGCTTGATCTCGATTATTGCTGGCCTCGATCTCAATGAACACTTCGATCTCCAGGCGTGATTGTCATGACCCAAAAATTCAAATAGTCGTGATGGCACCTAACCCAACCCGTTAGGTAGCCCAACTACCAAATATTCAATTTCAATAATAATTATTAAAGCAATTTAAGTGAATAAAGGTCTTAATATTATACACTCCCCAAGAACTAGTAGTACAAATCATGAGCTTCTAAGAATAGAGTATACAAAGTGGTAATGAAATATATACATAGTCTGTTTGAATAATACATAAACAACGCTTTTATAAATCTAAGGCTACCCTGAATAAGAGGCAGCTACAACAGGAACGTAGGTACATCTTCAAGTCCCGCAACAACATCAATCAACATTTGCACGCAATGTGCAGAAGTGTAGTATCAGTACAACCGACCCCATATACTGAGTAAGTAACAAACCTAGTCGTATCTTGAAAGTAGTGACGAGCTTCCACCAAGGTCGGGTCCAAAACCAATAGTCCACAACAGTGCGTAACAACATAAAGCAAATAATACCAGAAGTAACTCAGAGATAAAATGCTCAGCCAAATCATGATTTCAAAAATAATAGTTCTTCCTTTCAAATCCATCAGTGAAAACTCAAATCTTTTGCCGGAGTTGCCAAAAATATGAATAGGTTGAAAACAATAAATTTATCCCAAAATCTTGTCAATAATAAATAAGATGTTTCATTTTTCTTCCGGATAACCTGTGTTAAAACAAATACATCACTATGCCCTTCTGTCAAAAATGTGTGAAAAATCATGAATGATGATGCAGTACAGCACGAGGAAATGCATCTATATGCTTGTATGTCATGTGTGCATGCCAATGCGATGCAACTCAATGATAAAATCATAAACAGCCCCTTGGGCAGAACATCACTCATATACAGCCCCTCGGGTAAACCTCATAGTCACTCATGCCACTCGGGCATACCTCACAATCACTCTTACCACTCGAGCATACCTCACAATCACTCTTGCCACTCGGGCATACCTCACAATCACGCATGCCTCACAGTCACTCAGCACTCGGCACTCGCACTGAGTAGGTACCTGCGCTCACTGGGGGTGTGTACAGACTCTGGAGGGGCTCCTACAGCACAAGCGCTATAATCTACACGGACAACTCACGTGCTGCACGGACAACTCACGTGCTAAAATATCATATCAGAAGCCGCACGGACAACTCACGTGTCATAATAAGCCAATAAGTCCTGTTGCAGGCGTGCAACCCGAAACCATAATAACCAGGCCCTCAGCCTCACTCAGTCATCAATCTCTCCAGTCTCTCGGGCTCACAATGTCATGAAAATAGCCCAAAATGATGATATGATGTATCAATAAATAACAACAGAGACTGAGATATGATATGCAATGAAATGAATATGACTGAGTATGAATTTTTAATTTAAAACAAATAATTCACAGCAATATTACCTCTGTGGGTCCCAATAATGCTGGCACATAGCCTCAACATGATTTTTAATATGTTTTTCGGCTTAATTTCTTTACCTCATAAAACGCATGGAAAAGGCCAAGATCATTTAACTACAAAATTCCACAGAAACAATTATGTCACAATTTCTATAGTGCAAGCCCACACGCCTGTCACCTAGCATGTGCGTCACCTCCCAACAATTCACGAAATACATATATTCAAGGTTCATACCCTCAACTCCAAGATTAGAAGAGTTTCTTACCTCAAACAAGCCGAATCCAAAGTCGAGCAAGATAAACAATGCTCCAGAAATTCCATTATGCGCGTATCAACTCCCGAACGGCTCGAATCTACCACAATTAATTTGATTCAGTCCACACAATTTATAGGAATTAATTCCATATCAAAATGCTAATATTATCCACAAAATCCGAAATTACGCCCCAAAAATACCTGTGGGGCCCACATCTCGAAATTCGACGAAACTCACAAAATATAATAATTTATACAATTACAAGTTCAACCATACTAATTTCACTCAAATCTGAATCCAAGTCTGTATTTAAACTTGAAAAATTCGTTTTGTGACATTATAGAAATTTCCTTCTATTTCTCTTGAAGATTCAATAATCTTACACCAAAAATAAAGATTAATTTAAGAAATATAATCACAAGAGAGTTAAGAACACTTACCCCAAGTGGTGTGGAAAATTTACACTCCACAATCGCCCAAACCGAGCTCCAAAATGAGAAAAAATCTCAGAACCCTCGTTTTAAACACTGCCCAGGCATTTCCACACCTACGGTGCCTGGGCTTGCACCTGCGCATTTGCATTTGTGGAACAAATTGCATTCCTGCGGACAATGCCAACCTTTCAAAACCTCGCATATGCGGCGCCCTTCTCGTATCTGTGGGCTCGCAGACGCACAAACCCTTCGCACTTGCGTTCGCCCCAGGCCAGCCCCAGTCCGCATCTGCACCAACACCTTCGCACCTACGGCCTCGCAGGTGGGGCGAATTCCCCGCACCTACGAGCACTGCCCAGTCCCACTCTTGGCCGCTTCTGTGGCTTATTTCACGCACATGCGGCTTCGCACCTGCGATCAAAATCTTCGCAGGTGCGATCACACCAGTAGGCAGCAGTTCCAGCATTTCCTTAAGTCCAAATTTGATCCGTTAACCGTCCGAAACTCACCCGAGGCCCCCGAGACTTCAACAAATTGTATCAACAAGTCCCATAACATAACACAGACCTACTCGAGGCCTCAAATCACACCTAACAACATCGAAACGATGAATTACTCCTCAATTCAAAATCAACGAACTTTGAACTTTCAAATTCTACATCTTGTGCCGAAACACATCAAATCAATCCAGAATGACTTCAAATTTTGCGCACAAGTCACATTTCACATTACGGACATATTCCAATTTCCAGAATCGGATTCCGACCTCGATATCAAAAAGTCACCCCCCGGTCAAACTTCCCAAAAATTCATCTTTCGGCATTTCAAGCCTAATTCCACTATGCACTTCAAAAACAAATTTCTGGAAATGCTCCTATGTCCAAAATCACCATACGGAGCTATTGGAATCATCAAAACTCCATTCCGAGGTCGTTTACACATAAGTCGACATCCAGTCACTATTTTAACTTAAGCTTTAAACCTTGAAACAAAGTGTTCCAATTCATTCCAAAACCTCATCGGACCCGAACCATTTAACCCGGCAAAGTACAATTCGAGCAGTAAAGGGGGAAGCGGGGTTGTAATACTCAAAACGACCGGTCGGGTCATTACATTCTCCCCCACTTAAACATACGTTCATCCTCGAACGTGCCAAGAGTTGTTTCTAAGCCATCAAATCACTGTTCCATCTTACCACACACGGACCCGGGGGTGAACCCACGTCACCCTATTCCATATAGGTTTGACAACATAATACAACTGAAATCATTGATCTAACTTTAGCCCATAAACCTTGGAATTTAATTTCCAACCTTTAGAATTTCTTTCAAGACACGAATCTTACATTTACACACTGTATGAGTTTGAACAAGCTATATCAAGCTATAACCATCACCATAACCACTGTTGATAATAAAAGAACCACGCGAAATTTCATCACTACTTACCAGATCAACAAGTCACGGAGTTCTCTCGCCCCAACCAGAACCATAATCACTTTCTGTGTCGACTCACAATATTATACTCCCGAATATACCGAAATTAAATATGATACTACCCATTCTAGGTCCAATGACCTTATATTAGTAAACACAATTGCTCCATAGACATGCCGTACCAATATAACATCAAAGCCACAACTCGTACTATCCGTGCACCAATACGCAGGAATTCAAATATACCCAGTCATGGAAAATGACTCAAATGCGAGAACTGCCCTGCTAGATTAACAAGTACCGCCACAACGAAATGCTGAAAATTCATCATACACCGTAGAACCATCACTAGATTCTAACACAAGGTTCATGCCCTAACATAACTCCACTGCAATACGTGACCCTATCCAAACGTTGGTCCATAATATATACCTCGAGCCACCCTGCTCAAAATCAATAACCACAGAGAGGCAAATGACAAAAATGCCACACAAAACTGGAAAGAACATAACAATTACGCAATCGATCATGCAATACCCAAATTCTCGTCACTCTCAAAGTCCGCTATAAGGCTCAAATAGAACCGCACCATCTGTGCACATAACCAATGGATCACAACTCCTCGTAGCATAAAGGAGTAACTCACAGATTATTTTAGAACACGAATAAGTTCAACATCAACCAAATGACACATTCCTCAATAATAGCAGTATGGAGCCAACCATTCCTGCTCGATGTAGAATACACATCTTAATTAGGCCTACCTATGGACCCCCAAATCAACTCTGGTCATCCACAAATAGACAAATAGCCCTCCGAGGGTCCACAATAATTGAACCACCACACATACTATCTTCTGACTAACCTTGGCTACGTTTTTACGGTCCACAACCACGAAACAATCTACTCGTGGGAATTCCCAGTCTCCAAATCCATAGAACACACGAATCACCATATCTTATCTCAACTCCACCGCCTGAATGTCTAACACTTCTCTATTACACGATCATCCCACGAGGAAAACTTCTATAATTCTTGTGGGCCATAAAGCAAAATTTGAACATCAGCAGTCGATCAACCAGGAAAAATGCTGCAATACCTATGAAATATCCATAATTCAAAACATAGTGCGCCTTCTGAAATATACACTCTACTCACGCAATACCAAATAGTTATAGAATTCATCTAAACATCAAAAATTGTTCATGCCTCTAAGAATTTATGACCTACCTTTCAAGGCTAATTCGTGACCTTACACACGCCAACCTTAATCCCACACAACACATCGCATCTATCATGCCATCATTTGAAAAATACGAGAACCTCATAATAATTCTGAGTCACAAGTAAAATACATATCTGATCAGCCAGAAGCCTTCCATTTGATCCCATCCGATATAAAATCACAATACTCAACATGCTCCTCAGGCCGGTAGGAAAATACCCATCTCAAATTGTGGTAGAAAACCTCGAGAATGCTTTGGAATCCATTTGCACATAATTAGGCCATCAGAGTTGAATCTCCATAAATCAACCAAGCCACGCAGGTCGTCAAGCCCAGGTGTATTGCCACAAAGCACCTGTAGAAAACCCCCACATCATAAGCACCCAAAGAACCGATCTTATCTATTACCATACTGATCTAATCTACTACCCGTTTGTCTTATGTTCTCCGAGTTTCTTCCAAATCTGTCTTCAAATTAATACTTCTCCTTGCTAAATGCCACGATCTTTAGCCACGGCTCACTCCAAAAACCTAGCATGGAACCACAACACCCTACTGCCCATAAGCAACTGTATTCTTCTTAAGCCCCTTCAAAAATACCAAAATTGTAACACTCACTCTGAAAATACCTTATGTGAATTTGAAATTGTTCTCCTCACCCTCCTTATACTAAAACATAGAATCCATAGTCTTACAGAATTCCCGCAAGTCCAGGCACCATCCAGTGTAAATATCTGGTTTTATCCATACACAAGTCCGGAGAAATTCTCAATTGCTATATAAAATTCTCAAACCCACTAGAATTTTTCTCGGGAGTCACCCACTTTGCTCAAATCTAATTGCACCGCCCAAATGGGTCAAAAGACACGTGCCCCATTAGCACAACATCACTTAAAGAAGTAACTCTACTCTAATAACCCCAATCAAATTCATACTCCGTGCGTACTATATATTTTGAAAATAACAACTCACTCACCGCATGATTTTCACATACTCATAAAGTACAATATAACCCGTATCCAGGAATTCGTTTACTCAAGTCATTGTCGAACTCCATCTCTGCAAGTCATAACTAATCCACAAGTATGCCTCAGACCAAAACTAAAATTTAATATATAACCACGAAATTAAGCTGTCTACAGCAGGCTCCCCCACTTGGCTCAAATCCATAAATTTAATCACTCCATAACTCACAATATCCATACTCTACTACTGCCCTAATACTTCTGTCAGTTCAACAAAAAATTCTTCTCAAGCTCTTATAACGCCAACCATAAAAGTACCCCAAATCATCCGCTAAGCTCGCAATCCTTCTCTTGACACTCAAGTCAACTTTCTCAGCCAGATTCAAATTCAACTCTCCACACATACGCCCCACTGGCAGAAAAGAAACCCTCCAATCACATTACAAGGAACACACCTACGTAGATTACTCTCCAGAAGATAACCCACCTCCGTAGCCTCAAATTGGCATCTTGTTATATATTTTCGCAGCCATAATTTCTACGCAATCACTAAATCTTTCCAAGTCCAAACTTATTAACAAGACACGAGAATTTAGTCTATCCCAAAATTTAACAATGTGAAAGATCCTTCAAAACATTCGTACTCGAGATTGTACGTCACATCAAAACGAAAATCAAGCACCCAATGGCCTTTCCTCTACATTTCACATAAACGCTTCTCATTACATTCAAATCATCTTAACACATCCCGCAGTTACATCGTACTCATCACAAGGACATTCCACTGCTCATCGAGCCACAAATTCCACTCGTAGGGACATTACCGGACATATGAGTCCAAATGTACAAGTTATAACTAAAGATACTAAGCTTAAACTGCAGTCTAACCATGGCCTTAAGTCCTCCAGACTGGCCCATCAGCAAAACATATAATATACATCTCGCACATCATCCCTGAAATCACAAGCAAACGATACACAACTGATACCGAGCGCTCATGTGCGCATACGAATACGTGGAAGAAATTCAAAGAGTTATATTTCAAGCTGAATCAATATCGCACGATAAGGAAAGAAAGATGGGAAGTATATATCCTAAATGCCCTGTAGCCTCTCAAAGATAAGTATGGATATCATCATACCGATCTGCAAGACTCTACTAGACACTTGCCCATGACTTGTAGAACATATGAACCTAGAGCTCTGATACCACCTTGTCACGACTCAAAAATTCAAATAGTCATGATGGCACCTAACCCAACCCGTTAGGTAAGCCAACTACCAAATATCCAATTCCAATAATAATTATTAAAGCAATTTAAGTGAATAAAGGTCTTAATCTTATATAATCCCCAAAAACTTGTAGTACAAATCATTAGTATCTAAGAATAGAGTATACAAAGCGGAAATGAAATAAATACATAGCCTATTTGAATAATACATAAACAGAACTTTTATAAATCAAAGGCTACCCTGAACAAGAGGCATCTACAACAGGAACGCAGGTACATCTTCAAGTCTCGCAACCATCGAGCACAGCAACAACAATAGTCAATATTTGCACACAATGTGCAAAAGTGTAGTATCAGTACAACCAACCCCATGTACTGAGTAAGTAACAAACCTAGCCGTAGGTTGAATGTAGGGACGAGCTTCCACCAAGGTCGGGTCCAAAACCGATAGTCCACAATAGTCCATAACAATATAAAGCAAATAATACCAGAAGTAACTCAAAGATAAAATGCTCAGCCAAATCATGATTTCAAAAATAAAAGTTCTTCCTTTCAAATCCATAAGTGAAAACTCAAATCTTTTTCCCGAGTTGCCAAAAATATGAATAGTTTGAAAACAATAAATTTCTCCCAAAATCTTGTCAATAATAAATAAGATGTTTCATTTTCCTTCCGGATAACCCATGTAAAAACAAATGCATCACTATGCCCATCTGTCAAAAATGTGTGATAAATCATGAATGATGTGATGTAGTACAACACGAGGAAATACATCTCTGTTCCTGTATGTCATTTGTGCATGCCAATGCAATGCAACTCAATGATAAAATCATAAACAGCCCCTCAGGCAGAACAACTGGCAAAACCTCAACGGACCCGAATCATTCCAAAACCTCATCGGACCCGAATCATTTACCTTTGCAATTCACACAACAACTGTAAAGTATAATTCAAGCAGTAAAGGGGAAAGCGGGGTTGTAATACTCAAAACGACTGGTTGGGTCACTACAGTGATGTTCTATTTTCGAGCTCAAGCCCGATCTATTATGAGGTTACCCTCGAGGCAACTCCCCTACAAATGAAATCGGATATACCCGATTTCGACCGTATATAGATAGTCCCCTAGTTTTTGGGAGTGTAACGAGCAGAAATGAATTTGAGAGTTCAATTTAATACCTTGATCAATTATGAAATCAACATCGTGGCGTAAGCTACAAAAGTGATTGAAGCATCGCGTTTGCACAGTTCCCAAGGTCATTAATTAATGCCAGTTGATGGTCGGCCACCAGTGCTTTCAAACCATCAAAGTGGCTATTATAAATAGACCACCTTCATAATCTTCTCAAACTTTACTTTCAAACTTCTTCTATTCTTCAAAAGCTCTTCTATTCTCTTCACGTTCAATAACTTTGCCAGTTTCCGTTTGCCAATCTCTTATTAAAACACAAATTCTGCCTTCTTCTTCCTTAAACCTCATATATCAATGGCAAAAACATCAAAGACCAATCCCTAAGAAGAAAAGGCCTCCTCATTGCGGCCGGCCGGTGACAAAACACCGGTGGAGCCACGTATCGAAGAGTGTATCCCTGGGCCATGTGAACTTACTTCCGACTTTAAAGACGAAAAACCCTCTTCGGTTCCTGGCCGATGTGAGCCCATGTCTAGATACATCTGTTCGATATCTGAAAGCGATCTCGAGCAGGTGAAAAATGACTGCCACTAGGAGAATAAAGAGGTGGTGATTCCTACCCCCAAGGAGGACATCACCACTCATGTGAAAGGGTTCTTAAGTGTGTATACTTAGCCTTTCACACTAGGTTCCGTCGATCCTATCATATTTGACTTCTGCCACCATTACCGGGTAACCCTAGGCTAGATCTACCCCTCTTTTTGGCGCATTGTCATTTTGCTCAGATTCTTCTCGAGCAAGGTCGAGGGGATGTCTTTCACCCTCGATCATCTCATTAGGCTATACAGCTACCGTCTTTATCGGGTTGGACTAATAAGGCTTCAGCGTCGGGCCACGAAGGTGCTATTCTCGAGCATAGATTAGGACAAGGACCGAGGATGGATGTGCTGGTTCGTCCGAGTCAAGACCTCCAACTTAATCCCCGCCGAGAAGATGCCATTCCCCGAAGAATGGAACATGAAGCGTAAGTAGAACCTTACCGATATTGTTTGATTACTTGTTATGTTTCCTTTACCTCTTCTCATCTATATTCTTCTTTATGGTGCAGCTTCCCCCCGGTTTCCTGGTGCAGTCCCGGACCTTGCAGGTTGGGTTTGACAACTGGTTTCAACCTCTTCGTATGCTGAGTGCTCGTGGTGCGATTAGTCCAAGGGTCGATGATTTCTTCTCATACAGATCTTGGAGATAATGTCGTCATGAGGCCGCCTCCCCTGGGGAAGAGGAGGTCTCGAAGCCGACCAAAGACAAGAAAAGGAGAAGGGCCTCGCCACCAGATACCCCAAAGCCTTGGAAAAGCAGGGCTCGAAAGTCGAAGACTGATCCCGCCGTTCTGTCTGTCGATGTAGTCCAAACACTACAAGATGAAGACGAGGAGGGAGAAGATGCAGACTGCCTGCTGGTGCCTCGGAAGAGAGAAGGCATTGAAGTTTCGAGAACTGCTGAGCCAGTGACGGTCAAGGAGGTTTAGCCGCAGACAAAGGTGATCTCAGAGGAAGGTCCGAGAAGAGTCCCCGAGTCATCGGGTGTTGAGGATGCCTCCTGCCGTATTGAGCAACCGGTGGGTGTTCCCGAATGGTCTAGTTTTGAGGCCCTTCAGAGATAAGAGAATGCCCCAAGTAATTTGCTTGGGGCAATTAACATTGATGATTCGCCGCCTGGCCCCACATTCTATGAGGGGCAATTTCGGGATGCCCTAACCATGGGGACCCCCTATGTGGGGACGGCCCCCGAAGGGGATGATATATTTCGCTGCTGCTTCGCGGGGGTCGATGATGTTTCCGACCTGGATGCATTAGTCATTTTTGATGAGGCTCAACGACTTCTGAACCAATTGAGTTTTACTTGCAGTCGATGATGTTACCATGCTTGTGTTTGTTCTTATTTCTCTAAATCTGATTTCCTTTCTTTCTGCACAGGCTACGGCACTCCATCGAGAAGCGTCCTCCAAATACTGGGCTGAGCTAGCCCGATATGAGGCTGATCTCAAAAAACTTACGGAGGAGAGAGACGCCTTCAAACTCTTCTATGTGCAAAAAGAAGAGGAGATCATGAGTATTCGACCCGAACTGACAAGAGCTCATCCAGATCAGACCGAGCTCATTGAAAGGGTAATGTAAATTTTTGGGAGCTTGTTATGTACTAATTTGATATTGGCGACTAACACTTTCATTCTGCAGGTTTAGTAGAAGGCCGAATTGGTTGAGCAGCTTCGTAAGGAGGCCAAGATGAATAAGGCAGAGGCTTTGGGGTGGAAGTAGAACATGGACCGTCTCGCCTCGGAGAAAGATGCGGTTCAGGCCCAACTTTCTTCAGTAGAGCGTCAACTCCAAAGCGTGAAGGAGAAGAACTTGGCCCGAGCCCAGAAGGTTGAAAAGCTCTAGACTCGGTTGGTCGTTGAGCTTGCAAGGGCCACATCCGAGGTAGAGGCGCTCGTGGCCTCCTACCGAGCCAATGCTTAAACCACTAACACTCGGGCAAAGGAAGTTTCTGATGCTGCTGAGGTTAGATTGTCTCGTGTTTCCGAGCATGCTAGGCGTTAGTCTAGGAGAGATACTCTCGAGGAGCTATATGCTCGTGGCTTCGACCTCACGGCTGATATCGAGAGTGCAAAGGTTTTAGAGGACGAGGCCGGAACTTTTCTTTCTGAAGAAGACTCTGCGAGTGGATCCGAGAACGGAGGAGATGAAGATGAAGCTCCCGAAGATGTGGCTCCCGAGGTGGACTAGGCACTTAGGATTTTTTTTTGTGTAAGACCCTATGTGGTCTTTGTAAATACTTTGTATATATAAAAGATTCCTTTTCTTTCCGTTTCATCCCCGATTTATGATTTATGATAAATTTTGTTTTTTTGCAATTGGGTTGTTGTAGCCTTTATAATCGAGTGAGCAGTAGCTCGAACTCAGAGTAGAACAAACCCTTAGGTTTTTAGTTAAGCGAGGGCGAGTCTCCGAACTCAACAATATGTTCGGGATTTTGATTTCGGATGGCTTTATCAAAGCCGTAATAGTAATGTTTTTATAGCCGACTTCGAGTAAGTTTCGAACTCATAGTAAAAGACCCCTTAAGGTTTTATATCAAATAATGATGAATCCTCGAGCTATATTCAAGTAAGTTTTATTTGAGCTCGGTGGAACGCTTAGGTTCGAATTGAGTGAGAACAAAATCTCAAACTCTAAGTGTATTGGCCCTTAGGCTCTTTAGATTCGGCCGATATGGCCTCTAAAAGATGGCTACTTTTTCCCTTTTTCGGATTAGAAGACTTAGTAAAAAATTTATTTATGCCTTAACACGTATTCTTTACCCATTGGGTTTTTTGAGGGTTCGATGTCGATTGAAACCCCTTTGCCTTTTGTGCCTTAGCACGTTTGTGTTAAGATAATTTGATACCTCTTAAAGTTTTTTGAGGGCTGATTTCATCGAAGCCCTTTTGATTACTTGCTGAGGGTAGCCTTTTTTAACCAGATTTTCAAAGAATTTGAAGGGCTATTTTTATTGCGGGATTCGGACTTCTCCGAGCCGCCTTAATTTGGCTGTAGCATTTGGGTATGCCTCTTGGGCTTATTTCCTAATAACACTTAGAACAAGTTCGAAGTGTTAGTCCCCAAGAGTGATGTACTTGGCCTATAGATTGAGGGGTGCCTCTTTGAGGTCTTATGAATTTGAGTTTAGATTACTCGAATATGTCAATCGTCAACGGCAGTCCCCGATTGTACGAGGTATATTTTCACTTGGCCCTTGAGCCATTTCTCACAAAATCATAAGTATGGAGCTTGTATAGTAGAAAATTTTCTTTGAGACACAAGATGTTTGATATATAAAGAGTGCTTCTTTGTATAATTTATACATGTGTAAATGTTTTTCCATCGGGGCTCGACTAATCTAATACGGACACGTTTCATTCGACCGTTTGCCCCATTACAAAGTTTCTCTATCGAGACCCTTTGACACGAAGTATTTTCCTCGAAAGTGTAATGTCCGAGGGTGATGCCTCCAGTATTCGAGGTTGATTGTAAAGAAGCCTTGGATACTGTTGAATTGTCCTCAGGTAGCACATAATTGTTGCCTTATTAAAAACCTCACCGGAAAATCCAGCTTGGGACAAAAATCGATCTAAGGGAAAAAGAGTGCAACGCGTGCTTTAAAACCTGAGGTCTCGATGTCTTCAATCAAACATCTGCTGTAAGTTAGTGTCGAATATATAAATAAAAAAAGGGAATAAAGTCATACCTTAGCAATAATACCGTTTGAGAAGCGATATGTTCCAATTATTTGGCAGTTGTTCGCCGTTCATCGTGCCGAGCTTATAAGATCCCTTTCCGATGATGTCGAGGACTTGGTAGGGTCCCTCCCAATTTGGGCTTCCCTTCCCTTCATTAGGATATTGAGTGTTGATGGTGACTTTCCTCAGGACTAAGTCCCCAACTATGAAGTGGCGAAGGTTGGTTCTCCATTGTAGTATCTTTCGATTCGTTGCTTTAGTGCTCAGATTATTCTGTTATATGTTGAATTCAAGGCTAGTATTCAAGGCTAGTATTCATAGCCTCGTGATTTGATTCTTCTGTTATATGTCAAAACCTGGCACTAGGTTCCCCGACTTCGACTGGAAGCAAGGCTTCAGAGCCATATACTAAGGAGAGCGGGGTTGCCCCGTACTGGACTTTGATGTTGTTCGATATGCCCAAAGGACTTCGGGTAGAATTTCTCTCCATTTCCCCTTAGCGTCATTCAACCTTTTCTTTAGGTTTTGAACGATCGTCGATTCGGCCTGTCTGTTCCCATTAGGGTGATACGGTGTTGATAATATCCTTTTTATTTTATGGTCTTCGAGGAATTTTGTGACTTTGCTGCCGATAAATTGTTTTCCATTGTCACACACTATTTCAGCGGGTATCCCAAATTGACATACGATACCATCCCAGATGAAGTCTATAACCTCTATCTCTCTCACTTTCTCAAACGCCTGTGCTTCAACCCATTTAGAGAAATAGTCAGTATTAAATAAAAGGAATTTAGCTTTACATTGGGCCGATGGCAGAGAGCCGACGATATCCATTCCTCATTTCATGAATGGCCATAGGGATAGGACTGAATGAAATTGTTCTCCGTGCTGATGGATCATCAGTGCAAGCCTTTGACATTCATCACATTTTCGAACAAACTACTTAGTGTCTTTTTCCATGCTATCCTAGTAGTATCCTGCTCTAATGATTTTGTGAATCAGTGATTCAGCATCAGAGTGGTTCCCACAAGTGCCTTCATGGACCTCTCATAAAACATAATCGGTGTCTTCTGGTCCTAAGCATATTTCCAATGGTCCATCGAATGTCCTTTTGTATAATGTTCCATCTTCAGCCAATGTGAATCGAGCAACTTTGGTTCGTAGGTCCCTCGACTCTTTAGGGTCCGATGGGAGCTTTCTGTTCTTCAAGTGCTCAATATATTTATTCCTCCAATCCCAGGTTAAGCTTGTAGAGTTTATCTCGGCATGACCTTCCTCGATCATGGATATCGAGAGTTGAACGACAATCCCTGAGCTGATCTCATCTTCCTCGATCGATGACCCCAAATTTACAAGTGCAACGGCCTCATTATTTTGTTCTCGAGGTACATGCTGCAAAGTCCATTCCTTGAAGCGGTGCAAAGTTACCTACAATTTGTCCAAATACCTGTGTATTCTATCCTCTCGAACTTCAAAGGTTTTGTTTACTTGGTTCACCACCAGTAAAGAGTCACACTTGGCTTCAATGACTTCTGCTCCCAAGCTTTTAGCTAGATCAAGACCTGTAATCATGGCCTCGTACTCCGCCTCATTGTTAGTCAACCTAGAAGTTTTGATAGATTGCCTAATAGTGCTACCCGTGGGCGGCTTCAAAACGATGCCTAGCCCGGACCCCTTCACATTAAAAGCACCGTCTGTAAAGAGGGTTCACACCCTCGATGATGTACCCGATTTTGGAAAAAGTTCCTCTTCAACTTCGGGTACGAGGGTTGGCGTGAAATCGGCCATAAAGTCCCCTAAAATTTGAGACTTGATAGTTGTCCGGGGTTGATATTCGATATCGTACCCACTGAGTTCGACAACCCATTTGGCCAATCGGCCCGATAGTTTGGGCTTGTGCAAAATATTACGAAGTGCGTAAGTGGTTAATATGCATATGGGGTGACATTGAAAGTATGGTCTTAACTTTCTAAAGGCGCTTATCAGTGCAAGTGCCAATTTCTCCAAGTGTGGATATCTAGTTTCTTCTTCTCCTAAAGTTCGACTTACATAATAAATAGGAAATTGCGTACCTTACTCTTCTCGAACTAGGACACCACTTACTGCGATTTCCTATACTGCCAAGTACAAGTAAAGTTTCTCATCTGCCTTTGGAGTGTGAAGCAGTAGTGGGCTCGATAGGTATCGCTTCAATTCCTTTAATGCTTGTTTGAATTCTGGGGTCCAGGCGAAATTGTTCTTCTTTTTGAATAGAGAGAAAAATCTGTGGCTTCGATCCGATGACCTCCAAATGAATCGGCCTAAGGGAGCTATCCGTCCAGTTAGCCTCTGCACGGCTTTTACACTTTCCACGACGGTGATGTCTTTGATGGACTTGGTTTTATTGGGGTTGATCTCGATCCCCCGATTCGATACCATGAAGCCAAGGAACTTGCCCGAACCGACCTCGAAAGCACATTTCTCGAGGTTGAGCTTCATGTTGTATTCCCTTAAAATCTCAAACATTTCTTGCAAATTATCTAAATGATCCTCTGTGGGTAGGGACTTAACTAGCATGTCATCAATATAAACTTTCATTGATTTACCTATTTGTTCATCTAACATTTTATTTACTAGGCGTTGGTAAGTAGGTCCTGCATTTTTTATCCCAAAGGGCATTACATTATAACAGTATGTTCCATACTTGGTGATAAATGAAGTCTTTTCTCGGTCCTCCAGGTTCATTTGGATTTGATTGTACCCGAAATAGGCATCGAGAAAAGTAAGGATCTCGTGGTCGGCCGTGGCATCGATCATGAGATCGATGTTAGGCAGTGGAAAAGAATCTTTAGGGTACGCCTTGTTTAAATCCTTATAATATACACACATTCTAAGTTTGTTCCCTTTTTTAGGGACTACAACTACATTGGCTAACCATTAGGGGTATTTCACCTCCCTAATGGACCCTATTTTGAGACGTTTAGTTACCTTGTCCTTTATGAATGCGTGCTTTACCTCGGATTGGGGTCTTCTCTTTTGCTTCACCGGTTTGAACCTAGGGTCCAGGCTTAGCCGATGCGTCGTTATCTACGGTGGGATCCATGTCATGTCTAAATGGGACCAAGCAAAACAATCTATGTTATCAATTTGAAATTGAATAAGCTTTTTCCTCAGTATTGGGTTAATCCCGTTCCTAGGTATATCTTTCGCTCGGGCAGGTACTCGATCAATATAACCTGTTCCAGCTCTTCGATCGTTGATTTGGTGGCATCAGAATCTTCGGGAACAATAAAAGTTCGAGGGCTCAGAAAATCCTCCTCTTCTTCTTCTATCTCCTGCTTCCTTGATTCGGTCGAGGCTGGTGGCTGTGATTGCTATTTGACTTCCTGTTTACCTTTGATGCTCGACATTTCTGAGGTTGATAGTGTCGATATCGGTGTTACCTCATCGACCGCAAATATTTACTTTGCAGCATGCTGCTCCCCGTATACTATTTTTACACCGTCCGACGTCGGGAATTTCATCATTTGGTGGAGAGTCAAAGGGACTGCCCTCATATTATGGATCCAAGGCCTTCCGAGCAGGGCATTGTACCTCATGTTGCCCTCGATTACGTGGAACTTGGTATCTTTAATAGTTCCAGCCACATTCACCAGTAGAATAATCTCTCCTTTAGTTATTTCACTGGCCATGTTGAATCCATTTAAGACCCGAGCTGCGGGCACGATTTGATTTTATAGGCCGAGCTGCTCCACGGCCCTCGATCGGATGATATTCACCGAGCTACATGGATCCACTAAAACACGCTTAACTTGAACTTTATTTAATAAGATAGAAATTATCAAAGCGTCGTTGTGGGGCTGAGAAATGCCTTCTGTTTCTTCGTTGTTGAATGATAAAGTGCCTTCTGGCACATAATCTCGAGTTCATTTTTCCCTAGTGATTGGTACCTTAGTTCATTTGAATATGGGTCCCTATGGAATGTCGACCCCATCGACGATCATATGAATGACATGTTGGGGTTCCTCCTGTTCATTTTTCCTGTTGGCGTTCCTTTCTCTAAAATGATTCTTGGCTCGATCACTGAGGAACTCTTGAAGGTGGCCCTTATTGAATAGACGGGCTACCTCCTCCATTAATTGCCAGCAATCCTTGGTTTTGTGACCATGTGTGCCATGATACTTGCACATCAAATCTGGGTTTCTTTGGGAAGGATCGGTTTGTATGGGTCTGGGCCACCTAGTATCTCTGATCCTTCCGATTGCCGATACAATGCCCGATGCATTGACGCTAAAGTTATATTTCGATAACCGAGGTGCCTCTGTGGGATCGACATACTTATCAAAACCACTTTTTCTCATAAGTCCCCCAGAATTCTGTCCTCGATCACTTCTTCGATCGTTCCGCGCGAAATTGTGTCCTGAATCATTGTTCCTTCGATCTGCGGTATATGGTTCATATCGGTCTCTGTTCGACCTTGTCTCCCCGTCGACATCCCTCTAGTTTTTAACTGCCGACCTGCTTGGATGTACTGAACCGAAAGGGGCTCCTAATTGGTCTTCCTCGACCCTGATCTTCGATTGATATCGATTGTGCACATCTGCCCAAGTTATAACTGGATACTCGATCAAATTTTGTTTTAACTAATGTGATGCTATCGAACTCCGCTCGTTCAACCCTTGGGTGAAATCTTGAACGGCCCAATCATCTGTGACCGGTGGAAACTCCATGTGTTCCATTTGAAATCGGGACACGAACTCCCTCAGCATTTCATTATCCCTTTGTCTTACCTTGAAAAGGTCCGATTTTCTCGTTACGACCTTTATGGCCCCGGCGTGTGCCTTTACAAAAGAATCTGCTAGCATGGCAAATGAGTCGATGGAATTTGGTGGCAGGTTGTGATACCAAATCATTGCTCTCTTCGAAAGGGTCTCTCCGAATTCTTTCAACAGCACAGATTTGATTTCATCATCTTCTAAATCGTTACCCTTGATAGCGCGTGTATATGAAGGAACATGCTTGTTGGGATCGGTGGTCCCATTATATTTAGGTATGTCTGGCATACTAAACTTCTTCGGAATAGGCTTCGGAGCCATACTTGGAGGAAACGGCTTTTGTACAAACTTCTTCGAATCCATCCCTTTCAAAATTGGCGATGCCCCCGGTATCTGATCAACTTGAGAGTTGTATGTCTCCACTTTGTTATCGTTGGCTTCGATTCTCTTCTCCCCTGATTTAATTCTTTTGGTGATCTCCTCGAGCAATTTCATTACTACAGGATCAGTCCTCGATCTGTTAACATTCAACCTTTTCTGTACTGGCTCGGTACGGCGAGTAATTCCCGGATCGACCCTATTCGGAGCTCTATGTTGATTTTGTAACTGAGCAATAGCGGCTTGCTAAGCCTCAAGCATCTCGAATATCACTTGGAGACTGACTCTTTCGTCTCCTCTGCCCTGTGTTCCTTGGCCACTAGATCAGCCTTCTCTGTGTACACTCCCATCGAGATTTGCGCCTAGGTTCGCGTTTAGAGCAACGTGCGAACTGACATCGACGGAGTTGGAAACCGGTGCTCCCCCGAGATTAGCTTGTGGCACCTCAACTCCTAGAGCAATCACATTTTCGTTTTCATCGTGGAGTCCGAGGCCAATGTAACCTTGTATCCATGCGTTTTGTGAGTTTGACATGTTTTAACCTGAAAGCAAAGATACTTGACAAGAACAAGCGTAAAATAGTGTATTTTACCAGAATCAGTACTGAACACTCACTATTATCCTTATCCCCACGGTGGGCGCCAAACTGTTTACCCTGAAAATTGAGTAACAATTAAACTTATATTGTGGTTTTAAGGATAAGTGATTTAAACCAGTACCAATTGATAAGCAACGAATCGAATAGATAAATTGGACAATAAAATAAATCAAACCGGTTTGCAAACAATGCCTCGACCTCGATTCGAGATAGTCTCGAGGTTAGTTAATAAGAACAGTAGAGGATGGAACAAACAACGGTAAATAGTAAGTAAAACAAAGAAAGCAGTGTATGTGTATATTCTTATCAGTGAATAATGATTGTTTTTCTTTACAAGTGAATGAGATCCCTCTTTATATAATAGAGAAATCCTAAATAAGGTACAACTCTAATAACGGAAGTAGATCCCATGATTAGCACTAATAACCGCTTTGATTTGATTTGTTCTGGGATTTCCGCCGTGATCTTCGACCGGTAACTGATATCTCGCCATTCCGTTATTACACCTTACTCAAAGTGAGTCATACTTTATCTCGATTGTTGTTGGCCTCGATCTCAATGAACACTTCGATCTCCAGGTGTGATGTTCTATCTTTGAGCTCGAGCCCGATCTATTATGAGGTTACTCTCGAGGGAACTCCCCTGCCAACGAAATCGGGTATGCCCGATTTCGACAGTATACAACTTCTATCATGATTTCATCCTCATTTTTCGTCATCATTTTTCTTCAAATTCTGAAATTTAAGTTTCAAATCCAAAAAGGTCTTCAATTTGGGCTATAAATAGCCGACTACAACACTATTCTCACTACCTTAGATACACTACTCATTCTCTGAAAGAAAAACTCTCTGAAAATTCGAGTTTTTAGTGCTTTACTCATTTTTGTTTTCTCCTCTGTTTGAGTTTTTGTTTGGGAGTTTAATTTTGGAGACAAATCCTTGACGACTCGATCGACGCCCGAGTTTGCTGCCTCAAAAGAGGTCAGCCTTTTCCTACGTTAAATCTTCTTCTTTACAGTATAGTTAGAATGTAGGACAAATCTTCAATTGCTTTCTTGTTCTCTGTTTCAGTAAAATTCTGTTTTCCTTAATATTAGAAACCAGGTTATTAGATGTTTCCGCGCCTGTGTTGTGACAAGAAAATAGGCATGTTGTGTTTTTGGCTTTGCTTCTTATATTAAAAATCAGTTATAATGTGGTGATTGATTCGACGTCGTCTTATTTTTAGTGATGATTCTATGCTTAGAAATCATCAGGTTTCTATTATTGTTTCATATTACCTGAATGCTTATATAGTATCTGGATGTCATGCTAATAGCATAATAAGTTTCTTGATTCACTTTGCGCTTTCATAACATAAATGTCATGATAATAGGATGTATTGCAGTTCCTGATTGAATTTTGCGACACCAGAACCTTATCTTTGCATCTAATATATAGTATCTATCACTGTACGACTTAGAAAGCTAGACCTTTAGCAGAAAATCTTGTCGAGCTGTTGTGTGTTGAAATATGGGATATTATATGCACTTTCATATAGAAACTACGATGCTAAGTTCATGCCATAGTGGAAGTCATCTGACTACTATTTAAGGAAGCATGATTTGTGTTTCTCTTGCTCAAATGCCAAACAAACCTAACCTATCAGCTTTAAGTTTAAGCCATACACAGAGAGTATGCCAGTAAATATTTGGCACATAAAATTATAGAAATCTCGCTCCACTTCCTCTGTCTATTGGGATTATCCATGTTCAGAGTTTATTTTTTATTTAGAACTAATGGTTCAGCTCTCATTCTCTCACGGCTACTATGTACTAAGCTAAGACTAATTTGATCTACTTGTATAGGGTAAAATATGTTATGCTACGTGGCCGTCCAAAAGAGAGACACGTGGAATCTAAGACGGGGATAACCAAACCCGAAGGCAACGGTCCCGTCTGTCACCGGAAAGAATAACGCTCGTAAGGATGCAATAAATACTCTTCGTCCCGTAGCATTTAATGGAGAATATTCCACAGCATTAAGTAAGTTGCCGGTTAGAAGAAATTTGGCATTTATGCTCACCGTTACATCTTCATCAATGACTCTCATAATTAACATTAAAGAAGGGCACGATCCTAGGACCTCCTTTCCTAGACGTAGCTATAAATAGTGAGCTCTATTATCATTGTAATAAAAAGCGGATTTTCGGGCAATCCAATACTACAATCTACTTAAAGCTCTAATCAATTTTATCTTCTTATTTTATGTTCTTGTTACTATTGCGCCCGGAGACTTCACTACCAGAGTCTTTATTTCTGTCATTTCGTCTTCCTATCAAGGCTAAGTATTATATATTTCTTCAATTATCTTGTTATTTCAGGATCAAATTAATTCAATTGTCTAGAAATTACGTATAAATTCAACTGTATTATTTTACGGGTAAAGAGTTTGACGCCCATCGTGGGCCTAGACAGTCGTGCAATTAAGTTGATCCTTGCCTTTTTTACTAACGTGTCTATGTATAGGGTAAAATATGCTATGCTACGTGGCCTCCCAAAAGAGGGACACGTGGAAGCTACGACGGGGGATAACCAAAACTGAAGGCAACGGTCCCGTCTGTCACCGGAAAGAATAATGCTCATAAGGATGCAATAAATATTCTTCGCCTGGTAGTATTTAATGGAGAATATTCCACAATATTAAGTACATTGCCCGTTACAAGGAATCTGACATTTATGCTCACCGTTACATATTCATCAATGACCCTCATAATTGACATTAAAAAAGGGCACGATCCTAGGACCTCATATCCTAGACGTAGTTATAAATAGTGAGCTCGGTTATCATTGTAAGGAAAAACGAATTTTCTAGCAATCCAATACTACAATCTACTCAAAGCTCTAATCAATTTTATCTTCTTATTTTCTGTTTTATTTCTGTCATTTCGTCTTCCTATCAAGGCTAAGTATTATATATTTCTTCAATTATCTTGTTATTTCAGGATCGAATTAATTCATTTGTATAGAAATCACGTATAAATTCAACTGTATCGTTTTACGGGTAAACACTACTCATGTCCTTTCAACAGGGGTTATTTGAGAATATGTTATTAGGGACCAAGCATATAAGATATTTAACTACTTTATGTTCAAATGGATTTTAGCTAACAGGAATATATGTTGTAATACTATACATTTAATGTCCCTGCTAATAGGCTTTACACTTCTGCTTTTCTTTCTTCCATATGGATTAACATTTTAGAATAGTTGACCTGCAATCCCTTTATCTTAAACTTTAAATACGAAATCTGGAAACTTCTGTTCTGATAGCTATATTAGAGTATATGTTTGAATTCAAGGACATGAATGTGTTAGCATGATACCTTTCGACACAACCAGCCATTAGCTATATCACGAATTTACCATTTATCGTTTGCTCATAGTATGATGCACGATCTTGCTATTCTTCTTTATGCTCTGTCTTCTTTCCATCGTCTAAATGCTTGTGTTATTTGTTTTCTTTGTTTTGCGTAAATGCACGACGGGAGCTGTTCCCGAGTGTCACTTTAGGACTCAACGACGCCGCTGCCATATGGGGTTATGATATCCGCTTTCACGTCCAGCTTTTACGCTGCTTAAAAGCGAGACAAAAACATTCATCATTCTGTTGAGAGCTGAACAAGGCTATCTAGCAGCTTATCGTATTTTTATTGGCGACTAACGTTTGGTCTTGTGTGACTTTGTTCTAAGTTCAGTTATGTTATTCTTTTATTTCTTAGCTGTATGACAGTACATTGATTAGTAACTAGCAGCTCATTTAAAGTATTTAGGATCTTAAAACACACATAACATAACATCAAGATATAAAGACTTTGAAATCGGTTAACTTGACCCAAGAGTCCAAGATATTAGTAGCTAAGACTTAAATAACGTTTATATTCTTCTACTGTATTCATTTTTATTCCCGTTAAAATATGGAGTTTGCTAATCTCATTTTTGTCTCTTTTGTACATAAATACCTGAGCCAAAGAGTCTCGTTTTAAGACTCGATGACTTCGCTGCCAGACCAAGAAGCCGCATCTCTCAATAATACATCCGAACAGGAATGAGAGAGAGGCGGGGCGAGATAGCAAAATATTCTGCTAGCGTCTTCTCAGTTGAATACTGCGGAATGTTGTTTTCTTTATGTGACTTGTTTTATTTGAAAATTATGGTGTTTGGTCATCTAGAGTAATAATCAACCTTAGGTACTTAATTTTTGGGATGACATTTAGATGAAATTGGTAGCTCATTACTAAGTCAAGAACCTAAATTTTTCTCTAACTGTTTCTTCACAAAAAAATTTCTCAAACTTTTTCTTCACTAAAATATTTCTCAAACTGTTTCTTCATTAAAAACTTTATCTGAAAGTCTTGATTTACTTGAGTTTGGATTAAATGATTTTGCGCTTTAGCTTATGGTCTTTAATAATAATAAAAAATGATCTCTTTTAAAAGGGCAAGACGTTTGAACCTCAAATGAGATTTGATATTCTCGTGTCTAGAAAAGCTTCAACCCCTTTTGATACAAAGAATAGGAAAATTGCTGATTAGTTTCAAATTTCTTCTACTGTAGCTCTTTTAACATTTAAAATTGGTTTAAGTTGTCTTTCTTCTACATCTGAATTCGACGTTATAATTTTAAAGCGCTACTGCCATAGCTAATTTGAAACATAACAGTGCTATTTCTCCAATTTAATTTAGTTAACCATTTCCCATTTCCCTTAACCACTTGGGTACCTTTACGCCTATAGATATTGATATTTTTATTTTAATATATCTTAGCCTTAATTAATTTAAGGCTACTGACCCCATTTAATATGAATATTAAAGGTGCCTCATTTCCTTCACATTTTTTACATGTACACTACGATCTATTTGTGATGATACTTGGATTCCACCACGACACACAATGAAGCTCAAAACAAGCAGAGCCATCATCGGCGGATATGGCTAGACACAAGAGAACTTAATCGGTTCGACCATGGCAAGCTATCAAGTGCAAACATTCGATCACACGTATGAAGTGGGGCGGTACGTTAAGGGACATGATGACAACGGCAGGCTAATAGCTGACTTGCACACGTATAGCTTTATATATGAAGGAAAATAAAGCAACTAGTTGTTTCCGTCATTTTTTAACTTTATATGTCACTTTCTTAAATGTTTCAAAGACTTGACAACTTTTATTATTGCATTAAAGTTTGGTCATACTTTTACAATTCATACAATTCAAACATCAAAACATTTTAGCTTCACACAGATTTTGAAGGCACAAACGTTTCTCTACTCTCTCACGCATTTTTTCTACAACTGTTTTCGTCTTGTTTTAAGACGTTCAAGAGAATCGATCATAAAAAATGAAATAGAGGGAAATAACATCGCATTGGACCTGATCCCACATTGTTCTAACTCTCAACTTTAAATTTATGTATTGATTAACTTATTTATTTATTTAATACTTTACATTAAATTTTGCCACCAAAGTTAAGGCTGTATATATTTTTACTAATAATTTATCTTCTTTTGTGAACACATGGGAAGCTTAAAGACACGCCATCAGGAAGATTCGATACCGGCCATTCAAATTAGGCTCACTTTATTTCCTTGTTTCCTAAAAATCATCGAAGTATTGCTACAACTTTGGAATTTTTAAGGGAGGTTTGGTTATACTTCATGTGTTGTATATTTCTTTCATCCTTCTGTGCCTAGCCTTGTTAATATTAGGTATGAGTATTCACTCTGATGTGGCATGGTTAACTCATATATAATCCTGTATGTCCATCGGCAGGTTGCTTTAATCTATAACTAAGATAAAATTATGTCATCACTTAGACTTAAGTAGTTTTAATATTGATTCACCAACTAATTATGTAATCAAGTCGTCATTGTTGATATCAAAGTTTGCCCTCATATTTTTATAAATATCATATATACTTTCAAAATATCATTTCTACATCATCACCAATTTACAAAAGTAATATAAGGACTTTCAGTAATTTTTCATAATTTTTAAGGCTTTAAAATTGATTTTCTTGCATTTAAATTGTTCAAATATTTATTAATTATTATTTCAAATTATTTTGTGATGACTTAATCCTCCAAATTTATTATTTACATCCACATGTATGTTTTATAACATTTTACTTCATTTCATAAAATTATATTTGTATTTTTGAGCTATTTACACAATTTTTGTAGTAATAGCCTATATTTTACAATTAATTACATTTATCATTTTTGTTGTCACGACCCAAAATTCACTAGTCGTGATGGTACCTAACCCGACCTGTTAGGTCAGCCAATTAACAGTTGACATAATTCTAATAAAATAAATGTGATCAGCAAAAGATATGACTGGATTCCATATAACATCCCAATGACTAATAGTACAAGACATGAGCTACTAAGACCGGATTGTCGCCAAAACGGATATGAAATAAATACAACTTCTGTTTGAAATGTACTTAAACAAAATTTAACTTTAGAACTACCCAGGGATAAGTGGTAGCCACATTCAGAAGGCACTGATATCTTTAGAGTCAGCCCCCGTCATCACCCGCAGCTCCGCTCCAAAATCTGCACGCAAGGTGCAGAAGTGTAGTATGAGTACAACCGACCCCATATACTCAGTAAGTATCTTGGCTAACCTCGATGAAATAGTGATGAGACTTTTTAGTTAAAAGATACTCACTGATATAACCTATGGAGAAGACTAGCAATAGAACAATACTAGAACATAACAGAATATAGTACAAATAAACAAATATGCGAAGCAGTAAATGATTTCTAGAAGAACCCCGATTAATATTCCTCAATATCACGACCAATACTTTCCTTAAAGCGATAACCAACAAATCACGGTAATAAATCCATAACTTTCATAGTGTGAGAAATATACTCAAGACATCTGTCACGCCCCAAACTCGGGGAACGCGACTGCCGCTCAACTAAGTGAACCATTTTATTAACAACTCCCATATCATTCCATTAACAACTTCATCAATAATTTCCAAAGTATTACAAGTTTATAAATATAATGGAAAACTTGTTTGCCAAATAACAACATTTCTAGTTCAATTCTCAATATCATACACCACCCACAACCTGTCTACGAAGTCTCTAAGTATGACAGAAGAATAGTATGGAAGTGCCGGCAACAAGGCCCTGGCTATACCTCAAGACACAAGTGTAACATCAAGTGACATTGGGCCCAGAATAGAATAAGGCTCACCAAAATCTACTGAATAGGGAGTAACTCCTAACGAGGACCAAAGCTGCCCGCTGCTGAATCACCTGCATCCATTGAAGATGCAGCACCCCCGGCAAAAAGGGAAGTTAGTACATATGGAATAGTACTAGTATGTAAAGCTAACTGTCCTCTTTCAAAAATAAAATGCTAATGTAAGAAAGGGAAAACCGTGAAAACAAAAATCAATAATCAATGATATTCAAATGCCAAGTTAAAACATAATAATTTCCAAAATATGATGATAACACTGTAAAGTGATAATCAAAATATTATGATAATATTATTTTTCATTGGGAGATCTTTAGCATCGACATACCACTATTCGCAATACCAATATTCATAGTACCAATACCACCGTTCACAGTACCAATATTCACAATACTAATACCACCGTACTTTTAGCATGAAGTCCGATCACGACCCAATCGGCTAGGCCATCTCATTAGAGATATCAACCACAATCACTCTCAATACCAATACCACTGTACTTTTAGTACGGAGTCCGATCACGACCCGATCGGCTAGGCTGTCTTATTTGAATACATCAACCAAAATCACAATTTCAATTATAATTTCCAGCACAATCACCACCATGTGTGCGATATGGTGTCCGATCACGACCCTATCGGCTAGGCCGTCTCACCACAATGCCGTGTGGATCGACATCATCCTTTTCTATCAATCAATCTCATCCCAATTAAGGGGGATAATTTTATCACATCAATCTCATCTCAAATAAGGGGAATAATTTTATCACGTCAATCTCATCCCAAATAAGGGGAATAATTTTATCATGTCAATCTCATCCCAAATAAGGGGAATAATTCACAAAAATAACATAGGTATAAATGTATTTACCTCATCATCTTTCACATTGTATGGATCTCCACTAGTATTTTTAACCTATAACAACAACAATATTTCCATGGCTCTTTTGGCCATTCACAAGATTCTTTATTCAAGGCACGGTGGCCGTATTTGATATTTCACACTTTCATTTCTTCCCTCTCAGGTATCATCGTCATAAATATCAACATATATACTATTCCGGAAATCACAACTTTAAGTTCATTAGAAATGAACAATTTAAGCACAATAGATTTCTTTTCGAGAAATGGAGTAAAATAATTGGCAATTGATGCGCAAGTTAAAATCATTAACAAATAACACACCATTTATTCTTGAAATACTTTTCCCCGAAAAGGCCAATACACAATATCCACTCATGAATATGTAAGAGTGCAAAACACATTGAAAATACTCACAAAGCATAACATTTGTTAAAACAGCCACATATGGGCATGACTTGAGTTCATAAGCTTTTAGGAAATTCTATTTGCAAAGTCAATTCAGAATAGTTGAATCAAGGCTCATTTCATAACCTTTCTCATATCATTTCATTTCATTGGCACCATTGGCCACAAGTATAACTTTCACTCTTGGCACGTTGGCCATACTTTATATCCCCAATTCACTTATTTCACTTCCAACCATCTTTATAGATTATCAACAATAAAACATTTTCAATCAAGACTTAAGGTACACATATGAGCAATTAAGAGTCTTAGGCATATCGAGTTTTTCTCACACAATTAAGAGTCAAAGACATAGCATTTTAATACACATATCATTCTTGAACACATTCCCAAAGGATAACATAATGTGATAGTAATATTCGTAACACGTTTTGAATACATAATTCTCGACACTTTGCTTATTTGGGACAATCGAATTTTTTGGGAACATCTCAGAACATAGAATAAGGAACTTGATACAACCATAATTGAAACTTACGGGAACGTCATGGAATTCAATTCTAAGAGAGTAGTTTAGCCAACATACATCGCTTTGAGCTTTCCTTAAATTACAACAACATTCTGGAAATTCTAGCAATCCCAATCTATTTTGAGACATAACAAAATTGAACACAAATTAGGAAGGTATTCATAGTTTCAGCTCATTTGAGCATTTTATCAAACACTAGGTGTGCAAATTTGGCTACAAGGTTCTTCTACAAGATTTCCTTCATTCCACAACCTTCCAACAACCCTTATTAGTATAGACATGTATAAATAATACTCTTATCCCAAGAATCATACTCCCAATCACCCATCTTTTACCCCAAACTCGAAATTGAAAAATAGGGCATGGAACCTTACCTCTTAGATGAAGAACTTGTGGGATTTCCTTATTAATCTTCCAAGATTTGAGCAAGAATTGATGAATAAATAGCCTAGGGTTTCCTCTCTCTCTAAAACACTCTCACTTCTCTCTAAAACATCAGATTTTAGATCAAAAATGGTCCATTACGTGTATTTAACGAAGTAGGGTTGGGTTATAAAAACCCAAAAATGAAGTTCCGGAAGAGGATATGCGATCGCATATGCGATCACATAATTGATATGTGGTCCGCATATCGGTCGCACAATTAGTGCCCAAGACTGGGGAAATATCTGCCTGGGTTTGCGGTCACTATGCGGCCCGCAGACCTGTCCTACGATCGCATAATGAACCACAGAACATTTCTGCGGTCGCATAGTCGACCGCAGGATGGCATCCTAACCTGCCCATTCCTGCCTCACTCTGCGGCAATTATGTGGCCCGCAAAGGTGATTTTGGGGTCGCATAATGGACAGCAGAAACGCATTTCTCTACCAAAAATTTTTGGTTACTCCTCAGTGCATTGTTCAACCCAAAAAGTCTGAGCCGCAAAACCTTGAATTCATTTGCAAAATTTTATGGGGCTTTACACATAAGTACTTCGAAATTTTACGGGGTGTTACACCATCAAATCAAATGGCACGGCTGTCATGCCCCCATTTTCTCGCGAAAGTGGGCCTCGACGTACGACAACTCTTTTGAGTGGGAGGTAAAGTGTTAAAGAAGAAAAGAGTAGCCACCTAATGATTTTTAAGGTGCCTTAGGGCACCTATCATGCAAATAACTCTGTTTGACTAGTCAATACCACCAAAGATCGGGTAAGGGCTCAAATTACCTCAAAGAGAAGGTGTTAGGCACTCTTCGAGGCCCACAACTGTGGGTCCTGACCGAACTTAAGACTATGTGGATTATAATTAGGCAAGATAAACAAAGAGAGTACGGGTGAAATGAATTTATTAACACAATGAGAAGTAAGGATTACAAGGATATAACTATTAAACCTATATTAGATGATTAAACGAATAAAGAAAAGAAGGGGGGTCCTAGTTTTTTTAGCCTATAGGATCACCCCGTGCAACATAAATAATACTTCGCAACTCCCTTGAGGAAGGGAGTTACTCATATTATTCAGTGGGCACAGACTATCATCTCCCGCTACCCGATTACTATGTTAAAGTTGTTTACCTAAGTGATCTAATTCAATTCTAAGTCGTGCCCTATGCGTGCACTACCCGTCCCATACCTATGGTCCAGGAGGCATTGGACCTCTATTTATGGTGGTTCTAGATATAACTTAGGCTGCTCAAAATGATAAAACTATTCAACATACAAAATAAATTACACTTAAAATGAGAGCAGTTAAAGGCTCAAGTTAGCCTCCACACTTAGACAACAAATGCACGTAAAATAGGTTCTCACATTGAGCATTGGACAGTTTCAGAACTGAAGACAATTAGAAATCATTAAGCCATGTAGACATGGTTTCTATGTGACCTTGGATTCAAACGTGCATATATGACATTACTGCTTCTAGTGGCTTAGATGAGGAAGCAGTAAACCATTTGCTGTTCACGATAGTTAAAGATACCAGTTTTAGAAAGGTGACATTGTCCTACATACATGATATCTAATAGTGGCATAGTTAAGCAAATGAAAATAGTTCTGGGAACCCATCCTTAACAAGGGGATAAACAATATTAAGCGAATGACAGTATCATTGACAATCGAACCTTGATTTTATAACACTTTACCTCTATGAGCAGGTTATCTAGGCGGAGCAATAACAATAACAGTAGCTAATTGATTTGTCAAGGTCCGATAGGCATGATTTCTAGGTGAAAATAGAACATAAGCTAGTGAGATCCTATAGGCATGGTAACTAATGAATATGCTACAATCATACAAATCGAAAGAAAGTTCACTGGCATTTATTTCCTGTATGCTATCTAGTAGCACATAGCAGTAGAATAAATATAGGGTTTACATCCGTGCTTTGATGGTAGACAAGTTATGTGAGTGCGTGAGTTTTCTAAAGGCATGATTTCTACCAGTGGAAGTAAAATGGCATATATAGCAAGTCGGGTAACAAGTAAATCACATGAATCCTACGGGCGTGTTTTCTACCCTTGCATGCAAATATCAAAGTATACCCATTCCCTAGGTTCACTATCACCCCAATTGTTCATTACAAAGTTATTACAGACCCAGTGATAAACGTAATTACAAAATATTATACAAGCAATGACAGTAGGCCACATCGTGCCCAAAAGGAAATACCCAGCATTGCCTGGGCCTTCAACAACTCTCACATAGCATACCCAGATTTCCAACAAGGAACTATATTCATCAGCACAACCCAGAAGCCATAGGAGAACTCAAGTCAAACCAAACAGCCATAGGATGACCAATACTACCCAGACATTGAATCACTTAAACCAACCAGTTTATATATTCAGTAGACAGTAGGAAGAAAGAGCTGAGTGTTAGAGATAGCTCAGGTCTCAGTAGTAAAGAGAGTGGATAAACGACCCCAAATCCTAGTGTGTCAGAGTTCACAAGGGTCTCAAATGGACCCTGAGAAGTGCTCACACTATGGAGGTCAGCAGTAAGAGTCTTGGTGGCCTTGGCTTTAGGTTCAGAATAGCACAAGTAACAAATGAGAGGGAGTGGACAGTGGTGAAGGGACAAAAGTTAAGGAAATACACTTATAGTTTAGAAAACAGACATAGCAAAGTTGAGAACACAGAATAGTTAATCAAAAAGGTCAATAAGATTTAGAAGCAGGAGCAACACTTAGCAAAAATAACGCATTGGCAGAAAGCACATTGGGAGTTGGAGGAGAATCAAGTTCCCTGAGATTACAAGATCAACCATATTATCATACTAAGGTGCATATTACCAAACGAGTCTAAGTAAAGCACTAACTTAAAGGGTTTAAAGTCCAGGGGTCCAAATCATGCTGAATATCCATCACAACACCAGAAAGCAAACATGCCAATTTATCACTAAGACAAACGGTCTCAAACATTGCAAGGAAACACAGATTAAGATAGCCATTCTAAAGGTCCCAAATAATTTCTAAGGATATAGAATCAAGCTAAACAAAGACATGCTGAGTGACACAATAGCAGGGGATAAAGTCATAGTTAATAACACATTACAGATGTGAGGCAGCCATTGCGGGAATTCAAAGTAGAGTAGGAAAGCAAATTCATGTCAAACAGTAATGTAGACATTCAGGTACCAATACATTAGGCTAAATGAAATTAAGAGGGTCTAAATTATTCAATGGAAGCATATTCAAATAACATCTCTAAAAAACTAGAGATTTTAAGTAAAAGGCCAAATGCTAAAGAGGTTCAAATCAGAATACGAGTGCAATGCTAGTACAATTACATATAGAGATGTTCTAAGAGCATATTTAGGTCATAAAATTCAGAGGCGTGAATATGCAGGGCATGAACACAGAAGAATGAAACCATAAAGCCAAGGGACTTACCAGTTATCAGTTGAATAAACCAACAACAAGAAAGAACAAATTCCACAGTGCTCTGGATATCAACAGACAGCAAGAACCCAAATTCTTAGTGCGTGAGAGTTCCCAAGGGCTTCAAATGAACCCCAGGCAGTGCTCGCACCAAGAAAAGTTGAAAATCGAATCTCAGTGGCCTTGGCTTTCAGCCGGACAAGAATCACAGTATAGAACAAGAGAATAAGAGAATAATAGAGTAATAACTTCGATTTTTAGTGAATCCGGGTGATTAAAAGTCTGTTTCAAAGGGGAAAGTGGAGGGGTTTATATAGTAGTAGGAATCAAGTGAACAAACAAGGAAAACAATCAATCAAACATAAATATGGAAAGAAAGTACCGCATGCGATCAGTAATGGAACGGGTAAAAGGAAAAGTATAAAATTCCGAACCCTAATTCGACAGAAATTAAGGAATCGACCAAAGGTTTTGGTGAATCGGCTTCATATAGCCTTTCCATGAATGTATATAGACGGAATACCGTCTAGATCTTGAAGATTGAAGACGATTTTCACATGATTCAGGTATGGTACATGCCAAAAATAGGCAAGTACTAAGTGATACCAAAAATCGTGTAAGTAACACGGAGATGGAGCATATATGTAAGGCAAATTGTGGACAGATTCCATATTAGAACTAGAGTTGGGAGATTTAGAAGAGGCGACTACTAGGGTTTGAGAGGAGAGGAGAGAACAGATGGAGGGAAACGAGGCAGCTGTCTTTAGGGAAATGGGGATTAGGGTTAGAGGGTTGGGTATTTAAAAGGGGTCAGTTTATTAGGGGTCGTTGATCATTTAAGATCAACGACCAAGATCAAATAGGGAACGAGCGGGTCAAGTGAATGGGTCAATGGCCGGGTTAAATTAGAGGGTTATTTGATTGGGCTACTGAGGTGAATGGGATGAGTGTTTGGGCCACAATTGGTCCGAAAATTAGCCTAAATATTGTGTTAGTTTTTAAATAGGATATTAAAAGGGAAATAATTTAATAAAATAGTTAAATAAATATATAAAAATTCTATTTATGCAAATTGATACTTTAAAACAATAGTAGAAAATTATAAAAAATGTAAGATATTATTTTGACCTTGAATAAAATGACAAATGCAATAAAAAATGCAATTATAGGCTATTATTGCAAAATTGTGCAAATAGCTTAAAAGTACTATTGTAATTATATAAAATGAAATAAAAGTATTTGAAACATGTAATATAGGTGCAAATAATAATTTTAGATAATTAAGTCATCACAAAATAATTTGAACGAGTAATTAATAAATATTCAAGTAATTTAAATGCAAGAGAATCGATTCTAAAGTTCTAAAAATTATGGAAATTTATAGAAC
Source organism: Nicotiana tomentosiformis (assembly GCF_000390325.3). Lineage (NCBI taxonomy): Eukaryota > Viridiplantae > Streptophyta > Magnoliopsida > Solanales > Solanaceae > Nicotiana > Nicotiana tomentosiformis. The sequence goes on from NC_090822.1 coordinate 38,777,823, forward strand.
ATTCTTGTATAGATTTTGTAAACTAAATAATGATGCAAAATAATGTTTATATATATATTATTTGAGAAAATATGAGGGCAAAATTGGGTATTAGCAACTGCCCCTCTTTACCCGGGAATGATGAAATAGTTGTCGGGTAAAGAAAATAATGACCAATTTTGGCCGAATTGAGTGAGGAATGATGTGATTTTAAAAAATGGGGGTCGAACCCTGGTTCCTGAGTTGCCTACATATCCTTGGTGTTACGGGAATCAGGCCGTGTGTAGTTCTGGACCTAACGGTGAACGAAACCGATAAAGTTATTATAGGAGTGTTCGCCTGTTTCGGAAAGGGTTCTTTTGGGTAGGATAGTATCGGATGAGTTTATGTGGAGTCATGCATGTGAATCTGAAACGTTACGGATGTATCACAGAGCGAGTATCTGAACGGTCATAGAGTAAAAGTGGAAAATTGATGGTGGTCGGTTATGTTTGAAATAATTGCAAGATGTGAAGGTTGTGAACGGAAACGGGAGTGAAGATTGCTCTCGTTTGAAGAACGGTTACTTCATGGATTACCTGCAAAACTTAAAACATGGCGCATGCAAATATATATGGGTTATTGCGAGAATTTAAACATGATGCAAATTCCTTTTGGACAATAAAGGTTGCCTTTGGACGACGAGGATGATATCCTTAGACCATGACGTCCTGGGCCATGAAGCATGTGATAAGGGATTCGCAGGCCATGAAATGGTGTCCTCGGGCTATGAGGATGGTGTCTCTAGACTAGGACACCTTTGAATAATGGTGTGCAATTTTGAGAGATCCTCAGGCCATGGAATGGTGTCTCCCGGATATGAGGATGATGCCTTCGGACTGTGACACCTTAGGACAAAATGGCGATGTTTCAGCCTATGAAACGCAAAGATACGATGCTTGGTCATATGCGAGGTCGAGACAAGACAAGTCTTAGTGTTGTGTGAGATGAGGGCAGTGCTTAGCCCTAGTTGAACAAAGAGATAGCGTAGTGGAGATAGTATTTAATCTTTTGCAAGGAAAAGGCAGTACTTAGCCTTATTCAATTAAGGAGGCAATGTTCAGTCTCGATGCGAAGAAAGGCAGTGCTTAGCCTTATGCAATTAGGGAGGCAATGTTTAGCCTCATGCAATTAGGGAGGCAATGTTTAGCCTCATGCAAAGAGGAGACAATGCTTAGTCTCATGCAGGGAAAGACGGTGCTTAGCCTTATGCGATTAGGGAGATAATGCTTAGCCTCATGCAAAGAGGAGACAATGCTTAGTCTCATGTAGGGAAAGACAGTTCTTAGCCTTATGCAATTAGGGAGGCAATGCTTAGCCTCATTCAAAGAGGAGACAATGCTTAGTCTCATACAGGGAAAGGCAGTGCTTAGCCTTATGCAATTAGGGAAGCAATGCTTAGCCTCATGCAAAGAGGAGACAATGCTTAGTCTCATGCAGGAATAAGAGACAATGCTCAGTCTCGATGCAAAGAAAGGCAGTGCTTAGCCTTATGCAATTAGGGAGGCAATGCTTAGCTTCATGCAAAGAGGAGACAATGCTTAGTCTCATGCAGGGAAATGCAGTGCTTAGCCTTATGCAATTAGGAAGGCAATGCTTAGCTTCATGCAAAGAGGAGACAATGCTTTGTATCATGCTGGGAAAGGCAGTGCTTAGCCTTATGCAATTAGGGAGGTAATACTTAGCCTCATGCAAGAAGAAGAGAAAATGCTTAGTCTCATGCGGGGAAAGGCGGTGCTTAGCCTTATGCAATTGGGGAGGCAATGCTTCGCCTCATGCAAGAAGAGGACGTAAAGCTTAACCTCATGCAAATGATAAGAAGACGGTGAGAAAGTAAAGTATTTCTTATCTGGTGGTGTCTGCGCTAGGTAATTTGTCGCCATGAAGGTAGTGACTTGATGTATCTGCGAATAATATTGTTTTATCGTGTCTGCATCCAAAGAAAAATTGTGAATTGTGTGGGGGAAAGGTTGGTTCGTGCTTTTGTCTTCTTGCTCGACCTTTGCTCCTGTCTTGGGATCCCGTTTAAGTTACACTGGGCAACATCTGGCTATAATAGAAACAGAAATTTTGAAAAATATGCAATGTATTTGATATATATGGTTATTTGAAATGTTGTAGTATGCGACATCAAATAATTTAGATGAATCGGTGACTGTGACATATTTTAGAGACATTGCGACTTCCTTGCCTTAGAATTTTGATGGCCCCCTCAAAATTCTGCCCCAATTTAAATACATATTTCTGACAATACTTTTGGCTATTTCGTATATGACGAAGTTGGCTGAACTTGCGACCTTGCCCCAGTTTCTGATCGTGGGGAAAATGAAGATTTTATTAAGATGTGACCGAACCCACGGGGCTTCCTATGTATCCCCTCTTAAACGGGAATCAGGTCAAGCGTAGTTCGGTTACATCAAACGAAGAAATGTAAACAATCCTAAACATTGTATCTCTTGACTGCGTCTAAGTTGATAGGTTTTGGCCAAATCTCTCCATCCATTTCTGCAAGTATAAGTGTTCCTCTTGTTAATACTCGATGAACTATGTAGGGACCTTGCCATTTGGGTGAAAATTTCCCTTTAGCTTCATCTTGATGCGGGAAAATTCGCTTTAGCACCAATTGCCCCAGTGTGAATTGCCTTGGTCTGACCTTTTTGTTGAAAGCTCTCACCATTCTGTTCTGGTAGAGTTGACCGTGACATACTGCATTCATTCTCTTTCCATCAATGAGTGCCAGTTGTTCATAGCAGCTTTGTACCCATTTTGCGTCGCTGAGCTCAGCTTCTTGTATGATTCTTAGAGAAGGGATTTCTACTCCGGCACAGATAACTGCTTCCCTACCGTAGACCAGCAGGTAAGGAGTTGCCCCAGTTGATGTGCGAACCATGGTACGATACCCGAGCAGAGAAAAGGGTAGCTTCTCATGCCATTATTTGTAATTGTCTACCATTTTCCTTAGTATTTTCTTGATGTTTTTGTTGGCGTAATCTATAGCTCCATTAATCAGTGGCATGTATGCTGTGGAGTTCTTATGCTTGATCTTGAAAGTTTCACACATGTCCTTCATTAAATCACTGTTAAGATTGGCGGCATTATCGGTGATGATTGACTCCAGTACTCCAAACCGACAAACAATGCGATCCCGAAAAAAATCTGTGACGACCTTCTTAGTTACAACTTTATAAGATGCGGCCTCAACCCACTTTGTGAAGTAGTCTATGTCCACTAGAATGAACCTATACCCATTTGTAGCAGCGGGTTCGATTAGACCGATGACATCCATGCCCCAACCGGAGAAAGGCCAGGGTGCGCTTGCTGGATTGAGTTCATTGGGTGGCACTCGTATCATATCAGCATGTATCTGGCATTGGTGATATTTCTGAACATACTTGATGCAGTCTGTTTCCATAGTCATCCATAAATACCCCGCTCTTAGTATTTTCTTGGCTAAGACGAAACCATTCATGTGCTGTCCGCAAGTTCCGACATGTATTTCCTAGAGCAATCTGGATGCTTCCTTGGCATCGACACACCGTAGTAACCCCAGGTCAAGAGTCCTTCTATATAGAATTCCTCCGCTTTGAAAGAAGTGGTTGGCTAACCTTCGGAGTGTGCGTTTCTGAGTATGATTTGCGTGCTCTGGGTACTCTCCTTTTGCCAAGTATTCTTTGATGTCGTGGAACCATTGATTTCCATCATTTTCTTCTTCAACATGATGTCACGACCCAACTGGAGGGTCATGACTAGCACCCGGGCCATACTTGCCGAGCACCAATGTACATTTTATCTAACCTTCCTTATTATCTTAAAGGGCCGACAAGATCAATATAAATGGTAGACATGGATCATGAACATCCAACAATGAAAGATAATGTCATGAACATACATAACATGGGACGACAAGACTGTCAAGAAACTATATATAAGGTACGAGCTACCATGAGTCGACACCTGTCTATGAGCCTCTAAAAGAACATAAGTGCTACAACATTGCCGGAACAGGGCCCCGACATACCCATAAGGTCTATAACAAAAATGCATACCAAGACCACGGCAAGTCCGGAGAAAGGATCTTGCCAATAACGCTGAACCGGATAGCCTACTGTGATGGGGGAGCTGCGTCTACCCGTCTATCAGGACCTGCAGCACGACATGCAGCGTCCACAAATAAAAAGGACGTCAGTACGAATAAAGTACTGAGTATGTAAGGCAGAATAGCATAAGTAAGAACAATAATGTAAACAGTGATAGGGAATATACAACCTGTGACATCTGGGTACCTCTGAGGGCTACTAACATGAAATACATGATACATACATATATATATACATAAACTTTTAAAACATATGCCTTTGTGGGCATCATCATCATCATATCATACCCGGCCGTAATAGGCTCGGTAAAACGTACCCGGCCATCATAGGGCTCGGTAGAATCGTACCCGGCCACGTGGAGCTCGGTAAAATCCAACTGATCAGTGGTTGCACAATAGGTGCCGTACCCGGCCGACTATAGCGTGGCTCGGTAGAGTAAAATAGATACATATATATGATGCATGCTGGACTCATTGGAATCACATTTTGAACCTTTCGGAGTGACATAAGGTTGGTATCCTTCGTACACATTATTAGGATTAACTCTTCATCAAGAATCTTATAAGAATCAGGAACTACCAACAACATTGATAATATAAGAATAAGAGAAGTAACATCAATATCAATCGTTTCATAAGAAGGGCAGCAATGTAAGTACTGCTAGCTTTTAAGAGTAGAGTATCTTTGGGAGCTCGTTCATTACATTATGTACAATCGGAGTCGTGCAAAAGAATGAAGGGGATAGACTCACATACCTTGTATATACTGCCCAACCTCAAGCTATGCAAATATCACGACTCCTTAGTCTACAATAAGATAAATGACACTATCATTATCGTTTAAGCGTCGTAACTATTATGTATCGACCACAACCTATTTTACGATGAAACGGACAGCACCTCCCCTATTTATATGACTTCCCACAAGTCAATACAATCACCAAACAGCCCAAACAACATCATTAATAATCATATTGAGCCTCCAAAACAGTCCACCAACCAACAACATTACTACCAAGCTTTTCGATATATATTTCACAAGTTCTAGCTTCAACGACTTAGCTGCAACTTGGATAATCTTAAATATATATAGAGTAAGAGGTTACTTACCTTTAAACAGAAAGAACAACTCCAATTTGACCTTAATTTTCTACGAAATATCCCTTCAATTCTGCCACAAGAACAAGGAAGCGAAACTAGCAATTAATTCGGGTTTTTCGGCACTAGAATTACTTTAGAAGACTTGAAATCACCTAGGGTTGATATTAAAAACTTGAAGGTGTATTTACAGAACATAAAGCACTTAAAACAACCTCCCACACGAGTTGGAACAACACAAAAATCAGCAACAACAAGAAAAACAAGAAACTTACTAGCACCACGGGATTCCCGACATTTGATTTGTGTTGTTTGCCCTTTGTTTGGGTCTTGGATCATGAGAGAACCTTGAGAGAATGTTTTTAGGGTTATAAGGTCTGAATATACTGAAAAATAATGACTTAAAACGGGGTTGAGTTATCTTATATATGTCCAAATGTCTTAAACCGCCTTTGTGGGCCCCATAGAGAGCAGCTTGGCGCACTCTCGCGAAAACGCGAATATCTCTCTATTCCGAGATCGTATCGACGAACGGTTTAATGCGTTGGAAACTAGACTCATAGATCTTCAATTTGATAGGTAGATCACCCCATAATTCCAAGCACATTGGGAGAAAAATACAGTAACATTTGACCTAAAGTTTAAGTAAAATTATAAACCTAAGTTGCGACAACTTTTATCGACTTTTATTTCATAACTCGCTTGACTTCAAGACTTATGATGCGGATATTATATGATTCAAATACATTAAAACAAGACCTCTTGGGACAGTTAATCACCTCTAGTGTTATCCGAAAATACGGGTTACAACATCCTTGATTCGTTTAACTTCTAATATTTGTTAACCACTCTTATACACCCTTGTATCGTTTAAGACCAATAGGATTAACTTCTTATCATCTCAAAGATAATCTCTTCTTGGATTTACATCGACTAACTTACGACGTGATCTATGGTATGCGAATTTGGGTTGTAACACCCTCTCCCCCTTAGGAACATTCGTCCTCGAATGTAAGGGTTTATGGGGTGTCTAACTCATCGTGGATTCCGACGGAGATTTCCGGCTGAGTTTCCCCCATAAAATGGACACTAGCCAAACTTGCAAGCAGTTAAACCCAACCTATGGCCTTACAAGACTATACAAAGCATTATGGATATGTACATTATCTGCATATCACCATTTTGTATTAAAAAAAAGTATTCACAAGCTATTGCTTACCTCATAGAGCCGTTTCACCTTATAATGCGTCCTTCTTTCCCCCGGCATCCTCGTTATCTTCACTCTGGAATAGGTAAGGGTATTTAGACTTCATCTCCTCTTCTGCTTCCCATGTCATTTCTTCTATATTCTTGTTCCTCCATAATACTTTCACGGAAGCTACATCCTTTGTTCTCAGCTTGCGGACTTGTCGATCTAATATAGCCACTGGCACTTCATCATATGATAGATCCTTTGTAACTTGTACATCTTTGATAGGGACGACCCGAGAAGGGTCTCCAATACATTTCCTCAACATAGATACATGGAATACCGGGTGGACAAATTCCAATTCAGATGGCAATTCTAACTCGTAAGCAACCTGTCCAATTCGTCGAAGAATTTTGTACGGCCCAATATACCGCGGACTCAACTTACCCTTCTTCCCAAAACGCATAACACCCTTCATCGGCGAGATCTTCAGGAAAACCCAATCACCAACCTCAAATTCCAGATCACGACGTCGGACGTCGGAATAAGACTTTTGCCTGCTTTGTGCCGTCCTTAGTCTCTCTTGTATCACTTTCACCTTCTCAATGGCTTGGTGAATCAAATCTGGCCCATATAATTCTGTCTCACCGACTTCGAACCATCCAACTGGTGATCTACATCTCCTCCCGTACAGTGCCTCATACGGGGCCATTTTAATACTGGAATGGTAGCTATTATTGTAGGCAAATTCTATAAGTGCCAGATGGTCATCCCAATTCCCCTTGAAATCTAGAACACATGCTCGTAGCATATCTTCAAGCGTCTAGATGGTACGTTCAGCCTGTCCGTCAGTCTGCGGATGGAATGCAGTGCTGAGATTTACTTGTGTGCCTAAACCCTTCTGAAAAGACCTCCAAAAGTTAGCTGTAAATTGAGCTCCTCGGTCTGATATAATAGATACCGGCACACCATGAAGCCTAACAATCTCCTTGATATACAACTTCGCATAATCTTCAGCCGTGTAAGTTGTCTTAACTGGCAGAAAATGGGCAGATTTTGTAAGTCGATCAACTATCACCCAGATGGAGTCAAACTTATGATAAGAGCGAGGTAATCCAATAATGAAGTCCATATTAATCACCTCCCATTTCCAGGTCGGAATCTCTATATTCTGAATCAATCCACTAGGTTTCTGATGCTCGATCTTTACTTGTTGACAATTAGGACACTGGGCTACAAATTCTGCAATAGACTTCTTCATGTTATCCCACCAATACTGCTCCTTAACGTCATGATACATCTTTGTCGAGCCAGGATGGATAGAATATCGGGACTGGTGAATCTCAATCATAATCTTCTCTCGCAACCCTGCCACACTAGGTACACATAATCGGCCCTGGTATCTCAGTGTCCCATCTCCTCCGATCTTGAAAGCTGTAATCTTACACTGCTGAATTCCCTCTCTCAATCTTACTAAGGTAGGATCTTCATATTGCCGTGCTTTTACCTTGGCTACCAAAGATGATTCTGCTGTATTCTGTACAGTAACACCTCCGTCATCAGAGTCCAACAATCTGATTCTCATATTGGCCAGCTGGTGAAGCTCTTTGGTCAACCCTTGTCTACCTGCCTCAATATGTATTAAGCTTCCCATTGACTTACGGCTGAGAGCGTCTGCCACAACATTAGCTTTACCGGGATGGTACAATATCTCGACATCGTAGTCTTTCAGTAATTCAAGACACCTACGCTGCCTCAAATTCAACTCCTTCTGCTTGAAGATGTATTGTAAACTCTTGTGATCTGTGTAGATGTCAACATGGACGCCGTATAAGTAGTGCCGCCATATCTTCAAAGCATATATTACTGCAGCCAATTCCAAATCATGAGTCGGGTAATTCTTTTCATGCTTCTTCAATTGTCTTGATGCATAAGCAATCACCTTCCCACGTTGCATCAATACGCGCCCCAAACCTATACCTGAGGCATCACAATATACCACATAACCTTCTGTTCCTTCTGGGAGAGTGAGCACTGGCGCGGATGTCAATCGATTCTTTAGCTCCTGAAAACTATGTTCACAAGCATCAGACCACTGGAACTTAGTTTTCTGTGTTAACTTAGTCAATGGTGCTGATATAGAGGAAAACCCTTCTACAAACTGCCTATAATATCCTGCTAGCCCCAGGAAGCTGCGGACTTCTGACGGTGTTGTAGGTCTCGGCCAATTCTTCACTGCATCGATCTTCTGAGTGTCGACACTAATACCCGCATCAGATATCACATGGCCAAGGAATGCTACTGAGTTCAGCAAGAATTCACATTTAGAGAGCTTAGCATATAACTTATGATCCTGAAGGGTCTGGGCATAAGCCTGAATACGGGAAATATCCATGCCCTCTACCAAGGAGGCTGTTGTGCACTCATTTATCAGATGTGGTCACCCTATCACTCATCTCGGCCACCATATGGGGAGTATACCTTGATAAAGAATCAAACTATATACTATACTCTCATGCACTCATATTACCCTGTCGAAGGTTCAAGAACTTATCAGCTCTAGCTCATCGTATCTCAGCTGGTAAGTAGTGATGAAGAAAGGCCTCAGAAAATTCCTTCCACACGGCTGGAGGAGCGTTCGGACCCCTAGATCTCTCCCAACTATCATACCATAAAATCGCTAAATCCCATAACCGATAAGAAGCCAACTCTACTGCCTCTGTATCACTAGCATGCATAACACGCAATGTACAATGAACCTGATCAATAAATGTTTGCGGGTCCTCCTTGGGGCTTGATCCGGTAAACACTGGAGGGTCTAGATTAATAAAATCACGAACTCCTGCACTAACCGGTTTATCAGCAGCACCGGTATTCTGCCTCTGAGCCTGAGCAGCTACTAAGCTACTCAACAACTGCACTGCACTGCGCATATCGTGGTCTGTAGTGCCAGACGGAGGAACTGGATGTACTGGGTGCCTCCTAATATCCTCTGGAGGAGACAGAGAGGTATGAGACGGCATCTCACTCTGAGGCTCACTTTGGCCTGCTATGGCTGGAGGCACCTGAATGTTACCCTCTCCTACAGCTGTATCAAGCCGTTTACTAATCGCTTGCTTCCTAGTCGAAGGCATCGCTAAAAGAAAACAAGGTGAATATTAGATATGAACACTTACGACTCAACTCTACGCACGATCTAGATTCAGGAAGAAGGTAACAACCCTAGATGTCACGTAGCCTCCTGATTATAAATGTGGCGCGCTACACATCCATAATCAAAACTCTACTAGACACGGCTCATAGACAACCCCTAGGACAGACTTGCTCTGATACCAAGTTTGTCACGACCCAACTGGAGGGTCATGACTAGCACCCGGGCCATACTTGCCGAGCACCAACGTACATTTTATCTAACCTTCCTTATTATCTTTAAGGGCCGACAAGATCAATATAAATGGTAGACATGGATCATGAACATCCAACAATGAAAGATAATGTCATGAACATACATAACATGGGACGACAAGACTGTCAAGAAACTATATATAAGGTACGAGCTACCATGAGTCGACACCTGTCTATGAGCCTCTAAAAGAACATAAGTGCTACAACATTGCCGGAACAGGGCCCCGACATACCCATAAGGTCTATAACAAAAATGCATACCAAGACCACGGCAAGTCCGGAGAAAGGATCTTGCCAATAACGCTGAACCGGATAGCCTACTGTGATGGGGGAGCTGCGTCTACCCATCTATCAGGACCTGCAGCACGACATGCAGCGTCCACAAATAAAAAGGACGTCAGTACGAATAAAGTACTGAGTATGTAAGGCAGAATAGCATAAGTAAGAACAATAATGTAAACAGTGATAGGGAATATACAACCTGTGACATCTGGGTACCTCTGAGGGCTACTGACATGAAATACATGATACATACATATATATATATACATAAACGTTTAAAACATATGCCTTTGTGGGCATCATCATCATCATATCGTACCCGGCCATAATAGGCTCGGTAAAACGTACCCGGCCATCATAGGGCTCGGTAGAATCGTACCCGGCCACGTGGAGCTCGGTAAAATCCAACTGATCAGTGGTTGCACAATAGGTGCCGTACCCGGCCGACTATAGCGTGGCTCGGTAGAGTAAAATAGATACATATATATGATGCATGCTGGACTCATTGGAATCACATTTTGAACCTTTCGGAGTGACATAAGGTTGGTATCCTTCGTACACATTATTAGGATTAACTCTTCATCAAGAATCTTATAAGAATCAGGAACTACCAACAACATTGATAATATAAGAATAAGAGAAGTAACATCAATATCAATCGTTTCATAAGAAGGGCAGCAATGTAAGTACTGCTAGCTTTTAAGAGTAGAGTATCTTTGGGAGCTCGTTCATTACATTATGTACAATCGGAGTCGTGCAAAAGAATGAAGGGGATAGACTCACATACCTTGTATATACTGCCCAACCTCAAGCTATGCAAATATCACGACTCCTTAGTCTACAATAAGATAAATGACACTATCATTATCGTTTAAGCGTCGTAACTATTATGTATCGACCACAACCTATTTTACGATGAAACGGACAGCACCTCCCCTATTTATATGACTTCCCACAAGTCAATACAATCACCAAACAGCCCAAACAACAACATTAATAATCATATTGAGCCTCCAAAACAGTCCACCAACCAACAACATTACTACCAAGCTTTTCGATATATATTTCACAAGTTCTAGCTTCAACGACTTAGCTGCAACTTGGATAATCTTAAATATATATAGAGTAAGAGGTTACTTACCTTTAAACAGAAAGAACAACTCCAATTTGACCTTAATTTTCTACGAAATATCCCTTCAATTCTGCCACAAGAACAAGGAAGCGAAACTAGCAATTAATTCGGGTTTTTCGGCACTAGAATTACTTTAGAAGACTTGAAATCACCTAGGGTTGATATTAAAAACTTGAAGGTGTATTTACAGAGCATAAAGCACTTAAAACAACCTCCCACACGAGTTGGAACAACACAAAAATCAGCAACAACAAGAAAAACAAGAAACTTACTAGCACCACGGGATTCCCGACATTTGATTTGTGTTGTTTGCCCTTTGTTTGGGTCTTGGATCATGAGAGAACCTTGAGAGAATGTTTTTAGGGTTATAAGGTCTGAATATACTGAAAAATAATGACTTAAAACGGGGTTGAGTTATCTTATATATGTCCAAATGTCTTAAACCGCCTTTGTGGGCCCCATAGAGAGCAGCTTGGCGCACTCTCGCGAAAACGCGAATATCTCTCTATTCCGAGATCGTATCGACGAACGGTTTAATGCGTTGGAAACTAGACTCATAGATCTTCAATTTGATAGGTAGATCACCCCATAATTCCAAGCACATTGGGAGAAAAATACAGTAACATTTGACCTAAAGTTTAAGTAAAATTATAAACCTAAGTTGCGACAACTTTTATCGACTTTTATTTCATAACTCGCTTGACTTCAAGACTTATGATGCGGATATTATATGATTCAAATACATTAAAACAAGACCTCTTGGGACAGTTAATCACCTCTAGTGTTATCCGAAAATACGGGTTACAACATCCTTGATTCGTTTAACTTCTAATATTTGTTAACCACTCTTATACACCCTTGTATCGTTTAAGACCAATAGGATTAACTTCTTATCATATCAAAGATAATCTCTTCTTGGATTTACATCAACTAACTTACGACGTGATCTATGGTATGCGAATTTGGGTTGTAACACATGAGCACAATAAGCTGGCTGCTTATGAATTCCTATTGGGATAGGATCGATGAAATTCTTGTCTGGGTGTTGTATCATAGAAGATAAAGTGGCCAATGCATCTGCGAACTCATTCTGAACCCTCAGAACATGTCTGAATTCTATCTTCATGAACCTCTTGATAAGCTCTTGTACACAGTACATATAGGGCAATATTTTGGTATTCTTTGTAGCCCATTCTCCTAAAACCTGATGCACCAAAAGGTAGGAATCTCCGATGACCAGCAATTCCTGAACATTCATGTCAATGGCTAACCTGAGTCCCAAGATGCAAGCCTCATATTCTGCCATATTGTTGGTACATGGAAACTTAAGTTTTGCGGATACCAGATAGTATTGGTCTGTTTCTGACACTAGGAAAGTTCCGACACCTACTCCTTTAAAGTTTGTAGCTCCATCGAAGAACATTCTCCAACCATCGTATGCCTTGGTGACATCTTCTCCCACAAACAATACCTCCTCATTGGGAAATTACATTTCCAATGGTTTGTATTCTCGGTCTACTGGATATTCTGTCAAATAATCCGCCAACGCTTGCCCTTTGACTGCCTTCTGAGTTACATAAATAATGTCGAACTCACTTAGCAATATCTGCCATTTTGCTAACTTTCCCATAGGCATGTGTTTCTAGAAGATGTATTTCAGCGGATCCATCCTTGATATGTGATATGTGGTGTAGGCATAGAAGTAGTGCCTCAACTTTTGAGCTATCCATGACAAAGCACAGCAGATGCGCTCCAGCAAAGAGTACTGTGCTTCGTAAGGTGTGAATTTCTTGCTTATATAATATATTGCTTGCTCCTTTCTTCTAATTTCATCATGTTGTCCCAAAACGCAACTGAAAGCTCCATCCAGTACAGACAAATAAAGCAGCAGTGGTCTTCTTGGCTGTGGTGGGACCAGAACGGGCGGTTTGGATAAATACTCCTTGATTTTGTCGAGGCTTTCTAACATTCTTCAGTCCAACTTGTTGCGGCATCTTTTTTTAGCATTTTGAAGATCATCTCACAGATCACAGTTGATTGTGCTATGAAACGGCTGATATGGTTCAGACGCCCTTAGAAGCTCATCACATCTTTCTTTTTCTTCGGCGGTGGCAAGTCCTGGATAGCTTTGATCTTTGACGGGTCCAATTCAATCCCTCGACGACTGATGATGAATCCTAGCAATTTTCCGGCAGGGACTCTGAAGGCACACTTTGTAGGATTCAGTTTCAGATTGTACCTTCGAAGCCGATCAAAGAATTTCCTCAAATCTGCTATATGATCTGTGCTTCTTCTTGATTTGATGATGACGTCATCCACGTACACCTCTATTTCCTTGTGTATCATGTCGTGGAAAATGGTTGTCATGGCTCTCATGTAAGTGGCTCCAGCATTCTTTAAACCAAACGACATTATTTTATAGCAGTACATCCCCCATGGTGTGATAAAGGCTGTGTTTTTGACATCCTCTTCATCCATCCAGATATGATGAGACCCCGCGAAGCAATCCACAAAAGACAAGAGTTCATGCTTGGCACGGTTGTCGATCAGTATGTGTATATTAGGCAATGGGAAATCATCTTTGGGACTCGCTCTGTTTAAATCTCGATAATCGACACACACTCTGACCTTCCCATCTTTCTTCGGGACTGGCACGATGTTGGCCAACCAAGTCGGATATTCAACCACTCTGAGAACCTTGGCTTTGATTTGCTTGGTGACCTCCTCTTTTATCTTCAAACTCATATCCGGCTTGAATTTTCTGAGCTTCTATTTTACCGGTGGACACATGGGATCGGTAGGTAGCTTGTGAGCTACTATGGATGTGCTCAAACTAGTCATATCATCGTAGGACCATGCAATACCCTTTTAGGAATCGGACATACTCTTCCTTATATGATGGTGATAGGTGAATGCTTATACGTGTTTTCTTGATCATTTCAGAGTCCCCTAAGTTAACTGTCTCAGTCTCGTCCAAATTAGACTTAGGCTTGTTTTCAACGTTTTCCACTTCTCTGACAATTTCCTTAGGTATTATGTCGTCTCCCAGATCCCCTGAATCATTATCCTTATGTTGTGTTGCTTCATTACATGTCACAGTCGTATGTTCATTGGGATAGGTAATAATAATGCTGTAGAGAGAAAAACTGTAAAGAATAACAATAAATACTAAAAATAGCAATGCATTAATAAAATTTCAAAAACGTCAACAAGTACGGCTTGATGACTCGAGAAATTATTTCAAAAAAAAAAGTTCAAAACAAAATACTGAAAAATGTCTTAGATGCTCAAAAATTGCTTTAAAATAATTGATTCTAATTGCCAGGCTACCTAGGAACTCGACGGGCCCGGGATGGTACAACAGTCCAATTCTTGAGAGCAGCTCCTTTTTCAACGGTCTGAATGGTAAGGTGTTTCTCCTCCTCCTCCTCAACTATTGCACTGCAATCCATGTCTTCGTCATCCAGAAACAGCTTCCTTATTCCAGCTAAGGCTTCATCTTCCTCAGACTCCCATATCATGTCAGCTTGATGAAATGTCTGGTGCAAATGTGGTACTGGTTGTTCCAACGGATAATAAGGACCACGCCACGGTGGAGACGAATCCTGGCACTCTTGCCAAGTATATTCGTACCCAAGTCCGAAAGTTGTACCATGATGCTTCGGCTGTACTGGTTTGGTGATCCCTTAGAGATTCTTGCCGAGACCCTTGCCAGGTTCATACCCTGTTCATAGCAGTATGCTTTGTATCTTGCTGCTCCACCATTTGTCCTTTTCAATTGCGTTGATGCGCTCAATGCGATGGTATGTTTCTCCACCTAACTTCTTCATATTCTCGATGACCGAAATAGTCTGATTGGTATAAATCGGATTACTTCCGTCTCCGTGGATGATCACCTCTTGGTGGTTCCATTCAAACTTCACGACCTGATGGAGAGTAGAGGCCACTGCCCCAACGACATGTATCGAGGGTCATCCCAATAATAGATTTTAGGTAGCAGATATATCCAGCACTTGAAACTCAACATCAAACCAGGTTGGGCCCATCTGTAGGCTGAGGTTTATTTCTCTGATTGTGGCCCTTTGAGATCCATCAAACACCTTTACATTCATGCTTCCTACTCGTATCTTGTGCAGGCCTTTACACAATCTCTTCAGAGTGGTCAGTGGACATATATTGAGACTCGAACCCCCATCTATCAGGACCCTGGCGACGTATTTATCTTCAAATTGCACTGTGATATGTAGTGCCCTGTTGTAACTTAGTCCTTCTGGTTGCAGCTCGTCTTCATGAAAGGCAATTTTGTGGCTTTCGAGTATTTGCCCGACCATGTTGGCCATTTCCCCACTAGTGATGTTGGTGTGTGCATAGGCTTCACTCAGCACCTTCATCAATGCATTCCTATGTGTCTTAGAGTTTTGTAGTAGTGACAAGATAGATATCTGAGCGGGAGTTTTGTGCAAATAGTCAATCACATAGTATTCTCTTGCTTGCATTTTTCTCCAAAGGTCGTCAGGGCCAGTTTCAATGATAGGATGCTTAGATGCAGCTTCCTTGGTTGTCCCTCCCAAGTGCTCAGGTGTATAAACCCTGCCAGTTCTGTTCATGCCTTGTGTTGTACATGTTTCTTCCATTTTTGCTTTTCCTTTCCTTCTCGCTTCCACAACATAATCCCATGGTATAGCATCAGACTTGTAAGATGGCGTGGGTGCTACCATCACAATGATGGGTGGGGTTACCTCAACTTCAAACGGTGTTGGTGCGGTTACCTCGACTTCAAGCAGTGCTTGGGTTTGTACCACAATGGGCGTGAGGGTGACTGGAGATGTTTTAGGATCATCCCCCTCCCGAATGAGTCCAATTGACCCTTCCAGATCCCATTCCTCATAGGTCTCTATCACATTCACTCCCTCACCTCTATGATCCTGAAGAGGATTATTACGAATATTGGGTGCGGCTTCTTTTTCCTGTATGACCTTGGTGTCGATCAATGTCTGAATCTTGTTTTTCAGAGTGCGACACTCATCAATGGTATGGCCCTTCATGCCCGAGTGATAGGCACATGTATTCTTTGGGTTAATCCACTGAGAAGCATTTTCCATAGAAACGGTGGGAATGGAAGTGACATAACGAGCAACCATCAGTCTCTCGTACAGTTGGTCTATGGGTTCGGCTATTGGATTGTATTGTCTGGGTAGTCTGTGGTCGAAGTTTGTTCTTGGTTTTTGGTAATTTTGGCGAACAGGTGGTGATGAGTGATAATATGCGGGTTGGGTGTTATAGGCATGGTAGGTGGTGGCAAGTTGTTGATATCTGGGGGGTGAGGGCTGGTATGTGGGTGGAGGTATTTGGTATGTGAGAGGAGACTTAGGTCCTTGGGCCATCATTACAGCACACACTTCTTTGTTCTTAGAGATACCTCCTGACTGCAAAGCTTTATTTGTGGCCTGTAGTGCTTCAAAATGTGTCAC
The DNA here is from genome assembly GCF_000390325.3 of Nicotiana tomentosiformis. Classification (NCBI taxonomy): domain Eukaryota; kingdom Viridiplantae; phylum Streptophyta; class Magnoliopsida; order Solanales; family Solanaceae; genus Nicotiana; species Nicotiana tomentosiformis. The sequence continues at coordinate 38,794,514 of NC_090822.1, forward strand.
CATTCCACTCTTAATTCCTTCTTCTATTCTTTATCCCAGCTTGATGATGTCAGAGCATTTATGGTTTTCAATAACCATCAGCCTTTCATAGTACTGCGGGTCTTGAGCTCTGACGAAGAACTTATTCATTTGTTCTTCTTCAAGCATTGGCCTTACCTTTGCAGCTTCAGATCTCCACTGAGTAGCACACTCGCGGAAAGTTTCTGTTTGTTTTTTGAGATTTTGAATGTAGAAAACATCTGGTGCATTTTCTGTGTTGAACCTGAATCTATCCATGAAATTTGATGCCATGATCACCCAATTAACCCACTTCTTCGGGTTTTTACTGATGTACCAAGACAAAGCATCTCATGTGAGGCTTCTCATGAACAACTTCATACAGATTCGTTCATCTTTGCCCACTCCTAAAAGTTTGTCACAATATGTCCTTAGATGTACCTTCAGATCACCAGTTTCATCAAATATTTCGAACTTGGGAGGTTTGTAACCCTCCGGCAGTTCCACATCTGGTTGAATGCACAAGTCCTCATAATTCAAACCTTCAATGCCCTTACCACCTTCGACACTCTGAACTCTGCTAGTGAGCTTCTTGAGTTCTTTCACAATGTTCTTGATGAGCAGGTCCTTCTCGGTTGATTCCGGTATATATAGGGTTTGTTGTGGGGTGTAGGGTAAAGTTTCCACATATATGGTATTGCTTTGGTGAACTCCAGGAATCTGGGCATAAGGATGGTCATTGGTTCAGTTTTGGGGATCATTAGTAGGTTGTGGCACGTTTTGGGGAGCGTGATAAATGGTGGTTTGCGGGTATTGAGTCGGATGATGGTGGTGTTGTTAAGGAGTAGGTACTGGTGGAGGGTTGTGGTTCTGAGGAGCTGTGGTGTATTGATGTGGTGCGGGTGGATTCGACGGTGGATTTTAGTTCTGCGTGTTTTGGGGTGGTGCCAGATTTTGGGAATTTGTATTTTGTTGGTTGATATCAGGGACGTTTAGGGTAAGGGAAAGATTTGCCAAGTTTCAGACCTGCTCAAGTTCTCCTTGTAGCTCCAAGATTTTTTGTTCCAGGCGTAAGACCAATTCGTTCTATGCCGGAATACTTCGGCCATCTGAAGTTTCAATGTTTTCTGCTATAGTAGCATTGTCTTTTCTGATACCGCTCAAATTATCCATTTTTCCTTTCCCTTTGCTTCTGCCTTTAAGATCACTTAGTGGAGGAGGAGGTGGAGGACCTATGGATCTAGTGTGATATGAAGATGATGCTAGTATGCACGAACCAACCTTGGGGAATGGGAATAATCAAAAGAAAGAAAAACAAACAAATGTAACCAAGTTAGTAGGGATATTTGAAAGAATGCTTGCAGTATTTAAACATGTTCTGTAAAATCATGCAATAATCTACGTCCTAATTGGGGACCTCATTGTGCCAGAGGTAGGCCTAAGCGACACATAAACTCGGAGAAAATTGATGCCAATATTGCGTCATTTCATTAATGTGAAAACGAGCCAAACATTTACTAAATCAACAATAATAATTAAGTTACTAATGGCGTTTAGCCTTGTTACAATCGAAATCTAAACTAAGCTAGAAAATAGTAAAGAACATCATTTTGCTAAATCTATTTGGTCCCTGAGGGACCTTCTCCATGCTTGGCTCTCTTGACTCCGTCAATCAGGTTCCCCAGGTCACGCATATCCAACAATAGGTAAGCCTTAGCTAGATGCCCTCCTTCATTGCCATCATTAATTGCCTCCATGTCCACTTTATGTTATTCCAGATGTCTAACTTCAGACTCAAAAACCCTTTTGCGAAGCCTTCTATACTTGACCTGTGCCTCGGCAGCATCATCAATGATCCTATTTTCCAAATTGACCCCTGGCTTGACGTCTCCCGCTATATCATCTACCAACCATGATGGATAGAAATACACATGACCGGCATGGTACCTGTCTGGCTCGATAGTCTCTCCTTCCACAATGACCTTCTGGTTCCACATATGTTGCGCCTCGAACTTGAAAGAAATGATGTTCCCTTTGAAATCTACCTGTACTGGACCATGTTGGAAACCCGAGGTATGACCTCTTTTCTTCCTTCTTGTCTCATTACCCTTATAGAAGCATAAGGATAAATTCCTCGCAACCCGATCAATAACACATAAGTAGTATCCCTCGACCTGATGATGAACACGTTGCTTGGAAACCACTCAAACATCCAATGTACCTTCTCATCTGTCACATTGCTGAAGAAACGTACCCAACTTACAGCACCTCCGGGCTGTGCAAACCTATCTGAGATGAATGTCATTTTGTTTGGGTGATGGTAAGCTATGTAGTCATTCAACGGTCGTCATAGAAGCTCTTGGCGGTATTCTCCCCTATGAAAGGGATGATGGTGTAGGTTTTCCCCTCGATGCCTTCCATTAAAGTTCTTGCAACCATAGCTAAATGAGTGTGAATCCTTCCCCCTTTCATTGGAAATATCAACAAACCCAAGAAGCAAATAATGATTACATAAACTCAATGGTGCGTCCAACCTAAGGAGGTAATGGCAAGTTCCTCATGATGAAGACGATATGACTTACTGTGCCTGTAACGCTCATAAAGGAATTCAAATGGGATGTATGACTTCTTCAAACAAAGCAACTCATCATTTTTCTTGAAACCTAAAATTTTTAGAAAACTGCGAGGGGTGCGATTCTCTAGAACTAATAACCCTGGACTATCCCATGGCAACTTAGCGAAGCCTCCTATTTCTTCTAGGAGAGGAGTCATTTGTATGTCACCAAAACGGAAGATAGCCCTTTGGTCATCCAAGAACATAGTAGCGGCCTCAATCAATGCCCTATTTGGTCAGATGTCTAGCAAGGATGGCAAATTACCAAGGACCCTTCTCACATGATTCTTGTCACAAGGCACGAGATTTTTCCATCAATCAAGTAGTAGAGGTGGGATGTTTTGGACCATGCCGAACCCGGGGACTTCGTGCTTCATTTTCTACAAGCAAATAGAGGTAGACCTCTCCCCCTCCAAATTCGACCATTTACACAATAATGATCAACATATTGGCACATTTTCTCCAAGTGATGCTCATAACATGGTAGTGTCCATTGGGATAGTAGAAATCCCGCCGGACTTTGGACAAGGCTTATCTTAGCGAGCTATTATGTTAACAATGTCATAACCCATACTAGGTTTAACATGATGCATGTACATTTGATGATGGAGTAAGGTTTCTAGAATGGTCTAGACTGGTAGTCTCAAGTGGACAACTTGAGAGGGAAAGGCATGGGACAACGACTGCACCGCTGATCGACTAGTCTACTGCAAATAAGCCTTTCCGATTTAAAAAGGGTAATTCTGGAAGAGCGTGGACACTCATCAAGTGCCGCTATGTTGATAATTGGAACGAGTGGAGTATGATGTGGAGCATGCTTTATGCAGAGATAATAACACGTTACCAAGTATTTGCGTGATAAATATGTAAAAGCAGCAAATACGATAATATGTTAAAACATGAAAAGCATAAGAAAGAAAGACAAAAGAAGGAGTTAGTTCGTGGAATATATGAGAATATAATAAAGCAAGCAAGGGAGCAGGGACGGGAGAGGCATGGTATAGCAGTCTTTAAACAAATGAAGAGCAGTTAGAGCAAATAAGGGAGAATAGGGAAAGAGATGTGCATGTTATAATATATTTAAGCAAAAAAAGGTGGAGAGGGGAAGGGATGTGCATGTTACAACGGGATTAAACAAGTAAAGGTGAACGGAAAAGGGATGTGCATGTAATAGCAAAATTTAACAAATAAAGATGGAAAAGGTATGTGCATTTTATAACAAAGAAAACAAATCCACATAAGCCAAGTTCATTATGGTAAGAGCCTAAGTATTTCCCTAGTAGAGTTGCCATGCTGTCACGCCCCTATTTTCTCGCAAAAGCGGGCCTTGACGTGCGACAACTCTTTTGAGTGGGAGGTAAAGTGTTAAAGAAGAAAAGAGTCACCACCTAACAATTTTAAGGTGCGTTAGGGAACCTATCATGCAGATAACTCTGTTTGACTAGTCAACACCTCCAAAGATCGGGTAAGGTTTTCTCAAATTACCTCAAAGAGAAGGTGCTAGGCACTCTTCGAGGTCCAAAATTGTGGGTCCCAGCCGAACTTAGGACTATGTGGATTATAGTTAGGCAAGATAAACAAAGAGAGTATGGGTGAAATGAATTTATTAACACAATGAGAAGTAAGGATTACAAGGATATAACTATTAAACCTATATTAGATGATTAAACGAATAAAGAAAAGAAGGGGGGTCCTAGTTGTCCTAAGTTTTTTTTAGCCTAAAGGATCACCCCGTGCAATATAAATAATACTTCGCAACTCCCTTGAGGTAGGGAGTTACTCATATTATTCAGCGGGCATAGACTATCATATCCTGCTACTCGATTACTATGTTAAATTGTTTTTACCTAAGTGCTCTAATTCAATTCTAAGTCGTGCCCTATGCGTGCACTACCCGTCCCATACCTATGGTCCAGGAGGCATTGGACCTCTATTTAGGGTGGTTCTAGACTTAACTTAGGCTGCTAAAAATGATAAAACTAGGCGACATACAAAACAAATTGGACTTCAAATGAGAGCAGTTAAAGGCTAAAGTTAGCCTCCACACTTAGACAACAAATACACGTAAAATAGGTTCTCACATTGAGCATTGGACAGTTTCAGAACTGAAGCCAATTAGAAATCATTAAGCCCTGTAGATATTGTTTCTATGTGACCTTGGATTCATACATGCATATATGACATTACTGCGTCTAGTGGCTTAGACGAGGAAGCAGTAAACCATTTGCTGTTCACGCTGGTTTTAGATACTAGTTTTTGAAAGGTGACATTGTCCTACATACATGATATCTAATAGTGGCATAGTTAAGCAAATGAAAAGAGTTCTGGGAACCCAGCCTTGACAAGGGGATAAATAATATTAAGCGAATGACAGTATCCTATAGGTAAGATCTCTAACAATTGACAATCGAACCTTGATTTTATAACACTTTACCTCTATGAGCAGGTTATCTAGGCGGAGCAATAACAATAACAGTAGCTAATGGATTAGTCAAGGTGATATAGGCATGATTTCTAGGTGAAAATAGAACATAAGCTAGTGAGATCCTATAGGCAGGGTATCTAATGAATATGCTATAATCATATAAATCGAAAGAAAGTTCACTGGCATTTATTTCCCGTATGCTGTCTAGTAGCACATAGCAGTAGAATAAATAGAGGGTTTACATCCGTGCTTTGATGGTAGACAAGTTATGTGTGTGTGTGAGTTTCCTAAAGGCATGATTTCCACCAGTGGAAGTAAAATGGCATATACAGCAAGTCGGATAGCAAGTAAATCACATGAATCATATTGGTATGTTTTCTACCCTTGCATGCAAATATCAGAGTATACTCGTTCCTCAGTTTCATTATCACCCCAATTGTTGATTACATAGTTATTACGGACCCAATGATAAATGTAATTACAAACTATTATACAAGCAATGACAGTAGGCCACAACTGGCCCAAAAGGAAATACCCAGCATTGCCTGGGCCTTCAACAACTCTCACATAGCATACACAGTTTCCCAACAGGGAACTATATTCATCAGCACAACCCAAGAGCCATAGGAGAACTCAAGCCAAACCAAACAACCAGAGATTGACCAATATTACCCAGACATTGAATCACTTAAACCAACCAGTTTACATATTCAGTAGACAATAGGAAAAAAGAACCGAGTGTCAGAGATAGCTCATGTCTCAGTAGTAAAGAGAGTGGCTAAAAGACCCCAAATCCTAGTCTGTCATAGTTCACAAGGGTCTCAAATGGACCCTGAGCAGTGCTCACACTAGGGAGGTCAGTAGTAAGAGTCTTGGTGGCCTTGGCTTTCAGTTGGCCAAGAATGATAGGTTCAAAATAGCACAGGTAACAAATAAGAGGGAGTGGACAGTGGTGAAGGGACAGAAGTTGAGGAAATACACTTATAGTTTAGAAAGAAGACATAGCAAAGTTGAGAACACAGAACAGTTAATCAAAAAGGTCAACAAGATTTAGAAGCAGGTGTAACACTTAGCAAAAATAACACATTGGCAAAAAGCACATTGGGAGCTGGAGGAGAATCAAGTTCCCTGAGATTACAAGATCAACCAGATTATCATACTAAGGTGCATATTACCAAACGAGTCTAAGTAAAGCACTAACTTAAAGGGTTTAAAGCCTAGGGGTCCAAATCATGCTGAATATTTATCACAACACCAGAAAGCAAATATGCCAATTTATCCTTAAGACAAACAGTCTCAAACATTGAAGGAAACACATATTAAGAAAGCCATTCTAAAGGTCCCAAATAATTGCTAAGGATATAGAATCAAGCAAAACCAAGACATGCTGAGTGACACATTACAGATGTGAGGCAGCCATTGCATGAATTCAAAGTAAAGTAGGAAAGCAAATTCATGTCAAACAGTAATGTAGACATTCAGGTACCAATACATTAGGCTAAATGAACTTAAGAAGGTCTAAATTATTCAAGGGAAGCATAATCAAATAACATCTCTCAAAAACTAGAGATTTTAAGTGTAAGACCAAATGCTAAAGAGGTTCAAATCAGAAAACGAGTACAATTCTAGTACAGTTACACATAGAGATAGTCTAAGACCATATTAGGTCATAAAATTCAAAGGCGTGAATATGAAAGGCATGAACACAGAAGAATGAAACCGTAAAGCCAAGGCACTTACCAGTTATCAGTTGAATAAACCAACAACAAGAAAGAACAAATTCCACAGTGCTCTGGATATCAACAGAGAGCAAGAACCCAGATTCTTAGTGCGTCACAGTTCCCAAGTGATTTAAATATACCCCAGGCAGTGCTCGCACCAAGAGAAGTTGAAAATCGAATCCCGGTGGCCTTGGCTTTCAGCCGTCCAAGAATCAGAGTATAGAACAAGAGAATAAGAGAATAATAGAGTAATAGCTTCGATTTTTAGTGAATCCGGGTGATTAAAAGTCCGTTTCAAAGGAGAAAGGGGAGGGGTTTATATAGTAGTAGGAATCAAGCGAACAAACAAGGAAAACAATCAATCAAACATAAATATGGAAAGAAAGTACCACATGCTATCAGTAATGGCACTGGTAAAAGGAAAAGTATAAAATTCCGAACCCTAATTCGATAGAAATCAAGGAATCGACCAAAGGTTTTGGTAAATCGGCTTCATATTGCCTTGCCATGAATGTATATAAACGGAATACCATCTAGATCTTGATGATTGAAGATGATTTTCACATGATTCAGTCCTGGTACTTGCTAAAAATAGGCAAGTACTAAGTGATACCAAAAATCGTGTAAGTAACACGGAGATGAAGCATATATGTAAGGCAAATTGTGGAGAGATTCCATATTAGAAATGGAATTGGGAGATTTAGAAGAGGCAACTACTAGGGTTTGAGAGGGGAAGAGAGAACAAATGGAGGAAAATGGGGTGGCGGTCTTTAGGGAAATGGGGATTAGGGTTAGAGGGTTGGGTAATTAAAAGGGGTTAGTTTATTAGGGGACGTTGATCATTTAAGATCAATGGCCAAGATCGGATAGGGAACGGGTGGGGTCAAGTGAACGGGTCTCTGGCTGGGTTAAATTAGAGGGTTATTTGATTGGGCTGCTGAGGTGAATGGGATGAGTGTTTGGGCCACAATTGGTCCGAAAAGTAGCCTAAAAATTGTGCCAGTTTTTAAATAGGAGATTAAAAGGGAAATAATTTAATAAAATAGTTAAATAAATATATAAAAAAATACTATTTATGCAAATTAATACTTTAAAATAATAGTAGAAAATTATAAAAAATTTAAGATATTATTTTGACCTTGAATAAAAAGACAAATGCAATAAATAATGCAAATATAAACTATTATTGCAAAATTGTGCAAATAGCTAAAAACTACTTTTGTCATTATATAAAATGAAGTAAAAGTATTTGAAACATGTAATATAGGTGCAAATAATAATTTTAGATAATTAAGTCATCACAAAATAATTTGAAGGAGTAATTAATTCATATTCAAGTAATTTAAATGCAAGAAAATCGATTCTAAAGTTCTAACAATTATGGAAAATTATAGAAAATTCTTGTATAGATTTTGTAAACTAAATAATGATGCAAAATGATGTTTATATATATTATTTGAGAAAATATGAGGGAAAAATTGGGTATCAACAGCAGCAATACCCTTCGTGCATTTATCTCATCCTCACCAAATATACGTATAACATTACCAACCAGGTGAAAGAAATACCGATAATAGTGATGACAAGGTAGGAAATACACAAGTAGCAATGATGAACAAGGAAATAGATATGGACAACAGTAATAGACTAGGTAGGAGGCATATGAGTGATGACATCAATTAGGAAAGAAGAACATAATTTCACTTAACTAGAATGGTAGAAGGCATAGATGTAGATATATCAAATAAGAGGGTAAAACATGCTCCTTATAATCTAACAAGTAGAGGCATGAATGGCTAACATGGTAGAAGGCTTATACTAAAGTACAATAAAATAGATACGACATGGATGTAGATATAACAGAGGGAAGGAAGGTATGATTTTTGCAAGTTAAACATATAGAAGGCATGGACAATACAACAACAATCGAGATAGAGGACAAAGACAGAACAACAACGACAAGTCACATAGATAACATATGTGCAATAGTAACAATTCCAGGTAAGGACATGAATGTATACACAAGGAAAAGATATCACAACGTAATGCATATCCCTCGTCCTCGCCTGCAGGGAAACACACTTCGTGCCATGAACTCATGATACATAAAAGCATGGTAATATATATGAAAAGGCACGACATCGTTCTTAGTGTTTTACACTCTCCCTCATATGAAAATATAAATGTGATCAGGATAATATAAATTAAATGGCACAGCATAACCCTTCGTGCTTTTACTCCCAATGAAATGGCACGGCATCACCCTTTGTGCTTTACACTTTTCTTCACATGATAAAATATATGAAATGGCACGGCATCACCCTTCCATGCTTCCCTCACATGATAATATATATATGCAATGGCACGACATCAACCTTTGTGCTTTACACTCTTCCTCACCAAGCATATGTATATCAATGACAAACAAGGCAGGAAGCATAAATAATGTCAAGGAAAGTGGTTAATCGAATATTCCAAATGAACCCCAATCACAACTTTCAAGCCAACAATAGTTCAATAAACCCTCAAGAACCTTATTGTTCAAGTATTTCAACAAATCTCAATAATGATATACAACACGAGTATAAAATCTAATATATCAAGAATAACGGTCGTAGCAATGTATTAGGGATTAAGCATAATGATGACCGAATAGACACATCAATGTTTCTCAAAATTCCGTCAAATTTTAATCAAGTTATAATAATCTAAATCTTGGTTTCTAACATTTAATTACATATTCTTAGTGATCTAGAATTCAAGTAAGACATGAAGCAAGAAGGTCGTAATTCTACAAGGCACAATTTATAGTATAATTTACCCCTGAGCATGATTAACCCTGGCACATGCATATATGTATCACCCCCGCATGTAGCAAATAATGTCAATTAGTAAGGAAAATTTCCTAAACAAAGTTAGGCAAGATACTTACCTCAAACGAGCCAAATCGATAACCTAGAAGCGCCATCCCGCTCAAATCATCCTCCGAACGTCTCGAAACTAGCCAAAAGCAACTCAAAGGCATCAAATAATACCTATGGAAACAATTCCAAATGATAAAGGTTAAATCTCTAATCAAAATCCCGAAGTCAACTAAAAAGTCAAACCAAGGCACGCACCTCGGAACCCGACAAAACTCGCAAAATCCGATAACTCATTCAATTACGAGTCCAACCATACTAATTTCACTCAAATATGACTCCGAATCGATGTTGAAAACTCAAAAAATTCACTTTGGAAAAGTTTACGCAAAACCCCCCCAATTTCTCTTTTGAAACCCTGGATCAAATACCAAAAATGAAAATAGCTTCATGATATAAAATAAATAATGAGTAGAGTTCACTTACCCCAATCCACATGGTGAAAATTTCTATAAGCATCGCCTAAATTCGAGCTCCATAGCTCCAAATATGTAAAAATGGCCGAATCCCCCGAAATAGAGTACTTTATAATCACTGGACGAATCAATGAATCTTGATCGCGAAGAAGAAAATGCTCTGTCCCTGAAAATATACTACACGATCGCGAACAAACATCAGCGATTGCGATAGACAACCAACACTACCTCCACATATACCCTAGATGATCGCATAACTACCCATGCGAACGCGAAGAAGAACAGCCTCTGCCCAGCTCAGTCCAAAACACTATGCGAACGCGTGCACCCTTGCACGAATGCGATGAGGACCAGCCCACTTCTTATGCGAACGCGTGCATACTCTTGCAAATGCAGAGAGAAAATTTTCACAGCAGACCACACCTTACACGATCGCGGCCAAGCCTTCGTGATCGCGAAGAACGCCAGAAGCAACAGGTAACAACAGAAACTAGCAAATCAAAAGCCATTCGAAATCATCCGAACTATGTCCGAAACTCACCCGGGCCACCCGCCCGTCAGAATATACCAACAAGACCCATAACATAATATGGACCTACTCGAGGCCTCAAATCAATATACCAACATCGAAACAACGAATCACACCTCCAATCAAAATTAATGAACTTAGAACTTTCAACATCCAAAACTCCCGCCGAACATCTCAAATCAACTCGGAATATCCTCAAATTTTGCACACAAGTTCCAGATTATATACCAAAGCTTCTCCAGAGTCCGGAACTAAAATCCAAATTCGATATCCTCAAAGTCAACTTCCGGTCAAACTTATGAACTTTCCAAAACTTCAAATTTCCAACTTTCGCCAATTAGTGCCGAATCCTTCTAGAAATTTCCAAATGCAAATTTGGGCATACGCCCGAGTCCAAAATCACCATCCGGGACTAACTGAACCATCAAAACTCCAATCCGAGGTCAAAATGCTAAAAAGTCAAACTTGGTCAACTCTTCGAACTTAAAGATTCAATCATGAAGTTCATTCTTCCAAATCAACTATGAATAACCTGAAATCAAAAACGATGATTCACACAAGTCATAATACATTATGCGGAGATACTCGTACCCTCAAACTACCGAGCAAAGTGCAAATGCTCAAAACGACCCGCCGGATCGTTACATTCTCCCCCACTTAAACATACGTTCGTCCTCGAACGTGTCGAGAGTCGTCCAAAAGACATCAAACAGCCGTGTAACCATACCATGCACATACTCGGGGGTGATCCCATGTCACTCTAACTCATATAAGCCCGACGGTACAACATAACTGAAGATCCTTAATTCAACCTTAGCCCGTAAGCCTTAGAACCCAAATTTCCAACATCCGAAATTCCTTACAAGGCCCGAATCTCGCATCTACACGTTGTATAAGTCTGAACAAGCTGTAATTAGTCATAACTATAACCCAAGATATAATCACATGATATACCCCATCACTCAGATACTCACAGCAGTAACTGCTGACCACCATGGCTGACCAAAAGCAAATTCGATACCGGTAGTAAACCACATATCAACCTTGTTCAAAACCTTCATACACTGCCAATGATGAAAGAAACACGCATAATCTCTTAACCACTCATCTGATCAATAAGCCAAGAAGCTCACTCGTCCGACCAGGTCCATTTCCTAAATCCTCAGCAGAAATATAGTATCATTCTTCCAAACATTCCGTATCCCAATACGATAGTGCAAATCTCAGGTCTAGAAACCTCATCTCAGCCAATACAAGCAGCCCAACCGACAAGTCTCAAACAAAACCATATGGAGCCCCACACAATGCGGTTCCATACACTTAACAAGTAATAATTCAGACATGATAAATAATGGTAGGAAAGTTAAATAAGAAGGCTAGTAAGTCAATTAAGCAGTTGGGGCCATTGTAACATTTTCCTATGATCTATTTTCTACAAGGTTAAAGCAAAATACATGAAATAATCATAAAGAGTTACATTTCATCAAAGTACCGTTACGGTGCGCAACCCGATCCCATCATATAAATCCACATAGGGTACCCATCGAGCCATAATACTAGGGCTCACTGATCACACGTGCGTCGACATGAGTGCACCAATATAACTGTGGGAAGATGATTAGGCACACAATAATAAGAAAGACAAGCACAACTATGGTGCAATAAGCAAGTCAACATCACGAGGGCCATCTCACCCATAATGCCATAAGGTCTCAACGGAATTACAATATGCGTGCGAAGAATCATGTAACCCACACAACCCGTCATAACATAAGAGAGAAACAGACCAAGGTGCGAATAATATCCATTCCGCCCGATGATATACCTGTGGTAATAGCTGCGCAGGAGAAAGCAAATCTGATCCAATACAAGATACACATTCTCATTAGGCTCACAAATACTCCCCAAACCAAATTCATATCATTCCCAAATAGGTAAATAACATTCCAAAAGATCATAGCAACCTTTCTATAACACAAACCATCAATCACTCAATCCTCAATATTTCTTCACAATTCGCAATCAAGGAATAGTCTACCAACGAGAACATCTAGTCTCCAAACCTCATATATACCAAAATATCCATATCCGAACTCAACATCGCTACTCAAATAGCTGATACGTCACTCATACTCCATCATCTTACAGAAAAATACCCACAAGTCAAAACACAATGGACCTGCCAGCAGGCAAACTCTCCTCCGGCGGAAACAAATAGTGCCAGCATAATCTTAAACACCCGAAATTGACTGTGACATCAAGAACTCATATGCTTCCCTCCAAAACTAAACCGCAACCTTGTACATGCAAATTTTCAACCCCACACGGCGCATCACCTCTAACATGCTAACTCGTGACACTACAAATATTTCATAATCAACTCTGAACCATGAGCAAATTGAACATATCATCAACAGCGAACCTTTCATTTAACTCAATCCAGGAGAACATCACCACACACAATATAACTTCTATACCTATAAAAAACATCAACTCCGGTCGTGGTCATTACCACGATGAATTCTTCAAAACTCATTAACACATAATTAAGTCATTAGTACCGATCGCCTCTAACTCAACCGAGTCACACAGACTGCCAACCCAAAAGTAACTCAATACAGTATGCTCGCTCTGAAGGAACCTTCTATGAATTCAAAGTTGTTTCTTGCATCTCTCCAATATTTCCATGTAGATTCATTCTTGACATAGAACTACCGCAGATCCGATCATCATTCGCAACCGATCTCAACCCTACCCATACAAAAATTCATAAGTCTTTAAATGCCACATAATACGTGGAACTCGTTAGAACCTTCTCGATTACTACTCACCTTACTCTGATCTCCAGTACACAGCTAATACGCATCGAGCAACCCGTGCTTCACCGGCACATGACTATTAGAAGAAACAACTAAGCAATCCCTCGGCCCAGACACTTATACAACGCACGATCCTACAATTTGATCGTAATTATCAGACTCCCCCACTTAGCCCGAATCCATAGAACACATCATTGGCAATCTAAAGTACCATATCTTCATAGCTGCCCCGATTTCGCACGGCTATTAGCTGAATAATGTCATGCAATAATTGTCATAGAACACTCTGAAGACTCTGCCAAGCACTGACCAATCCTTGCAATAGTCAAGAAAACTTCCCCAAATTCTTTGAAACGATCATATATGAATTCCACCGAATGGAAACCTCATACGAAACAAATGATCCAAACTCATCACGCTTGAGATAGCCCACCGACTATACTCAAATCGACACCTTACCATGAACCTACCTTAATTACAATAGCTAGGCCACCAGCCAGTCTTCCCAAGTCTGTGCTTACCAACCAGATATAAAAACCCGCCTCGTACCACAAATGAACAACCGAAAGATTTAACATTGCATATGCTCCCGAGACTAGACAGCACATCGCGATTATAATCAAGCATCCATAGCCCTTCGTAATCCATTCGCAGCATCATAGATCGTTGGCGCATAGCGAATACTGAGTGCGCCACATTATATATGAACGAATAGAAAGAATAAAAATTGTAGGTTTCAAGTTGAAACAAGGCTGCACGATAAGGAAAGAAGAAAGAGAAATTTTTCTAAATGCCCTGTAGCCCCTTGAAGATAGGTATGGACGTCATCATACCGATCTGCAAGACTCCACTAGATACTTACTCATGACTCGTAGAACCTGCGAACCTAGTGCTATGATACCAACTTCTCATGACCCAAACTCTACTAGTCGTGATGGCACCTAACCAGACCCGTTAGGACATACAATTAATAGTTGACATAATTATAATAAAATAAATGTGATCAACAAACGATATGACTGGATTACATACAACATGCCAAGGACCGGTAGTGTGAGAAATATACTCAAGACATCAAATCAAATGGCATGGCAACACCCTTCGTGCATTTATCTCATCCTCACAAAATATACGTATAACAGTACCAACCAAATGAAAGAAATGTCGATAACAGTAATGACAAGGTAGGAAATACACAAGTAGCAATGATGAACAAGGCAGTACATATGGACAACAATAATAGACTAGGTACGAGGCATAGGAGTGATGACATCAATTAGGAAAGAAGAACATAATTTCACCTAACTAGCATGGTAGAAGGCATAAATGTAGATATAACAAATAAGAGGGGAAAACATGATCTTTATAATCTAACAAGTAGAGGCATGAATGGATAACATTGTAGAAGGCTTATACTAAAGTGCAACTAAATAGATACGACATGGATGTAGATATAACAGCGGGAAGGAAGGTATGATCTTTGCAAGTTAAACATATAAAAGGCATGGACAACACAACAACAATCGAGATAGCGGACAAAGACAGAAAAACAATGACAAGTCACGTAGATAACATAGGTGCAACAGTAACAATTCCAGGTAACAGTATGAATGTATACACAAGGAAAAGATATCACAATGTAATGCGTGTCCCTCGTCCTCGCCTGCACGGAAACACACTTCGTGCCATGAACTCATGATAACATAGAAGCATGATAATATAAATTAAATGGCACGACATCTTCCTTCGTGCTTTACACTCTCCCTCATATGATAATACAAATCTGATCACGATAATATAAATGAAATGGCACGGCATCACCCTTTGTGCTTTTAATCTCAAATTAAATGGCATGACATCACTCTTCGTGCTTTACACTTTTCTTCACATGATAAAATATATGAAATGGCACGGCATCACCCTTCATTCTTTACACTCTCCCTCACATGATAATATATATATGCAATGGAATGGCATCACCCTTTGTGCTTTACACTTTTCCTTATCAATCATATGTATATGAATGACAAACAAGGTAGGAAGGATAAATAACGTCAAGGAGAGTGTTTAAACGAATATTCAAAATGAACCCCAATCATAACTTTCATGCCAACAATAGTTCAATAAATCCTCATGAAGACAAGAAGCAAGAAGGTCACGTAATTCTACAAGGCGCAATTTATAGTATAGTTTACCCCCGAGCATGATTAACCCTAGCACATGCATATATGCTCATCACCTCATATATGTATCACCCTCATATGTATAAAACAATGTCAATTAGTAGGAAAAATTCCCTCAGCAACGTTAGGCAATACACTTACCTCAAACGAGCCAAATTGATACCCTAGAAGTGCCACCCCGCTCAAATCATCCTGCGAAAGGCTCAAAACTAGCCAAAACAATTCAAAGGCATCAAATAATACCACATAAAATAATTCCAAATGATAAAGGTCGATTCTCTAATCAAAATCTCGAAGTCAACTAAAAAGTCAAACCCGGGCTCGCACCTCAGAACCGACAAAACTCATAAAATCCGACAACCCTTCAATTACGAGTCCAACCATACTAATTTCACTCAAATATGACTCTGAATCAATGTTGAAAACTCAAAAAATTCACTTTAGGAAAGTTTAGACAAAACCCCCAAATTTCTCTTTTGAAATCCTCGATCAAATGCCAAAAACGAAGAACGATTCATGATATAAAATCAAAAATGAGTAGAGAACTCTTACCTCAATCCACATGGTGAAAATTGCTTCAAGAATCGCCTCAATCTGAGCTCCATAGCTCGAAATATGTAAAAATGGTTGAAACGCCAGAAATAGAGTACTTTATAATCACTGGATGAGTCAATGAACTGCGATCGCGGAAATACCCTCGCGATCGCGAAGAAAAACATGCACTCCCCTTGAATATATACAATGCGATCGCGTACAAACCTCAGTGATCGCGATAGACAACCAACATGCCTCCACATATACCCTACGTGATCGGGTAACTACCCATGCGAACACGAAGAAGAACAACCTTTGCCCGGCTCAGTCCAAACCACTACCCGAATTTTGAACTTTCAACTTCCAAAACTCGCGTCGAAACATATCAAATCAACTTGAAATATCCTCAAATTTTTCACACAAGTTCCAGATGACATAACAAAGCAATTACAACTAGCAGAACTAAAATCTAAATTTGATAGTCTCAAAGTCAGCTTCCGATCAAACTTATGAACTTTCCAAACTTTCAAATTTCGAACTTTCGCCAATTAGTGTCGAATCCTTCTAGAAATATCCAAATACAAATCCGGGCATACAACCGAGTCCAAAATTACCATCCAGACCTAACGGAACCATCAAAACTCCAATCCGAGGTCAAGTGCTAAAAAGTAAAACTTGGTCAACTCTTCCAACTTAAAACTTCAATCATGAAGTTCATTCTTCCAAATCGATTTCGAATAACCTGAAAACCAAAATCGACGATTCACACAAGTCATAATACATCATGCAGAGATTTTCATGCCCTCAAACTACCAAACAAAGTGCAAATGCTCAACATGCCCGGTCGGGTCGCTACAGTTCAGGGTCAAAATAATTTTTTATATATTTATAATCTTCAACTATTATTTAAAAAATATGAAGTTTCATAAATAGTATTTTTATATTTATTTAGCTATTTTATTAAATCATTGTTTCCTTAATTTTTTTCTTTTTTAAAATCTGGCCAAAACAGGCCAATGTCTCAGACTCAATCCACCAGCCCACATTCCAAGAAAGCCCAAACCTTAGCCTATCTGCCTTAACCCCAACCAAATGACCCCATTAACCCAACCCGGAAGCGACCCTTTTATTTGACCCGTTCCGCTTCTCCTCTAATTCTGACCATTGCTCTCAAATGATCAATGACCCACAACTATTCTCCCATTTTTAAGTACACCTACCCAAACCCTAAACACCATTCCCCCAAAACTAGCCGCCTTTGCATTCTCCCTACTCCTCTGTTGTTCTTTACAAACCCTAGCCGCTATATCTCTAACTCATCTCCAAATTCGGCCCTAAAATGAAATCAATCATTGATTCACTTACCTATTTTGTGCTACTTTGCTATTGTGCATACGTCTGTGGTATTACTTAGTTGGTGCCCCATTCTTGGAAAGAGCAACCTTTCAAAGTGAGTCCCGCTTGACTTTGCTCTTCGAGGATTCAGATGGTATTTCATCTATATACACCTGAAAGGAGGCGATTCCTGCACTCCTAGTTTGATTTGCAGTTGGTTGGACCCAACTGGGGTTTGAATTTTGATTTCTCCTTTACCGGTTCTATTATTGGTTGCATGTGATATTTTATTTCCTTATTTATTCTTGATTGATTGTTTTCCATGTTTGTTCGTTCCATTTTTTCTACTATATAAACCCCCTTTCCTAGTTCCCCATCTAAGTCTGGACGACCATCGCTTTACTACTATTACTACCACTACTCTCTCACTCTCACTCATTCTACATTATTCTTAGACTTTATTTTTGGCCGGCTAAAAGCCAAGGCTACCAGAATCTGAGTATTAGACCTCTCTTAGTGTGATCACTATTCTGGGTTCATCTGAGACCCTTGGGAACTCTAACTCACTGAGAATTTTGGGGTTTCTGTTGTTCCCTCCTTGCTACTGATAAGAAAGCTGTTGGCTCTTAATTTCTACCTTATTAGCTGGTTAATTTTGCAAATTAGTGAGTAATGAGACTTTTGCAATTCTATTCTCTTTTGCTTGTGTTCATGTCATTAATATGATATTGTTTTCCTCTGTTCATATTCATGTTTGCCCTAGCATTATCCTGTACCCCTGTGCTTTTCTAGCATCTAAACCTGCTCGAATTCTGAGCTTCGATGCATGCCTGTTATATATGTGCAATTTGAATGATTTTTGATTACCTTCAGCCTGCTCTACTATTTTGATTACCTATTGGTCTTCAAGAGCCCTTTATCATGCCTTGCCTTGGATTCTTGCATTCTTAAGGAGATTATATCCTGCCCATAATTTGCTTGAGTGAATTTCTTTCTGATGAATCCTGCATGCATGTTTTATTGTTTTCCTGCTTACATGAGCCTTATATGCCAATTACTGTCTTAGTGTTTTAGACAAACATGTTTCTCCCTTATGTTGTGTTTGTCCAATCTTGCACTCTATATTATTGCCTAAAACTTCTAATTGATTCTCCATATACTTAGCTTATTCAATCATGCATAGTTAACTGGCATAAGCTCTGGGGTCTGCTTGTTTCTTTTAACCTTAAGTCGATGTGTATGCCTACCATGAATTCTTTAGACCTTGGAATCTTTGTGTTATACTCAGAATGTTAGGCTACCTGTTGACTGTCATAGATCATGCCTGCTAGCCTGTTTATTATGTGCATTAGGATCTCATGAGAAAATTGCTATCCCCCTAACTATGACTCTATCAAAACTTGCATGATTAATACCTCCTAGGTCTGTAGTTCCTTTTAGACTAATTCTGGTTCATGCTTTACTCTAAACTTGTTGTTCTGGAAAACTTAGCATGTATTTATGCTTATCCTATTAACCTAAGTGACATGCCTGTCCAACTCTGTTAATGTTGCGCATGATATACTCTTTCACTTTGTTATGAATCTATGTTGTTAGTTGTTCATGTTAGATTCACCATGTGGAGACTAAGTTCTACTAGTTCTCCTAGTTTCATGTTTAAGTCCTTTTTTGACTAATCCTGTCACCATGTCTTCTAAAATGCAAGTGGCAATATGATTAATGTCATGTAATCCTGTCCCTATAAGGTATTGTCTCAAGGCTGTTTAATTGATTGCTATGTATGGTTTGTTAACTTATATGGTTAACTGGTTAATCTGTAATTGGTGGGTTTGGTATGAGTTCATGTGTGGCCCTAGGCTGTGCAAATGGACACACTCTCCTGTTTGACATGCGTTTTGATCTAGGTCTACTATTCGAGTGAAAATGAACCTGTGTAAGGCACAGGCAGCGCTGGGTTATTTTTTATTTGGGCCTGCTCTTGGTCCATCAGGTGTTTGATGTGTAATATTTATACTCATATTCGTTATTTTGGGCATGTAATAATTTGTAAACGAGATAGTTGGGGAATTATTGGAATGGGGAACATATATCCTTTAATATTCATATGAACGGGTAGAGAGCATGCCTATATGGGTTTACATGTTTTGTTTGCTTCTTTTTTCTGCATGCTCCTATTCTACAAACTCATAGAAATCATGCATATAGGAATCATGCACACCTCACTTGTACACTGTTCAAGCATGGTAGTCCAAGTATTTGCCATACTTATTTCTATGTCACTACTGTGCATTTAGACAACATGCCTATTGGATGTAATAACAAATTCTTTGTTAATCTAGATACCATGCCTATAGGATTCCTACTAATCAATCGATCAATCGCTTCTATTGGTTTTAGTATACTGCCCATCTAGCTATCATGACTATAGGATCTTAATCAACTAATCAATTATTTTTGTTGCTTTATTGTATTGCCACACTTAGATGACATGCCTATAGGGATAAAATATCATAAAATCAATTTCAATTAACAAATACTAGAAATTCAGCTTATAGGACACTGTCACCTACCTAAGAAGGATGTCTAAAAAAATTCAGCACTGGTAATTCGTATTTCTGGATCATTCACTGCCTCATTGCGCAACAATTAGGGATCATGCCTATAGGACTTGCAATGCTTCTAATCTGCCTATGAGTTAGTATAAAGATGCAATACCACTTGTACAATACAGCAAATCGGAGTCACATATGCCTATAGGATTTAACGACTCTAATGCATCTAAAACTGTCTATTGTTGAATCTGCATGCGTGTAATTTGTTGTTTATGTGTGGAGGTTAACTTGAGCCTTTATGGCATTTATGTGTAGTCCTATATGTTTTGAATGCGTGCTAGTTTTTATCAGTTTTGAGCATCCTAAGCAGAGCCTAGAACGACCTAATAGTAGGTCTAAAGCCTCCTGGACCATAGGCATGGGACTGATAATGCATGCATAGGAGACGACCTAGAATTGAATTAAAGCGCCTTTAGGTAAATAACTTTAACAAAGTAATCGGGTAGCAAGAGATGATAGTTTATTCCCGCCGAATAATATGAGCAACCCATACCTCAAGGGAGTTGCGAAGTATTATTTATGTTACACGGGGTGATCCTTTAGGCTAAAAAACATAGGACCCCCTCCCCCTTTTTTCTTTATATGTTTGTTGTTCACACTTAGTTATCAAATATAGACTAATCAAGTTGTACTGTATAACTTCTAATTACATGTAATGATTATCTATATAGTCTAATTATTGCCTAGTTTTCTTTGCACGTGTTCATAATAAAACCCTAAAATTCCATGTCTTCCCTCACTTATATGATCGCTTACGACAATTATAATCCAATAATCTCACATAGCATAAATTTCGACCAAGACCTACAGTTGTGGACTTCAAAGAGTGCCTAACACCTTTTCTTTGAGGTAATTGGAGCCCTTACCCGATCTTTGGTGATGCAGACTAGTCAAATCAAAGTTATTTGCAAATAGGTGCCCTAAAGCACCTTAAAAATCGTTAGGTGGTGACCATTCTCTTTTAATACCCATTTAAAAGAGTTGTCACCCGTCGAAACCCACTTTCACGAGAAAACAGAGCGCGACAGCATGTCGACTCTGATGGAGATTTACACTTAGGCTCTTAACATAACAAAGTTGACTTATGTGGATTAACAAATATATTTGATGACATGTACGTCCCTTCCCATATCTTCACCTTATTTATTATATTTTCTATGACATGTACATCCATTCCCTTATCTTCCTTTATTTGTTTAATTTTCTATGACATGTATATCCCCTCCCTTGCTTCCCTTTATTTGCCATGGCATGTACGTCCTCTTCCCATTTTCTTCATCTTGTCGAAGACTGTTATATCATGACTCTCCCATCCCTATTTCCCTATTTTTTCCATTACGTTCTCGCACATTTTCATGAGTTAAAACTGACTTCCCTCTTTTGTCTTTCCTTTTATTTTCTTTCTCTTGTCCATCTTTATTACTTACTATCTTTATACAGTTTTATCATGAAAATACTTGACAACATGTTACTATTTCTACATAAAGCATGCTCCACATCATACTCCACTCGTGCTTATTATTAATATAGCGGCGCTTGATGAGTGTCCGCGCTTTCCTAAAAAATACCCTTTTAAACTGGAAAGGCTTATTTGCGGTAGATTAGTCGATCAGTGGTGCAGTCGACAATCCCATGCCTTTCCCTCTCAAGTTGTCCACGTGAGAGTACCAGTCTAGACCTTTCTAGAAAACTGCACTTTGATTTGAAATATACATGCATCATGCTGAACCTAGTACAAATTAAGACGTCATTGGCGTAACAACATGTTTAGATGATCCTTGTTCAAAGCCCAACAGGATTTCTATAATCCCAAAGGATGCCATCATACTATGTGCATTACTTGGAGAAAACATGCCAACATGTTGATCATTATTGCGTAAATAGCCAAATTTGGAGGGGGAAAGAGCAAATTTTATTTTTTGCAGAAAATAAAACACGAAATCCCCAGGATTGGTATGGTCCAGAATATCTCGCCTTTGCTAATTGACTGGTGGAATGACCTTATGCCCTGTGATAGAAATCATATGAGAAGGGTATTGGGTAACCTGTCTTCTTTGCTGAACATTCAACCAAATAGGGAACTAATCGAGGCTGCTACCATGTTTTGGGGTGAGAAGAGAACCATTTTTCAATTTGGCAATATATAAATGACTCCTCTCATGGATGAAATGGGAGGTTTTGCCAAGTTACCATGGGATAATCCAGGACTATTGGTTCCAGTGAATCGCACTCCACATGGTTTTTTGAAAATGTTGGGTTTTAAGAAGAATGATGAACTGGTATGTCTGAAGAAATCATACATCCCCTTTGAATTTTTCTATGAGCGTTATGGGCATAGCAAATCATATCGCCTTCATCATGAGGAGCTAGCCATTATTTATTTGGGATGGGTGCACTGTCGGGTTTATGTTTTCATAGTCTGTTTCTTGGGTATGTTGATCTTTCCGATGCAAGGGCGAAGAATTCACACTCGCTTAGCCATGGCCGCCAGGACCTTAATGGAGGGTATCGATGGGAAGAATTACACTATCATACCAATGATTCTAGCTGAGATGTTCCGTGCTTTGGATCGGTGCAAGCATGGGTCCGGGCACTTTGAGAGTTGTAATCTCTTGCTACAAGTTTGGCTACTGGAACACTTTTAAAGGGGTGAGTATCGCCAGGAGTTTCTGCGTAGGCCAATGAATGACTACATAGCCAGTGATCATCCAAAGAAGATGACGTTCATTCCAGACAGGTTTGCAAAGCCTGGAAATACTGTAGGCTGGGTGTGTTTCTTCAGCAATCTGACAGATGAGCAAGTGCATTGGATGTTTGAATGGTTTTCTAGTAGTGAGTTCATTATCATATCCAAAGGAACTACTCACTTAGTATTGATTGGGCCGTGAGGCATCTACCCTTACATTCCTATAAGGGTAATAAGGCAAGCTGGAAGGAAACAAGTCATACCTGGGGTTTCCAACATGGTTCAGTATAAGGCAAATTTTAAAGGGGATTCCATCACATTCAAGTTCGAAGTGCAACACATGTGGAACCAAAAGATCATCGTGGAAGGAGAAACCACTGAACCAGACAGGTATCATGCCAGTCATATGTACTACTATCTCTCGTGGTTGGAGAATGACATAGATGGGGACGTCAAACTGGGAGTCAATCTTAAATATAGGATCATAGATGAGGTGGCTGAAGCACAGGTGAAATATAAGAGGCTACACAAAAGGGTGTTCGAGTCCGAAGTTAAGCATCTACAACAACATAAAGTGAACATGGAGGTGATAAGGGGATGGAAGGGATTTTCCAATAAGTAGATAGAGAGGTTAGAGTATCTAGAGCAAAGATTGATAGATCTAGAAGGGAGGATGAGAAAGAGGCTTTAGGATTGTCAAGGCATGGACGATGATGTAAGGGGGAAGTTGGCAAAAGCTTACCTGCTACCGGACATGCGCGATTCAGGAAATATGATTGATGGGGTCACGAGAGCCAAGCATGGAGATGGTCCTTCAGGGACCAAGTAGACTAGGAATAATATTCTTTATTGCTTTGTAGATTAGATTAGACTTCGATGTTATAAGGCTTGATTATAAGGCTTGATGCTATTAGTGACTTTATAATTATTATTGTTGATTTAGTGGAAGATTGATTTGGGATTATTTTCGCACTAATGAAATGAGGCAAACATTTGCATGAATTTTCTCCAAGTCTATTTGTCGCTTAGGGCTACCTCGGGCACAATGAGGTCCCCAAAATTAGGACGTGAATTGTTGCGTGACGTTATGTGATACGTGTTTAAATATTGCAAACACCCTTTTACTTCGTCTTACTGACTTGGTTACATTTTATTTTTCTTTCTTTTGATTATTCCCATTCCCAAAGGTTGGTTCGTGCATACTATCATCATCAGCATACCAAACCAGATCCATAGGTCCTCCACTTAGAGACCCGAAAAGTAAAGGCAAATGAAAAGGGAAGATGGATGATTTAAGTGGTATTCAAAAAGACAATGCTACCGTGGCAGAGAATGTTGAAACCTCAGACGGGAGAGGTACGCCAAGACAGAATGAGTTGGTCATAATTTGGAGCAAAACATCCTGGAGTTGCAGGGTGAGCTTGAGCATGCCCGAAATCTGGCAAACCTCTCTCTTACCCCAAATGTTCCTGACATCAACCAGCAAAACACAACCACTCAGAACCAATCACCACAACAAAACACACAAAACTAGAATCCACCACCCATAGCTCTGAATCCTCCTGCACCGCACCAGTATCACAATCCTGCAGCTCCCCAAATCTTAACCCATCACCAGTGCAAACCCCTCAACAACACCACCATTACCCGACCCAATATAGGCAAATCACCACTTATCACACTCCTCAAAATGCAACCCAACCTACTTGTGACCCCCTTCAAACCTTAATCAACGATCACCCATATACCCAAGTTCTAGGAGCTCATCAAGGCAACCCGATATACGTAGAAACCTTACCCCATTCCCCGCAACAAACCTTATACATACCTGAGCCAACAAGGAAGGACCTTCTCATTTGGAACATGACAGAAGAACTCAAGAAATTGACAAGGAGATTCCAGAGTGTCGAAGGCGGGAAAGGTGTTGAAGATTTTAACTACGAAGATTTGTGTATCCAGCCAGATGTAGAACTGTCGGAGGTTTACAAACATCCCAAGTTTGAGATGTTTGATGGCACTGGTGGTCCCAAGGTGCATATGAGAACCAACTGCGACAAGCTTGTAGGAGCGGGTAAGAACGAACAAATCCGCATAAAACTGTTCATGCGAAGTCTTACAGGAGACGCATTATCTTGGTATATCAGTCAGAATATGAAGAAGTGGGCAAATTAGGTAAGCATGGCATCAGATGTCATTGATAGATTCAGGTTCAATACAGAGAACGCGCCATCTTTTTCTATTTTCAAAATCTGCAAAAAAAGCCGATAGAAACCTTCCGCGAGTATGCTCCTCGTTGGAGATCAGAAGCCGCCAAGGTAAGGCCACCACTTGAAGAATAACAGATGAACAAGTTCTTGTTTAGAGATCAAGATATGTAGTACTATGAAAGGCTGATGGTTATTGAGAATCACAAGTTCTTAGACATCATCAAGTTAGGAGAAAGGATAGAAGAAGGAATCGAGAGCGGGATGGTGACCAATTTACAGGCACTGCAAGCCACAAATAATGCCTTGCAATCAGGAGGTATTTTGAAGAAGAAGGAAGTGGGTGCCTTGATATTAGCCCAGGGCTCTAAGTCTCTTCTTAGATATCAAACACTTCCACCCATATATCAACCCTCACCTCCAAAATACCAATACCCCGCCACCACCTACCATACATATAACACCCAACCCACATATTATAATTCACCTCCACCCGCCCACCAAAACTACCCAAAACCACGACCAAACGTTGACC
This sequence comes from Nicotiana tomentosiformis, assembly GCF_000390325.3. NCBI lineage: Eukaryota > Viridiplantae > Streptophyta > Magnoliopsida > Solanales > Solanaceae > Nicotiana > Nicotiana tomentosiformis. The sequence goes on from NC_090822.1 coordinate 38,820,045, forward strand.
GTGGAGCTCCTAGAAAATACACCCCAATCGATAAACCCATAGCCCAACTGTATGAGAGACTAAAGGCCGCTGGTTATGTCACCCCTATTCCTACTATTTCTATTAAGAACCCTTCCCAGTGGGTTAATACCAACAAAACGTGTGCCTATCACTCAGGCATGAAAGGTCATACCATTGAAGAATGCTGAATGTTAAAGGATAAGATTCAGACGCTGATCGACACCAAGGTTATACATGCGACGGAAGTCGCACAAAATATCTGTAATAACCCTCTCCTAGATTATAGGGTCGAGGGAGTTAACGTGATAGAAACTGATGAGGAATGGGATCAGGAGGGATCCATTAGACTTATTCGAGAGCGGAATACTAACAAGACATATCCTGTCCCCCTCTCATTGATTGTGGTACAAACCCAGGCACCATTTGAGGTCGAGGTAACTACGCCCTTCACCGTGACACTAGCTCCCACACCATCTTATAAGTCCGATGCTGTCCCATGGGATTATGTAGTAGAGGAAAGAAGAAAGGGAAAAGCCAAGATGGAAGAGACAGATGTTGCGCAAGGTATGACTAGAACCGGTAGAGTTTACACACCTGAGAATCTTGGAGGAACAAGCAAAGAAGTTGCATCTAAGCCACCTATCACTGAAACGAGCACTGATGATCTTTGGTGGAAGGTACAAGCATGAGAATATTCTTTTGTTGATCACCTAAATAAGACTCCCGCACAGATATTCATTTTGTCACTGCAACAACATTCATACGCAAACAAGAATGCCTTGATGAAAGTATTAAGCAAAGCATATGTACAAGCCGATATCACTAGCGGAGAGATGGCTAAAATGGTCGGACAGGTGGTGGAGAGTCACAAAATTACTTTCCACGAAGACGAGTTACCGCCAGAAGGGTTGGGCCACAACAAAGCATTGCACATCACTGTGCAATTTGAAGACAAGTTCATTGCCAGGGTCATGATAGATGGAGGTTCGAGCTTGAACATATGCCCGTTGACCACTCTGAAAAGATTAGGTAAAGTCCTGCATGAGATACAGATGAGAAGCATGAATGTGAAAGGATTCAATATATCTCAGAGAGCCACTATCAGAGAAATCAACCTTAATCTAATGATGGACCCGACCTAGTTTGATGTCGAATTCCATGTGTTAGACATATCTGCCACTTACAACATGTTGCTGGGATGACCATGGATATATGTAGCTGGGGCACTTGCTTCCACTCTGCACCAGATTGTGAAGTGCGAGTGGAATCATCAGGAGGTGATCATTCATGGAGATGGAAGCAACCCTATTTACACCAACTAGACCGTGCCAATCATCAAAAAACAGAAGGAAATTGGGAGGAGAAACATGCCACCGCATTGAGTGAGTAAACGCAATTGAGAAAGATCGGTAGTGGAGCAATAAGATAAAAACAATATTGATGTGGGTGGGATATGAACCAGGCAAGGGTCTTTGCCAAAGCTTCAGGGGATCACAGAACCCATACGACCATTGTATCATGGCATGACCTTTGGGCTCGTATAGGAATATAGCGTACAAGAGTACTAGGATTGGACACTGCCGTGCACCAATTACTATCTGCTGGAACAACCCATACCACCGTTGTACCAGACATTCCGCCACACTGACATGATTTAGGGATCTGAGAAGGACGAGATGTTGGCTGGCATGAGGAAGCTGTTCCTGGACAAGAAAGTTATGGACTGCAGTGCAATTTTAGAGGAGGAGGGGGAAGAAATTACTATTCAGACAGTTGGAGAAGGAGTTGTTTTCAAGAACTGGACCGCTGCACCGTCCTGAGCTCGCCAAGTACCTGAGTAGCCTGGCAGAATTAGCATGACTTATTTTTAAATTGTTTTTGAGCATTTAAGACATTTCCAATGTTTTGTTTTGAAATAATTATTCAGGCCATCGAGACGTACTTGTTGACAATTTTAAGCATTATTAATGCATTATTGTTTTTCGTATTTATTATTATAATTCTACATTCTTTTTAGCATAATTATTACATATCCTGATGAACCCACGACTACGACATGTAATGAGACAACGCAACATAAGGAAAGTGATTCGGAAGATTTGGAAGGTGATATAATACCTGAGGAAATTATCAAAGAAGTAGAGAATTTTGAGAACAAACCAAAGTCCAACTTGGAGGAAACCGAGGCAATTAACCTAGGGGTTTCTGAAACATTCAAAGAAATTCGAATAAGCATTCATCTATCACCATCGAAAAACAAAAGAGTATATCAGGTTTCTAAAGGAATATGAGGATAATTTTGCATGTTCCTACGACGATATGACTGGGTTAAGCACATCCATAGTGGCTCACAAGCTACCTACTAACCCCGTGTCCACCGGTAAAGCAGAAGCTCAGAAAATTCAAGCCCGATATGAATATGAAGATAATAGAGGAGGTTACCAAGCAAATCAAGGCCAAGGTCCTCCGAGTGGTCGAGTACCCGACCTGGTTAGCTAATATTGTGTCGGTTCCGAAGAAGGAAGGGAAAGTTAGATTGTGTGTTGACTATCTACATCTGAATACAACAAGTCTTAAGGATGATTTCTCGTTGCCCAGTATACACATACTGATCGACAACTGTGCTAAGCATGAACTCCAATCCTTTGTGGATTGCTTTGCAGGATACATATTTGGATGAATGAGGAGGGCGCTGAAAAGACAGCCTTTATCATACCATGGGGGATATATTGTTACAAAAATGATGCCATTTGGTTTGAAGAATTTTGGGGCCACCCATATAAGGGTCATTCGACTCTTTTCCACTACATGATACCCAAGGAAATAAAGGTGTACGTGGATGATGTTATCATCGAATCTAAGAAAGGATCAGATCACATAGCAAACCTGAGGAAGTTTTTCGACCGACATCGAAAGTATAATTTGAAGCTAAATCCTGTAAAATGTGCTTTCGGAGTCCCAGCTAGGAAGTTGCTGGGTTTTATTATCAGCCGCTGGGGTATTGAGCTAGACCCATCAAAAATCAAAGTTATTCATTTCCTTCCACCACTAAAGAGCAAGAAAGATGTGATGAGTTTTCTGGGCCGCCTCAATTACATCAGTCGTTTTATAGTACAATCAACGGTGATATGTGAGAAGATCTTCAGGATATATAGGAAAGATATTGCGACAAGATGGATCGAAGAATGTTAAAAGGCTTTTCACAAAATCAAGGAGTACCTATCAAACCGTCTATGTTGCCCCCCCCCCTCCCCAAAAGCAGGAAGAACTCTGCTGTTGTATCTGTCCTTGTTGGATGGAGCCTTTGGCTGCGTTCTGGGGGCAACACGATGCAATCGGGAGGAAGGAGCACGCGATATATTATCTGAGCAAGAAGTTCACACCTTACGAGGCCCAATATTCTTTGCTGGAGTGTACTTGCTGTGCATTGAAATGGATAGCCCATAAGTTGAGACATTATTTCTGTGCATACACTACATATCTCATATCAAGGATGGATCTGCTTAAATACATCTTTCAGAAAGCCATGCCAACATCATTTATGTGACTCAGAAGGTAGTCAAGGGGAAACCATTGCCCGATCACTTGGCAGAGAACCCCGTAGGCAGAGAATACGAACCATCGAAGACGTATTGTCTAAATGAGGAAGTGTCATTTGTAGGTGAAGATATTGCCGAAGCATACAATGGTTGGAGGATGTTTTTCAATGTAGCAGAAAACTTCAAAGGAGTGGGCATTAGGGCTGTCTTTGTATCAGAAATCGATCAACATTATCCTATATCCTCAAAGCTCAGGTTCCCGTGCACTAACAATATGGCGGAGTATGAGGCTTGCATCTTGGGACTCAGATTGGCCATCGACATGAACGTTCTGGAGTTGCTGGTAATCAGATATTCTGATCTATTGGTACACCAGGTAGTAGGAGAATGGGCAACCAAGAACACTAAAATACTGCCATACCTTCATTATGTACAAGAGTTGATCAAGAGGTTCACGAAGATAGAATTCAAGCATTTTCCAAGGATCCATAATGAGTTAGAAGATGCATTAGCTACCTTGTCTTCCATGATACAATATCTGGATAAAAATTTCATTGATCCTATCCCAATAGAGATTCGTAAGCATCCAGCTTATTGTGCCCATGTTGAAGAAGAATCTGACAGAAGACCATGGTTCCATGATATCAAGGAATATTTGGAGAAAATAGAATACCCAGAGAATGCCGCACACACTCAGACGCGCACACTTCAAAGATTGGACAACATTTCTTTCAGAGTGGAGGAATTCTGTATAGAAGGACCCCCGATTTGGGATTGCTGCGATGTGTCGATGCCAAGGAGGCATCTAGATTGCTCAAAGAAATACATTCCAGAACATGCGGAGCTCACATGAATGGTTTCATTTTGGCCAAGAAGATAGTAAGAGCAGGGTATTTTCGGATGCCATGGAGACGGCTGCATGAAGTATGTTCAAAAATGTCACCAATGCTAGATACATGCTGATATGATACGAGTACCACCCAATGAACTCAATGCAACGAGTTCACCTTGGCCTTTCTCCTCTTGGGGCATGGATGTCATCGGACCAATTGAACCCGCTGCTTCAAACAGACACAAGTTCATTTTGGTGGCTATATATTACATCACAAAATGGGTTGAAGCCGCTTTCTATAAGGTTGTGACTAAGAATGTCGCACTAGAGTTTGTCCGTGATCGTATTTTTTGTCGATTTTGATTACATGAGTCTATCATTACTCACAATGCCACCAATCTCACTAGTGATATGATGAAAACTATGTGTGAAACATTCAAGATCAAGCATCGAAACTCTACAACATACAGGCCGCAGATGAATGGAGCCGTAAAAGGTGCCAACAAGAACATGAAGAAGATATTGAAAAAAATGGTGGACAACTACAAAAAATGGCACGAGAAGATACTATTTGCTTTGCTCGGGTATCGCATCCCAGTTTGTACGTCAACTGGGGCAACCCCTATCTATTGGTCTATGGTACTAAAGTTGTTATTCCTGCCGAAGTGGAGATTCCTTCCTTAAGAATCACACAAGAGGCTGAACTCAGCGACGCATAATGGATACTTAGTCGGTACGAACATCTGGCTGTCATTGATGGCAAGAGGATGAACACAATGTGTCATGGTTAAGTCTACCTGAATAGAATGGCAAGGGCTTTCAACAAAAAGGTTAGATCGAGGCAATTTACACTGGGGCAATTGGTGTTAAAGCAGATCTTCCCGCATCAGGATGAAGCAAAGAGGAAATTCTTACCCAACTGGCAAGGCCTTTACATGGTCCACCGAGTACTACAAGAGGAGCGCTTATACTTGCAGAGATGGATGGAGAAATACGGCCATGACCTATAAATTCAGATGCAGTCAAGATATATTACGTTTAAGATTACGTCTGCACTTTCTGTTTGATGTAACCTGAACTACGCTTGACATGATTCCCATTTAAGAGGGGATACATAGGCAGCCCTGTGGGTTCGGTCACATCATAATAAAATATTCATTCCCCCTATGGTTAGAAACTGGGGCAAGATTTCGCGTTCGTCAATCTCATTATGTCAAGGATCACCAAGAAGTGTATCGCCAGAAATATGCATTTAAATTGTGGAAGAATTTTGAGGAGCATCCTAAAAATTCTGAGTTGAAGAGGTTGCAATGTCTCAAAAGCATGTCACAGTCGCTGATTCAACAAAATTATTTTTATGTGTTATCACATATTTTTGAACCACTGCATTTTTATGATTTGTCACAAATACATATTTTAGAAAATTTCATTTTGTAATATCCAGATGTTACCCAGGTTGACTAGAAGAAGGTGTTAAGACAGGAGCGAAGGCAAGCAAGGAATCGAGAGCTGGGACCGAACTTCCCCCAAAACTCACGAGGTTTCTTTGGATGCAGGCACAATGGACATAACAAGCACGTCTGCAAATATATGCATACAATAAGATCACTATCTTTAAGCTAAGAATCATGTTTCCCCCCTCACATTTAACCGTTTCTCGTCCTGCATAGGGCTAAACACTGCCCTCATTATTGCATAAGGCTAAGCACTACCTTTCCTTGCATGAGGCTAAGCATTGCCTCCATTATTGCATAAGGCTAAGCATTACCTTCCCTTGCATGAGACTAAGCATTGTCTCCATTCTTTGCATGACGCTAAGCACTGCCTCCATTATTGCATAAGGCTAAGCACTGTCTCAACTACATTGCATGAGGCTAAGCATTGCCTCCATCATTGCATAAGGATAAACACCGCTTTTCCTTGCATGAGACTAAGCATTATCTCCATTATTTGCACGAGGCTAAGAACTGCCTCCATTATTGCTTAAGGCTAAGCACTGCATTTCCTCGCATGAGGCTAAGCATTGCCTCCATATTGCATAAGGCTAAGCACTGCCTTCCCTTACATGATACTAAAGCACAGTCTCTATTCTTTGCATAAGGATAAAGCACTAGCTTCCCTTCCATGAAGCACTGTCTCCCCTACATTGCATGAGGCTAAGCATTGCCTCGATCATTGCATAAGGCAAGGCACCACCTTTCCTTGCATGAGGCTAAGCATGCCTCCATAATTGCATAAGGCTAAGAATTGCCTTATTTTGCATGAGACTAAGCACTGTCTCCATTCTTTGCACCAGGCTATGCTCGGCCTCAATTATCGCATAAGGCTAAACTCTGCCTTCCTCTGCATAGGGCTAAACACTGCCCTCATCACACATAAGGCTAAGCGTTGTCTTGTCATGTCCTCGTATACAACTTAGCATCAGTTGTTCCCTCTATTAAATGATATATATTATGCATCATTGGATTTCATGGGCTGAACCATCGCCACATTGTCTGAAGGTGTCATAGTCTGAGGGCATCATCCTCATAGCCCGAAGACATCATGCCATGGCCGGAGGATCTCTATAAACTGCATATCATTATTCAAAGGTGTCATAGTGTAGAGGCACCATCCTCATGGACCTAGGACACCATTTTATGGCCTACAAATCCCTCATCATACGCTTCATGGCCCGGGACGTCATGGTCTAAGGACATCATCCTCATCGTCCAAAGACAACTCTCACGGTCCGAAGGAAATTTGCATCATGTTTAAATTTTTGCAATAACCCATATGTATTCTCGCAGGTAACTTAGGAGGTAACCGTTATACAAACAGGAGCAATTCTCGCTCTGGTTTCCGTTCACAATGTTCACATCCTTCGAACATCTCAATCATAACCGATGATCAGTAATTGACTACCCTTTATCCCGTAACCGCTCAAATATTTGCCTTATATATCCGTAACGTTCAAATTTGCATTCATAGATCCACCATAAATTATCTATTATTCATGACGCTATCCAATCCAAGATATTCTTTTTCGAAGTGCAAGACTACTCTTATAACAACTCCATCTATTTTGTTCGCCGTTGGATCCAGAACCACACAAGGGGATACTTTGCTCCATCTGATTTCCGTAACACCAGGGATATGTAGGAAACTCAAGAACCAGGGTTCGGCCCCCATTTTTTCGAAAATGCATCACCCCCACTCATTTGGGACAAAATTGGTCATCACTTTCTCGACAACTCTTTCATCATTATCGGGTAAAGAGGGGCAACTGTTAATACACAATTTTGACCTCATATTTTTAACAATATCATATATACTTTCAAAATATCTTTTCTACATCATCAGTAATTTACAAGAGTCATATAAGGATTTTCAATAATGTTTCGTAATTTTTAAGGCTTTAAAATTAATTTTTTTTACATTTAAATTGTTCAAATATTTATTAATTATCATTTCAAATTATTTTGGGATGACTTAATTATCAAAAATTATTATTTACACCCATATGTATGTTTTATAATATTTTACTTCGTTTCATAAAATTACATTTGCATTTTTGAGCTATTTACACAATATTTGCAATAATAACCTATATTTTACAATTAAATGCATTTATCATTTTTGTTCAGGGTCAAAATAATTTTTATATTTTTATAATCTTCAACTATTATTTTAAAAATATTAAGTTTCATAAATAGTATTTTTATATTTATTTAGCTATTTTATTAAATCACTTTCCCCTTAATTTCTTTTATTTAAAATCTGGCCAAAACAGGCCAAAGTCTCAGACTCAATCCACCAGCCCACACACCTAGCTAGCCCAAACCTTAGCCCATCTGCCTTGACCCAAACCAAATGACCCCATTAACCCAACCCGGACGCGACCCATTTATTTGACCCGCTCTACTTCTCCTCTAACCTGGCCGTTGATCTCAAATGATCAACGACCCACAACCATTCTCCCGTTTTTAATTACACCTACCCAGACCCTAAATACCATTCCCCCAAAACCAGCCGCCTTTGCATTCTCCCTACTCCTCTCTTCTTATTTACAAACCCTAATCGTCGTATCTCAAAACCCTCTCCAAACCCGGCCCTAAAATGGAATCAATCATTGATTCACTTACCTATTTTGTGGTACTTCGCTATTGTGCATACGTCTGTGGTATTACTTAGTTCTTGCCTTATTTCTGGCAAGAGCTACCTTTCAAAATCAGGCCTGGTTGACTTTGATATTCGAGGATTCAGATGTTGTTTCGTCTATATACACCTGAAAGGAGGCGATTCTTGCACTCCTAGTTTGATTTACAGTTGGTTGGACCCAACTAGAGTTTGAATTTCTATTTATCCTTTACTGGTTCTATTATTGATTGCATGTGATATTTTCTTTCTTTATTTGTTCTTGATTGATTGTTTTCCATGTTTGTTCGTTCCATGTCTTCTACTATATAAACCCCCCGTTCCTCGTTCTCCTTCTAAGTCTGGATGACCATCGCTTTACTACTATTACTACCACTACTCTCTCACTTTCACTCATTCTACATAATTCTGAGACTTTCATCTTGACCGGCTGAAAGCCAAGGCCACCGAAATCTAACTATTAGACCTCTCTTACTGTGAGCACTATCCGGGGTTCATATATGACCCTTGGGAACTATGACATGGTGAGAATTCTAGGGTTTCTGTTGTTCCCACCTTGTTACTGATAAGCAAGCTGCTGGCTCTTAATTTCTACCTTATTAGATCGTTAATTCTGCAAACTGATGAGTAATGAGACTTTTACAAATCTGATCTCTTTTATTTTTGCTTATGTCATCAATACAATATTGCTTGCCTCTGTTTGTATTCATGTTTGCCTTATCATTATCCTGTACCCCTATGCTTTTCGAGTATCTAAACCTTCTCGAATTCTAAGTTTCGATGCAAGCATGTTATATGTGTGCAATTTGAATGATTTCTGATTACCTTCAGCCTGCTCTGCTATTCTAATTACCTATTTCTCTTCAAGAGCTTTTTCTCATGCCTTGCCTTAGATTCTTGCATTCTTAAGGAGATTATCTCCTGCCCAGAATTTGCTTGAGTGAATTTCTCTCTGATGAATCCTTCATGCATGTTCTATTGCTTTCTTGCTTACATGAGCCTTATGTGCCCATTATTGTCTCACTATTTTAGACAAACATGTTGCTCCCTGATGTTTTGTTTGTTCAATCCTGCACTCTTTAGTATTGCCTAAAACCTTTGATTGAGTTTCAATATACTTAGCTTTTTCTATCATGCATAGTTAACTGGCATAATCCCCGGGGTCTGCCTGTTTCTTTTAACCTTAAGTGGATGTGTATGCCTACCATGAATTCTTTAGACCTTGGATTCTTTGTGTTATACTCAGCATGTTAAGCTGCTTATTGACTGTCGTAGATCATGCCTACTAGCTTGTTTATTATGTGCATTATGATCTCGTGAGAAAATTGCTATCCCCCTAACTATGACTCTATCAAGACTTCCATGATTAAGACCTCCTAGGTCTAAAGTCTATTTTAGACTAATTCTGGTTTATGCTTTACTCTAAACTTGTTGTTCTGAAAAACTTAGCATGTGTGTGTGCTTACCCTGTTAACCTAGGATCTATGTATGCTATTCCCGTGAAAATAAACCTGTTGAAGGCCCAGGCAGTGTTGGGTTATTTTTATTTGGGCCTGCTCTTGGGCTAACAGTTGTTCAGTGTGTAATATTTATACTCATATTCGTTACTTTGGGATAGTAATAATTTGCAAACAAGACAGCCGGGGAATTATTGGAATAGGGAATAAGTATCCTTTAATCTTCATATGAACGGGTAGAGAGGATGCCTATAGGGGTTTACATGTTTGGTTTGCTATTTTGTTCAACATGCTCCTATTCTACTCACTCATAGAAATCATGCCTACAGAAATCATGCACACCTCACTTGTACACTATTCAAGCACGCTAGTTCAAGTATTTGCCATACTTGTTTGTATGTTACTAATATGTATTTAGACAGCATGCCTATAGGATGTAATAGCATATGCTTTGTTAATCTAGATATCATGCCTATAGGATTCCAACTAATCAATCGATCAATCTATTCTATTGCTTTTAGTATATTGCCCATCTAGATATCATGACTATATGATCCTAATCAACTAATCAACAATTTTTGTTGCTTCATTGTATTGCCACACTTAGATGACATGCCTATAGGGATAAAGTATCATAAAATCAATTTCAATTATTAAGTACTAGAAATCCTGTCTATAGGACACTGTCACCTGCCTAAGAAGCATGTCCATAAAAAATCAGCACTGGTAATTCATAATTCTGGGATCGTTTCACTGCCTCATTGCGCAACAATTAGAGACCATGCCTATTAGAGTTGCAATGTTTCTAATCTTCCTTTGAGTTAGTCTAAAGCTGCAGTACCACTTGTACAATACTGGAAATCAGAATCACATAGAAATCAAAATCACATAGAAATCAGAATCACATAGAAATATACCTATAGGATTTAACGAGTCTAATGCATCTAAAACTGTCTATTGTTGAATTTTCTTGCTTGCAATTTACTGTTTATGTGTGGAGGTTAACTTGAGCCTTTTCTTGCATTTATGTGTAGTACTATATGTTTTGAATGTGCACTAGTTTTATCATTCTTGAGCATCCTAAGTAGAGTCAAGAACCACCTAATAGTAGCTCCAAAGCCTCTTGGACCATAGGTATGGGACAGGAAATGCACACATAGGACACGACCTAGAATTGAATTAGAGCGCCTTCAGGTAAACAACTTTAACATAGTAATCGGGTAGTAGGAGATGATAGTATGTGCCCGCTGAATAATATGAGCAACCCCTACCTCAAGGGAGTTGCGAAGTATTATTTATGTTGTGCGGGGTGATCCTTTAGGCTAAAACACTAAGGACCCCCCCTTCCCCTTTTTCTTTATATGTTTGTTGTTCATATATAGTTATCAAATATAGACTAATCAAGTTGTACTGTATAACCTCTAAAGACTTGTATTGATTATCTATATTGTCTAATTATTACCAGGTTTTCTTTGCACGTGTTCATAATAGAGCCCTTAAATTCCATGTCTTCCCTCACTTTAATGATAGCTTAGGATAATTATAATCCAATAATCTTACATAGCATAAATTTCCACTGGGACCCACAGTTGTGGACTTTGAAGAGTGCCTAACACCTTTTCTTCGAGGTAATTTGAGCCCTTACCTGATCTTTGGTGACACAGACTAGTCAAATCAGAGTTATTTGTAAATAGGTGCCCTAGCACACCTTAAAAATCATTAGGTGGTGACTCTTCCCTTTTAATACCCATTTAAAAGAGTTTCCACACGTCAAAACCCGCTTTCGCGAGAAAATGGAGTGCGCCAGTCATTCTAGCTGGTGTATTTTACCTTTAAATAAATAACCTCGTTGACTTACTATATATTGAAAAGTATTTCGAATATGATTAGTCACTCTTTAGGCCTAGTGTCACCCATATTAATAATTCATATATTAAACCAATTAACCTTATTTGACTCACATATACTAGATTAAACACTTCTTTTGATACATGATTATCATGTTAGCTTCTCTCGGAACATAGACTCTACTAATTGTTAAACAAATAATTAGAATATAGATAATCTTTCCCCCATTTTAGACTAAGTTTAAGGAACTTCCTTAAGGTAGGTTTTAAGGGATGACTAACACCTTCCCCTTAGAATAACCTGAATCCTTGCCTAAAATCTCACTGGTTTAGCAGACTATTAAGATATTGATCTACATATGACTTATAGGTACCCTTTTTATGACTTGTGCAAAATAGGATGCAACAGGGACATGATAGATATATAATCAAATCCAAGTGAATATTACTTACCCATAAAGTAGTGGTGAAAATGCACCTGAGACCACTGTTGCGCAAATGCGCAATCCACTTACCAGATCCACCCTCGCGCAATCCACTTACCAGATCCACCCTCGCAGGTGCGCCAAATTCCTAGGTTATCATCAAGAAAAAGTATCCATTGCATTACATTGATGATTTATTAGATTTAGGGTTCTAGGTTTCTCTCAAAGATTGACTTGAGATTAGTGTATCACTAGTTGAATATCGACCTACGTACATCCGCAAGAGAAGTTTTAGTACTCGTTTCGGGCATTATGAGTTTTTGGTGATGTCTTTTGGTTTGACTAATGCCCAGTAGCCTTCATGCATTTGCTGAATAGTGTTTTCCAGCCTTATTTGGACTCTTTTGTCATTGTGTTCATTGATGTTATCATGGAAAATTGTCGTAGTGTTGAGGAGCATGAGCAACACTTGAGGAATGTGCTTCAGATTTTAAGGGAAAAGAAGTTGTATGATAAGTTCTCCAAGTGTGAATTTTTGTTCTACTCGGTGAAATTCTTGGGCCACGTGGTATCTAGTGATGGGTTCGAAGTGGATCCGAAGAAGACTAAAGCAGTTCAGAGATGACCTAAAGCTTCTACCGTTGCTAAGATCAATAGTTTCTTAAGTTTGGTTAGGTATTATCGCCGCATTTTGGAGTGGTTTTAATCTATTGCATACCATTGACATAGTTGACCCAGAAGGTCATCCATTCAGGTGGTCAGACGAGTGTCATGAGAGCTTTTAGAATCTCAAGGCGACATTGACAACAACTCCAGTTTTTCGCCCTCAGGATTGGGGTCATACACAGTCTATTGTGATACTTCGAGGGTTGGCCTTTGGTATTTGTTGATATAGGACAGTATGGTGATTGTCTATGCATCATTCTAGTTGAAGCCCCATGAGAAAACCTATCTGATGCATGATTTGGAGTTAGAACCTATTGTACATGTACTCAAAATTTGGAGGCATTACTTATATGGCATGTCTTATGAGGTGTATAAATGTCATCAGAGCCTTCAACATCTGTTGAAACAGAAAGATTTGAATTTGAGGTAGCATAGATGGTTGGAGTATTGAAGGATTATGATATAACCATTCTTTATCATCCGGCCTTGAGCAGGAAGGCAAAGACATTAGGGAGTTTTAGCATTCATTCTAGCTGTGGACTTATCTTAGAGAGATTGTTCGCCTACATGATGTGCACGTGTCAGTCATCATGGATTAGTGCACTCAGTTTACATTGCTATTAGGAGAGATGTCCAGCATGATTTAGGCACACACATTTAGTTGAGTACTGCATTTCACCCTCAGAGAAATGGGCAGTCCGAGCGGACTATTCAGATCTTGGATAATATGTTGAGAGCATGCGCCATTTATTATGGAGATCAGTGGGATCAGTTTCTACAGTTAGTAGGGTTCGCCTGCAACAACAACTACCAGTATCGTACCTAGATGGCTCCGTATAAGGCTATATATAGGAGGCAATGTCGTTCCCTTGTTAGTTGGTGAGCCCAGGGAGGCTAGGTTATTGGGCACCAATCTAGATCATGATGCTTTGGAAAAGGTGACATTGATTCAGAAGCGGCTTCATACAACGCAGTCCAGACAGAAGAGTTATGCTGACATGAAGGTTCGAGAATTAGCTTTCATGGAGGGTAAGAGGTTTCTTCTCAGACTTTCGCCCATGAAGGGAGTGATGAGGTTTTGGAAGAAAGGAAAGTTGAGCCCTCAATACATTGGTCTATTTGAGGTTTTGAACAGAGTGGGTGAGGTGGCTTACAAGTTTGCTTTTCCTCCCAGCTTTTGGGAGTTCATCTGGTATTTTATGTTTCTTTGCTTCGGACGTACCGTGAGGATCAGCCACATGTGCTTGATTTTAGTTTAGTGCAGTTGGATGAGAACTTGGCTTATGAGGAGAAACTAGTGGCCATTTTGGATAGGCATGATCGGCAGCTGAGGTTGAAGCACATTGCATTGGTGAAGGTTCTGTGGTGAGGTCAACCGGTCAAGGAGGTGACTTGGGAGACCAGGCACGATATGCAGAGCAAATATCCTTATCTTTTTGGCAATCCAATTAAGTTTCTAAACCTGTTTGACAACGAACATTTTTTAAGAAGGGGAAAATATAATGACCCGGTCAGTCGTTTGGGGTATTTTACCCTCGTTCCCCTATTTGATGCTTCATGTATGTGTGTTTGTTGTTTTGTGACTTGCGGAGAATGTTGTTTTTGTTTTGGATTGGTTCTGGAGTGATTTGAATCACATAGTAATATTTTGGAAGGTTAAATAGTAAGCGTTAACTAAGGTTTGAATTTTGTTAAAATGGCCTTGGAATGGTGTTTTGATTGTTCCAATAGGCTCGTATGGATATTTTTCACTTAGGCGCATGTTCGAAAATGAATTTGGAGGTTCTTAGGATGTTTTGGTGCTATTTGTCGATAGCTAGCAAGCTAGAGGTTTGAAGAGTTCATAAGTTTGAACGAGGTTTGACTTTGAGATTATCAGATTTTGATTTTTGTTTTAAAAGTTGAGATACTTTCATTTTATCATTTGGGACTAGTGCAAAAAGTTTGTGTTCTTTCAAGATTGGTTAGGCTTCAATCAGATGCTTGGTTTGAAGTTGGAAGTTTAGGAACTTATGAGATTGATCTAGATCGGTGATTTCTTGGTTTTGATGTTATTCATGGTGTTTCGGGCCCTTGTTCATGTCTGGATTAGGTATGTGAACTTGTTGGCATGGTTGGACGGGGTCCAGGGGGCTCGGGTGTGTTTCAGTGTTGTTTCAGACCAGTTTTACGTTCTATTAAATTGGTGGTTTATGGTGCAGATGGACTTCTTCGCAATCGCAGAGGGAGGCTTGCAATCATGGAGTGGAATATTTGGCAGGCGAAGCTTTATCCTTTGCATTTGGGGAAGAAGGGTCGCATTTTCGGAGGGATGTGATTCATGCTTCACGTTCCTATTATGGAGACGCCTTCACGATGGGTTGTGTCTGGCAGGAGCTTTGCCTTCACAATCACATGTATGTTGCCGCATTCGGGTAGGCTTAGCTTGTGAAGTTTTCGTGTTTGTGGGCTGACTTTGCGTTTGCGAAGAGGCATTTTTTATCTGGGAATTTTTGGCCTTCGCGATCGCGATGAACATCACTAGGCAGACCACTTAAATGGGAATTTCGAGTCTTTTACCCAGTTTATTATATTTTGAGCCCTAGACTTCGATAGTTGGAGATTTGGAAGAGCTATTTCACTACATCATTGGAGGTAAGCAATTTACACTTGGATTTGACTTTATATCATGTTTTCTAAGGATTTCTACACCTAAAAGCTTTGAATTCAAAGTGAAAATTTGGGTTTTTTGGCAAAACTTTTGAAAAGTGAATAATTTAGATTTGAACACCGGATTTGTCACGCCCTGACCTCGAGGAGTGCGACCGGCGCTCAACCGAGATAACCCGGCCAAGCAAGCTTGTACAATGTCTTCTACCCAAACTCACTCATGAATAAAGAAAAGGTATATTTCATTAATTAGACAATGAGAAAGCTACATGAACAACCCAAATTTCATTAACGTTAGAACTTCATTCAAGATTTACCAAAATATTACATTACTTATTCATAGTTTAGAAGTGGAAACATATGATACAAATACAACATTTCTAATTTGACTTCCCAAAACAAAGGTAATACCCACGCTTTTGTCTACGAGGCCTCTAATAGATACAAAAGAGTAGCATGATGGTGTCATCATCAAAGCTCCGGCTATACCCCAAAACAATATACATAGAGAACAAGATATACAAGAACCCAAAATGAAATGGGGCTCACCAAGTTAGCTGAGGAGAGGGTGTGCTGCTATCACTGATCAATACCACCTGCTATGGAACCACCTGCATCCATTAAAGATACAGTGCCCCGGTAAAGGGGACGTCAGTACCTATGGAATAGTACTAGTATATAAAACTAAACACCCTATCAATAGAATGGGTAACTGTAAAAGGAGAAGGAAATATGAAATCAATAAGAGCCTCAAACAGTATCAAGGTTTCAAGTTAGAATAAAAGTAAATTTCAAGTAAGTTTTAATATTTTTAAGTTGGAAGATCTTTAGTACCCATATACCACCGTGCTTTTAGCATGGAGTCCAATCTCATCCCGATCGGCTAAGCCATCTCGAGACATCCAATCACAACACCAACATGTGCGCGGCATGGCGTCCGACCTCAGCTCGATCGGCTAAGTCGTGTCACCACAATGCCGTGTGGGTCGACATCACATCACATCCTTCTAGCAATATTCTCATCCCATTTAAGGGAAAATATCTCAACACATCAATCTCATCCCATATAAGGGGAAATAATCTCGTCACATCAATACGGGGATTTACCCTTCAATCACTCTTACACCGACACGTGTAGTTTTGGGGTTAGGTTATTTCGACCTACCCTTCCTCGGTGACTAAACGATACTCCCAAAGCATTTATTAATGAAGGATTTATAAACCATTTCATAATCTTTCACACATCTTTCTATTTTATTAGCACTAGTGGTCACAATTGTAATATCATTCTCGGTACATCGGCCGTATTTCATATTTCATACTCACCCCTAAAACTTTCAGGCATTACCAAGGATTATCATCAATAAGAGAATTTCAAGTCAAGACCTTAAGTACACATATGAGCAAACAAGAGTCTTAAGAACATTGAGTTTCTCTACCATGATTAGCATACTATCTTGCAATTGAAACATGGTTTTAAAATCACAACACCATTGATATATTGATCATACTAGATAACATTCTCGGAAGGAATCATGATATGATAGGAACATGTGGAACACATTTTGGGTACATATATCTTTCAACCCAACACTTATTTTACGATAATCAACTCTATTAGGAAGGACTCAGAACATGAGACATAAGAAATTGAGCCAAACATAATCGCATTATACGAGGAAATCATGGAAATTGATTCTACAAGAGGAGTTTAGCCAACATACCTCGCTAGAGCATCCTTCAATTACTATAATGTTTCGGAAATCCTAGCAACTTCAATCTATTAGAAACATGATAAATTTGAACCATAACTAGGAAGATACTCGGGGTTTCAGCTCATTTGAGCATTTTATCAAGCACTAGGTGTGCATTAAGGTTTTAAGGTCCTCCAATGGTGGATTTCTTTACCCCACAATCAATCCCCACTTCAATAGGCCACCCACAAATACTCCACAACCTTCTTACTACCTTTATTAGTGTATGCATGCATAAATGCAACTCTTATTATCAAAACCTTCTTCCCTATTACCTATTTCCAACCCAAATTTCGAAATTGAAGCCTAGGGCTAGAGTCTTACCTCTTGGATGAAGGCCTTGTGAGTTATCCTTGTGAATTCTTCAAGACTTGAGCAAAGATTGATGAACAAATAACTTAGGAATTCTTCTTCTCACTCTAGACAACTTTCCTCTCTCTAATATATCAGTTTGGACCTTCTAAAATGACCTCTAAGGTTGTTTTATAAAAATGGGGTCGGGAACTCAACTCTGCAGTTACAGAGTGCAACGCAGATCAGGTATGCAGCCCGCAAAATAGTCCACATAAATGTTCCTAAATACTGGGCTAGTTTGGTCCAGTCTGTGGCCCACATATCAATTGTGCGGTCACAAAATTGGCCGCAGAATCTCCCTATGAAAATATTCATGTTAGTTCTGCGACGGATGTGTGACCCACGAAACGATTATGCAGTCGTAGTTGACCGCAAAACAACCCCAAAATTGGCCCATTTCTCTACTTCACTCTGCGGTAGTTCTGCGGTCACATAATGGACCGCAAAAATGCCCTTTTCTGTAATAAGTTTTCCTCAACTCCTTAACGCTCTACTCAACCCAAAAAGTCCGTACCGCGGTGAACATTTTCTACAACCCTCAAATACTTTAGCCTACCTCGGCACCACGAAACACTGAATTTTAGATGAAATTTTACGGGGCCTTACAACCTCCCCCGCTTAGGATCATTCGTCCTCGAACGGGGGTAAAGATCCACCATTAACATCCAATGTGACCCAACTGTTACTTCATACACCAGCAATTCCAAATTTTGACTAACTCCCTACATAGATATTCAAACAAATGAGGATACTTCTTCTTCATCTGTTTCTAGGCTTCCCAGGTAGCCTCTTCAACCTGTTGATTTCACTGTAACACTTTCACGGAGGAAATCTCTTTTTTTCTCTGCTTTCGGACTTGCCTATCAACAATGACAACTGGAATTGCTTCATAAGTCAATTCATCATTGTCACGCCCGAAAACCAAGGAGCGCGACCAGCGCTCAACCGAGTGAACCCGACCGAGCAAGCATGTTAGATTTCATTCTACCCAAACTCATCCACGAATGGAGATAATACATATTTTCATTAATTAGATAAAAAGGTGTTCATGTCTACATACCAATTCATTACCATTAGTTTCATAACTTTTAAAGTCTCAAATGGACAAATAATACAACCTCAACATAACATATTTTGTCTTTCCCAGCCCCAATACAAAATCCACACTATGTCTACGGAGCCTCTATAGATAAAGAAGAGTACTATGATAATGCCGCCAACAAGACCCCGGCTATACCTCAAACAGAATACACAAAGAACAAAAGATACGTGACCCCAGGATGAAGTGGGGCTCACCAAGTCAGCTGGGAAGAAGGTGTATTTCTATCACTAATCAATATCTCCTGCTGTAGAACCACCTGCATCCATTTAAAGATGCAGCGCCCCCGGCAAAAGGGACGTTAGTACCGTCAAATGGTACTTGTATAAAAACAAAAAACCAATTTAAGAATTTAGAAATACAATATGAATATGATGAATTAGGGCAACAATAGCATGATATAGCTAACCGTTTAAACCAGAGCAAGCTTATTAAGAGCTATCAATATCATTTATAGGATTTAAGATGAGATCCTCTGCAACCATCTTCACACAAAGCGGCCCCACCGCCTTACCCGATGTATGTCGGTGGAGGTGTAAGTACTATACCACAACTCTACTCAAGCGGCCCCGCCGCCTCACCCCAATGTATGCGGGTGGATATATAACCACAGTACCAAGAACCTACACAAAGAGGCTATGCCACATCACCCCAATGTATGGGGGTGGAAATGCATCAACGATACCAATACCAATACAAAGCGGCTATGATTCCTCACCCAATGTATGCGGGTGGTGGTGCCACAACAATACCAAAACTATACACAAAGCGGTCGTACCGCCTCACCCCGATGTATGCGGGTGTACATGCATCAACGATATCAATACCAACATAAAGCGGCTATGCCGCCTCACCCCAATATATGCGGGTGGAGATGCAGTCCCGCAATACCATAATCCCTACACAAAGCGGTCATGCCGCCTCACCCCAATATATGCGGGTGGAGGTGTATCATAATCCCAATCTCTACACAACTTGGCATAATAACTTTCACATAAATCACGACTTAAAATTATAACATGTGGATACACAATCCATAGTTTGAAATACATCCTCAATTTATAATGCAATATGATAAGAGCATTTGAAACACAAATTGAACATATATTTTTATCACAAAACTTATCGGAATACTCGGTTTGTAATCAGCATCTTGGAACTTACAAGGATAATGGGAATTCCAATTCTTAAAGAAGAGTTTAGCCAACATACCTACCTTGAACTTTCTTACACTCTAAATGTTCCGGAATGTTAGCAACTTCAATCTATTTTGGAAATATGACAAATTGAACCAAAATTAGGAAGATGATCGTGGTTCTAGCTCATTTGAGCATTTTATCAAACACTAAGTGTGCATTAAGGTTCCAAGGTCCTTTTATGGAGAATTCCATCATCCCACAACCCAATCTTTACCGTTTTTAGCTCAACAATGTTCCTACACCCTTTTATAACACATGCATGTAAATAAACAACCCTCCTGCCCAGAAATTATCTTGCTAATTATTCATTTCTACACAAAATTCGAAAGTGAGGGTTAGAGTGTAGAATCTTACCTCTAGGATGAAGACATAGTGAGTTTCCCTTCTTAAGCTTCCAAAACATGGGCAAGAATTAAAGAACAATTATTGAAGAACACCTTCTCACTCTAGGGCACTCTCTCTCTCACTCTAAAATATCAGATTATAGCTCAAAAATGGCCCAAGGAGTGTATTCAACAAAATAGGGTCGTGTCTTAAAAACCCAAAAATGGAGCTCCGGAACAAGGTCTGCGGTCGCATGTGCGACCGCATAATGGATATGCGGACCGCATATCGGTCGCATAATTGCTGACAAAAATAATCAAAAATCTATCTGTGTATGCGGTCACTATGCGGTCCGCATAATTGTTATGCGGTCGCATAATGCACCGCACAACAGTTATGCGGTCGCATAGTCGACCGTATAGCTGCTTCCAGAATGGCCCTCTCCTGCTCACTTCTGCGGCCATTATGCGACCCACAGAGTGATTATGCAGTCGCATAATGGACCGCATAAACGCATTTTTCTGCCAAAAAATTTCCTTTACTTTCCGTTGCATTGTTCAACCCAATTCGGCACCACGAAATATTATTTTCTTTTGCAATCATTTTACGGGGTCTTACAGTCATTAATCTCTATAGTCTCAACCAGAACAATAAGCGAAGGATATCCAATCACCTTCTTCAACATGGATACATGAAACACGGGGTGTACTAAAGACATCTCTGGAGGTAGTTCAAGCTTGTAAGCCACCTGACCAATCTTATCAATGATTCTGTACTGTCCGACATACCTCAGAGTAAATTTTCCTTTCTTACCAAACCGCATTATACCCTTCATGGGGGGAACCTACAAGAATACCCAATAATCCACATGGAACTACAAATCTCTACGACGTACATCCGAATAGGAGTTCTGATGACTCTGGGCAGTTTTCAACCGTTCCTTAATGACCTTAACCTTGACCCTAGCCTGATGCATGAGGTCTAGCCCTATCAACTCTGCTTCCCCAATCTCGAAACACCCAATGAGAGATCTACATCTCCTGCCATATAGAGCCTCGAACAGTACCATCTGAATGATAGCATAATTACTGTTGTTGTAGGCAAATTCTATGAGTGGAAAATGATCATCCCAGCTACCATTGAAGTCAAGACCACAAGCGCACAACATATCCTCAAGCATCTGAGTGGTCTGCTCTGCTTTCCCATTGGTCACTAGATGAAAAGCTATATTAAGATTCACCTCGGTACCCAATCCTTGCTGAAATGTCTTCCAAAATTTAGATGTGAACTGTGCCCCTCGATCGAATAAAGTAGAAGCTCCAGTGCCATACAACCTGATTATTTCCTTGATATACAACTGAGCATATTGTTCCGCCGTGTGGGTACCCTTAAAAGGTAAGAAGTGTGCTGATTTAGTGAGTCGATCGACAATCACCCAAATAGAGTCGAACTTTCGAGGAGTGCGAGGTAGTTCTACAACAAAGTCCATATTGATCATCTCTCATTTCCACATCGGAATTTCTATGTTCTGTGCCAACCAACCGGGCCTTTGATGTTCGGTATTCACTTGCTGATAATTTGGACATCTTGCCACAAAGTCCGCTACATTCCTCTTCATATCATTCCACTAGTAGACTTCTTTAAGATCATGGTACATCTTTCGGTCATGATTCTTTCCCGGAGACCATCTACATTTGGAACAAGTAATCTCCCTTGGTACCTTAGCGTACCATCATCCATGCCAAGAGAACAAGCCATAGTCTTATGTTTATGAATGCCCTCCTTCAATTGTTCCAACAATGGATCATTGTATTGCTTCTCCTTGACTTCCATAACAAGCTATGATTCAACCCTATTTTGTATAAGTACTCCTCCTTCACTAAAGTCCACAAGGCAAACTCCCATGCTAGCCAACCGATGCACCTCCTTGGACAACGACGTTTGATATGCCCCCAAGTGAGCCAAACTACCAAATAGATTTCCGGCTAAGAGCATCAGCCACAATATTAGCCTTTCCCGGATGATAGAGAATATCAATGTAGTATTCCTTGAGTAACTCAAGCCATCTTCTCTGACTCAGATTCAATTACTCCTATTTGAAAATATATTGAAGTCTCTTATGGTCCGTGAATATATCCATATGGACCCCATACAAATAATGACGCCGAATCTTCAATGCGAAAACCACTGCCACGAGCTCTAAGTCATGTGTTGGATAATTCTTCTCATGATGCCTGAGTTGCCTAGAAGCATAAGCGATCACCTTTCCATGTTGAATCAATACATACCCTAGTACGATTCTCGAAGCATGACAATATAATACAACTACCCTCTGGTAAGGTCAACACCGGTGTCGTTGTTAATCTTGATTTCAACTCTTGGAAGCTCTTTTCACAAGCATTTGACCATTGAAACTTAATAGATCTGCGTCAATTTAGTTAACGGAGAGGCAGGATTAGAGAACCCCTCCACAAATTTTCTCTAATACCTAGCTAAGCCCAAGAAACTGCGAATCTCTGTTGGAGTTATAGGTCTCGGCAAATTCTTCACATCTGCGATCTTCTGCGGATCAGCCTTTTTTCCTTATATAGAGACAACATGAACCCATGAATGTGACAGATTCAAGCCAAAATTCATACTTCAAAAACTTTGCGTACAACTTTTTATGATATAGAGTCTCCAGAACTGCGCCGAGATGATCGGCATGGTCCTCTTGACTTCGACAAGAATATCGTCAATGAACATTATTAGAAATGAGTCAAGAAAAGGCTTAAAGGCTCGATTCATAAGTTCCATTAAAGTTGTCAGGGCACTTGTTAGCCCAAAGGACATTACTAAAAATGCGAAGTGCTCATATCGAAAGCTGTTTTAGGAATATCCTTCTCCCTGATCTTCAATTGGTGATACTCGAATCTTAAATCAATTTTGGAGAAGTACTTAGCACCCTGCAATTGGTCAAACAAGTCATATATCCTTGGCAGCGAGTACTTATTCTTGATCGTGACCTTGTTAGGTTATCGATAGTCAATACAAATTCTAAGTGGCACATCCTTCTTCCTTACATAGAGGACCGGTGCGCCCCAAGGCGACACACTTGGCCAGATGAAACCCTTCTCTAGAAAATCCTTCAACTATTCTGTTAGCTCCTTCAATTATGCCGGTTCCATTATGTGAGGTGGAATAGATATAGGCTTCGTGCCTGGCATCACATCAATCCCAAAATCAATCTCCCTATCTGGTGGGATCCTAGGGATCTCACCCGGGAAGACCTCTGAAAATTCATTTACAACTAGTACAGTCTCAAGTGTAGGTGCCTCAGCATCGCTGACCAAATGGTAAATACACCCCTTATTGATTATCTTCGTGGAGTTAAGGTAAGAAATAAACCTACCCTTCGGCACCACATTATCCTTCTTCCATTCGATAACTGGCTCATTCGAATATTCAAACTTAACAGTTCTGGTTCGACAATCATGCTTGGAAAAACCAGAATAAAGCCATTCCATCCCCATTATTACATCAAAATCAACCATCCCCAATTCAATGAGATAGACCATGATATCCCGACCACGCACCATGACAACACAATCAGTATAAGCCCGTGCGGCAATAATAGACTCACCAACCGGAGTAGATACAAAGAACGACTCATAAAGTTGTTTCGGTTCTATCCCAATTTCCATAGAAATATAAGGAGTAACATAGGACAAAGTGGAACCAGGATCAATACGTGCATACACATTATGAGATTGGACAGTCAATAAACATGTGACAACATTTGGAGAAGCCTCTAAACTCTGGTGACCCCTCATAGCATAGAAACGGCTGGCCCCTCCCGAACTCTGTGCACCACCCCTAGCTGCACCACGCCCTGTGGGTGCTGGAGTGCCTCGAGCTAGAGAAGGTGCTATAGATATAGTGGCTATAGAACTAGCTGGGTGTGTCGTACCTCTGCCCACACTATGGAGGGATGAACGACAATCCCTATGAATGTGACACCTCATACCGCACCCGTAGCATATGGTTTGGTCCGTGAAGTAGCCCCTAGATGCATCTTCCCACACCTAGGGCATGTGGGCCTCTATTGCTGCTGGAATCTTCCTCTAGGCCGACCCTGCTAGTGGGGTCCCCTATTGCCGTGACTGGGCCTAAAACGACTCCACTGCCGCTGACGGGGCCCTAATGGCAGTGCACTAACCGAAGACTGGGAAAAGGACTAGGATGGCCTTGACGACCCTCCCCTAAATGTCATCTTATCACCACCACCACCGAAAGAACGAGTAAAGTTGCACGCAGACCGGGCCATGTTGAAACCCTCTCACTCCATTATGTTCTTCAATTATCAGGTCTCCGTGGCTGGAGCAAACGCCACCTTCTTCCCATAGTTCATATCAGAATTCAAGGAAACTGTAGCAGCCTCATTAATAACCAAGGGGCTGAGGCCCTACACAAACAGGCGCACTCTTGCCTCCATAGTGGGCAGCATGAAGATGGCATACTTGGGTAGGCGTGCGAACCTCATATGGTACTCCCACACACTCATGCTACCCTTCTTCAGGCTCTCAAACTCAGCCGCATGGGCTGCCTTAGTCTCGGCAAGCAATAAATAGCCAATGAAGGCATCGACAAATTCACTCCACCTCGTTGGATGTCTCCCCTCCTCACGGGGGTCTTGCCACATCTCAAACCAAGAATAGGCCACCCCTTTTAGGCGGTAGGAGGCCAACTCCACTCCCTCTGTCTCAGTAGCACGCATAACTCGGAGGGTCTTGTGCATCTCGTTAGTAATGTTCTAGGGTTCTTCCTCAGGATCAGTACCTGTTAACACTGGAGGATCCAGCTGAAGAAACCGGTTCACCCTGGAACTTGCAGAATCCCCTTGCTGGCTAGAAGAAGCAGGTGCAACAATCGATCTCTGGGCTTGGGAAGCCACTATCTGAGCCAACATCTGTATGGCTCCCCTAAGATCCCCATTAGGAATACCAGGACCGTAAGCTGGGGATGGATGTGGAAGAGCTGCACCGTCAGTAGGAGTAGGGATTGGTGCAGCCAGAGCAGGAGTAATAGAATCAGGCGGTGTAGTAGCTAGGTGAACATCCTCACCCCTCGGGTGCTCACCAGCACCATTGGGTATAGAATGAACTGCCACTCCTGGGGAGGCATTGGCTCCTTGGCCAGTTCTTGCTTTCTTCCTGGTGGCCATATATTAAATAGTAGAGCAATGCACAAGTTAGAGGAGGAACAGTCTTACAATCAGCTCTATTGCACTATCTACAACATCAAAGAAGGGTATTATTCCTAAATGCCCAAGAAGCCTCATAATTATATATGTGGTCATCAACACACTGATAAGAAGGACTCTACCAGACACGGCTCTGAGACATCCTAGGACACTTTAAAACCTTACGCTCTGATACTAAGCTCATCACGCCCCGACCTCAGGGAGTGCAGCCGATGCTCAACCGAGATAACCTGGCCAAGCAAGCCTATACAATGCCTTTGACCTAGACTCATCCATGAATAAAGAGAAGGTACATTTCATTAACTAGACAATGAGAAAGTTACATGAAAAATCCAAAATTCATTACCGTTAGAACTTCATTCATGATTTCCCAAAATATTACATTACACATTCATAATTTAGAAGTGGAAACATATGATACATGTCATGCCCCGTTTTCTCGTAAAAGCGGGCTTCGACGTATGGTAACTCTTTTAAATGGGTATTAAAAGACAAGAGTCGCCACCTAACGATGCAAATAATTCTGTTTGACAAGTAAACGCCACCAATGATCGGGTAAGGGCTCATATTTCCTCAAAGAGAAGCTGTTAGGCACTCTTCGAGGTCCACAACTGTGGGTCTTGGCCAAAGT
Source organism: Nicotiana tomentosiformis (assembly GCF_000390325.3). Taxonomy (NCBI): domain Eukaryota; kingdom Viridiplantae; phylum Streptophyta; class Magnoliopsida; order Solanales; family Solanaceae; genus Nicotiana; species Nicotiana tomentosiformis. Next base: position 38,846,200 of record NC_090822.1, read on the forward strand.
TTATGCTATGTGGATTAGAAAATTAAACTAGGTGATCAAATAAGCAAAGAAATGTAGAAGTTGAAAAATCTATTACAACATAAGAATTAACTATATGACTAATTGATACAGGTCTTTAAAATCACAATGAGTACAATTGCGTCGATCTATGACTAAGTGTAAACAATAAATATAAAAAAGTATGAGGGCTCTTATGTTTTTTAGCTTAAAGGATCACCCCGTGCAATATAAATAATATTTTGCAACTCCCTTAGGGTAGGGGTTGATCATATTATTCAGTGGGCACATACAATCATCTCCTGCTACCCGATTACTATGTTGAAGTTATTACTTAAAGGCGCTCTAATTCAATTCTAACCCGTATCCTATGTGTGCACTACCCGTCCCATACCTATGGTCCAGGAGGTTTTGGACCTACTATCGGGTGGTTCTACACTTTACTTAGGTTGCTCAAAATGATAAAACTAGGCGACATTCAAAATAGATAGGACTGCACACAATTGCAATGAAAGGCTCAAGTGGACCTCCACACATAAATAACAAATTGCGCGCATGCAGATTCTGCAATATACAATAGATAGATTCACAATTAAGGCATGCTAGAGTCGTTATGTCCTATAGACATAGCTTCTATGTGATCCTAGTTCACGACTTCCTACAAGCAATGTTGTTGTTTCATACTATCGAATTTGCAAATTACAGTATTATCAAACCTATAGACATGATCTCTAAGTTATTTTTTTCCATGGGGCACTGAAAGGTATTATAAAACTCTCGAACTATGCGTGTTTGATCCTATTGACATACTTTCTAGGCGAGTAACAGTATCCTATAGGAAGGATCTCTAATAGTTAGTATTTAAACGGACACATCATGCATATTCCTATAGACACATTATCTAGGCGAACAATTTAATAAGAACAACAGAAGTAGTCGATTAATTAATTAATTAATTAGAGTCCTACAGACATGGTATCTAGATGAAATATTATCAAAGGCATGCATTATTGCAATCCTATGGGTATAATAATATAGAAGTATTTACTCAAACAAACATTCTTTTAATAGTGTATGGGCATCATACCCGCTTCCCCAATTTTACTAACTCCCCAACTATTTGTTTACAAATTATTACAGGTCCAGATAATGAATATAAGTATAAATATTACACAAGGAACAACAGTAGGCCCAACAACTGGCCCAAATGAAAATAACCCAGTACTGTCTAGGGCTTCAATAGGCTCACTTCCACATGAATAGAAAGCCCAGATCCAAACGCATCTTAAACAGGATAGTATGTCCATTTGCACAGCCCAAGGCCATAAAAGAACTCATACCAAGTACAACAATTATAGATTGACCACTTAACCTAATAAATTAATGCACCACACATGAAAATCAATTAAACATCCTTGAAGCAATACCTCATAGAGACAGGATTATATGACATTTAGCAAGGTTCACATAAACACATTGGCATTTTAGAAAGCAAGAGTGACAGGATTGATTAGGCAAAGGTGATGAGAACTAGGATAATCAATAGTGCTTAATCTTCAACATGGGGAGCTTTACACATAAGACAACATAAGTTCATGCGTGAGCAATTATTCAACAAAAGGAATAGGAGTAGCATGCTGAACACAGTCAAACACTAGGAAAACATCACAGGCAAATCTACTTTAGGGTGAACACATACAATGCCAAGCTTCAAAAATCAAGCCTAAGGCATAATCTATAATTAGTTAAAGGGACTTTAGATAAGAGACTTAACATGAGAACATGGCAGATTCATAGACAAGAATAAGTGGGATACAATAGAATGTCCTACATGAGAGCCTAGTGAGACTAGCATAGCAGAACAGGTTCACTAGCAAATACTTTAGTTGAACGTGAGATTACTTTAACATGCTAAGCATCAGTCAATACTATAAGCATTTATGGTAAACAAGCAATATGTGAGTTCTAGATCAACATGACAACCAAGCATCAAACTTTGTACTAGTTGGCCACACATAGGTTTAAAGGATATGCATGAGGTTTACCATAAGGTCCAAACAATACTAAATAACTCACGATTGCACAAGTCAAATGCATATACTAGAACCCAAATAACATGGAAACATGCCCTAGATAACAACACAACCCCGGAAACGTAGCAGGTTGGGCGAGATTGACTCAACAAGGATTGGGACACATGAGTTTGTTACCATAATAATCCAGAACAAAGTAGGGAGAAGACTTAGGGTAAGCATCATGTATCAACATAGACATGGCAGGCTAAACAGGTAAAAAAGGCTATTTATGCTAAACACGTCTGGTAAGAATACACCATAGTTATAACCTAGTCAAGTTCAGATGCTAAGAATATAGAGTTACAAGAATATTTAAGAGCAAACAAGCTACAAACAAGATGGGATAGTAGGACACTGATACATGGAAGTTTCAGTGTCACAAAGCATAGAAATGAACAAAAGAGCAGCAGAACCCCAAAATCTCAGTTCGTCAGAGTTCCCAAGGGTTTCAACTGAACCCCGTGCAGTGCTCGCACTGAGAAAATAACAACAATGAAATTCTGGCGGCATTGGCTTTCAGTCGGCTCAAGTTTAGAATAGTGAGAGTGAGAGAGTAATAGCACTAATTTCGTAAAAAAATTTCAGACTACTTCGGGAAACGGGGAATGGGGTTTATATTGTGACAAATTAGGATGAAAAATCAAGGAAACAATAAATTAAACCTAAATCTGGAAAGAAAATATCACATGCAATCTACAATTGAACCAGTAAAAGAAGAATCAGAATCCAAACCCTAGTTGGAATCGAACTTGGGGCAAATCGTTCATAAGCCCCAATCACGACGGAATCAACGGAGATATACCATTTACAAGAGAGATTTTCTCTTCTCTAGTGTATAGAACCACAATCGCACCCAGAACCATAGAATCAAAGACGGATTTGTGAGAATCGAGCTTGCGATAAGTGCAATGGTAATGAAAGTTACCATAAATGAGTAATAGTAGCAAGAAAGGTAAGTAAAACTTGTGTATGGACGCGTATAAGGAAATAATAAGAAAGGATCTCTATGGCCGGCTAGGGTTTAGTGTGAGAGTGGATATGAGAGAATGCAAGGGCGGCTGGTGACGAAAATGATCTCTAGGGTTTGGTGTGAAAGTATAAAGCGAATGAGGGTTCTATCTTGAGATCAACGGTCAGGATTAAAGATGATGAGGTGGTTCTAAAAATGGGTCCAGACTGGGTTGGGTTGATGGGTTGGTTGGTTTGGGCTTCTGAAGGGTAAAATGAATGGGCCGGGTGCCTTGGGCTTATTATTTGTCCGAATATTTGCTCTATGTTGGGCTGTGAACTAAATACACAAAATTATTTAAATAAAAATAACTAACAAATAATAAAATATTACTTATGCAATAAAATAATTTAAAATAATAACTTAACATTATAAAAAATATAAAAATGCTATTTTAACGTGAATAATGTAATAAATATAATTATGCATAGAACATAGGGTATTATTGCAAAATTATGTAAATGGCTCAAAAATGCATAGGTAATTATATGAAATGAAGTAAAATATTATAAAACATATATGTATATGTAAATAATGAATTTGGATGATTAAGTCATCACAAAATAATTTGAAGGAGTAGTTAATAAAGTTTGTGCAATTAAATGTAAGAAAATTAATTTTTAAAGCTTTTAAAATTATGGAAAATTAGAAAAAAAATACTTATATGACTCTTGTAAATGCAAAATGATATTTTGAAAGTATATATGACATTTATAAAACATGATGGCAAAATTGGGTATCAATAGCTGCCCTTTTTTACCCGTGAATGATGAAAAAGTTGTGTGGTAAAGAAAAGGATGACCAATTTTTTTTGAACGAATAGAGATGAGGTGTTTTGAAAACATGGGGCCGAACCCTGGTTCTTGAGTTGCCTACATATCCCTGGTGTTACGGAAACATGCCGTGTGTAGTTCTGGATCCAACGGCAAATGTAACCAATGGATTTGTTATAAGAGTAGTTGTGTGTTTCGAAAAGGGTCTTTTGGACATGACAGGGTCGTGAGTAACTGATAATTTCAGGTGAAGCTATGAACGCAAATTTGAATATAACAGATGTACAAGCCGAATACTTGAGCGGTTACAGAACAAAGGGTAATAAATTGCTGACCGTCGGTTACATTTGAGGTTATCGAAGGATGTGAACGTTGTGAACGGAAACCGGAGTGAGAATTGCTCCTGTTTGTAGAACGGTTACCTCCCGATATTCCTGCAAAACTTAAAACATTATGCACGCAAATAGTTATATGGGGTTATTGCGAAAATGTAAACATGATGCAAATTTCCTTTGGACCATGAGAGTTATCTTTGGACGATGAGGATGATGTCCTTAGGCGATGACGTCCTGAGCCATGAAGCATATGATAAGGGATTCGTAGGCCATGGAATGGTGTCCTCGGGCCATGAGAATAGTGCCTCTAGACTATGACGTCTTTGAATAATGATATGCAATTTTGAGAGATCCTCCGGCCATGGCATGATGTGTTCGGGCTATGAGGATGATACCCTCAGACTATGATGTGTTCAGACAATGTGGCGATGTTTTAGCACGTGAAATGCGAAGATGTGGTGATACTGATCGTTTGATAGAGGAAACAGGTAATACTTAGTCATGTGCGAGAATGAAAGAAAGCAATGCTTAACCTTGTGTGAGATGAGGGCAGTGCTAAGCCCTATACAGATAATGAGGGTAGTGATTAACCCTATGTGAATGAAAGACGTTTTTAGCCTTATGCAATCATGGAGGCAGTGCTTAGCCTCGTGCAAAGAATGGAGACAGTGTTTAGTCTTCATGTAAGGGAAGGCAATGCTTATCCTTATGCAATAATGCGGAGATTGTGCTTAGTCTCACGCAAGGGAAGGCAGTGTTTAGCCTTATGTAATAATGGAGGCAGTGCTTAGCCTCATGCAATGTAGCTGAGACAGTGCTTAGTCTCATCAAAAGGGAAGGCAGTGCTTATCCTTATGTGATAATGGAGGCAGTGCTTAGCCTCATGCAATGGAGGGCAATGCTTAGCCATATGTGATAAAGAAGACAGTGCTTAGCCTTATGCAAAGGAAGGCGGTGTTTAGCCTTATGTGATATTGGAGGCAGTACTTAGCCTCTTGTAAGGGAAGACAGTGCTTAGCCTTGTGTGATAATGGAGGCAGTGCTTAGCCTCATGCAAGGGAAGGCAGTGCTAAGCCTTATGTGATAATGGAGTCAGTGCTTAGCCTCATGCAAGAGAAGGCAATGCTTATCCTTATGCCATAAATAAGGGCAGTATTTTGACCTATGGAGGAAGAGCAACGATTAAATATGAGATGGAAAAGTGACTTTTAGCTTGGCGGATTTGCGTTTGGCAACTTCTGTTGTTGTGAAGATAGTTGTCTTGTTGTATGTATATATTTGCGCATGTTCTTGTCATGTCCATTGTGCCTGCATCCAAAGAAAAATCGTGAGTTTGGGGGGAAAGTTGGTTCGTGCTCTCAATTTCTTGCTTTGCCTTCGCTCCAATCTTGAGGTCCTGTTTGAGTCACCCTGGTAACGTCTGGCTACTATAGAAAAATGAATTTTTAAAAAAATATGCATTTGTGAAAAATCTTTTAAGCAATGATGCAGTTTGTTCAAAACATGTGATGATTCATAAAACAAATAATGTTTGAATCGGAGACTGTGACACATTTTGAGACATTACAACCTTCTCAGTTCGGAATTTTGAGGACCCTCCTCAAAATTTTGCCCTAGTTTATATGCGTACTTCCGGTGATTCACTTCTTTGGTGATCCTAAACTTGATGAGATATGAGAAACTCGAGACCTTGCCCCAGTTTCTGACCATAGGGGGAAAGAAGATCTTATTATGAAGTGACCAAACCCACATGGCTGCCTACGTATCCCCTTTTAAACGAGAATCAGGTCAAGCGTAGTTCAGGTAACATCAAATAGAAAGTGCAAACATAATCTTAAGCATAATATCTCTTGACTGCGTCCGAGTTGATAGCTTTTGGCCGTATCGCTTCATCCTTTTCCACAAGTATAAGTTCTCCTTCTGTCAGTACTCGGTAAACCATGTAATGGCCTTGCCAATTGGGTGAGAATTTCCCCTTTGCTTCATCCTAATGTTGGGAGATTCGTTTCAGCACCAATTGACCCGCTGTGAATTTCCTTGACCTAACCTTTTTATTGAAATCCCTTGCCATTCTGTTATGGTAGAGTTGACTGTGGCACACTACGTTCATTCTTTTACCATCAGTGAGAGCTAGTTGTTCATACCGGTTCTGTACCCATTCCGCGTCGCTGAGCTCAGCTTCTTGTATGATTCTTAATAAAGGAATCTCAACTTCATAAGAGATAACGACTTCGGTACCTTAGAACAGTAGATAGGGGGTTTTCCCAATTGATGTACGAATTGTGGTTCGGTACCCGAGTAAAGCAAACGGTAGCTTCTTGTGCCATTGTTTGTAATTGTCTAGCCATTTTCCTCAATATCTTCTTGATTTTATTGTTGCCGGCTTCTATGGCTCCCTTCATTTGCGGCCAGTATGCTGTAGAATTTTGATGCTTGATCTTGAATGTTTCACATATGGCTTTCATTAAGTCACTATTGAGATTAGCAGCATTTTCAGTAATGATTGACTCTGGTACCTCGAATCGACAGACAATGCGATCCCGGAAAAAACCTAGTACGACCTTTTGAGTCACAACCTTATAGGATGTGGCTTCAACCCATTTTGTGAAGTAGTCTATGGAAACCAAAATGAATCTGTGTCCGTTTGAAGCAGCGGGTTCAATTGGTCCGATGACATCGATGCCTCAAGTAGAGAAAGGCCATGGTTAACTCGTTGTATTGAGTTCGTTGGGCGGCACTCGTATCATATCAGCGTGTATCTGGCATTGGTGACACTTCTGAACATATTTGATGCAGTCTGTCTCCATAGTCACCCAGAAATAACCTACTCTTAATATCTTCTTGGCCAAAACGAAACCGTTCATGTGAGGTCCGCAAGTTCCGACATGTATTTCTTCGAGCACTCTAAATGCTTCCTTGGCATCCACACATCGCAACAGTCCCAAATCAAGAGTCCTTTTTTTATAGAATTCCTCCTCTTTGAAAGAAATGGTTTGCCGATCTTTGAAGTGTGCGCTTCTGGGTGTGTTTAGCATTCTCTGGGTACTCTCCCCTTTCCAAGTATTCTTTGATATTGTGGAACCATGGATTTTCGTCAAACTCTTATTCAACATGAGGACAATAAGTTGGCTACTTATGAATTCCTATTGGGATAGGATCGAGGAAATGCTTGTCTGGATGTTGTATCATGGAAGACAAGGTAGCTAATGCATCTGTGAACTCATTCCGAATACATGGAACATGTTTGACTTATATCGTTGTGAACCTCTTGATCAATTCCAAGTATGGCAATAATTTAGTGTTCTTGGAAGCCCATTCTCCTAGTACCTAGTGTACCAACAGATCAGAATCCCCGATAACCAGCAACTCCTGAACGTTCATGTTGATGGGAAACCAGAGTCCCAAGATGCAGGCATCATATTTTGCCATATTGTTGGTTCACGGGAACCTGAGTTTTGCGGATACCGGGTAATGTTGACCGGTTTATGACACTAAAACAACTCTGATACCCACTCTCTTTAAGTCTGCTACTTCGTCAAAAAATATCTTCCCACCGTCATATGCTTCGGTAATATCTTCTCCCACAAATGACACTTCCCCGTCAGGAAAATACGTCTTCAATGGTTCGTATTCTCCGTCTACAGGATTCTCCGCCAAGTGATCAGCCAATGCTTGCCCCTTGATTGCCTTCTAAATCACATATATGATGTCGAATTTACTTAGGAATATCTGCCACTTTGCTAACTTACCCGTAGGCATGGGTTTATGAAAGATGTATTTTAGTGGATCCATCCTTGACATGAGATATATAATGTACACACATAAATAATGTCTCAACTTCAGGGCTATCCATGTCATGTAGAATACCGAACCTCGTAAGGTGTGATTTTCTTGCTCAGATAATATATCGGTTGCTCTTTCCTCACCATTTTCTCATGTTGTCCCAGAACACAGCCAAAGGCCCCATCCAACGCGGACAGATAAAGAAACAGAGGTCTTCCTGGTTCTGGCAGGACCAACATGGGTGGTTTAGATAGATACTCCATGATTTTGTTCAAGGCTTTATGAAATTCTTCAGTCCAGCTTGTTGCGGCATCCTTCCTCAGCATTTTAAAGATCAGCTCACATATCACCATTGATTGTGCTATAAAACGGCTTATATAATTGAGGCATCCTACAAAACTCATCACATCCTTCTTATTCTTTGGCGGTGGCAACTCCTGGATAACTTTGATTTTTGATGGGTCTAACTCAATACCACGACGGTTGACGATGAAACCTAACGACTTCTTAGCAAGGACTCCGAAGGCACATTTTGCGGGGTTCAACTTCAAATTGTATTTTCACAGTCGAACGAAAAACATCTTTAGGTCTGATATGTGATCTGAACTCCTTTTGGATTTGATGGTAACATCATCCACGTACACCTTTATTTTCTTGTGTATAATATCGTGGAAGATAGTCATCATGGCCCTCATATAGGTGGTCCCAACACTCTTCAAACCAAACGACATCCTTTTATAACAATATATTCCCCATGGTGTGATAAAGGCGGTCTTTTTGGCGTCCTCTTCGTCCATCCAAATCTGATGATATCATGCGAAGCAATCCACAAAGGATTGGAGTTCATGCTTGGCACAGTTGTCGATCAGTATGTGTATGTTAGGCAATGCAAAATCATCCTTAGGACTTGCTCTGTTCAGATCTCGGCAACCGTCACATACTCTAACTTTCCCATCTTTCTTCGGAACTGGCACAATGTTGGCTGTTGCGACCAAACACACTCACACAAGTATACTTGGTCGTCTAGTAATAGAGTAGTGAGTAGAGTATCGTTCCCACAAAGACTTTTAATTAACTTTTGACTGATTCAAACTCAAACAACTTATCGATTCAAGAGATTTATCACAAAATATGTAAGTGGCTACTTTACTACCTAAGAAACTAAAAAGCAATGAAATAACTAGAAATCAACCACAACACTTAAGCAATTTCGGATAAAAATAAGTACGAGAAAATATTCCAGGGTCATAGGCTAGCTAACAATCATGTCGCGTTCTTGGCATAAAATGACTAATTGATTTATCTGGATTGTTGATTGACATGGTTGATATTACTCATAAGAATTTGTCGAGTTCTTACTGGCCTATTCAAGCTAGCTTAATGCCTATATGTCTATGGAATTAAGACTAACAAGAATGCATTTACACGTATTGTATTTAAACCAACCAAGACAATTAGGTATATTTCTATCCTAATTGCGAATTCGTTCCCCTATGCCCGCGTTCAAGAACTTGCTCTATTTAATTTTATATGCAATCTGGAATTTTCACTTTCGAGTTCAACTTTAGATTCATAGATAGTATTTCACTGTTAGTTACTCAGTAAAATAATTAAGAACAGAATTTAATAAACAACCCAACATGATAAAATCAAACTCGTCAATTTAAACTTCAAACATCAACATTCATGTAGCACCTATGACCCCCTAATAATAGGGTCCTTAGCAACTCGTGTTCATACACCATCAAAAATAATGTTTTCTAACATAAAATCAATGAACACTAGAAGAAGAATGGAAGAATTGATCTAATCCGTGCTCCAGAGTGTTTCGTACTTTTGTTTTTCTCTCAAAGTCATGTCCTCCCTCCCCCCCCCAAACTAAAATAGGTTTAGGTTGGCTTATATATGAGTTGGGGGCGTCTTGTTACCACTAAGCATCATCGATTAAAGCACTCACACAACAAAATAAGTGTATAACATCACCAATCCATCATGAGACCAAGTGCCCTCACCACAAGCGAACGAGTGAATAGTAAGGACATCACACTATTGAAATAAAATTCGCTCACTCTCACAAAGAATTCATGTGCATCCCATGGTCGTACCATAAGCTTGCCCATAGTGTACATCCTTACTAATCTAAGCTAGCCAAATCTAGGATCAATTAGGACTTTAAGATTGTAATGTGGGCTAAGGGACAGGTAGGATAAATTTAGGAATAGTGTTTCACCCTCCTAAGAAATTTAATACACTACACTCACACATCGAGCACATCTTATTTTCAACCAATTCCCTTGTCATACACCATATATAACATAGCCCTCTTTTCAATTAAGCACCTCTATATTCTCACTAGCACGAATTCGAAGGATTAGGAGGTGTGTAATTTTTCTACATTATTTGAAATACTATTTGTTTTTCCTTCTTGCAATACTACATTCTTTCTCCCCTTTTTTTTCTTTCTATTCTCCACACACTCCATACATTAATGTTCATCGGGTAGTTACATTTTTTCACAATTTTAGTGCACCTTAAGGGCCCTTCCATGGTTCCACTCGAAATCCACTCCCCAATCTCTCACCTTACTTCTTTTAGCGACTAGGTGCCTTAGGAGGTAAAGGTTCAACAAGCTCAAATTAAGAACAAAATAGGGATACGGCTTGTAGTGTGGGTGCGAAAGAAAAGGTCTATAGGCTCAAAAGGGCTAGCAACGAAAAACATTTAGTTGTGCGTGACAAGCATCTCTATGGTAAAGTAATAAATGCTTATGTCATCTATCAGATTAGCACAACTTAATGATTTTGCTTCGATTAACACACGAGGCAAGTTCTAGACTATACAAGATAGCACAAAATACACCAATCATTACATACACATTGCACTTGACTCAATCAAGACGGTTCTGTTCGACTCTCGAGTCAAGCAAGCACAGCGAGTTGAGAATATTTAAGCAATAATGCACTAGGTGGAATACAAGCCATCCTGCTGAGAAAATAGCATCACAGAGTAGGCTACTTAATATACTTGGGCATTACAACTCAAATCAAATATTCAGGAAGACAAAGCACATGCCATAGCTTAACGTGCCAACACCAAACATGTCAACAACTATCTCAGAGCACCTCAGTTTTCTCCATATCCTACTCCTAAAAACATAAAATAGAAAAATAAAAACAAAACACCCGGTTCGAGCTACACCCTTGGAAAAGAACGGGTGTCCAAAGAAAAATCAAGGGATACTACCTAACTATCTTAACAAGAACAAAGGAAAATCTTTTGGTAAAATTGTTTTTTTAATTGGACTTTAATCCCTCAAGAAAAATATCCAACAGATTCATCGTCGATTAAAGTCCTAGATTTTTTTGATTATTAGACTATGTGAGTTCTAAACTAAGCTAAAAAAAACAATAACAATAAAATGTTTATACAATTACAAGTCAGGAAGTATTTCCCCACCCCACACTTAAACAATGCATAGTCCTCGGAGCATAACAAATTCAAAATAAAGTAAGGTGGAAAGAAAGAACTCACTGCTAATCGGAGTCCGCCTCCTCATAATGCCCACCAGCCGCGGCTATGGGCTCATCCTCATCATCCGCTCCTAGGGGCACCAAAGCAATGGGCCCTGTGACTTCATCACCAATCTCATCCTCATCATCAGATCCTTTGTGAGTGTTCTCATCTTCAGACGAGTGAATGGGACTACCCGGTGCCATGCCCAATATCTTCTTGGAAGAACTGGAGAGATCATTGCGCAAATGGATGCACTTCTCATCCAAGATCCCTAGCCTACGCATTATCACATTTATTGAACTATAAAGATACATGTTGGAGTTTTCATCCCTCTCAGGTTAGCCTAGCTTTGATGTGGACTCCGGCAAGGATGTAATGTCTAGCAATGTCTTTGGTGCCTCCAACACCTCATCATAGCCAGGGTACTCCGGTACCTCATGGGATAGCATGTACTGTATCACGAGGTTTTCAAAAAAGAAACTTTTTATCCTTTGCCCAAAGCGGGTGCAGCGAGCATGATGTCACCCACATTTATGGGTCTCTCAGTAATCAAAAATAATATCATACTCACTTGAGCTCGAGTGCATTTGCTATTGTTCTCATCTGGCATGTGTTGGTCCTGCACAAAATTCTGCCATACTTTCACGGTCTTGTTGAAATCAGAACGTACCATCTCAAGATGGATATCGCCTTTAACTTTGTTCCACTTGGCAGTCCATGGATATTGTGACGTATCGCCGTGTAGCCTAGGCTTTTGACAAATTTCTTTAGCCTCCGCAGGTCACAATTTTCAACTCTTCAAAATTCACATAAGGCCCAGCTATTCGGTGTCACATTCTTTCCACAGACATGTGATCTGAACAATTTCGCATTACAATTAGCATATAGTTCTCGCACCATGCTCAAATTTGCATGGCGGGGGCATTCAAAGAATTTTTCCATGTTCAGTGCTCGCAACCGGCCATACACATCCAAAAATTTCTTTTCTAAGGCATTAACATTAATGCCCATTTCAGAGATGTACCACCCATATGGCATGAAGTCCTTATGCCATGCGATAGCAGCATCACTGACCAGTTTCAAACGAGGCCACAGTTGCAAATGTGTCTGTTGTGATCCATAGGCAACTTGTTTCCCTTTAGCTTGTGTAGAAGATCCCTCACCTTTCTTGCGTTGTTTGGGAGGGGGAGCAATAGTGGAGGACTTTCCCACCCTTTTTCCTTTGGCGGCACTGTCATGGGCCATAGCAACCTACACACAACAAACACAAATATGAGAATGAATCAAGGAATTCACCCAAGGTCATTGTGAGAGGCAAAGATGATCCCACACTTAAAACCGAAGGCTATGTATAATATACTCATAAGAGTGGTTCAAAGTGCACCAATGTTTCATTACAAGGCATTAGGTGCTCAAGACTTCCCCATGCCACAATTCAAGTAGTCGAACATGGCCATAACTTAACCATAGTGCAAGAAAGCAATGCTAGAGTCCAATTTACTACAACTATTCTAGTACACTAACTATTTCTTACAAGAGTTTACTACAAGATACATTGCTCCCAAACACACCACACTTCTCCCAACTTCATATACAACTACACGCGGCTACTCACAATTCACCGGTGTTCAATTCACTCTTTTAGGCATTTTAGGAAACACCTAGTGGGCATCAATATTGCTTCTCTTATTTCAACAATGGTAGAACAAGGTGGCCCTCACAAATTTAAATGAAATAGAGGTTATTGTAGTTTAATACTTCATATACAACTTCACAACCAATATTTGCAACCAATTTCGTGCACACTAGGTCCACCCACCATAACAACAAAATATGTCGAAGATACCTAGGGGATTGGGGGTCTTTTGAGAATGGAGGTCATGACAACACAAAGAAATTCACAATATACAAGAGAAGAAGGAGATGAGAAACATACTTTTGAGTCTTGAGAAGAGAACACACAAGCAATAGTGAATAATTTGAGAGAGAGAGAGAGAGAGAGAGAGAGAGAGAGAGAGAGAGAGAGAGAGAGAGGAAGAACGAGCTGAAGACAGCGGGGGGTTTGGGCGTTACTGGGAGATAGAGAGAGTGGGGTTTTGGTTTAGAGTGAATTTAATTTTGTTGGGGGGGAGGGTTTAGGTAATTGGGTATGGGTGATTATGTGTGTGTATATAGGTAGTTGGGTCAGGTTAACAAAAAAATACAATCAACAAAATAAACGAAAATAAAAAAATAAACCTTACCTGACCCCCCAGCCTAGCTCCCCAAGCTAGGCCTGGCGCTGGGGGTTAAGAACACACTGGTTTTTGCGCCCCCGGAAGCGTGGGGCACTGGTTCGCCGGTAATTTTATTTTATTTTATTTTATTTTTATAAATTCCATCCTACCCGAGCACTCAATACATACATTATACACCCCACACCATTCCCGCCTAAGATTTCTATAACTACAAAGAAAACAAAAAAACTAGTCTACTCTGACTAAAAGAAAACAAAATGCTAAGCTACGACAACATTAAAAATTGGGTTGCCTCCCAATAAGCGCCTGACTTAACGTCGCGGCACAGTTTAACACATTTTTCGAGCATTGTCCAGGTCCACCTAGGTCTTGTGACGTGCAATGTCACCACCCAATAATGTTTCACTCGCTGCCCATTTACCAAGAAGGTATTACTTGAGTTCGTATCACATAATTCCACCGCTCCATGAGGCCTCACACTTACCACAACGAAAAGGCCTGCCCATCGATACTTAAGCTTTCAGCGGAAAAGCTTCAACCTCGAATTAAACAAGAGAACTTCTTGACCTGGTTCAAACTTGCGATGATGGATGTGATTGTCATGCCACCTCTTACTCTTTTCTTTATACAATTTGGCATTTTCATATGCATGCAATCGAAACTCATCAAGCTTATTGAGTTGTAACAACCTCTTCTGGCCGGCTAAGTCCATATCAATATTTATCTTTTTAATCATCCAATAGGATTTGTGTTCAAACGTAATGGGCAAGTGGCACACCTTCCCATAAACTAACTTGTACAGAGAAGTACCTATGGGGGTCTTGTATGCAGTTCGATATGCCCATAATGGGTCGTCAAACTTTCTGGCCCAGTCCTTCCTATTTCCACTTACCGTTTTGTCCAGAATCTACTTCACCTCTCTGTTTGACACTTCCACTTGACCACTCGCTAGGGGGTGATAGGCGGTGGCAACCTTTGTGCTTAACTTATCAAGCTTATTGAGTTGTAACAACCTCTTCTGGCCGGCTAAGTCCATATCAATATTTATCTTTTTAATCGTCCAATAGGATTTGTGTTCAAACGCAATGGGCAAGTGGCCCACCTTTCCATAAACTAACTTGTACAAAGAAGTACCTATGGGGGGCTTGTATGCAGTTCGATATGCCCATAATGGGTCGTCAAACTTTCTGGCCCAGTCCTTCCTATTTCCACCTACCGTTTTGTCCAGAATCTACTTCACCTCTCTGTTTGACACTTCCACTTGACCACTCGTTAGGGGGTGATAGGCGGTGGCAACCTTTGTGCTTAACTTCATACTTTGCTAGAACATTATTCAACAATTTGTTACAGAAGTGAGTTCTTCCGTCACTTATCAGCAACCTTGGAGTCCCAAAGCGTGTGAAGATATGTTTCTTTACAAAGTTTACCACTACCATTGAGTCGTTAGTAGGAAGAGCAATGGCCTACACCCACTTAAACACGTAGTCAACCGCTAACAAGATGTACCGATGACCATTAGAGTATGGGAACAGTGTCATGAAATCAATCCCCCAAACATCAAAGAGCACTATTACCAGAATAATTTGAAAAGGCATCTCACGCTGCTTCGTGATTGTTCTGGTTATTTGGCACCTGCTACACTTTTTAACACAGGCATGTGCATTCTTAAACAAATTTGGTCAATAGACACCTAATTGCAGCACTTTTTGGGTGGTTCTATCCCCACTGTGATGACCTCCATATAGAGACGCATGACAGTCATGAAATATTGCATTCATCTCCTCCTCAGGGACACACCTTCGTACCAACTGATATGATCGTTGCTTATATAGGAATGGCTCATCCCATATGTAGAGTCTCACATCATGTAGAAATCTTCTTCTATTATCGGGTGTCAATTCTGGTGGCATCACCCCACTTGCATTACAATTCACGTAGTCTGCATACCACGGGGCTTCACTTGAGGTGATTGCGAATAACTTCTCATCTAGAAATGTCTCCTTAATCAAACCTCCCTCAGCCACATGGTTCCGATTTTCTGATCTTGACAAGTGATCAGCCACTTGTTTCTCTGTACCTTTTCAATCTCGGATCTCCAAGTCGAATTATTGCAAGAGGAGAACCCATCAAATGAGCCTCTACTTGGCATCTCTCTTTTCAAACAAGTACCTTATAGCTGAGTGATCTGTGTAGACGATGACTTTGGTTCACACTAGATAGGATCTGAACTTTTTAAACGCCCATGCCACTGCAAGAAACTCTTTATCAGTGATAGTGAAGTTTATCTGGGCTGGATTCTGAGTTTTGCTCGCGTAATAAATGGAGTGAAAACTTTTATCCCTCCTTTGCCGTAAAACAACTCTGATTGCTATATCACTCGCATCGCATATCAACTCAAATGGCTACGTCTAATCTGGGGCAATGATAATTGGTGCAGTCACCAATCTTACCTTCAGCTCCTCAAATGCTTTCAAACATGTATCATCAAACTTGAAGGGGATATCTTTCTCAAGAATCCTATACAAAGGAGAAGAATTTTTGAAAAAACTTTAATGAAACGACGATAAAAACATGCATGGCCTATGAAACTACGAATGCCCTTGACGGATGTCGGTGGAGGCAATTTTTCAATCGCCTCCACCTTTGCTTTGACCGCCTGCAAACCCTTTTTGGACACCTTGTGTCCCAAGACTATACCTTCACGTACCATGAAATGGCACTTTTCCCAGCTTAGCACCAAGTTAATCTCTTCACACCTAGCAAGCACTTTATCAAGGTTCATTAAACAATTATCAAACGAACACTCAAACACAGAAAAATTATCCATGAACACCTCAATAAATCTTTCAACCATGTCAGTAAAAATAGCCATCATACACCTTTGAAAAGTCATTGGTTCATTAAAGAGAACAAATGGCATTCTCTTAAGCGCATACGTGGCATAAGGACACGTAAATGTAGTTTTATCTTGGTCCTCTGAAGCTACAATAATCTGATTATACCCCAAATAGCCATCTAGGAAATAGTAGTATTATTGTCCAGCTAATCTATCAAGCATTAGATCAATAAAGAGGAAGGGGAAAGTGGTCCTTTTGGGTGGCATTGCTTAATATTCTATAATCTATGCAAATTCTCCACCCAGTCACAGTTTTTGTGGGAATAAGGTCATTATTTTCATTAACCACTACATTCATCCCCCCTTTCTTAGGCACACATTGGACGAGGCTTACCCATTTGCTATTAGTGATTATAAATACAATACCTGCATCAAGACACTTAATCACTTCTTTTCTTACCACCTCTTTCATGATTGGATTTAGGCAACGTTGTTGCTCTACACTTGGCTTGTGCCCTTCCTCCATGAGGATTTTATGCATGTAGAAGGCTGGACTAATGCCTCTAATGTCAGACATCGTCCACTAATTGCTCGTTTGTGCTCATGCAACACTCTTAACAACTTTTCTTCTCGCAATTTAGACATGTTAGAAAAAACAATAACATGTAGAGTGTCAGAACAACCCAAATAAGCATATTGAAGGTGAGGGGGCAAGGGTTTAAGTTCAAATTTTGGAGCTTCTTCAATTGAATGCTTTAGAGGAGTCCCACTTGGCATGTTTAGGGGCTCAAAGGGGTTTAATCCATGCATGTAAGCACAAGATATATCTAGTATATGCATTATCTCCTCAACCTCGTCATCAATCTCCAAGCTATCGAACAACATGAGTGCTTTCTCTAGAGAATCCTCTAGATATACACTCGTGTCATTAAGATGATCATCCACCTCCATAACAGATATCATAGAGAGCTCCTCATAATGGCGAGGAGGTTGGATCGTCTTGTAGACATTAAAAACTGCTTCCTCGTTCACCACCCTCATAATCATTTTCCCTCTCTCACTTTAATAATTGCATCACCTGTAGCCAAGAGTGGTCATCCCAATATGATTGGAACATCTTAATCAGCCTCATAATCTAGGATAATGAAGTCCGCTGGGAAGATGAATTTCCCAATTTATAGCACCACATCTTCAATCACTCCTTCAGGGTAGGCTATGGATCTATCAGCTAGTTGCAATATCACAGTAGTTGGTCTTGGAGTTCCCAGACCCAATTGCTTGAACAAGGACAAGGGAATCAGATTTATGCTTGCCACCAAATCACAAAGAGCACGATCCGCATCGATATTACCAATCTGCATAGGGATGGTGAAGCTGCCAGGATTCTTAAGCTTTTGAGGAAGCTTGTTTTGGACCCTCGAGGTGCAATCCTCAGTAAGTGTGACTGTCTTGAATTCAGTCAATCTCCTCTTGTGAGCCACTATATCTTTGATGTACTTAGCATAGTTTTGAATTTCACGAAGTACATCTACCAATGGAATATTCAATTGAACCTGGCTCAACATAGAGAGAAATTTGTTTAACATGCGATCATCATTCTTCTTCTGCCATCTTTGGTTGGCCTTGCAGCATTCACTGGCTCTAAGCTTGCATCATCTTTCTTTGACTCATGTGTTTCCTTAGGAATCAACTCCTAGTCAGATATAGGCTTATCCTTTCTCTTCTTTGGCACTTCTTCTAATTCCCTCCCATTTCTGAGTGTAACTGCATTAACTTGATGGTTCTTCTCTGTATCACTGGAAAGGGCTCATGCATGCCTAGTATTTTGATTTGACGCTAACTGCCCTATTTGTCTCTCAAGATTTTTGAAATCGGTCCTCAGTTGTTGATTATCAAGCAACAACTTCTTCAACAACTCATTCGTACTCTCTTCTATTTGCTGGGGTGGCTTCTGAGGTTGATTAAAATTTCCTTGGGGCCTATAATGATTCTGAGTCATCTGATTTCCACCCTAGGAGAAGTTAGGATTATTCTTCCAATTTGGATTGTAAGTGTTCCCATATTGTGCATGCTGATTTATCGGACCTCTACTCTATTGCCCAACATAGTAGATAGATTTAGGATTCGTGTGGCACATGTCACTCGTGTGACTGTCACCATATAATTCGCAGCAAGTAATCATTTGTTGTGTATGTTGCATCTATGGTGTTTGATGAATTGTCATTTTATTCATGTGATTTTCCAATTGTGCAATATATGCTCTCATGGCTGAGAACTCATCTAGCTCAATTACACCACTTCCTTGCTGTTTAAGTTCTCTTCGTGATTCCCCATCTCCTTACCAATTATGATCAACTTCAGTGAAGTTGTTTAGCATGACCTGGATTTCACTATACGGCCTCGCCATGCAACTACCCCCACAAGCTGAGTCAAGATTCATCTTTGATGTCTCGTCTAACCCATCAACGAAAGTATGACCCAATACCTCATCAGACCAACAATGATGCGGGCAGTCTCTAAGTAGTTTCTTGTATCTTTCCCAAGATTGACGAAGAGTCTCACCATTCTATTATTGGAACACAAGAATCTGGCTCCTCAACGACTTTTTCTTCTTAGTGGGAAAAAACTTGATTAAGATTTTACTTGCTAGATCATCTAAAGTGTGGATTGAGTTCGCGGGCTCCTTTTGCAACCATTCCTTAGCTTCCCCCAACAGTGGAAAGGTAAACTCAGCCTGACATAATCTTTGGAAACGTTCGGATAATTGTAAGTATCCATAATTTCTAGGAAGGTCTGAATGTGCCATTGGGGGTCTTCATGAGATAGACTCACATATTGCCCTGTGGACTGAATCAGCTGTACCATGTATTATTTGAGTTCAAAGTGACCCGTGATAGCAGGCTTCAGAATACCCTCAGTGATATTAGCAAGATTGGGCCTTGCGGCTTCTATCACCGGGCGCTCTTCATTACCTACCATCTCTTTCTATTCTAGTTCTAGCTTCAACTTCCCTCATCACCCTGCGAAGTGTGCATTCAATTTCATGATCAAGAGGAAGGTGGTTTTTGCGCTTCTACTCCTTCACATCAAGAGAAGAGCCTGCGTTAACATAAACAAGCCAAACTAAAAATTAAAACTTGAACAAATAACTAATAAAAGCTTAACTCATTCAAGTAGCTAATTTCTAAGTCCCCGACAACGACGCCAAAAACATGCTGCGACCAAACACTCTCACCAAAGTATACGTGGTCATCAAGTAATAGAGTAATGAGTAGAGTATCATTCACACAGAGACTTATGATTAACTTTTGACTGATTCAAACTCAAACAACTTAACAATTCAAGAGATTTATCATAAAATATGTAAGTGACTAATTTACTACCTAAGAAACTATCAAGCAATGACATAACTAGAAATAAACCACAACAGTTAAGCAATTTCGGATAAAAGTCAGTAGGAGAGGATATTCCAGGGTCATAGGATTGCTAAGAATCTTTGCGTGTTCTTGGCATAAAATGACTAATTGATTTATCTTGATTGTTGGTTGACAGTTTGGTATTACTCATAAGAATCTGTCGAGTTCTTACTGGCCTATTCAAGCTAGCTTAATTCCTATATGTCTATGGAATTAATACTAACAAAAATGCATTTATACTTCCTGCATTTCAACCAAGCAAGACAATATGGTATATTTCTATCCTAATTGCGAATCTGTTCCCTGATGCCCAGGTTCAAGAAGTTGCTCTATTTAATTCTATATGCAATCCGGAATTCCCACTTTCAAGTTCAACTCTAGATTCGCAGATAGTATTTCACAATTAACTGCTCAGCAAAATAATTAAGAACATAATTAAATAAACAACCTAATATAATAAATCAAACTCGTCAATTTAAACTTCAAATATCATCATTCATGTAGCACCCATGACCCAAGAATAATAAGGTTCTTAGCCGCTCATGTTCATACAATCATCAAAAATAATGTTTTCAAACACAAAGTTAATGAACACGAATGGAAAAATTGATCAAATCCGTGCTCTTGAGTGTTTCGTACTTTTATTTTTCTCTCAAAGTCAACCCCCCCCCCCCAAAACAACATAGGTTTAGGTTGGCTTTTGTATGAGTTGGGGGCGTCTTGGGGTCGAAATAACCGAGTCCCGATCGAAATAGGACACTTTCACATCTTGAGCGCCCAGGGCAGCATGGGGCGGTGGCCCTGGCGCTCATCTTCTTCAGCAAACTAGTTTGTGTGCCACAGGTAGCGCCCCATACTGCCTGTGGCGCTCAACTGGGCACTTTTGCATTTTCTTCCTATTTTCGCTCCAATTCGTGCACTTCCATCCCTAATCGCATCCGAATGATTCCTACACATCAAAATACCACAAATTAGCACAAATCATTATATTATACATCCAAAATCTACAAGGCATGAGCATAATACGAGTCAGTATACATCAAAATATGCATACATTAAGCCGAATATCATTGGCTAACTAGGTCGGGTATTCGACCACTCGAAGAACATTGGATTTGATTTGCTTGGTGACCTTCTCTTTTATCTTTAGACTCATCTCTGACTTGAACTTTCTGAGCTTATGCTTTACCGGTGGACACATGGGATATGTAGGTAGCTTATGAGCTACTATGGATGTGCTTAACCGAGTCATATTGTCGTAGGACCATACAAAAATATCCGCATATTCCTTTAGCAACCTGATATACTCTTCCTTCTCTGACAGTGATAGATGAATACTTATGCGAGTTTCTTTGACTGTTTCAGAATCTCCTAAGTTAACGACCTCAGTTTTGTCCAAATTAGACTTTGGTTTATTTTCAAAATTTTCTACTTCTTTGACAATTTCCTCAGATATTATATCATCTTCTAACACTTTCGAATCATTGTCCTTATGTTGCATTGACTCATTACATGTCATAGTCGTAGGTTCATCAGGGTATGTAATAATTACGCTGAAAAGAAATTAGAAAGATAATAATAAATACAAAAAGCAATAATGCATTAATAAAGCTTAAAACTGTCAACAAGTATGAGTCGATGTCTTGAGTAATTATTCCAAAACAAATTACTAAAAATGTCTTAAATCCTCAAAACAATTTAAGAACAAGTCATGCTAATTTTGCCAGGCTACCCAGGTACTCGGCGAGCCTGGGATGGTGTAGCGGTCCAATTCATTAGAACAATTCTTTCTCCCACTGTCTGAATGGTAAGGTCTTCCTCCTCCTCCACAATTACATTGCAGTCCATGTCTTCCTCGTCCAGAAACAGCTTTCTCATACCGGCCAAAATCTCATCTTCCTCGGATCCCCACATCATGTCAACTAGACGGAATGTCCAGGGCAAAAGTTATATAGGTTGTTCCAGCGGGTAGTAATTGGCGTGCCATGGTGGTATCCAATACTGAAATACCTGCACAGTGTATTCATACCCGAGTCCAAAGGTCGTGCCATGATACCGTGGTTATACGAGTTTTGAGATCCCTTGAAGCAGTAAGGCCTCGTAAACATTTTCTAATGTTGAATTGATAATGTATGTTTAGGGTGTGTTGGAACATACTAAGGTATTTTGGGAATGACAAGAACTTGTGTAGAACAAGTTGGACACATTAAGTGGAAAGGATGTTTCAATTGGCACAAGACCCAACTTCAAATGAATATAACTCCGTCAATATAATGACTTAGGTGATGATCTACCTATAAAATTAAAGCCCTTTAAATATAGTTTCCAAAGCAGCAAACCGTTTATCATTTAGATATGTATACAGAAGGTTATGGCCATTTGACTGGACATGTGTCATATGCGTGCCCAGATGCGCGGCCGGGCATATTTGAGAGTTTCTGCCTCGGGTGAGCGGTTAATGCGCGGCCGCACATGTAGGAACCCATTAAATACCCCCAAGACCGGGTAGAGAGAGATATAAGTCATTTCTTTGAGCTAGGGCTTGTATATCAAGGGGAATCCGCCCAACACCTCCCTCCCATGAACCAAGGTAATGTTTTTGGATTAGTTTTGAGTTGATTACTACTCCTAAACACCTGTACTAACAAGTATTAATCTTGAAAATACATAGATTTTCATTTAAATCCCCAAGTTTGTCAAGAACACTACAAGTTGGGATTTTTATAAGTCTCACTACAAGTGGTATGTCTACCATCACTAACTAATCTATGGGGATTATTTATGTATGGAATATGTGTTATAACTTAGGGTATGGTGATTGGAAGCCATAAGTTCCCAATTTAAATACATAACCATTGTAGAGATTGAAAGGTAATTATTTGATGGAATTTTGTTGGTTGGGTGTGGATGGATGGTCATGTATGTGATGTTGGAAGTTAAGAATTGTTTAAGAATGATGGTGGGATAAATTATTGGTAAATGGTACTATTTGGATGAACTAATTCTATGGTTAAGAGATGTATAGATTCATGCCTACTAGGTATTTGATAAAATGCTCTAATGAGCTGAAACCATTAATATCTTCCTAATTTGTGTTCAATTTTGTTATGTCTCAAATAGATTGGGATTGCTAGAATTTTCGGAACGTTGTACTAATTTAAGGAAATCTCAAAGCGAGGTGTGTTGGCTAAACTTTCTCTCTTGTAATTGAATTCCATAATGTCCCCATAAGTTTCAAAGTATGGGTTGCATATTAAAATGTTATGACTTTGAGTCGTGTTTCAATGAAAGATAGTATGCCAAATTGTGTGAGAAAATCTCAATATTCTTATGACTATTAATTGCTCATATGTGTAACTAAAGTCTTGATTTGGAAATGTCTTATTGTTGATAATCTATAAAGATGGTTGTAAGTGAAATAAGTGAATTGGGGATATAGAGTGTGGCCAATGTGCCAAGAATTTAAGTTATGACTGTGGCTAGTATTGCAAATGATTTGATAGAATGCGATAAAGAATATGAAATGAGCCTCGACTCAACTGTGTTAAAAGTGATTTGTAAAATATAATTTTCCTAAGAGCTTTTGTACTAAATTCATGCCCATTAGTGGCTGCTTTAACTAATGCTTTGCTTGATAAATATATCCAGTGTGATTCGAGTTCTATATACTCATGTGTTGAAATTGTACTTTGTCATTTCTGGGGAAGAGTATTGCAAGAGTAAATGGTGTATTGATTGTTTATGATTTTTCATGTGTGTTTCTATTGTTGGTTGGTATGCCTCATTCTTTGGAAGAAACCATTTGTGTTTGAAGTTCCTATTTCAAATGGATTTGAAGTATATGATTTCTGAAATTTTCTATATGTTGATATTTGATGATGATCTTTGAAATTGAAAGAGGTGAAAGTGTGGAATATGAAATACGGCCATCGTGCCAGGAATAAAGAATTTTGTGAATGGCCAAATGAGCCAAGGAAATATTATCGTTACGATTGACTGGAAATACTAATGAGAATTTATACAATGTGAAAGATGTTGAGGTGAGTACAATTGTAATTATCTTACCTCTATGTGCAAATCAAAAATAAAATGTTTTTGGGAGCATCATTAGTAAAACCGAGGAAGGGTGGGTCATAAGGCCCACACCTGAAATTACACGTGTCGGTATAGGGGTGGATTGTGGTTATTCCCCTTATTTGGGATGAAATTATGATATTATTCCCCTTAATTGGGATGAACTGGTAATAATTGTGGAATGGAAAAGTCAACCCAGACGGAATATGTGGGAAGACGGCCTAGATGATCGGGTGGAGATCGGACTCCATGTTGCGCACATAGTGGTACTACCCTTGGTGACAACTTTCGTTTGCATCACCTGTCAAACCACATTGTCCGTGGAGAGATGGCCTAGCCGATTGGGCGTGATCGGACTCCGTGCTAACAAAGACGGTGGAATATTGATGCTAATGATCTCCGAACCAAAATTGTTTATGAAGTTCGTATTTTGAAAATTATTATGTTTTAACTGGACATATGGATATTGTTGATTGAGACATGCTGTTTCTATGTGTTGCCTTTTCTTATATGGGCAATCTATTTTGAAAGAAGACTTTTAGCTATACATATTAGTATTATTCGACAGTACTAACGTCCCTTTTGCCGGGGGCGCTGCATCTTTAATGGATGCAAGTGGTTTTATAGCAGGCGGCATTGATCAATGATACTAGTACACTCTTTTCAGCTGATTTGGTGAGCCCCACTTCATTTCGGGTCATGTATCTTTTTTTTTCTCATGTACTGTGTTTTGAGGTATAGCTAGGGTCTTGTTGTCAGCATTTCCATATTACTCTTCTATTGTACTTAGAGGCTCTGTAGACAGGTTGTGTGTTGTGGTTGATGTCGGGAATTGAACCAGAAGTGTTGGTATTTGGAAATCATATTTATTCATTAATTCTATAAACTCGTAATATTTTGGAAATTATGAATGAAGCTGCAAATGGGAATGAAATGGAAATTATTAATGAAATCTTTTTAGTGTTGATTAATGGAGTACATCTACTCTTTATTCATGGATGAGTTTGGGTAGAAGGTAATCTAACAGTCTTGCTCAGCCGGGTTCTCTCGATTGAGCGCCGGTCGCGCTCCCCGATTTTGGGGCGTCACAAACTTGGTATCAGAGCCTAAGTTTTTAAAGTGTTCTAGGATGTCTCGGAGCCGTGTTTAGTAGAGTCCTTCTTATCAGTGTGTTGTCGACCACATCTATCATGAGGAGGCTACTTGGGTATTTAGGAATTTCATACTTCTTTGGTACTCCATATCGTGCGATAGAGCTCAAGATAGGAAGCTAATTTCCTCACCATGTCTCATTTTCCAGATGAGTAATCCACGAGTTCAAAGTAGCGAGGAGGGAATGACCACGCCATTGAATCTGGGGGAGATTACACAAGAGTTTGTTGGGAGAATGCGTCAAGCCGTGGAGGGATTTGAAGAACTTGTTGCTAAGGGAAGTGTCCCTGTTCCTACCAATGTCACCACACCACCGGATCGCATGGTGAGAGAATCTAAGAAACAAAAGAGGGATGTTGGTGCTAATGAACTAGGTTGTGTGATTTTTAGCAAGCGACACTTGGGAACATGTTGGATGACCCTTGAAATATGTTACGGTTGTGGAAAGAGGGCGCACAAGAAGAACAAATGCCCTAGGTTGGGTACACATATCCCGGTCTGCCCGATGTGCGGGAAGGAACATTTGGCATCGTGTGGTGAGTATGCTCAGCAGCATGTTAGGGGTGGCAAGTTTGGGAAATTCCAAAGGCCCATACAGCAAACCGATACGGGGTTAGTTACTCCCGCATTGGAAGCTTGGAGGAAGGATAATGGGGATTCTTATAATGTATGCAAAAAGGGTAATTATCAAGTCAGTGGGACGAGTGAGTTTAGCAGACCTCATCCCCATTGTGTGAAGTGTGGGAGATTTCATCCAGGAGTATGTCACTATAGTACCTATGTACGTTACAAGTGTGGAATGAGGAGTCACATTCAGAGAGATTGTCATTCGTCTCGCCAGAGCATGGGCAGGGGTGCGACACAACCATCCAGTTCTATAACCACTACCTCCACAATGCCTCCCCCAGCTAGAGGCACTATATCGCCCGCAGGGCGTGGAGCAGCTAGGGGTGGTATTCAGAGCTCGGGAGGGCCCAGCAGGTTTTATGCTATGAGGAGGCATCAAAAGTTTAAGGCTTCTCCAGATGTGGTTACAGGTATATTGACTGTCCAATCTCATGATGTATTTTCTTTTATTGATCCCGGTTCCACTTTGTCATATGTCACTCCTTATGTTACTATGGAAGTTGGGATAGAACCGGAACAACTTTATGAGTCATTCTCTGTATCTACTCTTTGAATGAGATGCATTATTCGTGAATCCACTATATCACAAATTCTCTTATTTACAACCTCTTCTGGAATTGAGCTATATAATTATGTCCTTGAATTGAGTTATAACTCTAGGATTAATACTTCCCACTTGATTTCCTAAATTCTCAACAAGAGACCATACCTGATGAATTTCGTACAGAACCTTTTGATTCAAATGTATAACTTCTACTCATTTGTGCTTATGCATGCACAGTCATAAAGTTTACCTATGCGGTATCAAATCCAATGTATAGCGGCCTAGTGTTGAGATCATTCTTGAGACACTATTTTTCTCTCCGGTGTATGTGCTCCTAAGATTAGAACAGTCGCTTTACACATTTATGAGTAGTATCATGAATTGTTTTCACTGTAGAGTAACATGAGAGTATATCTCAGCACCATCATATATGTACCTGTCAATTGAAAGGGGTCACTTGTCCGCATAAAGTTTCTGGAATTTTGAGATTTTCACAAATTCGTCATAGGAAGATCTTATGGTTCGCCCATCTCAGTATGACTTTCATGTCCACCTAGATCATGTCTTAGCGAGTAACTCACACTGTTCCTAGCATTGTAGTTGCCCATGAAGTGGCCAAGTATTGCATCTGAGAGTTGTTATGGCAAAAACATGTCTAGCTCACAACAAAGTATTCATTCTCTCTAACCAATACATGATTTCATCGCAACATTAAGATGTCCTAGATAAATGATTTCACTTGTGTGAGGTTGAAAGTTAAGCAGTCTTATGATGAGCATATTGAATTGAAAGACAAATTTATCGTATCTCTAGTCCTCTCATATAGGACCAACTATTGGCAAAGGTTAAGTTGTGAGAATGATAATAATCTCACAAGTGTTCAACTTCTTTTTCATCCTCATGGGCTTGTGGCATATCCATTCCTTGTGTAAGTTAATGTTAAGAGCGAAATGCAACTACATGTGTTTTGAAACCCATATCACATTCAGGGTGCCAGAATATTCTCATTTCGAGTTAAACTGATTTTCCCTACATTCCAAGAGCGACTAGTGTCACGTACTTGGCTATTTATCTTTGAGTCCCACTATTGCCGAACAAGGCCTGTATGGAATGAAACAATTGTTGATGTCCTTTTCATGGCTCATAGTCTTCCAAGAATAACTGACGCTAATGTCTTTATCCTTCCGATTATGCCTCCCATATATCACATGTCTAAAATGACTCATTTTTGTTACACCTTAGGATCATGTACATGGTCCCTACATTATCAATGCCTACTAGGCAACTCTATGCCTCATGTGTCGAATCAATGATGTCATCATAATGATTAACCATGTCAGCACTATTGGTAGTATCCTTCATGTCTCTTAGGATATAACCTTCTGAAATGCCCTGCTCAGCACATTGATGGAATCTTGAAAACAATTCCAACCCAATATCGGACCTCGTTGTTCCTATTTATAGTAACCTATAGGGGTTGAAGGTTCAAACATGTCAAAGAAGAAGCGACATCCAGTGAACAAACATATTGGATAGGAAGTTTTATGGTAATATTAAAGCTAGCACATCTTAGAGTAATTGATGGAGGTCGCTAAAGGGTTTAGTTTGGGTGTTCGGCGTAGTGATTTAGAGTTGAAGAAAGTGAACGGGTTATTCTCAAGATTTTCTCTATGAATATATTGGGTGAATTGTTAAGGAAGGTAAAGTATGTGTAGTCACATTAGGCCTTATGGAATATTGAAGGAAATAGGTCAAACTATGAGTATGATGTTTTCCCATTGTTGTCCTCCATGCACCCGATGCATCATGTATCTAGGTTCTAGAAGGTTGTTGGAAATCCTTTGCCTATCGTTCCGGTGAAAATTATTGAAGGTAAAGTTAATAGGTAATTTGCTTATAAGAGGTACCTAGTTGGCATCCCTGTTAGATAAGTTCAGAAATTGAGATCTGCCTCTGTCAAAGTATAGGAAGTATTCTCACATGCTTGTATAACCAAATGGTTGTGATTCAAAAGGGTACTTGTTATATATTATGATTTAAATTTGTGCAACGCATGTCTAGATACCACTTCTGTTAATGTAATGGCCTTAATATTGAGCTCAATGTTGTTGAAATATACTGTGATGCTTTGTTGAGTTATGGATATGTTGTTAGGGTGGTTTTGGTGATTCTCTGGCAGGTGGTTAGGCCCAATTACATGAGAGACTCTGCCAAAATTTCTGAAAAGTTTTGGAGTTAGTCAAATTTGGGGGATTGTAATGTTTGAAAGAAGAGTCGAGTTATGTTAAGTGTTTGGTGCCGGACTCTACTCCTCATTCGAGGACGAATGATCTTAAGTGGGGGAGAATGTAAGGCCCCGTAAAAATGTTCTAATGATTTAAGATTTTAATGTGGGCCAACCATATTTCGGAATAACGTATTTGAGTATTAAAGGATACCTATGGGATAGAGCCACACCATGTTGAATTGATAATGTATGTTTAGGGTGTGTTGGAACATACTAAGGTGTTTTGGGAATGGCAAGAACTTGTGTGGAACAAGTTGGACACATTAAGTGGAAAGGATGTTTCAATTGGCACAAGACCCAACTTCAAATGAATGGAAATCCCTTGATATAATGACGTAGGTAGTGATCTACCTATCACATTAAATCCCTCTGAATCTAGTTTCCAGCGCATCAAACAGTTTGTCATTTGGATATGTATACAGAAAGTTATGGCCATTTGACTAGACCTGTGTCATATGCGCGCCCAGATGCGCGACCTCGCATATTTTAGAGTTTCTGCCTCAGGTGTGCGGACAATGCACGGCCGCACACGTAGGAACACATTAAATACTCCCAAGACCGGGTGGAGAGAGATATAAGTCATTTCTTTGAGCTAGGGCTTGTATATCAAGGGGAATCCACCCAACACCTCCCTCCCATGAACCAAGGTAATGTTTTTGGAGTAATTTTTAGTTGATTACTACTCATAAACACTTGTATTAATAAGGATTAATCTTAAGATCCATAGATTTCCATTTAAATCCCCAAATTGGTCAAGAACACTACAAGTTGGGATTTTCATGAGTCTCACTACAAGAGGTATGTCTACCATCTCTAACTAATCTATGGGGATTATTTATGTATGGAATATGTATTATAACTTAGGGTATGGTGATTGGAAGCCATAAGTTCCCAATTTAAATACATAACCATTGTAGAGATTGAAAGGTGATTATTTGATGGAATTTTGTTGGTTGGTGTGGATGGATGGTCATGTATGTGATGTTGGAAGTTAAGAATTATTTAAGAATGATGGTGGGATAAATTGTTGGTAAATGATAGTATTTGGATGAACTAATTCTATAGTTAAGAGATGTATAGATTCCTGCGTACTAGGTGTTTGATAAAATGCTCAAATGAGCTGAAACCATGAATATCTTCTCAATTTGTGTTCAATTTTGTTATGTCTCAAATAGATTGGGAATTTTAGAATTTTCGGAACGTTGTAGTAATTTAAGGAAAACTCAAAGCGAGGTATGTTGGCTAAACTTTCTCTCTTGGAATTGAATTCCATAATGTTCCCGTAAGTTTCAAAGTATGGGTTGCGTATTAAAATGTTATGGCTTTGAGTCGTGTTTCAATGACCTCCTCCAAAGATCGTAAGTGCCTGTCTCAACAACATGAAGCTTAGGTGCAGCTTCTTTGCTTGTTCCTCCCAGATTCTTAGGTGTGTAAACTATGCCAGTTCTAGTCAAACCTTGCGCGGCACATGTTTCTTCCATTTTGGCTTTTCCTTTTCTTCTCGCTTCCGCAACATAATCCCATGGGACGGCATCAGACTTGTAAGATGGTGTGGAAGCTACCATTATAGTGAAGGGTGTAGCTACATCGACTTCAAATGGTACCTGCGTTTGTACCACAACTGGTGTGAGGGTGACTTTGGGATGTTTTAGGATTGTTTGCCTCTCGAATGAGTCTGGTGGACCCTTCTTGAGCCCATTCCTCATCAATATCTATCACGTTCACCCCCTCACCCCTATAATTCGTGAGAGGGTTATTGCAGACATTCGGTGTGGCTTCCTTTGCTTGTATAACCTTAGTGCCGATCAGTATCTGAATCTTGTCTTTTTACATGCTGCACTCCTCAATGGTATGACCCTTCATGCCTGAATTATAGGCACAAGTTTTGTTGGGATTGATCCATAGGGAAGGGTTCTCAACATCAATAGCAGTAATAGGGGTGACGTAACCAGCTGCCTTCAGTCTCTCATATAGTTGGGCTATGGTTTCAGCAATTGTGATGTATTGTCTAGGAGTTATGCAGTCAAAATTTGGGCGTGGCTTTGGGTAGTTTTGGCGGGCAGGTGGAGGTGAAAGGTAATATGGAGGTTGAGTGTTATAGGTATGGTAGGTGGTTGCAGGGTATTTGTATTTTGGGGGTGAGGGTTGATATGTGGGTGGAGGTGTTTGGTATGTGAGGGGAGACTTAGGGCCCTGGGATACCATCACAGCACCCACTTCATTCTTCTTTGAGATACCTCATGATTGCAAGGCTTTATTTGTGGCTTGAAGCGCCTCAATATTAGTCACCATCCCACTCTTCATTCTTTTTTCTATTCTCTCTCATAACTTGATGGTGTCTGAGAACATCTGATTCTCGATGACCATCAACCTTTCATAATACTGTGAATCTTGAGCTCTAACAAAGAACTTGTTCATTTGTTCTTCTTTAAGTGCTGGCCTTACCTTTGTGGCCTCTGATCTCCAAAGAGTAGCATACTCGCGGAAGGTTTCTGTCGGTTTTTTCTTCAGGTATTGGATATAGAAAATGTCTGGTGCGTTCTCTGTGTTAAACCTGATTTTGTCCATGAAATCTAAGGCCAAACCTTCCCAATTTGCCCACTTCTTCGGGTTTTGACTGATATACCAAGACAAGTCATCTCCTGTAAGACTTCGCATGAACAGTTCATGCGGATTTGTTCATTCTTACCCACTCCTACAAGTTTGTCGTAGTAGGTTCTTATATTCACCTTCGGATCACCAGTACCATCGAACATTTAGATGCACAAATCTTCATAGTTTAAACCTTCGACGCCTTTCCCACCTTCAAAACTCTGGACTCTCCCTGTAAGTTTCTTGAGTTCCTCTGTCATGTTTCGAATGAGCATGTCCTTCTCAATCAGCTAAGGTATGTATAGGGTTTGCTGCGGGGTATGGGGTAAGGTTTTCATATATATCGGGTTGCTTTGATGAGTTCCTGGAACTTGGGTGTATGGGTGATCGTTGGTTGCGTTTTGGGGATTGAGAGTAGGTTGTGGTACATTTTGAGGAGTGTGATAAGTAGTGGTTTGAGGGTATTGAGTTCGGTGATGGTGGTGTTTTTAAGGGGTTTGCACTTGTGGTGGGTTATGATTTTGGAGAGGCGCGGGATTATGTTACTGGTGCAGTGTGGGAGGATTCAGAGATATGGGTGGTGGATTCTGGTTTTGTGTGTTTTGTGGTGGTGTTTGGTTTTGAGTGGTTGGGTTTTTCTGGTTGATGTCGGGAACATTGAGAGTAAGTTAAAGTTTTTCCAGATTTCAGACCTGCTCAAGCTCGCCTTGTAGCTCCAGGATTTTCTGCTCCAAACGTAAGACCAACTCATTCCACCCTGGTGTACTTCTCCCATCTAAGGTTTCAACATTCTTTGTCGCAGTAGCATTATCTTTCCGAATAACACTTATGTCATCCATCGTTGCTTTGCCCTTGCCTTTGCTTTTCAGGTCGCTAGATAGAGGAGGAGGTGGAGGACCTCTGGATCTACTGTGGTATGCTGATGATGCCAGTATGCACGAACTAACCTTTGGAATGGGAATAAATAAATAAATATAAATAAAAGGTAACCAAGTCAGTAAGGTGAAATAAAAGAGTGTTTGCAATATTTAAACATATTTTTTTTAAAGTCATGCAATAATTTGCATCCTAATTTGGGGGACCTCGTTGTGCCTGCGGTAGGCCTAAGAGACACATAGACTTGGAGAAAATTTATGCCAATGTTTGCTTCATCTAATTAGTGCGAAAATAGGCCAAAACAATCTTTCACTAAATCGATAATAACAATAATAATAATAAGAATAATAATAATAATAATAATAATAATAATAATAATAATAATAATAATAATAATAATAATAATAATAATAATAATAATAATAATAATAATAATAATAATAATAATAATAATAATAATAATAATAATAATAATAATAATAATAATAATAATAAAGTCGCTAATGGCATTAAGCCTTATTACATAGAAATCTAATCTAAACTAAAAAGCACTAAAGAACATCTTCTCCTAATCTATTTGGTCCCTGGAGGACCTTCTCCATGCCTGGATCTCTTGACGCCATCAAGCATGTTTCCCAGATCGCGCATGTCCAGCAATAAGTAAGCCTTTGCAGCTTTCCTCGTTCATCGCCGTCCATGCCTTGAAAATCCCAAAGTCTCTTTCTCATCTTCCTTTCTAACTCCAGCACTCCTTGCTCCAAGTATTCTAATCTCCCCATCGACTTAGTGGCAATATCTTTCCATTCCCTTATAGCCTCCTAGTTTACTCTATGTTGCTTCAGATGCTCAGATTCAGATTCGAACACCCTTTTGCGTAGCCTCTTGTACTTATGTGCCTCCGCCACTTCGTTTATGATCCTAGCCTTCAGATTGATTCCCGGTTTGACATCCCCAGTTATATCCTCTTCTAACCATGATAGATAGTAGTACATATGGCCAGCGTGATACCTGTCTAGCTCAATAGTTTCTCCTTCCACGATGATCTTTTGGTTCCACATGTGTTGCGCTTCGAACTTAAATGGGATGACATCTCACTTGAAATCTGCCTTGTACTGAACCATGTTGTAAACCCGAGATATGACTTGATTTCTTCCAGCTTACCTTATTAACCTTATAAGAGCGTAAGGGTAGATGCCTCGCAGCCCGATCAGTACCAAGTGAGTAGTTCCTTTTGATCGGTTGATGAACTCACTAATAGGAAACCATTCAAACATCTAATTCACTTGCTCGTCTGTCAAATTGCTGAAGAAACGTACCCAGCCTACAGCATTTCCAGGCTTTGAAATCTGTCCAGAATGAATGTCATTTTCTTTGGGTGATAGTTGGCTATGTAGTCTTTCAGTGGCCTTCGCAAGTGATCTTGACGATACTCTCCCCTTTGAAAGTGTTCCAGCAGCCAAACTTGTAGCAATAGATTATAACACTCAAAGTGTCTGAACCCCTCCCTGCACCGATCCAGAGCACGGTACATCTCAGCTAAGATCATGGGGATGATAGTGTAAGTTTGTCCTTCGATGTCATCCATTATTGTCCTGGAGACCATGGCTAAGAGGGTATGAATCATTCCTCCTCGCATTAGAAATATCAACAATCTCAATAAGCAGAAAATGAAAACATAAAATCGTCGGTGCACCCATCCCAAATAGGTAATGGCTAGTTCGTCATGATGAAGGAGATATGATTTACTATGTCCATAACACTCGTACAGAAACTCAAAAGGGATGTATGATTTCGTTAGACAGAGCAATTCATCATTCTTTTTAAAACCCAACATTTTCATAAAACCACGGGGAGTGCGATTTTCTGGAACCTGTAATTTCGGACTATCCCATGGTAACTTGGCAAAACTACCTATTTCTTCTAGGAGAGGAGTCATTTCTATATTGCCAAATTGAAAAATTACTCTTTTCTCGTCCCAGAACATGGTAGTAGCCTCGATCAGTTCCCTATTTGATGGAATGTTCAGCAAAGATGGAAAGTCACCATGTACTCTCCTCACATGATTTTTATCACAAGGTGCAAGGTCTTCCCACTAGTCAATTAGCAAAGGTGGGATATTTTGGACCATACCGAACCTGGGGACTTCATGCTCCATTTTTTGCAAACAAACAAAGGTTAGCCTTTTTCCCCCTCCAGATTCGACTACTTACATAATAATGATCAACATGTTGGTAAATGTTCTCCAAGTAATGCACATAGAATGATAGTGTCCTTTGGGATTATGGAATTCCCGTCGAACATTGGACAAGGTTTATCTAAGTGGGTTGTTACATCACTGACGCCTCAATCTGTATTAGGTTCAGCATGATGCATGTACATTTCAAATTAGAGTAGGGTTTCTAGAAGGTTGTAGACCGGTACTCTCAAGTGCACAACTCATGAGGGAAAAGCACGAGACCGTCAACTGCACCACTGATCGACTAGTCTACCGCAAATAAGCCTTTCCGATTTAAAAGGGTGATTTAAGGAAAGTGCGGACACTCCTCAAGTGCCGGTATGTTGATAATAAGCATGAGTGGAGTATGATGTGGAGCATGCTTTATGCATAAATAGTAACACGTTGCCAAATATTTGAATGATAAAAGTGCATAAAAATAGTAAATAACACGATAAAGATGAACATGAAAAGAAGAGCAACGAAAAGAAAGAGAAAAGAGAGAAGTCGGTCTAACTCATGAAAACACGTTAGAATGTAATAAAGCAAGTAGGGAAATAGGGACGGGAAAGTCATGATACAAAAATCTTTAGACAAGATGTGGGAAACAGATAGAGATCATACATATCATATCAATAGAGGGAAACATGGAGGGGATGTGCATGTTATATCAATTTAGACAAATATAGAAAATAAGGGAAATAATCCACATAACTCAATTTCTCTATGGTAAGAGCCTAAGTAATCCCCAGTAGAGTCGCCATGCTGTCGCGTCCCGTTTTCTCGCAAAAGCGAGTTTGGGCTTGTGACAACTCTTTTAAATGAGTATTAAATGAGAAAAGTCACCACGTAACGATTTTCAGGTGCGTTAGGGCAGCTATTTGCAAATAAATCTGTTTGACTAGTCACCGCCACTAAAGATTGGGTAAGGGCTCAAATTTCGTCAAAGAGAAGGTGTTAGGCTCTCTTCGAGGTCCACAACTATGGTTCCCGGCCGAAGTTTACGCTATGTGGATTAGATAATTAAACTAGGTGATCAAATAAGCAAAAATCGTAGAAGTTGAAAACTCTATTACACCATATGAATTAACTATATGACTAATTGATACAAGTCTTAAAATCACAAGGAGTACAATTACGTCGATCTATGACTAAGTGTGAACAACAAGTATATAAAATAATGGGGGTCCTAAGTGTTTTAGACTAAAAGATCACCCCCATGCAACATAAATAATACTTCGCAACTCCCTTAGGGTAGGGGTTGCTCATATTATTCAGCGGGCACAGACTATCATCTCCTGCTACCCGATTTCTATGTTGAAGTTATTACTTAAAGGCGCTCTAATTGAATTCTAATCCTTATCCTATGCGTGCACTACCCGTCCCATACTTATGGTCTAGGAGGCTTTGGACCTACTATCGGGTGGTTCTAGACTTTACTTAGGTTGCTCAAAATGATAAAACTAGGCGACATTCCAAAAATATAGGATTTCACACAATTGCAATTAAAGGCTCAAGTGGACCTCCGCACATAAACA
Organism: Nicotiana tomentosiformis; assembly: GCF_000390325.3. Lineage (NCBI taxonomy): Eukaryota > Viridiplantae > Streptophyta > Magnoliopsida > Solanales > Solanaceae > Nicotiana > Nicotiana tomentosiformis. Next base: position 38,882,079 of record NC_090822.1, read on the forward strand.
ACAAATTGCACGCAGGCAGATTCAGCAATATACAATAGATAGTTTCAGAATTAAGGCATGCTAGAGTCGTTAAGTTCTATAGACATAGCTTCTATGTGATCCAAGTTCAAGACGTCCTACATGCAATGCTTCTGTTACAGACAATCGACTTTGCCGATTACATGTATTATCAAACCTATAGGCATGATCTCTAAGTTATTTGTGCCATGGGGTAGTAAAAGCTATTAGAAAACTCAGAATTATTCGTATTTGATCCTATAGACATGCTTTCTAGGCGAGTAACAGTATCGTATAGGCAAGAACTCTAATAGTTGGTATTTAGACCAGACACATCATGCATATTCCTACAGATACATTATCTAGGCGGACAATGTAATAAGAACAACAGAAGTAGTCTATTAATTAATTAATTAGAGCTCTATAGACATGGTATCTAGATGAGTATTAGCAAAGGTATGTATTATTGCAATCCTATTGGCATAATTATATAGAAGTAGACATGGGAGCAGGTAAATAATTTACTAAGACAAACATGCTTTTGATAGTGTACGGGCATCATGCAAATTGAGTAAGTGACGTGTGTGATTCCTTATAGGCATGATTTCTATTAGTGTATAGAATTAAAGCACGGCAAACTGCAAGCAAAGAAAATAAGACTTATGGACAGGTTTTCTACCGATTTAGGAAAAAATACAGTATACCCGCTTCCCCCATTTTACTAACTCCCCAGCTATTTGTTTGAAAATTATTACTAGCCCAGAAAATGAACATAAGTATAAATATTATAAGGAACAACAGTAGGCCCAAATGAAAATAACCAGTACCGTCCGGGCCTTCAACGGGCTCACTTTCACACGAATAGCAATCCCAGATCCAAATGCATCTCAAACAAGATAGTATGTCCATTTGCACAGTCCAAGGCCATACCTGAACTTATACAAACCCAACAGTTACAGATTAACCACTTAAAACAATAAATTAATGAACCACACAAGAAAATCAATTAAACAGCCCTGAAGCAATACCTCATAGAGACAAGATTTTATGATATTTAGCAAGGTTCACATAAACACATTGGCATTCCGAAACCAAGAGTGAAAGGATTGATCAGGCCAAAAACATGAGAACTAGGAGAATCACTAGGTCTTAATATTTAAAAGGGTGAGTATTACACAGAAGAAAACATAAGTACATGCATAAGAAATTATTCAACAAAAGGAATAAGAGTAGCATGCTGAACATAGTCAAACACTATGAAAACTTCAGAGGCATATCTATTTAGGGTGAACAAATACAATGCCAAGTTTCAGAAATAATGCTTAAGGCATGATCTAGAATTAGTCAAAGGGACTTTAGCTATAAGACTTAACACGAGAACATGGCAGAGTCATAGACAAGAATAAGTGGGATACAATAGAATGTCCAACATAAGAGCCTAGTGAGAGTAGCATAACAGAATAGGTCCACGAGCAAACACTTTAGTTGAACGTGAGATAACTTTAACATACCAAGCATCAGTCAATACCAGAAGGATTTATGGTAAACAAGCAACATGTCAATTCCATATCAATAGGACGGGCAATCATCAAACTGTGTACTTGTTGGCCACACATAGGAGAAAAGGCTAGGTATGAGGTTTACCCTAAGGTCTCAAACAATACTAAAGAACTCACGATTGCACAAGTCAAATGCATATACTAGAACCCAAATAACATGGAAGCATGCCCTAGCTAACAGCATAACCCTAGAAACGTAGCAGGTTGGGCGAGATTGACTGACCAAGGATTGGGACACATGATTTGGTTACCATAATAATCCAGAACAATGCAAGGAGAAGACTCAGGGCAAGCATCATGTATCAACATAGATATGGCAGGCTAAACAGGTAAAAAAAAGTTATTTATGCTAAACTCATGTGATAAGAATACACCATAGTTTGAACCTAGGAAAGTTCAGATGCTAAGAGTATAGTGTCACAATAATATTTAAGAGCAAATAAGCTACAAAGAAGATGGGATAGTAGGACACTGATTAATGCAAGTTTCAGTGTCACAAATCATAGATATGAACAAAAGATAAAGAAATTTCGAAGGCAAAAGACTTACCAATACAAATTATAAAACAAGCAAAACAAGAAGAACGATCTCAACAATATCCCAATCGTCAATAGCCAAAAGAGCAGCAGAACCCTAGAATCTTAGTGCGTTAGAGTTGCCAAGGATTTCAAGTGAACCCCAGGCAGTACTCGCACTGAGAAAAGAACAACAATTGAATTCTGGCGGCCTTGGCTTTCAGTCGGCTCATGTTTAGAACAATGAGAGAGTAATAGCAGTAGTTTCGTAAAAACCATTCCGACTACTTAGGGAAATGGGGAATGGGGGTTTATATAGTGACAAATTAGGACGAACAAACAAGGAAACAATCAATTAAACCTAAACCAGGAAAGACAATATCATATGCATTCTAGTGTATGCATGAGTTATTTTCTCTTCTCTAGTGTATAGAAGCACAATCGCACCTAGAATCATAAATGAGTAATAGTAGCAATAAAGGTAAGTAAACCTCGCGTATGGACGCGTGTAAGGAAAAAAAAAGAAAGAATCTCCATGGTCGACTAGGGTTTAGTATGAGAGTGGAGATGAGAGAATGCAGGGGCGGCTGAGTGAGGGAAATAATCTCCAAAGTTTGGTGTTAGAGTATAAGGAGAATGAGGGTTCTATTTTGGGCCGTTGATCATTTGAGATCAACGGCCAGGACTAAAGAATGTGGGCGGGTCTAAAAATGGGTCTAGGCCGGGTTAGGTAGATGGATTGTTTGGTTTGGGTTTCTGAAGGATAAAATAAATGGGCCAGGTGCCTTGGGATTGTTTTTGGTCTGAAAATTAGCTCTACGTTGGGCTATAAACTAAATACATGAAATTGTTTAAACAAAAATAACTAACAAATAATAAAATATTACTTATGAAATAAATGATTGAAAATAATAACTTAACATTATAAAAAAATATAAAAATACTATTTTAACATGAATAATATAATAAATGTAAGTATGCATATAACACAGGTTATTATTGCAAAATTATGTGAATGGCTCAAAAATGCAAAGATAATTATATGAAATGAAGTAAAATATTATAAAACATATATGTAGATGTAAATAATCAATTTTTAAAGCTTTAAAAATTATGAAAAATTATAAGAAAAATACTTGTATGACTCTTGTAAATACAAAATGATATTTTGAAAGTATATAAGACATTTATAAAACATGAGGACAAAGTTGGGTTTCAACAATACAAATACATCATTTCTAGTTTGACTTCCCAAAACAAAGGTGCCACCCATGCTATGTCTACGAGGCCTCTAATAGATACAAAAGAGTAGAATGATGGTGCAGACAATAAGGCTCCAACTATACCCCAAAAAATATACATAGAGGACAAGAGATACAAGACCCCAAAATGAAATGGAGCTCACAAAGTCAGTTGAGGAGAGGGTGTGTTGTTATCACTCATCAATAACACCTGCTATGAAACCATCTGCATCCATTAAAGATGCAGCGCCCCCATCAATTGGAATACATTAGTACATATGGAATAGTATTATTATGTAAAACTAAACACCCTCTCAATAGAACGAGTAACTATAAAAGGAGAAGGAAACATGAAATCAATAAGAGCCTCAAACAGATCAGGGTGTCAAGTTAGGAGAAAAGTAAAATTCAAGTAAGTTTCAATATTTTTAAGTTGGGAGATCTTTAGTACCGATATACCACAGTGTTTTTAGCACAGAGTCCAATCTCAGCCCGATCGGCTAAGCCATATCACCCCGAGATATCCAATCACAATACCACCATGTGCGTGGCATGTCGTCCGACCTCAACCATATCAGCTAAGCCGTCTCACCAAAATGCCGTGTGAGTCCACATCACATCACATCCTTCTAGAAATAATCTCATCCCACTTAAGTTGATATATCTCAACACAATAATCTTATCACATATATAGGGGAAACAATCTCGTCACATCATCACGGGCATTTACCCCTCAATCACTCCAACACTGGTACGTGTAGTTTCGGGGTTAAGTTATTTTGACCTACCATTTCTCAGTGACTAAGCGATACTCCCAAAGCATTTATTGATTAAGGATTTACAACACATTTCACAATCTCACACAGATCTTTCCATTTTATTGGCACTAGTGGCCACAATTGTACTATCATTCTCGGCACGTCGTCCGTATTTCATATTTCATACTCACCCCTAAAACTTTCAGGCGTTACCAAGGATTATCATCAATAAGAGAATTTCAAATCAAGACCTTAAGTACATATATGAGCAAACACGAGTCTTAAGCACATTGAGTTTCTCTACCGTGATTAGGCATACTAGCTTGGAATTGAAACATGGTTTTTAAATCACAACAACTTTGATACATTGATCATAGTAGATTACATTCTCGGAAGGAATCATGATATGATAGGATGATTTGGAACGTATTTTGGGTACATACATCTTTCAAGCCAACACTTATTTTACGATAATCAACTCTATTAGGAAGGACTCGGAACATGAGATATAAGAAATTGAGCCAAGCATAATCGCAACTTACAAGGACATTATGAAAATCGATTCTACAAGAGTAGTTTAACCAACATACCTCCCATAAGCTTCCTTAAATCATTACAATGTTGCGGAAATACTAGTGACTTCAATCTATTAGAAACATGACAAATTATAATTAGGACTATACTCGGGGTTTCAGCTCATTTTATCATTTTATCAAGCACTAGGTGTGCATTAAGGTTTCAAGGTCCTCCTATAGTAGATTCCTTTACCCCACAATCAATCTCCACTTCAATAGGCAAATACTTCACAACCTTCCTACCACCCATATTAGATTATACATGCATAAATACAACTCTTATTCTCAAAACCATCTTCCCCATTACCTATTCCCAACCCAAATTTCGAAATTGAAGGCAAGGGCTAGAGTCTTACTGTAACACCCCAAAAAATTTTGAAGTACTTAAGCGCTAATTATATTAATTTATGTGCAGACAAGAACTATTAATATGATGGAACCAGTCCATGCCCATGATAGCATCAAAATCCAACATCTCTAGCTTAACTAGGTCGGCTGAGGTCTGACGACTATAAACTATCACCTTATAACCTCGGTAAACCCGTCTAGCAATAATCAATTCTCCGACCGGTGTAGATACCGCAAAAGGATAACTTAGTATTTCAGGCACTATACCAAACTTCCCCGTGACAAATGGGGTGATACACGATAAAGTAGATCCTGGGTCTATCAAGGCATAAGCATCTTGAGAGCAAATGGTCAATATACATATCACAACGTCTGGTGAAGACTCCTAGTCCTGTCGACCCGCTAATGCATAGCTACGATTCTGGTTACCACCTGAAATGGAACCTCTACCTCTGCCTCGATCTCTAGCCGCCGAAGACAAAGACTCGCACCCTGAAGGATGCACGGACATAGATGATCATGTTGCTGAATTCGCTGGTTGTGCCATAACCCAGAATCTCTATTTGGGCAATCTCGCATCATATGCCCCGGGCATCCACATGTATAAAAAGCATCGGAACTGGCTCGGCAATCGCCCAAGTGTCCTCTACCACAGATGTCACACCGCGGCGGAAATGACCATGTCTTCCCTGAACCTCGTTATCGCTGTAAACATGACGCCCGTGAGCTCTCACCTGGTCCTGAATGAGTATACCGATCATACCGGTAACCCTGTAACTGAGGTAGCGGAGGCCTATGTGGCCATTCCAAGTATTGGGGTCTATAACTACCCTGAGACTGCTCCTAAGTCTTGGCAAATCTCATCCTCTTATGATGCCCTGACTCAGTCCTCTCTGTAACCTGCTGCTGATGCCTACCCCTTTTTATATTCTGGGAAAATGCCTGAATCCAGGAGATATACATACTATCGTGCAATGCAGCGGTGGCACATGCCTCGGTCAACTCTAGGGCCAACCCTGCTATAAACCTGTGAATCCTATCCTACATATTAGCAACTATGGATGGTGCATATCTGGCCAATGAGTCAAAATGGAGACTATACTCTCGAACACTCATATTGCCCTGCTTGAGGGCTAGAAACTGATCTACTCGAGCCTGTTGGATCTCCCGTGGTAAGTACTGGTCAAGGAAGGCATCAGAAATATTTTCCCAAATAGCAGGAGGTGTATCAGGTCCCCTGGACCTCTCCCATCCCTCGTACCAAAGGATGGCTATATCTCGGAGTCAAAAAGCTGCTAGCTCAACTGCCTCTTTCTCCGTGGCATGCATAACCCGAAAGATCCTATGAAGCTGATCTATGAAATCCTACGGGTCCTCCCTCGGATATGTCCCCCTAAACCATGGGGGACTCAAAGAAATAAACTCTCGGACCCTTAAACTCCCAGACCCCTCAGAAGATCATGCACTAGCGGGTGCCCTAGCCTATTGCTGGGTAGCTTCCAACTGTGTCAACAAATGCACCGAACACCTCAAGTCCTGATCTGATGGAAGCGGGGGGGGAACTGGATGTGCGGTCTCCCTAGGAATCTCCTCAGGTGGTGGAGGAGTCAGTAATGGTTGATTAGGGGTCTCTCCCTGGGCCTCCGATTGGGCCCCATCTACTGGGGGTACCCTGCTAGTCCCCTCACCTACTGTTGTATCTCTCCTCTGGCTAGCCGTAGTCTTCCTAGTCACTGTCATTTGTGCATACAGATGCCAACACGTAAGTTTAAATAGAATTTCCTATAACTCAGTTCTACAACACGATTTAGATTTGAAAGAAGCATAACAGACTCCTAAATGCCCTGTAGTCCCCTATTTATATAATGTGGTGCACAACACATCTATAAACAAAACCCTACTAGACACGGCTTGTAGACTCCCTATGACATAACTGCTCTGATACCACTTTTGTCACACCCCGAACCTGGGGGGCGAGACCGGCACCTGGTGCCTCACCTATCCTAGCATACCAACTTGAGATGAAGGGACTCTAAGCATATAATGTCATACTTTGGCCATGTCTACATTGCAAGACAATTTGCGAAGCAAAATATAAAACTGAACGGAAGCTAACGCTGACTAATCATCAATATAAAGCTGGGCCGACAAGGCCGCCATAACTACTATAGCTGACAAATCAACAAAATATGCATACAAGGCCTACAAACCCAACATACTGCACTAACTGACAGGATGTGTCTACAAGCCTCTGCTGATGGATGTACTGTGATCGGAACATGGCCCCGACCTACCCATAACCTATTTACATATATACACAAGATGTACACAAAACTCTAGAACTGGCAACTCCGAAGTACGTGGATCTTACTGATAAAGCTGAACTTGGGCAATACCTAGTGAGGAGGTCTACCCGTCTGTCTGTCTGAACCTGCATGCATGAAATGCAGCGTCCCCAGAAAAAGGGACGTCAGTACAAAATAACGTACCGAGTATGCAAGGCAATAAAATAACTGAAAGCTGAAACTGAACTGATAATATAATAACTGAAAGTAACTGGGAGTTAAAGATGATCTTGAGATATACTTACCTGCTGATACCGACTCAACTCTCTCAATATAGTAAATAAAGTAGATGTCTGGCCCTATAAGGCTCGGAACATGTAACTGCTCCGCCGTAGTAGGCTCGCTCATAGTCACTCGACCATACTAGGCTCTGTACCTCGGCCATGCTGGGCTTGCTCATAAGCGCTCAGCCACTGTAGGCTCGGTATATAACTTACCATCTAATCAGAGGTTGCCCAATAAGGGCCTGTGTACCGATTATAGCTCGATGGTGGGGAAAATTATGCAATACTGTATATATATATATATATATATATATATATATATATATAGACCCTCTGCTCTCTTGACTGGAAGAAGACAATACTCAATTAAATATGTAAGTCCCAATTAGGGAAAATACTGTAACTTATGAGACTAGGATAATGTATATAAATTTGGGAGTATGAACTTCTCTATGCCTAGTTATCAAACGCATGTAGTTACGAGATCATGCCAAAATGAAGGAAGGGCTTAACCTTAACATACCTGGAGTAAAAAAAAATCCGTATGATATTCTTGGGAAAGATTGCACCGTACTCCCTTAGAATCGCAAAATCCCATTGCTATTATGCAGTATAATTTCGTATGAAATGTTTGCTTAAGATCGTTACCTTGCTGAATTTTTAATCCATCTCTCTTAATGAATTTGATCACAATATTATATAACTTTTCTTGTTGAAGCTATCTGTCACTTTGAGGATGTAAATGTCTTCATTTTTATGAATTAAAGAAGTCTTTTGATAACATTCTTTATCCCAAAGAGATAAGGTGATCATCTCTTGAAGTGTTGCCACCTTGCAAGCTGATTTAAGACTCAGTTAATGGATTCCATGTGGCTGCCACGTTAAGGAGTTAATTCTTATCCCATAATTATCCACTTAATTCCTTACTCAATTTGTTAATCCCCTATTAACCAATAATTACCCAATTATCAACAAAATTAGGAATTATCTCAAATTATTTAAAATACTACTCGCTTTTAACACATTTTATACACCTTACTATCATGGTCACGTAGTACCTTGTATGGTACTAGTCCATAAATACCGGGTACTATAGCTCGGACCGTATTTTTTTCCCAAATCGACAATCTTCAGCGAAACTCATTTTCTTTGATTCGTTTACCCTTTAACCTTCACGGAATTTTACTTATCGCCTATTATAAATAACATAAATTCTAATAATCTTAAGATAATCTCATCCCTGAATCTACATCGATTATCTTATGACGAAACTTTAACGTATGAAAACACGAGATGTAACATATCCCATGGCAACTTGGCGAAGCCCCCTATTTCTTCTAGGAGAGGAGTCATTTCTATATTGCCAAGTCAAAAAATAGCTATTTTTTCATCCCAGAACATGATAGCGGCCTCAAACAATTCCCTGTTTAGTTGAATGTTTAGCAAGGATGGCAGGTTATCCAGTACTCTTCTCACATGATTTTTGTCGCAAGGTGCAAGGTCTCTCCACCAGTCAAGTAACAAAGGTGAGATGTTTTGAACCATGCCGAACCTGGATATTTCATGCTTCATTTTCTGCAAACAAACAAAGGTTAGCCCTTTCCCCCTCCAGATCTGACTATTTACTTAATAATAATTGACATGTTGGCACATTTTCTCCAAGTAATGCACATAATATTATAGTGTCCATTGGGATTGTGGAAATCCCGTCGGACTTTGGACAAGGTTCATCTTAGCGGATTGTTACGTTAATAATGCTACAACCCATACTAGGTTTAGCATGATGCATGTACATTTCAAATCGGAGTAGGGTTTCTAGAATGGTCTAGATAGGTACTCCCCAAGTTAACAACTTGAGAGGGAAAGGCACGGGACCGTCGATTGCACCGCTGATCGACTATTCTACTGCAAATAAGCCTTTTCGATTTAAAAGGGGTGATTTTCAGGAAAGTGCGGACACTCATCAAGTGCCGCTATGTTGATAATTGGCATGAGTGGAGTATGATGTGGAGCATGATTCATGCTGAAATAATAACATATTGCAAAGAATTTGCGTGTAAAAAGCAGTAAATAAAATAGCAAAAGTGAGCATGAAAAGAAGAGAAAAGACAAAAGAAAAAATTCTGTTTGGCTCATGAAAATGTGCAAGAACGTAATGAAGCACGTATGGAAATAGGGATAATGTAGCGGTCAAGATGAAAAGAAATGAAGAGCATGTCAATCAAAGGAGAACAATGAAAGGGACGTGCATGTCATAGCAAATTTAAATAAATAAAGATGAACAAGGGAAGGGATGTGCATGTCATAGCAAATTTAAACAAATAAAGGTGAATAGGGGAAGGGATGTGCATGTAACAAAGAAAGTAATCCACATAAGTCATGTTCGTTATGGTAAGAGCATAAGTGTAAATCCTCAGCAGAGTCGCCATGCTGTCGCGTCCCGTTTTCTCGCGAAAGCGGGTTTCGACGTGTGACAACTCTTTTAAATGGGTATTAAAGAGAAGAGTCGCCACCTAATAGTTTAAGGTGCGTTAGGGCACATATTTGCAAATAACTCTGTTTTAACTTGTCAACACCACCAAAGATCGGGTAAGGGCTCAAGTTACCTCAAAGAGAAGGTGTTAGGCACTCTTCGAGGTCCATAACTGTGGGTCCCGGCCAAATTTCAAACTATGTGGATTATATGATTAAACTAGGCGAGCACATAAAGAAAGATATGAAAGTTGAAAGTCCTACTATAGCATAAACCAGTGTAAGGAAAAACAAACTATATGAATAATTGGTACAAATTTAAGGATCACTAAGGATTACAAAAGCGTCGATCTATATTTAGTGACTCAATCCTTTAGCAAGCATGTAAGGGAAAAAAGGGGGGTCCTAAGTTTTTTAGCATAAAGGATCACCCCGTGCAATATAAATAATACTTCGCAACTCCCTTTAAGTAGGGGTTGCTCATATTATTCAGCGAGCACAGACTATCATCTCCTGCTACCCAATTATTATATTGGAATTATTTACTTAAAAGCACTTTAATTCAATTCTACCCTATGTGTGCACTACTCGTCCCGTGCCTATGGTCCAGGAGACTTTGGACCTAATATTTAGGTGGTTCTAGACTTTACTTAGGTTGCTCAAAATTATAAAACTAGTTGCACATTCAAAACAAGTATGACTGCACATAATAGCAACGAGTAGCTCATGTTAGCCTCCACACATAGCAACAAAGGCACGCAAACGGATATTAGATTAGGTAGTGAAGAGTCGTGAGCAATTTTAGAATTAAGATGTATGAAAGTCGTTTAAACCTATAGGCATGGCTTCTATGTGACCACATGGCTTAATAAAATCTTATGGGCAGTGCTGCTAATCAGATTATCGAAGTTACATATTATAAGTATTATTAAAGTCTATAGACATGATCTCTAGGTGGTATGCGCCTGGGCAGTGAAGACATTGGAAAAAATTCAGAATTACTCATTTTGATCCTATTGGTACGTTTTCTAAGCGAGTAGCGATATCCTATAGGCATGCTCTCTAGTAGTTGATATTCGAACACAGATTCATCATTTTTATTCCTATATGCATGTTGTCTAGGTGGGCAGTATGACAAGAACAAAAATACAACAATTTGATTAGTCAATTAAAGCCCTATAGACATTGTATCTAGATGAATATCGATGGAAGCCGATCTTAATTATTTCACACGATCCTACAGGCATGTTATCTAACAATCGCACAACAATAGCACAAGTTGGGCAAATAATCTAGGATATTTGAATCTGATAGGTATGCTATCTAATATTGTATAGAAATAAAGCACACGAACAAGGGAAATACTTATATTTTAGACATGTTTCTAATGTTAGCAGGTAACACATTTAAGTTCTTATAGGCATGCTTTCTATCACTGTATAGAAAATAGGGCTTGTCAAACAAAGTAACAAGTAAAGCAATTAAACCCTATAGGCATGCTTATACCCATTCATGTAAGAATTAAAGTGCCATATCCCCCTTTTCACTAATTTCCCATTTGTTCTATTTATAATTTATTACAGGCCCAAAATAATGAATGCAAGTGCAAATATTATATACTAAAGGACTACAGGCCCAATAAACAGAGCAGGCTCCAATGAGAAATAACCCAGTACTGCCTGGGCCTTCAGCAAGCGCACTTTTCACGCGAATAGTAAACTCAGATCCAAGCACACCTCAAACAGGAGAGTGTATCAATTGCACAACTTGGGGCCACACATGAGCTCATACCAGGCTTAGATGGAGGAACCATACATGGTAACCAATTGACAACTCTGAAGTCTATATTACCTCATAGGGACACGATTACATAAAAATATAGGCACTTGATTTTTAGAAGCTAAGAGAGCAAGATTGATCAAACAAGAGGGCTTGAACATCCAACTAGGTGGACCAGCAAGAACCATCTTTAACATAGCAAGTTGACATAGGAAAACTAACAGCATATTGAGCAATCATTCGGCAACGAAAAAGGTATAGCATGTTGGATACAGTCACACATTAGGAGGACTTAAGAAGCAGGTCTATTGGGTTAACAAGGTACACACACACACATATGCTAAGTTTCCAGAAATCAAGTTTAGCATAAGGTATTCACCAAAATTAGTCAAAAAGACTCTAGACATATAAGCCTAATCATAGTAGTTATAGTCAGAGGGATAGCGATTTAATGGGAGCCTAACATTATCACAATCAGTACAACAATCCTAATAGTGTGGTCTATAGCAGACCGCAACAGTGCCAAAATCCAAAGAACTCATGAAAGCATATCAACGTAAGAGGAACAGGACAAGCAAGTATAATAACTCATACCAATTACCCAGACATAAGAGAAGAAGCTAACATAGAAATTTTCCTTAGAAGCAATGCTGAAGACAACAAATCAAACATACATTAGAACTTAAATGTCATGGAAACATGCCTTAGCTAATTAGTACAACCTCAGAAACTTAGCAGGTTGGACAAGAATAACTCAATAAGGTCTGAAAACCAGGCATTGATATGTCACAGGGATACATGACAAGGTGGGGAACACACATTATTTTATGAATAGCACGTTTAGTCTAATAACATAATCAGGGGTTAACTCTAGAAGAGTATTAATTTGCACATAAATGATTTAACAGGAATTAGAACAGGTTTTGGGCATGATACAGAACAAAGCAAGAAGTTAAACTCAGAATGAGCAACAGTAATAAGCATTCGAACACATACAGTAGAGCAAACAGTCTTAAGCAAACAAAATTTAGGCAACAAATAGGCAAATTTGATTACTAGAAGGTATATAGCCTCAAGAAGAACTTCAGAGCATACAATAGTATGTCGATTCATAAAAAGGATCTCGGAAACATAGGCATGCAGAACAGGATTTCAAATGAAAGAGAATGAAATTGCAAGGGTCATAGGTACTTACCAGTTACAAATTGACAAATGAATAAATAAAGAACAATTTCAGCAATATCTCGAACGTCAGTAGTAGAACGAACAGTAGAACCCCAAACTCTTAGTGAGTAAGAGTTCCCAAGGGTTTCAGATGAACCCCGGGCAGTGCTCGCACTAAGAAAGGTTGAATAATAAAATTTCGGTGGCCTTGGCTTTCAGCCAGCCAAGAGTTTAAGTTTCAAAATGGTGTAAGGAGAGAATAAGAAAGTCAGTAGTAGTTTTTTAGCGATTAGAATCTGTTAAACGGAAAATTGGGGCGGGATTTATATAGTAGTAAAGATCAACACACAGAATAAGGAAATATAATCAATCAAACACAAATAAGGAAAGAAAAGCATACAAAATCACTCAGAATCAATTTAGGAGAAAATTGGGCAAACCCTAGTTCAAAAAGAGGACATAGATAGTCGAAATATCACTGAATCAGACCCATATAGCCTGGTAGTAAGTGTATCCTGACGAAATATCGGTTAAGTCTCAAAATTTAAAGGTGATGGCACTTCATCTGGGAGATTGGTACTTGCCAAAAATGGGGCAAGTACTATGTAATACTATAGTCTTGTAAGAAACAACGAGATATTGCATACATGGTAAGGGAATCATAGATTGATTCCATTTTGGCGTTGGGTTTGGAGAAGATTCAGAGATACGGTAGCTAGGGTTTCTCGGAGATGAATAGAATAGTGAGGATTTATGGGCGTCTATTAGGCGGAAGTGTCTCTAGGGTTTGGGTGAGGAAGATATAAGGAAAGGGGAATGGCCATTGTGGGTCGTTGATCATCTAAGATAAACGGCCATGATTAAAGGGGAAGTGGGGCGAGTCAGGAGATGGGTATAGGGTAATGGGCTGCTGATATTGGGTTAAGGAGTATTGGACCAATGTTTTGGTCCGAAAATTAGCCCTATATTGGGCTAAGAATTAAATACACCAAAATTGTTTAAAATAATTTATAAAAAAAATAATAAATAATAAAAATATTACTTATGTAATAAAATAATTTAAAATAATAACTTAAGATTATAAGAATATAAAAATGCTATATTAACATAAATAATATAATAAATGTAATTATGCGTAGAATATAAGTTATTACTGCAAAATTATGTAAATAGCTCAAAGAATGCAAATATAATTACATGAAACAAAGTAAAAATATTATGAAACATATATGTGGATGTAAATAATAAATTTAGATGATTAAGTTATCACAAAATAATTTGATGGAGTAATAAATATTTTGAACAATTAAAATGTAAGAAAAATTAATTTTAAAGCTTTACAAATTATAGAAAATACTTACATAACCCTTGTAAATTGAAAAATGATATTTTGAAAGTATATATACTATTTGAAAAATTATTAGGGCAAAATTAGGTATCAACAGATACCTTGTTGAAGAACTAGTTACACTCTTATGGTGGTTAACTCTACCTCTAACGAATCTCCGGAATCAACACATCAAGGCAATGAATATAATAGTTATGATTAAACCATCCTCATGCTAAATATGTTAGATTCACCTTCGGTTTGGCCTTAGATTGAGTGAATTTAGAGTGGATGATATTTCCTAAAAGTAAAGATAAAGAGTTGTTCTGCCTTTTATACCATATCCAGCTTACGATATTCCGCCGCCCCACATGCAAAATGTGTCACCCCGCATCGGCTACTGTGCCCGGTGGGACAGCTGGAAAAATTTGGTTTCATGTAGTCGCCTCTTACCTGTTAAATCTTCAACTTCACACGTGGGGAAAATAGTGTGTGTGTAACATCATCCCCCCTCCCTGGAACATTCATCCTCGAATATTGAGCTATAGTCATTCCTTGCAAACTTCATTAGTCGTTCTGAGTGGATCCCGCCGTAGTAGTTTCATTATTGTTTTCCGCAGCATGGAACAAGTGGGGGTACCTAGATTTCATTTCTTCCTCATCTTCCTAAGTTAGTTCTTTTGTATTATTGTTACTCCAAAGTACTTTCACTGAAACTACCTCTTTCGTTCGCATCTTACGAACTTAACGATCTAAGATAGCCACTGGAACTTCCTTGTAAGATAGGTCCTTTGTGACTTGAATATTTTCAATAGCGATAATACAAGTAGGACCACTCAAGCACTTTCGGAGCATAGAAACGTGAAATACTGAATGCACTTCTTCCAATTCCGGATGCAACTCAAGCTTATAAGACACTTGACCAACTTTCTGAATAATGTGATATGGTCCAATATATCGGGGACAGAGTTTTGCCCTTTTTACCAAACCTCGTCACGCCTTTCATAGGTAACACCCTTAGGAACACCTAGTCTACCACCGAGAACTCCAAATCTCGTCATCGGTTGTCCGAATAATATTTTTGTCTGCTTTGAGTAGTCAACAAATGATCTCGAATTGTTTTCACCTTCTCAACAGCCTGTTGTACCAAATCAGGACCCAATAACTTTGCTTCACCAATTTTGAACAAGTCGATTGGAGATCTGCATTTCCACCCATATAGTGCCTCATACGGTGCCATCTAAAAGCTAACATAGTAGCTGTTGTTGTAAGCAAACTCGATGAGTAGCAGATGATCTTCCCAGTTTCTCTTGAAGTCTAGAACACAGGCTAGTAACTTGTCCTTGAGCATTTGAATGGTGCGTTTGGCTTGGTCATCGGTTTAAGGATGAAAAGTCGTGCTGAGGTTGATCCTCGAACCCAATCCTTTTTGGAATGATCTCTGTCCGATATGATGGAAACTTGTTTCCCATTAAGTCGAACTATTTCTTTGACGTATATCTTAGCATAGTCTTCTACTGTAAAGGTAGTCTTAACCGGTAGAAAATAAGCTGACTTAGTGAGTCGATCCACGATAACTCATATGGAAAAAAATATCCAGTGTGATCATGGTAATCTGATAACAAAATCCATGTTGATCATCCGCCATTTCTAGATCAGAATTTCCATATTCTGTAGAAATCCTCCAAGTTTTTGGTGTTCAATCTTAACTTGTTAGTAATTTGGACATTGGGCGACATATTTAGCAATATCATTCTTTATGTCATTCCACCAATACAGTTGCCGAAGATCATGATACATCTTGGTGGTTCCCGGATGAATAGAGTACCGATATTGGTGAATCTCTGTCATGATCTGTTCTCGGACTCCCCCGACATCAGGTACTCATAACTAGTCCTTATATCTATGTACCCCATCATTAGATATCACGAATGATGGTTTCTTCTGAAAGGGAATGTTTTACCTTATTTTTACCAAAATTGGATCGTCAAATTATCGTGCTTTCACTTCTGCCACTTGCGAGGATTCGTCAGTATTTCAATCGATGGCTCTCCCATTAACAGTATGTTGGCCAACCGGTACAAATATTTAGTCATTTCCAACATATAATCTTCCACATGCCGTACGCCGTCCATGGATTCTGACTTAACGCATGAGCCACAACGTTGGCCTTCCCAGGGTGGTACAAGATATCTACATCGTATCTTTTAACAATTCAAGCCATCTTCCATGCCTAAGATTTAATTCTTTTTGTTTGAATATGTACTGCAAGCTCTTGTGATCGGTGAATATGTCCACATAAACTCCATACAGGTAGTGACGCAATATCTTCAAGGCAAATATAACAGCCTATACCCATCAGGTCCTTCGAGAAGAGTTAGAACTGGCGTCGAGGTTAACTCGCCCTTTAACTCTTGGAAGCACTTTTCACAAGTGTCGGCCTACTAAAGTTTTGCTGCCTTATGCATCAACCTCGTTAATAGAGAAACTATAGATGTAAAAGTTTCCACAAATCTTTGGTAGTAATCGGCTAAGCGTAAGAAACTGCGCACCTCAATTGGAGTTGTGGGCCTTGGTCAATTCTTTACTGTCTTGATATTTTGACTATCAACCCTTATACCCTCACTTGATACTATATGCCTAAGAAAAGCCACTAAATTCAGCCAGAACTCATACTTGGAGAACTTGGCGTACAATTTTGTGATCCCAGAGTGTGTGTAAAACATTTGGCAAATGCTCTGCGTGCTCTACTTCCGATCGAAAATATACCAGAATATCGTCTATGAACACGATTACGAAGAAATTTTAAAATGGCTTGAACAATCGATTCATTAAATCCATGAAAGTCGTTGGTGTATTGGTTAGGCCAAAGGACAAAATGATAAAACTGTAATGGCCATATATGGTCCGAAAAGCGGTCTTCAGAATATTTTCTTCGTTCACTCTCAACTGATGGTACCCAGATCTGAGATCAATTTTCAAAAAATATTTAGCGCCTTGTAATTTTTCAAACAAATCTTCAATCCTCGGGAGCGGATACATGTTCTTTATTGTTGCCTTATTCGGTTGTCGATAATTAATGCACATTCTCAATGAGTCGTCTTTCTTTCGAACAAATAGCATTGGGGCTCCCCACGGGGAGGTACTAGGTCTGATAAAGACCTTATTAAGAAGGTCCTTTAGCTGCTCTTTTAGTTCCTTCAACTCACTAGGAGTTTTCATGTATGAAGGAATAGATATCGATTGCATATCTGGTGGCATATCGATGGAAAACTCAATTTCCCTCTTGGGTGGAATACTAGGGAGCACATCTGGGAACACATCTGGAAATTCACTAACAACTTGAACCAATTGAAAGGTTGTAGGCTTCACTTTTGCATCATGTACTCGCACCAAATGATAAATACACCCCTTTGAAATCATCTTCTAAACCTTAAGGTAAGAAATAAACTTTCGTTTTGGTGCTGCACCATCGCCTTTCCATTCGATAACGGGCTCTTTTGGAAAGTTAAAGCGAACAAATTTCTCCCAACAATACATTATAGCATAACAAGAGGCTAGCCAATCCATGACAATGATAACATTAACTTATACCATCTTTAATTCATTCAAATCGGCTAAGGTATGATGATCATGAATCATCACATCGGATCCTCGGAATACTCATCTAAATATCGCAGACTTACCTATGGGTGTTGACACTCCAAATGGCTGATGTAATAAGTTTCTACCACATTTACTAGCAACAAATGGAGAAATATATTACAAGGGGGAACCTGGATCTATCAGAGCATATATTTTAATGAAGAATACGAATAATATACATGTAACCACATCCGTTGTTGACTCTACATTCTGTCGCCCTGATAATGCTTAAATACGATTCTGGTTTATAGCTGACGTAGATGCTCCACCTATACCTCTACCTCTACCTACCGACAATTGCATACCTTGCTCATGAAGGAGTGCTGGGGATGACGAAGGTGTTGCAGATATCGTTGGAGGCATCATGTTACCAACCTCTCTCATTAGGCAAAAATGCATTATGTGACGAGGCTGCCACAATAATAGCTTAAATCTTAACCCTATCGACACTGTCCATAATGTTTTCGACTGCACCGGCCACAATGAGGATGGGGGCCTTATCCTACTAGGGTCTCCACCAAATTTCAAGCTCTTCCCTCATAGATTCTGATTTTGGCCGAAATGAGTTGTTCGATCACGATGTTGACCCTAGGACTGTGTGATTGCATCAATGTCCATATTTGGACTCAGGGATGCAATGGTACATATGTTGCCATCAGAGATACAACCATCGTTTACACATATCGAAACACCAGTCTGCAAGTATCTAAGAGTACCAAAGGACATATACATACACATAACTTGGTTGGGACAGGCCCTCACCGTACCCAAAATAACAGGAACATACACTTCGGTATCTATTGACTTCTGAACAACTACTCCAAGGAAGTGGAGTGTAACGACCAACAAGTGAAACAACCACCGTACTAAGGACGGATATCTTCGGATCTATCTGTATCTGTGGGCATAAAAATAGCACCCAAAGAAAGGGCGTCAGTACATAAAAAGTACTGAGTATGCATGACAATAATGTACGTAAATCAAGGACATAATCATAAGAGATAAAAGTACTCAAGCTTAACTCGGATACTGTGGGAAGCCAACGGGGGCGTACACTGCTATAACCATGAAACATGAGCATGCATGCTTTTGTGAAATTACGCCATTATTATATATATATATATATATATATATATATATATATATATATATATATATATATATATATAGATAGATAGATACACTCGGCCACTCTATAGGGAATATCATTACATTTATCTCCATACCCGGCCTCATAGAGGACTCAGTTGTACTCGGCCTCAAGAGGTCTCGACTGTACCCGGACTCAACAAGACTCGGCGTGTTCTGCCGCAACAGGACTCGGTAGCCTCACTTCACACATCACTCTATACCCGTCCTCATAGAAGACTCGATCGTTCACAGCCTCATGAGGATTCAGTTGATCCCGATCTCAATAGAACACTGTGTGACTGGCCTCAAGAGAACTCGATAACCTCACATCACACATCATCATAGCCGATCACACAAGGGCTCGGTAATATCTCATATCATGTCTCGCCACACCCAAATGATCAGTGGTTGCACAGTAGGTTATGTACCCGGACGACTATAGCGCGACTCGGTAAGGTAAAATATACCTATATATATAAGTGCAATGCAGAGTCAATTTCAAGAAATATAAGGACCACCTTAGAATGAATCATATTTTTCGAACTCACAAAATTATCTGGTAAATATTTCAAACTAAATGAATGCAACCGGTAAGAATAATATACAAGAATAGAAACAACACTATTGAGAAAGAGAAGACCTTCAAAAAAATCAATATCATAACACATAAATTCTTGAAGGAAAATGAGACGTGCATACGAAGAAGAAAGTTGTCCTACATACCTTGTTGAAGTTCTAGTTACATTACTATGGTGGTTAACTCTGCCTCTAACAAATCTCAAGAATCAACACATCAAGGCAATCAATATAATAGCGATGATTAAAGCTTCCTCACGCTAAATCTGCTACATTTACCTTCGATTTTGCCTTAGACAGTTAGAGGGATTTTAATGGGGGGTTTGAGAGCATTTGAGTGAATTGAGAGTGGGTGATATTTCCTAAAATGAAATTGAAAGAGTTGTTCAGCCTTTTATACCATATCTAGTTTAGAAAATTTTGCCGGCCCACTTGCAAAATAGGTCGCCCTGCAACGGCTGTTGTGCCCTGTAGGACAGCTCGAAAAACTGGTTGCATGTAGTCGCCTTTTTCCCGTTAACGCCACCTGTTTGGTTCTACTTAAACCTCTTAAATCTTCAACTTCACACGTTGGAAAAATAGTGTGGGGTGTAACATGTTTGATCCACGAGCTCTCTCTTGATTATTGTTATGAATTTTTCTCTTTTTTTCTAAGTTATGAAAACCCATATTTATAGTTGTGGGAGGGGTGTAGCTGTGCAATTTGATTGGTTGATTTTGACCAATCAATTGAAGCAGTGACAAGGCCGCATTTGATTGGCTAAAAAGCATGTCACTTGCACGCATGGCATAATTTTATTGGACTTTTAATTTGAGTTAGCATGCTATGTCATTTCGACACGTGGCATGATCTTATTGACGCATCAGTTTGACTTGGCATGCCACATCATTTGACACATGAAAATAAACCGGGCCTCTAAGGTAATATGACTTCGTGGACAAAATTTAGTGAGCTCATCATTTATAGTCCAATTAAATGGGTAGCCCAACCTATTTGGACATATTAATTAAATCCATATTTATTGAATTTAAATAATTAATTCAATTATATTAGTCCATAATATTCTTTGGACCAAAATATATTTAATTTATAATTCAATCCAAATTTCTTATGGATTTAAATTTTATTAAATTTTAATTGCCTACAAATGTCCCTTAATTCGAGGTTTGTTGAGGTGTAGGCTTGTCGGATTTCGAGGATAATACTTGAAGTATGCATGCTTGAATACTCGTATAAGAGCTTATACATTTGCAAAGATAAATAAACCTCACAACACTGTTAAACTTCAAGTGAATATGCTCACATGAAGTACCAAAGCACTTGTCATATAAAATATTGCTAAAGTTAAAGTGATTTGGATTTTTCCAATTCTTCCCACGTGAGTCCTACAAATTAAGAATCTTTAAACATGTACACCATAAAATTGTGAAGACATACAAGTAATTTGTTGCATGTCTCAAATGCTAATAGTATGTACACGTGAGTCCATTGGAACTTTGGACAAAAAGACCGAATAAAAATCCCCCAGAACGTGATATTGTTCCGCCAATCATAGTTGGATACGGAATTTGACAAACGAACGCCTCTGCCAGCCTAATTTTACTGGGAATGGCAAATGTACTTTGACTCTACTTAAGAGATAACTATAAAGTACCACATCTTGTTATCCATAGCTGCTTTTGACAATCTATAAATAGTTGCATGCTCTTCCTTTGTTGAACATTAATTTACGGTGTTTGCAAGTAGTTTGAGTCGTCCTTTGGCGCTTGGAAAATTTTAAGGTAAATTTTTCTTCTACTCTTGTATTGTTTTTTAGGAGAAAATGTTAAAATTGTCCCTCTACTTTGAATAATTAGTCACGTTTATACCCGTTTCTACTTTCTGTCTAAAACTGTCCCTACCGTTAACATAGTAATTAAAATTATCCCCAACCCTAACAGATGTCCAACATGGCACCTAGGATCCCATAATAATTTGCCAAATAAGCAAATATGAACCTAGGTGCCATGTTGGACATCTGTTATTATGGGTTCCTAGGTGCCATGTTGGACATCTGTTAGGGTTAGGGATAATTTTAGTTACTATGTTAACGGTAGGGTCAATTTTAGATGGAAAGTAGAAACATGTATAAACGTGGCTAATTATCCAAAGTAGGGGGACAACTTTGGCCTTTTTCCCTTTTTTTTTGGTATGTTGTCTATATTCTTTTTAGACAATGTGAGTTACTTCGTCAAACTACCAAGTACATTAAAAGTTCTAGACGAATACCTTTAAAAGTTCGCAATGAATACCCTTAAAATTTGTGGCGAATATCCATAAAATTTCGTGCAAGGATCCTTAAAAGCTCGTTGTCATGATTTTTAAAAGTCACAATGAAGACCTTTAAAATTCGCGGTGAAAACCTTTAAAATTTGATGGCCAAGTTCTTTAAAAGTTGTGACAAAGCTCGTAGTCAAGATCTTTAAAAGTTCATAGTGAAGACCTTTAAGAGTTTGCGGTGAAGACTTTCAAAAACACGCGATTATGACCTTTAAAAATTTGTGGTGAAGAATCTTAAAAGGTCGTGGTAGAAATCCCTTAAATTCGGTAGTGAGGATCCTTTAAAGTTCGCCACGAGCACCTTTAAAAGTTCGAGACATACGCCTTTTAAAAGTTCGGAATGAAAATCTTAAAATTCGAATGCCTGTAAAAGTTCGAGATGAACACTTTTAAAAGCTCGCAACAAAAAATCTTTAAAAGTCCAAGACGAACACCTTTAAAAGTTCGCAACGAAAATCATTAAAAAGTCCGATATGGACATTTTTTTATGTCTGATGCGGAAATTTTACTTATCTATGCTCTCTTTGAAGATCATGGTTGTTACTCATCCATTTTGACTTAGGTACTTACAAATATATTTTTTTTTCATGCAGCATGAACATGATTTACTTTAGAGACTCAGCATCCACTTGTTCCACGTCCAAGTATCTCATAAATTCGAAAAACAGGGATAGTAAAACGGAGACCAAATTGCTAGTTGATACACCATTAATTGGCTTATATGCAGCTTCGTGGCCACCCTTGAAAAATCCATTTCATTTGGCGGATAGACTTTCAAAAATATAAAATGCAAATTCAAGACGTGGACTCTTCGTTCCCATAATCACGAAGTTAGGAATATGACAAGTTCCTTTCCATGCTTAGGACGGCGAATCCTTAAAGGAGAAGTACACTAGAGTGATTCCTTAACAATTGGCGGCCAATTTCATTATGTTCTCGGCTATTGGGAGTGGACAGAAGATCTGCTTAGTAGGAGCCATCGAACAATGAGGACCATCAACATTTACAATGATGTCTACGCTTTATTGTTTACTTATGATCATTACAAGTATCATGCATGCTTTTTGTGAGGCTTGGTGTCCTCTTAAAAACACGTTGCTCGCCTAAGTTGGAGAGTTACCCATATACCTTTTGGACTTATGCACTATTGAGGGTCTACCTTTAATGGGATCTCCTTATGAGGAAGTTATTCTAAATACTCGAGCACTTACAGGTGCTTACGAAAATGATAGAAGGTTCCTTCCACAAGTTTGTCAGCAATTATTTGATGCATATCACCAACTCCGAGAGAGAAACACTAAAAGTTCCGATGTCCATGTGAGAAGATGGATATAGTTTTGCGGTAAAAAGATTGCAAAGTATGAACAAACTCCATCGAGAAAAGAAAATAAGTCAGCTCGTCCAAAATAAACACACAACCCTACTGGAGCAATAGATAAAATGGTCAATTGGTTGGAAGTTAAAAATACATTATTTATTAAACTTGGCATTAGAAGTAACAAGAAAGATAAAGTATACTTGAATGCCTTTCTATCATATTGGTTATGTGTCTTTGTGCTCCCTACAAAAGAAGGCAATATTATTTGGCCTGAGACCTTCAAGATTGCAGGCCCACTGGCATGTGGGTAAAGAATTAACCTCGATGTTCTAGTCTTAGCTATCATCTACAGGGGCTTAAATACAATTTTAAATTGTTCACAAACTCGATCCTTCTAGAGTTCATTACCCAATTTATTATGTGTATGGTTGGCTGGCCTGTTACTTCAAGACTCATTTTTCTCTAACAAATTGGCCAACTACTCCTCTGATGATTATATATTCAGTTGAAGAAACAACGAGATACTTTAGGAATGAATGGAGGAGAAAGTACCGCATGGACTTCCACAATGCTAATTAATTCTCAACCGTATTATTATCACGATGATGGCAATGAGAAAGAGTCCGAGTCAAATTATTTTATGAGTATTCGCTCCAATTAGCGTCCTTTGAGAAATTGATCAACCTTCATCATGGAGCCTTATAGCCCTCATCTCTTCATCTGTCAATTCGATTTTAATCAAGAAATCCCATGTTGCTTGGATCAAGATTTCTTTGAGGCCTCTTTAAAAGAAGGATTTGAACTTTTATGAATTTGCGTATTGTCTAAATGTAGGTCAAAGCTCACATTTCCCCCTATTATGCCCAAGATGAAGAAGTATGTCTCGTCCGATTATAAGTCTTGGTCGGAAAACGTGCATGGAAACTTCCTTGAAAATCACTTATAACCGTCGGTGAATACCGCTAGGTTAGTTACTGCTATGCCTTTAGAGATCACGCCTCAAGAGCATAACAAGGAAGACAACATCCTACCTTAAAAACTAAAGATCCATATAAAGAAGTTAAAAAAAAGAAGGGACCATACCATCCTATTATCATCAGCTAGAATGTTTGAAAAATGGATGTGGTGCTATGTATGGAGGTAGGAGATCCTCCATGTCCAGAGTTCTGTTCTCCATTCATTCTAATATCCATCTTCTTCTCATAACTAACTATACCTACATTACACGGCCTCTTAGCTAGAATGAGATCTAAATACTTGCTGAAAGCTTGAAACATGCCACCACCATCACTTAGGTGAAATGGGAGAAACCAGATAGCAGTCTTGTGAAGGTGAACTCTAATGGTAGTGCTCTCACCAACCCTGGGAAGATAGGAGCCGGGGTCATTATAAGGGATCATCATGGTGAGTTTATTCTTGCCATAGCCTGTCCACTTGGAGTTGGTACCAACAACTTAGCAGAAATAGAAACAGCTACTATTAGGGTCAAGTGGTGAATTGATAATGAATTCACGAGAATTCACCTGGAAGTTGATTCATATTTACTGGTACATTGGGTCAATATGACTTCAGAAACTCCATGGACCATAGTCATGCAACTGCAGAAGCTGCAAAATCTATGCCAACAATGTGAAGAATTCAAATGGACACATGTTTACAGAGAAGCAAACTTCCCTGCTGACTCATTCTCCAAACATATCCATGATATTCCCCAACTGACACACTACTATAGCACACCTGAACTACCTCTCACATTAGAGGTCAAATTCTACTTGACCAATTGGGAACCCATTCTTTTGACACAAGGAAACAAGCGAAATCTAGCCTCATCCAAACATGGCTTCAAGTTCCAACTCCTCTAATGCATATGATTGATTATTAGAAATATTTGGAAGCTGAATCTTTTGGCCAAGTCATCTCCATGGTCTCTATAGACATTGGCCAATGTACCATGACATTCATTAGGAGTCCACAAAATTTTTTAAATAACCTAATTTTGTATTTTGAAGGCACTATGAACACACTCAAAGTTTTGATAGAAATCCAATGTGTGGTATTAGCATCTTTGATGCTCATCTTACTAGATTTCCATCAAAACAGCTGGGCAAATTTTGCTAATCTCCCTGTTGAACACCATCTGTTATCCACCAATAACATCTTAGTCACACCCACTCAAGCTCACCTTTATCTGTACTACTACCAGCAACACCATCACAGAGGAAAGCCAAAGACCAACACTGTCAACCACTCACCATCATATCATTGCTCATACACCTGACACATAACCTCCCCGTATCACCCTTCAAACATCAACACTAAACATAAACTCATTGCTCATATGTATCCACACCAACATCACCTCAACATATACACACTCATCACTCCATCACATTACATCTTATCTACTCTTACAATAGCCACTCATCAACTTCAAAGAACCTGCTCCTTGACAACATCCCACACCACCTCAAATCAGGTCTTAGAAAATACAAGAACCTAAGTGCAGGGGTTAACCAGTTCCATAACCTAAACAGCAACCTACACCATCTCACCCCATGCCTAAAAAAACACAAGAACCTGAGTATAGAAGTTCAAAAACCTGGAATGAATACATAATCAAGGAAAAGGAAAGAAATGCCCATATTACTTCTAACTGTGTTTTGTGTTTTACAGGTAACACGGCATATGTCATTCTAAAACTATTGATATTCCTTAGTGTGTGGTAATAACATTTGTAATATTCATTCTACTGAGGGTGTATCAATGGCTTAAAAAAAGCCAAACTTGGACTGTCACACATGTATAGTATCACCTAAGGATCATAACATGGATCACTTATGAAGTTCCATATTTAACTTAGCTTCATCCAATGAGTTGCAGTAGAAACAAACCTAAGTATTCAATTGCTCAGTCCAGAAACCACAGTAGGGAACCAAAAATGCCAAAGCGCACACCCCAGAACAGTGAATCACAACACACCTTCCATCAAAAATGTTGTCATCCATTACTTATCCACCACATATATTCCAATATCAACCATTTTCACCCTCAGAAATTTCATTCTCACCTCCTCAACTACATCTCACATCCAACCCCAGCTCTCAGAATCCATAAGAACCTGAGAGCAGATTTTCATAATCACAGAAAAAAGGAAAGAAATGGCCAAAGCTTACAGCAGTCCCACACAGTTATAACTGAATCCAGAATCATAGACATGGAAGATCAATACAATAACATGTTTCCATGGGAAAAGAGCAATGATGTTTCTTTATTTCTAACTTGTTTGTTGAATTTTATAGGTTTATAGACAAGCTTAGATCATTGTTGTAATTTCAATGTGTGGTATTAGTATCTCAGATGCTTATTAAGTTGAAAGTGTACAAATTTATCTAGGCTTGAAAACCTAACAATGGCAAATTTGATCCAAACAAAACAGTCATACATAACTGATATGATTGCACACTCTGAATGCAGTTACATCACATGGCCACATCCATTAGCAACCCAGCATGCCTTCACTAGTGTTCTTGCTCACACAATGCATGAACCTAATGTTCAGATTCAATACTGGACATCCCAGAGGGAATAAAACAGACAGCCACAGTCAAGACTGCAATGCTCCATCTCTTCCGTCAACATCATCACACACAGACATCTCACTGATATCTCCATTTTGGCTACTATTATGCCTATCTTCACCTTGGCTTTCTTTATTGACAAAGCTATGATGAAGATAGGTCCCATGGACTTCAGAACTGTTCCCCATCCATATTTGTATATCTTTCTATCACTCTTCTTAGGAATAGTTTGTTTAACATTTAGGATCTATTGTAAATGGAAGGAGTCATTCCATATTTTTTTCATAGTTGACCTAGGTTATATTTTGTTTGGTGTCCATTTGTCTGTCATCTAAGGATGAGTATATGATACCAACTTACAGGTCTAACTTCACACACTGTACAGGATCAAATTGGTTTTCTCATGCTTGGACAACAAATTGGCTTTCCATTATATATTTGGAGGTAAGGTTCATGTCCCCCTCAGTTGGTGTAATCCTTTGGCTTATATTTATGAAAACCAACCCTATGCACAAGGCCTAGTGGACTTAGTTTAAAAAAAAATAAGGGACCTGCTCGGGCTCCTAAAGTGAATGAGAGTTCATTTCCATTAGGCACTATTATTCCTACCTCCAAAAGATGTCCATCCCAAAATGAGAGTAATAGTAGTCATGGTGAACAAAACTTGAAGAGGGTGAAGCGATATTCAAACAAAAAAGGAGACACTTATTTGGGTGCAGTCAAGATTACTGACATCATTGACAGTTCTTCAAGGACTTTGACGGCTATTAAAAGTTAATGATTAAAACTTTTAGATTATCCTATAATATCCAAGTAACTTCACTGACCGTCTATCTTTTTCTATGCAGCCAAACGATGTTCATATTTCGATAGCATCAGACCAAAGCAAGACACATGGTAGTAGTGAATCTGTGGCGGATCCAGACTCGAGAAAATCCCTTCTAAACACCTAAGTGAGGTCGAGAGGTGACTTCCATTCCTAACTTGGATAAAAATCGGGGCCTAATTTTCACCAACGACCAGCACCAACAATTTCAATCTTTGACGGAAGAAAGGATGTCTTGACCCTTCGTCAGAATTTCATCTTGAATGCATGGGATAAAATTCATGCCAAACTCTTTGACCTTATTGCATATGTTCTTCTTCTCTTCAATTCGAGATCCAAGTGATTCTCGAGTAGATGGATGGAAAAGGATGTGGATTGACGTCTTTCTTTGAGCTTGACACTTCATATGACCAGGCACGATCAACTCTTTCTGATAAGGTTGTGGACATTGAAAAATTGGAGTCATTTTTAAAAGCCAAGGAACATCTTGACCTTGTCTTGACTAAAAAGGAGGAGAAGGTCGAGAAACTGTCTTTCACCAGTCAATCTCTCAAAGAGGCCAAGGAGAAGGTGAAACAATTAAGATCTCTCCGAGATGCGGCCAAGAAAGAGGTTAAAGAGATTGAATCTAGAGTCTCATCTACTGAAGAGGAGTACTATAGATGTTCTGATATTTTCTTGGCATCTGGTGATGACTTGGCCGATGTGGAGATGAAAAAACAACACTTAGAGACCACCCTTAAAGATTTGGTCAATTACAAGTTGTGTTTATATTAGCCCATATAGGGTATTTTATTTTTCCCTTGTTTTTTTCTTGCATTTGGTTAACTAGCGACTATTCTTGAAAATGAAAACTCCATCGGCTTTACTTTATATTATGCATTTTAATTGATGTTTTTTGTTGTGTGGATCAATATCAATAGTTTCTGGCTTAGCATGTTGTATTGACGTCCACGTAATAGAACTTGACTTTCTTTTAAATATTATTGTCCTTCATGTCTGTAAGTTCTCTGTATTTGAATATACATCCTCCTTTTTCTTTGAAGATAATATTGTTCGTCACATTTGCACCTTTTTGGTAGGAAATATATATATATATATATATATATATAAGAGAGAGAGAGAGAGAGAGAGAGAGAGAGAGAGAGAGAGAGAGAGAGAGAGAGAGAGAGAGAGAGAGAGAGAGAGAGAGCAATGTGAGAACGTCAAAAATATGAGCTATTTGATTTTTTACCAACTAAACTTTAAAATCTAAGATATATCTAATATGTCCAATTGAAAAATTTAAGAGTCACCCTAGATAATATTTTGAACCGGACTTTAGATTCCACCACGTTGACAATTTTTTGAACTTATGCAGTCTCACCAAAGAATTTATATCTTGGAGAAGACACGTCAAAATTATGAATTGTTTGATTTCACGAAAATTAGACTTCAAAATCTCAGTCATATCCAAAATTCACAATTAAACACCTTCAGAATTATCCCACATAATATTTTGAATTCAACTTTAGATTCTGACACATTGACAGTTTTAGATTTGCGCAACTTCACCAAACAAATTCATATCATAGTGTAGAAATGTCAAAATTAAGAACCGTTTGATTTATCAGAATCTAGAATTCAAAATTTATGAAATATGAAAAATTTAGAATTGAATTCCTCCAGGATAGTTCTAGGTAATATTTTATGTTTTACCTTCGCATTTAGCTACGTTGGAATTTTCAGCTTTGAGCTCTTTTGCCCAAAAAGATGATACCTTGACGTAGAAGCGCCTTTAATTCAAGAACCATTTTAACCTGAGACTTGATGGATTTTACGGATTCTGCTTCTGTACTAGGCGAACTTTTAAAGACTTTCACTTGAAAACCGGTAGACTTAAAATTTCTACTTTAAGATTTCGCCTCCTTCAAAATGACTATAACCATCTCCTCGGAGATACTAATCTACTATTGAGCCTATATACTTGCCCACTTTCATACATCAACCATTTGATAAGGTAAAGGATACATGTAAGACCCATGCTTAGGTGCTAACAAGCAGATTTTACTCTGTCATGCCTTACTTGAATAGTGTTAGGGGATATATATATATATTTTTAAACTCATGCGACTAAACTTAGAATGAAACTCTAAGCCGCCTACGTACCTCGGTGAAGAGGATCAAGTCATACCGTACTTCAGATTTTGTTTTTTTAATGTCCTAAATTTTGCCTAGGCCACCTCTTTCGAGGTTTTCAACCTAGTGGACCTCTTCTTTGTTTTTGAGCCGTACACAGTTTATACTCTTGCGGTCTAGGAGTAACATGCAGTTTATGTTCTTGTGTTAAGGAGCGCATCTTCTTTCAAGGATAGTACTTTAAGAATTTTTCGTTGATAGGACCGATTCTTAAGCTTTATGCATCAATAAGCTTATAATCACCACTCGACTAAGCTTCTTGCACAATATATGGCCCATCTAATTTTTAAGTGAACTATCCTCCAGAAGTATGGGTGATGTGCCGTAGAATTACGGCACTTTTGATACTAATTATATAGACTTTCGCTCGTCTTTTAAAGCATTTTAAGGTATTTCTTATGTAGTTTTGGTGTTTTGTAGCATACCAAACTTGAAAAACGAAGAACACGGAAAAGATGACAAAAACCCATAGAAGGGCAAAAATGCGGCAGGTTTGCGACCACAAAAGTGATGTTGGGACCGCATACCAACCGCAAAAAGAAGCAGTTATTCCCAGTTTTTGAGAGAAGAGTGTGCGTCTATTATGTGGTCGCATAACGCTTGTGCGGATCGCATAATGACCACATAAGTACAAGGAAGTGTTCTCCAAGAGCAATTTTGCGGTGGCATCTGCGATCGCGAGATCAATATGCAGACCGCATAACAAATCTGTGATGAACAACTGGGCAACTGGACACTCAATTATGCGACAGAGTTGTAATTATGCGGGCCGCGAAGTGATTCTGTGACCCGTTCTGCGATCGCAGATGTGATCTGTAGGGGTATTTTTCCATATTTTGACCCCGACTTTTAGCCCATTATAAAGATAATAACTAAGGTTTTTGTGGGACATCTTGTCTGAAAAAAGGGTTACATTTAGAGCATTGAATACACTATTATTTTGGAAGCTTTTGAAGAGAGAATCTTGTCTCTTTGTAAGCTTTATAACTTTATTTATTGCTTTGTTCTTGGATTCTAGTATGAGTAGCTAGTTTAAATACTAAAGTTGTGGGCCCTAAATGGGTGTAATATTAATGGATATTTACCATTGAATATATATATATATATATATTTATCATTGAATATATATATATATATATATATAATGGTTGGTTGGTATTTATTCATTTCTCATGCTTCATTTAATGTTGGTTGTTGCAAATATTGACTAACGCCATTTTATTCTATCTTTACTTGGAAAAGTAGGTTAGGGTTTGGTAGAATTGAATAGCAAAAACTCAAGGCTTTAAACCTTGTTTAATAGAATCGCTTAGGGATAAGTGGGTTCTATTTGGAATAAATTGATTGTTCTTAATTGTAACTCTTTTATATTTGGAAAAATCATAAAGAGAAAATACTACTTAACTATTGGAAAATATTGGGTAGTCATTTAGAAACCATGTGCATTTCAAAGGACTTTCCATTAGGAATATATCATATTAACACCGATAACATCATATTCCACTGATGGGGACACAACCTTAGTTTCCTTAGTCAAATTGATTGCATTATCATAACAAAATAGTTTTCTCGATAACTCATAATTACAACACTCTTTTTTAAGCTAACAGAGTAGGATTACGAATTAAGTAAAGTTTCACACTATTCAAGTAACCTTTTCGCACCAATTCCCTGTGGGATTCGACCCCAACCTAGTTGGGTTATTATATTTGACATCGACCGCCTTACACCATTTATTTAGGTGTAATTTGAGCATATCAAATTTTGGCGCCGTCTCCGGAGAATACGATTTTGAAATTACTAATTAGTGTGTGCTTTACTTTACGTCTTATTCTATTCCATCATACTTTGCGTGCTTTGCTTGGTGTCACTATGTAAACATGGGTGAGCCGGAAGAAGAAAACATATTTGCAGATATAAATGAGTATATTGAGGATACAAATGCCATTGTCCCTCCAAGAGTTGATGCTGCTACCTTCAAGGTGGAACACAGTCTAATCCTAATGCTCAAGGCAGAGGGGGTTTTCCGAAATTCCACAGATGATGATCTGACACAACATCTCAGAAACTTCTTGGGTGTGTGTGCGATGTACAAGAAGAATCACGTTTCAGATGATGCCCTAAGGCTGAGGGTGTTCAAGTACTCACGTTTCAGATGGTGCAAGACAATGGATCCAAAATATACCGCCTAATTCCATTCATACTTGGCCCGAACTTGTCCGAGCTTTCCTATCAAAATGGTTCCCGCAAAGCAAGAAGTCTGAGCTCCGGGATAAAATTTGCTTCTTCAAGCAATTACCGGGAGAGCATCTACATGAGGCATGGGATTGATTCAAGCTATATCTAGTGAGGTCACCGAATCATGGTTTTCCGGACAACATCTTGTTGGAGAAGTTTTATATGGGCTTGGATCCTATGAATCAATCCATAGCCAAACATGCAGCTGATTGATCCTTTATGGATAAAACATTTGCAAGGGTCACACAAATCCTTGACAAGATGGCAAAACATAACCAAGCTTGGCACTCGAAAGACACCATGGGTGAAATTGCATATGGTACTCCTTTCTTGACCAACATGATTAAGGAGAACCAAGAAAGAGATCAAGTAATTGTCGGGCTTGCAACCAGCATCAATGTGTTGACGAAGATGTTCACTGAAAGCCAAACAAAAAAGGTGAATATTGTGGAAGATGTGCAACCCTTGTCAAATGAGGATTACGAAGAAGCAAATTATGTCAACAACTCTCAAGGTGGTTGTCAAAGACAACTCTACCAAGGTGCAGGACAACAAAACCAATGGAGGTCTAACCCGCAAGGGCAAGGCCATCAACAGTGGAAAAATGATCAAGGTAGTTCAAATCAAGGTAATAGGAGTAACAACAAAAATAACCTTTCAAATCGGAGTTGAAACCCCTATGTTCCACCAAAGGGGCAATATTCTAACTCTCCACATTAGAAGGAAAGTTCTTCAAGTGAGTCCAAGTTGGAAAATATGCTTGAACTAGTATTGCAAAATCAAGAAAGATCTGACACTTCAACGAAGAACACGACCAAGCTTGTGGGTTCTCACACCGCATCCATACAAAAGTTAGAATTGCAAATGAGATATCTATCAAGAGAGCAAAATCTGAAGTAGAAGGGTAGGCTCCCAAGTGACACAATAGCAAACCCAAAAGATAATGGGAATAGTCCGGCCTCTCATTGTATGGCTATCACAACTTGAAATGGGAAACTACTTCAATGAGAAAATGAACAAGTGGAAGATTCTGAAAAAGAAGTTGAGGCACAAGTTGAACTGACAATTGTTATTGAAGCTGAAATACTCCCAAAGGAGGTGAAAATTCAAAAAGTGAATCGTGAAGTGGTTAAGGAAAAAGTAAAAGAGACACAAAAAGCTCTAGTACCAATTATACTACGATCTCAATGCCAAATATCTTAATAATCTCAACATAGAAAATAACATGAATATGAGAAATTAAATAATTATACAATCTATCTAAAGCATTGAAGACATAATGCACAACGTAATATGGCATAAATATGGTTAATTCTACCTGCATACTTATCACATGGACAACACATATACACTCGTCGCCTTGTATATACAACCCTCCCAACACGTAGTTCATGTAGAAAATAGACTCAATTACACCCTAATTCCCTATATCAAGGTTAACAAAGACACTTACCTCTTTTGGAATACAATCAATAATCCCACGCAACTTTCCCTTTAGAACAAGCCTCCAAACCAACCGAATCTAGTCAAATATTGTTCAAACAAGTCAAAACAAGCTTTAGAAACTACCCTCACTCGAAAAAGGTTCAATTTTTAATATAATTGTAAAAGTCAACAACAAGTCAACCCGGGCCCACGTGGTCGAAATCGCGATTATCCATCCACCCTCAAGCCCGAATATGTGATTTATATCGAAATCGACCTCAATTTGATGTCTAAAATTCAATTTTATAAAGTTCCTAAGTTCTACCCAAAACCCCCAAGTACTACTCTAAGAATCATAGATTTGATAATGAAAATCATCAAAAAGTAATGGAAATTAAATGAAAACAAGTTAAAGTTACTAACTTATCAAGTTGGGAAGATATTGCTCTCCCAAAATGGCCTCTATGGAGTTTAGGTCTCAAAATGGTGTAAAATAAGCTATGTCCCAAAATCCTCAACTTCTACCCAGTCGCCGATATCGCAAATGTGAACCAATGAGATCAGTGCCTGAGCCTCCTAGTTGTCACAAATTCGACAAAACCTTCACATTTGTGAAGGTCCAACAACTGGGAAAAGTGAACAAAGATTCGCATATGCGAAGCTGTCCAGCCACAGCCCAGTGTCGCAAGTGCGGCCTAAAAATAGCAAATGCGACATAAAAATAGCAAATGTGATTTCCCCAGTTCGCAAAATACGGCATATATTTCTCAAAAACAAAGTGCCCAGTCATCGCAAATGCAAGCTAATATTTGCAAATGCGATTCTTACATTTGAGAACAGGTCCTCGCAAATGCGAGAGCTACAGGCCGTCAACAATAGCAATTTTCTTCAGTTGTTTAAAACCATCTGCAACATATCTGAAACTCACTCGAGCCCTTCAAGATCAAATTAATACATCCACACAAGTTTAATAACATCACACAAACTCGCTCATAATCTAAAAACATCAAATTAATATCAAAAATCAAGAATCCAACAAAAAAACTCAATAATTTTCAAAGTTCAACTCAATTTTTCCAACTTTCTACATAAAGCGCTGAAACGGCCCCGGGTAACCCGGGACCTCAGCCAAACATGCTTATAATTATAAAATCATAAAAACCTATCGAAATTATCAAAATACCGATCCAAGATACATTACCAGAAACGTTGACCGTGGTCAACTCTAGCGACATTTAAAGTCAAAAATCATATTTTTTTCAAAAATTGACATTTAAACTTTTCAAAAATTTACACGGTCCATGCACGCAAGTCATAATCACCAAATAGATCTATGAAAGGTCTCGAAACATAAAAAGGGGAGTTCATACTCAAAATGACCTATCTGGTCTGTCACGACCCAACCTAGGGTGGCGATGGAAAACCGACACTAAGTGTCAATCATCACTAAACTTGCTGATAATCTACTAATCATAAATATAAACAGATAATCTGAACAAGCATAAGCATAGTTGATAAGAACTGTACAATATGGAAAGCTGACAAGGCTAACACAAGTAGACATATAAAAACATACTAACTTCACAGGTGCATATCTACAGGCCTATAGGAGTGCTGAACGGAAAAAGTACTAGACGGATCGGGGGGCCGTCATACCCAAACTAGCTGATTTTATACATACCAAAAGATAAGTAACTCCGGGAGTAAGCGGAGTGACTCCAACAGCTAGTGGATGGCCTAGTGATGTGGCTCAAACACTGATCTATCTATACCTGCACGACATGAAAGGCAACGCCCCGGAAAGGACGTAAGTACAATATGTACAAAGTATGTAGGGTGGAAAGCATATGTAAAGCATACTAAAGTATTATTGTAAGATGGAAATCCGAATATAAGCTGAAAGCTAAATAAAAGTCTGAACTAGTAACTGATCTGGAACTGAACCAAAGGTTAAAATAAAATTGTGCTAAAACCGAACTACTATCTTAACTGGTACATGTCCGGTGTTATGGGCTATATCCTCTAAATTAGGTATCTATAAAACTGATCTAGCCTCATGTATAGTCATGCAATGCAAAATGTAGCTATATACGTGTATATAACATGTCTGACTGGTGTTAGGGGCTATATCCCCCCTGCAGGTAAATATATAATCAACATGCCCGGCTGGTGTTATGGGCTATCTCCCCCAACATATAATCAATAGGACTTGCTAGCGTTATGGGCTATCTCCCACCAGCATATAATCAATGTGCCTCGCTAGTGTTATGGGCTATATCCCACCAGCATAATCAATGTATGCATGTATGAGGCATAAGAAATGTGGAAACATCATATGGACTCAAGAAATCAGGAAGGAAACCATAAACGGAATCACAAACGTAATCTGACGCTTGTCATCCATAAGTTAGACGGAGGTAATCTAAAGGAGATCAAGTTATCCACAATAGTGTCAAACGATCGACAAAACAGAATTGTTACTGTAATGTCGACTTATAGTGGCTAACTTGTGACATGAAAGTCAAAATATGATTTAGGAATAATCTAAGAATAAACACCTGATAATTAAGATTATATATTCTTAAGTGAAAATATTAGGATCATATGGGTGTTAGGTATACATAAAATCATCAAAGGAACGGAACAAAAGGATGTCCGGATGGCATAGGCCAAATGGGCAATTCGCCTTTTTTATTTTTGTTGTGTTTTGAAGTTTTAACCTAAACTACTTTCTTCCATAATTCACTTATGGAATTTTATAATATACAAGGATATCATACATGCTAAAATTTCCCTTGAACAACCCTTAAAATATCAATAGGAAAGGCTAGAACATAGCTAAACCAAATTATTCCGAAAACGAAACGAAAACCCTACATACCTCTTGTGTTCTTGATTCCAAACCTTGTTTCCTTTGATCCACACCCTTAATTATGCTTGTATAAC
This sequence comes from Nicotiana tomentosiformis, assembly GCF_000390325.3. Taxonomy (NCBI): domain Eukaryota; kingdom Viridiplantae; phylum Streptophyta; class Magnoliopsida; order Solanales; family Solanaceae; genus Nicotiana; species Nicotiana tomentosiformis. Next base: position 38,918,564 of record NC_090822.1, read on the forward strand.
TAAAATACAGAGGTGACAAGCTTCCTCAGCCACGAATCTCTTTCCAAAATACGAGTTATATGGAGAAAGAGGGTGGCAAAGTCTTACATATGTTGTAAGGATCGCGTTGATGTGTTCGCATCTTGATTTTTAATTGCGGATGATGGAATTGCTTCAAAACACTAAGGACGTATTTAGAATGTCTAGAGAGAGTTTTTAGGTCTGATTGGGGTCTAAATGATCCTTATAGACGAAGGGTGCAAGTTTATATAACAAGATAAACCTCAACCGACCTTGTGGGTCCAAAGGGTGCTACTTGCAGAGTCTCGCAAAAATGTAAAAATCTCTCCACTCTGACATTGTATCGATAAACGGTTTAATGCATTGGAAAATAGACTCCTAGAACTTCAATTTGGTGGGTATATCATCCCGCAATTACAAATCACATTGAGAGAAAAGGTATGTAACACTAGACCTAAATGTTAAGTAAAATTATGAACGTAACTTGCGACAACTTTTGTTGACTTTTGTTTCCTATCTCGTTTGACTTCAAAACATAACACACGGCAATAATACGACTAACATACCTTATAATATCACCTCCTTATCATGTTAATCACCCTAGTATTATGGGTTATAACATACCCAACTTGACGTTTCGACGAACCTTTATTTCTTCGATTTGTTTAGCTTCTAAATCATCCAACCCTCTTGGTTCTTGTAGTTCATGATCTTAAATATTTGTAACCTCCAAAGTAACATGATTAACTTACTTTATGTACTTTCAAATATGATCTAATTTTGAGCATACATCAACTAACTTACGATGCACTTTTAGTTACGAAAACATGAGGTGTACCACCATTCCCCCCATTGGAACATTCGTCCTCGAATGTTGACTGCTGTGCTTATCAGTATCATAACCTATAACTCTTAAGAATACTTTTATACTATCCTTTCAATGTAGGAAACTGTTTTGCGAATAAATCCAAATGCCAGGGCATTCCTCCCTTAAGGCCTCTTTCTCATACCACGACCTGCGTTAGTAATTCTTCCAATATCGTAACTGTTGCTATCTTCTGTCATGCAGCATGTACAACTCTGTCCATGTACGCACACCTATGCGAGTTTTCTCTCCTTTTTTCCTCTAGCATTTATCCAATCTCTCTAAGCCTCACTGTATGAACATATACAGAACTATGACAAACTGTCCCTCTCGGCATCTATAGGCGTACTGAAGTTCATTGCTTTGTACTTTGTCGAAAATACGAATATTGCTATATATTTTTTCAAAGCCTCGATTATCTATCCTTATGGAATTACTGCATCTAGGTAGGTCATACTTACTTCAGTTTATTATTATCGAGGTCTGCTACCCAACCCTAGGTTACTCTCTCCCTATTTATCCTTTATGTATAAATCTAAGTCCTTTAATGCTTCCTCATTCTATTCATCTTAAGAATGACAACCTAATCTCATCTCAATTCACTTAAAATACTCATTATTTTTAACATACTTTATATACCTTACTATCATGGTCATGTGTTACATTGTATGGCACAAGTCCATAAATACCGGGTATTATAGCTTGGACCGCATTTTATCCCAAAATGTCAAACTTCAAAGACACTCATTTTCTTCGATTGTTTGTCCTCTGAACCTCACGACACTTACTTATCACTTGTTATACATGGCATAAATACTTATAACCTAAAAAATAATCTCATTCGCGAGCTTACGTCGATTAACTTACAACGAAACTTTAACGTATGAAAACGTGGGATGTAACATCCTTCCCCTCCTTAGAAACCTTTGTCCTAGAATGTTTCAACTTGCAGGATCTACATGAAATACTTATCAATTCTACATGTATATACCTTCCCGAGCTATACTCCAATGAAGCAACTATCGGGCTCTCATGGGGTTAGGAAACGCTCCCTCCTTAAAACTACTTGCAAATCCATTTGTCACCTACGAGTCTGTTAATCAAATCTTCTAGGAACTTGCACCTTATAGTTGTAAACTTATTAACCAGATTCTTAACTTTCTATTCCATTATATTAACTTCCCCAAAATATCGTGTACTATCCAGGGTTTCCTCCCTAGGGCATTAGAGCCATCAGAGTTCTAATTACTTAACATCCTAGGTCACTCCCCTCTCATCCCTTAGTCCTCGAATGTTAACTCTTAGAGACCTATGTAGCTTTTGCCAAGGTTTCCTCTGCAAACTGAACTAAAACCCATATTTTATTAGCCTGCTAGAGTAGTGTTGTGGTCCCGTTACTTCTACTCTGGTCCCCCCTTTACATTTTACAATCATAGTATATTGCTACTAGAATTGCATTCATTCCTGTACAGCAAATAATAAGTTTTTCCTGAATTCATAATGTAGGAAATTTTAGTAGAGGGATTAATATACCTCTAACCATCCTGTCTCGGTCCTATATGAGAGCTTCGATCAGACATACTTTGAAGCAGTATCAGCACATTCTTATTAGCTACCTCAATCCTCTTGGCCTGACTACTCTCCTCTTCCTCCGCATATCCCATGACATACACAAACAAACCCTGATTGACGGACTCCCAAGACTGTGGACTATCCGGCACCTCGAATGGATCCTCTTTAATAGAACCCATGATCTCTGATGGGTCTGACTCTAGTGTAACTTATACTTCTTTTTAAAACTTTCGTAGTCTTATGACCCGTACTAGCCGTTGGCTCCTGTCGTCTAGTAGTAACAGGCATCGCTGAGAACATAAATAAGATAAATATTAGGAGCTAATACTTACGACTCAGCTCTATAGCACAATCAAGATCAGAATGAAAAGTAACCATCTTAAATATCTTTTAGCCTCTTGTCTATAAGTGTGGTGCACAACACACCCATAAACAAGACTCTACTAGAAAGGGCCTGTACACACCCTAGGACTGAACAACTTTGATACCATGTTTGTCACGACCCAGCCTAGGGCCGCGACGGAAAATGACACTAAGTGTCGATCATTACTAAACTTGCTGATAATCGACTACTCATGATTATAAACGGATAGACTGAGCAAGCATAAGCATAGTTGATAAGAACTGTACAATCTAGAAAGCTAACAAGACTTATACAAGCTGACATATAGAAACATACTAACTGCACAAGTGCATATCTATAGGCCTCTAAGAATGTTGTGAAAAAGTATTGGATGGAACACGGCCCCGTCATATCCAAACTAGCTGATTGTACACATACCAAAAGATAAGTAACTCCGGGAGTAAGCAGAATGACTCCAATAGCTAGTGGATAGCCTACGATGTGGCTCAAACACTAATCTATATGTGCTTGTGTGGCATGAAATGCAGCGCCTCGGAAGGAACGTGAGTATGATATGTACAAAGTATGTAGGGTGGAAAGCATAAGTAAAGCATACTAAAGTGTGGTTGTAAGCTGGAAATCTGAATAAAAGCTGAAAGCTAAATAAGAGTCTATACTAGCAACTAATCTGGAACTGAACCGAAGGTTAAGCTAAAACTCTACTGAAACTGAACTACTATCTAAACTGGTACCTGTCGGGTGATATGGGCTATATCCCCCCAATCAAGTAACTGTAAAATTGAACTAGCCTCATGTATAGTCACGCAATGTAAACTGTAGCTATATACGCATATATAACATGCCTGACTGGTGTTAGGGGCTATATCCCCACCCAGCAGGTAAATATATAATCAACAGGCACGGCTGGTGTTATGGGCTATCTCCCCCAGCATATAATAAATAGGCTTCGCACGCGTTGTGGGCTATCTCCCCCCAACATATAATCAATAGGCTTCATTGGCGTTATAGGCTATATCCCCCGGCAAATAATCAATGTAAGCATGTATGACACATAACACTTGTGGCAACAACATATGGACTCCAAAGATCTTGAAGAAAATAATAAACGAAATCACAAACGTAATTTGACGCTCGTCGTCCATAAGTTGAACGAAGGAGCCTATCCCCATTTTAGAGAGAAACTATGTATGTACATGAGATACTAAGGTTAATTAACTCATTATTATCCCTCTATAATCAATTTAGAACCAAGGAACTCAAGATTTGTCCAGCTCTTAGAATTTCACAAAATTACGATAGAGTTTCCCCTAAACCTGGATGATCCCCAAAAACAACAGCAAGCACCACAATATACAAGGGAATGGATACCCGTGTAAGATAGTAACATAAAACTAAACGAGATCCAGTTATACACTATAGTGTCAAACGATCGACAAAACGGAACTGTGAATGTAATATCAACTCATAGTTGCTAACTTGTGACATGAAAGTATAAATATGATTTAGGAATAATCTAAGAATCAACACCAGATAATTAAGCTTATATATTATTAATTTAAGCTATTAGGATAATATGGGTGTTAGATATACATAAAAACATAAAAGGAACGGAACAAATGGATATCTGGATGGCAAGCTTTTTGTGTTTTAAAGTTTCAACCTAAACTTGTTTATTATATAATTAACATATGGAATTTAATACTATATAAGGATACCATACATGCTGAAACTTCCCTTGAACAACCCTTAAAAGATCAAGAGGAAAGGCTAGAACATAGTTAAACCAAATTATGCCGAAAATGAAACTAAAACCCTACAAACCTCTTGTGTTTTTTCTTCCAAACCTTGTTTCCTTTGATCCACACCCTTAAATATGCTTGTATTACTAAAATACATAGGTTACAAGTTTCCTAATCCATAGAATATCTTTCCAAAACACGAGTTATAAGGAGAAAGGGGGATGGCAAAGTCTTACCAATGTCGTAAGGATCGCGTTGATATGTTTGCGTATTGATTGTGAGTTGTGTATGATGGGATTGCTTCAAAACTCTAAGGATGTATTTATGATGTCTAGAGAGACTTTTTTAAGCCTTAGATATGAAGGCTACCATTTATATCAATATAAACTTCAACCGACCTTGTGGGTCCCAAAGGGAGCCGCTTGCTCAATCTCGCAAAAATGTAAATAACTCTCTACTCCAAAGTTATATCGACAAATGGTTTAATGTGCTGGAAACAAGACTCATAGATCTTCAATTTTATGGCTGAATAACCCCGTAACTCCAATGACATTGAGAGAAAAGCTCAGTAATATTAGACCTAAAGTTTAAGTAAAATTATAAACGTAACTTGCGATAACGTTTGTCGACTTTTGTTTCCTAACTCGTTTGACTTTAAAACTTAACACATGACTGTAATACGACTAAAATACCCCATAATATCACCTCATTATCATGTTAATCAAACTAGTATCACCCCCAAAAGTACGGGTTATAACATACCCAACTTGTCGTTTTGACAAAACTTATTTTCTTCGATTTGATTAGCCTCTAAACCTTCCAACCCTCTTGGTACTTGTAGTTCATGATCATAAATATTTGTAACCTCCAAAGTAACATGATTAACTTACTTTATATACTTTCAAATATGATCTAATATTTAAGCATACATCAACTGACTTACGACGTACTTTTACGTATGAAAACGTGGGGTGTAACATCATTCCCCCCTTTGGAACATTCGTCCTCGAGTGTTAACTGTTGTGCTTATCGGTATCATAACCTATAACTCTTACGAATACTTTTATACTTTCCTTTCAATATAGGTAACTGTTTTGCGAATAAATCCAAATGCCAGGGCATTCCTCCCTTCAGGCCTCTTTCTCATACCACGATCTGCGTTTGGAATTCTTCCAATATCGTAACTATTTCTACCTTCTATCATGATGCCCATACAACTATATCCTTGTGCGCACACCTATGAGACTTTTCTCTCCTTTTTCCTCTAGCTTTTATCTAACATCTCTAAGCCTCACATTATGAACATATACAGAACTATGCCAAACTATCCCTCTAGGCATCTATAAGTGTACTGAAGTTCTTTGCTTGGCACTTTGTCCAACTTACGACTATTGCTATATTTTGTTTCATAGCCTCGATTATCTATCCTTATGGAATTACTGCATCTAGGTAGGTCATATTATACCATAACACTTACTTCGATTTATTACTACTGAGGTCTGCTACCCAACCCCTGGTTACTCTCTCCCCCTTATACTTTATGTATAAATCTAAGTCCTTTAATGCTTCATCATTCTGTTCATCTTAAGAATGATAGCCTAATCTCATATCAATTCCCTTAAAATACTAATTATTTTAAACATAATTTATATACCTTACTATCATGGTTATCTGGTATATTGTATGGTACTAGTCCATAAATACCGGGTATTATAGCTTGGACCGTATTTTATCCCAAAATGTCAATTCAGCGAAGCTCATTTTCTTCGATTGTGTATCCTCTGATCATCACGACACTTACTTATCACTTGTTATAAATGGCATAAATACTTGTTACCTCAAAAATAATCTTATTTTCGATCTTACGTCAATTAACTTATGACGAAACTTTAACGTATGAAAATGCGAGACGTAACATCCCCTCCCCCCCCCCAGAAACATTCGTCCTCGAATGTTTAAACTTTCAAGATCTACATGACACACTCAAAAATTCTAAATGTATATACCTTCCCGGGCTATACTCTAATGAAACAAGCATTGGGCTTTCAAAGGGTTAGGACACCCTTCCTCCTTAAAACTACTTCCTAATCTATTCGTCACCTATGAGTCTGTTAATCAATCTTCTAGGCACTGCACCTTCTAATTGTAAACTTATTAACCGATTTCGTAACTTTCTATTCCATTATATTAACTTCCCCAAAATATCATGTACTATCCACAGTTTCCTCTCTAAGGCATTAGAGCCATCAGAGTTCTAGCTTCTTAATATTCTAGGTCACCACTCCCCTCTCCTTCCTTAGTCCTCGAATGTTAACTCTTAGAGACCTATGTAAAGTTTGTCAGGGTTTTCTCTGTAAATTGAACTAAAACCCATATCTTATTAGCCTGCTAGAGCAGTATTGCGGTCCCGTTACTTCTACTTTGGTCCCCCCTTTACATTTTACAATCACAAGCTATTTCTACTAGAGTAGCATTCATTCCTGTATAACAAATAATAAGTTTCTTCCTAAATTCATAATACAAGAAATTTCAGTGGAGGGATTAATGCACCTCTAACCATCCTGCCTCATTCCTATATTAGAGCTTCGATCAGATACACTTCGAAGCAGAATCCTCACATCCTTATCAGCTACCTTCATTCTCTTGGCCCGGCTACTCTACTATTCCTCCAAATATCTCATGACATACACAGACGAACCCTGATTGACGGACTCCCAAGACTATGGACTATCCGACACGTCAAAAGAGCTAGTGTTCGTAAATACCCTGACATAATTTTGACCCTAGGGGGGACCCGGTTGTGCCAATCCCTACACCACTCCTATTAAAACTGATCAACGGGCCCTGATAATGAAACTAAGGTCCTTGGTGAGGTCGGAAATCCTCTCACCCATATGCTACTGGAGAAATCGAAACTATGCCAATAAATGACTCATATGGATCCTTGGATGGATCCTCCTCAAGAAAACCCATGATCTCCGACGGGTCTAACTCTATAGAGTAACTTGTACTTCGTTTTAAAACATTTGTAGCCTTCTAACTCATACTAGCGACTGTCGCATGTCGTCTTGTAGTAATAGGCATCGCTGGGAACATAAATAAGATAAATGTTAAGAGCGAATACTTACAACTCAGCTCTGTTGTGCAATCTAGATCAGAAAGAAAAGTAATCATCCTAAATATCATGTAGCCTCATGTCTATAAGTGTGGTGCAAAACACACCCATAAAGAAGACTCTACTAGACACGACCTATAGACACCGTAAGACTGAAATGAACTGATACCATGTTTTTCATGACCCAGCCTAGGGCCGCGACGAAAAACCAACACTTAGTACCAATCACCACTAAACATGCTGATAATCTACAAATCATGAATATAAATGGATAAATTAAACAAGCATAAGCATAGCTGATAAGAACTGTACAATCTGGAAAGTTGACAAGGATTACACAAGCTGACACATAGAAACATACTCACTGCACATGTGCATATCTACAGGCCTCTAGGATTGCTAAACAAAAAAAGTACTGGACAAAATAGGGCCCTGTCATACCCAAACTAGTTGTCTGTACACATACCAAAAGATAAGTAACTCTGGGAGTAAGAGGGGTCACTCCAACAGCTAGTAGATGGCCTACTAATGTGGCTCAAATGCTAATCTATCTGTACCTGCACGACATGAAATGCAGCGCCCCAGAATGGATGTTTGTACGATATGTACAAAGTTTGTAGGGTGGAAATCATATGCAAAGCATACTAAAGTATTACTGTAAGCTGGAAATCTAAATTTAAGCTAAAAGCTAAGCAAGAGTCTGAACTAGCAACTGATCTGGAACTGAACCGAAGGTTAAGCTGAAACTGTGCTGAAACTAAACTACTATCTGAACCAGTACCTATCTAGTGTTATGTTGTCTATCCCACCAATCAAGTAATTGTAAACTAAAATAGCCTCATGTATAGTCATGCAATGCAAACCGTAGCTATATACGCGTATATAACATGCCTGACTAGTGTTAGGGGCTATATCCCCCCTGCAGCTAAATATATAATCAACATGCCTTGCTGGTGTTATGGTATATCTCCCCCAGCATATAATCAATAGGCCTCGCTGGCGTTGTGGGCTATCTCCCCCCAACATAAAATCAATAGGCCTCGATGGCGTTATAGGCTATCTCCCCCCAGCATATAATCAATGTGCCTCGCTGGTATTATGGGCTATATCCCCCCCCCCCAACATAATCAATGTAATCATATATGAGGCATAACAGATGTGGCAACATCATATGGACTTAAGAGATCCTGAAGGAAACCATAAGCGGAATCAAAAACGTAATCTGACGCTCTTCATCCATAAGTTGGACGGAGTAGCCTATCCCTATATTGGGGAGAAACTGAGTATGTACATATGATAATAAGGTTAATTAACTCATAAGGATCCCTCTATAATAAATATAGAACCAAGGAACTCAAGATTTGTCAACCTCTTCGAATTTTCCAAAATTTTGGCAGAGTTTCCCATAAATGTGGATGATGCCCAATAACAACAGCAAGTACCACAATATACACGGGAATGGATACCTGGCCAAGATGATACCATCAAACTAAAGGAGATTCAGTTATCCACAATACTGTCAAGCGATCGACAAAACGGAACTGTGAATGTAATATCGACTTATAGTGGCTAACTTGTGACATGAAAGTCTAAATAGTATTTAGGAATAATATAAGCATCAACACCTGATAATTAAGCTTATATATTCTTAAGTGAATCTATTAGGATCATATAGGATTTAGGTATACAAAAAAACATCAAAGGAACGGAAAAAACGGATGTCCGGATGGCATAAGCCAAATGGGCAATTCACCATTTTTGATTTTGTTGTGGTTTGTAGTTTCAACCTAAATTGGTTTCTTCCATAATTCACATATGTAATTGAATACTATAAAATGATACTATACATGCTTAAATTTCCCTTGAAAACCCTTACAAGATCAATAGGAAAGGCTAGAACATAGCTAAACCAAATCATGCCGAAAATGAAACGAAAACCCTACACACCTCTTGTGTTCTTATTTCCAAACCTTGTCTCCTTTGATCCACACCATTAATTATGCTTGTATAACTAAAATACAGACGTGACAAGCTTTGTTATCCACAAATATCTTTCCAAAACACGAGTTATAAGGAGAAAGGGGGATGCAAAGTCTTACCTCTGTCGTAAGGATCGCGTTGATGTGTTCGCATCTTAATTTTGAGTTGCGAATGATGGAATAGCTTCAAAATCCCAAGGATATATTTAGTATATCTAGATAGACTTTTTAGGTCTGATTTGGGTCTTTATAAACCTTAGAGACGAAGGCTACAACTTTATATAGCAAGCTTAATTTCAACCGACCTTGTGTGTCCCAAAGGGAGCTGCTTGCGCAATCTCGTACAAATGCGAATATCTCTCCACTTCAAAGTCGTATCGACAAACGGTTTAATGTATTAGAAACTAGACTCGTAGATATTCAATTTGGTGGGTGGATCACCCCGTAATTCCAATAAAATTGAGAGAAATGTACATTAACATTAGACCTAAAATTTAAGTGAAGTTATGAACGTATCTTGCGACAACTTTTGTCGACTTTTGTTTCCTAACTCGTTTGACTATAAAACATAACACATGACTGTAATAAGACTAAAATACCTCATAATATCACCTCCTTATCATGTTAATCACCCTAGTATCACCACCAAAAGTACGGGTTATAACATATTCAACTTGTCGTTTCAACGAAACTTATTTTCTTCGATTTGTTTAGCTTCTAAACCTTCCAACCCTCTTGGTACTTGCAATTCATGATCATAAATATTCATAACCCAAAGTTGTATGATTAATGTACTTTTTGTACTTTCAAAGATGATCTAATTTTCGAGAATACATCAACTGACTTACGATGTACTTTTACATAGGAAAACATGGGGTGTAACAGAGTCATTACAGATTGTCTGGCCAGCGGTCAAGTTCCAAATATCTAGATTATGCTTGATAAAGCTACATTAATATTAGTGAAGAATTGAATAAGGCATTATCTTATCTCTAAAGCAGGGGAGCGAATTTGTGGTTAGTGTAGGATTATATCTAGTCACCATGGTTAATTGAATATCGTGATCTTAACGTGTTCTTCATGGATTAATTTCATTGAAATATAGGCGATAATCTAAGGCTGGCAAGTGGGCCGGTCCAGGCCCGGAACCGGCCCGGGACCGCGGGCCAAACGGACTAAACGGGTCAGGACTGTTAGGCCCGGTTTTAATGGGCCTAGGCCGGTCTCGTGGGTCGGTCCTATGCTTTGGGCCCGCCAGGCCCGGGACCATTTGGCCCGCCATGGACCCGGACCGGACCGGTCCCTTAGCGGGCCAAACGGTCCCAACGGCTATATAAAAAAAAAAATTAAAAAAAAATATAGCCGTTGGCTATTTATAAAATAGTCATTTAACCCCCTCCCCCCTCCCTCCCCTCCAAACTTTGTTTTAACCCTAAACTTTTTATAATTATATTTTTTTTCCTATTTTCAACTATAAATACCCCCTCATTCTTTCATTTTTCTTATAAAATCATCAATCTATCACAATCTCTCTCTAATTTTCTTCTATAATTGCTATTATTGCTTACTTTATTGTTACTAAGTGTATAATATATAAGCTATATTCGATATTGTCATGACCCCAAATTATATATATATATATATATACTATACTATACTATACTATATGTACATCTTATATAGCTTATATACTATACACTTACTATACTATACTATACTATATGTACATCTTATATAGCTTATATACTATACACTTAGTATATATATACTTTTTAGTAGTAACATGAAATGACCAAAGTATGGTACTTTTTAGCTGGTATAAATATTGAATGATAGAAGATCAAGTTTTAGCTCAAGCCAGTTTTAGTTGAAACTTTAATTTGAATTGAGCTAAAACTTGATCTTCTATCATTCCATATTTATATCAGCTAAGAAGTACCATACTTTGGTCCTTTCATGTTACTACTAAAAAGTATATATATATATATATATATATATATATATATATATATATAAGATGTATATATAGTATAGTATAGTATATATATAAGCTATATTCGATAAGCTATATATATATATATCTCATATACTATGTATAAGATGTATATATAGTATAGTATAGTATATATACTAAATGAGATATATATATAGTATATATACTAAATGTATAATATATAATCTCTCTCTCTCTCTCTCTCTCTCTCTCTCTCTCTCTCTCTCTCTCTCTCTCTCTCTCTCTCTATATATATATATATATATACTACACTATACTATACGTATATCTTGTATAGCTTATATACTATACACTTATAAGTGTATAGTATATAAGCTATACAAGATATACGTATAGTATAGTGTAGTATATATATATATATATATATAAGAGCTATATTCGATATTAAATATTGAATATTAAAATTTAGGATGTTAAATAAAATTTAGGTCAAAATTCTATAATAAAATTTATAAAGCATCCCTTTAGATATTTTTTTTCACATCCTTTTGACTCTAATATCTATTTAATTTTTTTTTTAAAATTCGTTGGGCCCACTTAGCCCATTTAGCCCGCGGGCCGGGACCGTTTAGCCCGGGACCGTTTGGCCCGTTTAATTTGGGACCGGCCCGGGACGAGGACCGTTTGAATCGGCCCACTTGGCCCGTTTAGGCCCGGGACCGGCCCACTTGCCACCTTTACGTTAATCTATCATGAACAGGAACTTAGTAATTCGGAAGAGTACTATGAGCATATATAATTTGGTAAATTAACAACCACATGTGAATTGCATAAAAGGGGGATTGAATAGGACACAATAGAAATGGTAAATCGATCACAAACTTGGAATATTTATATCTAATGACTTCGCAACACAACCAATTTTCTGCTGTGATAGTTTAGTTCTTTGTTCAATTTACATGTTTTAGTTAATAGTAACAAAACTCAACCATTTGCTTGACTTGACTTAGTAACAATTTAATTGAAATTAGTAGGTAGATAACGACAAGTCTTTGTGGGTTCGACACTCTTTTTAACACTATATTACTTGTTAACTACGTATACTTGCGTGTGCAGTTGGGAGCAACATTACTATAATTGATTTAGCCGTAGTCATGGTTCTCACCTTGAGCACACATCCGCACTTTATTATTATTAGGTCCTTGTGCACCTTATTTAGTACTTGTGAGCACATGTCTCTTTTATGATATAAATGATATCTCATTATTATGAATATGGCATATATGGACATATTGAGCGGATTAATTTTGAATTGACACGAGATTTCTGCCATGTAATTATTGTGATAATGATGATGTTGTGGCACAAGGTCTTTGCCGTGGAGTTATGATAATATTGTTGTTGTTTTTGTACGAGTATTATACTGTATACCGTGTGAATTTGGATCCATCATCCTAGGATCGCCCTACACGCGGATTGGGAAACATTGATTGATGTTGGTTGATTCTGATGTAGAATATGATGAAGGTGAGTTTCGAGCATAAACATGTGATGATTTATTTTGCTATTTATGTTATTTTAGTCATATTATATCTTGTTTCATTGGTTTGAATCTATATTGCATGTTGGCTTACCTAATCTTGGAGGTTAAGTGCCATCACGATCATTGGTGAAATTTTGGGTCGTCACAATAAAGTTCTCTGCAACTTTTAAAAGGATTGTGATTTTATTCATATTTAATTTATAAGTACCAGTTTGTGAAATTATAATTCTTTAGTTGGCATATCGTTTTAGTAATCTATGATGAAAGAAATTTCATAATTTATAAGTAACAAACTCTATGTAATTATTTTAAGTTATGAAAATATGCATTACAGTGATTACTATTATTCTTAGTCGTTTTAATAGGAATGCTAACAATATATTTACCGGCCTACTTTAAATGTGTAAAAATGGCGTGTGGTAGCCACTAAATAAGGTGGTATTTAATTTTTATCCACCAATTCTAATGTTGAGCAAAAATAGCCACTACTCTATTAAAATTAATATGAAAAGATATTTTTACCCTTTCTTCTATTTCTTTTATTTTCAAACCCTTCCTTTATACGCTTTTCTCATTTAAGTTCAAAGCTAAAATTTCATAGGCAAAATTTCGCTCCCTCAATATTATTCCTGCATGCAACTCTCTTCTCTCGATTGAAGTTCAGAGCCAAAATATCATAAGCAAAATTTCGCTCCCTCAATATCGCTCATGCCCATCCCACAATAATTTTCTGCGTATACTTTGTCCAACTTAATCTATTCTCCTTTGTCATCCTCTCTGCAGCGAATCGGCGTACTGGTATGTTTTCGATTTTGCTTTTATGTATTTTTCTTTTTGTATATCTCTAATTGTGATCAATGCTGTATTTGTCTTCAAGTATGTGTGAAATGTCCAAAATAATGATTATAACTTGATTCTCTGAGGAATAAGGTGCAGATTTTTGTGAGAAAGTTATTGAGAACCTTTTGGTATTGAAATGTGTTTGTGGTTCAATCAATATATTGATTATGTAAGGACATTTCAGAAAAATAGTCCTAAGAATTTGTAAGCTAACTGTGTTTAGGAATTTTAGTTAACTGTGCTTCTATTAAAGATGCATCTAATTAGGTCCTGGATTTTAGTTTTTTAGTTTAAATATTAAGGATATTTCAGAAAAATAGTCCTACGAATTTGTAAGCTAATTTTAGTTAATTGTGCTTCTATTAAAGATGCATCTAATTAGGTCCTGAATTTTAGTTTTTTAGTTTAAATATTAAGGACATTTTAGAAAAATAGTCCTAAGAATTTGTAAGCTAATTTTAGTTAATTGTGCTTCTATTAAAGATGCATCTAATTAGGTCCTGGATTTTACTTTTTTAGTTTAAATATTAAGGACATTTCAAAAAAAATAGTCCTAAGAATTTGTAAGCTAAGTTTAGTTAATTGTGCTTCTATTAAAGATGCATCTAATTAGGTCCTGGATTTTAGGTTTTTAGTTTAAATATTAAGGACATTTTAGAAAAATAGTCATAAGAATTTGTAAGCTAATTTTAGTTAATTGTTCTTCTATTAAAGATGCATCTAATTAGGTCCTGGATTTTAGTTTTTTAGTTTAAATATTAAGGACATTTCAGAAAAATAGTCCTAAGAATTTGTAAGCTAATTTTAGTTTATTGTTCTTCTATTAAAGATGCATCTACTTAGGTCCTGAATTTTAGTTTTGTAGTTTAATTATTAAGGACATTTCAGAAAAATAGTCCTAAGAATTTGTAAGCTAATTTTATTTTACTGTTCTTCTATTAAAGATGCATCTACTTAAGTCCTGGATTTTAGTTTTGTAGTTTAAATATTAAGGACATTTCTTAAAAATAGTCCTAATATTTACGTTCTATTTCCTTCTTTGTAGTGTGCTAATGGAAGGAGATCGTGTTTTCGAGTTTGATGATTGGCGTAATTCGATGAGCTATTGGAAAGGTGATTTTCAGTATAAGGAAACAATAAAAAGTTTCTTGTCGAACACGCAATGGAAGAAGTTGAGGGATGGTGTTTTCGGAAACTTTTTCCGATTACAAGGTGTGAAGTTCTGTGGTAGACTTATTCATTGTGTGTTGCTTTCAGAAATTACAAGCAATGACTCGCATTCAATGACATTCAAGGTTTTTGATCATGAAGTGAAGTTTACACGTGAAGCATTTCAGATAATTACTGGGTTGAAATGTTCTTCTTCAGTGGACTTCAAAGTTTTATGTGACAGAGAGAATAGGTTTTCGAAAGTATACTTTCCTGGAAAGGATAGAATCGAGTTAGGCGATTTGTGGCATTTTATTACTAGTCACCCATATGGTACAACTGCATCATTTGTAGGCAGCCATGATGATGCGGTGAAGTTGGCAACAATTTATTTTGTTGAATCTGTGTTGATGGGAAGCGCAAGAATCGGAATGTGTCTGAGCGGGTAATGAAAATCGTAGATGACGATGAACTCTGCTCTTCTTTTAATTGGGGCTCACTTTGTTATGAAAAGTTACTAAAATCATTGAAGAGCTACTTGAAGCCCAAACAAAATACTTCAGACAATGAGAATGAGAAAGAAAAAGAGAAAGAGAAAGAGAAAGATAAAGAGAAGGACATTTATACTATACTTGGCTTCCCTTTCGCCTTCTGTATTTGGATTATAGAAGTATTCCCAAATTTTCAGGAAAAATAATTTGTGAACTTCAGAGAATGTGGGTTCCCCCGGATGCTATGTTATTCAAATATGAAATCTCCACATTATGACACCCTATGTAAAAAGTACTTCCATAATAAAAAAGTAAGCTAAGAGGATTACTAGCTTTTTTTTTTGTTTATGTGTTTTAGTTCTGAATACTTACATTTTTTTTCCTTATATAATAGTTGTATCAGTTGCTCGAGATGGTACCATTTCTTTCTTCTGAAGTAGATGCGGAGCCCACTAGTGTGCATGTGCCATTGTCTCAAGATCAAAGTTCAATGCCTTCAACATAATTTGATGAAGTCTTGCTTAAGGAAATTGTTAACGTAGGTTTTCTGACTTTAAAAACCACTAGTTTTTTATTTGTTTATTTTTGCTTAAGAGACTTTTTTGTTTTTATGGTTTTTGATTCAGAGATTATCGGAGAAGTTCAAAAAGGATATGGAGGTAGAATGTACTAGAATACATCAAAAAATAGCTTTATCAGAAAAAAGGATTCAAAATGACATCAAGGTAATATCCTTAATTTCTGTGCTTGTAACTCTAAGTTAAGGACACCATGTCCTTAATTTTTGAGCTTGTAACTCTCAGTTTAGGACTTCATATTCTTAACTTTTGAACTTGTAACTCTAAGTTCAGGACTACATGTCCTTAATTTTGAACTTGTAACTCTAAGTTCAGGACTACATGTCCTTATTTTTTGAACTTGGAACTCTAAGTTAAGGACTACATGTCCTTAATTTCTGTGCTTGTAACTCTAAGTTAAGGACCAAGTGTCCTTAATTTGTGAGCTTGTAACTTGAAGTTTAGGACTACCGGTCCTTAACTTTTTAACTTGTAACTCTAAGTTCAGGACTACATATCCTTAACTTTTTAACTTGTAACTCTAAGTTCAGGACTACATGTCCTTAATTTCTGTGCTTGTAACTCTAAGTTAAGGACCAAGTGTCCTTAATTAGTGAGCTTGTAACTTGAAGTTTAGGACTACCTGTCCTTAACTTCTTAACTTGTAACTCTAAGTTCAGGACTACATGTCCTTAACTTTTTAACTTATAGCTCTAAGTTCAGGACTACATGTCCTTAACTTTTTAACTTGTAACTCTAAGTTCAGGATTACCTGTCCTTAACTTTTTAACTTGTAACTCTAAGTTCAGGACTACATGTCCTTAACTTTATAACTTGTAACTCTAAGTTTAGGACTACATGTCCTTATTTTTTTTAAGTTAGAACTCTAAGTTCATGACTACCTGTCCTTAATTTCTGTGCTTGTAACTTGAAGTTTAGGACTATTTGTCCTTAACTTTTTAACTTGTAACTCTAAGTTCAGGACTACATGTCTTTATTTTTTGAAATTGGAACTCTAAATTCAGGACTAACTGTCCTTAATTTCTGTGCTTGTAACTCTAAGTTAAAGACCAAGCGTCCTTAATTTATGAGCTTGTAACTTGAAGTTTAGGAATACCTATCCTTAATTTTTTAACTTGTAACTCTAAGTTCAGGACTACATGTCCTTAATTTCTGTTCTTGTAACTCTAAGTTAAGAAACACTTGTCCTTAATTTGTGAGCTTGTACCTCTATGTTAAGGACCAATGTCCATAACTTATAAAAAGCTAACAGTCTGATTCTTATTTTAAATACTATCTCACAGGCTTTAAAGAAAAACCTAGGATCAAAGATTGATACTTTATTGAAGCTTCTTGACAAACCTCATGAAAGGACCATAGAGAGAGAACCTAGTATTCCAATTTGTAAAGATGCAGTTGATGATCAATGTGATGATATAGATGTGCATGTAGAAGATCATTATGAAAGCGATTGTAGAGATACGCATCTAGAAGATGAAACTGATATTGGCATCGAAATTGGGAAAGGTTAGATACAGTTTTTGAATTTGTTATCATTGAAATTTATATTCAATAGCATAATACATATAAACTTTTTTGTGATTACAAATGTGTGTAGAATATTTTGATGGAGTGCAAGTTCAAGATGGAATGGAATGTCAAGACCAGGAAATTTCAAAAGAGACAAGTATAACAGACATAATTTGTAAATCTGGAGTGCAATCTCAGGATTTAGAAAATCCATTGGGAATAAGTATAAGTGAGATTGTATGCAAATGTGTTGAAAAAATATATGATCTATCTACACCTCTCTCACTTAAAGAGAAATTTGGAAATCAAAATGATGCCAATCAAGGTTAGATGGAATTTTCATGACATGTTGAATGTTAGTTTTAGTAAACTATTAGTAACAAGTATTAATTGTAAATATTAGAGAATCTTTTGAAAGTGCAAGGAAAGAAGATGGAGTGGACTATCAAGATGATGAAATTTCAAAAGAGAGAAGTGGAGGACAATCTCAAGACATAGAAAATACCCAAGGAACAAGCATAAGTGAGATTGTTTGCAAATGTATAGAAGGAACGTATGATATCTCTACACCTCTCTCTCTTACAGACAATATTGGAAGGAAAAAAAATACTAGTCAAGATAATGATTTAACTGACATGATCTTGACAGTTGCAAAAGATTAGACGGAGTTTTTTTTCATCTTATACATGTTTGTTTTAATCAAAGATTAGTAACAAGTACTAATTGTGTTAGCTCCTATTAATATTTTGCAGAATCTTGTGAACTTGTAATCGAAGAACATGGAGAATAGTTGCAAGATAAAGAAAATGCAAGAAATATGTCAGCACTATTGTCTGTTAAAGAAATACAAGAAGGCAACGTGGCCAACACAAGTATTGATTGTGTCCTTAATATTGTATTCATAATTCAAATTGTCAAGACATTTCAAAAATTATGTCCTTAGTTTTTGTCTCTTCATTTGACAATTCATAGAATTGACGACTTGCAACAAACTAATGTATATGTAGTGTTGCTTGCAGAGCAAAACAAAAATGAAGCCGTTAACCAATATACTAGGAAAAGGAAGAGAGATAGTATTGGTTTTGATGGTCCATCATTTGCTATTCTTACTCCTACTCCTCCAACTACACAAATGAGCATTGATGAGGGTTTGTCTATGGAGGTTGAAGGAAATGTTGAAGAAGAGCTTGGTCGAGGGAAAAGGAATAAGAAGCTTAGTTGGCAATTGAAATCTCCTTTTGAACAGAAAAGGAAAAAGAGGAACATCGATGGCGCACAATGAAAATACTCCTAAGTATACAGGCTGGATAAAATCAAAATATACTCGTACATGTATTTTTCATTATACCAAAGATGATGAAAACGTATTGAAGAAATTCATTGGGTGGTTGGGCAAGGAGAAATAGAAAGGTCGCAAAAAAGTGTAAGTCCCTAAATATATTGATTATTTCTTAATTGCTTACATTTGTGTCTTGAACTTGTAATTTTAAATTCAGGACTAAGTGTATTGAGTTTCCAACTCTAACTTCATGACTAAATGTCCTAAATTTTTGAGCTTGTAACTCTAAGTTAAGGATTAAGTTTCCTTAACTTTTGAGATTGTAAGTCTAAGTTCAAGTCTAAGTGTCCTTAACTTTTTAACTTGTAACTATAATTTAAGGACTACCTGTCCTTAATTTTTGAATTTGTAACTCTAACTTCAGGACCAAGTGTCCTTAATTTTTGAACTTCCACTCTAAGTTCAAGACCAATTGTCCTTAACTTATGAGCTTGTTACTCTAAGTTTAGGACTTTAATTTATGAGCTTGTAAGTCTAAGTTCAGGACCAAGTGTCCTTAACTTTTGAACTTGTAACTGTAAGTTAAGGACTACCTGTCCTTAATTTTTGAATTTGCAACTCTAACTTCAGGACCAAGTGTCCTTAATTTTTGAACTTCCACTCTAAGTTCAAGATCAATTATCCTTAACTTATGAGCTTGTTACTCTAAGTTCAGGACTTTAATTTATGAGCTTGTAAGTCTAAGTTCAGGACCAAGTGTCCTTAACTTTGGAACTTGTAACTGTAAGTTAAGGACTACATGTCCTTAATTTTTTGAATTTGCAACTCTAAATTCAGGACCAAATGTCCTTAATTTTTGAACTTCCGCTCGAAGTTCAGGACCAATTATCCTTAACTTATGAGCTTGTTACTCTAAGTTCAGGACTTTAATTTATGAGCTTGTAAGTCTAAGTTCAGGACCAAGTGTTCTTAACTTTGGAACTTGTAACTGTAAGTTAAGGACTACATGTCCTTATTTTTTTGAATTTGCAACTCTAAATTCAGGATCAAGTGTCCTTAATTTTTGAACTTCCACTCTAAGTTCAGGACCAATTATCCTTAACTTATGAGCTTGTTACTCTAAGTTTATGACTAATTATCCTTTAATTTATGAGCTAGTAAGTCTAAGTTCAGGACCAAGTGTCCTTAACTTTTGAACTTGTAACTGTAAGTTAAGGACATCCTGTCCTTAAATTTTGAATTTTCAACTCTAACTTCAGGACCAAGTGTCCTAAACTTATGACCTTGTTACTGTAAGTTCAGGATCAAGTGTCCTTAATTAGTAATTGAGGACTAACTTATAAACTTTCTAACTTTGATATTTTCAAAATTTTCAGGGGACAAACTGATATATATGCTGAGGATAATGGTGTGAGAAAGAATCCATATAAATTGTACCATCAAAAAATCAGTAGAAAAATATTCTTCCTTGAGCTTGCAGATAGTAGCTTTGTACTTGATGATAAGGTTTGATAATTCACAAGGAATTTGTTTTCTTTCTTCTTAATTTATTATTTTTTAATTATTTATCACTGATGGATTTTTTTTCTTTTTTTGCCTTTTTATGAAGCATATTGACATTGCCCTGTATTATTTGAGAAAGAAGGAATGCTACCACCCTTGCGCCCATCCTTTTCGTTGCACAACTACAGATATACTTTTTGATAACTATATGCTAATTGTGTATAAGAATTTCAATGAAGATGCTTTAGATTTATTTTGGTGTGATAATAATCAGTTGGTTCTCACACCATATGTGTGGGGTAACAATCGTAGATATGGAATTGCTTGGATGGAGGTTGACAAAAATATTTTTTCATGTCGGCTTCCTTTAGAAGATAATGATGTTGTGACACATTTTCTTTTGGGGGTATTGGACTTGAATAAGAGAAAGATTGATGTGTACGATTCCATATATAGTGAGCCATATGAGCAAGAAAAAAAACACATTGAAATGTATGCACGCATGATCCCCCACTTGCTAAAGTTTTCATAGTTTGAGAAAAATCACAAGTCTTTTGGAAATGCATTCAACAAATTTGATATTCAGTGGAAAAAATTACCACACAAAACTGGATCGTACGTGTTGTCATTTGCTAGATTTATTTTATTAAAGATATTGTTTAATTGACTCCATATTTTTCTTAGGACTGATTGTGATGCATTCCTAATCAAGTATGTGGAGTTGTTGATGATGGGAAAGGATGTGGAGAAATTCCAACTTGAGGACATATCAAACTTCAAAAAAGAACTTGCAGCAAACCTTTGGGCACATAGAGAGTGGAAAAGAAATTCTGATTATGATACACCACCAGAAAATATCGGCGACGACTATGATAGTGAAAATGAAACTTCCTGCCCAAAGGAGCTGTAGTGTAGTTGTAAAGAAAGTCAGCTGTAGTGAAATTGGTATAAAATTACTGTAATGAATCCATATGAATTCTGAAATATCTTGTAAATTATCACAAGGCACTTTATTTTATTTGCATAGCATAAATTTTTGGTCACAGCAATGCTAAATTACAGTTTCAGTAGTAATATGAAGGCATCGTGTTATTAATTTCTTTCTTTCTGTTAACTATTGATTTGTCCATTTTTTCACAGTTTTAAAGGGCCAATCTTTGATTAAATTGTCTTGAAGTTTTTAGAAATTCAAAGCAACACACATTGATTGTTGTAGAACTTCAGAATCTATTAACTACAACCTTATTTGTTGAAGGATGAAAATAATATTCAAGACATATTTTTTTAAATGTGTTAAAATTCTGGAATATAGACAATAAACTGAGATTTCTAGAAGTTAAGGACATTTTAGAAATTTATGTCCTATATATTAGATTCATACTTCAAATGTTCATGACGTTTCAAAAAATTATGTCCTGAAGTCTACTTGTACCAATCTCATTTTAAAAATAAGAAAGTAGCAAGCTGTGTTTAGCAAGCTGCAGATGTCAATTTTATAACTACTGATTTGTCCATTTTAAATTGCCAGTTTTTTATTAAATCTGTAGAGATATAGTAAAAGATATATTGATTGTTGTAGAACTTCAGGACATTATGTTCATAAACGTCCTGATTTGTTAAAGGATGAAAATAATATTCAGGACATATTTTTTTTGAAATATCCTGAACTTCTGGAAATCTAGATAATAATATGAGATTTCTAGAAGTTAAGAACATTTTAGAAATTTATGTCCTTAATATTAGATTCATACTTGAAATTTTCAGGACTTGTAAAAGATTATGTCCTTAAGTTTTACTTGTACCAATCTCATTTTAAAAATAAAGATGTAGCAAGTTGCAGGCGTCAAATTATATAAATAAAAGGACTTTCTTGTTTACTTACGGCAAGAATAAAATCACATAAGCAATAATTGGTCTGACAAAGATAAATTGAACTCCCAGAAAAAGAAAAAGAAACAAAGAGCAAGTAAGTGCAAAGAAACTTTAAAAATTCAGGACATCTTTTATATAACTATCTGCTAATCTTTACTTGCTCAAATAAAAATAATCTAAATGAATCTAATTTATAGCAAAAACTTAAAAGAGTAGATAAACAAAAGTAGATATATCTATTATTCTATATGCTTCCTTGAAAATGGATGGACTGCCGGAGAATATATACAAGATGTTCTATTATGATCAATTCTTCTGCAACGACTACATTTGAATATTATTTTTGATGATTCGGTAGCTGGAATATGCCTTTTCTTCTGCCTTCTACCTGGCGGGACTTTGAAATCTGGAGGTTTAATAATTTGTGACTTAACACTCTCTGGTACAATCCAAGAATCCGTATGTCCTACAGGATGTATTTGTCTTTCATATGTTTTCAGCCAAAATTCCTTTAAGTACCAGTCCGAGCAGAAATTGGACTTCTTGATGTTTCTCTGCTCGATAGCTGCAATTGCATGTATACATGGTAATTCATCAAATTGAATCTGAAAATAATCACATGTTCTTTTGTTTAAGTCCATCATTAAAGTAATTCCTTCTTCCTCAACTCTAGAATGCCATGAATCAACAGAGAAGACCTTCAAAGTTGAAAAACTATAAGTTAGTACATTATGTTAAATTATCATTAAAATAATAAGCTAAAGTAAGAACATAATACTTACATTTAAAGTAAAAGCTAAATCTATCTTTTTCTTCAATTCCTCTTCTACCCAACAAGAAACGTAATAAAAGTTCCTTCTGCTTCATTTCTTCTTTCATAAAACCAACGTTGTAGCTTCACTTGGATGAAATCCATCATTCTTAATATAGGAAACTCACTTGCTTCTAATAGCACAGAATTCATTGACCCAACTATGTTTGTTGTGAGCATGTCATATCTTCATCGTGGACTACAAGAACGTGCCCACCTTTCTGGTGGTTCTTCCATCAAGTAGTCAAAAGTCTTCTTATCAACTTTTGCTATATCTGACATGTATAGATCAAATTCTTTGCGCCTGTATACTCTTGCAGCACTTTGAAAAAGTTTTATGACCTCACTTTCACTTTCCTTCGCTTTAGGTTCTGCTCCAAATAATAGATACAAATCCCATGGTGGCTTTTAGGATATACCTTTGCAATGCCATGTGCAATAGATTGATGCCTGTCCGATAAAAAAATTAAATTGCCACGGCTCCCAATTGCATTGCGAAGCTCACTAAAGTACCACTCTTAGGAATTGTTATTTTCAGATTCTGTAATTCCAAAGGCTAGTGGGAATATTTGGTTATTTGTATCCTTTGAAACTGAAATCATTAAAACACCACGATATTTTGACTTCAAAAAAGTTACATCAACAGCAATCACTGGTCTACAATGATTCCAACAAGCTATTGATGATCCATATGCATAAACGATATAAAGAAACCTGAAAATACAGTTTAACAGAAGGTTAAAAATACAGAACACCAAATCCTTAACATTTACAATGCACAGATCAAAGTTAAGGACATCTTGTCCTTAGCACACATCAAAGTTAAGGAGAACTTGTCCTTAACTTTTAGAATGCACACATCAAAGTTAAGGACATCATGTCCTTAACTTTTACAATGCACACATCAAAGTTAAGGACACCATGTCCTTAACTTTTACAATGCACACATCAAAGTTAAGGACACCAAGTCCTTAATATTTTCACTGCACACATCAAAGTTAGGGACACCATGTCCTTAAAATTTTCACTGCACACATCAAAGTTAAGGACACCACGTCCTTAACATTTTCACTGCACACATCAAAGTTAAGGACACCATCTCGTTAACTTTTTAACTGCACATATCAAAGTTAAGGACACCATGTCCTTAACATTTTCACTGCACACAGCAAAGTTAAGGACACAATGTCCTTAACTTTTTAACTGCACACATCAAAGTTAAGGACACCATCTCGTTAACTTTTTCACCGCACACATCAAAGTTAAGGACACCATGTCCTTAATATTTTCACTGCACACAGCAAAGTTAAGGACACAATGTCCTTAACTTTTTCACTGCACACATCAATGTTAAGGACACCATGTCCTTAACTTTTACAATACACACATCAAAGTTAAGGACACCATGTCCTTAAGTTTTTCACTACACACATCCAAGTTAAGGACACCATGTCCTTAACATTTTTACTGCACACATCAAAGTTAAGGACACTATGTCCATAACATTTTCACTGCACACATCAAAGTTAAGGACACCATGTCCTTAACTTTTATAATGCACACATCAAAGTTAAGGACATCATGTCCTTAACGTTTTCACTGCACACATCCAAGTTAAGGACACCATGTCCTTAACATTTTTACTGCATACATCAAAGTTAAGGACGCCATGTCCTTAACTTTTTCACTGCACACATCCAAATTAAGAACACCATGTCCTTAACATTTTCACTGAACACATCAAAGTTAAGGACACCACGTCCTTAACTTTTTCACTGCACACATCAAAGTTAAGGACACCATGTCCTTAACTTTTAGAATGCACACATCAAAGTTAAGGACATCATGTCCTTAAGTTTTTCACTACACACATCCAAGTTAAGGACATCATTTCCTTAACATTTTTACTGCACACATCAAAGTTAAGGGCACCATGTCCTTAACATTTTCACTGCACACATCAAAGTTAAGGACACCATGTCCTTAAATTTTATAATACACACATCAAAGTTAAGGATACCATGTCCTTAACATTTTCACTGCACACATCAAAGTTAAGGACACTACGTCCTTAACATTTTCACTACGCACATCAAAGTTAAGGACAACATCTCGTTAACTTTTTTACTGCACACATCCAAGTTAAGGACACCATGTCCTTAACTTTTTCACTGCACACATCAAAGTTAAGGACACCATGTTTTTAACATTTTCACTGCACACATCAAAGTTAAGGACACCATGTCTTTAACTTTTTCATTGCACACATCCAAGTTAAGGACACCATGTCCTTAGCTTTTTCACTGCACACATCAAATTTTAGGACACCATGTCCTTAATATTTTCATTGCACACATCTAATTTAAGGACACCATGTCCTAAAGTTTATAAAATAGACTAATAAACTCTTTTTGATTGTTTACCTATTGTTGTCGTCTATCTTTATGTTAGTGTATGTTCCCAGATTTTTACTTTTCATCATATACAAGTATGAAGACAATAATTCATAATTCTCTTCAGGAGTTCCTCTTATTAAAGTTGAAGCACGTTGAATAGCACGCCACGCCTTTTGATAACCAATGTCTAGTCTATGCAATTTTTGCATTTCTGCCATGTCAAAGGCTGGTGTAACTTCAAACCTTGGGTCTCGAAGATGTCGATAATGTAACCACTAATCAACTTTGAAGTTGCATGCCTTTGATCAGCTTTCATAATGTTAACTGAGCAGTCATGATTTTTTTCAATCTTTACTATCTTGAATAGTGTTGAATCTTTAATTCTGAAAGCACACACACACCACCCACACCTATCATCATTGCATTTTAACGAATATCTTGTTGAGCTTGATCTAACAACCTTGAATTCAAAATGTCCTTTAATTGCTATATTAGAAAAATAGTTAATTATACTCTTCTTTTTGTTAAATATTGATCCCACTTTTATTTCATCCAACGAAGCATTTTCTCTTAATATCGTAGTTGGGGATTCTTTTTGTTTCGAATTTGAGCTTTGTCTAGTTAGTTGAGTAAAGGTTTTTTCCTCAACTTGTTCTATTACCGGTGCAGTCTCTAAGACTTGAATACCCAAAGCTTGTTCGTTGTCAATCTCTATAATGCTTTGTCCTTCTTCTTGAATAGAATCAAATGTTTGAAGCACCTCTTCAGTTATTGGTTGAGATTCAACCACATCTATTTCCATTATCTGTTGGCATTTGTCTTGATTGTCTTGTTGAGTTTTTGTATTGACATGTTCAAAGGTGATTGTAGAATCAAAAACTCTTTCCGAAATATCAACAATAAAACGACAACCCTTGAAGAGTGAATGACTTTTTAGTAAATCTATACATGTGTGAAGATCTAAATCTTTGGATACAAGCATTCCCTTGCTTGTTCCCAGATTGATATCAAACCATATCATTACTTCAAACTTGTCTCTATCCAATTCAATAACTTCAAAGACCTGGTTAATAAAATCTTCAAATCGAATTGCCTCAGGTACTAGAACAAGCTTTGATTGATGATCAAGATACTTATAGTCTGCAGTCCATCTACCATTAAAAGCAACTATAATACATATTGTATCCATCCTGCAAGTCAAGAAAATGGGAAATTCAGGACATATTTATACAACAATCGTGAAGTTAAGGACAAGATGTCCTAAACTTTATCAATACAAGTTGCAAAACACAGGACACTATGTCCTTAATATTTAGAATAATAGTCATGAAGTTAAGGATATTATGTCCTAAACTTTATCAATATAAGTTGCAAATACAGGACACTATGTCCTTAATATTTACACAGTAGTCATGAAGTTAAGGACATCATGTCCTAAACTTTATTAGTATAGGTTGCAAAAATAGGACACTATGTCCTTAATTTTTACACAGTAGTCATGAAGTTAAGGATATCATGTCCTAAACTTTATTAGTACAAGTTGCAAAAATAGGACACTATGTCCTTAACTTTGATGTGTGCAGTCAAAATGTTAAGGACATGGTGTCCTTAACTTGGATGTGTGCATTGTAAAAGTTAAGGACATGATGTCCTTAACTTCAATGTGTGCATTGTAAAAGTTAAGGACAGGTTGTCCTTAACTTTGATATGTGCATTGTAAAAGTTAAGGACAACCTGTCCTTAACTTTGATGTATGCAGTGAAAATTTTAAGGACAAGTTGTCCTTAACTTTGATGTGTGCAGTGTAAATGTTAAGGACAAGCTATCCTTAACTTTGATGTGTGCAGTGAAATTGTTAAGTACATGGTGTCCTTCACTTTGATATGTACAGTGAAAATGTTAAGGACATGGTGTCCTTAATAGTTAGAACAACAGTCATGAAGTTAAGGACAGTGTGTCCTTAACTTTATTAATACAATTTGCAAATACAGGACACTACGTCCTTAATATTTAGAACAATAGTCATGAAGTTAAGGACATCGTGTCCTTAACTTTATTAATACAAGTTGCAAAATATAGGACACTTTATTCTTAATATTTTTTAGAACAACAGTCATGTTAAGGACACCAAATCCTTAACACTATGTCCTCAATATTTACAGAACAATCACAGAGTTAAGGACGCGATGTCCTTAACGTTATCAATATAGAAAAGAAAAAAAATCAAATTTCTAGCATCTTATTCTTCAGTAACGAAATAAAAATCCACACAAACACACAAAAGCATATAGAGATATCTGAAACTTTAGAACTTACTGTAATTTTATGGTGAATTTTGGACGAGAAAGTTGAATTCTGAACTTAGACAAAAAGTTTGAAATCGGAAGAGAAGCTTCTGCAATTTTGGACGATCACAACAATTCTCTGCACGTAAGTTTGCACGTAAGTTTGAGCTGCTGCTGATCGTGAATAAGGAGCGTATGTATCAGCGAAATCCTATATAGCAGAAGGGTATTTTCGTCCGGGCGGGTAAAAATTTATTAAAGCAGTGACTAAAGACTAAATACATTTAAAACAATGGCTTAAAAGTAAATAAATACATGTGTTATTACTGGCTATCTGTGCACATCGCCCTTTAAATGTTTACTGATATAACTTATAGGTATTTAATAACAGTTATTGATACACTGTATCTAAAAACCCTAAACCTAGTTTGTAAACGTTGTTTTACGTAAAAAAAAAAAAAAAAAAAAAACAGAAGCGAACATTTAGATATAAATTGTTCTGCATGAATCAAATGGGAACTCGATCCGTGTGATACAATGATAAATGCCCAATCCTTTGTGATTTATGAAATTTTGCTTCCACATTAATTTGTTTTGCAAACTTATACTTTATTTTTCATATATAATTATAAGCATCTCAAAAAAATTAATAATATTAATATTATTTCATAAAATCATATATTAAATAACTGGACATACACATGCAATTCATATGCTAAAAAGCTAGTTTTATATAAAATATTCTGGCCTATGCCAACCATTCCGATGCATCTTAGATGTTTATTTTGCCATATCTTTTCTGGTAATTCCAAATTAAAATAGAATGGCAAGAATGTCAAAAACAAATAATGATCATCTATCCTAATTGATACACGTACTTCTATTTAATTCTTTGGAAAAGACATGTTTTTAATTTTATTTGCCTTACACATAAATATGTTCTGTCCCTTGTATCGATTTCGAATCAGTTAGTACATATAAAGATGAAAACTATAAAGTATGGAGTGAGAAATTAATATTCATTCGTTATATTTTGTTTGTCATAATTTGATTTGCTATAAAAATTTCAAAAAATAGAGTTTTAAATTTATGATCTTAAATATCTCACAATATTTGTATGACTATAAAAAGTTTAAAATTTATTATTTTAAACGTATCACAATATTTGTTTGATATTAAATTTTATCATTAAGAAAATATTACAATGTGTTGTTTTTTCAAATGAAGTAATAAAAAACATATCAAAGAAAGTAAAGCAGATGGAAAAAAATAAATAGTGAAACGTATAAGAAAAAGAACGGGAGCTTCTTCAATACTGAAATATGTGAGACAGACATTACTCGACAAAAGTGGGTAAACCAAAAAAGCTAATAAAGTGAAATAAAGAAAAAGTGATGAAACAAAGGAAGAAACAAAAAGTAGAAGAAAAAGAAAATGCGGTCCATCAAAGAAAACAGAGAAAGCAATAGCATATACTCCCTGCATTTCAATTTATCTGAATATTTTTTTTTTATTAGGGTTAAAAAGAATAATTTTTTTTATATTAGATACAATTTATCTTTATATAATAATTTATAGACAAATATAATATATACGCCTTATTTTATATCATTAATTTAAATTTATTTTTTAAAATTTGGTGCTCAATTAATTAGGTTTACCTGAATGGAAACGAACGAAATAATATTTATTTCATTTCGTTGGTCCTTTTGGCTTTTCTTTTATCCATTGCATTCTTACATGCAAACAATGACCATTTAAAACTCATCATTGCTACCATACTTTCTACTTTTATTTCTCCGATCCCGATAAAAATACATGAATCCTTTGTTCCCCGCACTCTCCACCCCCCCCCCCCCCCCCCAACCCTAAAAACTCTTTAACGCATATTGCTTCTCCTTTTACTGTGCTAGCGTTTATTAACTCATCGAATGTGTTTTCTCTCTCTAAAAATGAGCTTTTCATGTTTCTCACAATATAATGTCGATGTCATAGTCTATTTATTTCATTTTTATCCCGTAATTTAAGATTGCGCATAAATTTAAAATATTAATTTAAATTACTATTGTAATGACTCGGCCGGTCGTTTTGAGTATTGAAGCCTCATTCCCTAATTTATTGCTTATTCTATGTTCGTTTGTTGTTATGTGACTTGTCGTGGTGGTTGATTTGGTTCCGGGGATATTACGGAAGGAATTGGGACACTTAGTCCCAAGGTTGGAAGCCTAAGTTGAAAGAGTTGATCGGATATTGACTTATTGGTAAACGACTCCGGAATGGAGTTTTGATGATTTCGATAGATCCGTATGGTGATTTTGGACCTAGAAGCGTGTTCAGATATCGATTTGGAGGTCCGTAGGTTGTTTTGGCTTGGATTGACGAAAGTTAAAAAAATTGAAGGTTTGGAGAGTTGAGAAGTTTGACAGAGAGTTGACTTTGTTGATATCGGGCACTAACTTTTGTTCCAGAAGCTAGAATAGGCCCGTTGTGTCAATTATGAATTGTGTGCAAAATTTGAGGTCAATCGGAGTTGGTTTGATAGGTTTCGGCATCGATTGTAGAAGTTGGAAATCCATTAGTTTCAATAGGCTTGAATTGGGGTGTGATTCGTATTTTTGATGTTGTTTGATGTAATTTGAGGGTTCAACTAAGTTCATATGATGTTTTAGGATGTGTTGGTATGTTTGGATGGGGTCCCGGGGGCCTCGAGTGAGATTTGGATGGATTTTGGATTGAGTTTGGCCTTATGGGATTGCTTGTTTTCCATGTATCTGGTTTCCTCTTATGCGATCGCGTGAGGGGGGAAGCGATCGTGAAGGGTTAAGTCTGGCAAGCGCAAAGTTGGTCTATGCGTTCGCGTGATTTGGTCTGCGATCACGAACCTTAAGTATTTAGTGCTACGCGAACGCGTGAGAGGTGTCGCGTTCGCGATGTAGGAAGAGGAGGCCTGGGAAGTCAGATGCATTGTTCTACGCGATTGCATGTGTGGGTCCGCAATCACGTACCTTTGGGGAATTACTCACCGCGTTCGCGACCATGGGAGTGCGCTCGCATAGGAGATTTCTGGCCACTGAAGATTTTGTTCTTCACGAGCGCGTGAGTAATGCCGCGATCGCGTAGTGTAACCACTGGGCAGATTCCAAATTGTGGGTTAGAGTAAAATTTCATATTTGGACTTGGGGAGCTCGGCTAGGGGCGAATGTTTAGAGGGATTTCACTACAAACCAAAAGGTAAACTATTTTCGATCACTTTTGTCCAGTAACATTGAATGCCCATTGATTTCTACACGTAGATTATGTATTTTAAGGTGAAATTTGGGGGATTTTGGACTAGGGATTCGAGAGTAAGATTTGGGATTTTGAG
This sequence comes from Nicotiana tomentosiformis, assembly GCF_000390325.3. Taxonomy (NCBI): domain Eukaryota; kingdom Viridiplantae; phylum Streptophyta; class Magnoliopsida; order Solanales; family Solanaceae; genus Nicotiana; species Nicotiana tomentosiformis. The sequence goes on from NC_090822.1 coordinate 38,949,772, forward strand.
GGTCGATTTGTAGTCGGAATTGGGTGATTTTGGTATTGTTGGACTCGTTATGAATGGATGTTCGGATTTTTTGAATTTTGTCGAGTTCCGAGGCGTGGGCCCGAGGTTGACTTTCTGAATTTGGTTAAAGAACTTAGCTTTATTGTATGGCATCGATTCCTATAGCTTGTATTGATTATATTAAGTTGTTTGTGAGTAGATTTGAGTCGTTCCGAGGCCGATTCGCGAGGCACGAGTTTGTTGGAGCATTGAGTTGCGCACTTTGAGGTAAGTAACACTTTTAAACTTAGTACTGAGGGTATGAATACCTAGATTTCGTATTATATGATTGGTGTTGAGCTGACACACATGCTAGGTGACGGGCGTGTGGGCCTGCACCGTGGGGTTTATGACTCGGTTGATTATGTGATACTATGTAGTTAACTAATATTGTTTCTATCCATGTAATTACTACGTCTTAGAGTAATTGAGCTGTGATATATGTTAGAAATCATGTTTAGGCTATGTGCCTATTCTGTTGGGACCCACCGAGGTCATTACTACAATTGAGTTAATTGATTAAGTTGCCATTTAATACTCAGTGATATTCATTCATTTGCATATCATATCTCAGTCTCTGTTATCATTCACTGTTACATCATGTTATCATTGTTCGGGCTGAGTGACACGAGATATGTGAGCTCGCGAGACTGGAGAGATTGATGACCGAGTTGGGGCCTGAGAGCCTTGTTGTGAGTGATATTATAGATCGGGCTGCACGCCGCAACATGCCATATTGGCTTTATATATATTAATATTATGGATCGGGTTGCACGCCGCAGCAGGCCTTATAGGCTTTATCTATTTTATGGGATAGGGTTGCATGCCGCAGCAGGCCATATTGGCTTTATATTAGCGCTTGGGTAGGATCTGCCCCTCTGGAATCTGACATACCAGCAGTGAGCACAGGTACCGCACAATACTGAGTGATTGAGTGTGATGAGCGGGAGTTGAGACAGTCAGATTGAGTACTCTTAGAGTGTGAGTAACTGAGGCTATCAGTGTGATACATATTTGACATGTAGTCATAGAGATGTAACATTCCTCATTCTAGTTGTGCTTGGCATATCTTTATTAATTTTGAGCTTAAATTGTTGAACTCGAAAGCATGTCTACATTTTCGCACTGTATACAAACTGATTACAAAATTTCTCTGAGTTATTACAGTCATTTCCCTGTTATATTTGTAATGTCATTTTCTGGATTCAGACTATATCTTTCTGAGCTCGTCAGTGCTTTCAGTTTAAGGTTAGTCCTATTGCTTATTGAGTACATTGGGTCAGTTGTACTAATACTACACTTTGCACTTCGCGTGCAGATCTAGGTACATCTGGGCACGATGGTTGCCAGACTTGGAGTAGTATCTGCTTGTAGATTATTGAGGTAGCTGCTATGATTCTCGCAAACCTCGACTCCCATTCTTTTTAGTTTATTTAGTACTGTTCTATTTTTTCAGATAGTTGTATTAGAAATTTAGACTGTGTTGACCCTTAGTAGCTCATGTACTCAGTGACACCCGAATTTTGGGGATTTTTTAGTTGAGTCGCAGTTATTCTTATCGATTGTTCATGTGATTTTTACTGTTAAACTTATTACATCATGCTTTCCATTTAAATTGCTTAGTTATTTTGTGATTGTCGGCTTGCCTAGTAATGTGATAGGCGCCATCATGACATGTCGAGATCTGGGTCGTGACAAGTTGGTATCATAGCACTAGGTTACTTAGGTCTCACGAGTCATGAGCAGGTTTAGTATAGTCTTGCGGATCGGTATGGAGACGTCTGTACTTATCTTCGAGAGGCTACCAACCATTAGGAAACTTCACTTTCTTGTATTCTTGTCATGCTGATTTGTTTATTCCGGAAACTAAACTTCTATTATTCTATTCTTCATAGATGGTGAGGACACATGTGATCGGATCGGGCGGACGGTTACCAGTACCACCAGCTAGGGTTGTGAGAGGCTGGGGCCACGGTAGAGGCTGAGGTGCAGCTCGTACATCAACTAGAGCAGCACTTGTGGAGCCACCAGTTGCTCCAAATTAGGAGCAGATACCAGATGTGGTTGAGCCGGTGGGACCAACTTAAGCACCGGCTGTGCCTATTGTTATTCCAGGCCTTCAGGAGGCTTTGGCCCAGATATTGACTGTATGCACTAGCCTTGCTCAGGAGGTTTCAGTTCCGGCCGCACCAGCCACTTCTCCCGTTGGGGGGGTAGGTGTGCTCTGACTCCTGCCACCTGTAGATTAGGAACTTCAAATACCGGGGTACTACCAGCCGAGCTGGTTGCAGCTGCTAAGGTCCAGGTTGGTCCACCTATAAGTAACGAGGAGCAGAAGAGGCTAGTGCAGTTTGGGAGACTCAGGCCTCCAGAGTTTAGTGGGGCGGAGTCAGAGGATGCTCAGGATTTCTTAGACAGGTGTCAGCGGATACTTCGCATGGCGGGTATTCTGGAGACTAACGGAGTCTCATTTACTACTTTTCAGATGTCAGAGGCAACCTACAGATGGTGGGAGGCCTATGATTTGAGCAGGCTAGCTGGCACTGCTCCACTTACATGGCATGGTTATCAGTTCTCTTCTTAGAGATGTTTGTTCAACAGACCCGTAGGGAGGAGTTGCGTAGGCATTTTGAGCAGCTACACCAGGAGGATATGCCAGTGACCCAGTATGAGATGAGATTTTCAGAGTTGGCTCATCATGCGGTATGGTTAGTCCCCACCGAGAGAGAGCGGATTAGGAGATTCATTGATGGCCTCAACTATGGACTGTGCTTTGTCATGACTCAGGAGATTGCGTCAAGTGCTAGATTCTATGAGGTGGTTGATATTGATAGACGCCTAGAGCAGGTTTGTAGTTAGGAGCGTGATGAGAAGGAGTCCTAGAGGCATCATAGTTTCAGTAGTGCCTCATCTGGAGGACAGTCCAACCACAGCAGGGGTCGTTCTTATAGGCCCGCTCAGATGACTCGTATGGTTCATTGGGGTACATCAGCTAGCCATGGTTCATACAGTTCTCGTCTGTGTCATTCATCTCTCAGTGCCCTCCCAGCTCAGAGTTCATCCCGTGCTCCATCAGCTCGGGGTTCATCTGTACCAGGTCATTTTAGCAGTTATTCTGGTTTTCGAGGTCCGATTCAGTCTCCACCGCCATTGATGGATCAGAGTTGCTTTGAGTGTGGAGAGTTTGGACATGTAAGGACGTATTGTCCCCGTCTTTTGGGAGGTCCAGTTCAGCAGAGGGGTCAAGTTATGACTTCTGCACCAGTTACTTCACCACCCGCCCAGCCAGCTCGGGGTGGGGCTTAGGCAGCTAGAGGTCTCCTTAGAGGGGTAGGCCGATTAGGTAGCGGCCAGGCTCGATGCTGTAACACCCCGGAAAACAATTTTGAAGTATTTAAGAATAAAGCCCCATAAAATTTCGCAAATGAATTCAAGGTTTCGTGGTGCCAGAGTGGGTATACATGTTTAAGGATTTTAGAGCTCGCCGCGGCTGGGACGTTTTGGGTTGAACAATGCACCGGAGAGTGAAGGAAATTTTTTGGAGGAAAAACGTGTTTCTGCGGTCCATTATGCGACTGCTGAACCACTCTGCGGGCCGCATAATGACCGCAGAAATGAGGCAGGAGAGGGTTAGTCTGGAAGCAATTATTAACTGTTCTGCGGTGTATTATGCGACCACAGAACAGTTAGGCGGACCGCATAGTGACCGCAGACACAGACAGATTTTTGGTCATTTGGTCTGCAATTATGCGACCGATATGCGGTTCACATATTGATTATGCGATCGCATATGCGATCACAGAACCTGTTCCGGAGCTTCATTTTTGGGTTTTTAAAACCCGACCCTACTTCGTTAAATACACGCTTTGGGCCATTTTTGAGCAAACTTCTAATGTTTTAGAGAGAAAGGAGAGTATTTTAAAGAGAGAGGAAACCCTAGGCTAATTATTCATCAAGTCTTACTCAAATCTTGGAAGATTAACAGGGAAAACCCACAAGTTCTTCATCTAAGAGGTAAGGTTCCATACCCTAGTTTTCAATTTCAAATCTGGGTAGAAGATAGTTGATTAGGAGTATGATGCTTGGGTATGAGAGTATTATTTATACATGCATGTACCAATAAGATTTGTGGGAAGATTGTTGAGCTTAAATACGTGAGGATTGGGTTGTGAAGTGAAGGAAATCTTGTAGAAGAACCTTGTGGTTAAATTTGCACACCTAGTGTTTGATAAAATGCTCAAATGAGCTGAGACCATGAATATCTTCCTAATTATGGTTCAATTTTGTTATGTCTCTAAATAGATTGGGATTGCTAGAATTTTCTGAACGCTGTAGTAATTTAAGGAAAGCTCAATTGAGGTATGTTGGCTAAACTTCTTAACTATAATTGAATTCCATGATGTTCTTGTAAGTTCCGAGTTATTCTTTATAAATCAACTATTCTGAATAAACTTTGTGTTGAAAGGTATATGTTCAACATGTGTTCCGGATACTCTTATAATATGATGTTATCCTTCTGGAATATGTTCAAAGTATGAGTTGGGTATAAAAATATTATGACTCCAAGTAGTGTTTCAAGTGAAGGCTATTATGCCAAATTGTGTAAGAAGTCTCAATGTTCTTAAGACTCTTAATTGCTCATAGGTATAGTAAAAGTCGTAATTAGAGATTCTTTGTTATCGATAATCTATAAAGATGCTTGAAAGTGAAAGTAGTGAGTTGAGGATATAAAGTGTAGATACTGTGCTAATAATGAAAGTTATGATTGTGGCCAATAGATCCAATGAAATGAAATAATGTGTGAAATATTATGAAATGATCCTTGATTCAATAATTACAAATTGACTCCAAAAATAGAATTATCCAAAAGCTTATATACTCAAGTCATGTCCAAATGTGGTTGTTATAACTAATGCTACGCTTCGTAAGTATTCCAATGTGTTTTAAGGTTTTACATATTTATGAGTTGAAATTGTGTATTGCCCTTTTGGGGAAAGGACTTTAAGAATATTCTCTATGTTGATATTTATGAGATGAGTCTTGAAAGTAATGAAATGAAAGTATGGAATATAAGATACGGCCATCGTGCCATGAATGAAGAATAATATGTATGGAAAAAAGGGAGCCAATGAAATAATGATGATGTAAGTAATTGAAAGTACTAATGAAGTGATAGCATGAACATGAAGTGTTCCAATGATCCGGGGACTTACGACCTTAATGTAATGTTAATCATGTCGCTTTGAGTTTATATATGGTTATGTGCATAATGATGCGTATGAACCCTATGGACGGGCAATGAAACACATAAGTATATTGTGTTATGAAATCCTGTGGACGGTCTATGAAACGCATAGGTATATTGTGATATGAAATCCTGTGGATGGTCTATGAAACGCATAGGTATATTGTGTTATAAAATCCTATGGATGGTCTATGAAACGCATAGGTATATTGTGATATGAAATCTTGTCGACGGTCTATGAAACGCATAGGTATATTATGTTATGAAATCCTATGGACGGTCTATGAAAAGCATAGGTATATTGTGTTATGAAATCCTATGGACGGTCTATGAAACGCATAGGTATATTGTGTTATGAAATCCTATGGACGGTCTATGAAAAGCATAGGTATATTGTGTTATGAAATCCTATGGATGGTCTATGAAACGCATAGGTATATTGTATTATGAAATCCTATGGACGGTCTATGAAACGCGTAGGTATATTGTGTTATGAAATCTTGTGGACGGTTTATGAAACGCATAGGTGCATTGTGTATGAGAAGTATAGGTGTACGGTATGAATAAATAATATGGACGTTCTATGAAACGCATAAGTGTATAATACGATATGTGAATAGTAAGGACGGTCTAATGAGACACATTATTAATGCAGACAATAGGTGCCCCTTTCGTTATCCTTGTTTGTACAGGTTGTTTCAATTACATTATATTATGTGTTCCATGTATAGATCATATGGGAATTTCTATTTTGAAAGAGGATTTCTAGCTATACATACTAGTGCTATTCGACAGTACTAACGTCCCTTTTGCCGGGGGCGCTGCATCTTTAATAGATGCAGGTGGTCCTACATCATATGGCATTGATCAGTGATAGAAGTACACTCTTTTCAGCTGATTTGGTAAGCCCCATTTCATTTCGGGGTCATATATCTTTTGTTTCTCATGTACTGTGTTTTGAGGTATAGCCGGGGCCTTGTTGCCGATATTTTTATATTACTTTTCTATTGTACTTAGAGGCTCCGTAGATAGGTTGTGGGTTGTGGTTGATGTTGGAAATTGAACTAGAAATGTTGTTATTTGAAAATCATGTTTTTTATTAATTCTATAAACTCGTAATATTTTGGAAATTATGATTGAAACTGCTAATGGGAATGAAAAGGAAGTTGTTAATAAAATCTTTTCAGTATTTGATTAATGGAGTACATATCCTATTTATTCAGGGATGAGTTTGGGTAGAAGGAGATCTAACAGGCTTGCTCGGCCGGGTTCTCTCGGTTGAGCGTCGGTCGCGCTCCTCGGTTTTGGGGCGTGACAGACGCTATGCTTTTTCCGCTAGGCCAGATGTCGTTGTTTCGAACAAAATGATCACAAGTATTGTCTCAGTGTGCCATAGAGATGCTTCCACATTATTTGACCTTGGTTTCACTTATTCATATATATCATCAAATTTTGCTCATTATTTGGATATGCCCTGTGAGTCCTTAGTTACGCATATTCATGTATCTACATCGGTGGACGATTCTATTGTTGTGGACCGTGTGTATCGGTCATGTGTGGTGACCATTAGGTGATTGGAGATGAGAGTTGATCTCTTATTGGTTAGCATGGTTGATTTTGACGTGATTCTAGGCATGGATTGGTTGTCCCCATATCATACTATTATGGATTGTCATGCTAAGACCGTGACGTTGGCGATGCCGGGGTTACCTAGGATCGAGTGGTGAGGTTCTCTCGACAATGTTCCCAGTAGGGTGATTTCATATCTGAAGGCCCAAAGAATGATAGGAAGGGGTGTTTGGCATATTTGGATTTTGTGAGGGATGTTGGTGCTGATAATCCTACCATTGATTCTGTTCTAGTGGTAGGAGACTTTCCGAATATTTTTCCTGCTGACCTGTCGATCATGCCACCCAACAGGGACATTGATTTTAGTATCGACTTGGTGTCAGGCACTCAGCCCATTTCTACTCCTGCGTATCGTATGGCACTAACAAAGTTGAAGGAATTGAAAGAGCAGCTTCAGGAAATTTTTCATAAGGGGTTCATTAGGCCTAGTGTGTCGCCTTGGGGTGCATCGATTCTATTTGTGAAGAAGATGGATGGTACTATACGAATGTGCATTGATTATTGACAGTTGAACAAATTTACAACTAAAAACAAGTATTCTTTGCCTAGCATTGATGACTTATTTGGCCAGCTTCAAGGAACTAGAGTATTCTCTAAGAATGATTTGAGGTCTAGGTATCACCAGCTGAAGATTCAGGAGTCTGATATTCTGAAGACGACGTTTAGGACCCGCTATGGTCACTACGTGTTCCTTGTGATGTCTTTTGGGCTGACCAATGCCCCAACAAGATTCATGCATCTGATGAACAGTGTATTCCAGCCATATCTTGATTCGTTTGTCATAGTATTTATTGATGATATCCTAGTGTACTCACGTAGCCAGGATCATGCATAATATCATTGGATTGTACTACAGACGTTGAGGGCGGAGAAGCTTTATGCTAAATTCTCCAAGTGTGAGTTTTGGCTCGGTTATGTGGCATTCTTGGGGCACGTGGTGTCTAGTGAGGGATCAAGGTAGATCCGAAGAAGATTGAGGCGGTTCAGAGTTGACCCAGGCTGTCTTTAGCTAATGAGATTCGGAGTTTTCTTGGCTTGGCTGGATATTATCGTCGCTTCGTGGAAGGTATCTCGTCATTGCTGCACCTTAGACTAGATTGACCCAGAAATGTGCCCCATTCAGGCGGTCTGAATAGTCTGAGGAGAGCTTTCAGAAACTCAAGACTGCCATGACCACAACTTCGGTTCTACTTTTGCCTTCAACATCGGGTTCTTATACAGTGTATTGTGATACTTCTTGGATTGGAACTAAGTATATCTACAAATGCAGACCAAGGGCTACATGTCTTTGAGCATTATGACGAATAAGAAAAACAAGAAGATGGGGATGGGGGCAAGTTTTTATTCGAAAATGAAACCGAAGAGTATATGCATGTCAGTATGCACCTTAACGCATGAGCCTAAACTACAAATTATAATGCTCCTCAATGCATGAGCCTAAACTGTAAGTTATAATGCTTGTCAATGCACGAGCGTAAAATTGCAAGTTATATTGCTCCTCAACGCACGAGCCTAAACTGCAAGTTATAATGCTTTTTGGCACATGAGTATATATTATATGTCTTGAAGCTCCCCAATTTTGAACTAAATTTTTAAGACATAAAGCTCTTCAAATTTGAGCAAAGTCTTCAAGTTGTAAAGCTCTCCAAATTCTATCAAGGTGTTCAAGTTGTAAAGTTCTTCAAATTTGAGAAAAGACTCAAGTAGAAAGCTATTCAAAGTCGAGCAAAGACTTCAAGTTGCAAAGCTTTTTAAATTCGAGCCAAAATTCAATACGTAAAGCTCTTCAAATTCAAGAATTGTATTTAAGTTGTGAAGCTTCTCAAATTCGAGCAAAGTGTCAAGTTGCAAAGTTCTTCAAATTCGATTCAAGACTCAAGTTGAAAGCTCTTCAAAGTGGAGCAAAGACTTCAAGTTGCAGAGCTTATTAAATTCGAGCCAAAATTCAAGATGTAAAGATCTTCAAATTCGAGCAAAGTATTCAAGTTGTAAATTTCTCCAAATTCAAGCAAAGTATTCAGGTTGCAAAGCTCTTTAACTTTGAGCTAAATCTTCAAATCATGAAGCTCTTCAAATTCGAGCGGAACATCAAGTTGCAAAACTCTTCAAAATTGAGCAATTCTTCAAGTCGTGAAGCATTTCAAATTGTAAGCTAAATCTTTAAATTACAACACTCCTGGACGCACGAGCCTAAACTGCATGTCATGAAGCTCTTCAAATTTGAGCAAAATCTTCAAGTTATAAAGCTCATCCAAATACGAGCTTAAATTTCATGTCGCTAAGCTCCTTAATGCAAGAGCATAAACTACATGTTACTCCTGGCCCGCAAGAGTATAAACTGTATACTTCTTCTAGGTTGAAAACCTCGAAAGAGGCAACTTAGAAAAAAGATAGGACATTAAAAAAATAAAAAAACTCACATATTTTGAACTACGGTATAACTTAATCCTTTTCACCGAGGTACGTAGGCAACTTAGATTTTTATTCTATGTTCAGTCGCACGAGTTTAAAGATACATATTGCCCCAATCGTTGTTCGAATGAAGTATGATAGAATATAATCCACAAGATTGGAACTTAAAAAAAATCAGGCTTAGATGTATTCTTTCGTTGAAATTTTTGCCTTATCAAAGATTTATGGTCAGTGGGGCAAGCCTCAATAGAAAATTGGCATCTCTGATGGATGGATGAAGTCTTTTAGTAAGAAAGTTGAAGTCTTTAATGCCAAGTCAAGTTGTATTCGGCTTGGCTGCTACGTCTTCAGTTTGAAGTATTCAAGTCCGTCATTTTTCAAGCTTGCCAGTCTTCAAGATAAAATGTTTAAACCCTCTAAGTCTTCAAGTTCGTCAATTTTTAAGTTAAAGTTTGCAAGTCCTACAGTCTTCAATTTGAAGTAATCAAGCATTCGTCGGTCTTCAAGTTGAAGTATTTAAGCCTTATAAGTCTTTAAGTCTGTCGGTCTTCATATTCACCGATCTTCAAGTTGAAGTATTCAAGCCTTTCAAGTCTTCAAGTTGAAGTATTCAAGCCTTCCAAGTCATCAAGCTGAAATTTTGAAGTCTGTTAATTTTTTAAGTTGAAGTATAAAAGTCCACCGCTCTTCAACATAAAACATCAAAGTATACCAAGTTTTCAAGTCCATCAAATCTTCAAGTTTGTCGGTCTTCAAGTCGAAATCGTCAAGTCCACCAAGCCTTCGGGTTGAAGCTTTCTAATTTTTCAATCTTAACGTGGACGTTTAAATTTCTTTGCACCATAAGTTAGCCTATTTGAGTGTTTGTCCTTAAAATGAACTATAATTTTTCAATCTTAAGGTAGACGTTTACTTTTCACCTTAAGTTGGCGTCTCCGCGGGTTTGTCCTTAAAATAAACTATAATATTCCAATCTTAAGGTGGACGTTTATGTCCCTTTGCACCTTAAGTTGGCCTCTTCGTAGGTTTGCCGTTAAAAGGATATGTAATTTTCCAATTTTAAGGTGGACATTTAAGTCTCTTTGCGCCTTAAGCCGATCTGGTTACGGGTGGAACCTTCTATATGTTGTTGAGAATTTATCCTTCTATATATTGTCTTGGGTTTGATCTTCTATATGCCGTATAACCTTTACGCCTTAAGATTATGCCTCCTATTTGGGAATGTAGCCGGTGAAAGTATATTTTTAATGTGGGATAAGCGGCTAAGGCGGCTTAAACAATTGATTTGCAGCATGAATTGGGATACTATAATTTGACGCCAACTTGGATTAGAAATACTCTATCCGAGTAAGAGGAATACATATTAAGGAGAATGAGTTTCAGGTTGATACGCGGATTAAGGCGTCATGGTGACGAGATCTTAGCAACAATCAATTGTGGAATTCAAAAGTCTCTAGCAACTGCCACGTCTAGTAGATCAATTATACGCTCATTAAAAGTTCCATTTTAAAATGCCGTGAACAATCAAGTTTAAATGCAATTGCTTGCCATTTGAAACTTATTTTCCATTTTAGCGCTTAAGCAAAAGAGGAAATCAGTTAAAAGATCAATTATGGCGTGTGATGAGCTGTCATTATTTTGGTCTAAATAGAATACAACTAAGGCATAAATCCAAAGGAGAATTTATTCTAATCAAATTTACATTTGGAGGACGAAGTGCCAATGAAGCTTTCAAATGGTATGAGGAAAACTAAGGTCAATAAATAGCAATAAAATATGTTGGCAGTACTTCAAGCCTAGTCTCGAAATGACAAGTTTAAACTTTGGCGAGTTGTATACGGGCGAAACCGAATCCATGAGACGCCTCAGTTTCCAATGAAGTAAACGGAGTGAGAGACATGACGGTAAGGAACTAGAGTGGAGGCAAAGAGCCCCTCGAGCAGGGGTCCGGGCAAAATGCCTGCCCTCGGGAGTATCGGTTACCATGACCCCCAGGTTCGAATCCCAAAGGCCTCGGAGAGCATTACAAGATAATCGAGTACGACCAACAAAAGAGCGTGATATCCGTGACCAGCCGGATGTTACGGCGTGAATCTCGGCACGTATCGGCAGAGAATCGGTGATTAGTTAAACAGAAGATTTTTAACTTTTATGGAATTGTACTTAGGGTAAAACTCCCCTACCATATAAATGGCGGTCTGGTTATTCATTAGGCACACTGTAACACGCACATCAAGGCATTATACTCTTATTTTCTCTATTATTCAAAGTTCTTACTTTTGTTTATCAATCCATCAGTAACGTGAGCCGGGGATCGAAGGCAAGCATTCCATTAAGCTGTCATTAAGTCTGGGATCACTCCTCTTGATTGGTTTGGCAATTTATTACTTCCTTTATCTGTTTAATCTAACGTAATTTATCGTTTGTATTGAAATAACCTACGTATCCTTAAAACAACTTACAAATTTAATTGTTATCTGTTTTTTATGGTAAATATTTTGGCGCTCACCATGGGGCTAAAGATAATAGTGGCAATTTGATACAAATTTCGATAACACACTCTATTTTACACTTGTTCTTCGAACTTTAAATTTCAGGTCAGATTAAAAATGTCGAACTCCCAATCTGCCCATTTGAACGTGGATGCTGAGTCTGGCCAACATGGAGAAAATAACAACGTGGTACCCAGCAACGATGTGCCTCATGTTGACCCCAACGGAGTCCCAGTCGTTGATCTGATCGATGCTAACTCAAACGTGGCTATCGAAGCAAACTTGCCTACTGACGCCGAAAACATCATTCGCGGGGGAACCCATTCGATAGGCCTAAGTACACACAAACCCGGGACTAACCCTGAGATAATAAAGATGCTTACGGAACTGAAAAAACAGGTGTAATCGGGAGAAAAGAAAATCGAAGCCAATGACAAAAAAATGGAGACCTATAACTCTAGGGTCAACCAAATCTCGGGAGCACCACCGATACTGAAGGTCCTGGATTCCAAAACATTTGTCCAAAAGCCTTTCCCTCCGAGCGTAGATCCGAAGCCGATCCTAAAAAAGTTCCGATGCCCAAAATTCTGAAGTATAATGGGGCAACTGATCTCAACGAACATGTGACCTATTATACGTGCGCCATCAAAGGAAATGACTTGGAAGATGATGAAATCGAATCTGTTCTGCTGAAAACATTCAGAGAGACCTTGTCAAAAGGAGGTATGATATGGTATCACAACTTACCCCCTAATTCTATTGAATCATTTTCTATGCTTGCAGATACCTTTGTAAAAGTGCACGCTGGGGCCATCAAGGGCGAGATCAGGAAATCAGACCTTTTCAAGGTAAATCAAAGAGATCGAGATGCTCAGGGAATTTGTATCGAGGTTTCAAATGGAACAGATGGACCTGCCTCCGGTTGAAAATGATTGGGCCGTTCAGGCCTTCACCTAAGGACTCAATCACCGAAGCTCATTTGCTTCACAACAGTTGAAGCAAAATCTGATAGAACACATGGTAGTAACTTGGGCTGATGTCCATAACTAGTACCAATCAAAATTCATGGTCGAAGATAATCAGCTCAGGGTCCCTTCCGGGTCTGTTTATCCGGTCAGAGCTAGTGACAGATCAAAAAGAGACATTGATCATGAACCAAGATCTAATAGAGACAGGTATCAACCATACAATGGAGATCGAATGGGTAATGGGTCCGGACGCAGCACTGTGAGAAGTGAAAGAAGGAGCGACCGAGGTCATAATAACAGGGGACTCCTGAGAGAAAGTATTTTTGACAGACCTATCGAGTCTAAGGAAGCACAAGGTTATCGGATTACAACTTCAACATCGACGCTGCCCGCCCATCGTATCAACCATCGGACGCATCAAAGATACTAAGTGGACTCAACCATTGCAATTCGATCCTGTCCAAAGGGACCCTAAACTAATGTGTAAAAATCATGGCACTCACGGCCACATAACCGAAGACTGTCGACAACTGAGAGAGGAAGTAGCCCGGTTATTCAACAACGGACACCTTCGAGAGTTTCTGAGTGATCGAGCCAAAAATCACTTCAAGAATAGGGACTCCAACAAGCAGATCGAGCAAGAGGAACCTCATCACGTCATTAACATGATCATTAGTGGGGTTGACGTCCCTAGGGGCCGATGTTAAAGCGCACTAAAGTGTCCATTACAAGAGAAAAATGGACTCAAGATTATGTATCGGAGGGAACCGTATCTTTCAACGATGAGGATGATGAAGGCATAGTGCAACCACACAATGATGCACTGGTAATATCTGTACTCATAAATAAATCTCGAGTTAAGCGTGTGTTAATTGATCCAGGTAGCTCGGCCAATATCATCAGATCGAAGGTCGTGGAAGAGTTGGGTCTACAAGACCAAATGTTCATGCAGTCCGAGTTTTAAACGGGTTCAACATGACATGTGAGACCACTAAAGGGGAGATAACACTGTCGGTAAACACTGCCGAAACCATTCAGGAAGCAAAGTTCTACGTGATCGAAGGTGATATGAGATACAATGCTTTGTTCGGGAGGCTTTGGATTCACAACATGAGGGAAGTACCTTCGACACTACATCAGGCGTTGAAATTCCCTACACCAGGAGGCATCAAAACAGTTTACGGAGAGCAACCAGCTGCAAAAGAGATGTTCGCGGTCGATGAGGTGGTCCCGATATCTATACTCTCAACATCGAAGAACTCGAGTTCGGTCACCAAGGAAGAAACCAAATAGCAATCACTGACACCGGCCCTGGCCGAACTAGAAAAGCAAGGGACATGCGAGGAGGACGATTACGGAGTCCCCAGGTCTTCCATAGACCTTGACGATTCCGATGACACTAAGTCGACGGTTGAGGAGTTGGAGCAAGTCATATTGATCAAGCACCTGAATGATCGGAAGGTATACCTGGGCAAGGGGCTTGCGCCCGAGCTTAGGAAAAAACTCATTGAATTTCTTATAGCTAGTATAGATTGTTTTGCTTGGTCCCATCTTGACATGACAGGGATTCTGCCGTAAATTAATACTCATAAGTTGAGCTTAGATCCGAAGTTTCACCCGGTTAAATAGAAGAGGAGGCCTCGGTTCGAAATTAAGTACGCATTCATCAAAGACGAGGTATCCAAACTCCTTAATATAGGATCCATTCGGGAAGTTAAATACCCGGACTGGTTAGCAAACGTAGTGGTAGTGCCTAAAAAGAGAAATAAATTAAGAATGTGTGTAGACTATAAAGACTTGAACAATGCGTGCCCTAAGGACTATTTTCCTCTGCCTAACATTGATCGCATGATCGATGCGACAGTAGGCCACGAGATACTCAGTTTTCTTGATGCCTATTCCGGGTACAACCAGATCTAGATGGATCAGGGTGACTAGGAAAATACTTCCTTCATCACTAAATACGTCACCTATTATTATAACGTAATGCCATTCGGACTAAAAAATGCTGGTGCCACTTACAAACTCCTAGTAAATTAGTTGTTCGAAGAGAAAATAGGAAAATCAATGGAGGTTTACATTGACGACATGTTGGTTAAGTCCCTGCGAGCAGAGGACCATTTGAGTCATTTGCAGGAAACCTTCAACATATTGAAGAAATACAATATGAAGCTAAACCCAGTGAAATGCACATTTGGAGTCTGGTACGGGAAGTTCCTTGAATTCATGGTGTCCAACCGGGGGATCAAGATCAATCCCGACAAGATCAAGTCCATAGAAGACATCACCGTGGTAGACAATGCCAAGATCGTTCAAAGACTAACCAGGCGCATAGCCTCCTTGGGTCGATTCATTTCAAGGTCCTCCGATAAGTGCCATCGGTTATTCTCGTTGTTGAATAAGAAGATTAACTTCTCATGGACCCCGGAGTGTCTGCAAGCTTTGGAAGAACTCAAACGGTACCTTTCGAGTCCTCCATTACTTCATACTCCAAAGGCAGACGAGTAGTTGTAACTGTACTTAGTGGTAAGTGGAGTCTTAGTCCGGGAAGAAGAATGTACGCAATTCCCTATATATTATGTTAGTAGGATTCTAGGCGAGGCCAAAACGAGGTATCCTTAGATGGAGAAATTGGCACTCGCTTTGCTAAGCGCCTCCAAGAAGTTAAGGCCTTATTTTTAATGCCATCCCATATGTATCGTGACTACTTACCCATTGAGGAACATAATGAACAATCCAAGCTCTCGGGACAGTTGACCAAATGTGCCGTAGAAATTAGTGGGTACGATATTGAATATCGACTCCGAACCACAATTAAGCCTCAAATTTTGGCAGACTTCGTGGCCGATTTCACGTCGGCCTTAATACCCGAGGTCAAAAAGGAATTATTGTTAACCTCTAGGACCTCCTCGGGGATCTGGACCCACTTTACGGATGGATCTTCGAACGCTAAGGGGTCCGGACTCAGCATCATATTGATGCCGCCCACGGGTAATATATTTAGGCAATCTATTAGAACAGTGAAATTGACTAACAATGAGGTCGAGTATGAGGCCAAGATTGTACGTCTCGAATTGGCTAATCGCCTAAGGGCCTAGGTGATCGAAGAAAAGTACGATTCCTTCCTTATGGTAAATCAAGTCAATGGGGCGTTCGAAGTGAAAGAGGAACGAATGTGAAGATACTTGGATAAACTACATGTAATGCTACATCGATTCAAGGAGTGGACCCTACAACATATACCCCGGGATCAAAATAGCGAAGCTGATAATCTAGCTAACTTGGGGTCGTCGGTTGATGACGATGAGTTCATCTAGGGAACGGTCATACAACTAATGGAATCGGTAGTGGAAGAAGGCCACGCCGAGATAAACTCGACAATCTTAACCTGGGACTGGAGAAACAAGTATATAGATTACCTAAAGACCTGGAAGCTACCCTCGGATCCTAAATAATAGAGAGCTCTATGCACAAAGGCGGTCAGGTTCAGACTGTCAAAAGATAATACCCTATTTAGAAGAACGTTCGTTGGCCCGCTCGCCATATGTCTGGGACCGGGAGACACCGAATATGTCTTGAGAGAAGTTCACGAAGGCACATGTGGCACCCATTCGGGTGCCTAATCGTTGGTTCGTAAGATAACCAGAGCCGACTATTATTTGATTGACATGGAGAAAGATACGAAGGGTTCGTACGGATATGCGAGGGGTGTCAAATGAATGCATCGATGATCCATCAGCCCGGGGAGCTACTGTATTCAGTCTTGTCACCTTGGCCATTCATGAAATGGGGAATGGACATCGTCGGTCACCTATCATGGGCACCCGGTAGGGCTCAATTTATATTATTTATGAATGACTATTTTTCTAAATGGGTTAAAGCTCATGCATTTGAGAAAGTCAGAGAAAAAATAGTCATTGATTTTATTTGGGACCACATAATATGTCGGTTCGGAATGCCGGCCAAGATCGTATGTGAGAACGGGAAGCAGTTCATCGGCAGTAAGGTAAGCAAATGTTTCGAGGACCAGAAGATCAAAAGGATCCTGTTAACACCCTATCACCCTAATAGGAACGGGAAAGCGGAGTCTACAAACAAGACCATACTCTAAAACCTTAAGAAGATATTGACCGTTGCCAAAGGAAAATGGAAGGAAATTTTGCCCGATGTCCTGTGGGCATACCGTATGACCTCAATGTCTAGTACTGGGGACACCCCATTTTCGTTGGTCTACGCTGCCGAAGCGCTAATACAGGTTGAGGTAGGAGAAAGGAGTTTTAGGTTCCAATATACGACCGAGGAATCAAACGGTGAGGCCATGAGCACGAGCCTGGTATTATTGGATGAAAGGTGCGAGGCTGCCCTCGTACGGTTGGCCGCCCAAAAAAAATGGATCGAAAGGTATTACAACTGGAAAGCCAACCTACGACACTTCAATATTGGAGACTTGGTGTTAAGAGAGGTGACACTTAACACCCGGAACCCGAATAAAGGGAAGCTGGAACCGAATTGGGAAGGTCCATATAGAATTATCGAGATTACCGGTAAAGGGTCATACAAACTCAAAGCAGGGAAAAATGAGCAATTACCGAACAACTGGAAACTAACCCACTTAAAATGATACTACTACTAAGGTACGACCCCATTCATTATTTTTTGTTTATTTATTATTACATATATCGCGAATTGGACTAACACTTGCAGGAAACAACCAAAGGAAGGTGTTTGTTGTTAGGCCTAAAAGCGAGCGTTGACTCTTATTTCATTGAACCGATTTTATCCCAAATGTGTTTTCAGAAAAGGGTTTTAATGAGGCAACAGTGGATCGTGCTAACTTAGAATCAAAGACAGGTTGTGAATCGGAGTCGATGGTCACATCAACAATATCCGAGCCCTCTCGATGATCGACCTCGAATACTGGGGGCCATCACCCTCAGGTAATGATTATTAGCAAGGAAGGAAACTATGTTCTTGATCAGTCTGGGATCGATCGATAGGATTAATTGTAAGGGCCAAACGGTCAAATGAACCATGCCCGCGTAGACCACCTAAGCCATAACACGAAGCTTATACACACTTACAATCTTGTATATTATGCACATGAATGAAAGACATTTTCTACCTTGTAGATACATATTTTGTCCCTTAAGACTAATACATTTTGTTCCTTAAGGATATCGAGCCCAAGGGCCGCCTCTATCCGGACCCAATAGATCACCCCCACTCGGAGACTTTTATCCAAGACAAACTCGGGCGGCTCGGGTTATCGAAGCTCGAATGCACAAAAGCCTATTAGGCAGTGACTAAACTTAGAAGGCTACAACCAGTCCCACTCGAGGACTGTCGTCTTAGGCAAACTCGGATGGCTTGGGCTATCGAAGCCCAGAGGTACAAAGCCTATTAGGTAGTGCCTAAACTTAAAATGCTACGACCACCCTAGAAACGGCTCGGAGGTGTCTGAACCCCGTAATTAAAACATAACAACAACAACAATCCAGTATAATCCCACTAGTGGGGTCTGGGGAGGGTAGTGTGTACGCAGACCTTACCCTTACCCTGGGGTAGAGAGGCTGTTTCCAATAGACCCTCAGCTCCCTCCATTCAAGAACTCTCCACCTTGCTCTCGGGCTGACTCGAACTCACAACCTCTTGGTTGGAAGTGGAGGGTGCTCAACACTAGAGCAATCCACTCTTGTTAGTAATCAAAACATAAGGCCTTCAAAATTCCAAACCGGTTCAAAGGTTACCCTCAAAAAAATTATAGTCTAAAGGTATCTAAACAAGCACTTTGGGGAAAGCTTCCGGTCATAACGAGCCCCCACAAGTTCCAAACAAAATTCACATTGAGAACAAGTCTTATTCGAACCTCTGAACAAAAACTTATTACTACGTCTTATTTTGTGCTAAATCGTTTGAAATCTTTGCAATTAGGAAGAGGATGCCAAAGTAACGATCTCAAAAATTGCCAAAAGGAAAAAAAGCCTTATATACATTCCAAAAAAGTATTTACAAAGGCCAACAAAAATGGCTTCACAAAATAAATGTACTAAGTGCAAAAACAAATATTCCTAAGACATCTATGCCTGATCTCACCCGGAACGTGCCTCATCATCAAAGTCGTTGGGGTCATCTCCATCTTTAGGTTCACCGAAGCCCTCGGAGCCTTCTTCACCCTCAGGCTCAGCCAGCTTCTTATCCTCTACCTCTTCGCCTCTTCGATCTCGGCCGACAGGTCGAAACCTTGGGCATGAATCTCTTCGAGGGTCTCCCTTCAAGACATCCGCTTCACGTACTCAATGGTAACTTTCAGGCGGGCCTAACATCAGTCTTGTACTGGGCCACCATATCTTCAGCATCAACCCTGGATATTTCCGACCCCGACCTTGTTATTTCGAGCTCCTTGCTAAGGGCATCTGGTTCAGCAATGGCCGAACCCAGTTGAGCTTGGAGGTCCTTGATTCGCCGAACCAGTGTATCGGCCTTCTCTTTCGCCACTCAGAGTTGGACCTCTATTGATGCCAGCTTTTCCCGGGCAATCTCCTTCTCAGAAGCTAGTCGGTCCATTTTTCTCTTCCAAACATCAGCCAAGGTCTGAACATCATTAATTTCAGCCTGCAGCTAGTCGGTCAGATCAATCTTCTGTTGTACCTGTGAGGTTTGGTCGTTAGTCTCCATGGCTATGTTGTCATTACTAACTTCCAAAATCTTTACTTGTTCCACCTAGTGGGCATTCTTTTTTTGAGCTGCATCCAACTCGGCCCGAATACTCTTGCTGACACCATCGTGTTGCTCGATGAGAAGCTTATACGTGTCACTCTTCGCGGCAAGCTCCCGGACCTCAGCCGCGAGCTGGTTAACCTCAGCCCGGTACCAGAGAAAACTTTCATTATGGAGTACCGAAGCCTACAAAATGATAAAAGAGGGAAGACGTGATAAATATCAAAAACTAAGTAAGAAGATGGAAGAACGTAACGATGCCTTACCCGATTCAGCGCCTGCTGTACTTCGCTGAACAAGCACGTCACATCCACCTCACTCATTTTTGCCTGGTCTTCTTTGGTTAACAGGCACCAGAGGTAGATCTCCCCTCCAATGGTGGAAGAAAGAATCCGGGCATCCTCCAGGACGGTGATGATTATTTACCTCTTACGGCCGAGATCCATGCCCGGGGAGGGGATTTGGTTTATCAACTTTAGGCTCGAATTCAACCCGCCAGTTTCTGAAGACCGCTACTTCCTCGGCACCTCCAGGTCGCCCAACCTGATGAAATCTTCCATAGCGGACACTTTTGAAAAAAGAACGAAGGGGATCGTCCTCACCATGATCCCCTTCGTTGGACCGCTCTTTCACCGTTCGAGCCTCTTCGAGCATGGACTCGGTACAGGAAGGCGACCCTGAAATATCTATTACACCGGGTGCCTCTTTCGGGGAATGGCCGGCATCCTGGGTAGTCTCTGCCCCGGCCTCCTCATCGTCCTCCCTTATCTAAGGGAGACCGACCTCATGAATCTCCCATTCAACTGTCACCCGCTCTGCGGGGCAGATCGCTTTACGGGCCACAAGAATATCATCCTCCTCGGGCTCATCACTGAGCTGAAAAAGTGAGTCCGAGTCGGGTGCTCGAGAGCCAGAACTCTCCTTTGACTTACGGGCCAACTTCCTCCTTGGCTTCTTCTTTTCTAATCTTGGGGAGCCCAGAGCCTTTCTTTTCTCCTTCTCTCCTACTGCGGCCCCGAGATGCCTTGAAGTGGGGGGTCAACGGACAAGTCCTCATTCTCTACTGGAGGCCTAAGCTCAATGGTCTTAGGCAAACCTGCGAAAAGAAATGAGAATGTGATGCTAAAAGGGGAGCCTAATGTTACTTATTCGGTAAAGAGATCTTACCGTGAGAATGAGCCTCCCAACAGCCCTTCGAGAGCTCGCACCATGAGTACTCCGAATAAGGCATCTGCGAACAAACACCCTCGATCCACTCCTTGAGCAGAGGAATGCCATTTGGGACTCGAGAAACTGCTGCACCATTGCAAATACTGGTAAGGAAAAAGGAGATGATCATAAAATCGACATTTAAAGGAAAGTTGTGCTTACGTGATGCATTCCACTTCTCGGGGAATGGCCTAAATTTGGCAGGGATCAAGTCTGAGGTCCTCACCCAGATAAAGTGTCCCTGCCAGCCCCGGTCCCGGTCCTCGTCGATGCTTAAGAATGGGGCTTTGCTAGCCCGGCGTACGATCCTCCACACCGATGGGTGAATCTGATCGATGCATACTTCATACCTTCTACAGAAGTCCCGAATGACCGGATCCACCGGGCCTAGTATGAAGGGATAAGTGTAAACACTCAGATACCCCTCCACATGGATAGTAATGGCTTCCTCGGGTCCCGGGGATTACTATGTCCTTATCTGCCCACCCGCAGTCCTTTTGAACCTTAGAAAGGACTTCTTTTTTGATTGAGAAAATATACTTAGATACCGCCTCACATCAGACTTACACCGACGAGGTATTTTTGACATTAAATTCATCCACAACCGAACATCCCCCGGGGACGAACATTTTCAAGGGAGGCTCGGCAGCTGGTTCATCGATAGCCGCGCCCGGAGTAGATCTTTCGAGGACGACCATATCAGGAGTGGTCTCCATGACTTCGGTGGTCGGCTATGAAGAAGAAGAAGAAGAAGTAACTTTTTGGGGAACATTTTTGGAAGTTTTTGCCACTGTTATCTAGAAAAAGTCTGAAAAATATGAAGAAAGGTTGGGAGATAAAAGGTAAGATCTTTGATGAGGAAATCAAATGCGATGGTTTGGGTAGAAAATAAGTAAAAGCTTGCAATTTACTAAGAAATCTTGAAGAACGGAGGTAAAAAAGTTGGAGTATGAAAGAAAGGAAGTAATATCCTGAAGATTCGAAGGTAGAAGCTTGGCCAAAAGGTAAAAAATGAACGAAGGAGGGGAGTATTTATAGGGGCTTCGCACCGTTTCGCGTCCGGGGATAGACTGCCGATGACTGAGATGTGATTGACGGGACGTTCCGAATTCTTTGTCGTTTCTGTCACGCCGTGTTGAAGAAGGGATCGAAGTGCATATGTCATTTCTCGTCGTTTCCTTAAACTTACTCTATGAGAAACGAGAGGACTATCTGTATACGGGCGAAACCGAACCCATGGGATGCCTCGATTTTGTTACACCCTATATTTTTATACGTGAAAGTACGCCATAAATAAATTGTTGAAAGCTCGAAAATGAGATATTACATCCCGCATTTTCGTACGTTAAAGTTTCGTCGTAAGTTAATCGACGTAAGTTTGGGAATGAGATTATTTTGAAATTTTAAGCATTATGCTATTTCAAACAAGTGACGAGTAAATTCATGAAGGTGAGAGGGTAAGCAAATCAGAGAAAATGAATTTTGTCGAAGTTTGACATTTTGGATAAAGTACGACCCGAGCTAAAATACCGGTATTTATGGACTAATACCATACAAGGTACCACATGACCATGATAGTAAGGTGTATAAGGTATGTTAAAAGTGAGTAGTATTTTTAAATAGTTTGAGATAATTCTTAATTATGTGGGTAATTTATTAATTATTAATTAATGAGAGATTAACAAGTTAATCAAGTGATTAGTGGATAATAAATCAAGATCTTGGATAAGCTTAATAAGCCAAAACGTGGCAGCAACAAAGGCCCAAATTATGACTCTTAAGTTCATAAAATAGGTGGCACATTTGGAGGATTCAGTAGCCTAGTCATCACTAAAGGGTGGAGCCCACAAATCTCAAAAATAAGAGATTTTAATACATCTTCTATGTAGATACTTATGTTGCTAAGAATTGAAACCTTGATTGCTAAGAGATTTCATACGGATGGAATCTCCAAAGTAATTCATTTTGAAACTTCAGAGAATTCATTTTGAACTCCAAGGCTTTTAACATGAGGCATCTCAACTTTAAGCATATGTCAAATGCCAAAATATTAATTTTTAAGAATTCAATATGAGATTTCCTATGCATCTGCATATATCAAAGCAATGCCAGGCTTCAACAATTCAAAATGAAAGTGAGATTTTGCAATTATAACGGAGTACGGTGCAATCTTTCTCAAGAATATCATACGAATTTTCTCCTATTTCGATCCACCGTTACGTGTTTTCGTAAAAAGAGAATTGGTTCAGGTATGTTAAGGCTATCCCCTCTTTCTTTTTGGCATGATCAATACGATACAAACGAAATGAGCAAATGCACAATTTCCACAAATGACTCTATTCATAAAATTATTAGGGGTATCTATATTCTTGATTCCCCATATGAATTATTATTATATCTTCTGTTCATGGGTCTCAGAAAAATATGTATTTGATAGAATTTATCCGATATGCATATTATTTTTATGATATTTCGAGAAAATCTTATTAACGTATTTCTTATGCATTTCATACATTTATACATGTACATTGACCCATGACCAGATGGGGTTATACACGCGTATGTTATATGTATATGGGACATGGGAAAAGGTTATGGCATTATATGCGCACCACCACCTGATCAGCTGGTATACGTTGATGATTTGCCCACAGTGGCCGAAATGATATGATGGGATGCCCTCAGAGGCTTGATGATGTTATTAACACATATACCTATGCATGGTATGACATTTATATGCATATGCATGACATTATAAAAATGAAATAATTCACAGAGCTATGCAGACGTACACGTCGAGTCTTTTACTCCATGTTTATCTCATGTCTATTATTTACTGATTTTTATTCCTTACATACTCGGTACATTATTTGTACTGACGTCCCTTTTGCCTGGGGACACTGCGTTTCATGCCCGCAGGTTTCGATAGACAGGTCAAGAGTCCTCCAAGTAGGCGATCAGCTCAGCAGAAGATATTGGTGCACTCCATTTGCTCCAGAGTTGCTTGTTTGGTCAGTATGATTTAGATATGTATGGTTTGGTATGACAGGGCTCTGTCGCGACCTTTATGACAATTGTGTACTCTTAGAGGCTTGTAGACATATGTCGTGTACGTGAAAGATTGTACGGCCTTGTCGGCCTATGTTTTAAATTTATAAATAATGATGTTGGCCTATTAGGCCTGTATGTCACGTGTATATGATGATGTAATAATAAAGATACGTTACGTTGGTACTCGGTTGAGTAAGGTACTGGGTGTCCGTCGCGGCCCATCGGTTTGGGTCGTGACAGATTTCCTATAAATTAAACGAAGCGAGAGATGTGACGGTAAGGAACCGGAGTCGAGGCAAAGAGCCCCTCGAGTCGAGGTCCGGGCAAAATGCCTGCCCTCGAAAGTATCGGGACCATGACCTCCAGGTTCGAATCCCAAAGGCTTTAGAGAGCATTACCAGATAATCGAGAACGACCAACAAAAGACTGTGATATCCGTGACCAGCCAGATGTCACAGCGTGAATCTCGGAACGTATCGGCAGATAATGGGTGATAAGTTAAACGGAAGATTTTTACCATTTATGGAATTGTACTTAGGGTAAAACTCCCCTACTATATAAAGAGGGGTCTGATTATTTATTAAGGACACTGTAACACGCACATCAAGACAATATACTCTTATTTTCTCTGTTATTCAAAGTTCTTACTTTTGTTCATCAATCCATTAGTAACGCAAGCCCGAGATCGAAGGTAGGCATTCTATTGAGCTGTCACTTAGTCCGGGATTACTCCTCTTGATTTGTTTGGCAATTTATTACGTCCTTTATCTATTTACTCTAACGCAATTTATCGTTTGTATTTAATTAACTCGCATATCCTTAAAACCACTTATAAATTTAATTGTTATCCGTTTTTTAGGGTAAACACGAGTCTTGAAGTAAGGGGTATTTGTAAGCATTTAAATTTTATCAAATTTATTTCGATAAAAAATGTGGATTATATTTTAGATATGTTAGTCCAAATGAATATTATGAGCTAATATAATTTGATTAATTATATAAGTCCAATATATGTTGATTAAATTAATAAGTCCAAATCATCGGGCTACGAACCCAGTTTGGTACCACGTGTCAAATGACGTGGCACACCAACTCAAACGGAAGAGCCAATAAGATTATGCCACGTGTCAAAATGACAAGGCATGTCAAGTCAAATCAAAAGGCCAATGAAGTTACGCCACATGTGCAGTTGACATGTTCTAGCTAATTAAATGCAGCATTGTCACACTTTAACCTGATTGGTCGGAAAGAGTTAGTTCTCATCACAACTCTTCTCTTCCACAACTATAAATAGGGGTTTTCATAACTCAGAAAAGGGACCAGAAGTCATAACAAGAAGCAAAGGAGAGCTCGTGGATCAAACATCACAATTTTTCTACAAGCTTCAAGCCTCAAGCAATCAAGTTCAAGTCTAGGAAATCAAGTTCAAGTTCAAGAACGAAGAACATATCAACGTTCGAGGAGTACGAGTTCAAATCAAAGTTCGTGCTAGTTGAATTCAAGATTATCATTTGTGACAACAAATATAGATTCAAGATCAAGTTCAAAGGCCCTTGAATTTATTTACGGTTGAAAAGAAGAATCAGATGATTAATAGAGATTGTAACACTCATATATTTTTAAATCAAATACTACGATTGTTGCAATATTTTTTGGTCTTGATTATTTTCTTGATGCCAATTTATTATCTACAAAGCTGTCCAGACAATCCTTGCTCATGTCCATTTCTGGATAGGACATGTGTTATGTCTATTTTTTATCAATATGATTATATTATATCAATTATAATGAACAAACTAAAATAATAACTATACAGTAAGTTAGTAAAGAATAAATGATATGAAAATTTGAAGTTGAATATTTTAATAACAGTTAATTCTTAAAATTGTGAAAGTTGTACGAAAATGCAATAGTGTCAAATATTTGAGACAGTTCGCATAATAAGGGTGTCATATAAAATAAACAGAATTTATTATCTTTACAAGATGAATAGCCCGGTATATAAGGAGCATTTTGGTGAATAGGAAGGAACTAAAAAGGAGAGTGAGAAAAAGCAAATGAAGTAATTATAATTTATTTTTTCAGAATATGATATCTTGTGGTCATTGAACTTAAAAAAATAAACTTTACCCCAATTTTACTACATTTACCCACTTTAACCATTCATTACATTGTCGCTAACTTTTCCCCCTTTCCAATAACAGATTTTCTTTGTTTTTAATCTAGTACACTCCCCATTTCTCTTTGTGTTTCACGTGAATCTGTGCCATGACCATTTTCTTGCTCTCCAGCACAATTTTCATCGTCAATAAAAAAAAGGGCACGAATACCACCATAAACGATGAAATTACACGTAGTCCAAGATCATAATTTTAAAAAGATTACAACTGCTAATCTGCCATATGAACCACCATCTTATCTCCATCTAATCACCTAGGGCGGCCTAACGGCAAGACAAATGAAGCCATTGCCTCAGGTATCCAAAATATTAAGGACCCCAAATTTTAAGTATTATGTGTCACATATATTTTATGTAATTATTATTAATAAAATATTTTAAAAGTTTTAACTAAAGTTATACACCTGAGTGATAAATAACGATAAATTTCTTACTCATTTAATTAAATAATGAACTTTATCAAATTTAATTTTTTTCTCCTCTATGTACACTCTTGTTTTTTTATATTTCTAATGATTTCACTTTCTAATTTTAACTCGTTATTCTGAATTGGCTATTTCTTTTCACCATATTTTATTGATCCATTCATTAGAAAATAATTAGTTTTTGTTCATCTTTTTAAGAGAAATCTCCAAATGCAATGGGGCACAACGTTCGAAAGTCGACAGATTATCGTTGCGCCCCCTCTACCTTCTTCCACTTAATTAATGCCATAATTTCATTTACGACAGAGTTCTAAACTATGACGTGAAACCAATTCACGCATCACGCGTTATATAGTTACAACTAGGCCAAAGTCCTAGGTATTTGCTTTGTATCTCATCGTTATATGAATTTTACAAAAGAAATTTAAGGGCCTTTTAGTATGTTTTGGCTTTAGGCCACAAAATCCATTGATCCGCCCCTGTAATCACCATTTCTTCTTTCCCGCAACATCTCACAAACACCAGCAAAAGGCTCCTCTAGCCCACAACATTGTCACGATCCAAAATCACACCTAGTTGTGATGCCACCTAACTCTAACATCAATGATGTACACATAATTTTTGGTAAGTGGTGTCCCTACATAGAAGAATGAACAAATGAATAAATAATTATATGAGGCGAACCCACATGATGTCAGGGGGTTAAGTTGAACCCTCTTCGTCGAAAAATTATATTGTGTATATTGATAAATTATATTTAAAAGAGAAAAAATTACAGTATAAAAAATAATTTTAATCCGCTTTAACACAAATAGTTCCATGTGAATGTGGTCGAGCGGGTTCATGTAATGACCCAACCAGCCATTTTATGTATCTGAGCCCCATTTTCCCTTTTGAAGCTTCCTATATGTACACAAATAGTTCCCTGTGGAGGTGGTCGAGCGGGTTAATGTAAAGGCCCGACCGGTCATTTTATGTATCTGAGCTCGTTTCCCCTTTTGAAGCTTCCCATATGTATATTTGTGATTTTATGACTTGCGGGGATGGTTAGTTTCGTTTCGGAAAAGTTTTGGAATGGTTTGCACCCATCGATTCTTGATTTAGATGCTTAAGTTGAAAATATTGACCTAGGTTTGACTTTTGTGAAAATGATCCCGGAACGGTATTTTAATGACTCCGATAAGTTCGTATCGTGATTTTGACTTGGGCGTATGCCCGAAATTAAATTCAAAGATTCCTAAGTTGATTTGACATATTTTGCCGAAAGTTGACAATTTGGGGTTTAGGAATTTCCTTAAGTTTGACCGCAGGTCGGGTTTATGGCTATTAGGTTCGGACTTTTGTATTGGGACATGGAACAAGTCCATTTTTCTATTTGGAACTTGTATGTAAAATTTTGTGTAATTCGGAGTTGGTTTAATAGGATTCAGATGCTTAGTTGTGATTCCAGAGGTTCTTGAGTTTTTCTTTTGAATTTCATATATTTTGATGACTGATTCATGGTTCTGGATGTTATTTTACTATTTTGATAGCGCGAGTGAGTTCGAATAATATTTTTAGAATTGTGTGGATGTTTGGTGTGGAGCCCTAGTGCGTCGAGTGAGGTATGGACTTGTTTCAGATTGGTTTAAGTTGGTTTCAGGTTTGTTGGTGTGCTGCTGCTTCAGTTATCACAAATGCGAGCACCAGCATTGCAATTGCGATGATAACAGAGGGGTCTCAGGTATTGCATTTGCAAAGTTTAGGCTTATAACAACCCGACCAGTCATTTTGAATATTTTAGTTTCGTTCCTCTATTTATTGTCTTCTATGTTATATTATGGTTATGTGACTTGCTGGGGTGGTTGGTTTGATTTCGGGTGAGTTTCAGAGTGGACTACGACACTTAGCCTCAATGTTGAAAGCTTAAATTGAAAGAGTTGACCGGAGTTTGACTTTTGTGAAGACGACTCCGAAATGGAGTTTTGATGATTTCGATAGATCCGTTATCCGTATATTAATTTTGGACTTAAGAGCGTGTCCAAATATTGATTTGCAGGTCGGTAGGTCATTTTGACTTGAATTGGCGAAAGTTGGAAAGTTGAAGGTTTGGAAGGTTGAGAAGTTTGACCAAGAGTTGACTGTATTGATATTGAGTCCGAATTTTAACTCCGAAAATTGAAATAGGTCTGTTGTGTCATTTTTGACTTGTGTGCAAAATTTAAGGTCAATCGGAGTTGGTTTGGTACGAATCGGCGTTAGTTTTGGAAGTCGAATGTTTATGGATTCAATAGGTTTGAATTGGGTTGCGATGCATAAATTTGATGTTGTTTAATGTGATTTTAGGCTTCGAGTAGGTCCGTTATGTTATTTGGGACTTACCGGTATGTTTGGACGGGGTCCCGGGGGCCCCAGATGTGATTTAGATTGAATCCGTGTTTATTTTGGGCTTAGGAGAATGTTTGTCCAGCTGAGGTTCTGGTGCAATCGCACCTCCACACTTTGGCAGAAGTGGCCTCTGAGTTGCAGATGCGAGATTTGGGGCTGGCGAGTTGTGCCCGCAGGTGCGGAGGTTTTTGCGCAGGTGCGCAACTACAGATGCTGGTTTCCTCTACAGAAGCAGAGTTCTGTCTGTTGGCTTTGGGACTGCAGGTGCGGTCGTTTTCCGCAGAAGCAGATGCGCAGAAGCGCCTTGGGTAAGAAGCGGAAGCGCAAATGCGCACAACAGTCCGTCCTCTTGGGCTTAATGAAAAGCCGCACCTGCGATGATTTTTCTGCAACTGCGGAGCCGCAGAAGCGACTGTTGGTGCGCAGGTGTGCAATAGCTGGGCAGAAAAGGGGCTAGTTCGAGGGTTAGAGTTATTTTACATCTTTTAAGTTAGAGAGCTCGGTTTTGGGAGATTTTGAAAAGGATTTTAAAGGACTTGTTCGGGGTAAGTGTTTATGACTTGAATTTTTTATTAATTATGAATCCATCATTATTTTTATCATTTAATTAGTGTTTTGAGTTGGAAAAGTTGGTGAATTTTGTGAAAACTTCCTAAACTATAAATTGAGGATTTGAAGGTCTATTTGAGGTCGGAATTGGATAATTTTAGAATGGTTGGACTCATAATAGAATGACTGTTCGGATTTTGTAAGTTTGGTCAGGTTCTGAGGTGTGGGCTCAGGGTTGACTTTATTAGTTGACCTTTTGATTTTCTTTAAAGATTACAATTTTATTGTCCGTAATAGTTTCCAATGGTTTGTATTTATGGTATTAAGTTATTATTTCTAGATTCGAGCCGTCCAAAGTGTGAAATTCGTGGGAAAGGATTATTAGGAGATTTATTTGACTTGTTTGACGTAAGTATCTTGTCTAACTTTGTGTGGGAAATTACCCCTTAGGATTTGGGTTAATTGTGCTATTTGTGTTATGTGAAAGTCGTGTACGCAAGGTGACGGGTGGGTACACAGGCTATATTTTGTATTTGACCGGTTTATGCCATTTAGATTATTTCCATGCCTTTAGTTGAGTTGTTATAACATGTCACCTCTTTCATTGCTAATTCACTCATACATTTGTTTATCTACTCTCACATACTTATTTGATGGTGTAGCACTTGTTCTACCTCTTACTTGTTATTTTGCTCTTATATGTTTTGGTTGAAGTTATTGCTTTTCTTATTGCCTTGTTACTTCTTTGATTGTTGAACTACCTTACTTGGAGTTTTTATTTCATTGACTATATCCTTGTTTAGTTATTGGTGTTGAAGTTGTAAAAGTTGTTATCACATTGAGGCAAAGTTGTTAATTGTTGAGGCATCTCTCTTGTTGAGCTATTCACTTTTATTTTGTTGTTGTTGAGATTATTGTGCACATTGTGGTGGATCCATGGCCTACTTATTGTGTAAATATCGATATTGTTGACATTGTTGCAAGTTGTGGCATACAGGCACTTGTGGTGCGAGTTATGATTGTGTTGTGATAATTGATACGCATGCGGTGGTATAAGGCTAGAGGTTGAAACGTAGGGGGTGAGATAAGGTGGGCTTGAAACGTGTGTTGCTAGTAGGAAACTACTTGAAGCCACGCGATGTGATAAGGTGGGCTAAAACATGGCTAGCTATTTCGGAAAAATTTATTTTCAAAACTAAATGCAAGGCTCCCGCTGTAATATAAGGAAAGATTGTGATTGAAATTGAGAAACATGAATACAAGGCGGTACCTCGGTTGTGATTCTTATTGTGCATATCATATTGAATAGAGTTATTGTTTGAACATTTCATGATCCTTTTATTCTTCCTTGTCTTACCATCTTTGTCCGTATTTGCTTACTTGTGGTTTCCCTTAATTGCTTCCTTCTTATTTGCTTTATGCTTACAAATCATGTCATTCGATTTCATTGCTAAGATGCTTGTTATAATTAACTTTCTCCGCTTCCCGTTACTTCTATTTATTATATTTTGTTCCGTTTATCTTGTCCTAGTAGTTGTCTTGACCTGGCCTCGTCACTACTCTATCGAGATTAGGCTTGATACTTACTGGGTGCCGTTGTGGTGTACTCATATTACTCTTCTTCACAGAGGTACCTCGACCCATACTAAGCACCAGTGAGTAGAGTATTCAGTTCGTAGACTTCAAGGTATACCTGCCTGGCGTTGGCAGGCCTCAGAGTGTCCCTCTATCTTTATTTTTTCTACTACTTACTCATTATCTAGATAGTGTTGTACTAGGGATTTTACAGTATATTCGTGTAGAGCTTATGACTTAGTCTCACCAGATTTTGGGTGTTATTATCATTAGTATTGTTGAGTTCTATTACGATAGCTAGATGGTTTAAATTTGAAGTTTTATTATTATTTTCGTTATTTCTCCATGCATGTTAGGCTGACCTAGTCTCAGAGACTATGCTCTATCACGACATCCTCTGGTAGGAATTAGGGTCATGACAAGTTGATATCAGAGCTCTAGGTTCATAGGTGTTATGAGTCATAAGCAGGTTTAGTAGAGTCTTGCAGATCGGTATGGAGACGTATGTACTTATCTTTGAGAGGCTAAAAAACTGTTAGGAAACTTCACTTCTTTGATTCCTTATCGTGCGAATCTGTTGACTTTGAAATTATGAATCTTTGTCTTTCTATTCTCTCACAGATGGTGAGGACACTAATCGCTGGATTCGACAATCAGACACCCGCACCCCCTGCTAGAGCCGTGGTACATGGTGCAGCTAGAGCACCTGCCCGAGCAATGACTGAGGAGCCAACAGTAGCTCAATTTGGGGTAGAGGCTCCCAAGGCGCCTGTTGTCACCCCTGCACTTCAGGAGACCCTAGCATATTTCTTGAGCATGTTCGGTACTCTAGTTCAGGTAGGGTTGATCCCACTTGCTCCAGCTACATCTCAGGCTGGGGTAGTAGTTCAGACTCCCGCGGTCCGTACTTAAGAGCAGCGGGTCCATGTTGATCATGTCCTAGAGGTTATACTAGGGCAGCCTGTTGTTCTAATATAGCCCGAGGTTAGGGCAGTGGCATGTTACACCCTGTAAGTTTAAAAACCTTGATACCGATATATATATATATATATATATATATATATATATATATATATATATATATATATATATATATATATATATATAAATATATATATATATATATATATATATGAGTAGAATATTTTTGTAAAAAAAAAATGGTTTGAAAAATATAATTTTATATAATTATTAATATTACTACTTTCGAATATGTTTTAAATTATACACATAATATGAGAAAGGTTTATGATATTTTATTTATTGCAAAGATATGAATTATTTTTTTTTCACAAGAAAAGAAGGTTATCTTTTTTACCATTTTAAGAATTAAGCATACGAAAATTTATACTCTTTATATGAGATTAGGAAAATTAGAAGTTGAGAAAATATATGTATTTTTATATGGATGTTTTAATGAAATAATAGTGTGTGAATTTATTTTACATGGTACCACATGACCGTAATAGTACGGTGTATAAAGTGTATTAAACAATAAGTAAAATTTTAAGTAATTTGAGATAATTCTTAATTATGCGGGTAATTGGTTAATTACCGAATAACGGGACATTACCTAGTTAACTAATAAGTTGGATAAATATTAAATCCCCCCCCCCCCACGTGGCAGCACCCCTCTAATCTTTTGAATGACTCTTAAGTCATTAGTCTAGGTGGCAAGACTAGGACAAGTCTTATAACCTAAGTAATTACATAACACTTCATTTTGATATCTTGAATACAAGACACTACAATCAAATTCCACGGCACGATGCAGGACATGTCAGGACATGGTAGGGCATGGCCATGGTACGGTGTCGGACGTGGCAGGGCATGGTCATGGCACGACGCAGGACATGGTAGGGCGTGGCCATGGCCCGACATCAGACGTGGCAGGACACGGTCATGGCACGACGCAGGACATGGAAGGACATGGCCATGGCCCGACGTCGGACGTGGCAAGACATGGCCATGGCACAATGCATGACATGGCAGAGCATGGCCATGGCCCGACGTCGGACGTGGCAGGACATGGCCCTGGCACAATGTAAGACCTGGCAGGGCGTGGCCATGTCACGACGTCGGACGTGGTAGGAAATGGCCATAGCATGATGCAGGACATGGTAGTACATGGCAGGGCATCGTACGTGGCAGGACATGGCCATGGCATGATGCAGGACATGGCCATGGCCCGACGTCAGACGTGGCAGGACATGGCCATTGCACGATACAGGACATGGCAGAACATGGTAGGGCACGGCCATGGCACGACGTCGAACATGGCAAGGCGTGGCCATGGCACAACGTCGGATGTGGTAGGGCGTGGCCATGGCACTTCATCAGACATGGTAGGACATGGCCATGTCATGACGTCGAACGTGGCTGGACATGGCCATGGAATGACGCAGGACATGACGCAGGACATGGTTGTGCATGGCCATGGCACGACGCAGGGTGTGGCCATGGTACGACGTCGAGCATGGCATGGCGTGACTGTGGCATGATGCAGTGCGTAGATGTGGCACGGTGCAGTGCAAGGCCATGGCACGACACATGACATGGCCATGGAACGACGCAGGACATGGCAGGGCGTGGCCATGGCACGACGTCTCACCACGTCGCACGTGGCAGGACATGGAACGACATGGCAGGGCATCCTGAGATGCGATCAGATTCAGTGAGGTTTCTAGACATGCACCTGCCTTGGTTTCTACAATCAGAGAGCAAGTCCGCCGATTCATCGAGGGGCTTAACTATGGTATTAGATTCAACATGGTTCGAGAGTTGGATATAGATACTCCGTACCAGCAGGTGGTAGAGATTGCGCAGAGGGTGAAGGTTATGCAGGGCCATGAGAGGGAGGACAGGGAGGCTAAGAGGCCTCGAGATTCATGAAGATATAGTGGTGCCCGCGCTCCAGCTGCAGCCCGTCATGATAGAGGTTATGTAAGCCGTCCAGTTCCTTCAGCACTTCCCGCTTCTAGTGGTGCTCCGACTACTCCGAGGTCTCAGGTTGCCCATTTGCTCAGCCACTATCTAGTGCACTCCCATGCACGGGGTGCCTTCAGCGGCCAGTGTAGCTGACCAGGCCAGGGCCAATTTCAGCAGCCACGCCCATCGAGAGCTTTCTTTGAATATGGTGATACAAAACATATGGTGAGGGACTGCCCCAAACTCAGGATGGGTGCACCTCCTCACACTACACATGCTACACGTATTCCATAGGGTCCATAGACTTTTCAGGCCGTGGTTACTGCTCTAGTTGCTGCTCCACCTGCACATCCAGCTAGGGGTGAAGATCATGCGTGTAGGGGTCGCCCAAAAGGGGGAGGCCAGGATAGATTCCATGCTTTTTCAGGTAGGACAGAGGTGGTCGCATCAGACGCAGTCATCGCAAGTATTGTTCCGGGTTGTCATAGAGATGCATCGGTTTTATTTGACCCAGGCTCCACTTACTCATATGTATCATCATACTTTACCCTGTATTTGGATATATATATCGTGATTCTTTAAGTTCTCCTATATATGTGTCCACGCCTGTGGTAGATTCTATTATTGTGGACTGTGTGTATCGATCATGTCTAGTTGTTATTGGTGGTTTTGAGACTAGAGTTGATCTATTGTTACTCAGTATGGTAGATTTTGATGTTATCTTAGGAATGTACTGGTTGTCGCCCTATCATTCCATTATAGATTGTTGCGCCAAGACTGTGACACTAGATATGCCAGGTTTGTCATGGTTAGAGTGGAGGGGTACATTGGATTATGTTCCTAGTAGGGTTGTGTCCTTCCTTAAGGCCCAATAGATGGTTGAGAAGGGATGTGATGCACATCTAGCTTTTGTGAGAGATGCTAGTGCTAATACTCCTACCGTCGAGCGAGTTGCGATAGTTAGAGACTTCCAGATGTATTTCCAACAGATCTTTCGGGCATGCCACCCAATAGAGATATCGATTTTGGTATTGACTTGTTGCCGGACACTCAGCCAATTTCTATTCCACCACATCCTATGGCACTAGCGGAGTTGAAGGAGTTAAAGGAGTATCTATAAGAGTTGTATAATAAGGGTCTCATCCGGCGCAGTGTGTCACCTTAGGGTGTTCCGGTTATGTTTGTGAAGAAGAAAGATGGTTCTATGCGAATGTGTATTGACTATAGACAGCTGAATAAGGTTACAGTGAAGAACAAGTACCTATTGCCGCACATTGATGACTTATTAACCAGCTACAGGGTGCTAAGGTGTTCTAAAAAATTTATTTGAGGTCAGGGTATCATCAACCAAAGATTCGGGATCCGGATATTCCGAAGATTACCCCAGGACTCGGTATGGTCACTACGAGTTCCTTGTGATGTCATATCGACTGACCAACACCCCGATAACATTTATTCACCCAATGAATAGTGTATTCCATCCATATCTTGATTCATTCGTCATTATGTTTATTGACGACATCTTGGTGTACTCCCGCAGCTGGGAGGATCGTGAGCAACATTTGAGGATTATACTCCAAACATTGATAGAAAAGAAGTTATATGCAAAATTGTCAAAGTGTAAATTTTGTTTTGATTCGGTGGCATGTTTGGGTCATGTGGTGTTGAGTGAGGGGATCAAGGTAGATCCGAAGAAGATTGAGGCCGCTTAGAGTTGGCCCAAACCGTCTTCAGGTACTGAGATTTAGAGTTTCCTCTGTTTGGCCGGTATTATTGTCGTTTCATAAAGGGTTTCTCATCCATTACTGTACCTATAATTAGATTGACCCAGAAGGGTGCTCCTTTAAGATGGTTCGAGGAATGTGAGGTGAGATTTAAAAAGCTCAAGACTGCTTTGACTACAGCCCCAGTGTTGGTGTTGCCTACATGTTCAGGGTCTTACATTGTATATTGTGATACATCACGTATTAGCCTTGGCGTGGTGTTGATGCAAGACGGTAGGGTGATTGCCTACACGTCTCGACAACTGAAGGTTCATGAGAAGAACTATTATGTCCACGACTTGGAATTAGCAGCAATTGTTCATTCCTTGAAAATTTAGCGGCACTACTTGTACGATGTTCCATGTGAGGTCTATACCGACCACCAGAATCTCCATCATCTATTTAAGAAGAAATATCTTAATTTGAGGCAGCGCAGATGGTTAGAGTTGTTAAAAGACTATGCTATCACTATTCTGTATCATCACGGGAAGCCTAATATGGTAGTCGATGCCTTGAGTCGAAAGGCGGAGAGTATGGGTAGTTTGGCATATCTACCAGTAGCTGAGAGGCCACTAGCCATTGATGTTCAGGACTTGGCCAATCTGTTTCTTATACTGGATGTTTCGCAGCCCAATCGAGTTCTTGCTTGCGTGGTTTCTCAGTTTTCTTTATATGAGCGCATCGGAGGGAGTCACTATGACGACTCCCATTTACTTGTCCTTAAGGACAGTGCACAACATGTTTGTAATGACTCGATCTATCATTTTGTGTAATTACGTCCTGTTACCCCTTTTTCTCAGTTCACACTTATGTGTTTATGTCTTTATGACTTACGTGGTTGATTAGTTTTGTTCCGAGAATCTTTCGGGGTGATTGGACCCTTAATTCTAGACTTAGAAGCTTGAATTTGAAAATGTTGACCAAACTTTGACTTTGTTGACCCGGAACTGTGTTTTTATGACGCTGATAGCTTCGTATCGTGATTTCGGACTTGGTCATATGCCCATATTTGATTTTGGAAATCCGTAGATTGATTTGTGTTGATTTGCCAAAATTTGGAAATTTTAAATTGAAACGTTTGACCGTAAGTTGACTTTTAGCTATCAATCTCAGAATTTGATTTTGAAACTTGGAATAGGTCTGTTATGGCATTTAGAACTTGTTTGCAAAATTTGGCATCTCTCGTAGTTGATTTTATAGGGTTCAGACGCTTAGTTGAAATTTTAGAATTTCTTGAAAATCTCTTTAAAAATCTTGCATTTTTTGAGTTCAATTCGTAGTATTAGATGTTATTTTTGTGTTTTGATTACGCGAGCGAGTTTGTATTATATTTTTAGACTTGTGTGGATATTTGGTTTGGAGCCCCAAGGTCTCGGGTAAGTTTCGGACGCTTAGCGGAGTGTTGTTAGAATTGAAAGTTACTGGTTTTGACCAGGCGAGCTCGGGTTGACTTTTTGGGAGAAGTGTAAAAATCTTAACTTTATCTATTTCAATTGAATTCCCTAGCATTATTTGATGAGATTGAGTCGATTTTGGTTAGATTTGAGCCGTGTGGAGGATGCTTTTAAGGGAAAAGCTATTTCCGAGTGTTGAATTGGCCTAGTCGAGGTAAGTATGTTGCCTAATTTCATGTGGGGGAGCTACCCCTTTGGATTGGTATTGTTTGATTCAATTGTGCTAAGTGAAATACGTGTACGTAAGGTGACAAGTGGGTACACGGGTTGTACGTAGTATTTGACCGGTTTAGGCTACATAGATTATTTCCATGCTTTAATTGAAATGCCATATTATGTTCTAAGTTCTCATAGTCGAATCATCCTTAATTGTGTTAGATTCTACTTAAATGCCTTAGTTGACTTGTTTAGTATTTTTTCTATATCCTATGCTATTAGTTGAAGTTATTGCCCCTTTATTGTTACATGTTATCTCTTACTATATCCGTTCCAGTTTATGTGAACCTATTTCCTTTTTGGTCCGTTCCAAAAAAATGATCCCTTTCTAAATTTGGAAACATTTTTGCTTAAATTTACAATTCTACCCTTAATGAGAAGCTTTTATAACCACACAAATACTCTGGGCCCCTTTTTGAATTGTTTAGGACCACAAATTCTAAAAGTCTTTATTTTTTCTTAAACTCCGTGCCCAGTCAAACAGGTTCACATAAATTAGAATGGAGGGAGTAATTTTTAATTATCATTGTTTGAATTAATTTTACATGTTGCCCCTTTTACTTGTCGACTCCCTTTATTTGAGATTCAATGTTGAAGGTTATTTCCTCTATTGTGAGCTAGTCTTACCTAATATCGTGGTTATACATTATTTTGTCATTGTTGAGTTATTTGGTGTTGAATTTGTGAATGTCATTAATACATTGAGGCGATGTTGGTTATTGTTGAAACATCTATTTTATTGAGAATTTTCCATCCATTATTGTTGTTGGTATTCTTGTATACGTTGTGGTGGAACCATGGCTATTTTTGTGGAAACATTAATATTGTTGTTATTGGCAAGTTGTGATATGTGGGAACTTGTGGTGCCAGTTGTTATTGTGATTTGATATTGATGCGCATGCAGCGGTATAAGGCTTGAGTTGATGTGCATGCAGCGGTATAAGGTGGGACTTATGTGCGTATTGCTTGTAGGGAAACTACGTGAAGCCACACGGCGTCATAAGGTGGCTAAAGTGCGTGTAGCTATTTTAGGAAAACTGTTTTCAAAACCTATTCCAAATGTAAGGCACACATGGCGGTATGAGGAAAGATTGTGATTGAAATCGAGAAATGTGAATACGAGGCGGTACCTCGGTTGGGATTATTGATTATATGAGGCGGTACCTCAGTTTTGATTTCATTATAAGCGAGGTGATACCTCGATGCGATTTTTGCTGTTATTTCACGGTTTAAAGTGTTTTGGTGGAAAATATATCTGTTGTTTCATTATTTGGTGTTCTATCAATTGTTGTCTGTACATGATCATTGTAGTCCTTTAGTTGCTTATTTTACACTATTCCTACTGTTGATTTTCCGGTATTAGATCATGCTATCATCTTGATCCATATTGGTAGTTTTCTTACTTTTTATTTTATATCCATATTTCATTTTATACTGTCTATTTCATATCCTAGTAGGTGTATTGACCTTGCCTCATCACTACTCTACTCAGGTTAGGCTTGATACTTGCTGGGTACCATTGTGGTGTACTCATACTATTCTTTAGCACATCTTTTTGTGTGGATCCAGGTACGTCTGCTCGTGTCGGTAGATAAAGATTCCTGCTAGCTATTTTATCGGAGACTTCAATGTATGTTTGCTTGGCCTTCGCAAGCCTCGGAGTACATTCCTTTATCCTCATTTACTGTTGTATTTACTTCCAGACAGTGAGTTAGTAGTTACTCTTGTTAAACTCTCTAGAGCTTATGAATCGGTTTCATCGGTTTTGGGGTGTGTAGTGTTAGATTCGGTTTTCGAAAGATTTTCATCTATTGGTCAATTATTTTTCGCAATTTGTTAATGCATATCTGTTCAGTTTTCATCATTGTTAGGCTTACCTAGTCGTATAGACTAGATGACATCACGACATCCTACGGAGGAAAATTGGGGTCGTGACAAGTTGGTACCAACGCTCTAGGTTCATAGGTGTTATGAGTCATAAGCAGGGTTAGTAGAGTCTGGAGGATCGTACGGAGACGTCTGTACTTATCTTCGAGAGGCTATGGATCTGTTAGGAAAACGTCACTTCCTTGATTCCTTATCGTGCGAATTGGTTGATTTCGAAAACTAAATCTTTAACTTTGTATTCTCTCACAGATGGTGAGGACACGCACCGTAGGATCTGACGATCAAATACTCATGCCCCCTGGTAGAGCCGCGAGAGGCCGGGGCCAGGGCAGAGGCCGAGGACGGGCACGAGGTGCATGCAGAGCACCTGCCCGAGTTGCGACAGATGAGCCACCAGTAGCTGCAGTCGTTGGTCAGACACCCGAGGTGCCTATTGCCAACCCAGCATTTCATGAGACCCTCGCACAGTTCATGAGCATGTTCAGCACCTTAGCTCAGGCGGGGTTGATCCCACTTAAACCAGCCACATCTCAGACTGGGGGAGGATTACAGACTCCTGCGGCCCATACCCTAGACCAGCGGGTTCAGGTTGATCAGGTCCTAGAGGTTATACCAGTACAGCCTGTTGCTCCAGTTCATCCCGTGGTTAGGGCAACAGCATTTGAGAAGGAGGAGCTCAGTCTCGAGAGGTTCAAGAAGAACTACCTTCTTACTTTTAGTGGTTTGGCTTCGAAGGATGAACACGACTTTCTTGAGGAGTGTCACCATATTCTCTGTACTATGGGAATTGTAGAGATGAGTGGGTTGCTTTTATTACATTCCTGCTGAAGGGAGCGGCATATCAATGGTGGCGGGCGTACGAGATGGGTAGCCCAGTCGAGGAGGCTTCACTTACGTGGGATCTGTTTTCAAAGTTTTTCTTGAGAGATTTTCTTCCTCCGACCCTTCAGGATGCTTGGCGTGTGGAGTTTGAGCGATTGCGTCAAGGTACTATGTTAGTGTCGGAGTATGCTGTCCGATTTAGTGATTTATCTAGGCATGCACTAGCCTTGGTCGCTACGATTAGAGAGTGAGTTTGTCGATTCATCGAGGGGCTCAATCAGAGTAGTAGGTTCAGCATGGCTAGGGAGATAGAGTCAGACACTCCGTATCAGCAGGTGGTTGAGAGTGCACGGAGGTTGGAGGGTATGCAAGACTGTGATAGAGAAGATATGGAGGCCAAGAGGCATCTTGGCATAGGGGGATCTAGTGGTTGTCACATTTCAGCTTCAGCCCGTTCAGTTCATTGAGCATTTCCAGCTTCTAGCGGTGCTCTGGTTGTATCGAGGTCCCAGGTTGCACGCTTTGCTCTGCCACTTTCTAGTGCACCTCCTGCATGGGGTGCCTTCAGTGGTCAGTCCAGCCGACTAAGTCTTAACCAGTACCAGCCACCACGCCCACTGAGAGCTTGTTTTGAGTGTGGAGATACCCGCTACATGTTTAGAGACTGCCCCATACTCAGTAGGGGTGCCCCTTCCCAGACTACTCAGGCTCCACGAATTCAGTCAAGTCTGCAAACTTCTGAAGCCATGATTGCTGCCCCAATTTCCACACCACCTGCTCAGCCAGCTAAAGGTGGAAGTCGGTCAGGTAGAGGTCACCTTAGAGGGGGAGGTCAGGCCAGATATTATGCTCTTCCTGCTAGGACATAGGCAGTTGCATCCGACTCAGTTATCCCAAGTATTGTCTTAGTTTGTCATAGAGATGCAGCAGTGTTATTTGATCCAGGCTCAACTTATTCCTCTGTATCATCTTACTTTTCCCCATATTTGGGTATATCCCGTGATTCTTTGAGTTCTCTTGTCTATATGTGCACGCCTGTGGGAGATTCTACTGTTATGGACCATGTGTATCGGTCGTGTCTAGTTGTTATTGGTCATTTTGTGACCAGAGTTGATATGTTATTACTCAGTATGGTAGACTTTGATGTTTTCTTGGGCATGGACTGGTTGTCGCCCTATCATGCTATTCTTGATTGTCATACCAAGAGTGTGATGCTGGCTATGCCAGGTTTACCACGGTTAGAGTGGAGGGGTGCAATTGATTATGTTCCTAGCCGAGTTATATCATTTCTAAAGGCTCAATGTATGGTTGAGAAGGGGTGTAATGCTTATCTAGACTTTGTGCGAGATGCCACCGTGGGTTGCTCCGGTCTTGTTTGTGAAGAAGAAGGGATGGATCTATGCGCATGTGTATTGATTATCATCAATCAAACAAGGTCACGGTGAAGAACAGGTATCCATTGCCACGCATTGATGACCTATTTGATCAATTATAGGGTGCCAGAGTATT
Source organism: Nicotiana tomentosiformis (assembly GCF_000390325.3). Lineage (NCBI taxonomy): Eukaryota > Viridiplantae > Streptophyta > Magnoliopsida > Solanales > Solanaceae > Nicotiana > Nicotiana tomentosiformis. The sequence goes on from NC_090822.1 coordinate 38,991,208, forward strand.
CTCCAAGATTGATTTGCGGTCAGGTTATCATCAGCCGAAGATTATGGATCTAGATATTCCGAAGAATGCCTTTAGGACTCGGTATGGTCACTACGAGTTCCTTGTGATGTAATTTTGGCTTACCAACGCCCAAAAAACATTTATGCGACTAATGAACAGTGTATTTCAGCCTTATCTTGATTCATTCGTCATTGTGTTTGTTGACGATATCTTGGTGTACTCCCGCAGTTGTGAAGATCATGAGCAACACTTTAGGATTGTGCTCCAGACCTTGAGAGAGAAGAAGTTATATGCAAAGTTCTAAAAGTATGAATTCTGGCTTGATTCAGTGGCGTTTTTGGTGTCGAGTGAGGGGATCAAGGTAGATCCGAAGAAGATTGAGGCAGTGCATATTTGGCCTAGACCGTACTCAGCTACTGAGATCCAGAGTTTCCTTGGTTTGGCAGGGTATTATCGTCATTTCGTGGAGGGCTTCTCGTCATTTGCTGCACCTATGACTAGATTGACCCAGAAGGTTGCTCATTTCAGATGGACCGAGGAGAGTGAGGTGAGATTTCAAAAGCTCAAGACTGTTTTGACCACAACTCTAGTGTTAGTGTTACCTACGGCTCAGGGTCTTATACTGTGTATTATGATGTGTCACATGTTGGCCTTGGCGCAGTGTTGATGCAATACGGTAGGGTGATTGTCTGCGTATCTCGACAATTGAAGATTCATGAGAAGAATTATCCAGTCCACGATTTGGAGTTGGCAACCATTGTTCATGCATTGAAGATCTGGCGGCATTATTTGTATGGTGTTCCTTATGAGGACTTTATCGACCACCGGAGTCTACCACATCTGTTCAAAAAGAAGGACTATGATATCACCATTCTATATCATCCCGAGAAGCCATTAGCATTGGAGGTTCAAGCCTTAGCCAACCAGTTTGTTAGATTGGATATTTCAGAGCTGAGTCGACTTTTGGCTTGTGTGGTTTCTCAGTCTTCTCTATATGACCATATCAGAGAGCGTCAGTATGATGACCCCTATTTTTTTGTCCTTGAGGGCACGTTTCAATATGTAAATGCCAAGGAGGTCACTATCGGGGATGGCGGTGTGTTACAGATGCAGGGAAGGCTATGTAGGCCCAATGTAGATGGGTTGCGTGAGTTGATTCTTCATGAGGCTGACAGTTCGTGGTACTCCATTCATTTGGGTACCGCTAAGATATATCAGGACTTGAGGCAGCACTATTGGTAGAGGAGGATGAAGAAAGACATAGTTGAGTATATAGCTCGGTGCCTAAATTATCAGCAGGTGAAGTATGAGCATCAACGACCAGGTCGATTGCTTTAGAGGGTAGAGATTCCAGAGTGGAAATGAGAGCGGGTTAATATAGATTTTGTTATTGGGCTCCCGCAGACTCAGAGGAAGTTCGATGCAGTATGTGTGATTGTGCATAGGTTGATCATGTAGGCTTATTTCATTCCAGTGGTGACTACTTATTCTTCAAAGAAGCTAGCTCAACTATATATTCGCGAGATAGTGAGACTTCATGGTGTGCCGGTATCCATTATCTCAGACTTTGTGGTTCTGGAATGTTGTACATCGTGAGCTAGGCACACAGGTGGAGTTGAGTACAACATTTCACCCTCAAACGGACGGATAATCGGAGCGCACTATTCAGATATTAGAGGATATAATCTGTGCTTGTGTGATGGAGTTTGGGGGTTCTTAGGATCAGTTTTTGTCGCTTGCGGAATTTGCCTACAATAACATCTACCAGTCGAGCATCCAGATGGTTCCATATGAGGCCTTGTATAGGAGGAGGTGTCAGTCTCCGTTGGGTTGATTTGAGCCGAGCGAGGCTAGGCTATTGGGTACAGACTTGGTTCAGGATGCTTTGGAAAAGGTTAAATTGATTCAAGATCAGCTTCGCACAGCCCTATCTAGAAAGAAGAGTTATGCGGATTGGAGGGTTCGTGACGTTGCATTCATGGTTGTGGGAGCGGGTCTTGCTACAGGTTTTTTACATGAAGAGTGTTATGAGGTTTGGGAAGAAGGGAAAGTTGAGCCCTAGGTACATCAGACCTTTTGAGATTCTTGAAAGGATTGGAGAGGTGGCCTACAAGCTGGCACTTCCACCTAGTCTAGCTGCAATTCATCTAGTATTCCATGTTTCTATGCTTTGGAAGTATCATGGTGACCCGTCTCATGTGTTTGATTTCAGCTCAGTCCAGTTGGACAAGGATTTGTCTTATGTTGAGGATCAGGTGGCAGTCTTGGACCACCAGGTCCAGAAGTTGAGGTCAAAGGATATTGCTTCAATGAAGGATTAATGAAGGGGTCATCCGGTTGAGGAGGCGACCTGGGAGACCGAGCACGACATGTGGAGTTGTTATCCTCATCGATTCACCATTTTAGGTATGTCCTTATGGACGTTCGAGGACGAATGTTTGTTTTAAAAAAGGGAGAATATAACGACTGATCTGTCATCTTGTGTAATTGCGCCCCGTTACCCTTTTTATTAGTTCACACTTGTGTGTTTGTGTCTTTATGACTTGCGGGGTTGATTAGTTTCATTCCGGAAAGCTTTCAGGTTGATTTGGACCTTTGATTCTAGACTTAGAAGCTTTAATTTGAAAATATTAACCAAACTTTGACTTTTGTGAAAACGACCCCAAAACTGTAGTTTTACGACCCCGATAGTTTCGTATCGTTATTTAGGACTTGGGCGTATGCCCAGAATTGATTTTGGAAATACGTAGGTTGATTTGCTAAAATTTGGCAATTTTAAGTTAAAACGTTTGACCGTAGGTTGACTTTTAGCTATCGAGCTCGGAATTTGATTTTTGGACTTGGAATTGGTAGTTATGTCATTTTGAATTGGTCTGCAAAATTTAATGTCGTTCGGACTTTATTTGATAGGATTCAGATGTTTAGTTGAAATTTTAGAAGTTCTTGAAAACCTCTTTGAAAATCATGCGTTTTTGAGTTTAATTCGTAGTTTTAGATGTTATTTTTGTGTTTGGATCGCGCGAGCGAGTTTGTATGATGTTCATACATTGTGTGGATGTTTGGTTTGGAGTCCTGAGGGGTCGGGTGAGTTTCGGACACTTAGTGAAGTGTTGTTATTATTGAAAGTTGTTGGTTTTCTGCATAGGCCTCAGATCTCGCAATTGCGAAGGTTGGCCAAGTTTGCTGGGTTCGCATTTGCGAACCCACTATTTGAATTTGCGAAGTGCACCTAGGGAGAGCTTCTTCGCATTTACGATCATCATGGTCGCATTTGCGGAGTATCCGTTGTTCACAATTGCGAACTATGCATCGCAATTGCGATGACAACAGAGATGGAAGGGAATTTTGAGTTAATTCTCTTTTTTTTAACCCTAGACTCCGTAGGAGGCGACTTGGAGAGGGGATTTTCATCGAAAAATCTTGGGTAAGTGATTCTAATCTATTTCTAATCATATTTCATCAACATATCTTAGATTTTAACATCAAAATCATGTGAATCATAGTAGAAATTTATGAAATTTTGTCAAGTTTTTGAAATATAAGAAATTGAGTTTTGAGAGTCGATTTTGACTCGGATATTTTAGGCTAATCACATATAAGAATACGCGGGGTCATGGGTAGCCGGAATCTACCATTAGATCCGGGTTTGTTGAATTTTTGGAAAAAGTGTAAAAATTTTAACTTTATCTATTGCAATTTAATCCCTAAGCATTGTTTGATGATATTGAGTCTATTTTGGTTAGATTTGTGCTATGTGGAGGCGGATTGTAAGGGAAAAGCTATTTTCGAGTGTTGAATTGGCCTAGTGTAGGTAAGTGTCTTGCCTAATTTCGAGTAGGGGAACCACCCCTTAGGATTGGTATTGTTTCATTCAATTATGCTAAGTGAAATCCATGTACGCAGGGTGACGAGTGGGTACACGGGTTGTACGTAGTATTTGACCGGTTTAGGCTACTTAGATTATTTCTAAATTCTCACAATTGAATCATCCTTAATTGTTTTAGATTATCCTTAAACGCCTTAGTTGACTTGTTTAGTATTTGTTCTACATCCTACTTGCTAAATTGCTCCCATGCTATTAGTTGAACTTGTTGCCCCTTTATTGTTATATGTTATCTCTTCATTTTTAGATATCATTGTTTGAGTTAATTTTACATGTTGCCCCTTTTACTTGTCGGCTCCCATTATTTGAGATTCAGTGTTGAAGGTTATTTCCTCTATTATGAGCTAGTCTTACCAAAAATCGTGGTTATACATTATTTTCTCATTGTTGAGTTATTTGGTGTTGAATTTGTGAAATTCGTTAATACGTTGAGGTGATGTTGGTTATTGTTGAAACATCTATCTTATTGAGCATTTTCTATCCATTATTGTTGTTGGTATTGATTATACGGGGAAGTACCTCGGTTTTGATTTCATTATACAGGACGCGGTACCTCGATGTGATTCTTGCTGTTATTTCACGTTGCAAAGTGTTTTGGTGGGAAATATATCTATTGTTTCATTCCTTAGTCTTCCATCAATTGTTGTCCGTACATGATCATTGTAGTCTTTTAGTTTCTTCTTTTATACTATTGATACTGTTGATTTTCCGGTATTAGATCATGTTATCATCTTGATCCATAATAGTTGTTTTCTTACTTTCCACTTTATATCCGTATTTCATTTTATAATTTCTATTTCATATCCTAGTAGGTGTCTTGACCTGGCCTCATCACTACTCTACTGAGGTTAGGCTTGATACTTGTTGGGTACCGTTATTGTGTACTCATACTATGCTTTTGCACATCTTCCTGTGCATATCCAGGTGCGTCTGCTCGTGCCGGTAGATAGAGATTCCTGCTAGCTGTTTTATCAAAGAATTCAAGGTATGCCTGCTCAGCGTCCGCAGGCTTCAGAGTCACCTTCCTTTATTCTCATTTACTGTTGTATTTACTTTCTAATAGTCAGGTAGTAGTTACTCTTGTTATACTAGAGCTTATGACTCGGTTCCACCGGTTTTGGGGTATGTAGTGTGAGACTCAGTATTCGGAAGGTTTTTATCTATTGTTCAGTTATTTTCCATAATTTGTTAATGCATAACTGTTCAATTTTAATTATTATTAGGCTTACCTAGTCGTAGAGACTAGGTGCCATCATGACATCGTGCCGAGGAAAATTGGGGTCATGACAACGTTAATGCTAAGGAGGTTTCTATTGGAGACGACAGAGTGTTGCGGATGTAGGGCAGGTTATATGTGCCCAATATAGATGGATTGCGTGAGTTGATCCTTCAAAAGGCCCACATTTTGCGATACTCCATTCATCCGGGTGCCGCTTAGATGTATTAGGATCTGAGTTAGCACTATTGGTGGAGGAGAGTGAAGAAATATATTGTGGAGTATGTGGCTCGATGCCTAAATTGTCAGCAAGTGAAGTATAAGCATCAAAGGCCGAGCGGTTTCCTTCAGAGACTTGAGATTCCCGAGTGGAAGTGGGAGCATGTTATCATGGACTTCGTTGTTGTACTCCCATTGACTTTGAGGAAATTTGACGTTGTATGGGTGACTGTGGATAAGTTGACCAAGTTGGCTTATTTCATTCCGGTGGTGACCAACTATTCCTCAGATCACTTGACTCAGATTTATATCCGAGAGATAGTCCGATTTAATGGCATGCCGGTATCCATTATCTCTCACCGGGACACGCAGTTTACATCGAACTTTTGAAGGGTCGTACAACGTGAGTTAGGCACACAGATTGAGTTGAGTACAACATTTCAACCCTAGAAAAATGGAGAGTCCGAGAGCACCATTCAGATATTAGAGAATATACTTCGTGCATGTGTTATGGATTTCGGGGGTTCTTGGGATCAATTCTTGCCACTTGCAGAGTTCGGCTACAACAACAGCAACTACCAAATGAGTATTCAGATGGCTCCTTATGAGGCACTATATGGGAGGCATGTTTTTCTCCCGTTGGTTGGTTTGAGTGGGGTGAGGCTAGGTTGTTGGGCACAAATTTGGTTTGAGATGCCTTGGAGAAAGTCAAGTTGGTCCTCGATCGGCTTCGTACAACACAGTCTAGGAAGAAGAGTTATGCCAATTGGAGAGCTTGTGATGTAGCATTTATGGTTGGAGAGAGGGTTTTGCTCTAGGTTCCACCCTTGAAGGGTGTGATGAGGTTCGGGAAGAAGGGCAAGTTGAGCCCTAGGTATATCAGTCCTTTGGAGATCCTTGAGAGAGTGGGAGAGGTGGCCTACAAGATTGCATTACCACCTAGCTTATCCACAGTTCACCCGATGTTCCATGTTTCCAGTATCATGGTGATTTGTCCCATGTTTTAGACTTCAGCTTAGTCCAATTGGTCAAGGATTTGACTTATGTTGGAGAGTTGGTGGTCATCTTGGACAGACAGGTTAGAAAATTGAGATGAAAGAACATTGCTTCAGTGAAGGTTCAACGGAGGGGTCAACAAGTCGAGGAGGCGACTTGGGAGACCGAGCATGATATGTGTAGTTGTTATCCTCATCTTTCCACCACTTCAGGTATGTCCTTATACTCATTTGAGGTTGAATGTTTGTTTTAAGAGGGGGGATATAACGACATGGCCGGTAGTTTTGAGTATTTTAGCACAGTTCCCCTATTTATTGCCTCCTCTATGTTAGATTGTGGTTATGTGACTTTCCGGGGTGGACCGGGAAACTTAGCCCCAAGGTTGGAAGCTTAAGTTGAAAGAGTTGACTGGAGTTTGACATTTGTGTATATGACTCCGGAATGGAGTTTTGATGACCCTAATAGCTCCATATGGTAATTTTTGACTTAGGAGCGTGTTCGAATATTGATCTGGAGATCTGTAAGTCGTTTTCCCTTGAATTGACGAAAGTATGAAAGTTGAATTTTTGGAAGGTTGAGAAGTTTGAGCAAGAGTTGAATTTATTGATATCGGGTCCGGATTTTGACTCCGGTAGTTGGAATAGGTCCGTTGTGTCATTTATGACTTGTGTACAAAATTTGAGTTCAATAGGAGTTGGTTTGATATGAATCGGCGTTAGTTTTGGAAGTTGAATGTTCATGGACTCAATAGGTTTGAATTAGGTTACAATTCCTAGTTTGATGTGATGTTAGGCCTTGAGTAGGTTCGTTATGTGATTTGGGACTTGCCGGTATGTTTGTACGTGGTCCCCGGGTGTGATTCGCATTGAATTCACATTTATTTTGGACTAAGGAGAATTTCCGTCCACATGAGGTTCTGCTGCAATCGCACCTGCACACTTTGGACCGCAGGTACAACATCGCAGAAGCGTCCTCTAAGCCGGAGAAGCGAGATTTGGGGTTGGGCGAGTTGTGCCAGTAGGAGTAGAGATTTCTGCGTAGGTACGCAACCGCAGATGCGTGTTTCCTCCGCAAAAGCAGAGTTTTTGTCTGTTGCCTTTTGGACGGCAGGTGTTGTCATTTTCCGCAGAAGCGGAAATGCAGATGCGCACAACTGTCCGTAGAAGCGATCCTCCTGGGCTTAATGAAAAGCCGCACCTGCGATGGATTTTTCGCAGGTGTGGAATAGCTGGGCAGAAAAAGGACTAGATCGAGGATTAGAGTTATTTTTCATCTTATGAGTTAGAGAGCTCGGTTTTGGGCGATTTTGTAAGGGATTTTCAAGGACTTGATCGGGGTAATTGTTTTTTACTTGGATATGATATTATTCATGAATCCATCATTGTTTTTATCATTTAATTAGTGTTTTGAGTTGGAAAAATTGGGAAATTTTGTGAAATCTTCCTAAACTATAAACTGAGGATTTGGAGGTCGATTTGAGGCCGAAATTGAATAATTTTAGTATGGTTGGACTTGTAGTTGAATGGGTATTCGGGTTTTGTAAGTTTGGTCGGGTTCCAAGGTGCGAGCCTAAGGTTGACATTTTTGGTTGACTTTTTGATTTTCTTTAATGATGAGAACTTTATTATCCGGAATAGTTTCATGTGGTTTGTATGTATGGTATTAAGTTATTTTGGCTCGATTCGAGCTGTCTAGAGTTGGATATTCCCGGAAAAGGCTTATTAGGAGATATATTTTGTTGGTTTGAGGTAAGTATATTTCCTAACTTTGCGTGGGGGAATTACCCCTTAGGATTTGGGTTGATTGTGCTATTTGTGTTATGTGAAAGCCGTGTACGCAAGGTGACGAGTGGGTACACGGGCTATATGTGGTATTTGACCGGTTTAGGTCATTTAGACTATTTTTGTGCCTTTAGTTGAGTTTTTATAACATGTCACCTCTTTCATTGGTAATTCACTCATACATTTTTTATATACTCTCGCATGCTTATTTGACATTGTAGCACTTGTTCAATCTCTTACTTGTTATGTTTCTCTTATGTGTTTTGGTTGAAGTTATTGCTTTTCTTATTGCCTTGTTACTTCTTTGATTGTTGAACTACCTTACTTGGAGTTGTTATTTCATGGAATATATCCTTGTTGAGTTATTGGTGTTGAAGTTGTAAAAGCCGTTATCACATTGAGGAAAAATTGTTAATTGTTGAGGTATCTCTCTTGTTGAGCTATTCACTTTTATTTTGTTATTGTTGAAATTCCTGTGGACATTGTGGTTGAGCCATGGAGTACTTGTTATAGTAATATCGATATTGTTGACTTTGTGGCACATTGTGGCATACGGTTACTTGTGGTGCGAGTTGTGATTATGTTGTGATACTGATACGCATGCGGTGATATAAGGCTAGGGGTTGAAATGCATGGGATGAGATAAGGCGGTCTTGATACGCATGTTTCCAGTAGGGAACTACTTTTAACCATATGGCGTGATAAGGTGTGCTAAAATGCGGGTCACTATTTCGGGTAAAATGATTTTCAAAACTAAATGCAAGGCTCCCGTGGTGATATAAGGAATGCTTATCATTGAAATTGATAAATGTGAATACGACCTGTTATGATAAATGTGAATACGACCCGTGTGAAGCTTATTGGGTACCGTTATGGTGTACTCATACCACTTTTCTATATAATTTTGTGTAGATCCAGGTACCTCGACCCAGGCTAGGTACCAGTGAGTAGAGCATTCAGTTTGGAGACTTCAAGGTATACCTGCCCAGCGTTCGTAGGCCTCAGAGTCACCCTTTGTCCTTGTTTTTTTCTACTGCTTAATTTGTTTCTAGATAGTGTTGTACTAGGGATTATACAGTATATTTGTGTAGAGCTTATGACTTAGTCTCACCAGATTTTTGGGAGTCATTGTCTGCGGTATTATGATAGCTAGATGGTTTAAATTGGATGCTTTATTATTAATTCTGCTATTTCTCCATGCATGTTAGGCTTACCTAGTCTTGGAGACTAGGGATAGCATTTGTGAAGAGGGCAGACTTCGCATTTGCGAGGTCTATGTCGCAATTGGGACATTTTTCCGGGCTTGTCAGGTTCCGCATTTGCGAGCTATTCTTTACATTAATGAGGATTTGCAATTGCGAACCCAGGGTTGCAATTGCAATTTCTGCACCAGAGCATAGGGTTTGGAAAACGGGATTTTGTCTCATTTATTGTATTGTAGAATCCTAGACTCGTGGGAGGCGATTTTGAGGAGGGATTTTCACCTACAACTATTGGGTAAGTGATTTTGATCAATTTTCAATTATATTACATGATTATATATGAGATTTGACATCAAATTGATGAGAATCTAAGAGAAATTTTGGGAAATTTTGTCTATGTTTTCAAAAATAAAAATTTTGGGTTTGAGCATCAAATTGGACTCGGAATTGAAAACAAATCACATATATGGACTCGTGGGGTTATGGGAAGTCAAGATGTTCCCTTGCACCCGGGTTTTGACCGGGCAAGCCTGGGGTTGACTTTTATTGACTTCTGGAAAATCTTATAAAGATCATAGCTTTATTAATCGCAATTGATTTCTCTTGCATTGTTTGATGATATTAAGTCATTTTTGGTAAGATTTGAGCCGTGCAATGGTGAATTTTAAGGGAAAAGATATTTTTGAGTGTTGATTTTGTTTAGTTGAGATAAGTATCTTACCTAACTTTGTGTGGGGGAACTACCCCATAGGATCGGGTTGATTGTACTATTTGAATTAAGTGGAAGATGTGTACATGAGGCGACGACTGTGTACACATGCTTATATGTGAAAATTGATCGGTTTAGACTCTTAGGTTAATCATACACATTTAATTGAAGTTGTTATTATGTGTTCTATCCTTCGTGTCAAGTTTATTCTTACCTGCTTTAATTGAAGATATTATTACATATTCTAGTTTTTATTGTCGAGGTTAATCTTATATGCATTTGTTAGTAGTTATTGTTACATTCTATTCGTTCCATCGTTGAGTTATTCTCATGCATTTAGTCGTAGTTTCTATCTAATGCTATCTCTTTCATTATTTAGCTTATGTTATGCCCTAGAGTTTGAAGTTGTCATTTCATGGAAACACCTTCATTGTTGAGTTATCGAAGTTGTAGTTATTGAGAGCTAATAATATGTTTGTGGTTGAAATTATTTGTTATTGGAATACCTTTCCCTTGTTGAGTGACTTCTCATTCATTTTTGTTGTTATTGAGATTCTTATACACATTGTGGTTGAGCCATGGACTATGTGCTGTGGTGACACTGGTATTACTGATTTTTGAAAATATTGTGGCATATGGGCACGTGTGGTGCGAGTTAAATATTATGTTGTGATGTTGATGCACATGTGGCGGTATAAAGATGGGTATTGATGTGCATGCAGAGAGATAAGGTGGGATTTATACGCGTGTTGCTAGTAATAGAATTACTTGAAGCCACACGGTGAGATAAGGGGGCTAAAGCACATAAAGATATTTCGGAAAAAATACTCATAAAAATATATGCAAGGCTTACATGGTGATATATGGAAGATTGCGATTGTGACTTGTGAAATGTGAGTATGAGGTGTGGTATCTCAGTTGTAATTCTTGTTGTTCATTCTATGTTGAAAAGGCTTGTGGATTTGAACGATTATTGTTTTCCTCAATTTTCGTTGTTAGCCTTACATCATCATTATGTTTGTTGTCTTTTATTTCCTTACTTTCTGCTATTAGAGTATATTAATATTCTATTAAGATTTATAAGTTTAGTAGGTGTCTTGACCTGGCCTCGTCACTACTCAGCCGAATTTAGGCTTGATACTTATTGGGTATCATTGTGGTGTACTCAGGGTACGCTTCTGCATATTTTTGTGCAGATCTAGGATGTTTTGCTCGTGCCGGATGCCAGTGAGTTGACTTATACTTTGCGGAGACTTTGAGGTATACCTGCTTGACGCTTGCAGACCTCTAAGTTACCTTTTCGAGATCTTATGCTACTGTTTATTTTGTTTTCGAACAGTATTGTATTAGAGATTTTTAGTATAGCTTACGACTCAGTTCCACCGGTTTTGGGAATTTTATGACTGTTGTTTAGTTTTGGTTTCATTGTGATATTTTATCAATTTAATGTAATATTTTAGCCGTTATTTCCGTTAGATTCTCAATGTGTGTTAGGATTACCTAGTCTTAGAGACTAAGTGTCATCACAACTACCTAAGGTGGGATTTTGGGGTCGAGACAGTTCACAATTCGCGTGGGATGCTGTGATCGAATCCCATTTGGGGAATTTTTTAATTAAGTTTTTAATCTATCCTTGGACTTGAGTGTGTGCAACGGAAGGCTAAGACAATCTTGGTTTCAAATTATGCATCAGCTTGCCCTTCAAATTTAGTACTCTCATGTAATTTTACTATTTCACTTTACTTCTTTTTCTGTTTTCTTTTCTCAGCAAATAAATTATTCTTATTAAATAGATAAATTTCTTAAAATAGAGATAGATAATCTTTTTTAAACCTTCATAAAATATTTTCAGGTTTGTTAAAATTATAGAGTGCCAACTTTAAAATGACTTCATTTTGAGACTGTACTAAGAGCAAAAAAGAGTAATAAAATTATCAAACCCTACTTGTCATATCCAACATCACTTATACTATTAGACACATTCTTCTTCACTGAACTCACTTGCACAAAATCCTAGGTCCGACTGATTATTATAATATATTTCATACTATAAAAAGACAACTCGAATCATATTAATAATACACAATTCAAGTACATTATTACAATTCTAGATTTTAAATTATTACTAGCCCGTGAGGTTTTAAATTATGTGAAAGAGTCAAAACATATTACGGAGAGGCAAAGGAAATTCGAACTTGTGACCTCTCTAATACAATCTGAAGCTAATAACCATCGGATTAGCGAGCTGCTTTCTTGGAAGTGGTGTCACTTTTACAATTTTGCTTGTATTTTTGTTTTACTTATTATTTATATATATGTGTGTGTAGTAAAAGATTTCGACGAAATGGTATTCCGTGACATCGCTTGGGCCCATGTAAATCCGCCCCTACCTAACATACTAGGTAAGCAAAACAATCGATAACACAACTTTAATAAAGGATCATAAACAAATAATAAATACAGAGGTATAAATTCATACATATATCCCAAAAACTGGTAGTACAAGTCATAAGTCACTAAGATTTAGATTTACAAATTAAAGTTAGTACAAAGAATAAATACAATATTTGTTTGAATTCTGCATAAATATAAATAAAGTCCTAAACTACCATGAACAAATGATAGCTTGATTCTGAATCGCAGCTACAACTTCAATGCTAGCATTCGTCATCTACAGTAGCTCAACTGCAAGATCTACACGCAAGGTACAAAATTGTAGTATCAGTATAATCGACCCTGACGAAATAGTATTCTGATTAACCTTGGTGAAGTAGTGACGAGGTTTTATGTCAAGAATATTCACTTTACATAACTTGTACACCTCAATAACATATACATGTACCCAACAACAATAACGAATTCTAAGCCTAAAGTCCAGATAAGACCATCGGTGTACATAGAGAAGATATGCACAAGCATTGTAACCATCTACTAGTTCAGCATATAGGGAAAACAAGCATTTGATATGAAGCAACTCATCAACAATTTTATTTGGAGTAGATATACATGGTTTCGTACCAGTTTAATAACTCAACATATAAGGAAGTTATGCATCTAGCATCGTTAAATAATCAACAGTTGCATATAGAGAGGACAGGGATGAAGTATCAATAATTCAGCAACAGTTGCATGTAGAGAAGATACGCGTGAATAAGCAAGTCAAGTTGCACAGGCTAACATATGGAGAAGATATGTACCCTGAATCATTTCATTAGTAAGAAACATATAGAGAAAGTATGCATAAAAGGCATATTTACATTCTAGAGCTAGCATATAAAGAAGATATGCAGTAAAAATTATGTATACATCCAAGGAGTTTGCATATAGAGAAGATACATAAAATTCAACTAGTGATCAATTTTTCATAATCTGCATGTACGTCATCAAGGAGAAACATGAGAGGACAACCCTAGGGGGATGGATCCTTAACCTCACGCTGCACATATAACTCACGTGCCAGAATTATTACAACCGCACAAAGAACTCACATGCCATAACCAATAATCTCCACACAGACAACTCACGTGCTATCAATCTAGTCCATCACACAAAAAGCATATATAAGAATATATGTATACAATAAATGAGTAACAAATCACATACTCATGGACTGACGAAGTAGTATGCTAAGGTGTATGCATTTTCGAAGCGTACAACTACATCTCAGATAAGGCGGATATGCCATACAGTAACAAATTTCATGTTCAAACAGAAAATCAATACCTACACATGATCTCTAGCATGTTTCAAGAGGTTAACATAATTGTACAAACATAATAAGCATGATAAAAGGAATAAGAGTATCCAAAATAATGCATGGTATAGCCTAAGGACTACCCTGGTCGTAAATCATACACATCACCCGTATAAACGCTCGTCACCTTGCTGTTTGGCTAAAACTCCATATTTTTGTATGTATTTTACCTTGCATTATACCTAAATCTTGTTAACTTTAGTGTGAATATATATGACTCGAGTTTATTTATGATGTTTATATATGTAGGAGTCAATCGAAGGTGGTCTTGAAACATGCGCGTGACGTGAAGCCAAACCAGAAGAATTTTGAAGGGATATGGTTTTGGCGTTTAACTTGGAGAAAAGCCCCTCCCAAAATGCCAAAGTCAGCACACCACAAAAGTGGAAATGTTTTGGCACCCATCTTGGTGCCAGCCGCCCACCCGCAGTGTCTAAGCGCGGAAGTTGTCCTATTCCGACTAGGAATTGATGATTTCGACCCTACACGCCCCGAACATATATAAAAAGGTTTCTAACCCTAACTTTTGGAGGTGGGACACTATTTGGGAGGCAAGATCAACGTGGGAGCAACTTGGGAGGCAAAATCATAGAGTTCTTCACTCCTTAATCTTTTCTTAGTAATTTATTTATGTAAAACACTTTTATGATTGTTACTACAATTATTAGTGACTAAGAACTCTATTTTCTAGGGTTGCGTTTGTCATGAATATTAAAGTTTTATAGTTACATTACCATAAATTCGAGTTATTATCTTTGGTTGCTTCTCTAATTTATACATAATTTCTTAATTATTCAAGTTAAGTTTTATTTACTATCTATCTTATGCTTGGGAAAGCGTATTTAGATTAGAGTAGAATTAAAGAGAACTTGTTTCTGAACTCGTGGTTCGGGGAAGGATTTCACGGTTAGGATAGGAATATACCTTACAGTCTTGCTTTGTTGATTATCGTATTATATTTGTTCATGATAGATTCAATACATGTCACGGCCCCAATTTTCCTCCATAGGATATCGTGATAACACCTAATCTCTATGACTAGGTAAGCCTAACAGATAATAATAACTTGGTAGAAACAATTATGAAAATACAAAAATAAAGTTGTATAACTGATATAACCTTCCGAAGAAAACAGAATCTCATCAATAACATTCCCAAAACCGGTGGAGTTGAGTCATAAGCTCTATAGAATAAAACTAGAATATCTAATATGCCACTGTCTGAAAGAAATACAATAGGAAGTAAAATAGGGAAGGTGACTCTGAGGCCTATGGACACCGAGCAGGCATACCTTGAAGTCTCTGTAAGGCAGCTACTTATGATCTCTAATAACTGGCACGAGCAAACATTCCTGGATCTGTATAAAAATGTGCAGAAATATAGTATGAGTATATCACAACAGTACCTAGTAAGTATCAAGCCTAACCTCGGCAGAGTAGTGACGAAACCATGTCAAGACACCTAGTAGGATATAAATAGATAGTATGAAAATATGATAAGGATAAATAATGGAAAGCAGAGAAATAACTCATACGAACCAATATAATAGCATGAACTAATACCGGAAATTTGAGCATGGAAATAGCATAAAAGAAACAACTAAAGAGAACCACAATGCTCATATACGGGCAACTATTTCTATAATGATAAGGAAATAAATAGCACGAATCACAATGAGGTACCGCCTTGTGTACAATAAGAACCACCACCGAGGTACCGCCTCGTATATATCAAGAATCACAATCGAGGTACCGCCGCGAATAAATTAAGAATCACAACTGAGTTACCGCCTCGTATTCACAATTCACAATCTCAACCACAATCTTACCGTATACCGCCGCGTGAGCCTTACATTTGAACGAGGTTTTGTAAAACAGTTTTTCCCGAAATAACTACACACACTTTAACCCATCTTATCACTCCGCGTGGATTCACGTAGTTTCCCTACAAGCAACATGCACATAAGTCCCACCTTATAAAGCCACATGCACATCAACCCTAAGTCTTATACCACCGTATGCGCATCAATATCACATTAGAATAACAACTCGCACCACAAGTGACCATATATCACAATTTGCCAACAATTCACAATATCAATGTTTCCCCAACAATAGCCCATGGCTCCACCATAACAGGTACAAGAATATCAATAACAACAATGAATGTAAAATGCTCAAAAGAAAGATGTTTCAACAATAACAATGAGAGACAATGTATAACCACAATGTTAAATAGGAATAGCTCACGATGGAAGAGATAACATGTATCAATGACTTCAAATAAGAGGAATCAACAATGAAAGAGATAATATGCATAATGACTTCAAATAAGGATAATCAACAATGAAGATATAGCATGTAACAATAGAAGAGGAAACAAGTCGAACTAGAGCATGAGAGCATATTATCAATTAGGAGGTAGAACAATTGTTAACGAAATCATTCAAGGAATATAAGGATAGACTAACACAATTAAGAATAGATTGACTAAATGAATTTAGAACATTATATGGCATTTTAATTAAAGCGTGGAAATAGTCTAAGTATTCTAAACCGGTCAAATACAATATACAACTCATGTACTCACTCGTCACCTTGCGTACACGGATTTCACTTAGCACAATTGAATCAAATAATGCCAATCCTAAGGTGTAGTTCCCCCACACGAAATTAGGAAAGACACTTACCTCTACTAGGCCAATTCAATAGTCAGAAATAACGTTTCCCTAAAAATCTGCCTCCACACGGCTCAAATCTAACCAAAATTGACTTAATATCATCAAACAATGCGGGGAAATTCAATTACAATAGATAAAGCTAAGATCTATATACTTTTCCCAAAGAGTCAACCGCGGCCTGCCCGGTCTAAACCCGGGGCCGATGGTAGATTCTTCCGTCTACCCATGACCCCACTAGTTCATATAGGTGATTAGTTTCAAAATTCGAGTCCAAATCGACTTTCAAAACTCAATTTCTTACGAACCCAGACAGCCTCAAGCAACCTCGCAATTGCGAGAAAAGGCTTCACAATTTCGAACTGGCCTTCATCGCAAAAGCGAACAGATGTTCGCAATTTCGAACCAAACAAAAGTCCTACTTTCTTCGCAAATGCGAAGGGAAGCCGCATTTACGACAACTGCCCCCTTCTATCTCACCTTCGCAAATGCGACCCTGGTGTTCGCATTTGCGACAACAGAGTACCAGACACCATATTTTTCAAATTTTCAGTCCAAACCACACCAGAACATATCTGAAACTCACCCAAGCCATTGGGGCTCTTAACCGAATATCCACACAAGTCTAAAAATATCATACGAATTCGCTCGGGGGATCAAAACACAAAATATAACCTCTAAAAATTCAAATCAAACACTAAAACGCATGAATTTCAAAGTAAAGTTCAAGAATTTCTAAAGTTACAACGAAACGTCTGAATCCTATCAAATCAACTCCAAACGTCACCAAATTTTGCATACAAATTCTAAATACCATAACAGACCTATTCCAAGTCCCAAATTCAAATTCCAAGCTCAATATATAAAAGTCAAACTACAGTCAAACATTTTAACTTAAAATTGCCATATTTCGGCAAATCAACATAAATAACCCTAGGGACTTCCAAAATCAATTTTGGGCATACGCCCAAGTCCTAAAATATTTTTTCCCGAAATAGCTACACGCACTTTAACCTATCTTATGACTCTGCGTGCATTCACGTAGTTTCCCTACAAGCAACACGCACATAAATCCCAACTTATAAAGCCACATGCACATCAACCCCAAGCCTTATACCGCCACATGCGCGTCAATATCATATTGCAATAACAACTCGCACCACAAGTGCCCATATATCATAATTTGCCAACAATCCACAATATCAATGTTTCTCCAACAATAGCCAATGGCTCCACCACAACATGTAAAAGAATATCAGCAACAACAATGAATGTAAAATGCTCAAAAGGAAGATGTTTCAACAATAATAATGAGAGACAATGTATAACCACAATGTTAAATAGGAATAACTCACAATGTAAGAGATAACGTGTATCAATGACTTCAAATAAGGGGAATCAACAATGAAAGAGATAACATGCATAATGAATTCAAATAAGGATAATCAACAATGAAGAGATAGCATGTTACAATAGAAGAGGAAACAAGTCAAACTAGAGCATGAGAGCAAATTATCAATTAGGAGGTAGAACAAGTGTTAACGAAATCATTCAAGGAATATAAGGATAGACTAACACAATTAAGAATAGATTGACTAAATGAATTTAGAACATGATATGGAATTTCAATTAAAGCGTGGAAATAGTCTAAGTATCCTAAAACGGTCAAATACCACGTATAACTCGTGTACTCACTCGTTACCTTGCGTACACGGATTTCACTTAGTGCAATTGAATCAAACAATGCCAATCCTAAGGGGTAGTTCCCTCACACAAAATTAGGCAAGACATTTACCTCTACTAGGCCAATTCAACAGTCAGAAATAACTTTTCCCTAAAAATCCGTCTCCACACGGCTCAAATCTAACCAAAATTGACTTAATATCATCAAACAATGCGGGGGAATTTAATTACAATAGATAAATCTAAGATCTATATACTTTTCCCAAGAAGTGAACCGGGGCTTTCCTGGTCTAAACCCGGGCCCGATGGTAGATTTTGTTTAACCATGACCCCACTAGTTCATATATGTGATTAGTTTCAAAAAATCCGAGTCCAAATCTACTATCAAAACTCAATTTCTTTTTTTTCAATAACTTGACAAAGTTTTACAATTTTCACTTTGATTCACATGATTTTGATGTTAAAATACAAAATATGTTGATGGAATATGAATAGAATCACTTACAAGATTTGTAGGTGAAAATCTCATCTCCAAATCGCCTCCTACCGAGTCTAGGGTTAAAAAAGGAGAGAATGAGTTCAAAAATTCCGTCTCCCAGCCCTTTAACTAGTTGCATATGTCGCATTCGCGACATGCGAACCCTCGCAATTTTGAACCCTGACAGCCTCAAGCAACCTCGCAATTGCGAGAAAAGGCTTCACAATTTCGGACTGGCCTTCATCGCAAAAGCGAACATATGTTCGCATTTGCGAACCAAACAAAAGTCCTACTTTCTTCGCAAATGCGAAGGGAAGCCGCATTTGCGACAACTGCCCCTTTCTCTGTCACCTTCGCAAATGCGACCTTGGTGTTCGCATTTGCAACAATAGAGTACCAGACACCAAATTTTGCAATATTTCAGTCCAAACCCCTCCGAAACATGTCTGAAACTCACTCGAGCCTTCGGGGCTCTTAACCGAATATCCACACACGTCTAAAAATATCATACGAATTCGCTCGGGCGATCAAAACACAAAACATAACCTCTAAAAATACAAATCAAACACTAAAATGCATGGATTTCAAAGTAAAATTCAAGAATTTCTAAAGTTACAACGAAACGTCTGAATCCTATCAAATCAACTCCAAACGTCACCAAATTTTGCATAAAAATTCTAAATACCATAACGGACCTATTCCAAGTCCCAAATTCAAATTCCAAGCTCGATAGATAAAAGTCAACCTATAGTCAAACCTTTCAACTTCAAATTGCCATATTTCGGCAAATCAACATAAATAACCCTAGGGACTTCCAAAGTCAATTTTGGGCATATGCCCAAATCCTAAAACAGTTTTTTTCCGAAATAGCTACACGCACTTTAACCCACCTTATGACTCCGCGTGGATTCACGTAGTTTCCCTACAAGAAACATGCACATAAGTCCCACCTTATAAAGCCACATGCACATCAACCCCAAGCCTTATACCTCTGCACGCGCGTCAATATTACATTACAATAACAACTCGTACCACAAGTGCCCATATATCACAATTTGCCAACAATCCACAATATCAATGTTTCCCCAGCAATAGCACATGGCTCCACCACAAAAGGTACAAGAATATCAGCAACAACAATGAATGTAAAATGCTCAAAAGTAAGATGTTTCAACAATAACAATGAGAGACAATGTATAACAAGAATGTTAAATAGGAATAACTCAAAATGGAAGAGATAACGTGTATCAATGAATTCAAATAAGGGGAATCAACAATGAAAGAGATAACATGCATAATGACTTCAAATAAGGATAATCAACAATGAAGAGATAGCATGTAACAATAGAAGAGGAAACAAGTTGAACTAGAGCATGAGAGCGAATTATCAATTAGGAGGTAGAACAAGTGTTAACGAAATCATTCTAGGAATATAAGGATAGACTAACACAATTAAGAATAGATTGACTAAATGAATTTAGAACATGATATGGCATTTCAATTAAAGCGTGAAAATAGTCTAAGTATTCTAAACCGGTCAAATACCATGTACAACACGTGTACTCACTCGTCACCTTCGCAAATTCGACCCTGGTGTTCGCATTTGCGACACCAGAGTACCAGACAACAGATTTTGCAAATTTGCAGTCCAAACCACTCCAGAACATGTCTGAAACTCATTCGAGCACTCAGGGCATCAAAGGGAATATCCACACAAGTATAAAGATATCATACAAATTCGCTCGCGTGATCAAAGCACAAGAAATAACCTCTAAAAATACAAATCAAATACTAAAACGCATGAATTTCAAAGTAAAGTTCAAGAATTTCTAAAGTTTCAACAAAACATCTGAATCCTATCAAATAAACTCCAAGCGACACCAAATTTTGCATACAAATTCTACATACCATAAAGGAACTATTCCAAGTCCCAAATTTAAATTCCAAGCTCGATAGCTAAAAGTCAACCTACAGTCAAACCTTTCAACTTCAAATTGCCAAATTTCGGTAAATCAACATAAATAACCCTAGGGACTTCCTAAATCAATTCCGGGTATACGCCCAAGTATGAAATCGCGATACGAAGCTATTAGAGTCAAACAAACATAGTTTCAAGGCCGTTTCAACAAAAGTCAATATTTGTTCAATATTTTATACTTTAAACTTCTAAGTCAAGAATCAAGGGTCCAAATCAATCTGAAAGCTTCCCGGAATGAAACTAACCAACCCCGAAATTCATAAAATCATAAACACACATGTGTGAAGCATCAAAAGGGGAAACAAGGCCCAATTACACAAAATGACTAATCGAGTCATTACATTATCTCCTCTTAGAACATACATTCGTCCTCGAACATGCATAAGGACAAACCTGAAGTGGTGAATTGATGAGGATAACGACTCTACATGTTGTGCTCGGTCTCCCAGGTCACCTCCTCATCGTGATGACCCCTCCATTGAACCTTTGCTGAAGCAATACTCTTTGATCTCAACGTCTGGGCCTATCGATCCAAGAGAGCCACAGGCTCCTCAATATAATTCAAATTCTCATCCAATTGGCCTGTGTTGAAGTCTGGAACATGAGACAGATCACCATAATACTTTTGAAACATAGATACATGGAACACCTGATGAACCGCAGATAATCTAGGTGGCAAAGCAAGCTTGTAGGCCACCTCCCCAATTCTCTCAAGGATATCAAAAGGTCTGATATACCTAGGGCCCAACTTGTCCTTCTCCCGAACCTCATCACACCCTTCATGGGTGAAACCCCAAACAAGACTCGCTCTCCAACCATGAATGCATCATCGCGAACTTTCCGATCCACATAACTCTTTTGTCTAGATTGGGGTGTACGAAGCAGATCCTTGATCATCTTGACCTTCTCCAAACCATCTCAAACCAGATCCGTGCCTAATACTTAGCCTCTCCCAGCTCAAACCACATAACTGGAGAATGACATCGTCTCCCTTGTAGAGCCTCCTACGGAGCCATCTGAATATTCAATTGGTAGCACTTGTGTAGGCAAACTACACAAGTGGTAAGAACTGATCCCAAGCACCCCCGATATCCATAGCACTGGCGCGAAGCATATACTCCAATATCTGAATATTGCACTCGGATTGTCCGTCCATCTGAGGGTTAAATGTTTTACTCAACTCAACCTATGTGCCTAGCTCACGCTGTACAGCTCTCCAGAAATGTGAGGTGACCTGCGTACCCCGATTATAGATGATGGATACCGGTACGCCATGAAGTAGGACAATCTCACGGATATAAACCTGAGCTAGCTGCTCTAAATAATGGGTAGTCACTACCGGAATAAAATGTGTCGACTTGGTCAACCTATTCACAATCATCCATACCGCGTCAAACTTCTTCTGAGTACGTGGGATCCCAACAACGAAGTCCATGGTGACACACACCATTTCAACTTGGGAATATCAAGCCGCTGAAGCAAACCACCCGGTCGCTAATGCTCATACTTCACCTGCTTACTATTTAGGCACCAAACTACATACTCCACTATGTCTTTCTTCATCCTCCTCCACTAATAGTGCTTCCTCAAGTCCTGGTACATCTTAGCGACACCCGGATGAATGAAGTATTGCGAACTGTGGCCCTCCTGAAGAATCAACTTACGTAAACCATCCACATTGGGCACACACAACCGGCCCTGCATCCATTACACACTGTCATCCCCAATAGTAACCTCCTTGGCATCCCCGTGCTGAACCGTGCCGAAGAGGACAAGCAAATAGAGGTTGTCAAACTAAAGCTCTCTGATACGGTCATATAGAGATGACCAAGTAATCATGTAGGGAAGAACTTGACTAGGCTCTGAAACATAAAATCTAAAAAATTGGTTGGCTAATGCCTGAACATTCAATGCTAATGGTCTCTTTGCTGCCGGTAGATATGCTAAACTACCAAACTTTCCGTCTTTCGACTCAAGGCATCGGCCAATACATTGGCCTTTTCAGGATGAAATAGAATAGTGATATCATAGTCTTTAAGGAACTCTAACCACCTTAAGATCTTTTGTTTTGAACAGATGTTGTAGATTCCGATGGTCGGTAAAGACCTCACAAGGAACACCTTACAAATAAAGTCGCCAGATCTTCAATGCATGAACAATGGCTAGCAGCTCCAAGTTGTGGACTAGATAATTCTTCTCATTTGTCTTCGGTAGTTGAGATGCGTAGGAAATCACCCTACCATCTTGCTTCAACACCACGCCAAGGGCATCACGCGACACATCACAATACACAATATAGGACCCGAGCCCATAGGCAACACCAACACTAGGGTTGTAGTCAATGCAGTCTTGAGATTTTGAAAGCTCGCCTCGCACTCCTCGAACCATCTGAATGGAACGCCCTTCTAGGTTAATTTGGTCATAGGTGTAGCTATAGAAGTGAATCCCTCTACGAAACGAGGATAATACCCAGCACTGACATCTCTCACAAAGGGAAGATAAGCATCACACCTCTTCTCGGCCATCCGTTGAGCCTTTAGAAATGACAAAACCCTGTTAGGAACATAATCTAAGGCATCTAGTGTCACAGTCATGACATGACAATCGAGAATAGCATGATAGGGAGACAACTAGCCCATTCCAAGATAACATAAAAGTCTACCATACTAAGTAACAATAAATCAACTCTGGTCTCAAAACCCCTAATAAGAACAAAACATGACCGATACACACGGTCCACAATAATAGAATCTCTCACACGCATGGATACATAAATAAGAGAAATCAAAGAATCACGAGAAATATCCAATTACGGAGGAAAGTATGATGACACATATGAAAGAGTGGATCTTGGATCAAATATGACTGATGCATCTCTATGGCAAACTGAAACCATACCTGTAATAACTGAGCATGATGTATCTGCCTCCGTCCTACACAGAAAAGCATATAATCTGGCCTGGACTCCCTCTCTAGGGAAACCTCTACCCACCCATCCCCCACCCTTAGCTGGTTGTGCGGGTGGAGCGGCAACTGGGGCAGCAATCATGGACTGGGAAGTCTGTGAACCTCACTGAATCCGTGGAGCCTGAGTAGTATGGGGAGGTGCACACCTCCTGAGTCTAGGGAAGTCTCTAACCATGTGGCGGGTTTGACCACACTTAAAGCAAGCTCTCGGTAGGCGTGGCTGCCGGGACTGGCTAGGGCTTGTTCGGGTGGACTGACCATTGAAGGCACCCCGTGCAGGAGGTGCACTAGAAAGTGGCTGAGCAAAGTGTGCAACCTGAGACCTCGAAACTACTGGAGCACCACTAGAAGCTGGAAGTGCTGAATGAACTGGACGACTCACATAGCCTCTTCCATGACGAGCTGTAGCTCCAGTGTGACCACCACTAAATTCTCCCGTACCTCGAGGCCTCTTGACCTCCCTATCATCTCTCTCATGGCTTCACATACCCTCCAATCTCCGTGCAATCTCAACCACCTACGAATACGGAGTATCAGACTCCAACTCCCTAACCATGTTGAATCTAATACCATAGTTGATAGGGAGAAAACCAGCCCATGCCCAAGATAACATAAAGGTCTGCCATACTAAGTAACAATAAATCAACTCTTGTCTCAAAACCACCAAGAAGAACTAAACACGACCGATACACACTGTCCACAATGCCCTTCTAGGTAAATTTGGTCATAGGTGCATCTATAGATGAGAATCCCTCTACGAAACGATGATAATACCCAACATTGACATCTCTCACAAAGGCTAGATAAGCATCACACCCCTTCTCTACCATCCGTTGAGCCTTTAGAAATGACAAAACCCTGCTAGAAACATAATTTAAGGCACCCCTTCACTCTATCTGTGGTAGGCCTGGCATAGCCAGGGTCACAGTCATGGCATGACAATCGAGAATAGCATGATAGGGAGACAACTAGCCCATGCCCAAGATAATATAAAATTCTACCATACTAAGTAACAATAAATCAACTCTGGTCTCACAACCACCAATAAAAACTAAACACGGCCGATACACATGCTCCAAAACAATAGAATCTCTCACAGTCGTGGACATATAAATAAGAGAACTCAAAGAATAATGAGATATATCTAACTACGGAGGAAAGTATTATGACACATATGAATAAGGGGATCTTGTATCAAATAAAACTGATACATCTCTATGGCAAACCGGAACCATACCTGTAATGACTGAGTCTGAAGTATCTGCCTCCATCCTACCCAAAAAAGCATAGAATCTGGCCTGGACTCCCTCTCTAGGGAAACCTCTACCCACCCATCCCCCACCCTTAGCTGGTTGTGCGGGTGGAGCAGTAACTGGGGCAGCAACCATGGACTGGGAAGTTTGTGGACCTCACTGAATCCGTGGAGCCTGAGTAGTATGGGGAGGTGCACTCCTCCTGAGTCTAGGGAAGTCTCTAACCATGTGACGGGTTTCACCACACTCAAAGAAAGCTCTGGGTGGGTGTGGCTGCTGGGACTGGCTCGGGCTTGGTTGGGTAGATTGACCACTGAAGGCACGCCGTGCAGGAGGTGCACTAGAAAGTGGCTGAGCAAAGTGTGCAACCTGAGACCTCAAAACTACCGGAGCACCACTAGAAGCTGGAAGTACTGAATGAACTGGACGACACACATAGACTCTTCCATGACGGGCTGTAGCTCCAATGTGACCACCACTAAATCCTCCCGTACCTCGAGGCCTCTTGGCCTCCCTATCATCTCTCTCATGGCCTCACATACCTTCCAATCTCCGTGCAATCTCAACCACCTACGAATACGGAGTATCAGACTCCAACTCCCTAGCCATGCTGAATCTAATACCATAGTTGATAGGGAGAAAACCAGCCCATGCCCAAGATAACATAAAGGTTTGCCATACTAAGTAACAATAAATCAACTCTAGTCTCAAAACCACCAAGAAGAACTAAACACGACCGATACACACGGTCCACAATGCCCTTCTAGGTAAATTTTGTCATAGGTGCATCTATTGATGAGAATCCCTCTACGAAATGACGATAATACCCAACACTGACATCTCTCACAAAGGCTAGATAAGCATCACACCCCTTCTCCTCCATCCGTTGAGTCTTTAGAAATGATAAAACCCTGCTAGGAACATAATCTAAGGCACCCCTTTACTTTATCTGTGGTAGGCCTGGGATAGACAGTGTCACAGTCATGGCATGACAATCGAGAATAGCATGATAGGGAGACAACCAGCCCATTCCCAAGATAACATAAAAGTCTACCATACTAAGTAACAATAAATCAACTCTAGTCTCAAAACCACCAATAAGAACTAAATACGGCCGATACACACGCTTCACAACTATAGAATCTCTCACAGTCGTCGACACATAAACAAGAGAACTCAAAGAATCACGAGATATATCCAACTACGGAGGAAAGTATTATGACACATATGAATAAGTGGATCTTGTATCAAATAAAACTGATGCATCTCTATGGCA
Organism: Nicotiana tomentosiformis; assembly: GCF_000390325.3. NCBI lineage: Eukaryota > Viridiplantae > Streptophyta > Magnoliopsida > Solanales > Solanaceae > Nicotiana > Nicotiana tomentosiformis. The sequence continues at coordinate 39,017,280 of NC_090822.1, forward strand.
AACCGGAACCATACCTGTAATGACTGAGTCTGAAGTATCTGCCTCCGTCCTACCCAGAAAAGCATAGAATCTGGCCTGGACCCCCTCTCTAGAGAAACCTCTACCCACCCATCCCCCACCCTTAGCTGGTTGTGCGGGTGGAGCGGCAACTAGGGCAGCAACTATAAACTGGGAAGTCTGTGGACCTCACTGAATCCATGGAGCCTGAGTAGTATGGGGAGGTGCACTCCTCTTGAGTCTAGGGAAGTCTCTAACCATGTGACGGGTTTCACCACACTCAAAGTAAGCTCTGGGTGGGTGTGGCTACTGGGACTAGCTCAGGCTTGGTGGGTATATTGACCACTGAAGGCACGCCGTGCAGGAGGTGCACTAGAAAGTGGCTGAGCAAAGTGTGCAACCTGAGACCTCGAAACTACCGGAGCACCACTAGAAGCTGGAAGTGCTGAATGAGCTAGACGGCTCACATAGCCTCTACCATGACGGGTTGTAGCTCCAGTGTGACCACCACCATAGTTGATAGGGAGACAACCAGCCCATTCCCAAGATAACATAAAAGTCTACCATACTAAGTAACAATAAATCAACTCTGGTCTCAAAACCACCAATAAGAACTAAATACGACCGATACGCATGGTCCAAAACAATAGAATCTCTCACAGGCATAGACACATAAATAAGAGAACTCAAAGAATCACGATATATATCCAACTACGGAGAAAAGTATGATGACACATATGAATAAGTGGATCTTGGATCAAATAAGACTGATGCATCTCTATGGAAAACCAGAACCATACCTGTAATGACTGAGTCTGAAGTATCTGCCTCTGTCCTACCCAGAAAAGCATAGAATCTGGCCTGGACTCCCTCTCTAAGGAAACCTTTACCCGCCCATCCCCCACCCCTAGCTGGCTGTGCAGGTGGAGCGGCAACTGGAGCAGCAACCATGGCCTGGGAAGTTTGTGGACCTGACTGAATACATGGAGCCTGAGTAGTATGGGGAGGTGCACTCTTCATGAGTCTAGGGAAGTCTCTAACCATGTGGCGAGTTTCACCACACTTAAAGCAAGCTCTCGGTGGGCGTGGCTGCTGGGACTCGCTCGGGTTTGGTCGGGTGGACTGACCGCTGAAGGCATCCCGTGCAGGAGGTGTACTAGAAAGTGGCTGAGCAAAGTGTGCAACCTGAGACCTCGAAACTACCGGAGCACCACTAGAAGGTGGAAGTGCTGAATGAACTAGACGACTCACATAGCCTCTTCCATGACGGGCAGTAGCTCAAGTGTGACCACCACTAAATCCTCCCGTACCTCGAGGCCTCTTGGCCTCCCTATCATCTCTCTCATGGCCTCATATACCCTCCAATCTCCGTGCAATCTCAACCACCTACTAATACGGAGTATCGGACTCCAACTCCCTAGCCATGCTGAATCTAATAACATAGTTGATAAGGAGACAGCCAGCACATTCCCAAGATAACATAAAAGTCTACCATACTAAGTAACAATAAATCAACCGATACGCACGGTCCACAACAATAGAATCTCTCACATGCATGGACACATAAACAAGAGGACTCAAAGAATCACGATATATATCCAACTACGGAGGAAAGTATGATGACACATATGAATAAGTGGATCTTGGATCAAATAAGACTGATGCATCTTTATGGCAAACCAGAACCATACCTGTAATGACTGATTCTGAAGTATCTGCCTCTGTCCTACCCGGAAAAGCATAGAATCTGGCTTGGACTCCCTCTCTAGGGAAACCTCTACCCGCCCATCCCCCACCCCTAGCTGGCTGTGCGGGTGGAGCGGCAACTAGGGCAGCAACCATGGCCTGGGAAGTTTGTGGACCTGACTGAATCCGTAGATCCTGAGTAGTATGGGGAGGTGCACTCCTTCTGAGTCTAGGGAAGTCTCTAACTATGTGGCGGGTTTCACCACACTCAAAGCAAGCTCTCGGTGGATGTGGCTGCTGGGACTTGCTCGGGCTTGATCGGGTAGAGTGACCACTGAAGGTATGTTGTGCATGAGGTACACTAGAAAGTGGCTGAGCAAATTGTGCAACCTGAGACCTCGAAACTACCGGAGCACCACTAGAAGCTGGAAGTGCTGAATGAACTGGACGGTTCGACGGGCTGTAGCTCTAGTGTGACCACGATAAATCCTCCCGTACCTTGAGGCATCTTGGCCTCCCTATCATCTCTCTCATGGCCTCACAAACCCTCCAACCTCCGTGCAATCTCAACCACCTACTAATACAGAGTATCGGACTACAACTCCCTAGCCATGCTGAATGTAATACAATAGTTGAGTCCCTAGATAAATCAATGGACTCGCTCTCTACCTTTAGAATCCAAATCAAGTGCATGTTTGGACAAATCACTGAATCGGATAACACACTCCGACACTGTCATTGTACCATGGCGCAGCTGCTCAAACTCTGTGCGCCATGCATCTCGAATGGTCTAGGGAACAAGAACTGTGCTAGGGTCTCCTGAAGTGTTGGGGTGGCAGCAAGCGGCTCAAGAGCCTGTCCCCAACTGGAGCTACTGTTAGCTCCTCTATCACAGCTCGGGCGGGTGCTCTGGCTGCACCATGTGCCCCTCCTCGGCCTCCACTTCTCGTGGCTCTAGAAGGGGGCGTGGTTGTAAGATCGTCGGATCCAGCAGTGCGTGTCCTCACCATCTGTGATAGAATAGAAAGTCAAAGATTTAGTTTTCGAAGTCAACCAATTCGCACGATAAGGAATCAAAGAAATGATGTTTTCTTAACTGTTTTGTAACCTCTCTGTCACGACCCAAACTAATGGGCCATGAGGAGTGCCCGAATCCTACCTGTCGAACTTCCCTAATCATACGTTTACAATATAAACATGAAATAGGGGTAGGTTATGCATAACATCTGTCAATAATTTGCCAAATCATGTCAATAACATGTGTGTGTGTGTGTGGAATACGTTATGTGAATAACAATATTTTTCTTAACAAGCGAGAATAAATAATTCTTTCAAATTCAATAATTTCCAATTAATCGATTATCTTCACAAGCTGCAATAGGATGCCAGGGTATCGTGTAATGATATTATTAAGCACGATTTCTGTCGAGGTCGTACGGCCCGGTCGAGAGTGTCGTGTACACTGCCGAGGGATGTGCGGCACAATCCATAGATGCATCTATACTGCCGAGGCGTTCGGCCCGCTCCACAAGAAAGGAGGATATTTTATTATGAACCTCCAGAATGAGAAGTTATTATAAGGCTAACACATAAAGATGTACAATTTCTATTATCAGTCAAGTCATTTGCACAAAAATTCAAGAATGTGAAATTTCAGTCTTTTACTCTTTCCTCTAACAATTTCCAATATAATTCCAGTACTTTAATTAAATAAAGGATGCAATTATTACAAGTAATTCATGATTTGAGTCCTAAACTTCTCGGGCATAGCATAATTAGTAGCTACTTACGGACTCTCGTCACCTCGGGTGTACGTAGCCCCCACAATTAGCAACAATTATTAATTTAAATCACCTATGGGGTAAATTCCCTCTTACAATGTTAGACAAGAGACTTACATCGCTCTGAAGCTCCATAGTTGGCTCCAACATCACTCTAACACCCCAAACCGATGCTTGTCGATCCAAAACTATGCAAATAATGCGAAAATCAATCAATATGTGTTTTAATACCCATAACTAGTCAATTTAAACAATTTCCAACTCCGGTCAAAAAATTGATAAAATCCACCCTCGGACCCACGTTCCCGGATTTCGAAATTGTTCGGAGATAAACTTTACCCATAACACCATGAACCCAATTATATCATTTATTCCAAATCCTATGTCCAATTTCGTGGTCAAAATCCAAAAATATCAATTTCTAGGTTTTTCTTCAAAATCCTAAATTCCTACCAATTTTCATGTTTAAATCCATATATAAACCAAGTATTTAACTTGCAATAGGTGGGAATCACTTACCTCGTGTTACTTGATGAAAATCCTTCCTTGAAGCTCTCCAAAAATCGCCTAACCAAGTGGAAATGAGGGGAAATGGGCCAAAAACCCATACTTAAGCAAGCCTTCTGCCCAGCGATCACCACACCTGCAGTCACTTGGCCGCTTCTGCGGTTCCGTAGGTGCTAGCAAAATACCGCTTCTGCGGTCCTCCTTCAGGCCCCTTATTTCCCGCATCTGCAGCCATGCAGCGCTTCTGCGGCTCTTCGTGCGCTGGTGCGGTTCCGCTTCTGCGGAACTTGACCGCATTTGCGGTCCCAGCCTCCCCCAGCGATTTCCGCTTATGTGCCCCCTCCTGGCCGCTTCAGCAGCTCCGCACGTGCGGCCAAAACCTCGCAGGTGCAGTTACTCTAGATACCAGCAGCCTCAGCATTTTTCTTAGTCAAAAAATTGATCTGCCACCCATCTGGAATCCACCAGAGGCCCTCGGGACCTCAACCAAATATACCAACATGTCCTAAAATATTATATGAACTTAGTCAAGCCTTTAAATCACATCAAACAATGCTAAAACAAGAATCACCCTCCAATTCAAACTTAATGAACTTTGAAACTTCTAACTTCTACAATTGATGCCGAAACCTATCAAATCATGTTCGATTTACCTCAAAATTTGCACACAAGTCATAATTGAAATTATGGACCTACTCCAACTTCCGGAATCGGAATCTGACCCTGATATCAAGAGGTCCACTCCCGGTCAAACATCTAAAAATCATCCAAATTTCCAACTTTTGCCAATTAACGCCGAAATGACCTATGGACCTCCAAATCAACGTCCGGACTCGCTCATAAGATCAGAATCACCATACGAAACTATTCTCAAGCTTGAAATCTCAAACGGATATCCATAACATCAAAATCCATTTCAACGCAAACTTAGGAAATTCTTAAACCTTCAAAATACCAACTTTCCGTAATAAGCACTAAAATACTCTCTAGCCACCCAATTCTCGACCCGAACATACGCCCTGGTCCAAAATCATCATACGAACTTATTGGAACCTTCAAATCCTGATTCTGAGGTAATTTACTAAAAATCTAAACCTTAGTCAATTCTTCCAACTTAAAGCTTCTGAATTTAGAATCTTCTTCCTGAATCAACTCCAAACATCCCAAAATTAGATTCCAACAACACGTATAAGTCATAATACCTGAAGTGAAGCTACTCAAGGCCTTAAACCGTCGAACGACGCGCTATAGCTCAAAACAACCGGTCGGGTCGTTACAAAACAACCCCCTCCCCCAAATCCACCTTGGCAATACCCATCACCTCTTCTGAACTAATAGAAATTCGCCATGTAACCTATCTCCACCACTCATATAAGAAACACACACATCTGAGCCATTGATTCATCCGGTCAACGGTTAACATTTTATCTTGATTTTCCTTTTATTTTTAATGCCTCCCAGATCCAATCTCAGTGTTGAAACACATGGATCAAATGGATCACATAATTCCTCGTTAAAATCTGTTAAATACCTAAATTATTAAGGTCGTTGATCAAATGATCCAACGGCCTAGATCTTTTCCTTCCACTTTAACCTAGAGATCGGCTGGTCTCACTCAAAACCCTAAAATCATTTTCACTCCATCCTTGCCGCCCCCTTTCCCTTTCCTCTCTCGTTTTCTCTCAAGCCTCGGACCATCAGTCCTAGAAACCTTGCACCAAATCGTGCAAGGTTATGAATCATGACCCCAAATCATTCCCTATGTCTTTTGACTCCACGAATCTCGTTGTTATCTCCCTATTTCATCATAAAATTTCAAAATATCAAGTTCTCTGACCCAAACACAAACATAAAACTTCAGTCTTCAAATCTTCTGATGCTCTGACAAAATTAGAGCGTGCATGAGCTCCTTATGATGATTATTCTAAACCAGAGGTCAAATGCAATGACCTTTGGACCTCCGGTCTTTGTCTGATGGGTTTTCGCTCGTCATGGCTATCGCGCAATCATGGTAAGATTCTCACTCGTTTTCACTCTGATTTCACCTTCTTTGCTATCATCATCCATCTTTCGTCACTCTCCACTAATTGATTTGAATCTTTGAAACCCTAGGGCTTCACAGCCACTATAAATTGGGGCTTTGAATGCTCTCTCCAAACAGACTGAACGAAAGCTAAGAAACTTAATACGAGTACCAAGAAACCACTAAGATTTAAAAGCTTAGGCTCTCTCTCATTAATTTCTATTTCTCTTTTGTTTCCGAGTTCTTTCACTGCTCAAAGCTTGAAGCTTTGGTTCATACACAGCTAAATAAACATTTCTTTCGTCTGCTGCACAAAACGAGGTCGGTATACCTCCACCCCTTCTCTTTTGATTCTCTTTATTCAAAATCACGAATGCATTATTGTCTTTCTATTGACTTCTTTCGTTCATGATGTTTGTCATTAGCGTATAACTGTTTGTTCCAGCTCGTAAGTATTTGTAATTGATTTATGGTTGATTGTTATGCTTGTATGTGTCTCGTATCAGCATTGATTGAGTTATTATGTGAACTTGATGACCACGATTCTGAATCAAATAGCTTGTACAATTAAGATCCTTAATATGCCTTAATGACTTCCCATATTCATCTAGACTTCAGATTCTTTTAAAATTCGGTTATGGTCTTCATATCTATCACACTATTTCTATTTAGTGTAGTCTGTCATTCTGCATTTGAGGTTGTTCTTGCTGACTTTAACTAGAACATACATGAATGCTTGAGGTTTAATCCTTCATCATTTATTTGGAGTATGTTAGTCTAAGTGTTTAAGGTGTTTCTTTTTTCTTCACATGAATGTTTGTTAATCCTGAAGTAGCCTATGAATCATTATTATGAAAATGTTGTATTTGTATTTAACTGTTAATCACATCTATGAGCCTTATTATATGAAATAATATTATTAAGGTAACTAGGCCAACTCTGATGAACTTTAGTAACTATTCTTATATGTAGTCTGTCATGATTAAGTCATCCCTTATGAGTTAGGTTGTAATCATATCTGATGTGGCTGAGTATTAATTACTATGTCAGTAAGTTGAATGGAACTCCATCATATTTATACTACCGCTCCTTAATCTGTACATGAATTAAACCTGCTTAGTATAAGGTCTCCCCTGTCTTTAACTTCCTTAATGATATTATTGACCTTACTTTATAATGATTGAAATTCAATCCTGTTTTTAAAGAATCTTGGTCGGAACACCCTATGTATAACTTGAATGAGAATTTTATATCCACCTTTGTTTTCCCTTTATGTCTATGCTTTGTGCATCTAGTGTCATTAACACCTGTTGAGTTTATTTAATTCTACTATCAGAAACTACTGAAAGACTTTGAGACTATCTGCTTTGCTGAATATTGCAATGTAATTTGACCTTCAAATAAAGACAGCATGAATATGAGACTTAGAGCTCTTTGAAAAAGAATGTAATCATGTCATATGCCTAGGGTAATATTGGCCTGTCAACCAGTACAAATAGCTTTGTTAATGATCTTAAAGGATTCCTGAATGAAGCTAATAACTCAGCATCTAATATAAGTCAAGACCTAGGTTAGATTCTCTACCAAGTTCCTTTGTATATGTTTCTTTCTGTGATCATGCACTAATTCTAGTTCTTCAATGCTTCTGTTTTTCCTTCATGATATCATGCATGTTTGCACTGTCTTGAAATTGCATCAAGTTCTCTCTCTCCTTTAAAATGAATTGAACCTAGTATGTAAACCCTTAGTAAACCGTCTTGTTATTACTGCTTGGATATAACAACATGCTAGATCTTAATGAGTTTAGTGTAAGGTTAATATGCTTAGAGAGAGGTGATCATGTCATTGATTTCAAAGATAAGAAGGACTGGTGGCATGAGATTTTATTAAGAACTCTTTGGAGTTCTATTTAGATTTATAAACATGTAGTCTTGATTGAAACTTTAAGTGTATTTTGGTACCTCTAACAGTATCTGTAGAGGTTCTGACTATGACTATTTGTCTAAAACCTTGATTGATACTTTCAAAGCTTTCAGTAGAATTATTAACTTGTGTGTGCTAAAGACCATACTTGATTTAAACCAATTAGTGCTTAGTTTAAGTAGGGGTTGTAAAGGAAAATACATCTGTATTCATAAACTGTTCAAGATTCGAACTGTGTGTTATTTCTCTATCCTTAAGATACCTAATCCCAGTTTTTTTGGTTCTTTAGTGTTAGCATGATAATATCGTTGCTTCTATGTGTGTTTGAAACTTAGCCTTTGGGCCTTTTTAATGTGTTGACCATCCACTTGGTGTTGGAAATATAGTTATGAAAATATAGATAAAATTTCTTTGTGTCCTTATATTATTCTGTTTAGACCTATTAAGAAAGGGGTACACTTATGTGGTATGGTATTGTTATGGTGACTGGTTTACATAGAAAGTGCCTCATTGGCACTTAAACCTGTGGGGAAGAGTGAATCATTAATGGTTAGGGGTATTTGGGAGTAGGGTTTAGTTCTTCGCTGGGCTACCCTATAGACCCTTGGGAACTTTGAAGTGTTAGGGGATTGAAAGGGGGCTTTAACCTTGAGTGAAACTCTACCCTTAGCCTCTAACCCATTGATATTCATTACTCCTTTTGGATTTAGTGTTTATTGACAACTAAAGGTTTTCAATATAAATCATTTTCCATATATGACCTCTACATTGGTATAACCTTTCATAATACTCAAATATTCTTAGTTGTTATTTTGTTGAATGCATTTATTTACATATTCCAGGTAGGATTGTATGTTTAGAATATTGTTTCTAATGACTTTCTCTCTTTCTTTTGAACATGTACAACCATTGGGCCTGCTGAGTTCTCAAGGAAATCAGGCCCAAATTCTGCATCATGCATATGAAATCTAGAGCCTGTTGCTGTCCATTCCCGCTGATTATTGGGCCTACCTCTTTCAGGCTCAAACTAGAGTCACTCTTTACCCTTTACTACTTTATTAATATTCCATTATCCACATTCTTTTGCATGTATATAACATTGCTCTCGTCATATTTGATTTAGTGTTTTGCCTTACTTTTTACATTACATAAATAACTTAGGCAGGCCTTAAAGAACATAGGGTTAAAAGAAATATTAGGTAGTAATTAATTCTTCATTCGTAAATCATGAACTGTTTACATTATTAACCCGCCATGATAACCTTTTCGTGAAGATTTTGAAGCTAAAAAAAGAATACTTAGCAAAGACGACAGTCCCTCTTTCAAAACCATAAACAAATTGCAGGACCAGCCTTCTAAAAAGAATTTGACTCTTTCAAAACATAGGAGTTGTCGTCCAGCAAGATTTTCAAACATCCCCTCAAGCCTATGATTTAGGTAATTTCAGAAGCCAAGGTAAACGTCAGACTCATTTGCTTATAAAATCTTAGAATTATATGAACATCCATTCTTGTAAAGAACAAAGCATTTTCTACATGCTTCATGCAAACCATTCAATTTTAGAACTCTTTTAATCATATCAATGGTAGTTTTCGAGACTCTCTCTAAAACTCATACACCTTTTAAAATCTTAGATCCTTTCTAGCATACTACTCTCACTTAGATAAATATTAAGTCATGCCTCTCTAATACTAAATAAGTAGAATACAAATAACTAACCCTTTAAACCTAGTCTAGGTCCTATGGAGCTACCTCAGGTAGATTTTAAGGGGTGCCTAACACCTTCCCCTTAGAACAATAAGAACCCTTACCCAAAATCTCACCGGTTAGCAGAATAATAAAGAATATGACTTTAGTAATTAAACAGGTACCCTGGTATACCTTTAAATATTAGGTGGCAACTCTCTTTCATCAACAAGAGAGAAACCACAAGTTGAATCTTGTTTTGACTAGTACAAAATAGGGTGAAACACCGCACGATAAGGAATGAAAGAAGTGAAATTTCCTAATAGTTCTATAGCCTCTCAAAGATAAGTACATGCGTCTCCATACCGATCCGCAAGACTATACTAAACTTGCTTATGACTCGTAGAACCTATGAACCTAGAGCTCTGAAACCAACTTGTAACGATCCAAATTCTCACCTTGAGGAACGTGATGGAACCTAGTATCTAAGACTAAGTAAGCCTAACATATAGTGAGATCAACAGAATTAAAACAACTTAAATCGTTAAATAGAAACTGATAAATAACATAACATTAACGAAAACTGATAAACAATCATACATCCCCCAAAAGCGGTAGTACGGAGTCATAAGCTCTACTGAGAGTACACTAGAAAATCTCAAAATACAACACTGTTTGGAAATAAAATAAATAGTAGCAAAAGAACAATAGAAGGTTACTACGAGGCCTGCGAACGGTATGACATGTATACCTTGAAGTCTCCACAATATCAAAATCAACTTACAAGCGCCCGACAGGATCCAAGGTACCTGGATCTGCACAAACACGTGCATAAGCATATTACGAGTAAACCACAAAGAGAATCCAGTAAGTATCAAGACTAACCTCGGTAGAGTAGTGACGAGTTTCAAGTCAAGATACTCAATAAACATATAACTTGAGTAAAATATCACTATAGAACTAACAACGGCATAATCAATAAATTGAAAAAAGAGTAAGCATGTGATAACCTGGCAAATTAAAAGTGAAATAAATTAAGGAAAACAATGACATGTTCAAATAATCAAGTTGTTCCAACATAAGATTTACAATAAGAATCACCCCGATGTACCAGACATCATAATCACAAGTAACAAGTCATCCTTATGACGTCGCGTGAGCTTCACATATTAAAATATTTTCCCGAAATATATTTACGCGCATAATCCCCCCTTATCTCGTCGTGTGTGCATCACGATGAAGTATTTCCCCTTACTAGCAACACACGCATAATTCCCCTTATCTCGCCGCATGTGCATCAATATACACACCACCCTTATGTCGCCGCATAAGCATATAAATTACAACACAACAATCAACTGCACACCACGTGCCCATATGCCACAACATCGCTCAACAATAATACCAATGACACAACAATGCATAGCCCACGACATGACAATAATGTATATAAGAATTAAAATAACAACACAAGAGTGCATGAAGTAAATCAATAATGAAATGTGCTTCATATAAAAACAACTTATGTTCAGGGTATATTAATAGCCTAAGAGTTTGATTCGATCAATTACCACACCTAAGCCCGTGTACACACTCATCACCCCGTATACACGTCTTTTGACATAGTACAAGTACTGCAAATAGGCCAAATCCTATAGGGTAATTCCCCCACACAACGTTATGCAAGCTACTTTCCTCAATTAGGCCAATTCAATATTCTAAAAATGCTTTCCCTTAAAATTTACCTCTGCTCGGCTCAAATCTAACCAAAAATGACTTAATATTATCAACCAATGCAAGAGAAGCCTATTTTGATTAATAAAGTAAATATCTTTGCACAATTCCCCAAAAGTCAACCCCAAGCTCGCCAAGTCAAAACCCGAGTTAAAGGGTAGATCTCTATTATCCATAACCCCTCGAGTCCATATATGTATTTAGTTTTCAAATCCGAGTCCAATTCGACTCTCAAATCATAAATTTTTATTTCTCAAAGCATAGTCAGTAAACCCCAAAATATCTCTTCAAATCTCATGATTTAGATGTTAAAATTCATAAATAACCGTGTTATTTAATCAAAAATGAGTTAAAGTCACTTACCCAATAGCTTGGTATGAAAATCTCCTCCTAAAACCGCCTCTCACCGAGTTTAGGGCTCAAAAATATGATAAATGAGACTAAGTCCCTAAATCTCATTTTGTTGAGTTGCAGATGACGCAAATGCAACATGGGGTTCGCAATTGCGAACCCTCGCAAATGTGACACATTGATCGCAGAAGCGAACCCTGTCAGCCCACACATATATCACAATTGCGACATGGGCTTTGCAATTGCGATTGCAGCCTGTCCGCAAAAGTGACCAAGTGGTCGCAAATACGACCTGCCCATGCCCTGTGTCTTCTTAGCCATTGCGATCAAGGAATTGCATTTGCAACACCTGTTTCACCCTATTTTGCACAAGTCAAAAAACTGTACAACTTATATTACTCTACAAGGTTAGTTAAAGTTTAGAGTCTCCAACTAACGTTTAAGGTACACTGGGCCACCTATATTACACTATATAATGTACAGTAAATTATGGACTGCGAAACCAGTTGAGATTCTAAGTAAGGGTTCAAGTTATCTCGAGGAGAAGGTGTTAGGCATCCCTCAAGATCCACAAAATGTGATTCATATGGACTCGATTGAATAAGCAAGGGAAGGTTCAAAAGAATGATTAATTAATACTCCTAACTGTTACAAAGAATAAAAGAATGATCAACATATACTAGAGTGAACAGTGATAATATTAAATATGTAATGAATTATGTGTGGATGAAGTATGCAACTATTTTTTGTATTTTTGAAATGAAATGATCAAAATATATTGAATCTTATGAAATATTTGTATAGTGGACAAGGGAATCGTATTCCAAAAGATAAGCTGAGTGTAAAGTGAGTTCTAGATAAAGAATAGTAAAATATTTGACAAAATATATATGCAATAATATGTAGTATGTGAAAGAATAAAAGGGGCGTTAAAGAATGGTATTTTAGTTTAAATTGAATAATATGAAAAAGAATTATACCTAAAGAATGCATGTTAACTAAAAGTGTTTGAACAATATCTTGAACTTACAAGAATAAACTTGCAGAGAAAAGACTCAAAATTAAAGTTCAAAAGTTTAGATGGATGACCACAACAAGAAGAAACTTATACTAAATAATTGCTCTTCCTTCTAGGGTGGAGGAAGTTGCATCCGACTCAGTTCTCACAAGTATTGTTCCGGTTTATCACAGAGATCCATCAGTCGTATTTGATCGAGGCTCCACTTATTCCTATGTGTCATCTTATTTAGCTCCATATTTGGGCGTATCCCGTGATTCCTTGAGTTCTCCTGTCTATGTGTCCACACCTATGGGAAATTCCCTTGTTGTTGATTGTGTGTATCGCTCATGTTTAGTTGTTCTTAGTGGTTTTGAGACCAAAGACGATCTATTGTTGCTCCATATGGTAGATTTCGATGTTATTTTAGGCATGGACCGGTTGTCGTCCTATTATGCTATTCTTGACTATCACGCCAAGACTGTGATGCTGGCTATTGCAGGTTTACTACGGTTAGAGTGGAGAGGTACTTTAGATTATGTTCCTAGATAGGTTATCTCATTTCTAAAGGATCGGCAGATGGTTGAGAAGGGATGTGATGCGTATCTAGTATATGTGAGAGATTTCAGTGTTGATACTCCTATCGTTGAGTAAGTTCTGATAGTGAGTGATTATCCAGATGTAATCCCGGCGGCTCTTCCGAGCATGCCGCCCCACAGGGATATTGATTTTGGTATTGATTTGTCACCGGGCACTTAGCCCATTTCTATTACTCCATATCATATGGCCCCACCAGAGTTGAAGGAGTTAAAGGAGCAGTTGCAGGAGTTGCTTGATAAGTGTTTCATTTGGCCTGGTGTATCACCTTGGGGTGCTCCGGTCCTGTTTGTAAACAAGATGGATGGTTCTATAAGCATGTTTATTGATTATCGCCAGTTGAACAAGGTTATAGTGAAGAACAGGTATCCATTGCCACGTATTGATGACCTATTTGATGATATACAGGGTGCCAAATTAACCCGGAAGGGTGCTCCCTTCAGTAGGTCCGAGGAGTGTGAGGAGAGATTTCAAAAGCTCAAGACAGCTGTGACTACAGCCCCTATTTTGGTGTTGCCTTCAGGTTCGGGGTCTTATACTATGTATTGCGATGCTTCGCGTATTGGTCTCGGTTCGGTGTTGATGCAGGACGGTAGGGCTATTGACTACGCGTCTGGACACCTGAAGGTACATGAGAATAACTATCCTATCCACGACCTTGAGTAAGCAGCTATTGTTTATGCCTCAAAAATTTGGTGACAGAATTTGTATGGTGTCCCTTGTGAGGTCTATACCAAGAACCAGAGTCTACCACATCTGTTCAAATAGAAGGATCATAACTTGCGGCAGCGGAGGTGGTTAGAGTTTCTTAAGGACTCTGATATCACCATTATATATCATCCTGGGAAGGCCAATGTGGTGGCCGATGGCTCGAGTCACAAGGCGGAGAGTTTGGGCGGTTTAGCATATCTACCGGTAGCAGAGAGGCCATTAGCCTTGGATGTTCAGGCCTTGGCCAACTAATTTGTTAAATTGGATGTTTCTTAGCCGAGTCGAGTTTTGTCTTGTGTGGTTTCTTGGTCTTCTCTTTATGATCGTATCTGAGAGCGTCAGTATGACGACCCCTATCTTCTTGTTCTCAAGGACACGGATCATCATGGCGATGCAAAGGAGGTCACTATTGGAGATGATGGTGTATTATGGATGCAGGGCAGCTATGTGTGCCCAATATGGATAGTTTGCGTGAGTTGATTCTCCAGGAGGCTCACAGTTCGCGGTACTCCGTCCATCCCGATGCCGCGAAGATGTATCAGGACTTGAGGCTGCACTTTTGGTGGACGAGAATGAAGAAGGACACAGTGGAATATGTAGCTCGGTGCCTAAATTATCAGTAGGTGAAGTATGAGCATCAACGGCCAGGTGGATTGCTTCAGAGGCTAGAGATTCCAGAGTTTAAATGGGAGCGCATTACTATGGATTTTGTTGTTGGGCTCCCATAGACTCGGAGGAAGTTTGATGAAATATGGGTAATTGTGGATAGATTGACCAAGTCAGCTCATTTCATTCCAGTGGTGACTAGTTATTCTTCAGAGCAGCTGGCTCAGGTCTATATTCGCGAGATTGTCAGGCTTCATGGTGTGCCGGTATCACGCCCCAAAATCGGGGAGCGCGACCGGCGCTCAACCGAGTGAACCCGGCCAAGCAAGCATGTTAGATTTTCTTCTACCCAAACTCATCCATGAATAAGGAAAATACATATTTTTGTTAATTAGACAATAAGGTGATCATGTCTACAATATCAATTCATTACCATTAGTTACTACATTAATAAGTCTCAAAGCACACACCTTCATGGTTCAAAGTGGAACAAGTGATTTAATCACAACACAACTTGTTTAACATACCCAATACCCATACATAACCCACACTTAGTCTACGGAGCCTCTAAAAATACAAAAGAGTACAAAGATAGTGCCTGCAACAAGGCTCCGGCTATACCTCAAAACACGATAACACATACGAAACAAAAGATGCACAACCCCGAAATTAGATAGGGCTCATCGAATCAGCTGGGAAGAATGAACACTTCTATCACTGGTCAGTATCCTCCGCTGTAGAACCACCTGCATCCATTAAATATGCAGCGCCCCAGGAAAAAGGGACGTTAGTACATGTCGAAGAGTACTAGTATGAAAACCAAACACCAATTTAAGAACTCGGAAATACAATATGAATATGATGAACCAGGGTGACGATAGAATAGCATAGGTAGCCATTTAAACAAAGCAAGCTTATCAAGAGCTGTCATTAACATTTATTGAATTTAGGATGAGACCCTCTATAAACGTTTCCACAAAAAGTGGCCCCGCACCTCACCCTAATGTATGCGGGTGGAGGTGTAAACACAATACCAAAACTCTACTCAAGCAGCCCTACTACCTCACCCCATTATATGCGGGTGGAGGTATAACCACAGTACAAAAAACCCACACAGAGTGGTCATGCCGCCTCACCCCAATGTATACGTGTGGAAGTGCATCGCGATACCAATACCGACACAAAGAGGCCATGCCGCCTCACCCCAATATATTTGTGGGTGGTGGTGCAACAACAATACCAAACTCATACACAAAGCGGCGTTGCCGCCTCACCCCAATGTATGCGGGTGGAGGTGTAATCCCAATCATAATCTCTACACAATTTGGCATAATAATTTCCATATAAATCGCGACTTGTAATTATAACATGTATATACACAACCATTGTTTGGAACACATCTTAAATTTATAATGCAATATAATAAGAGCATTTGAAACACGAATTGAACATATATCTTTGTCACAAAACCTTATTCGGAATACCTGATTTGTCATAAATATCATGGAACTCACAAGGATATTGGGGTTTCAATTCTTAAAGAAGTGTTTAGCCAATATACCTCAATTGAGCTTCCTTAAACTCTAAGATGTTCCGGAACTTTTAGCAACTTTAATCTATTTTAGAAATATAACAAGTTGAACCAAAATTAGGAAGAAGATCACGGTTCTAGCTCATTTGAGCATTTTATCAAACACTAAATGTGCATTAAGGGTTCAAGGTCCTTTTATTGAGGATTCCATCATCCCACAACCCATTCTTTACCATTTGTATCTCACAATCTTCCTACACCCTTTGATAACACATGCAAGCAAAATAAACAACTCCCATACCCAAGAATTGTCATGCTAGTTACCCAATTCTAGGCAAAATTCGAAATTGAGGGTTATGGTGTAGAATCTTACCTTTAGGATGAAGACCATGTGAGTTTCCTTGTTAATCTTCAAAGATTCGAGCAAGAATTGAAGAACAAATTGTTGAAGAACTCTCTCCCACTATAGGGCAGTCTCTCACCCATAAAATATCAGATTTTAACTCAAAAATGGTACAAATCATCTATTTAACGAAGTAGGGTCGGTTATAAAAACCCAAACATGTTGCCCCGGAACAGGTTCTGTGGTCGCATATGCGACCGCATAATATTTATGCAGTTCGCGAAATGGACAGCGAAATGGACCTCCAGAACTGGGCTGGCCTGCTTCACTCCGCGGCCGTTATGCGGCCCGCATGCCTGTTCTGCGGTCACATAATGCGCCACAGAACCTCCCTCCACAAAATGCCAAGGCTGATTATGCGATCAAAGTGCGGCCCATGAAATGGTTATGCGGTCGCATAATTGAC
The DNA here is from genome assembly GCF_000390325.3 of Nicotiana tomentosiformis. Taxonomy (NCBI): domain Eukaryota; kingdom Viridiplantae; phylum Streptophyta; class Magnoliopsida; order Solanales; family Solanaceae; genus Nicotiana; species Nicotiana tomentosiformis. Next base: position 39,034,219 of record NC_090822.1, read on the forward strand.
AGCGAAATTGACATCCAAATTGACCCAATTAGCTGCCTCACTCTACGGCCATTATGCGGTCCGCAGAGTGATTCTGCGGCCGCATAGTGAGCCGCAGAAGTGCATTTTTTCTGCCCAAATTTTTCTTTTACTTTCCGGTGCATTGTTCAACCCAAAACGTCCGAGTTACAGCGAGCAAGCTCGCCGCGAAGAATTTCTACAATCCTCAAACATGTAAGCCTACTTCGGCACCACAAAACCTTAAATTCATTTGCGAAATTTTACGGGGCTTTACATTCTCCCCAACTTAGGATCATTCGTCATCGAATGAGGATCAAAGTTCATTATTAGCACCTGATGCGACTCAATTTCCATACCACACACCAGCGGTCCCAAATTCGACTAACTCCCTAAATTTCCAAAAAAAAAAATTGCCAGAGTTTCCCTTGTAACTGGGCCTATCCACATGCCAGAGAACCCCAGAAACACATCCTAACAACATATACATAATCCAACGACGTAGCATAACAAAAAACAACACCAACTGTGGCCTCACAAGCAATATATTACCAGAAAAGGAACACCCTTAACATCCATCATACAAATGATACATAATTCATAGAAGGTAACCCTTAGAATTTTCATATAACACAACTTTATAAAGACATGGATATTCAAACAAATAAGGATATTTTTTCTTCATTTCATCCTTGGCCTCTCAAGTAGCCTATTCAACCTGTTGGTTTTTCCATAGCACTTTCACGGAGGCAATTTCTTTATTTCTCAACTTTCAGACTTGCCGATCAATAATAGAAACTAGAATCTCATCATACGTCTATTCCTCATTAACCTCAATAGTCTCAATCGGACCAATGAGTGTCGGGGCTCCAACTACTTTCTTTAACATAGACACGTGAAACATTGGGTGCACTAATGACATTTTAGGTAGTAGCTCAAGCTTGTACGCCACCTCACCGATCCTCTGAATGATTCTGTACGGTCCGACATATCTCGTACTCAATTTCTTTTCTTACCAAACCGCATTACACCCTTCATGGGGAAAACATTCAAGAATACCCAATCATCTTCTTTGAACTCCAAATCCCTATGACGAACATCCGAATAAGACTTCTGATGGCTCTGAGTAGTCTTCAACCGCTCCTTAATGATCTTAACCTTTTCCATAGCCTGATGCACGAGGTCTGGCCCTATCTACTCTGCTTCCCCAATTTCAAACCACCCAATGGGAGATCTATATCTCCTATCATATAAAGCCTCGAACGGGGCCATATGAATACTAGCATGATAACTATTGTTGTAGGCAAATTCTATGAGTGGCAAATGATCATCTCAGCTACCTTTAAAGTCTAGAACACAAGCACTCAACATATCCTCAAGCGTCTGAATAGTTTGCTTTGCCTGCCCGTCAGTCTGCGGGTGAAAGGCTGTACTAATATTCACCTTAGTACCCAAACCATGCTGAAATTTTTTCCAAAAGTTAGCTGTGAATTGTGCTTCCCGATCAGAAATGATGGAAACTCGAGTGCCAAGCAACTTGATTATTTCTTTGATATACAAGTGAGCATACTGCTTCGCTGTGTCGGTAGCCTAAACCGGCAAAAAGTGTGCGGATTTTGTGAGTCGGTCCACAATCACCCAAATTGAGTCAAACTTGCACGGAGTGCACGGTAGTCCTACCACAAAGTCCATATTAATCATTTCCCACTTCCATATTGGAATTTCTATGTTCTGTGCCAACCCACCGGGCCGTTGGTGTTTGGTCTTTACTTGCTAACAATTCGGCCATCTTGCCACAAAGTCCGCCACATTCCTCTTTATGTCATTCCACTAATAGACTTCCTTGAGATCATGATACATTTTTGTAGAGCCCGGGTGTACGGAATACATAGAAGTGTGAGCCTCGGTCGTGATTATTTCCTGGAGACCATCCATATTTGAAACACATAACCGCCATTGGTACCTTAGCATACCATCATTCAAGCCGAGAGAAAAAGCCATAGTCTTATGTTTATGAATCCCCTCCTTCAATTGCACCAAAAATGAATCTTTGTATTGTCTCTCTTTGACTTCAACAATAAGCAATGATTCAGCTCTATTTTGCACAATTACCCCTCCTTCACTAGAGTCCGCAAGATAAACTCCCAAACTAGCCAATCGGTGAACTTCCTTGGCCAATGGCCTTTGATATGCCTCCAAGTGTGCTAAACTACCCATAGATTTTTGGCTAAGAGCATCCGCCACAACATTAGCCTTCCCCGGATGATATAGAATATCAATGTCGTAGCCCTTGAGTAACTCAAGCCATCTTGTTTGCCTCAAGTTCAATTCCTTCTGCTTGAAAATATATTTAAGGCTCTTATGGTGTGTGAATATATCCACATGGACCCCATAAAGTTAATGACGCCAAATCTTCAATGCAAATACTACCGCTGCAAGTTCTAAGTCATCTGTTGGATAATTCTTTTTATGATTCTTGAGTTGCCTAGAAGCATAAGCTATCACCTTGCCATGTTTCATTAATACACACCCAAGCCCAATTCTTGAAGTATCACAATATACCACAAATCCATCTTCACCCTCTGGTAAGGTCAGCACCGGTGCCATAGTCAATCTTGATTTCATCTCTTGGAAACTCCTTTCACAAGCATCTGACCATTGGAACTTAACTGCCTTCTGAGTCAATTTAGTCAACGAAGAGGCAAGGGTAGAAAACCCCTCCACAAATTTTCTGTAATACCCAGCTAAGCCTAAGAAACTGCGAATCTCTGTTGGAGTTATAGGCCTCGGCCAATTCCTCACAACCACAATCTTTTAAGGATCAACCATAATTCCTTCACTAGAGACTACATGACCCAAGAATGTGACAGATTTAAGCTAAAATTCACACTTCAAACACTTTACATATAACTTGTGCTGATATAGGGTTTGCAGAACTACCCTGAGATGATCGGCATGGTCCTCTCGATTGCGTGAATATACAAGGATATCGTCAATAAACACTATCACAAAGGAGTCAAGAAAAGGCTTGAAGACTCAATTCATAAGATCCATGAAAGTTGTTGGGGCATTTGTTAGCCCAAAAGACATTACCAAAAATTCAAAGTGCCCATATCAGGTTCTAAAAGCTATTTTTAGAACATCTTGCTCCTTGATCTTCAATTGGTGATATTCGGATCTTAAATCAATTTTGGAGAAGTACCTAGCACCCTGCAATTGGTCAAACAAGTCATCTATCCTTGGCAGTGGGTTCTTATTCTTGACTGTGACCTTGTTAAGTTGCTAATAGTCAATCACATTCTCAATGACCCATCATTCTTTCTTACAAAAAGGAACGGTGTGCCCCAAGGCGACACACTCGGCCGGATAAAACCCTTTTCTAACAAATCTCTCCATTATTCTTTTAGCTCCTTCAATTCTGTCGGAGCCATTTTGTAGGGTGGAATAAATATAGGATAAGTGTCTGGCATCACATCAATCCCAAAATCAATCTCCTTATCTGGTGGGATCCCAGGGAGTTCATCCGGAAAGACTCCCGAAAATTTATTCACAACAGGCACAGACTCAGGTGTAGGTGCCTCACCATCGGTGTCTATAACCCGGACAAAATGGTAAATACACCCCTTTTTAATCATTGTTGTGGCCTTAAGGTAAGAAATAAGCATACCCTTCGGCACTACATCATCACCCTTCCACTCAATAACTTGCTCATTTGGAAATTCGAATCTAACAGTCCTGGTTCGGCAATCAAACTTGGCAAAACAAGAATAAAGCCAATCCATCCCCATTATCACATAAAAAATTGACCATTCTCAATTCAATAAGATCGGCCACGGTTTCCCGATCACGCAACGTGACAACACAATCCCTATAAATACGTGGGGCAAAAATAGACTCACCAATCGGAGTAGATACAGAGAACGGCTCATGAATCTATTCCGGTTCTATCCCAAATTCCATAGCAACATAAAGAGTGACATATGACAAGGTGGAACCGGGATCAATAAGAGCATATGCATCACGGGATAGAACAGACAATATACATGTGACAACATCTGGAGAAGCCTCTGAATCCCGACGCCTCCGCAGAGCATAAAATCTTATGGGTCCTCCAGAAGTCTGTGCACCACCCCTAGCTGCACCATGCCTTGCGGGTGCTGGCGCGCCTCGAGCTGGAGGTGTTGTGGATATAGTAGCTGCAGAATTAGCTGGCTGCGCCGCACCTCTGCCCATGTATCTGCAAGACAAGCGGCAATTCCTCTGAATGTGACCCCTCACACCGCACCCATAACATATAGGTAGGTCCATGAAGCAGGCCCCAAAGTGCATCCTCCCACACTTAGGTCATGGGAGCCTCCGCTGCTGAAACCTTCTGTCGGGCCGACCTTGCTGGTAGGGTCCCCTGTTTCCTTGACTGGGTCCAGATGACTGTGCACTCATCGAAGACTGGGCTAATGATTGAGATGGTCTTGATGACCCTCACCTAAATGCCGACCTACCACCACCACCACCGGAATAACAGCCAAAGTTGCCCGCGGACCGGGCCTTGCTGCTACTCTGACGCTCCATTCTATTTTTCAATTTACGGGTCTCTGTGGCTTGAGAAAATGCCACCATCTTACCATAGTTCATATCAGAATTCAAGGCAGTTGTATCGGCCTCATTAATAACCAAGGGGATAAGGCACTGTACAAACCGGCGCACTCTCGCCTCCATAGTGGGCAACATGTGAATAGCATACTTGGACAGGCGCGCAAACTCCATATGATATTCCCACACATTCATACTACCCTGCTTTCGGCTTTCAAACTCAGCAGCACGGGCTGCCTTAGATTCGGCAGGCAAGCAATGATCCACAAAGGCATCAGTGAACTCACCCCACCTTGCGGGAGGGCTTCCATCCTCATGGGATTCCTCCCACAACTTAAACCAAGAATAGGCCACCCCTTTCAGGCGGTAGGAGGCCAAATCCACTCCCTCTGTCTCTGTAGCATGTATAACTCATAGAGTCTTGTGCATCTCATCAATAAAGTTCTGGGGGTCCTCCTTGGGATTAGCACCCATAAGCACTGGAGGATCTAACTGAAGAAACCTATTCACCCTGGAACTAGTAGATTCCCCTGGCTGACTGGAAGAAATAGGCCCAACGCTCGATCTTTGGGTCTGAGAAGCCACTATCTGTGTCAACATCTGCATGGCTCCCCTAAGATCAACATCAGACACACCAGAATTGAAAGCTAGAGCTAGAGGTGGAACTGGAATATCAGTTGGAGGAACTGTTGCACCTTCAGTAGGTGTAGGGACAGGTGTGGTCCGATCAGTTGTGGTAGAATCAGGTAGTGTAGTAACTGGGGGGATATCCTCACCCCTCGGGTGCTCACCCTCATCATCAAATATAGGATCAATTCTCACTCCTAGGGTGACATTGGCTCTTTGGCCAGTTCTTGCCTTCTTTTTAGGTACCATGTACTGAAAATTAGAGCAACGCACGAGTTAAAGAAGGAACAGTCTTACAATCAGCTTTATAGCACGATCGAGAACATGAAAGAAGGGTATTATTCCTAAATACCCAAGTTGCATCCTAATTATAGATGTGGTCGACAACACACCAATAAGAAGAACTCTACTAGACACGGCTCCGAGACATCCTAGGACACTTTAAAACATTAGGCTCTGATACCAAGTTTCTCACGCCCCAAAATCGGGGAGCGCGACCGGCGCTCAACCGAGTGAACCTAGCCGAGCAAGCCTTTTAGATTTCCTTCTACCAAAACTCATCCATGAATAAGCATAATATATATTTTCTCTAATTAGAAAATAAGGTGATCATGTCTACAATACCAATTCATTACCATTAGTTAGTCCATTAATAAGTCTCAAACCACACACACACCTTCACGGTTCAAAGTGGAACAGGTGATTTCATCACAACACAACTTGTTTAACATTCCCAATACTCATACACAACCCACACTTAGTATACGGAGCCTCTAAAAATACAAAATATTACAAAGATAGTGCCGGCAATAAGGCTCCGACTATATGTAAGGACCCGTAAAAAAGTTTAACCAAAATACTCGGGGTTTCGTGGTGCCAAGATAGATTCCTGCATTACTATAGTAGAAATTCTTTGCAGATCGCAAGCTTGCCACGGTTTAAACATTTTGGATTCAACAGTACCCTACGGACTGAGAGGAAAATGTTTCGCAGAAGAACGCATTTCTGCGGCCCATTATGCGGCCGCATAATCACTCCGCGGACCGCATAATTGAGGTCAGTTTTGTGGTCGATTATGCGACCGCATAATCGATATGCAGACCGCATAATTGATATGCAGACCACATATCGGTCGCGTAATTCCTCTTGGGTTTCTGCGAAGGGAGTTCTGCGGTGCATTATGCGACCGCAGAACAAGTATGCGGACCGCATACTGGTCTCATACCTGAGCCAAAAGTTTAGGCCTCTGAGGGCCATTTCTGCAGTCACTTTGCGGACCGCATAACCATTATGCGGTCGCATATGCGACCGCAGACCTGTGTCGGGGTACCCATTTTCTTAATTTAAAATCCGACCCTCATTCTGTTAAAACACCCCTTTAGTCTATTTTGAAGCTCATTTATGATATTCCTAGAGTGAGAGAGAGGGTTCTAGAGGGAGGGCCTAATTTTCCATCAAATTGATCTTCAACCATCACTCAAAGCCTTGGAAATATTCAAGTAGAGCACCAAAATTCTTCACCCTAAAAGGTAAGACTTCATCACCCCAGCTCTTAATTTCAAATATAGCTATAATAGGGTACTAGGGTGATACTTCGTGGGTACCATCGGATGCCATGATGTACACATGGTGGCAATTGTGTTAGAATTATTGATTTACATTGTGGATATGGATATGTCTCACTTGAGATGGCTTAGTCGGTCGGGCCGAGACCGGACTCCGTGTAAAAACACAGTGGCATTGTGAGTTGTGGCATTTGGCACTAAAGATTATTAACCTAAAAAGATGGAAAGATTGAATCGGAAACTATGTGATCCTTACTTGGTGTTTCTTTTTATTTCTATGAAGCACTTGTTGATTATTATGACTGCATTCTCCTTGTTTCACTGTTCATTCTACTAAGATTGGTGTTTGCCTTACATACTAGTACTATTCGACAGTACTAACATCCCTTTTGCCGGGGGCGCTACATCTTTGAATGGATGTAGGTGGTTCCATCACAGATAACACTAATCGCAGAGAGTGGTGCTCTCCCTCACACTCATCACAGCAGTCTTGGTGAGCCCCATTTACTCTTGGGGTCATGTAGTCCTTCTTTTGTAGAAGTTTTCACATTTTGAGGTATAGCCGGGACCTTGTTGCCGGCATTGTCATGCTGCTCTTTTGTACTCTTAGAGGCTCCGTAGACGTTTATGTGGGTCATGTATGTATGTTGGGGTGGTTGTTGGATCGAGTTGTATTTTGGGAACTCAACTATGGCATAATGTATATAAGGAAAAATGAACTAGCAACGTTTATATATTTATATAACTGATCCCCCCCCCCCCATTTTACAAATGGTGATGCGATCCCTTTTTGGATTATGAATGAGTCGGGTAGGAAAGGTTTAAGAGGCTTGCTCGACCGGGTTCACTCGGTTGAGCACCAGTCGCGCTCCCTGAGGTTGGGGCATGACAAACTTGGTATCAGAGCCTAAGGTTTTAAAGTGTCCTAGGATGTCTCGGAGCTGTGTCTAGTAGAGCCCTTCTTATCGGTGTGTTGTCGACCACATCTATAATTAGGGGGCTACTTGGACATTTAAGAATGATACCCTTCATTGTTGTTCTATATCGTGCGATAGAGCGGAACATGAGGTTGTTTTCCCCTAACTCGTGCATTGTTCTAACTTTCAGTAAATGATACCTAAGAAGAGAGTGAGAATTGGCCAAGAATCCAATGCCACCCCAGGAGTGGCTGTTGATCCCCTACTTGATAATGCGGGTGAGGATAATCCCCTACTATTACACTGCCTGATTCGTCTACTCCAGAACAAACTACCCCAGTTCCTACACCCACGGAGGATGCCACAATCCCTCCCACCGATTCACCTGTTCCACCTCCAGTCCCAGCTGCAGGTCTCGGTATTTCTGATAGGGATCTTAGGGGAGCTATTCAGATGCTGACTCAGTTAGTAGCTTCCCAGGCCTAGAGGTCAAATGTTGCACCCACCTAATTTAGCTCGCAAGAGGATTCTTCTGGTTCCAGGGTAAACTGGTTCCTTCAGTTAGACCCTCCAATGTTCACATGTACTGATCCCGGGGCAGAGCCTTAGGATTTCATTGATGAGATGCATAAGACTCTCCAAGATATGCGTGCTACTGAAGTAAAGGGAGTAGAGTTAGCCTCTTGTCATCTGAAAGGGGTGGCATATTCCTGGTTTGAGATGTGGGAAGATTCCCGTAAGGAGGGGAGCCCTCCGGCGAGATAGAGTGAGTTCGCGGATGCCTTCATAGACCATTTCTTGCCTGCCGAGACTAAGGCAGACCATGGTGTGGAGTTTGAGACCCTTAAACAGGGTAGTAGGAATGTGTGGGAGTATCACATGGAGTTCGTGCGCCTATCAAAGTATGTTGTTCATATGATGCCGACTATGGAGGCAAGAGTGCGTCGATTTGTGTAGGGCCTTAGCCCTTTGGTTATTAATGAGGCTGCCACATCTGCTCTAAATTCTGACATGAACTATGGAAGGATGGTGGCATTTGCCCAAGCTACGGAGGCTCGAACGTTAAAGCTCAGGATGGAACGGGAAAGTAGTAGTAGGGCCCGATCAGCGGGCAACCTTGGGGATTCATTTGGAGGTGGGAGATCAGCTTTTCGGGGAGGATCATCAGGGCCATCCCAGTCTTATGCTCAGTCTTCAGCTAGTGCCCCACCATCAGGGCACGGTCAACAGCAAGGGACTCGCTTTAGGCCCGGTTAGGGAAGCAGGGGGGTCCCACCATCAGGGTCGATCAGGAGGGAGATTCCAGCAGCAACAGAGGGCCCCATGACCTAAGTGTGGGAGGATACATTCGGGAGTCTGCTACATGGACATGCCAGTATGTTGCGGATGCGGAATGAGACGCCATATTCAGAGGGAGTGTCGTGCATCCCGTCATGGTGCAAGCAGGGGCATAGCTCAATCACCCGATCCTATAGCTGCTACATCTTCAGCACACCCTCCAGCTCAAGGCTCTTCAGCACCCACAGGGCGTGGTACAGCTAGGGGTGGTGCACAGAGTTTGGGAGGACCCAGACGATTCTATGCTATGAGTGGTCGTCAGAGTGCGGAGGCTTCCCCAGATGTTGTCACAGGTATATTGACTGTTCAATCTCATGATGTGTATGTCCTTATTGATCCCGGATCTTCTTTGTCCTATGTTACTCCTTATGTTGCTACGAGCTTTGGGATAGAACCGGAACAGCTTCATGAGCCGTTCTCTATAGCTACTCCGGTTGGCGAGTCTATTATGGCCGCACGGATTTATAGGGACTGTGTTATCACGGTGCGTGGTCGGGATACCATGGCCGATCTTATTGAACTAGGGATGATTGATTTTGATGTAATAATGGGAATGGATTGGCTCTATTCCTGTTTTAACAAACTTAACTGTCGGACCAGAATTATGAGGCTTGAGTTTCCTAACGAGCCAACTGTTGAGTGGGAGGGGAATAATGTTATGCCAAAAGGTAGGTTAATTTCTTACTTTAAGGCCACAAAGATGATCAGGAAGGGGTATATTTATCATTTGGTCCGAGTGACGGAGACCACTGCTGAGGTGCCTACCCTTGAATCTGCACCAATTGTGAATGATTTCCCCGATGTCTTTGCGGATGAGCTCCCGGGAATACCTCCAGGCAGGGAGATTGATTTTGGGATTGATATGATGCCAGGCACGTAGCCTATATCCATTCCACCTCATAGAATGGTGCCGGCAGAATTAAAAGAGCTAAAGAAACAACTGAGGGATTTGCTAGAGAAAGGTTTCATCCGACCGAGTATGTCGCCTTGGGGCGGACCGGTTCTCTTTGTTAGAAAGAAAGATGGATCGCTGCGGATGTGTATTGATTACCGGCAACTCAACAAAGTCACAATCAAAAACAAATACACATTGCCTAGAATAGATGATTTGTTTGACCAATTACAAGGTGCTATGTTCTTCTCCAAAATTGACTTGCGGTCCGGGTACCATCAATTGAAGGTAAGGGAGCAGGATATTCGGAAAACAGATTTCAGAACCCAGTATTGGCACTTTGAATTTTTGGTAATGTCTTTCGGGCTAACAAATGCCCCGGCAGCTTTCATGGATCTTATGAATCGAGTCTTCAGGACGTGTCTTGACTCTTTTATGATAGTATTCATTGACGACAACCTTGTATATTCACGAAGTCGAGAGGATCATGCCGACCACCTCAGGGCAGTTCTACAAACTCTTCATCACCACCACTTGTATGCAAAGTTCTCAAAATGTTAATTTTGGCTTGAATCTGTTACATTCCTGGGTCATGTCGTCTCCGGAGAAGGAATTAAGGTTGATCCTCAAAAGATTGCGGCGGTGAAGGATTGGCCTAGACCTACTACTCCAACCGAGATTCGCAGTTTCTTGGATTTGGCCGGGTATTATAGGAGGTTCGTGGAGGGGTTCTCCACTCTTGCCTCTCCATTGACTAAATTGACGCAGAAGGCGGTTAAGTTCTAGTGGTCCGATGCTTGGGAAAGGAGCTTTCAGGAATTGAAATCAAGATCGACTTTGGCGCCGGTATTGACCCTGCCAGAGGGTACTGAGGAGTTTGTGGTGTATTGCGATGCTTCAAGGATCGGTCTTGGGTGTGTATTAATGCAACATGGTAAGGTCATAGCATATTCTTCAAGGCAACTTAAGAATCATGAAAAGAACTATCCAACTCATGATTTAGAGCTTGCGGTGGTGGTTTTTGCATTAAAATTTTGGCGTCATTATTTGTATGGAGTCCATGTAGATGTATTCATGGACCACAAGAGTCTTCAATACATTTTCAAGTAGAAGGAATTGAACTTAAGGTAGAGAAGGTGGCTTGAATTGCTCAAATATTATGACATCGACATTTTGTATCATCCGGGGAAAGCTAATGTGGTGGTGGATGCTCTTAGTCGGAAATCTATGGGTAGTTTGGCTCACTTGGAGGCATGTAAAAGGCCCTTGGCCCGGGAGGTTCACCAGTTGGCCGGTTTGGGTGTTCGTCTTACGGACTCTAGTGAAGGGGAAGTGATTGTGCAGAATAGGGCGGAATCATCGCTTGTGACAGAGGTCAAGGAGAAGCAATACAGTGATCCAGTGTTGGTGTAGCTGAAGGAAGGGATTCATAAACATAAGACTATGGCTTTTTCTCTTGGCATGGATTACGGCACATTACGGTACCAAGGACGACTATGTGTTCCAAACATAGATGGTCTTTGGGAAAGAATCATGGCAGAAGTGCATACTTCTAGATATTCCGTACACCTAGGCTCTACAAAAATGTATCATGATCTCAAGGAAGTTTACTGGTGGAATGACATGAAGAGGGGTGTGGCGGACTTTGTGGCAAAATGTTCAAACTGTCAACAAGTGAAGGCCGAGCATCAAAGGCCTGGTGGGTTTGGTCAGAGTATAGAAATTCCAATGTGGAAATGGGAAATGATCAACATGGATTTTGTGGTAGGGTTACTCACGTAAGTTTGACTCAATTTGGGTGATCGTGGATCGACTCACAAAATCAACTCACTTTTTGCTGGTTAAATCCACCGACACTGCGGAATAATATGCTCAATTATATATCAAGGAAATAGTCAGGCTTCATGGCACTCCCGTTTCCATCATTTTCGATCGAGGGGCCCAATTCACAGCTAATTTCTGGAAGAAGTTTCAGCAAGGTTTGGGTACGCAAGTAAATCTTAGCACCGCTTTGCATCCACAGTCTGACGGGCAAGAAGAGCGGGCTATTCAAATGCTTGAGGACATGTTGCGTGCGTATGTGCTTGACTTCAAGGGTAGCTGGGATGATCATTTGCTGCTTATAGAATTTTCTTATAACAACAGCTTCCATACCAGTATTCAGATAGCGCCGTTTGAGGCCTTGTATGATAGAAGATGTAGATCGCCGATTGGGTGGTTCGAGGTTGGAGAAGCTGAACTAATAGGATCAGACCTTGTGCATCAGGCTATGAAAAAGGTTAAGATCATAAAAGAGCGGTTAAAAACTACTCAGAGCCATCAAAATTCCTACTCGGATGTTTGTCGCAGAGACTTAGAGTTCAAAAAAGATGATTGGGTGTTCTTGAAGGTATCTCCCATGAAGGGGATCATGCGGTTTGGAAAGAAAGGGAAATTAAGTCCGAGGTATGTCGGGCCGTATAACATCATTCAAAGGATAGGTCAGGTGGCGTACAAGCTTGAACTACCACCTAAGATGTCATTAGTACACCCAGTATTCCATGTGTCCATGTTGAAGAAGGTAGTTGGAGATCCGTTCGCTATTGTGCCGGTTGAGACCATTGAGGTTAGTGAAGAATTGTCATATGAAGAAATTCTGGTTGCTATTCTTGATAGGTAGGTCCGAAAGTTGAGAAACAAAGAAATTGCATCCGTGAAGGTGTTATGGCGAAACCAACAAGTCGAAGAAGCTACTTGGGAAGCCAAAAATGAAATGAAAGAAAAGTACCCTCATTTGTTTGAATAGCCATGTAATGGTTCTATGAAGTTGTTTCCCCTAAAGTTTGTATTGCTTGTTCGGCTAATACAAAGACACTCCTTTCTAGTTATATGTCCCCTAAGAGGCTTTGGTTGGTGTTATTTTACATTTTGTTGTGTCATTTAATTCTATATATGTTTCTAAGGTGTGCTTCGGGGGCTCTCTGGCAGGTGGATAGGCCTAAATACAAAGGAAACTCTGGCAAAATTTTCAGGAAGTTAGGAAGTTAGGAAATTTTGGGGCTGATGGTATGTGGCATAACTGAAATTGTGTTAAGTGAACCTTAATCCTCATTTGAGGACGAATGATCTTAAGTGGGGGAGGATGTAAGGATCCGTAAAAATTTTTAACCAAAATACTCAGGGTTTCATGGTGCCAAGATAGATTCATGCGGTTCGGACTTTTTGGATTGAACAATACCCTACGGACTGAGAGGAAAATGTTTCGCAGAAGAACGCATTTCTGCGGCCCATTATGCAGCCGCATAATCACTCTGCGGACCGCATAATGGCCGCAGAGTGAAGCAGTAAGTTTGTCCAATTTGAGGTCAGTTTTACGGTCGATTATGCGATCGCATATCGGTCGCGTAATTCCTCTTGGGTTTCTGCGAAGGGAGTTTCGTGGTGAATTATGCGACTGCAGAACAAGTACGCGGGCCGCACACTGGTCGCATACCTGAGCTGAAAGTTTAGGCCCCTAAGGGCCATTTCTGCGGTCACTTTGCGGACCGCATAACCATTATGCGGTCGCATATGCAACCGCAGACCTGTGTCGGGGCACCCATTTTTGTAATTTAAAACCCGACCCCTTTAGTCTATTTTGAAGCTCATTTCTGATATTCCTAGAGTGAGAGAGAGGGTTCTAGAGGGAGGGCCTAATTTTCCATCAAATTGATCTTCATAAATCACTCAAAGTCTTGGAAATATTCAAGTAGGGCACCAAAATTCTTCACCCTAAAAGGTAAGACTTCGTCACCCCAGCTCTTAATTTCAAACATAGCTATAATGGAGTACTAGGGTGATACTTCATGGGTATGAGGGTGGTTTATCTTGCATGCATGTATGATAAAGAGTGTAGGGGAAAAAGGGAGCTAGAACCATGAATGTTTTCCTAATTCTGGGTTCAATTTGTATATTGCTAAAATAGATTGTGGTTGCTTCCGGATAATTGTAGAGTCTAAAGAAGCGCAATTGAGGTATGTATGGCAAACTCTCTTCTTCCTAGAATCGAACTCCTGGTGTCCGAATAATGGGTGTAAGTTCTAACTTGATCATACTAGAATTGTTTTCCTTAGTGTGTTGGATTGAAAGATTCATGTTCCCTAATTGTTTTAGATGGTTACCATGTCATCATGCTATTTGAGAACGTAATTATGATTTTCCAAGCTCCTTCCCTTATGTGTGAAATGCCTTATGTGATGGTACTTATCGACATGAATGATGATGTTATCTGGACGAATAAAAAGGGAAAGACTTAAATTGTAAAATGTTCCCAAGTTCCAAGAATAAATTAATAAACGAGGCTATTTGTGCCATGTAACGAAAGATGGGAAAGAAATGTGAATTGAGTAAACAATTGAAAGAGGTTATGTCTCAAGTGAGATAGCTTAGCCGATCGGGCTGAGATCGGACGCCATGTTGTACACATGGTGGCAATTGTGTTGGAATTATTGATTTACATTGTGGATATGGATATGTCTCACTTGAGATGGCTTAGCCGATCGGGCCGAGACTGGACTCCGTGTAAAAACACGGTGGCATTGTGAGTTGTGGCATTTGGCACTAAACATTATTAACCTAAAAAGATGGAAAGATTGAATCGGAAACTATGTGATCCTTACTTGGTGTTTTTGTGTATTTCTGTGAAGCACTTATTGATTATTATGACTGCCTTCTCCTTGTTTCACTGTTCATTCTACTAAGATTGGTGTTTGCCTTACATACTAGTACTATTTGACAGTACTAACGTCCCTTTTGCCAGGGGCGCTACATCTTTGAATGGATGTAGGTGGTTCCATCGCAGATAGCGCTGATCGCAGATAGTGGTGCTCTCTCTCACACTCATCACAACAGTCTTGGTGAGCCCCATTTACTCCTGGGGTCATGTAGTCCTTCTTTTGTAGAAGTTTTCACATTTTGAGGTATAGCCGAGGCCTTGTTGCCGGCATTGTCAAGTTGCTCTCTTGTACTCTTAGAGGCTCCGTAGACGTTTATGTGGGTCATGTATGTATGTTGGGGTGGTTGTTGGATCGAGTTGTATTTTGGGAACTCAACTATGGCATAATGTATATAAGGAAAAATGAACTAGCAACGTTTATATATTTATATATCTGATCCCCCCCCCTCCCCGTTTTACAAATGGTGATGCGATCCCTTTTTGGATTATGAATGAGTCAGGTAGGAAAGGTTTAATAGGCTTGCTCGACCGGGTTCACTCGGTTGAGCGCCGGTCGCGCTCCCCAAGGTTTGGGCGTGACATTATACCTCAAAACCTGATAACACGTACAAAACAAAAGATGCACAACCCCGAAATTAGATGGGGCTCACCAAGTCAGCTGGGAAGAATGAGCACTGCTATCACTGGTCAGTATCCTCCGCTGTAGAACCACCTGCATCCATGAAAAATGCAGCGCCCCCAGAAAAAGAGACGTTAGTACATGTCGAATAGCACTAGTACAAAAACCAAACACCAATTTAAGAACTCGAAAATACAATATGAATATGATGAACCAGGGAGACGATAGAATAGCATAGTTAGCCATTTAAACCAAGCAAGCTTATCAAGAGTTGGCATTAACATCTATAGAATTTTGGATGAGACCCTCTGTAACCGTTTCCACATGAAGCGGCCCCGCCGCCTCACCCCAGTGTATGCGGGTGGAGGTGTAAACACAATACCATAACTCTATGCAAGGGGCCCTGCTGCCTCACCCCGTTGTATGCGGGTGGAGGTATAACCACAGTACCAAAAACCCACACAAAGCGGTCATGTCACCTCACCCCAATATATGCGTGTGGAAGTGTATCACGATACCAATACCTATACAAAGCGGCCATGCCGCCTCACCCCAATGTATGCGGGTGGAGGTGTAATCCCAATCATAATCTCTACAAAATTTGGCACAATAATTTCCACCTAAATCAAGACTTGGAATTATAACATGTAGATACACAATCCATAGTTTGGAATACATTTTAAATTTATAATGCAATATAATGAGAGCATTTGAAACACGAATTGAGCATATATCTTTATCACAAAAACGTATTCGGAATACTTGATTTGTCATAAATATCATGGAACTTAGAAGGATATTGGGGATCCAATTCTTAAAGAAGAGTTTAGCCAACATACCTCAATTGAGCTTCCTTAAACTCTAAGATGTTCCGGAACTTTTAGCAACTTCAATCTATTTTAGAAATATAACAAGTTGAACCAAAATTAGGAAGATGATCATGGTTCTAGCTTATTTGAGCATTTTATCAAATACTAAGTGTGCATTAAGGGTTCAAGGTCCTTTTATGGAGGATTCCATCATCCCACAACCCATTCTTTACCATTTTTAGCTCACAATCTTCTTACTCCCTTTGATAATACATCCAAGCAAACAAAACAACTCACATACCTAAGAATTGCCTTGCTAGTTACCCAATTATAAACAAAATTCGAAATTGAGGGTTATGGTGTAGAATCTTACCTTTAGGATGAAGACCTTGTGAGTTTTCTTTGTTAATCTTCAAAGATTCGAGCAAAAATTGAAGAGCTCTCTCCCACTCTAGGGCACTCTCTCACCCACAAAATATCAGATTTTAGCTCAAAAATGGTACAGATCGTCTATTTAACGAAGTAGGGTCAGATTATAAAAACCAAAACATGTTGCCCCGGAACAGGTTCTACGGTCGCATATGCGACCGCATAATGTCTATGCGGTCCGCGAAATGGCCCTCCAGAATTGGGCTGGACTCCTTCACTTTGCGGCCGTTATGCGGCCCGCAGACCTGTTCTGTGGTCGCATAATACGCCGCAGAATCTCCCTCCGCAAAATTCCAAGGCTGATTATACGATCAAAGTGCGGCCCGCAAAATGGTTATGCGGTCGCATAATTGGCTGCGAAATTGACATCTAAATTGGCCCAAATAGCTGCCTCACTCTGTGGCCTTTACTTTCCGGTGCATTGTTCAACCCAAAAACTATGAGCCGCGGCAAGCAAGCTCGTCGCGAAGAATGTCTACAATCCTCAAACATGTAAGCCTACTTAGGCACCATGAAACCTTAAATTCATTTGCCAAATTTTACGGGACTTTACAACCAGTATATATCATCTCTGACCGCGGTACGCAGTTCTGGGGGGCCGTACAGCATGAGTTGGGCACGCGGGTGGAGTTGAGTACAGCATTTCACCCTCAGACAGACGGACAGTCCAAGCGCACTATTCAGATATTGGAGGATATGTTTCGTGCGTGCGTAATGAAGTTTGGGGATTCTTGGGATCAGTTCTTGCCGCTTACAAGTTTGCCTAAACAACCGCTACTAGTCGAGCATTCAGATAGATCCATATGAGGCTTTGTATGGTAGGCGGTGTCGGTCTCCGGTGGGTTGGTTTGAGCCGGATGAGGCTAGGCTATTGGGTACAGACTTGGTTTAGGATGCTTTGGAGAAGGTTAAATTTATTCAAGATCGACTTAGCACAACCCAATCTAGAAAGAAGAGTTATGCGGATTGGAAGGTTCGCGACGTTGCATTCATGGTTGGGGAGCGGGTTCTTTTTCGGGTTTTTCCCATTTAAGGTGTTATGACGTTCGGAAAGAAGGGCAAGTTGATCCCTAGGTATATCGGGCCTTTTGAGATACTTGAGAGTATTGCAGAGGTGGCCTACAGGCTTGCACTACCACCCAGTCTAGTTGTAGTTCTTCCAGTATTCCATTTTCATATGCTCTAGAAGTATCACGGCGGTCTCATGTGTTGGATTCAGCTCAGTCCAGTTGGACAAGAATATGTCTTATGTTGACGAGTCGGTGGCCATTTTGGACGGGCAGGTTCAAAAGTTGAGGTCGAAGAACATTGCTTCAGTGAAGGTTCAGTGGAGGGGTCAACCAGTCGAGGAGGCGACTTGGGAGACCGAGCATGACATGCGTAGCCATTATCCTCATCTTTTCAACACTTCAGGTATGTCTCTATACTCGTTTGAGGATGAATGTTTGTTTTAAAAGGGAGAGGATGTAACGACCCGGCCGGTCGTTTTGAGTATTTAGCCTCGATCCCCTTATTTATGCTTCCTTTATGTTGTATCATGATTATGTGACTTGCTGGGGGTGTTTGGTTTTGGTTTCAGGTGAGTTTCAGAGTGAAATGGAACATATAATCTCTAAGTTAGAGATTTAGGTTATAAAAATTGACCGTAGTTTGACCTGTTGAGATGACTCCGGAATGGAGTTTTGATGGTTCCAATAGCTCCGTAGGGTGATTTTGGTCTTTGGAGCGTGTCCGGACTCAATGTGCAATTCATGATTCTAGTGTTGTTTGATGTGATTTGACGCTTCGAGCATGTTCGTATGATGTTTTAGGACTGGTTGGTATATTTGGTTGAGGTCCCAGGGGCCTCATGTGTAATTTGGATCACGTTCGGTGCATTTCATAAAATGGATGATTGTTGAATCTGGTGCTTTTGGTAATTTGCGAGTGGAATAACGCAATCGCGAAGAGTAGTTTAGCACTGGGGGAATTTTGCTCTATGCGATCGCGAAAGGATGTTTGCGATCACAGAAAGCTGGCTTGCACTGAATCCTGAAGGAGGTCGTGTTTGCGTAGAAGGAATGTTTAGGCTAGGGGATGAGGCAGCTAGTTCTACGCGATCGTGTTTCCTGGGATGCGGCCGCGAAGTGGAGACAACTTGTTGATCGCGTTTGTGTTTGGTTTCACATGAACACGAAGAGTAAAATGGAGCTGAGCATAAATTGTCTTACACGATCGAGAATGGATTTCCGTGATCGCGATGTTTAAATCATTTGGCAGTAGAACTTGAGTTTGAAATCGAGAGTTTATTTCATAGGGTAAGAATTCCTAACTCGATTTTGGTTAGGGTAAGAATTCCTAACTCGATTTTGGTTAAATTACTCAAATCTATCATAGTTTTTATCATGTAATTAGGGATTGGAGTTGGAAACATTGGGGAATGTTATAGAACTTCTTAGGCTAAATTTTGAGTTTTGACAGGCGAAATGAGGTCGGATTTGAAAACTTCTTGTATGGTTGACTCGATGTCGAATGGATGTTCGTTTTTTGTAATTTTGATCGGGTTCCGAGATGCGGGCCCGGGGTGACTTTTTGGGTCGATTTTTCAATTCTTTAGAATGATCATAATTTCATTATTTGAATTGGTTTCCTATAGTTATATTTATAGTATAAAATTGTTTTAACTAGATTCGAGTCGTTCGGAGTTGAAAATTTGAGGGAAAGGCCCTCTAACCTTTTGTGGGGAATTATCCCTTAGGATTTGGTACCGTTGTGATAATTGCGTTATGTGAAAGTCGTGTACGCAAGGTGACAAGTGTGTACACGGGCTAAATATTGAAATTTCTGGTTTTTAGCTATGTAGATTCCTTTCATGCTTTAATTGAGTAACTTTAACATGTTACAGTCGTCATATTTAGTCTAATTTCACAATAACTACTATACGAACCTATTAGAACCCTCAAATCACCCATCCGAGACCGTTTACACAAACGTCAAATCTTGATCAACTCTTCCAACTTAAGGCTTTTGAGTTAAGAATTATTCTTCTAAATCAACCTTGAAACTCTAAAATATTAAACACAACCATACACACAAGTCCTAATGCATCAAATAAAGCTACTCGAAGTCTCAAACTGCCGAACGGAATGCTAGAGCTCAAAACGACCGGTCGGATCATTACATTGTAATAACTTGCCTTCCACCCTTCTAAAATGTATTTTTTCCCTTTTCTTTCTTCACGGATTTGAAATATGAAAACCTGGTAGAGTTTGTATTATGCAACAGAATACCCAAGTTAATTATGAAATGAAGTTCTATAAAATTTTCAGAACTTACCTGAGGTATCATGAGTGAAATATGACAATCTAGTAGAACTTGTAAGTATAAAATAAGATAGCTAATTTGAATAAAGCATGTAATTCTATTAGTTTGTCATAACTTACCTGTCAGCTTTCTAAAATATATTTTTTCCTCTTCTTTGTTTGTAGATTTGAAATATGACAATCTTGTTTTATGCAACACAATACCGAGGTTGAATATAATATGAAGTTCTACATTTTGTTATATCTTTCTTGAGGTATCATGAGTGAAATGTGACAATCCGGTAAAGTTTGTGTATCAAACAAGATAGCTAGGTTGAATAAAGCATGAAACTCTACCAATTTGCCATAACTTGCCTGTCAATCTTCTGAAATGTCTTTTTTCCCTCTTCTGTGTTCGTAGATTTCAAATGATGAAAACATGGTGAACTTTGTATGTTATGCAACATGATAGATATATTGAATAAAAAATGAATTCCAATCATTTTTTATACGTGTGCATGGCTTCCTCCCATCTCTTTCTCTCAAACTTATGGTATTTTAGTCCAGATATATGTCACGTCCTTAGTCTTGAATTAAGCACACGTGCAACACTTGACAACTTGATTATGATTCTGGGATGCCAAGTCAGCCTAAAATACTACACTCAAGATCGCTAAAGGGAATGTTAGATAAGAAAGACAAGAGAAATTTGTCAAATGAACCTTTTTATTATAGATGACTTGCTTGTTTTTCTTGAAGAGTTACAACGTTAATATCTCCCTTTATATACTAGTCTCATAGAGGCTAGTGAGTAAATAAAAATTATTACACAAGTCCCATATTATTTACAAGTAAGTCCCCTCTCTAGAATTCTCTATATAGCTAGAATCTTCCAAGGACTTTCCTAGTAAATCTATAGGGTTCTAGAGTCTTCCTAGGGAAACCTTTCTATTTCTCTAGAACATTCCTACAAATTCTAGTATCTTTCCTATGTAAGTTTTCCATATGGAAAACATATATGCCAAGTAGCACCTATGTGGCATGAAGATGTGGCGGGTCATGACACTCTCTCCCACCCAATTGTGTGCCGCCCTCAGCACAAAGCATTGACACGTACGCGTGCACCTCGCCTTGCTGTTGCCGGAGATCTTTGACGATTAGCCATGATGCCCTACGGAGCGGTTCTCCTTCCCATGTCACAAGGTACTGGTCACCTTTCTTCTTGCCCTGTTTGTACTTTGGATGGCTAGCAATGATGGCCTCGATCCTCTGCCCATCGGATGCCTCTCCTTGCTCTTGGCCTGAATCTCCCCATGACTCAACCAAGTCTAGCAGCTTCTCAAGGATCGAGTCCATGCTTCTCCACTCACTATTTGGCTGCCCTCCATTTTCCCAGCCTTGCTAGCAAACTTGACCCCACTGCTTGGAGCATCGTCTAATTCTGATAGCATGCCATCACTTTGTAACTCGCCATCCTCTTCAACTATGTCCTCCCAACCTTTCTTGCTGCCACCATGCTCCATTTTCATGGTGCCAATATAGGCTTTGGAATCTCCTACGTTCGGCTTAGATTCCAAGCACATTCCCCCGATGCAGGCAGTCCCTCCAGTGTCACCCTTGTGTGCCTGAGCAAAGTTCTTGATCATTGCTGCAAGCTTCCCCAACTCTGGACATTCACTTTGTCTGATGTGACCCTTCACAGAAGTAGCACCATGTTTTAGACACATACTCACCACCATTTTCTGGTCCATTACCGTTTCTCTTGGACTCCTATTCGTTATGGGATGGCCCCTTGCATACATCGGCTATGCCTTTCATGTTGTCCTTGTTATGATATCCTCTACCCCTCTCGGCATTTCATTCTTTGGACTTGGCAGGTTCCATCCTGAAGTCAACTAGCGACTCGGCTACCGCTATGGCCTCGTCCACGTTGGCTACTTGATGTCTTCTTAACTCCTGTTTTGGCCAATTTTGCATCACATCTATATAGTAAAAGAGGAAATCTTCCTCGGATAATGATGGGATTTGCAGCATTAAGGTAGTAAACTCGTGCACATACATCCAAATTGTGGCCGTCTGTCAGAGCTCCCTTAGCTTCCGCCTAGCCTCGTACACCACATTCACCGGGTAGAATTGCTTCTTCAACTCCTTTTACAACTGATCCTACGTCTCACTCTTGCATATCCCCTTCTCCATGTCAGCACACTTTTGACGCCACCACATCGCGGCAATCTCTGAGAGGTACAGCAAAACGGTATTGATCTTAGCCTCGCCGTCCATCACTTTGTTGTGCTTGATGTAGTTCCCCATGTGCCAAAGAATATTTTCCAATTCTTGTGCATCATGAACACCTTTGAATACAAGTGGCTTGGGAGCTTCGATCTTGGCCTCCCTCGTCATAACGACATTGTTGTCTGGCTTGGTCACACCAGTATCGACATGCTCCTCGATTGATTCTATCTTTGCCTTCATTGCATCGATAGTGCTCAAAGCTTCCATGTATCAGCATTCCAAGACAATGATGGTTTGCCTTAGCTCCATCTCAGTCTGTGTACGTCCCTCCAAGTCATTTTGGATACTCTCAAGAGTGTGTCCCTCAAGAGTGTGTCCCTCAAGAACACTAAGGGTGCCTTCCATGTTCCCTAAGCATTGGCCAAAGATCTTCACGAAATCCATCCCCGCATTCACCTTCATCACCCACTCTTTACCGAGCAAGACGTCCTCCAACAGGACCTCGACTTCATCCTCGCTCGCCTCAGGGGCAGATGGTTCTTGAGATGTAAGCCCTTTGTTTGACACAACCTCGGGCGGCACCTCCTGGCTCTTGTTGGTGACATTCCTTTTTTTGTTATGGCCCTTCTTGCCAGCAACATCCTGGATGACATTGGCTTGGGTGTTAGCAGCGTTAATTTCTTCGTCGTTCGCCATTTCCTTAGTTGCAACCTTTGCTCTGATACAACGTTCTCACATTTTTAGTCTTGAACTAAGCACGCCTGCAGCACTTGACAACTTGCTCACTTTCCTAGGATGTTAAGTCAGCCTAAAATACTACACTCGAGATCGCTAAGGGAATCTTAGATAAGAAAGACAAGAGAAATTTGCCAAATGAAGCTTTTTATTGTGGGAGACTTGGTTGTTGTGCTTGCTGAGTTACAACATTAATATCCCCGTTTATATACTAGTCTCATAGGGGCTAGTGAGTAAATAAATATTATTTACAAGTAAGTCTCTTCTCTAGAATTCTCTACATAGCTAGAATCTTCCAAGGACTTTCCTAGCAAATCAATAGAGTTCTAGGGTCTTCCTAGGGAAACCTCTATATTTCTCTAGAACCTTCTTAAAAATGCTAGCCTCTTTCCTATGTAAGCTTTCCATATGGCAAAAATATATGTCAAGTGGCACCTACGTGGCATGATGATGTGGCGGGTCATGATATATATCTCATTAAACATGCATGGGCCATTTACTTGTTATTATTGATTACAAGGATAAAATTTCAAGACCAGCCCCTTACAGGGCCTTTCCTATCAATCACCTCCTTAAAGACCAGCCCACTAAGATAGGGTTGTGGGCCGGTTCGTTCCTCTCCCAAAGCTCCTTATCTGGGCCCGCCTAAGCCCCCTAACCCCAAGCCCCCCAATATCCCAGGATCAGGATTTTTGGGGCCCCTACCGACCCAATTACTTTGACCGTTATAGCTTCCGGTAAAATGACCATAAATTTGTATAGCGAAATTCAAATAACAATCGTCATCGGAAGTTTGTTCAAGGGAAACAAATTTTCTCTATAAATCATCATCAATTTCCTCCTAAAATCTTAGTTGCGTATCTTTAAAATTAGGTCATAATTCACTTGTTAGACTATGTTGCTCTCGTTCTAATTTTTCAACTTCTTTTTATCGTTAAAGAAATTATAAAACTCATATCAACCTCAAAGCAAATTCCATGCAATGACATCCTAATATGTTCATAATAAGTTTCCTATGGTGATCTCGACTTTGGGTATTACATTTTCTCATTTCTTTTCTATTACCGAAACTGATTTTTTTTTTATGAATATGTTATGTAAAACCACAAAAACAGTATACAAAGTCCAGAGTTTACTAATGTGTTACACTCTCCATGCTTAGATCAAATATATTGCAAACTTCAAATGTAATGAGATAAGTAAAGAACCGTTGTGAATGTATCATGAAAGTTGAGAAGAGTATAATAACTATTGTCGTCCATTTGTGATTTTTTTGATAGAACCTTTGACCGTGAGTTTTCCATAAATTCTAAAATGACAAGTTATTCTACTGACATTATAACTTTGAATATAAATGTATTAGGTGAAATATGATATGACATGTGGTCGTCTAAAGGGAAGACACATGGAACTCAAGACGGGGATGGCCGAAGACCGAACGCAACCATTCTGCTTGTCAGCGGAAAGGATAACGTTCATAAAGGTGTGTTCAATGCTCTGCGCCCGGTACCATTTAATAGGGAATATTCTGCATCATTAAAAGCGACGGTCCGTTACAGAGAATTTGGCATTTATGTTCACCGTTACGTCTTCACCAATGACCTTCATAATTGACATTAAAGGAGGACACGATCCTGGGACCTCCTTCCCTAGACATAGCTATAAATAGTGAGCTTAGTTATCATTGTAAAGGACACTAATTTGCTAGCTAAACTTATACTACATTCTATACAAAGCTTAATACAATCTTACTTTCTTATTTTTTTATATCATCATTGATGTGCCCGAAAATCTTATTTCTGGAACTGTCATCTCTGTTGTTTCATCTATATTTCAAGGCTAAGTATTGTACATTTTTTCAATTATTGCATTATTTCAGGAATACATTAGTTCACTTGTCTAGAAACCACATATAAATTCAACTGTACCGTTTTAGGGGTAAACAGTTTGGCGCCCACCGTGAGGCCTAGACAGTCGTGCAATTAAATTAATCCTTGCCTTTTTTACAGACGCGATTTGATTATTTTGTTTTAGAAAAAATCATTAAACAAATGCAGATAACACTGTTAACAACACCTACAACCCAGAAATTCGAGGGGATCAGCCTCATTTTGAGGATTCAATCAGTGACACCTGCAATGAAGGAAATGACGCCACGCTGGTGTATGACAGCTAGAACCCTCGACAGGTTCGAGAGACAACTCTCGATGATGTTGATGAGGAGTATGTCGTGAATGTGGTGAGGGTCCTTTTAGGCAATCATTCTAGGTCATCTCACGCGGCAGGACCAGGTTATGATGGAACTAAAGTAGGCACTATCGAGGGCTTCAAGTAATGCAAACAGACGATATCCAATTCCTCCCGATGTTCTCGCAAACCAAAAAACACAGAGAGTCGAAAACAACACTTCCAGGAGCGAAGTTGGCTCCGACGGGGCCGGAGCTAGATCCGGTCTCAAAAACGAGAACGACCCGTTCAAGAATGAACTATTACAGTTTATGAAGGAAGTAAATGCCTGTATGGACAAAATCTCGGGTGCGCCACCAATATTGAAAGCCCCAGACTTGAGAAAGTATACTCAATTGCCATATAAGCTGAGTGCGGCACCAAAACCAATCCCAAAGCGGTTCAAAATGCCTGACATGCCAAAGTATGACGGGACTTCAGACCCATAGGAGCATATTACCACCTACCTAATGGCAGTAAAAGGAAATGATTTAGCTCCTCACGAAATTGAATCTGTATTGCTAAAGAAATTTGGAGAAACTCTCACGAGGGGAGCTTTAACGTGGTATTTATTATTACCCGAGCATTCTATAGATTCCTTTGAGATGCTCGCGGATTCTTTCATCAAGGCTCATGCCGGGGCCAGAAAAGTACAAGCCCGGAAGGCGGAAATATTCAGGATCGCACATGGAGAATCTGAATTACAATGAGAGTTCATTACCCGATTCTAGAAAGAGAAAATGTTGCTCCCAGCTCTCCCGGATGAATGGGCAGCTGCAGCATTCACCAAAGTATTGAATCTGAGAAGTTCAGACGCTTCCTGGAAGCTGAAGGAGAGCTTGCTTGAGTTTCAAGCAACAACTTGGGCAGATGTCCACAACCGGTACGAGTCAGAGATAAGGATCAAAGATGACAATTTCAGTTCCATATCATCGACCAAAGGACAGGAAAAGAGAAGAGAAAAATCAAAGGATGACTACGACGCGGACAGACGGACTTCGAGGGGCCGGTTTTTGCCCTACGAGCAGACTAAAGGTCATGGCAGAAACTTTCGAGTAGCAAACAAGTTCATTACTGATAGAGGACCCGATCGTGGTCGAAATAATAGATCACTCCAGGATAGGGAGATGTCGGGGTCTCGGGATCCTTCTTACCCCAAGTTATCGGAATATAACTTCAACATCAGTATAGTGGAGTTAGTGTCAGCCATGAGAAATATTAAAGATGCACGATTCCCGAGGCTTATGAGATTCGATTCCAGCTAGAGAGATATAACTTATGGTGCGAGTACCATGGGACGAACGGTCACCGGACTGGTATTATCGGCATCTCCGGGAAGAAGTGGCTACACTTTTGAATAATGGTCACCTCAAAGTATTCTTGAGTGACCGATCTAAGAACAATTATGGTCGTAACAGAGACAATGTGAAACCTTCGAAAGCAGGAGAAGAACCCCCATGCCATATGATCAATATGATCGTCGGGGGGAATAAAATTAACGGGGTCACCTTTTCGGCAACAAAGAAGATGAAAGTATCAATAATTCATAGTAAAAGACTCCGGGAAGACGATATCACTTTCACGGAAGAGGACACAGATGGATTGTTGTTACCACACAATGACGTACTAGTAATTTCTTTAAATGTTTTAGATTTTAAGATTAAACGTGTTCTATTGAATCTAGGATGTTTGGCTAATATCATACAATTGAGAGTATTGGAGAAAACTAAACTCACCGGAAGCATTATCCCGGTAAGAAAGCTCCTCGTTGGATTCAACCTTGCGAGCGTGATAACTCGGGGAGAGATTTTGCTGCTCACAAACGCTGAAGGAGTAATGAAAACAACTCTCTTCGAAGTAGTATATTGTGACATGGGATACAACATCATCTTGGGAAGGCCATGGTTACACGAGATGAAAGTTGTACCCTCAACATATCACTAATTGCTGAAGTTTCCAACGCCCGAAGGAATCAAGCAGATAAGAGTTGATTAACCAGTAGCAAGGGAGATGAATACAATCTCAGTTTCCAGTAGCAAAGGGAAGAAATGCACGGCATAGAAATTATAGGAACTGGCACCTATTCCTGAACTAGAAGGAGTTAGCGTGGAAACAGAGTCATCAGAACAATATCAAGTGCCAAGTTATTTCCAAGTTCCAGAAGAGACGGACGTAACGAAGTCACGGCGGAGGAACTGGAGTAAGTTGCATTGTTCGAGAAATTCCTAGAAAGAAAAATCCATTTGGGGACAGGACTGCACCCGAAGCTCGGGTCTGGTTTTATTGAATTCCCAAAAATTAATGATGATTGTTTTGCATGGTTGCATGAGGATATGACAGGTATCCCGATAGATATAGTCATGCACAAGCTGAGATTGGATCCCAACGTACCTCAGGTAACGCAGAAGAAATTCCTTATCGTCCAGTCCAGGAATAAATTTGTCAAAGAAGAGGTAACCCGCTTACTTAAAATCCGTTCGATCTGAGAGGTAAGATATCCGGACTGGCTAACCATTGTAGTAGTAGTTCCAAAGAATAACGTATGCAACAATACGTGGTAAAGGTCCAGGCGCTTTTGGCACGATTCTGGGAGTGGTCAATTACTCACATCTAGAGGGAGGATAACTCAGAAGCGGATGCATTAGCGAACTTCGGATCATCGACAAAAATAAAGGAATCAGAATCCGGGACGATAGTACAACTAATGAGCTCAGTCCTGGATACGGATGGTTACTGTGAGGTAAATTCGACTAGTCTGGTCTGGGCCTTGAAAAATGAAATAATCAACAATCATGTGCATGGGAAGTTGCCTGAAGACCCCAAAGCATCATGGGTGTTACGCACCAAAGCTGCACGTTATAGCTTCAAGAAAGGCCAATTGTATAGAAAATCCTTCAAGGCCCACTGGCCCATGCTTAGGAGCGTCAGAAGCTAATTATGTCGTGAGAGAAATCCACGAAGGGATATGCGGCAATCACTCGGGCGCAGATTCTTTGGTGCTGAAGTTGGTATGGGCAGGATATTACTGGCCTCGCATGGAATAAGACGCCAAAGACTTCATACAAAAATGTGATAAGTGCCAACGCTACGCACTATTAGTACACCAACCGGTAGAACCCTTACATTCGGTTATGTCTCCATGGTCGTTCATGAAATGGGGGATGGACATCGTCGGACCGCTGCTACTGGCTCCCGGAAAGGTAAGGTTTATTTTAATTCTGACTGACTATTTTTCTAAATGGGTGGAGGCAAGTCCTTATCTGAATATCGGAGAATGTGAAGTGGTCGATTTCTTATGAGAAAATATAATTTGCAGGTTCGGAATACCAAATAAGATAGCATGCGACAATGGGCTATAGTTTATCGGTGCAAAAGTTACAAAATTCCTCGAAGATTTGAAGATAAAGAGGATCACATATTTTCCTTATCGTCCAAGTGCAAATTGTTAGTTGGAGTCAACAAACAAAGTGATTATTCAAAACCTCAAGAATAGGTTGGAAGAAACAAAAGGAAAATAGCCCAAATAATTGCCCGGAGTTCTATGGGCCTACCGAACAATGGCCAAATCGAGTACAGGAGAGACTCATTTTTCCCTTGTTTACGGCGCAGAAGCCCTAATCTCGGTGGAAGTAGGTGAACCCACTTTGACATATTTTTAGGCAGATAAAGAATCAAACAACGAAGCGATGTTAATCAACTTGGAATTGCTCGAGGAACGCAGGGACTTAGCGCATGTAAGAATGGTAGCTCAAAAGCAGAGAATGGAGCGATATTATAATCGAAGAGCCAACTTTCGTTATTTCAAAGTAGGAGACTTGGTTCTGAGGAAAGTAACCCAAAATACCCGGGAACTCAACGCGGGGAAGCTAAGTCTAACGTGGGAAGGTCCCAACCGAATTTCAGCTATCACTGGGAAAGGTTAATACTGTCACGCCCCAAAATCGAGGAGCGCCACCGGCGCTCAACCGAGTGAACCCGACCGAGCAAGCCTGTTAGATTTCATTCTACCCAAATTCACTCGTGAATAAAGAGGAGATGTACTCCGTTAATCAAATACTGAAGAGATTTCATTAACCGCTTCCATTTCATTCCCATTAACAGCATCATTCAATATTTCCAAAATAGTACTAGTTTATAGATTTAATGAAAAACATGTTGCCAAATACCAACAGTTCTAATCAAATTCCCAACATCAAATACTACCCACAACCTGTCTACGGAGCCTCTAAGTACAACTGAAGAGCAATATAGAAATGCCGGCAACAAGGCCCCGACTATACCTCAGCCATAATACATAAAAAAACAAAAGATACATGACCCCGGGATAAAGTGGGGCTCACCAAGTCAGCTGGGAAGAAGGTGTACTGCTATCACTGATCAATGTCTCCTGCTGTGGAACCACCTGCATCCATTTAAAGATGCAGCACCCCCGGCAAAAGGGACGTTAGTACCGTCAAATAGTACTAGTATGAAAACTAAACACCAATTTAAGAATTTAGAAATACAAGATAATTATGATGAACCAGTGCGGCACTAGAATAATATAGATAACCGTCTCAACAATAGAAAGCTTATTAAAAGCTATCAACAACATTTATAGGATTTAAAATGAGATCCTCTATAACCATCTTCATACAAAGCGGCCCCGCCGCCTTACCCGATATATGCAGGTGGAGGTGTACGTACAATACCACAACTCAAATCAAGCGGCCCTGCCGCCTCACCTCAATGTATGTGGGTGGATGTATAACCATAGTACCAAGAACCTACACAAAGCGGCTATGCCACCTCACCCCAATGTATGCGGGTGAAAATGCATCAACGATACCAATACCAACACAAAGCGGCTATGCCTCCTCACCCCAATGTATGCGAGTGGTGGTGCCACAACAATACCAAAACCATACACAAAGCGGTCGTACCGCCTCACCCCAGTGTAAGCGGGTGGAGGTGCAGTCCCACAATATCATAATCCTTACACAAAGCGGTCATGCCACCTCACCCCAATATATATATACGGGTGGAGGTGTATCACCATCACAATCTCTATACTATAATCCTCACATAAAGAGGTCATGCCGCCTCACCCCAATGTATGCAGGTGGAGGTGTATCACAATCACAATCTCTATACAACTGGGCATAATAACTTTTACATAAATCATGACTAGAAATTAAAACATGTGGATACGTAATCCATAGTTTGGGACACATCCTCAATTTATAATGCAATATGATAAGAGCATTTGAAATACGAATTGAACATATATCTTCATCACAAAACTTATCGGAATACTCGATTTATAATCAACATCTCGGAACTTACAAGGATAATGAGAATTCCAATCCTTAAAGAAGAGTTTATCTAACATACCTCAATTGAGCTTCCTTAAACTCTAAAACATTCCGAAATTCTTAGCAACTTCAATCTATTTTAGAAATATAACAAATTGAACCACAATTAGGAAGATGATTATGGTTCTAGCTCATTTGAGCATTTTATCAAACACTAGGTGTACATTAAGGTTCAAGGTCCTTTTATGGAGGATTCCATCATCCCACAACCCAACCTTTACCATTTTTAGCTCAACAATCTTTCTACACCATTTGATAACACATGCATGTAAAATAACCAACCCTCTTGCCCAGAAATTATCTTGCTTATTATCCATTTCCACAAAAAATTCGAAATTGAGGGTTAGGGTGTAGAATCTTACCTCCAGGATGAAGACCTAGTGAGTTTCCCTTCTTAATCTTCCAAATCTTGAGCAAGAATTGAAGAACAATTATTGAAGAATCACCTTCTCACTCTAGGGCATCCTTTCTCACTCTAAAATGTCAGATAATAGCTAAAAATGATCCAAAGAGTGTATTTAACGAAATAGGGTCGGGTTTTAAAAACTCAAAAATGGAACTCCGGAACAAGGTATGCGATCTCATAACCGATATGCGGACCGCATATCGGTCGCATAGTTGGTTACAAAATAGCCAAAAGAACTGCATGTGTATGCAGTCGCATAGTTGACCGCATAATTACTTCCAATTGGTCCAATTAACTGCCTCACTCTGCGGCCATTATGCGGTCCACAGAGTGATTCTGCGGTTGCATAATGGACCGCAAAAATGCACTTTTCTGCCAAATATTTTTCTTTACTTTCCGGTGCATTATTCAATCCAAAAAGTCTGAGCCGCGTAAGCCTAGTTAGACACCATGAAACATTATTTTCTTTGCAAAATTTACCTGGCTTACCACTTAAGTACTTCAAAATTTTTCGGGGTGTTACAAATACGAGTTGGAGAACTACAATGGAGACAAGTTGTCGAGCAACTGGAACGTGGCACACCTCAAAAGATATTATTGCTAATGAACATTATTCAAGCGGAAAGTATGTGCTGCACTCTTTTTCCCTTCATTAAGTTTTCTTTTTCAATTAGGTTTTTCTTGCATGTTTTTAATGAGGCAGTAATAGAAAGCATACTACGAAGACAGTAGCAATAAGACCTTTGATAGAAAGGAAAAGAAGCAAGCTTACACTCGGGAACGGTTAGATAATCTTTGGTTCGATAGCAAATTCCCACTGGGAAGTTAAGTTTGCTACCGAACAAAGGTTACCCAACCGTTCACGAGCACAAACCACTAGAGGGTTGTTAGATATTCCTTCGCTCGCTAGCATAAATTCCTGAGGGGAAGTAAAGTTGTGTTACCAAGTTGAGAATTATCTACCAATTCATTAGTGGAATCTTCGAAGATACAAGACTTCCAGTGTTCCACTTCTCACTCTTCGCATTCGAACACTGGGGGGAATGATATGAGGATACGGGAACAATGACTGCCACGTTAATCGGGGAACGAAAATACGCAAACTAAACGCATCATCGGGACCGGGGACTGCGCAGCCAGCCCCGTAGAAACAAGTTGTACAATATAGCCACAAGTAATGGCAATTTATTTTCAGCATAGCTAATGCTTATGTATTTTTTAAAAATAGAAGGAATAAAATGAAATCCTTTTATTTTTATCTTGTTTCTTGTCTGAACGGTGAATAAACTTTGTCATTTGAAATTTAAACAAGTACTTCAAATGTTAGTGTTGTAATGAATAGGAGACGTCGTCTTCAAGAGAACCGTAAACATATGAGGGCCCTTTCTTATAAAAACCCTCACGTTAAAGGGTTGGTTCCAGAAGAATCTATGCTCGGAATCAAAAATGCCTTTCGGAACAAATACACCCGAAGCCACATATGAAAAGGACGCAAAAAGTAAACTTGCGCAAATACTTATAAAAACCCTCACATTAAAGGGTTGGTTCCGAAAGAATCTATGCCCGGAATCAAAAAAGCCTTCGGGGAAATATACACCCGAAGCCACATATGTAAAGGATGCAAAAAGTAAACTTGCGCAAATACTTATAGAAACCCTCACGAAAAAGGGATAATGCTCGGAACCAAAGTGCTTCAAGAAAAACACATTCGAGACTACACATAGTAAATCGCGAATAGGAAAACATGCACGGAACTCTTGAGCAAATGCAAAGATTAAAGACTTGCATGGAATTCAAACGAAAGTAAGTCTCAAATGATACTCGAGGAAAAATATGTATTTATTTACAATAATATGCCAAAATAGTAAAAGTTCAAAATGGGAAAAAGAAAAGAAAAGCTAAACTGCAGCGCCTCCAGAACCAAGAGGAAGAGAAGTTTTCGTATTCCCGGGAGAGGTAGGTGGGTCCACCGATGGCTCGACGTTTTCCCTAGTTTGGTCTTCAGCGTTGTCAACTTCCGATCCCTCTTCAGTTTTCTAAAACTCTGAACCGGAACCAGAAGAACCAGGAGCATCAGACTTCGCCGGGAGTCCATTTTTAGCAGCTAACTAAAGCTCTCGAGCCTTAGCAATTTCAGCATCAAAGTCGATGATACTAGATTTGGCCTCCTCCAAGGTTTTTCTCCTTATGTTGTACATGGCATAAGTTATTTCAACAATGAGGGAAGCCGCTCGATGCTTAAGTTCTTCTTTGGGTTGGGTAACCTCATTATAAAGGCTTTCCCGAGCGGACCTAGCAGATTTGAGGCTGATGTCAAGATCGCGAATAGTTGAACTAAAGAGCCTATTATGCTCGATATATTTCTTATACTTCTCTTCTAGGTGGGCGTGTTTCGCCCCCACAATAGCAAGCTCTTCGAGTTTGGAGTTTAGGGCTGCTTCTAAGTTAGTCACTTTTTCGGCAGTAGCAGCCTCGTGCTCGGTTGCAGCAAGAACGGCGTCCTGGACTTCAGCCCATTTGGCCTTAGTTTCATCAAATCTAACCCTCAGCGGGCCAATTTATTAGCTAAAGGTTACCACTTCTTGCTCGCTTTGATGCAAACGAGTCTCCAAAATAACGGCCTCAGTTTCTTTGGTTTCCAGTTCCGAGAGACGGAGAACAATTTGGTCTCGTTCCACCAAAAGCTGATTCCATTCAGAAGTAAGTTCTTTCTTCTCACGAATCAACCTTTGAAGACCCTCAGAAGCAAGAAAGTTGGCTTACAAAATAAAAAGAACTAAAACTTAGAATACATTCATGCAAAAGTAGAAGAAGTAATTAAGGAAGAAAAGAACATACTGCTGCGGCGTTATGCATGGCATTGTTCAACAATCACTCTCCCAAGAGTGCCTGAATCCTTTCCCAGTCTTTTTCTGAAGCCAAAGGCTTCAGATAATTAGCAAGCTCCATCAGCCGGGATAGCAAGTTGCATCTAGTAGAGATCAAAAGAGTAACGTTCCTCCTCCTTTGTGGATCTTCAAAAGTGGCGGCATAATTTTGCCCCAAATTCCCATGATCTGGGGATTGTGGAAGAAGAACACCTTCTTCATTGTCAAATGCAACTGATGGAGGTGATGTAGCAACTGTTGGTGGAAGAGTGGATGAAGATGGAAGTGATGTAGCAGTTACTGGTGTTGGTGAAGGTGGTGATGGAGCCGGTGGAGTTGATGAGTGAGAAGCAGCTGCATCAAATGCAGTGCTGGTTGTTGGATGCTAGCCAACCAAAGATAGCAAGGACCTGGTACTCAGCCCCGCAGCACCGGTTACAGTAATTGGGGCCCAAAAATGGGAGTTGGCATTTTCTACCAAATTAGATTCTCCCCAAAGTGCCGAGACATCGTCTTCAGTTGGTGTAACTTTCTCAACAGGTCGAGCGTCCTATTTAGATGATGAGGATCGTTGCCTTCTATGTAGAGAAGCTCCCTCATCACTAGCTTCTTCATCATCATCAATTATCACGGTGTCTATGACCAACCCGAAAGGAGGTCCAGTCGTCATCGCCACCGGAGATGACTCAGGGGCATCAGTCTTTGCCCTCTAATTCTTTTCCCCGGCCGCGGAGGAACGTCTTCTCTTTGGTTGCTTATCCTACGGTCAGGGACTCCGTAAAGAAGTGTTTGCGCCTAAAACAGGCCCGCAAATACCTGTTCGAGTTAGTGCTTTCTAAGGCAGCCTCGCTACATCAGCAGGATCAGCCAAAACATCCTCTTCGGTGACAGCAACAGAGTCCACAGGTAGACCTAATTTCGTGAACAAGTCAGAATGGTTCAACCAAGTTCTCCATATACAAAAAAATGGAAGCAAGGTAAACTAAAATTACCATAATTTTTGGCCTTCCATCCGTATTTAAGGGCCAATTCTTTCCACAAACGAGTTTCAGGCGTCGTGACGTCCAATATCTTCTGAACCCACCGGTCCAAACCTTCCCCCACCGGTGGGATCCATCGAGTTGCTGAAACATGCGAAGGGTGAAAAGTTGATACGGCCATAAAAGAATATCTAGTAAAAAAAAATACTAAACAAAGAGCTTACGAGTGCGGTTCCAAGCAACCGGAAAGGATAAAGCCATTGTCGGAATGATATCATTGGTGGCAACTACAATGAACCGTTCCATCCATCTAGGGTCATTGTCATCACCCATGCTAGATAGCAAAGCATGGTGGCATCGCTTGCAGAGGTTTATCATTCCCCCGTGGAAGATTTTGGGAGAATAGAGATTCATCATATGAGCTAAGGTTAGCTCCTCTCCAGTTTCCTGGTACAAACGTCGAAGGCAAGCGATCGTCCTCCACACTAAAGGACTTACCTGTTCCAAACACAAGTGGTAGCGAAAGCAAAACTCCGCAATTACGGAATCAACCTCTCTGCTCAAAGAAAACGCATCCAAAGTAAGGGGATACGTGAAAAGGTATGTAAAACCTTCCTTGGGAAGGGTCACTCACTCCGATAGATCAGGAGCAATGATATCCAACTCATGGCAGCGACAGTCCTATTTCATAGCAGGAATACTTGAAGGACGGATGGAATAAGAGTACCTACTAACAGCCCGTGTACGAGGGTTAGCAGTAGGGAATTTCTCGTCAAAGTCCTTTGTGGTACTAAGTTTTCTTGGGATGATGGAACCCATCGTTGGAGGAATAGAGTCCTCGATTTTGTTCTTGTTCTTTGTTGAACGAGCTCGCTTGGAGGAAGAGGCCATTGAAAAAGAAAAAGGAAAAGGTTTTATGTTTGAAGAGAATTAGAGAAAGGATAGAAAACAAAGATGCAAATCAGAAGCTCGAGAAATTATGAAACGCAAAGGAAAAGAATGTTGTGTATACGTAAAATTTTGGCAGCTAAATTCATGGCAATGATTACCTCGATAATCGAAAAAAGCTGTGCTGAATCATGGGATGACTCGTGTTCGGGGCATTAAATGCGGAGAGACGTGCGTCTAGTCATCTGTTAGGAACCTTTAGAGGGAGTTATAGTAATTTCCGCCAAAAAGGTATTTCTACCAACTTTCCGGTAACACAAAGTTATGTTACCAGAAAGCAGGGGGGATTATCTGTATAGGGTGAAATATGATATGACACGTGGTCGTCTAAAGGGAAGACACGTGGAACCAAAGACAGGGTTGGCCGAAGACCGAACGCAGCCATTCCGCTTGTCACCGGAAAGGATAACATGCATAAAGGTGTGTTAACACTACTAAAAACACAAACTTTTCCCACGGAAGAGTCGGTGAGAAATCTGTGTGAAATTTCAATATTCTCACGACATTCCTAGGAGAGACGCTCAGTAGGAATATGACTGGTGGGAAAATAGTTTCCCAGGACATTCGTGGTCCCAGGGAGTTTCCCACTGAGGGCTTCACGAGAACTTGGTGGGATCACATAGTGTATTTTTTCACGAGTAAGATAATATAATAATTTAATTTTCTTAAGTTTTCCACAGAATTTGTGGGATATATTAAAAATAATTTAGATATTTTTTTATTTTACACATGGAAGGAGTGGGAAATATTATAAAAATAATAGAGAATATTCTGCAGCATTAAGAGCGACGGTCAGTTACAGAGAATTTGGTATTTATGTTCACCGTTACATCTTCATAAAGGACCCTGATAATTCACATTAAAGGAGGACACGATCCTAAGACCTCCTTCCCTATACATAACTATAAATAACGAGCTCAGTTATTATTGTAAAGGACACGAATTTTCTGGCTAAACTTATATTACATTTTATACAAAGCTTAATACAATCTTACTTTCTTGCTTTTTGATCTCATCATTGTTGTGCCAGAAAACCTTGTTCCCGGAACTGTCATCTCTGTTGTTTCATCTATATTTCAAGGCTAAGTATTGTACATTTCTTCAATTATTGTATTATTTTAGGATCAAATTAATTAATTTGTCTAGAAATTACGTATAAATTCAACTGTAGCGTTTCAGAGGTAAACAATAAACCAACCAAGTAACAATAAAAAATGTATCTTTTGTTTTTCACTCTTTAATTTTTCTGTTCTTATTTAGCAGGTAGGAGCTGTTATATACTTGTTCAACTTGACTCACCCGTCGAAGTCTTATCTCCGGTGAACAAATTTTACTTTTACTCTTTAAGTTATTCAGGTGTAACAAATAGGGAGCTAACCAGTACAAAAAACTGTTTAGACAGAAAAATGATGAAGTTGGATCCTTCATTGATTTGAGTGTTAATTCCCATACAATTCAAGAATGAGTAGTAGTAGCAGTGATACCAAAAGATATCATGGGAAAAAGAAATCCCTTGAGAATAAAAAGGAATGTGGGAAAATGCCAAAGGGAAAAAAGCAAAAAGAGAAGAAAGAATCCCGAATTCATAAAATTCTCCTCATATGTCTGTTCTGGAAAATACTATATCCATAAGATTCAAGGACGCATGCCTATCGAGCTGACACCATCAACCCCCACACATTCGACTTCCTTGGCTCCCCTTTTCAAGCTGCAAAACTATATAGATTCTCTTAACATTCACTTTTCTCAAGAGATAGTACTAGATTCTAGTTTCATGCTTTTCTTGATTATATTCTATCCATCTTCAAAATATTCCAAGAAAATAAAAAAATAATAATAAAAAAAAGGAGTAGGGTTCGGAGTGTATAAAATAAAAGGAATGTTTTAAAAGCATTATTTCTTTTAGTTTGCATGGAAATCTGACAAATTTCATATGCAGATCAGATCTTAATGTAACATTATCAATTTAATGTTCTTTAGTCTTCATGTCCCCTCTATTACCCTACTTGTCATCACTGCGGTTGAGGTGGCGTGGGGTCACTGATAGGTGTAGCTCTGCTTTTTAGTGAATAATAGAGGGGAGACGAACACTAAAAAAGTAAAATTTGTACTACTACTACTACTTTTTAGGGTATGGCTCAACGAATGTTTCTTCACTTGCGCTTTAAATTTAGTTGTACTGTAGTACTTTATTACATAATTTTGTCGATCTACTTTCATTTTAGCACTTGATTGCCTTTTTGGTGAATTTGTGTAGAATTAGCTTTAATATACCACTCATCCCCAGCCCCTCCGGCAAATAAAAATGAACATACAGTATTCTCCAAAAGAAGAAAATATGAACAAAATTCATGGCTTGTCTTTGATACAATACGGATCTCAACCTCAATAACAGTTGTTCAAGCTTCACGTCGACACTTGATAAATTTAAAGTCTCACTTGATAAATTTAAAGTCTCAAGGCAAAAATGTTTTATATTAGGACTTAAGTTAATGTATATGCAGAGGCGAATCTACCTTTGGGAGGGGTCACTGATATATATATATATATATATATATATATATATATATATATATATATATATATATATATATATATATATATATCCCAAAGTATAATTGATTGTGCACCCTCTGACATGAAAATTGGATGGCTGCAATGGTTAAGCAGGGCAATCTGTATTGGTTGAAAAAATATTATGACACGTATTTAACGATACGGTGACAGATGGCATTTGGATGAGATCAATAAAGAAGAGTGAGGAGGTGTGGATAAAATACCCACGGGATTTATTTTGAAGCTTCAAGCTTCACGTCGACACTTGATAAATTTATAGTCTCAAGGCAAAAATTATTTTATATTAGGACTTAAGTTAATGTATATGCAGAGGCGAATCTACCTTTGGGAGGGGTCACTGATATATATATATATATATATATATATCCCAAAGTATAATTGATTGTGCACCCTCTGACATGAAAATTGGATGGCTGCAATGGTTGAGCAGGGCAATCTGTATTGGTTGAAAAATATTATGACACGTAGATTAACGATATGGTGACATGTGGCATTTAGATGAGATCAATAAAGAAGAGTGAGGAGGTGTGGATAAAATACCCACAGAATTTATTTTGAAAGATACCGTATCTGACAATCGAGAAAAGAAAAATAGGCATGTGATACATGAAAACTACAAAAGGGAAAGATTAATAAGTAATTACGAATATTGAAGGGGAGTCAACATTATCCCTGATTAAGCGTGACCGCTTATTATTACCATAACCGTTACAAGTAATTTAAGTAACGGATAATTAATGTAGTTAATACTAGTAACGAGGAGGAATTAAGTGAAGGGAAACCATTACTTATTGTATCCTTATGTAAGCGCTCCTTATCTTATTTTGTAGGATCATAAAAAAACTCACGAATATATGCAATCGGTCTTTTACTTTTTCTCTACTTGGTTGAAGATTCTTTTCGCAATTCTCGGGGAAAAATAACAATCGTCAATAAGATTCTTTCCTTTGTTTATTGAATATTTAATTTCAATTACGTTTTAATCTCTTATTTTTGAAAAAGTGAAGTAAACTTAATTATTAGAAATCCGATTTATTGTAATATTGAATTTACCACAAAAACTATTTTTTAGCTAACCAAATTGGTTTCATTACCGAGAATCTAGTAATCTGTTCACTTTTTATATTTTTATCTTTAGCAACAAAGCATGTATGCTACTAACGAAATTGTCCAGGTGGGTGAAGGAGTTCAAGGAATGCAACAAGGTGGGACTCCACCACACCATATACCCACAGGAACCCCACAACGGTCACGAGATAATTCACCCTACTCGTAATGTTGGTCAACAAGCTGATGAGCAAACAAACAAGCATGATAACGTGAGGCAGATGATTGCTCAACAAGTTGGTAAAGCTTTGCGTGCTTTTGCAAGTGAATTTCCCAATGTTGTGCAGACCCCTCCACCAGTAAATACAAATCTGGAAAATCCTCGTTCAGGACTTGAAAACTCAGGAAGTAGAGAAATGCCAAATGATTCTGGAGTCAGAGGGCCAAGTATACCAAATAATTCTAATTTGAAAAGATTGGTACTAACCTTGCAAAAACAACTCAAGGAACAAAATGAATGAATAGAACAGATACCAGGAGTACCACCCGTGATCAATGGAGTTGATATTGACAAATATTTATAACAACCTTGGAAGTCGAGTGAAGCACTTTTGCCAATTCCAAAAAATTTAAAATGCCCGATATTCCTAAATATGATGGAACTACTGACCCAAGGGATCATGTTACCGCATTTACCACTGGAGTTAAGGGCAATGACTTAACCGAGCAGGAAATTGAATCAGTCTTGGTAAAAATAACTGGCGAAAGCCTCACAAAGGGAACATCAACGTGATATTCACTCTTACCTAAAAATTCTATTGAATTGTTAGCTGAGCTTGCAGATTCATTAATAAAAGTACATTCAGGAGCGCAAAAAGTAGAAAATAAAATGGAGGATATCTTCAAAGTGAAGCAGGAAAGCACAGAATTGCTAGGAGAATTTATAGACAGATTTCAGCAGGAGAGGGTGATGTTACCGCGCGTACCTGATAACTCGGCAGCTATGGCATTTGAAAGTAATCTGAATAAGAAAAGTTCTTAAGCCACGAAAAGATTGAAAGAAAGCCTGCGGGAGTTTCCTGCAACCACCTAGAATGACGTAT
Organism: Nicotiana tomentosiformis; assembly: GCF_000390325.3. Classification (NCBI taxonomy): domain Eukaryota; kingdom Viridiplantae; phylum Streptophyta; class Magnoliopsida; order Solanales; family Solanaceae; genus Nicotiana; species Nicotiana tomentosiformis. Next base: position 39,074,451 of record NC_090822.1, read on the forward strand.
ACAACAAGTACAGTATTAACTTGCGAATAGAAGAAGATACGGTGTCCCAGCCAAAGGTAGAGGAAAGGTTCGGGTCTAAACATTCAAAAATAGAAAGGAGGTCTGGAAAGAACAGGTACAAGACTTATATGGGACACGCGGGACGATATTTCTGATCAAATCAAGAACATGAACGGTTTGATTCAAGATCGAGACAAAAAGAGATGAGTTCCTCTTCCCGATTCAATAATGAACGAGACACAACAAGAAATAGTGATCCAAACTCTCGATCAAGAATAGGAGATTATAATTTCAACGTCAGTACATCTTAGTTGGTAGCTATTCTGAGAGGAATGGGTAATAAAGTAAGATGGCCAAAAGAGATGAGGTCAGATCCGAGCAAAATGAGCCAGGAATTTTGGTACGAATTTCACAATGATCGTGGCCATAGAACAACAGATTGCAGGCTCCTGTATGGAGAGGTTGAATATTTATTGAAAAAAGGCAACCTCAATAATCTGTTTAGTGAAAAAGGAAAACAATCTTACATGAAAAAAATGCAAGAACCACCAAAACCCACATCACCAAAAAGGACGGTAAATGTTATAATCGGGGGTGAAGAAGTCAATGGGGTAACATACACATCGGCAAAAAAAGACATCCAAAATCATCATTACTCACGGGAAATGGGTTCGTCAAGTTTTGGAAGGAGACAATAAAGTGTTTGATGATAAAGATACGGACAGCTTGATCATTCCCCATAACGATGCACTGGTAATATCTTTACTTATTCATGATACAATTGTCAAACGAGTTTTGATTGATCCAGATAGATGTGTGAACATCATATTAGTGAGAGTAGTGAATAAAATGCAAGTGATTGATCATATCATACCCAAGGCTCAGTCGTTGTCAGGGTTCGATAATTCAAGTGTCATAACGAAAGGTGAAATCATGTTGGCAATGTTCGCAGAGGGTGTCGTCAAAGAAACTAAACTCCAAGTTGTAGATATAGACATGGCATATAACATCATTTAGGAAGGCCATGGATTCAGGATATGGATGCATTCGTGTCAGTATTGCATCAGGTAATTAAATTTCCATAACGATGGAGAATCCGTCAAATCATAGGGGATCAACAGGCGATGCGGGATATTAACTCAGTTACAATAACAAGTGGAACACTCGAAGATGGAGATAAGAAGTAGCAATTACATAATTTAGTTGAGTATAATTTACTACCTACCTCAACTGAAAGTGCAAAAAATGAAGCTGATATAGATTCAAAGCCCGATGTAATCCAAGAGCCCGAGGAGAACAAAAATATCAAAACAACCACGAAGGAGCTCAAAGCTGTTATGTTATTCAATCAGTGGCCTGATAAAAAAGTTTACATCGGAACAAACCTGAGCTTGGAAAGGAAAGGTAAGTTAATTGAATTCTTACGCACTAATGTCGATTGCTTTACTTGATCGCATTCAGATATGACAGGTATACCACTGGAGGTAATGAATCATAAGTTGAATGAAGGTCCACTACATCCCCCTGTCAAACAAAAGTTACAGAAGCAGGGAGTATTTAAAAATCAAGTAATCCAAGACGATGTACAAAAACTTTAAAAAATTGGCTCAATTCGAGAGGTAAAGTACCCAGACTGGTTAGCTAATATTTTTGTAGTCCCAAAAAAGAATGGAAAGTGGCGAGTGTGTGTGGATTATATTGATATAAATAAAGCTTGCCCTAAAAATTCATTTCCTTTACCGCATATAGATCAACTAATTGAATCTACTGCAGGACATGAACTTTTAAGTCTTCTAGATGCATATTTTGGTTACAACCAAATAAAAATGGATCCTCTAGATGAGGAAAAAACTTCATTTATTATAGACAGGGGGACTTACAACTATAAAGTTATGCCATTTGGCTTGAACAATACTGGAGCAACGTACCAAAGATTGGTCACCAAAATGTTCAAAGAGCACTTAGAGAAAACCATAGAAGTTTACATGCACGACATGCTGGTAAAATTAGCACGAGCAAGGACCATTTTCAGCATTTAAGTGAAACCTTCGAAATACTCTACAAGTATAACATGAAGTTAAACCCGGAGAAATGTGCCTTTGGTGTCACTTCAGGTAAATTTTTAGGATTTCTTATATCTAACAGGGGCATCGATGTGAATCCCGCTCAAATCAAAGCAATTAAAGAAATACCCGTTGTGCTTACAAGCAAAAAAGAGGTACAGAGTTTAACAGGTAGAGTGGTAGCTCTAGGGAGATTTATATCCAAATATTCAGAAAAAATACTTTAAATTCTTTTAAATATTGAAAAAGAAAAACCAATTTGAATGGACTGATGAATGTCAACAAGCTTTGAAGGATTTGAAGTAGTATTTATCAAAATCGCCCATGTTATCGAAACCAAGGGACGGAGAAAGATTACTCGTCTACTTAGTTGTATCACAAAAATGTCAGTAAGTGCGGTGCTGGTGCGTGAAGATAAAGGTAAAAAATCTCCAATTTATTATGATTAGCAAATATTTGCTAGATGCTGAGACACGGTATTAGATAAACTTGAATTAACAATGGCAATGGCATCAAGAAAATTACCACCCTATTTTCAGTGTCATCCAATTTCTGTTGTAATTGCTTCCCCATTAAGGAATATACTGCATAAGCAAGATTTGTTAGGGAGACTAGCTAAATGGGCCATAGAGCTTAGCGAATATGATATTATATATCAGCCTAGAACTGTCTTTTATATCAGCCTAGAACTGCCATAAAATCTCAGGTATTAGCAAATTTCGTAGCAGAATTTAGCTCGAACCTACTTCCTGAAGCTGAAAAAAGGTACGACTATTTACCGGATCTAATCTTAGGATTTGGAGCTTATTTACTGATGGATTTTCAAATGTAAAAGGAGCAGATTTGGGTATTGTTGTAATTTCACCTTCGGGAGAAATTATAAGACGAGAAATAAAATATTATCCAATTACTAATAGTGAGGCAGAGTGTGAGGCTGTATTTGCAGGTTTGTTACTTGCAAGAGAACAAATTGAAATCAAAAGTAACTCATAGCTGGTGGTAAATCAAGTGCAAGGAAATTATGTGGCTAGAGAGACGCGAATGGAACAATATCTAGATAAGGTACGAGAATTACTAAGGCAATTCCAGACTTGGAAGGTTGCCCAAAAACCCAAGGAAGAAAACACAGAAGCTGATGCATTTGTCACGCCCCAAAACCGAGAAGCACGACCGGCACTCAACAGAGTGAACTCGACCGATCGAGCTTGTTAGATTTCATTCTACCCAAACTCATCCATGAATAGAGAAAATACATAATATCATTAATTAGACGAAAATATATTCATGTCTACAATACCAATTCATTTCCAATTGTTTTTTCAATTTTAAAGTCTCAAATGGACAAGTAATATATCCACAACATAACATAGCTTGTATTTCCCCAGCACCAATACACAACCCATACTATGTCTACGGAGTCTCTATAGATAAAGAAGAGTACAATGATAATGCCGGCAACAAGGTCCCGGCTATACCTCAAATAGGATACACAAGTACAAAAGATTCATGACCCCGGAATATAGTGGGGCTCACCATGTCAGCTGGGAAAAAGGTGCACTGCTATCACTGATCAATATCTCCTGCTGTGGAACCACCTGCATCTATTGAAAGATGCAGCGCCCCCGGCAAAAGAGACGTTAGTACCGTCAAATAGTACTAGTATGTATAACTAAACACCCTCTCAATAGAATGACAATTAATACAAATAATATTATCATAATATCAATGAAAGCCTTAATCAACATCAAACCTCAATTTAGGATCAAGACAGTGTTCAAATTAATTTCCATATCTCACATTGGGAGATTTTAAGTATCGATATACAATTGTCTGCAATACCAGTGTTGACAATACCAATGCCACTGTACTTTTAGCACGGAGTCTGATCACGACCTGATCGGCTAGGCTATCTCATTAGAGAATCAACCACAATTACCATAAATACCAATACCACCGTAAATTTAGTACGGAGTCCGATCACGACCCGATCGGCTAGGCCATCCATTAGGGACATCAACCACAATTACTCTCAATATCAATACCACCGTTTTTAACACGGTGTCCGATCACGACCCGATCGGCTAGGCCATCTCATTAGAGACATCAACCACAATTACTCTCAATATCAATTTCCAGCACAATCACCCCCATGTGTGCGGCATGGTGTCCGATCACGACCCGACCGGCTAGGCCGTCTTATTTGAGACATCAACATTTTTATATCAATCATCGCATTTCATAATACTTTCACATCTTTTCATTTCATTGGCACTAGTGGCCATAATTATAAGATCATTCTTGGCACGTTGGCCATATTCAGTATTTCATGCTCACATTATCAATTTCAAATATCATCCTCATCATCAATAAAAAACACAATTCAAATCAAAGTGTGTAGTACACAGGTGAGCAATTTAGAGTCTAATGCACATAGAGATATTTCACAAAAATTTGGCATAATAGCCTTCATTTGAACTTGACTTAAAGTCGAAACATTATTAATGCACATCCCATATTTTAACACAACCTCAATTGGTAAAATAACATGAATAGAGCATTTGTGATGCTTGTTGAACATATATCTTTCAACCCAAATCTTACTCGGAATAGCCAATTTCATAATGAATCACTCGGGACTTACATAATTTACATGAATATCGTGGGATTCAATTCTAAGAGAAGAGTTTAGAGAACATACCTCACTTGAGCTTCCTTACACTCTAAATATTCCGGAATTCTTAGCAACTTCAATCTATTTTAGAAATATAACAAATTGAACCAAAATTAGGAAGATGATCATGGTTCTAGCTCATTTGAGCATTTTATCAAACACTAGATGTGCATTAAGATTTCAAGGTCCTTTCATGGAGGATTCCATCATCCCACAACCCAACCTTTACTATTTTTAGCTCAACAATCTTTCTACACCCTTTGATAACACATGAATGTAAAATGACCAACCCTCTTGCCCAGAAATTATCTTGCTTATTATCCATTTCTACACAAAATTCGAAATTGAGAGTTAGGGTGTAGAATCTTACCTCTAGGATGAAGACCTAGTGAGTTTCCCTTCTCAATCTTCCAAAACTTGGGCAAGAATTGAAGAACAATTATTGGAGAACACCTTCTCACTCTAGGGCACCCTCTCCCACTCTAAAATGTCAGATAATAGCTCAAAAATGACCCAAAGAGTGTATTTAATGAAATAGGGTCGGGTTTTAAGAACCCAAAAATGGAGCTCCGGAACAGGTTCTGCGGTCGCATATGCGACCGCATAATTGGTTACAAAATAGCCAAAAGAACTGCCTGTGTATGCGGTCACTATGCGGTCCGCATAACTGTTATGCGGTCGCATAATGCACCGCATAACAGTTATGCGGTCTCATAGCCGACTGCATAGCTGCTTCCAGAATAGCCCTCACCTGCTCACTTCTGCGGCCATTATGCGGCCCGCAGAGTGATTATGCGATCGTATAATGGACCGCATAAATGCACATTTCCGGCAAAAATTTTTCTTTACTTTCCCGTGCATTGTTCAACCCAAAAGGTCTGAGCCGCGGTGAGCTTGCTCGCCGCGAAGAATTTCTATAATCCTCAAACACGTAAGCCTAGTAAGAATTTCTATAATCCTCAAACACGCGATGAAACATTATTTTCTTTGCAAATTTTACCAGGCCTTACACTTAAGTACTTCAAAATTTTCCGGGGTGTTACATTCTCCCCCGCTTAGATCATTCGACCTCGAATGAGGGTAAAAATCTGTCATTAGCATCTTATGCAACTCAGTTTGTTTCATACCACTTTCGAGCAACCCCAAATTTGACTAACTCCCAAAATTTCAAAATATTTCGCCAGAGTTTCCCTTGTAACTAGGACTATCCACCTGTCAGGGGGCCCCAGAAACAAATCCTAACAATATATACGTATTTAAACGATGTAACATAATACAAAACAACACCAAATGTGGTCTGATAAGCAATATATATCCAGAAAGGAACACCCTTAATGCCAATTATTCACATGATACAAAATTCATAAAAAGTAAGTCTTATAATTCTTTCATAGATCACAAATTTAAATACATGGTCATTCATACAAATAATGATACTTTTTCTTCATTTCTCCCTCGGTCTCCCAAGTAGCCTCTTCAATCTGTTGGTTTCGCCACAACACTTTCACGGAGGCAATTTCTTTATTTCTCAATTTTCGGACTTGCCGATCAATAATAGAAACCGGAATCTCTTCGTAAGTCAATTCATTTACCTCAATGGTCTCAACCGGAACAATAAGTGTCGGATCTCCAACTACTTTCTTCAACATAGACACATGAAACACCAGGTGTACTAATGACATCTCAGGTGGTAGCTCAACCTTGTACGCCACCTCACCGATCCTCTGAATGATTTTGTACGGTCCGACATACCTCGGACTCAATTTCCTTTTCTTATCAAATCGCATTACCCCTTTCATGCGGGAAACTTTCAAGAATACCCAATCATCTTCTTTGAACTCCAAATCCCTACGACGAACATCTGAATAGGATTTTCGATGACTCTGAGCAGTCTTCAACCGCTCCTTAATGATTTTAACTTTTTCCATGGCCTGATGCACGAGGTCTGGCCCTATCAACTCTGCTTCCCCAATTTCGAACCACCCAATGAGAGATCTACATCTCCTACCATATAAAGCCTCAAACGGTGCCATTTGAATGTTAGCGTGATAGCTATTGTTGTAGGCAAATTCTATGAGTGGTAAATGATTATCCCAACTACCTTTAAAGTCTAGAATGCAAGAACACAACATATCCTCAAGCGTCTGAATAGTCTGCTCTGCCTGCCCGTCAGTCTGCGGGTGAAAGGTTGTACTAAGATTCACCTGAGTACCCAAACCTTACTGAAATTTCTTCCAAAAATTAGCAGTGAATTGTGCCCCCCGATCAGAAATGATGGAAACTGGGGTGCCATGCAACCTGACTATTTCTTTGATATACAACTACGCATACTGCTCCACTATGTCGGTAGACTTAACCGGCAAAAAGTGTGCTAATTTCGTGAGTCAATCCACAATGACTCAAATCGAGTCAAACTTACGAGGAGTACGAGGCAATCCTACCACAAAGTCCATATTAATCATTTCCCATTTCCCCATTGGAATTTCTATATTTTGTGCCAACCCATCGGGCTTCTGGTGTTCGGTCTTCACCTGCTGACAATATGGACATCTCGCCACAAATTCCGCTACATTTCTCTTCATATCGTTCCACCAATAGACCTCCTTAAGATCATGATACATTTTCGTAGAACCCGGGTACACGGAATACTTAGAAGTGTGAGCCTCGATCATGATTCTTTCCCAAAGACCATCCACATTTGGAACACATAACCAACCTTTATACCTTAGTGTACCATCATCCAAGCCGAGAGAAAAAGACATAGTCTTATGTTTATGAATACCTCTTTAAATTGTGCCGACAATGGATCATTGTATTGCTTCTCTTTGACTTCCACAACAAGCGATGATTCAACCCTATTTTACACAATTACCCCTCCTTCACTAGAGTCCGCAAGACGAACTCCTAAACTAGCCAATCGGTAAACTTCCTTGGCCAATGGCCTTTGGTATGCTTCCAAGTGTGCTAAGCAACTCATAGATTTACGGGTAAGAGCATCCGCCACAACATTGGCTTCCCCGGATGATATAAAATATTGATATCATAATCATTACGTAACTCATGACATATTCTCTACCTTAGATTCAATTTCTTCTATTTGCAAATATATTGAAGGATCTTTTGGTCCGTGAATATGTCCACCTGAACCCCATACAATTAATGATGCCAAACCTTTAATGTATAAATCACAGCCGCAAGTCCTAAGTCATGTGTTGGATTGTTTTTCTCATGATTCTTGAGTTGCCTAGAGGTATAAATGATCATCTTGCCATATTTCATCATTAATGGAACATCTATATCAGATTTCTCTTTCATATGACCTCCTAGAAATTGAGTTCTACAAAAATTTCCTTGATACAGTTACGATCTTATTAGTACTTGTAACTTATTTTGACATTACTAGGCCAGTTTTCTTATGGGACCACCTGTTTCAATTGAATAACATCTACTAGCTTGCGCGCACACCCTGATAACATCAACCTGCATGGTATTGACTCAATATGTGGAGTAACATCGTGCTCAGACCTTTCTTAGCCATCCTCTTTCCTCATTATAAGTCTTATAGGATTTTAAGAAACCACTACTTCCCTAGTGAACATTCTCACGATTCCTCTTTACACTTGTTTGCCTTACACTTAAGTACTTCAAAATTTTCCGGCGTGTTACAGCGTTAGCAAATCTGGGGTCCGTGGCTGATATGCAAAATGCAGAAAATGCGATTGTAGTGCATATTCTTCATTCAGCCCTTGATCAAACCAATAATGAGGTAAATTTCAATAATTTAACTTGGGATTGGAGAATAAAATTATGAATTATTTGGAATATGGAATTTTACCTGAGGATAAGAAGAAATCCCAATTGTTACGAATGAAAGCTACTCAATATTGCCTAATAGAAGGTAATTTGTATCACAAAATGTTTAAGGGACTGTTAGCACGGTGCCTTGGACCATCACAAACTGAATATGTGATGCGAGAAGTACATGAGGGACATTGCGATAATCACACCAGAGGAAGGTCGTTGGTAAAAATGCTAATAAAGCAGGGTATTATTGACCAAAAATGGAAGATGAAGCGGACAATTTTGTAACAAGGTGCAATATGTATCAGCGGTATGCAAACAATATGCATCAACCGACAGATTTACTTCATTCAACCATTGCACCATAGTTGTTTATGAAGTGGGGGATGGATATCGTAGGTCCTTTTTCCCCGAGCACCAATGTCACGCCCAACCTCAGGAAGCGCGACCGGCGCTCAACCGAGTGAACCTGGTCGAGCAAGCCTGTTAAATACTTTCTACCCCACTCACCCATGATCAAGAAAAAAAGACATGATTTCATTAATTAAACAGTGGGAAGTTCATACATACAATACTAAACCCTTTCATTAGCTATTTCACCTTTAAGTCTCAAAATAAACATACTCTTATAGTCTGAGTGGAACAAGTGATCAAACACAACATAACTTGTTTAACATTTCCAACACCCGTATACAACCCACATAGTGTCTACGCGACTTCTAAAGATACGAAAGAGTGTAAAGAAGGTGCCGTCAACAAGGCCCCGGCGATACCTCAAAAGTACAACAATATAAACAAAAGATAAATCACATGACCCCGTAATGAAATGGGGCTCACCGCGTCCACTGAGAAGAGGATGCAACACCTATCTGTGATCAACACTTTCTGCTATGGAACCACCTGCATCTATTTAAAGATGCAGTGCCCCCGACAAAAGGAACATTATTACTGTCGAATAGTACTAGTATGTATAGCTAAACACCATCTCAATAGAATGAATAATAATACAAGAAAAACAGTCAAGGATTCAATACGAGCTTTAAATAACATTAAAACATCAAGTTAAGGATCACATAGATTTTTAAGTCAACTCCCTCATTATTAGGTTGGATGGTTTTTAGTGCCAATATACCACAGTCCACAATACCATCGTGTTCTTACACAGAGTTCGATCTCGGCCCGATCGACTAAGACATCTCATTTGATCATTATTTCATTCACAATACCACCGTGTTATTACACGGAGTCCGATCTCGGCCCGATCGGCTAAGACAGCTCATTTGAGACATCAACCATTTCAATCGATCATCTTACTTCATATTTCTTTCCCATCCTTTCAGAACATTGGCACAAATGGCTTTAATTATAAAGTCGTTCTTGGCACTTGGCCTTATTTCATAATTCAAGTTCTTTTCCACAATCCAACATTATTATTATCATCAATAACAACACGATTTTCATTCAAGACTCTTGATTTCACATGTGAGAAATTTAGAATTCAAGGCACATAGAGGCGTTTCACGCAATTTGGCATAACAGTCCTTAATCGAATTTGACTTGAAGTCTAGGCATATTAGCACATATTCTAAGTCTTGAACATTTCCTCAGATGACGAGATAACATGATGAAAGCATGGTAATAAATATTACACATATATTTGCAAAGCAAGCACATTCGGGATAACAATTTCTAGGACGTTCAATTTGGGACTTACGTCGATTGCATGAATACTGTGGGATTCAATTCTACGAAGAGTGGGTTTAGCAAACAAACCTTAATTGAGCCCCTTAAAACTCTAAGAAGTCCCGGAATATTAGCAACGTCAATCTATTTTAGCAATATAGCAAAATTGAACCCAAAATTAGGAAAACAATCATAATTCTAGCTCACTTGAGCATTCTATCAAACATTATATGTGTATTAAGGTTTCATGGCCCTTTTTATGAAAGACTCCACCAACCCACACCCCATTCTTTTCTATCTTTAACTCACAACCTTCCCACATACCTTAGGAACACATGCATGCAAGGTAAGCACTCCCATCCCCATGAATTACCTTACTAATGGCCCATTCTAGTTACATTTTGAAATTAAGAGTTTGGGTGATAGAATTTTACCTCTTAGGAAGAAGACCTAGGTGCCACTCTTGATAATCTTCAAGGTTTTAAGTGAGAATTGAAGAGCAATTTGATGAAGATCACTTTCTCCCTCTAGGACCCTCTCTCTCACTCTAAAAATATCAGAAAATAAATTCAAAATAGTCCAAGGTAGGTGTTTTAATAGAATAGGGTCGGGTTTAAAAACACCAAAAATGAAGCTATGGAATAGGTTCTGCGATCGCATAATTGATATGCGGTCTGCATATCAGCCGCATAATTTGGCCTCCAAAACTAGGCGTGATTGACCCGGTATGCGGTCACTATGCGGCCCGCAGACCTGTTCTGCGGTCGCATAATGCACCGTAGAACGGTTATACGGTCGCATAGTGCACCGCAAAATCTCCCTCCGAAAAATCCCAAAGCGGGATATGTGACAAGAGTGCGGCCCGCGAAGTGGTTATGTAGTCGTATAATGGCAGCGAAATTTGACATCAAAATGACCCAGAAAACTGACCAACTTTGCGACCATTCTGCGGTCCGCATAGTGGTTTTGCGGTCGCATAATAGGTCGCAGAAGCGCCTACTTCTGCCCAACATTTTCTTTAAGTCCCCAGCACACTGTTCAGGCCAAAAAGTCCGAACCGCGGCGAGCTTATTTCTACTACTATTAACCTATACGCCTATTTCGGCATCATGGAAATCCCGGTTTTTAGGAAAAAGTTTACGGGACCTTACAAACAAGAAAGGCATTGTTTCTACTAATTGTAACTGATTATTTTTTCATGTGGGTAGAAGCAGGTGCCTTCAAAAAGGTACTAGAAAAGGAAATTATTGACTGCATTTAGAGAAGTATAATATGTCGATTTGGAGTCCCGAAAGAAATGATCTAAGATAATGGTCCACAATACGCGGGTGCAAAGGTTACTGATTTTTTTAAAAGTTGAAAAATTAAATGCATCACTTCAGCACCCTATCATCCAGTAGCTCATGGGCAAGCAGAATCGACAAATTAAATCATTGTCAACAATATGAAGAAACGATTAGAAGAATCAAAAGGCAAATGACCTGAAGTGTTGGGTGGGGTGCTATGGGCTTACAGGACAACGACAAAAATAAGCACGGGAGAAACGCCATTCTCACTTGTTTATGTCACTGAAGCCTTAATTCCAGTGAAAATAGGAGAACCAATCACAAGGTACGTAGATGAAAATGAAGCATCAAATAAGGAAGAACTACATGCAAATATAGATTTGATAGAGGAGAGAAGGGAAACAACTTTTGTACGAATGAAAGCAAAAAAGCAGAGGATTGGACGATATTATAACAGGAAGGCAAACCTATGATATTTAAAGATTGGGGACTTTGTCCTTAAAAAGGTATTTCGAACAACACAGGCGGAAAATGCAGGGCAATTTAGTCCAAATTAGGAAGGCCCGTATCGAGTCAAAGGCATTGTTGGAAAGGGAGCGTATGAATTGGAGACTAGGGACGACAAGGTATTACCATCCAATTGGAATGCAGTTCACTTAAGGAAATATTACTTTTGAGCGAGTACCCACGGTTAGGTATCCTAAAAGTTTATTTTTTACTTTAAATTTTACTAACCATTTTAGATGATAGGTAAAAAGCTAGCCCATAAAAGATGATGACATTAGACCTAAAAGACATGTGGAATGCTAAATTATTCTCGAACTAGGTTACAATAATTCTGATGGAAAGGGTTAAGCAGTCATCGTCTATAAAGTTACCTCCGAGTCCCGTGTGTATTTCCTTTTTCAGGGAAAGGACCAAAGAAAGGAGTTGATCCAGTGTTCTGGTTTTCATGCTTCAATTCTTAAACATTGGGGAGACTATGCATATGGAGAAGTACACAAAGGAATAATATGTACACCACAAAAGCATAGCTTAGCCAAAGGAAAAACGTTGAAGAAAATTTTAAATTTTCAAGCTCGCAGAAGAAATGGGAAGTAAAGAATTGAAGATTCAGAAAAAACACTCCCAAGAACTTTTAGGTTAAGGCCACAAATTTAGTCACGGTATAGACATACCCGTACTTGTAAACTCGCTATAAAGAAAGCAGTTATGAAAATGTTGTACATAAATATTTGTTTTACTTAGTATTTCATATCTTTACACCAATATGAAGATGAGACATCATCTTCATCAGTGTTGTTAATATAAAAGGACCCTCTTTTATAAAAAGCCTAAGCATATTTAGACACGGCATATTCAAGCATTTATCAATTTTAAATGGAAGAAAAGGCTCGAAAACTCAAGAGCAAAATGCATACGCAAGATATGCAACGAAGTAATATTAGCATTGATATTCACAAATTAGGGGAGGAATAGTTTCCCAAAACCAACTTCAAAAAACAAAATATTCCATAAAAACTTCTAAAGGGAAAATCACTAAAAGAAGAAAAGCTAAGGATCATCATCAGCAGGTATGAAAAGATCAACTTGTGGAGAAGACAAAGGCTGGGCATCAGCTTGATCAGCTTCGGTACCGTCTTTATCATCTTTGGAACTTTCATCCTCGGGTGTAGAAAAACTTTGCCATTGCTGAGTGCTTTCAGTTGTCTCTTTAGCTTTGGAAATCTCAGCCTCGAGGTAAAAACCCTCATGGTTAGCCTCGATCAAAGTTTCTAGACGTGTGTTTAAGAAAGTCCAACTAGCATCAAGTGTTAGTTTGTCTTCAGGAGTCTCATAGTCTTTCTCCAGTTGCTCTCTCTCTAGCTTCAAGTCTTCTTTTTCAGCTTCATAGGTTTCATAGGATAACTTCAAAGTCTTAAGGGTATCCTCAAGGAACTTAACTCTGTCAGAAGAAGCACGGAGATCATCTTGAACTTGAGACAATGACTGAACCAGATCACCTGCGTACATTTTCTTCTGATTTAAAAGCTCTTTCAAGCTCCTAATTTCTTCAGTGGCATGCGAGTGCTGTTCAATAAAAGAGGATTACATCCTATTCTTCTCTTCTCTTTTTCAACTTGATTGGAAGCATTCAAAATCACCAGTTCGACAGTGGTAATCTTTAGCTACTGCTCCAACGAGCCTTTTTCTTCAACAAGCACGTCTTTTTCCAGCTGAAGGCTCTCAAATTGCTCTTTCCAATTTTCATCTTCAGTACGAAGTTCCGCAACTCGCTGCTCAGTCCAGGCTATCCTCTTCATCAACTCCGTGCCTGTTAAGTTAATCTACAAAACGGTGAGGTGGAAGGATTACAAACTTAAAGAAAAGGGAAGAAAAAGAAATAAGATAAGGGGAAACCGAACCGCAGCTAGCAAGACTTATTTAGAAAATTCCGACCATCGAGAACTTCAATTAAGACCTGCTCCATGCCTCTTCTTCCACTAGAAGGGCTAGCCTCTTCATGAGGAATGGCAGCAGGAGTAACAGCAGGTGTAGGAGCAGATATAGCAATGGGTGTGGTAGCAGAAGTAACGGAAGGGATGACAACAGGAGCAACAAGGGTAATTGGAAGAGCAGCATAGGTTGGCTCTTCAGAAACAGGGCCAAGATCTTCTTCACCCTAACATTCTTGAGCAAAAACCCTATCAAATAGGACTTAAGGGGGGTTGGTTAAAAGCACGGTTAACATCCTCATCTTTCGGGATGTCCAAAGGGACACTCTTGGGTTCATGAACAAGTTTAAAAGGCACGGGGCCTGAAGGTTGATCCTGGGGAATGGTGGCTTCATCATCTAAAACCATACGCCTCCTAACTCGTGGCTTCCTTACCAGAGGTCCATCATCTTCTTATTCTTATTCGTCGAAGGCACAGGCTTCATTGTTCTTCCTCTTTGAAGAAGACACGCTCAAAATCTGTTACTAGCCTGTGCTAATAGAAAGTCTAGCTGTGAGAACAGATGTGGAACGAATGCCACGAATAGCAAATCCTAAGAATAGCAAAAAAGATCAGAATAACAGAAATTATAATAAGAAGAAGTCATGGTAAGGTAAAATACGAAGGCTTTTCACTTTCCATCCAAACTTTTGGGAAAGAAATTTCCAAGATCTCTGGTCCATAGGGGAAACAGTCAACATTTTTTCTACCCCATCATGAAAGTCAGGAAGTTGACCAAAAACTTCCATGATTGCTGAAATGTATGAAAAAACGAATGAAGAAATTTAATTTATAAGAGAAAGGAAAATAAAGTGGCGAAGAAAAATGCTCGCGTGCGAAGTTCCACTTCTCAAGGAAAGGCATATTTTCATAACCCACTAAATCATGAGTGGGAACAGCTACAAACCGAGCATACCAGCCATAGTTACGATCATCCTCGGGGCTAAATAAAATCTCTTGCTTCTCGCCACAAGAGAAAAGATACGTTCGCGAAAAAGCTTCGGGGAATACAGACGGAGTAAGTGCTGAAAAATAAAAGGGACTGAAACTAAGTTTGATAAATAACGAAGATAAGCTACTGCCCTCCACACTACCGGGCCTATTTGGCCAAGACCCACATTGAAGTAACGACCAAATTCAATGATCACTAGGTCAATAGGTGGGTTGAATCATAGAGTGAAATATTTTTTGTAAACAAACGAATAACCTTCACGGTAAGAGGTTATTCGGTCATCGGCACTTGGAACTAGACAGGGAAATTAGATTTCCAATGGAATTCACGACGGACCAAAGGAAGAAGGCCAGGAGTGATTAAAGAAGAGTAATGATCGACATGATTAAGTGTTGCTATGGAGGAAACTTGTTTTCTCCATGCTTCACAGTCCAATTTGAAAGAGGATTCCTGAGAAACAATTTCAGAAACAACTAGCTCATGCAATGGTTTGTTATGGTCTTTACCTCTGGAGGAAGATCTAGGGTTGATAAAAAATTTTCTTTGGAAGAAGAAGACTTTGAAGTATTCTTTTGGGAAGGAGTATTACTACGGTTTGATAAGGAACCTAAGCTCAGAATCTGCCACCACTTTGTCAAGACCCAAAACCTAACCCATCGTGATGGTGCCTATCGCAATACTAGGCAAGCCGACCTTTCCAAAACACTTAAAATAACTGGAGTTTTTCATAAAAATGGGGGTAAAACCCAAATAAAACATAAGTGGGGAAAAATAGCCCGACATCGGGGTGTCACTAAGTCATGAGCATCTAATAACCAATCTAGAAACAGAGTCTACTACAGTCTGTGCGAAATTCCAATACAAGAGAGAAAAGATAATAAGAAAGGAGAAACAAGGAATGCGGATGCTGACAGCTACTTTGTAAGTCTCTGATAATCAGCCCGCGCACGAACTCAGCGACCGCCAGAACCATACACTGGATCTGCACATGAAGTGCAGGGTGTAGCATGAGTACAACCACCTCAGCAAGTAACAGAATTAAATAAGGAACTAAGAAGCAGTGACGAGCTATAAAAATACAGTTCATATCAAAAGTTTTCAGTAAAGAGTGAACATGCTTTCAAATCCAGTGGTATAAGTCTAATCAGTTCGAGCCCAAGTAAAACAGCTATGTATCTTCCAGAAATTTCACAACAACATCGGATAGCAACTAAGTGCAACAATAAATAAAAGCAAGTACAGCCTCTCAAGGCAGAAGTCACTCAACTCATCTCATCATCTCATACTCTCGGCTCTCAGCCCTCAACACACACTCTCAATAGGTACCTACGCTCACTGGGGGTGTACAGACTCCGGAGGGGCTCCTTCCAGCCCAAGCGCTATATCGCTGCAGCGTGCCGCCCGACCCAATCATATAAGTAGCCATAAGGCTCATTGCGCCGTGCAACCCAATCCATATACCCTCAAGTAGTTCACAGCTCGGCACTCAGCCCGTATCTCAGTCACTAACCTCTCCAGCCCCTCGGGCTCACAGAATAACATGATAATCGGCCCAAATAGATAATACAACAAGTATCAACAAGGAATGAGAGGGAGCAGAGATATAATACACAAATAAGATTGTGACTGAGTACAAGACAGCAATTAGCACTCAATTCAACAAGTATACGACCGCTGCTGTTCCCAACAGTGATATCATAAGGCCTAAGCATGGTTTCTAATATGAAAGACAGTCAATTGCTAAAAGGCAAGGAAAAACAAGTAATAATAATGGCTATTCGACTTTACAGTCTCACGGGACGGATTAAGTCACAATCCCTCATGGTGCGCGCTCACATGTCCGTCACCTAGCATGTGTGTCACCTCCAAACACTCACATCATACCAATCCTCGGGGTTTCATACCCTCAAAACTAGATTTGTAACTGTTACTTACCTCAAACCGCGCAAAATCCTACTCCGCAATGCCTTTTCCCCTCGAATCAGTCTCCAAATGCCCCGAATCTAGCCACAAGCAGTGCGAGATAATTAAAATAAGCTAAAAGAATCAATCCCACAAGAAAAACACGAAATTATAAGCCAAAAATCAGAAATTGGCCCGAACCCAGCCTCCGGGCCCACATCTCAAAATCGGACAAAAGTCATAAAACCCGAAAGCCCATTCACTCACGAGTCTAACCATACCATATTTACTCCAATCCCATAATAAAATCCCATTCAAAACCTCACAAATCTAATTCAAGAACACTTCATCTTCTTCCCCAATTTTTCACCCCAAATCCCAAATTAGATGATAAAATTAAAGATAAAATCATGGGTTTTAACCAAAACCAAGTAGGAATTACTTACCCCAATCAACTCCATAAAAACTCACTTCAAGAATCGCCCAATTCCGTGTTCTCTAGCTCAAAATATGCAAAATGGGTTCAAACCCTCGTTTTTGAAATTAATACTGTCTGCCCAGATTTCCTTCTTCGCGAATGCGACCGTCCTCTCGCGTTCGCGTAGACCAATTCAGACTGCTCTCAACTTAACTCTCCACGAACGCGGCCTACGCTTCGCGAATGTGAAGCTTTGCAAACTTAGACCTTCGCGAACGCGTCCCTCACCTCACGAACGCGTAGAACAAAAGACTGGGGGTCCCCAACTGCCTCACTCCCTTTCGCGAACGCAACGCTGCTCACGCGTTCGCGATGCACACACTGTCATACCTTCGCGTTCACGTCCTCTCCTTCGCGGACGCGTAGAGAAAAATCACATCAACGCAGAAACACTCTTCGCGAATGCCAGGCTCCTCTCACGAATGCGTAAGAGGAAACCAGAAAAAATGCAGCAACAGATATCAGCTATCTCACAAAGGTCAAAAATGATCCGTTAACTACCCAAAACTCACCCGAGGCCCTCGGGACCTTAATCAAACATACCATCAAGTCCCAAAATA
Source organism: Nicotiana tomentosiformis (assembly GCF_000390325.3). Taxonomy (NCBI): domain Eukaryota; kingdom Viridiplantae; phylum Streptophyta; class Magnoliopsida; order Solanales; family Solanaceae; genus Nicotiana; species Nicotiana tomentosiformis. The sequence goes on from NC_090822.1 coordinate 39,092,322, forward strand.
GTATACGAACTTAGTCGAATCCTCAAACCACCTCAAATAACATCAAAAACACGACTCACCCTCCGATTCGAACTTAATGAACTTGAAACTTCATATTTCTCCAATTGATACTGAAACCTATCAAACCACGTCCGATTGACTCCAAATTTTGCACACAAGTCATATTTGACGTTACGAATCTACTCCAACTTTCGGAATCGAAATCCGACCCCGATATCAAAAAGTCAAGCCCCTAGTCAAACTTTCCAAAATTCGACTTTCACCATTTCAAGCCTAAATTAGCTACAGACCTCAGATTCACAGTCTGGACACACTCCTAAGTCCAAAATCACCCAATGGAGCTAACGGAACCAACGAAAATCTATTCTGGAATCGTAATAACACAATTTTGACTACGGTAAAAATCCTAAGATGTAAGCTTCTGTTTTAGGGACTGTGTCCCGAAACACTCCGAAACCAAAAACAAGACCTCCCGGCAAGTCACTTAAGAAAAAATAGATATGGGAAAAACAATAAATAGGGGATCGGGACTAATACACTCAAAACGATCGGCCGGGTCATTATATCCTCCCCCTCTTAAAATAATCATTCATCCTCGAACGAGCATAGAGACATACTTGAAGTAGTGAAAAGATGAGAATAACGGCTGCGCATATAGTGCTCGGTCTCCCAAGTCGCCTCCTCGACCGACTGACCCCTCCACTGAACCTTCATAGAAGCAATATTCTTCAACCTCAGCTTTCGAACCTGCCTATCTAAGATCGCCACTGGCTCATCAACATAAGATAAATCCTCGCCCAACTGGACTGAGATGAAATCCAACACGTGAGACGGATCGTCGTGATACTTCCGAAGCATAAAAACATGGAATAATGGATGAACTCTTGCTAGACTGGGAGGCAAGGCAAGCTCATAAGCAACCTCCCCAAAATGTCGCAATACCTCAAATGGACCAATAAACCTCGGGATCAGCTTGCCCTTCTTTCCGATCCTCATAACACCCTTCATGGGTGACACCTGGAGCAAGACCCGCTCTCAAACCATGAATGCAACATCGCGAACCTTCCAATCCGCATAAATCTTCTGTCTGGACTGGGCTGTGTGTAGTCTATCCTGAATCACCATAACCTTCTCCAGAGAATCCTGAACCAAGACCGTACACAACAATCTCGCCTCGCTCGGCTCGAACCAACCTACTGGAGACCTACACCACCTACCATATAGCGCCTCATACGGTGCCATCTAGATGCTCGACTGATAACTATTGTTGTAAGCAAACTCCACTAGTGGAAAGAACTAATCCCACGAACCCCCAAACTCCATCACACACGCACAAAGCATATCCTCTAATATCTGAATAATGCGCTCGGACTGTCCGTCCGTCTGAGGGTGAAATGCTGTGCTCAACTCCACTTGAGTACCTAACTCATGCTGCACGGCCCTCCAAAACCGTGATGTAAATTGCGTACCCCGATCAGAAATGATAGATACCGATACGCCATGAAGCCTGATGATCTCGCAGATATACACTCGATCCAGCTGCTCGAAAGAATAGCTAGTCATCACATGAATGAAATGAGCTGACTTGGTCAGCTAGTCCACAATCACCCAAACTGCATAAAATTTCCGCTGAGTCCGTGGAAGCTCAACAACGAGATCCATAGTGATCTATTCCCATTTCCACTCCGGAATATCTAACTTTTGAAGCAACCCACCTGGTCGCTGATGTTCATACTTCACCTACTGGCACTTTAGGCACCGAGCTACATACTCCACTACATCCTTATTCATTCTCCTTCACCAGTAATGTTGTCTCAAGTCCTGATACATCTTTGCGGCACCCGGATGAATAGAATACCGCGAACTGTGAGCCCTCTTGAAGAATCAACTCACGCAAACCATCTATATTGGGCACACATAGCCTGCCCTGCATCCTCAATGCACCATCATCCCCAATAGTGACATTCTTAGTATCAACGTGCTGGACCGTGTCCTTAAGGACAAGCAGATGGGGGTCATCATACTGGCGCTCCCTGATACGATCATAAAGAGAAGACCGAGAGACCACACAAGCCAATACTCGACTCGGCTCAGAAACATCCAATCTAACAAACTGACTGGCAAAGGCCTGAACATCCAATGCCAATGGCCTCTCTACCGCTGGAAGATATGCTAAGCTTCCCAAACTCTCCGCCCGACGACTCAAGGCATCGGCCACCATATTGGCCTTCCCGGGATGGTACAAAATGGTGATATCATAGTCCTTAAGAAGCTCCAACCACCACTGCTGACGCAAGTTAAGATCCTTCTATTTAAATAGATGTTGCAAACTCCGATGATCAGTGTAAATCTCACAATGGACCCCGTACAAGTAGTGCCGCAAAATCTTCAAGGCGTGAACAATAGCTGCTAACTCAAGATCATGGACAAGATAGTTCTTCTCATAGGTCTTCAACTGGTGTAAAGCATAAGCAATCACTCTACCCTCTTGCATCAGAACACATCCAATACCTATCCACGAGGCATCACAATACACTGTGTATGAACAAGAAGCTGATGGCAGAACTAGAACTAGAGTCGTGGTCAAAGCAGTCTTGAGCTTCTAAAAGCTCTCCTCGCACTCATCCGACCAGCTGAATGGAGCACCCTTTTGGGTAAATTTGGTCAAGGGCGATGCAATAGATGAAAAACCCTCCACAAAATGATGGTAATAGCCCGCCAAACCCAGAAAGCCCCTAATCTCTGTGGCTGAGGATGGTCTGGGACAACTCTGCACCGCCTCTATCTTTTTCGGATCCACCGGAATACCCTCGCTAGAGACCACGTGCCCTAAGAATGCCACTGAATCGAGCCAAAACTCACACTTGGAGAACTTTGCATAAAGCTTCTCCTCCCTCAATCGCTGTAACACAATCCTCAGATGCTGAGCATGCTCCTCCAGGCTACGAGAGTACACCGGGATATCATCAATGAATACAATAACGAACGAGTCCAAATAATGCTGAAACACACTGTTCATCAAATGCATGAACGTTACGGGGGCGTTAGACAGCCCAAAAGACATCACGAGGAACTCATAATGGCCATATCGGGTCCTGAAAGTTGTCTTAAGAATATCTGAATCCTGAATCTTCAGTTGGTGATATCTTGACCTCAAATCAATCTTGGAGAACACCCTCGCCCCCTGAAGCTGGTCAAATAGATCATCAATACGTGGCAAAGGATACTTGTTCTTGACTGTGACCTTGTTCAACTGCCTGTAGTCAATGCACATCCTCATAGAATCATCTTTCTTCTTTACAAATAGAATCGGTGCACCCCAAGGTGACATGCTAGGTCAAATAAACCCCTTATCAAGGAGTTCCTGAAGTTGTCCCTTCAACTCCTTCAACTCCGTCGGTGCCATACGATACGGTGGAATAGAAATGGGCTGAGTGCCCGGCACCAAATCAATACCGAAGTCAATATCCCTGTCAGGCGGCATGCCCGGTTGGTCTGTAGGAAACACATCCGAAAAATCACGTACCACCAAAACAGAATCAATGGCAGGAGTCTCTGCACTAACATCCCTCACAAAAGCCAAATAGGATAGACAACCCTTCTCAACTATCCGCTAAGCCTTCAAGTATGAAATCACTCTACTAGGAACATAGTCTATAGAACCGCTCCACTCAACCCTCGGCAACCCCGGCATAGCCAACGTCACAGTCTTAGAGTGACAATCTAGAACAACATGATACGGAGACAACCAATCCATTCCCAATATCACATCAAAATAGACCATACTGAACAGCAAAAGATCCACCCTGGTCTCCATACCCCCAACAGTAACCACACATGACCGATATACGCAGTCCACAATAATAGTATCGCCCACATGAGTAGATACATGAATAGATGAAACTAAAGACTTACGGGGCATATCCAGGAAATGAGCGAAATACAAGAAAACATATGAATAAGTGGAACCAGGGTCAAATAATACAAAGGCATCTTTGTGGCAAACTGAGACAATACCTGTAATCACAACATCTGAAGTAATGACATCTGGTCTGGCAGGTAGGGCAAAAAAATGGGCCTGGCCACCCCCTGATCTGTCTCCCCCTCTCGAGCCACCCCTAACTGCCTGGGCTCCACCCCGAGCTGGCTGAGTGGGTGGTGAAGAGACTGGTGCTGATGTCGTAGGCTAGCTCCTCTGTTGAGCGGGACCTCCCGTTAGGAGGGGACAATGTCTCCTGATGTGGCCAAACTCTCCACACTCATAGCAACTCCCCGGTGCTGGTGATGGGGACTAAAGGGAGCCCCGAGCACCGAGATGACTGGTAGAAGGACCTGGCATAAACGAGACCTCACCCGATAGAGCATGAGACGAACTCTGAGTTGGGAGGGAACTGAGAGATGAATGGCCCTGCTGATAATTGTGTGAACCATGGCCAGATGATATACCACGGTGGACTGGGCGAGATGTCTGAGCATGTCTGAAAGGACAACCCCTACCGTGGTGGAATTGCCCCTAGAAGGAACACCGCTAAATCAACCCTATCCACGAGGCCTCTTGGCCTCCCTCTCAACCATCTCATGACTGCGAACCATCTCAATCTGACGCACAATGTCGACAACCTCATCAAAAGTAGCACCAGACACTCTCTCTGGTCATAAGCAATCGCAGCTGAAAAGTGAGGCCATCTATAAACCTCCTGATCCTCTCACTGTCTGTGGGAATTAACCAGATAGCATGACAGGCCAAATCCGAGAATCGCATCTCGAACTGCGTCACGGACATATCACCCTGACGAAGTTGCTCAAACTGTTTGTGCAGCTCCTCTCTGCGGGACTGTGGCACGAACTTCTTCAGGAATAGACCGGAGAACTGCTGCCAGGTAAGGGGTGCTACGCCGACGGGCCTACAGCTCTCATAAGCGTCCCACCAACTGAAGGCATCCCTAGAGAATTGAAGAGTAGTGAATGAGACCACACTGGCCTCTAGAATACCTGCTGTACGGGAGTATCCTCTGACATCTGTCCAAGAAAACCTGTGCATACTCTCCCTCGGTACCACTGAAAGATAGAGGCTGGAGTCTTCCAAACCTCTCCAATTTACGCTTCTCATCCTCAGGCATAGTAGGAACTACATAGTCTTGAACAGCTACAACCAGCTGGGCTGGTGGTGCTCCCGGTGTCTGGAATCCCTGTACCACCTGCTCTGGTGTGCGGGCAGTGGGAGTCTGAGCACCTCCCCCGGCCTAATAAGTGGCTGCTACGGCTGGAATAGAGACCGCCTGAGCAAGACTAGTACACGCAGTCAGAATTTGAGCTAAGGCCTCCTGAAGGCCTGGAATCACAATAGGCACAGGTGTTGCCTGGGCTGGTGCATCAACAACTGGAATCTGGTCCTGATCTGAGGTAACCGGTGGATCTGCAGGTACTGCCCCAACTGCTATGCGGGCTGCACCTCTGCCCCTACTGCGGCTTCTACCGCGACCTCGGTCTCCCGCGGCCCTAGCTGGGGGTACTGGTGGCTGTCCATCCTGCCCAGTAGTACGAGTGCTCACCATCTATGAGAGAATGAAACAACAGATGTTTAGTTACTAGAATCAACAGATCCGCACGACAAGAATTCAAGAATGTGGAGTTTCCTAAGGGTTCTGCAGCCTCTCGAAGATAAGTACAGACGTGTCTGTACCGATCTACAAGACTCTACTAAACCTGCTCATGAATCGTGAGACCTATGTAACCTAGGCTCTTATACCAACTTGTCACGACCCTAAACCTAACCCGTCGTGATGGTGCCTATCATGATACTAGGCAAGCCGACCTTTCCAAAACACTTTAAAAATTTAATAGAAATGAATTAAGACATGTAAATTAACCGGAGTTTTTCATAAAAATGGGGGTAAAACCCAAATAAAATATAAGTATGGAAAAATAGCTCGACATCGTGGTGTCACTAAGTCATGAGCATCTAATAACCAATCTAGAAACAAAGTCTACAACAGTCTATGCCAAATGCCAATACAAGAGAGAAAAGATAATAAGAAAGGAGAAACAAGGACTACGGACGCCGGCAACTACCTCGTAAGTCTCCGATAATCAGCCCGCGCACGAACTCAGCGACCGCCAGAACCGTACACACCTAAATCTACACATGAGGTACAGGGTGTAGCATGAGTACAACCAACTTAGCAAGTAACGGAATTAAATAAGGAACTGAGAAGCAGTGACGAGCTATAAAAATACAGTTCATATAAAAGGTTTTCAGTAAAGAGTGAACATGCTTTCAAATCCAGTGGTATAAGTCTAATAGTTCGAGCTCAAGTAAAACAGATATGTATCTTCCAAAAATTTCACAACAAGATCGGATAGCAACTAAGTGCAACAATAAATAAAAGCAAGTACAACCTCTCGAGGTAACAGTCACTCAACTCATCTCATCAGCTCATACTATCAGCTCTCAGCCATCAACACACACTCTTAATAAGTATCTGCGCTCACTAGGGTTGTACAGACTCCGGAGGGGCTCCTTCCAGCCCAAGCGCTATATCGTTGCGGCGTGCAGCCCGACCCAATCATATAAGTAGCCATAAGGCTCGTTGCAGCGTGCAACCCGATCCACAGTCCATAAATAGCCATAAGGCTCGTTGCGGCGTGCAACCCAATCCATATACCCTCAAGTATTTCACAGCTCGGTACTCAGGCCCTATCTCAGTCACTAACCTCTCTAGCCCCTCGGGCTCACAGAATAACATGATAATCGGCCCAAACAGAGAATACAACAAGTATGAACAAGAAATGAGAGGGAGCAGAGATACAATACACAAGTAAGACTGACTGAGTACAATACAGCAATTAGCAGTCAATTCAACAAGTATACGACCGTTGCGGGACCCAACAGTAATATTATAAGGCCTAAGCATGGTTTCTAACATGAAAGGCAGTCAATTGCTTAAAGGCAAGGAAAAACAAGTAATAACAATGGCTATTCGACTTTATAGTCTCACGGGATAGACCAAGTCACAATCCCTCATGCCGCACGCTCACACGTCAGTCACCTAGCATGTATGTCACTTCCAAACACTCACATCATACCAATTCTCAGGGTTTCATACCCTCAAAATCAGATTTAAAACTGTTACTTATCTCAAACCGTGCAAAATCCTACTCCGTAATGCCTTTGCCCCTCGAATCAGTCTCCAAATGCCCCGAATCTACCCACAAGTAGTACGAGATAATTAAAATAAACTAAAAAAATCAATCCCACAAGAAAAACACGAAATTATAAGCCAAAAATCTGAAATTGGCCCGAACCCGGCCCCCGGGGCCCACGTCTCAAAATCCGACAAAAGTCATAGAACCCGAAAGCACATTCACTCATAAGTCTAACCATTCTAAATTTACTCCAATCCGATAACGAAATCCCATTCAAAATGCCAAAAATCTAACTCAAGAACACTTCATCTTCTTCCCCAATTTTTCACCCCAAATCACAAATTAGATGATAAAATTAAAGATAAAATCATGGGTTTTAACCAAAATTAAGTAGGAATCATTTACCCCAATCAACTCCATAAAATATTCCCTTCAAGAATCGCCCAATTCCGTGTTCTCTAGCTCAAAATATCCAAAATGGGTTCAAACCCTCGATTTTGAAATTAATACTGTTTGCCCAGATTTTCTTCTTCGCGAACGCGACCTTCCTCTCATGTTCGCGTAGACCAACTCAGACTGCCTCTCAACTTAACTCTTCGTGAACGCGAAGCTTTGCAAACTCAAACCTTCGCAAACGCGTCCCTCACCTCGCGAACGCGTAGAACAAAAGATTGGGGGTCCCCAACTGCCTCACTCCCCTTCACGAGCGCGATGCTACTCACGCGTTCGCGATGCACACACTGCTATACCTTCGCATTCGCGTCCTCTCCTTCGCTGACACGTAGAGAAAAATCACACCAACTCAAAAACACTCTTCGCGAACGCGAGGCTCCTCTAGCGAACGCGTAAGAGGAAGCCAGAAAAAATGCAGCAACAAATATCAGCTATCTCACCAAGGCCAAAAATGATCTGTTAACCACTCGAAACGCACCCGAGGCCCCCGGGGCCTCAACCAAACATACCATCAAGTCCCAAAACACTATACAAACATAGTCGAATCCTCAAACCACCTCAAATAACATAAAAAATACGAATCACCCTCCGATTCAAACTTAATTAACTTGAAACGTCTAATTTCTACAACCGATGCTGAAACCTATCAAACCACGTTCGATTGACCCCAAATTTTGTACACAAGTCATATTTGACATTACGGATCTACTCCAACTTTCGAAATCAGAATCCGACCTCGATATCAAAAAGTCAACCCCCCGGTCAAACTTCCCAAAATTCGACTTTCGCTATTTCAAGCCTAAATTAGCTACATACCTCAGATTCACAGTCCGGACACACTTCTAAGTCCAAAATCACCCAACGGATCAAACGAAACCGACAGAACTCTATTCCGGAGTCATTTTCATATAATTCCGACTACAGTCAAAATTCTAAGACTTAAGCTTCTGTTTGAGGGACTAAGTATCCAGAAACACTACGAAACCAAAAACAAGACCTCCTAGCAAGTCACTTAAGCAAAAATAGATACGGGAAAAATAGTATATTGGGAATCGGGGCTAATACACTCAAAATGACCGACCGGGTCGTTACACTCTTCTACTCATAACTAGGGCAGAAGAAGGAGGAAGTTCACCAACGATGATCGTCTTACACTAGTCTAATGATGAAGAAGGATTCGAAGAACGGGAAGCCATTTTTAATGGTAAAAGCACGAAGGAGAAGTGAAATTGCAGGAGTTCGAATATGAATGCAAGAAAGTAGAAGAAATTTTTAGATGGTATGAGATGAGGTATTTATAAGAGAAAATCGTCATTATGAACCATCATTATGGAACCGTCACTTCAACTGATGCAGCCGCAGAAAACCCTAAAATGACGCTATAAACTGCAGAACCAATCAAAGTAGGACACGTGTCTCGAGCATTAAATGAAAAAGACGTACGTCTCTTCACTTCTGAAGAAACGTAATGATGTTCGGAAGAGGCGACAAGATATTCCCGCCGTAAATATACTTACCACTTCGCGAATATTCAATTGAGAATATGGAAAATGTGGGGGGGGGGGGGAGGGGGAGGGGGAGGGGAGGGGGCTATCTGTATTGGTAGAAATTAATATGACACGTGGATTAATGATATAGTGACAGGTAGCATTTGAATGTGATCAATAAAGAAGTGTGATGACGTGTGGATAAAATACCCACTGGATTTATTACGAAAGATATTGTATCTGACAACACGAAAAGGAGAAATACGCACGGGATACATGAAGACTATAAAAGGGAAAGATTCATAAATAGTTACGAATATGGGAAGGAATCAACATTATCCCTGATTATGTGCGATTTATTATTATTACCATAACCGAAACAAGTTATTTAAGTAACAGGCAATTAATGTAGTTGATGCTAGTAACATGCATGAATTAAGTGAGGGGAAATCGTTACTTATTATATCCTTATATAAACGCCCCTTACCTTAATTTATAGGACCATCAGAAAACTCACAAATATATGCAACCAGTCTTTTACTTTTTCTCTACTTGATTGAAAATTCTTGTTCGCAATTCTTGGGGAAAAACAACAATCATCAATAAGATTTCTTTCCTTTGTTTATTGAATATTGAATTTTAATTACTTTTTACTCTATTATTTTTTGAAAAAATAAAGTAAACTTGGTTATTAGAAATCCGAATTATTCTAATATTGATTTTGACTAAAAAATTATTTTTTGGTTAAACCCGACTAAGCTCTTTTTTCTCGTTGGCCTGGGTTCAATACCCATCAGTATCAAGGGTAAGGATGGGAGCTTCCTACACTTGGTTTTTCCGTTTTGAATTCAACGATAATTTAGTACTCTATATTTAATAGTCAGCTTGACATATTTTTTATATTATCTTTTCTAAATTCAACAACATTTTGTTAACTTAGTAATCAACTTGGTACATAGTAATCAATTTAGTTTAATTTTTCTTTTTCAAATCTCTCTTTCAAAAGTCCCATACTTAGCTTCTCCACAATTCGTTCTTTGGAAATTCTACACAAAATAGTCAAAAACTCTATTTAATATACATCTTTTTACACATCAAAAGGCAATAGAGAATGACAGAAAAAGATCAAAAGAAAACAGGAAACTGGGTTAAGATATTCTATTTGCTAGTTCCATAAGTCTATAATCTCATCCCTAACCAATTTTAGCCTCTGCACTAACCCAACAAAAGTTCCGCAAAAATCACAAACACCCAAATTATTTATAAAGAAAAACAAAGACAACTATAAAAATAATAGTCCACAGAAAAGAAAGATGGTCAAATTTTAGACGTGCATCATCACCAGTAAGATGCCAGTCACATTCTTTATCTTGAAAGTAAGTTTATAAGCATAATCATTTTGTTGACTAGTATAAAAATAACTAATTGAACAAATTTTCTCCCAAAAAACGGTAAAAGAAAAAACTCCAAAAATCCTTTTACCTTCGACGATCACTTTAGAAAAGTAGTAAGCATCCGTTGACTCATCAACAACGATTTGGACTCTGCTTGGACTGCTCAATATATCTTAAATCTTGATTTTATTTGAGTGAGATTTTAATATTTTTGAATACTCTTTTGGGCACAAACTCGTTATCGTTAAGTTTTTAAAGAGTTGCACATCAAACGTTGTCCCTATTGATTAACATGTCTATGTTGAAGATAGTGGTGTTCCTATCACGCTCAAATTTTGAGTCCACATCTGTATATATGGAATATGAAAAAAAATATTTACATCTTCATGACAAAAAAAACTTGAAAGAAAATAAAATACATCTTGCATATAGGCTCCAACCAGTGGCGGATCCAGGATTTTAGGTTTGTGCGTGCTTAACTTTTTTCTTTGACGATAAAACTAAGTTAATGAGAAAATATATAGTATTAGTATTTATGATATGCCGTGAAATTGTGATGAAATAATAACCAGTGAGAAAAAAGATTTGTGATTTTTGCCGTCTTGGAAGACTGTTCACCTTGAAAGGGGTAGAACTTTGAAGTCCGTTTTTAAAGCAGATTTTCTTTTTCTTTTTTTGCTATAGTGAATCGGATAAAGTAAAAAAAAAAACTAAATTAAAAAAGGTAAAATAAAAGTCAGCAAAGTGGAATAAGTAGCATTGGGTCAAAAATTGGTAAGTGAACAATAAAGAAGACCAAATTGGATTAAAAGGGCTTGTTTGGAGCAGGATTTGATCTCTGGCCCCTTACTCTCATAAATCTTCCAGCACCATAACTTCACCAAAGCACCCATAAAAATTTTTGTTTCTTAGGTGCTTGCCGCCTTATTATACAGTTTTGTTGAACTTTCTGTATAAGTATACATATTCTCTGTTGAGGTCAATGAGTGCTTAAGCACCTAAATTCTATATGTAAATCCGCCCCTAGCTCCAACAAGAAGAGTCCGGAACTAAAGTGCTGATTTTTTGGACTCAAAATACAAAAATAGGTGAAAACACCAACTGATGACCAATTTATATATAACGCATGGTTGAATGTGCTATACCTCAATGGCACATTTGTTCGTTAAGGTATAGCGCATGCAACCCATGCGCTATATTTAAATTTTAAAATGGCGGCCAAAATATAAGTGTAGCGCATATACTAGTGCGCTGTACCTGAAGTTGAAAAAACAAGTAGGTATAGCACATCCTATATATGCGCTATACTTATATTAAAAATGGCCCATCCATCGACAGAACGCTGTGAAACACGTCACCCCTCCCCCATTTTTTATACAAAAATCTCCATTGGAGCCCACCTGTCCACAAAAAATATGTGTCCCCTCCGTATTTTAGCGAGCTAACACCGAATTCAAGGCGTTGTCGTGTTGTGGATCTCGTCTATTGCTCGTTTCGGCTCCCAAATCATCAATTTTTCACAATTCAAACAGTTATAAATGTAGGTATTCCGACTTAATTTTCGGTAAAACTCAGGTATATAAAATGCTTATTCGTTGTTTTTACTATGTTATATGCTTTTTGTGATCGTTTTGTGATATAATTATTTTTTTGTTTCTTATCCGGATTAGTTTATTTATGTGCTAAAGAATTATTAAAAATATGTATTGTTATTTTATTGAATAATTAGTGTTATATACGATTTAATGTTGTACGTATATTAATATGTGACTTTATTGTTGTTTAGTGCCCTTTAGTATTATGTTGTGCCTTTAATTGTTATGTAGTACCCTTTAGCGTAGTAAAACTGATAATAAATTTTAGCTTATGGTAGTTGACTTTGTTTATGACCATTTAGCGTAGTGTGACTTTAGTGCTCTTTAAGATTCCGTAGTCTAGAATAAAAACTACGTGCTCTCCTTAACAAACTCGGTTAGGGTACTCAATTATAGATTTAATGTATTAGTAGATAATTATCAAATATTAGATATGAATCATAAAATAATCAGTTGACGAAACAAAAGAGACGCTGCCGGAAATTTTGGGCAAAATATGACAGTTAACACACAAATCGTTACGAATGAAATCAACTCAATATTATTTAATATTAAGTTTGTAGTATTTTTTTATATGAATAATTATTCAATATATCTTTATTACATATGATAATTTAATATTTAATTATGTTATAACCCAAAACAATATGAAAAAAGATGATAGTTCAAACAAAACCCTGCAAAATTTTAGTAAAAAATGTAGGAAATTAACATATAAAATATTAATATAGAACATTTATCAACCTAATTATTTGTTATATGAATAATTACTAAAATATCTTATTAGTTATAAAAATTAAATATTTAATTCTCTGTTAACCCCAAAAATACCTGAAAAAAAGATGATAGTTCAAATAAAACCCCCCTGAATTTTAGTCAAAACATGTACGTAAATAACATATAAAACAATAATATAGAAAATTTCTCAACCTAAGTATTTTTATATAAATAGTTATTAAATATACCATGATTAGTTACGAAAATTAATTATTTAATTCATTTATAACCCAAAAATAGCTGAAAAAGATGATAGATCAAACAAAACCCTGCCGAATTCTAGTAAAAAATGTAAGAAACTAACATATAAAATAATAATATAGAAAATGTATCAACCTAAGTAATAATATACAAACTTTATCGATTAAATATTAATGTAAAAAATATTGTAATATATTTAAAGATGTTAAACGATTAAACAGAAAAATACTTTAATTAATATTGTTCAAATTTAGACATCGTCATGGAGCTTCCCCTTGTGCATCCCGGACCTGCATCTGGAGAGCTACTGGTGCTCCAGGGCAACCATAGGTCTTCACACATTTGGGATGGGCAGTGTCTGTCCTAGACCTTCCACCCTAGATGTATAGACGATCTATGGGAGTTCATTAGGGATCACTCACTGCATCCCCGTATAGTTAGACACCTTCAGTAGATGGGTTTTTACAGGATCATAGAGATTGGTGGGTTGCAGTTCGACTGGGCGCTGATCACGACTATGATAGAGCGGTGGCGACCGGAGATGCACACATTTCATCTACCCATCAGCAAGGCTACCATCGTGCTAGGGGATGTGGGGGTTCTTTTCAGGTTGCCCATTGATGGTATACTTGTAGCTTACCCGCATGCTCTTAGGGACTATACGGGAGAGGACTACCTTCATATGTTGCAGAGGCTCACCGATTTCCAGCCCGCGGAGCCGACTGCATTGAGTGGGGCCAGTCGATTGCAGCTGATGCCCGTTAGGCAGCATATGTTGGCACTGCACGCGGAGATTATTGATGACTCACCGCAAGAGGATATCGACCGACAGACGAGGCTATTGCTGCTGATGATGTTTGGTGGTATATTATTCCTGAACACTTCGGGAAACCTAGTCAGCTTGTGATTTTTACATCATTTGGAGAGGCTAGATGATTTACCTGGTTACAGCTGGGATGGAGTTGTTCTTGCTTACCGTGAGAGATGTTGCCGATTTTATACCGCTGCTGCATGTGAAAATATAGTCAATTCTTTTCATGATTATAACATACATAGTAAAAAATGCCTTAAATTTTACATCCACAATCTATATTAGGTTTGGGCCTGGGAGCGATTCCTGTAGTTCCATCCACCTCTGCCACCATTAGCTACGGATGTACCACTTCCACCGTTTCTCCCACTAGCTAGGAGGTGGGTAGATAAGCGAGGCTAGGCCCGCGAGGTCGAGGCTCGACATCATCTCCCTTATTACAGGGATTTGTTGGATTTACTTCAAGGCGCTCAGGTATATTTATACTTAAGTTTTCTTGGCCTGGCTTGATATGTCTTGCGTTTAATCACGATTCTTTTGTTTAATAAATAGTCCATATGGAGGCCATACAACGATGCGCTCATAGCTCGATTACCAGATTATTGCTCCCGCGGTCGAGCTATGTGGAGCTCTTCTGTCCTACTTATATGTCTCGATATAGTCGAGCATCATGCCACCGAGCGAGTCCTTCAACAGTTTGGTCGACCCCAGCTTGTACCTATTCCACCGACTTTGCATTCCACAGATTACCAGCAGGATGATCGCCGCAAGGTCCGCATATCGATTATGCGGTAGCATAATCGACCGCAAAACTGACCTCAAATTGGCCAAACTTACTGCTTCACTCTGCGGCCATTATGCGGTCCGCAGAGTGATTATGCGGCCGCATAATGGGCCGCAGAAACAATTTCTTCTCTAAAACATTTTTCTCTAAGTCCGTAGGGTACTGTTCAGTCCAAAAAGTCCGAACCGCGGCTCGCAAGCTTGCCGCGAAGAATGTTTAGGCTAAAGGCACAGATAGAGGATTGGGATCAGAGGTATGGCATGATTCCGCCATACCCTCCGCCTGACCGTTTGGACGGCGAGCATAAGTACATGGGTTGGCATCGCAGAGTTACCCGATTTCTCATCGGGAATCCCGTTCATCGCGCTGGTGATCGGTATATTCCATACGTCGGGAGGCATGAGGCACTAGTATGTTATTTGTTATATTTAAATATAATATTACATTACTTTAACATCCTTCCTTAATTAATATTTTATATTTTATGCAGGCTATTGGCTTACACCATTTCTACCGGTTGGGACTGGATATGCTACAACATACAGGAGAGGGAGCGGTAGTTGTGTACGGGTTTGGCCGTCGGGTTAATGATCTTGCTGCTGACACATTGCGACGTGGCCGAGAGGATGAGCGCTTAGGATACGGGGCTACTTATATGCCACCCAAGGAGTACCATCATGGGACACCAGTGGCACCTGAACATGGTAGATGTGGCAGGCGTGGCCAGAGAGGAAGGGGCGGGCCACGTGGTTGTGGTGGTCGACGAGGACGGGGTCCCCAGCAAGGGGGCGTTGAGGCACCCGTGGAGGATATTAGAGATGATCAGTCGGGTGACTGCCCTGAGCCACATGATGCTCCTCATTATATACCGTCATTCATCTTTCACCTGTCACTAGGGACTTCACAGTTGACCCCGCCAGCTCAAGTATTGAACGCAGGCACGACCATTACACAGTAGGAGTGGGATCAGTATTTTCCTAATCGTCCAGATCCATCAAAGGTTGCTGCTGATCGTGAGATATGAGAGGTTCATAGTAGGCGATGACTGAATGCCTAACACAGTAATGGTGGTAGGCATACGGTTCCTGCCATGCACGTAAATTCTGTACAGAACGTAAAATACCATCATGCCGATCAGATATTAGACAAATACCTAAACGATGTCTGACAATGTGCTCCTTTAAGTGGATCAAAAATAATGTCCAAGTCTCTTGTCTTTCATTGGCACAAATAGCAAATGCGAGGGGAAATATGCTTCCATTAGCATCTACTGCAAACGATGATCAACAACTTAATATCATACTTTCCATAGACATGAGTGCCGTCTATGGATATTACCGGTCGATAATGCACAAAACCATCAATGGCTGGTTTAAATGCACAAAACCATCAATGGCTGGTTTAAATGCCCATAACATATATCTGAATATGAATTCTTGTATTCTCGGATTCCACTCAAGCTTCCATTCAACAACAATTCCATGGTTAAAGTGTTGCAATGCAGCCATGTACCTGGGTAGAGTGGCAAAGGACTTTTCCCAATTATCATAGAAAATCTCAAAGGCACGTTTACGCCCAAGAAATGCCTTTCTTTTGGTAATGGTACATCTATATACCTACTGGATAGATGTTATACACTCTTTAATCTTGTACCTTATGGACGATTCAATGTGTGAAATCAAGACAAGAGAAATCAAGTCAACATTCAAGTTAAAATGATTCCTACTTAATGTGTCCATATCACAAGTGTGGGTGCCAATATATTTTCCCACAATCCACATATTTGTTTTCAACTTTCTCGCACGCATCATCGATGTACAACCTTGAAACCATCTACGACAAATAGCATTGTATACTTCCGGAGATGACTCATGAACCATGATCTCACAACACGCTTTTATGCTGTACATTCGCACCGCCCTGCTTAGGTGAGCTTTATCAGCAAAAGCATATTATTTGATAGCACCGTTAGTCTAGATTCATCCCACATTGCTGTCTGAATGTCGTCAAGATCCCTTGTGAGGGCATCCATATCCCGCATACTGGGCAACCGATCAAGGTACGGAATCCCCCTTGAATGAAAGGACACATGTGAATCGTATACTCTAGGTCTAACGGGAGGTGGAGTCTGCATATATGGAGCATGCTCATTGGTGGTATCATGCTCCCACGGCAAATCAGGTTGATCATTCTCATCCTCATTATCATCACCCTCATCAGGGAAGGGTGTGTCATCTCCAGACTCATCAGCATTGTTGTCATAATCACTATCATCATCTTCCTGACTCTATGCATCTGCCAAATCCTGATCAAATATATCGTCTTCGGGCAATTGGGTAAGGGCAGGACCTTCAAGTTGCTCAATTTCACTGCACAACCCATAAAATAATGAGTTTCTCAAATTCATCCAAACATTATATATAAACATTATCACTTAACTTACAAATCATAATCTGTTGATATCCCATGATGCACACTATCCTATTGCTGATGACTCTCGGATTGACCACCATGATCCAACACACCAAAACTGGGCATATTCCAATTGTCCATTGGTTCATAACTTGTAAAATTCATATCTAAACGATACCCCATTTGGAATATATGAGTGTTAAAACAAATATAATACATAAAAAAAACTATTAATACAAAAGAAAAATTGAAATTTACCATTCGGCTTGTGGGTTATGTAAATTTTGGGACAAATTATGTCCTCGCTCCTCATTCGCTCGTAGAGATAAGTTTAGATCTGGCCAAACTCTTTCAACCAGAACCTATTCGGATAAAACTGCTCCAAAAAAACAACCCGGTGATTGAGGGTTATCCCTATTTTGTGGAACCTCAATATTGCGAACGTCTTCAGACTTGACGTACATTTCCAACATTTTTATCACAAGAAGTTCCCGGTGTTCATCTGGAGTCATCAAAAAATCTGTCAGAGTTTTATAGTCTTCGGTGTTAAACTCAGTATAACAAGCATCCCCTTGCAGAGTACTAGAATACAGATATCTTCCGGTTACTTTAATATTAACCGAACGTTTCCTCACACTTATTGTTTTACATAACAACGAAACTAATATATCGTACTCCATTGTAAGTGACAACTTAACCATACACTGTGGAGAACAACTATAGCGTAATGAGTTATTTTCCACGACAACCTCACCCCCCCAATATAATACAACCCTAATTTTTCGTTCTTCGGACATTATGACAAAATGCAAAAAAAGTTAAGCAAACATATATTTCGAAAGACCAGGAGGATCTTGAATGGATTTTTAATGAAATAGTGAAACTCCTTAAATAAGCAAGAAACCAATGCGGGGGTACAATAATTGAGGGTATAGCACATTCATAATACGCGCTATATATGTAGCACGTATTATGCATGCGCTATAGCCTAAATTATTGGTGGGTCAGTAAAGTTCAAATATAGCGCATGGGTTGCATGCGCTATAAATTAACGGACAAACGTGCCATTAAGGTATAGTGCATTAAACCCATGCGTTATATATAAATTGGTCATCAGTTGGATTTTTCACCTATTTTTGTGCTTTGAGTCCAAAAAAGTAACACTTTGGTTCCGGACACCCAACAATAATTTTTGTAACGAACCAATCAGTGGTTTTGAGCATTTCTATTTCGTTCAACTGTTTGAAGTCTAAAGTAGCTTCATATTATATATTATGACTTGAATGAATCATCGATTTTGGTTTGCAAGTGATTCGGGATTGATGTTGAAGAATATTCTCAACTAGGAAGTTTTAAGTTGGAAGAGTTGACCAAATTTGCCTTTTGTGTATTTGACCCCGGATCAGAGTTTTGATGGTTCTGTTAGGTCTAGATTGTAATTTTGGACTTGGTAGTATGCCCTTATTGTCATTTGGATATTTCTAGAAGATTTCGGCACTATTTGGTGAAAATTGGCAATTTGAAGATTTGGAAAGTTTATAAGTTTGACCAGGAGTTGACTTTGATGATATCGGGTTTAGATTATTGTTCTGGGAGCAGGAACGGGTTCATTATGTCATTTGGAAATTGTATGCAAAATTTGAGGCCATTCCGACTTGATTTGATGTGGTTCAGCACGAGTTTTGGAAATTAAAAGTTCCAAAGTTCATGAAGTTTGATTTGAGGGGCGATTCGCGGTTTCTATGTTCTTAGGTGTGATTTGAGGCCTCGAGTAGGTCCGTGTTATATTTTGGGACTTGATAGGTTTGGACGGGGTCCCAATGGGCTTGGGTAAGTTTTGGACGGGTTTCCGACTATTTTGGCCATGTTGGTACTGCTGGTTTCTATTGTTTTCTGCCCGTTGTTCTTTGCGATCATGAAGATGTATCCGCGATCACGTAGGCTAAATCTGGAGCTGGGTATTTTGTTCTTCGTGTTCGCGACTTCTTGATCACGTTCATGTTGGTTGGGTGAACTTGGGCATCGCATCTGCACAGTGGGTCAGCGTTCGTATGTAAGAGCTCAGAGCTGGAGGTCTTGTCTTCGCGTTCGCGTGGTCAATGCCACGTTCGTGAAGTGTTGGTTATGTTGTGCATCACATTTGCGAGGGCTATTCCGTGAACACGAAGGGTAATTTTGTTGCAGCTGAGTTTGTGCTTCGCGAAAGCGAGGCTACTTCCGCGTTCTCGAAGGGTACCTCTGGAGCAGAGTATAAAGTACTCTATTTAGAAGGTTTTGGTCATTTTATCATATTTTAAGCTATGAAGCTCGGATTTATGCGATTTTGGAGGCAATTTTCACCACATGGATTGGGGTAAGTGTTTTTTACTTAGTTTTGATTATATTCTATGATTTCATCTTCGAGTTTGGCATTTGATTGATGATTTCGAAAGAGAAATTAAGGGGTTTTGTCTAAACTCTCATAAAGTAAATAATTAAGTTTTGAACATCGATTTGGAGTTGAATTTTAGTGAAATTAGTATGGTTGGACTTGTAATTGAATGAGTTATTGAATTTTGTAAGTTTTGTCAGGTTTTGAAATTCAAGGTAGGGGTTGACTTTTTAGTTGACTTTGAGTATTTGATTAAAGATTCAATATTTATCGTTTGAGTTTGTTTCCTATGGCATTATTTGATGTTTTTGAGTTGCTTTTGGCTAGTTTCGAGCAGTTCGTAGGTTGATTTGCATGGGACGCCATTTCTAAAGTATCGGTTGACTTGCTTGGTATTCGATTAGGCTTTCTTGAGGTATGTAGCATATCTAAACATGGATTTGAGGGCATTTAACCCTAGAAACTACGTTATATGAAAGGTATTGGAGTAACGTATGTGCTAGGTGATGGGCGCTGGTGCGTGCACCGTGGTATTTATGATACAGGTAGTTCTTAGGCTATTATATGCCTTGTTTTGCTATCATGTTTCTTTGATATCATGCTTTATCCATTTATGTGACTACGTGGAATATTATTTATGCTAGAAATCATGCCTAGGCTACCTGTTCAATTGTTTGAGACATGATAGGGATATTTTTGCCATGTTGACCTATTTGCCTTAACCATAGTCATAATGTACAATCATGATAGTTACATCAGCATGTTATATCTCGACCTCTGAGTACTTTTGATATTTTGTCTCACATGTTATTGGTGTCCTTGTATGCGATATATGTTTGAACTGTACTTGAGACATATTGTGTTATTCCGAGTTTATAATTGGATTGTGTTTGTGTGAGGTATCTGCATATTGAGATTTAAACTGATTATTGACTGATGTGGGTCATATGGTTGTATTGATTTGGATATTTGGATCGGGTTGCATGCTGCAATAGTTATATTGATATTGAGGTGACGCATATGACAGGTGCCACATTGGGAAAAACTGTACTAATTTGAGGCTACGCGTGCACCAGGGCCCACTATTCGGCTAAGTGATTATGATTAGTTCTTGGGTAGGATCCACCCCTCCGGAGTCTAACATGCCGGTAGTGGGCATATGCACAATGTTATATACACGTGCTCGGTGATGGAAAGTTATGCTAGGCACTCGTACTGTGTGAAGTGTGGTGATTTTGATGAATCCACGGTTGTGAAACTGGCTTTTGAGCCAGGCACCTGGAGTGTGCTAAGATTGTGTGTACTTAATGAGATCATTGTGAAACTGATTACTTGACATGTATATTTGGCATGTAGGCATAGAGATTTACCTTCCTCGTGTTAGACAGTGACACGATATCTGATTACTTGACATGTATATTTGATGTATAGGCATAAAAATGTACCTTCCTCATGCTAGACAATGACATGACATCTGATTACTTGACATGTGTATTTTACATGTAGGCATAGAGATGCATTTTTCTCATGCTAATTGGTAAATGAAAAGTCTTATCCGATGATGTAAATTGGGAAGAACACAGTTCTTTTGATAAACTCATGTTTAATTGATTTCAGTGGTAAGATTTAGAATGAGACTGTTATACTTGAAAAGCATGTCTACTTTTCTTTATTTGCTAACGACTTGGGCATTATATTTCCTGAGTTATATACCTTTACTGTCTTCACTATACTATTATGAACTATTATTGGCTATTGATGTTGGACTCTGATAATCTTTCGAGCTCGTCGCTGCTTTCAACCTAAGGTTATGTGTGTTACTTATTGAGTACATGGTATTGGTTGTACTCATCCTATACTTCTGTACCTTGTGTGCAAATCTTGGGAACAGTGTCGCTGCGTATGGCGGGAGTTGGCATTGAATGTACATGCACTTCGGTTATAGCTGCCACTTGTCCTTGGTAGCTCTAGATTTTCAATCTGTTTATGTATATTTCGAGCATATGATGTATTTATTTCGTACCAGCTTTGTAAATTCTAAGTCCTTGAAGCTCATGATTTGTATTACAAATACATGGGGTTTGTACAGAAGTTCAGTTATTTTATTCATTGGCTCCTATGATTCTTATTTGAGATGTGTTGACTGTTAATTGGCTTACCTAGAGGGTTGGATTAGGTGCCATCACAACTACCTGGATTTTGGGTCGTGACAAGTTGGTATCAGAGCTCTAGGTTCATACATTCTACAAGTCATGAGAAAATGTCTAGTAGAGTCTTGCAGATCAGTATGATGACGTCGATACCTATCTTCGAGAGGCTACAGGGCATCTAGGATAAATTTCCCATCTTTCTTTCCTTATCGTCCGAGATTGATCAGCTTGAAGCGTATCTCTTTTAACCCCTTCCACTCACTTGTATGTTATGTGAGCGCCCGTTATCAGTTGTGGATTGACGGCTTGTTATTTCCCTGGATGACGTGTGAGATATTTTTTGCTGGGTAGTTTCAGTGGTGTAAGCATGTGCTTTTGGGCTTATATGTCCTGTAGCATCCCTAGGAGTGGGACTGGTGGCTCAGTGAGTGGTTGGATGGCTATATGATGAGTATGATGTGACTGTGGGATGTGTACAAATGGTTTGGATATGACGAGAAGGGTTTGCTTAGGATGTGAAAGGACTGTTGCATGCTTGATTTCTATCTTGATGTGTTGTACAATCTCGAGTTATGAGCGGTTTGAGGGGTCTTTCATGTTGTTCGTGTGTGGAATAAAGTTGATTCTTATATCTTGTTGATGAGTTCAGACTCGGTAGGATTATGTGATTGCATTGTGGTTATGGCCAGGAAAGGGCATAGAGTTATGCCAGTTTGAAGCTAGTAGGTGGGTTATCCCCTGCGGGGTGTTCTGAGGTTGTGTGACCCTTATGATGTAATATGATGAGTTTTTCTTTCTACCAGTGGGTTATATGCATCGCAATTCGTGTTGGGATCTCTTGAGGAAGTTGGCATGATTGGCACGAGGATGAATATGAATTTAGCAAATGATTTGAAGTAATTTGACGATTAGTGCTACATGAGCTTATGAAGAATTTAGTTGGATTACAGTGCGGGATTATGGCAGTGATGGAGTAAGGGTATTGTGGGTCATCGAATGTCATGTTTATGGCTTCGAGCCAAGTGGGGGAGTCTGCTATCGACGATTTGATTACATGGTTATGTGTTATATTAGTTTGGTCTGAGCATACTTGTGGATCTGTTATGACTTGAAGAGTGTGATTTTGAGGATGATTTGAGTATGGAAATTTCTGGATGCATGTTGTAGTATACTTTATGGGAATACCGGAATTCTTAGAATGATTTGAGTTTTATATTTTCGTTTGAGGTAGTGTGCATGTAGTAGGGATTTACTCGTTTTCTTAGAGGTGTGGGTTATGTCTTGAGGTGTTTTTGTGCTAATCGAGCATAGGTAGTTCAGCTCGTTTTGGCGGTACATTTGAGATTTGAATAGGGTGGATGACTCCCGAAGAGGTCTACTGAGTTCAAGATTCATATGTGGTATTTGAGGAAATTTCTGGATTTGTAAAAGAATAAGATCTGAGGTTTGCATTGAAAGGTGTCGAGACTTTCGGTATATATATATCATTAGAGGTTCTATGTTTCAATATCAGAGAGATTAAGGAAAAAATTTCAAGTTCGCGGAAGGTCTTTTCAGAGTGGTCATTTTGATTGTGGTACTATTGGGAGCTTAAGATGGTGTACAACTGCTTATGGGTTTTAAGTGTAAGGCCCCGTAAAACTTTACCAAGAATTCGAGGTTTTGTGATGCCGAGGTAGGCTAAAGTGTTTGAAGGTTTTAAATAAGCTCGACGCGGCACAAATGTTTTGGGTAGTTCAATGTGTTGGGGAGTTGGTGGAATAATATTTTTAGAACATGGCGTTTATGCAGTCCACTACGCGACCGCAAAACTACTCCGCGGACCGCATATCCGCCGTAGAGTGGAACAGGAGAAGCTCAAAATTTGAAGGTCATTTTGCGGTCCATTATGTGGCCACATAACTATTTCACAGACCGCACATCCATCACATATCCGTTGTGAGGATTTTTCTCGATGGAGGTTTTGCGGCGTATTTCGCAACCACATAACTGCTCTGCGGGCTGCAGAATGGCCGTACACTTGAATAGTCCAGCCCAGTTTTGGAGGGTGATTTTGCGGGCCACAAACCCCGTTTTGCGGCGCTTTCTATGACCGCATAATGGGTTCAGAGGGTCCATTTTGTGTAGTTTTAAACCCGACCCAATTCTAATAAAAGGCATAGAAGGGTCGTTTGGGAGCAAAATCTGATGTTAAGAGAGAGGGGAGGGACTAGAGAGAGAAGGAGGAGCTCCCCACATCTTCCACTTCAATTACTTGTTCAAGCCTTGAGAAATCAATAAAGAAAGTTTGCAAGTCTTCTTCTAAGAGGTAAGGTTCAATACCCTAGTCCTCAATTTTGAATTTGGGCAGAAGCTGTATAATGGGGAGTGTGATTCTTGGGACTGAGAGTTGTTCTTTGTCCATGCATGTACCAATAAAGGTGGTGGGGTGGTTATTGAACTAATATGGGTGAGCTATTGGTTGTGGGATGAGGTAATTCCACCATAAAACCTTGTAGTGGAATTGCACACGTAGTGCTTAATAAAATGCATAAATGAACTGAACACATGAACCCTTTCCTAATTTGGGTCAATTTTGTCATATCTCTAATAGATTGAAGTCGCTAGAAGTTTCGGAAGGTTGTAGTAACCTAAGGGAAGCTCAATTGAGGTATGTTGTCTAAACTCTTTCCGTAGAGTCGGATTCCTCAAAATTCTTGTAAACTTCGATTATGGTTGACCAAGTTCCTATTTCCATCATTATTGTCTGCTTCTATGGTTACCTAGTCCAAATGCCTATAGTTTGATCCACATCTCGATTTTATAATGTTATGCTCCTCTTTTATGCTTATCCCTAACGTGTTTTGATTTCTTACATGCCTATGAGCTGAAGATATGATTGTTCGCAATGTTTTAAATATCCTTAAATGTTTTAAGATGATCCTTGAGAGGTAATGAAAGAATAAAAGTATGAATTGTGAAATGCGACCATCGCTCCAAGAATGGTGATTTACATATGAGGCCAAGCGTGCCAATGAAAATGAAAAAAAGTATGAAAGACTATCAAAAGTATATGATCTTTTTATGATAAATGCTTTTGGGAGTATCGTTAGGTAACCGAGGAAGGCCGGGTCATAAATACCCTATCACGCCCCGAACCTGGGGGGCGAGACCAGCACCCGGTGCCTCACC
The DNA here is from genome assembly GCF_000390325.3 of Nicotiana tomentosiformis. NCBI lineage: Eukaryota > Viridiplantae > Streptophyta > Magnoliopsida > Solanales > Solanaceae > Nicotiana > Nicotiana tomentosiformis. The sequence goes on from NC_090822.1 coordinate 39,117,074, forward strand.
TATCTTTGCGTACCAACTTACGACTAAGGGACCTTGAACGTATAATGTCATACTTTGGCCATGGGCCACATTGCAAGACAATTGTGAATGCTCACTAAACATCAATATAAAGCTAGGCCGATAAGGCCGTCATAACTACTACGACTGGTAAACCAACAAAATATACATAAAAGGCCTACAGGCCCAACATATTGCACTAACTGATAGGATATGTCTACAAGCCTCTACTGATGGATATACTGTGATTGGAACATGGGCCTGACCTACTCATAACATATATACATATATACACAAGATGTACATAAAGCCCTAGACCCGGCAACTCCGAAGGGCATGGAGCTTACCGATCAAGCTAAACTCGGGCAACACCTAATGAGGAGGTCTACCCGTCTGTCTGTCTGAACCTGCATGCATGAAATGCAGTGCCCCCAGAAAAGGGACGTCAGTACGAAATAATATACCGAGTATGTAAGGCAGTATACTGAAAGCTGAAACTTAACTGATAATATAATAACTGAAAGTAACTGGGAGTCAAAGATAATCTGAAGATATGCTTACCTACTGATACTGACTCAACTCTCTCAATATAGTAAGTAAAATAGTTGTCCGGCCCTATAAGGCTCGGTATATATATAACTGCTCTGCCGTAGTATGCTCGCTCATAGGTGCTCGGCCATACTAGGCTCTGTATCTCGGCCAACTGGGCTCATAGGTGCTCAGCTACAGTAGGCTCGATATATAACTTACCATCTGATCAGAGGTTGCCCAATAGGGGCCTGCCCATCGATTATAGCTCGATGGTAATGAAAATACTATAATGTTGTATATATAGGCTCTCTGCTCTCTTGACTGGAAGGAAACAATACTCAATTAAATATGAAGTCCCGATAAGGATAATACTGTAATTTATGAGACTAGGATAATGTATATAAATTCGGGAGTATGAACTTCTCTTTATGCCTCGTTATCAAACACATGTAATTACAAGATCATGCCAAAATGAAGGAAGGGCTTGGCCTTAACATACCTGAGCCGGCTCCTTGACAATCCCTCTAACACACGTCAATTGCGACAACACGTAACGGCGAATCGAAGTAGGGAGAAATCCGTATGATATTCTTGAGAAAAATTATACCATACTCCCTTAGAATCAAAATCACACGTTGCGATAATATTAGGTAGACTTCGTATGAAATATTTGAATCAATTTCGTTGCTATTGCAACAATAGCTTTGCTGAAGCTTGTTACGTTGCTATGAATATTTTGAAGTCTCGTATGACTTTTATTTTGTGGCTCTCATCCGTCACTTTGCAAACATAGTATCTCCCTTTTATGAATTGAATTAGGGAGGCCTTTTATTAATGTGGTTGAGGGCCCCACTTGAAAGATGACTTGGCCATAACACTTTCTTAATATGCCGCCTTATATTATGCACTTAAGAGTCACATTTTGGGCTTTGAGCCCCTTCCTCACTTGTTGCCACGTTAAAGTTCAAGGGCTTATCCAAAAGATTTATCCACTAATTTCTTAATTAATTGCTAATCTTTTCCCAAAAATCCAAAATTAACCAAATATCCACATAATTAAGAATTATCTCAAATTACATAATATACTACTCACTTTTAATACACTTTATAAACCTTACTATCATGGCCATGTGGTACCTAGTATGGCACTAGTCCATAAATACCGGGCATTGTAGCTCGGGCCGTATTTTATCCCAAAATGTCAAACTTTGACGACATTCCTTTTCTTCGATTTGCTTACCCTTTCTCCTTCACGAATTTACTCATCACATGTTTGAAATAGCATAATGCTTATAATTTCAAAATAACCTCATTCCCAAATTTTACGTCAATTAACTTACGACGAAACTTTAACATACGAAAATGCGGGATGTAACATACCCAAGCCTAATACTACACGTGCTGGTGTAGGGATTGATTGAGGGATAAATTCTCATTATATTATATTGAGATTATTCCCCTTAATTGGGATGAGTTGAGTTGAGAGCTAGAAAAGACCATGTCGACCCACACGTCATTGTGGTGAGATGGCTTAGCCGATGGGGAGGATATTGTACGCCATGCCACGCACATGGTGGTGTTGTGTTTCTATGTCAAGCCTCATACTTTGGGGTGAGACGGCTTAGCTGATCGGGCAGAGATCAGACTCCGTGCTACAACAACGGTGGTGTATCGGTGTTTTAGATCTCCCAACCTAAAACATTAATTATTTATTGAAGATTTACCTCACTCTTGACATGGTGTTTTAATATTATTTGGTTTTCTCATTAATTTCATGTTCTTCTCCTTTTGTACTGTTACTCTATTTATTGAGATGGTGTTTAGCTTTACATACTACTACTATTCCATGTGTACTAACGTCCCTTTTGCCGGGGATGCTGCATCTTTAATGGATGCAGGTGGTTCCATAGCAGGCCACATCAATCAGTGATAGCGGTACACCCTCTTCTCAGCTGACTTGGTAAGACCCACTTCATATCAGGGTTTGTGTCTTTTGCTTCTTGTGCATAGTGTTTTAAGGTATAGTCTGGGCCTTGTCGCCGACACTACCATATTACTCTTTTGTATCAATTAGAGGCTCCGTAGACATAGTGTGCGTTGTATTTTGGTTTAGGAAAGTCAAACTCGAAATGTTGTACTTGTAACATATGTTTTCACTTCTAAACTACGAATGTGTAATGTTTGTAATTGTAAATGGGGTTTCTAAAGGAAATGAAATTGGTGTTGTACATGTTACTCTTCCGTTTTCTAACTCGTGATATTCATCTTCACATTATTCATGGGTAAGGTCGAGTAAAAAGCATCAAGTAGGCTTTCTTGACAGGGATATCTTGATTGAGCGTGGGTCACGCTCTCCAAGGTCGAGGCATGACAAGCTTGGTATTAGAGCCTAAGGTTTCAACAGTGTCATAGGATGTCTCGAAGCCGTTTCTAGTAGAGTTCTTCTTATCGGTGTGTTGTCAACCACATCTATAATTAGGAGGCTACTTGGGCATTTAGGAATGTCACCCTTCTTTGCTATTCTAGATCGTGCAATAGAGCTTGATTATAAGACAATTCCTTTCTTTTTAACTCGTGCATTGTTCTATGTTTTCAGTACATGGCGCATAGGAAAAAGGCGAGAAGTGGCCAAAGAGCCAATGCCACTCCAGGAGTGGAACTTGATCCTATACCTAATGCTACGGGTGAGAACCTGAGGGGTGATGATACTCCCCCAACCACAACACCGCTTGATTTTACTACTCCCGCTGGGGATGCATCATTTCCTATTCCTGCTGAAAATGCAACGGTTCCTCCTCCAACTGATACTCTATGTTTTGCCTCCAGCCTCAACTTCCAGTCCTAATGTTTCTGATGGGGAACTTAGAGGTGATATATAGATGTTGGCTCAGTTTGTGGCTTCATAGACCCAAAGATCGAATGTTGCACCTACCTCCTCTAGCCAACCAGGGGATTCTGCTAGCTCCAGGGTGAATAGGTTTCTACAGTTAGATCCTCTAGTATTCACATGTACTAATCCCGAGGAGGACCCCCAGGACTTTACTGATAAGATGCACAAGACTCTCCAAGTTATGCGTGCCACTGAGATGGAAGCAGTGGAGTTCGCCTCCTATCACTTGCAAGTGGTGACATATTCTTGGTTTGAACTGTGGGAGGAGTCCCGTGAGGAGGGGAGCCCTCTGAAAAAGTGGAGTGAGTTTGCTGATGCATTTATTAATCATTCTTTACCTGCCGAGACTAGGGCAGCCCATGCCTCCAAGTTTGAGAACCTAAAGCAAGGTAGAATGAGTGTGTGGGATTACCATATAGGGTTCGCGCGCCTGTCCAAGTATGACATTTACATGTTGCCCACTGTGGAGGCTAGGGTGAACTGGTTTGTGTAGGGCCTCAGCCCCTTGGTTATTAATAAGGCCGTTACAGCTGCCTTGAATTCTGATATGAACTATGGGAGTATGGTGGAATTTTCTCAAGCCAAAGAGACCCAAAAATTGAAGAATAGAATGGAGCGAGAGGGTAGCAATAAGGCCCGGTCAGTGGGCAACTTTGGTGGTTCTTCTAGTGGTGGTAGTGGCAGATGGTAAGAATTCAGGGTAGGGTCATCCACGCCATCATCGTCATTTTCTCATTCTTTGGTCAGTGCACCGCTGTCATGGCCTGGTTAGTAGCAGTGGAGCTGTTTCTGGCCCAGTCAGTGAAACAAGGGCTCCTACCACCAAGGTCAGCCTAGCGGGAGGTTCCAGCAGCGGCGTAGGCCCCCATACCCTAGGTGTGGGAAGATACATTTAGGGTCCTGCTACATGGACCTACCCATATGCTACAGGTGCGGTATTAGAGGCCACACTCAGAAGGATTGTCTTTCGTTCCACCAGAATATGGGTTGGGGTACGACACAACCATCTAGTTCTGTAGCTACTATATCCGCGACACCTCCTCCACCTCAAGGCACTCCAACCTTCCCAGGGCTTGATGTAGCTACGAGTGGTGCACAGAGTTCCGGAGGACCCAACCGGTTCTATGCTATGAGGGGTCGCACGAGTATAGAGGCTTCTCTAGATGTTGTCACAGGTATACTGACTATCCAATCTCTTGATGTGTATACTCTTATAGATCCTAGTTCCACTTTGTCATATATCACTCCTTATGTTGCTATGGGATTTGAGAGAGAACCAGAGCAGCTTCATGAATTGTTCTCTATATCTACTCCAGTTGGTGAGTCTATTGTGGCTACGTGGGTGAAAGGCCCGGTTAATAATTTTCTAATGATTTAAGATTTTAAAGTGCGCCAGTGGTATTTGGGAATAACGTATTTGAGTATTAAAGGAGACCCATGGGATAGAACCACATCATTTTGAAATGAATATAAATGTTTAGGGTGTGTTGGAACATACTAAGGAGTTTTGTGAATGGCAAGAACTTGTGTGGAACAAGTTGGATACATTAAGTGGAAAGGATGTCCCAATTCGCACAACATCCTATTTCAAACACATGCTGCTGACAAACTATAAAGACTTAAGAGGTGATCTACCTATCAAATTAAAGACCTTTGAATCTAGTTTAAAACGAATCAAATTGTTTGTCATTTGGATATGTATACAGAAAGGTATGGCCATCTTAATGGACCTGTATCATATGCGCGACCATGCATATTCGAGAGTTTCTGCCTCAGGTGCGTGGCCAGATGCGCGGCCACTTGCCCAGGTGTGTGGTTGTGCACGTAGGTACCCATTAAATACCCCTAAGGCCGGGTAGAGAGAGAGCTAAGTCATTTCTTTGAGATATGGCTTGCATATTAAGGGGAATCCGTCCAACACCTCCCTCCCATGAACCAAGGTAATGTTTGTGGAGTAATTTTGAGTTGATTACTACTCCTAAGCACTTGTATTAACAAGGATTAATCTTGAAGATCCATAAATTTTCATTTAAATCCCCAAATTGGTCAAGAACACTACAAGTTGGGATTCTCAAGAGTTTCACTATAAGAGGTATGTCTACCATCTCTAACTAATCTATGGTGATTATTTATGTATGAAATATGTGTTAAAACTTATGGTATGGTGATTGGAAGCCATAATTTTCCAATTTGAATACATAACCATTGTAGAGATTGAAAGGTGATTATTTGATGGAATTTTGTTGGTTGAGTGTCGATGGATGGCCATGTATGTGATGTTGGAAGTTAAGAATTGTTTAAGAATGATAGTGGGATAAATTGTTGGTAAATGGTAGTATTTGGATGAACTAATTCTATGGTTAAGAGATGTATAGATTCATGCCTACTAGATGTTTGATAAAATGCTCAAATGAGCTGAAACCATGAATATCTTCATAATTTGTGTTCAATTTTGGTATGTCTCAAAATAGATTGGGATTGCTAGAATTTACGGAATGTTGTAGTAATTTAAGGAAAGCTCAAAGTGAGGTATGTTGGCTAAACTACTTTCTTAGAGTTGAATTCCATGATGTTTCCGTAAGTTTCAAGTATGGTTGTCTCATGTTCTTTATTCTATGTTTTGAGAAGTTCCCAATAGATTTGATTGTCCTGAATAAGCAAAGTGTCGAGAATTATGTATTCAAAACGTGTTCCGAATGTTCCTATCATATTATGTTATCCTTCAGGAATGTGTTCAAGAAAGATATGTGCATTAAAATGTTATGACTTTGAGTCGTGTTTCAAATGAATGTTATGATGCCAACTTGTGTGAGAAAAACTCGATATGCTTAAGACTCTTAATTAATCATATATGTACCCAAAGTCTTGATTTGAAATGCCTTGTTGTTGATAATCTATAAAGATGCTTGAAAGTGAAAGAGGTGAGTTGAAGATATAAAGTGTGGCCACTGTGCCAAGAATAAAAGTTATACTTGTGGCCAATGGTGCCAATGAAATGAAATGATGTGAGAAAGGTTATGAAATGAGCCTTGATTCAACTGTTCTAAAATTGACTTTGACAATTGAATTGCCTAAAATATTATGAACTCAAGTGATGCCCATATGTGGCTGTTTTAGCTAATGCTATACTTTGTAAGTAGTTTCGATGTGTTTTGCATTCTTACATATTCGTGAGTAGAAATTGTGTATTGCCTTTTTTGGGGAAAAGTATTTCAAGAATAAATGATGTGTTACTTCTTTATGATTTTAACTTGTGCCTCAATTGCCAATCATTTTACTCTATTTCTTGGAAAGAAATACATTGTGTTTAAAGCCTTCATTACTAATGAACCTAAAGTTGTGATTTCCGAATATTCTATTTGTTGATATTTATGTTGATGATCCATGAAAGGGAAGAAATGAAAGTGTGGAATATGAAATACGGCCATTGTGCCATGAAAGAATAAATATATGTATGTCCCAGAGAGTCAATGAAATAATGATGTTGTAAGCGGTTAAAAGTACCAATGAAGCTATATGCGATATGAAAGGTCATGAGGTAAATGAAATCTGTATTTATGTTTTCTTTGTATGCAAATCAAAAATGTTTTCCTCCTTAATTGGGATGAGATTGATATGACAAAGTTATTCCCCCGTATTTGGGAGGAGATTGATGATAGAAAAGGATAGTGTCTTACATGAGACGGCCTAGCCGATCGGGTCGTGATCGAACGCCATGCCGCACACATAGTGGTGATTGTGCTGGAAATTGTAATTGAAATTGTGATTTTGGTTGATGTATTCAAATAAGATGTCCTAGCCGATCGGGTCGTGATCAGACTCCGTGCTAGATTAACGGTGGTATATTTGCACAGAGATTGTGATTGTGCTGGAAATTGTAATTTAAAATTTTGATTGTGGTTGATGTCTCTAATGAGATGGCCTAGCCGATATGGTCATGATCGGACTCCGTGCTAAAAGTACGGTGGCATTGGTATTGAGAGTTATTGTGGTTGATGTCTCTAATGAGATGGCCTAGCCGATTAGGTCGTGGTCGGACTCCATGCTAAAAGTACGATGGTATTGGTATTATGAATATTGCTACTGTGAATGGTCGTATTTTGGTGCTAAAGATCTCCTAACCAAAAATATATATTAATTTCGTATTTTAAAAATTATTATGTTTTAATTTGGCATATGGATATTGTTGATTGTGACTTGCTGCTTCTATGGTTTTCCCTTTCTTATATTGGCATTCTATTTTGAAAGAGGACAGTTAGCTTTACATACTAGTAGTATTCCATATGTACTAACGTCCCTTTTACCGGGGGCGCTGCATCTTCAATGGATGTAGGTAGTTCATCAGCAGTCAGCTTTGGTCCTCGTTAGCAGTCACTCTCTATTCAGCAGGTTTTGGTGAACCCTGCTCTATTCCGGGCCTGATGTCATTTGAGTCGTACATTGTGTTTTGAGGTATAGCGGGGGCCTTGTTGCCGGCACTTCCATACTATTCTTGTGTTGTACTTAGAGGCTCCGTAGACAGGTTATGGGTGGTGTTTAATGTGGGGAATTGAACTAGAAATGTTGGTATTTGAAAAACATATTTTTCATTATATCTATAAATTTGTAATATTTTGAAATTTTGAAATGAAGCTTCTAATGAAAATGAAATAGGAGTTGTTAATGAAATAGTTTCAGTGTTTGATTAATGGAGTGCATCTCCTCTTTATTCATGGATGAGTTTGGGTAGAAGAAAATCTAATAGGCTTGCTCGACTGGGTTCACTCGGTTGAGCGCCGGTCGCGCTCCCTGAGTTTGGGTCGTGAAAAACGTGGTATCAGAGCTTAAGGTTTTAACGTGTCCTAGGATGTCTCGGAGCTTAAGGCTCTCGAAGTATCAGAGCTTAAGGTATTGTCGACCACATCTATAATGAGGAGGCTACATGGACATTTAGGAATTTCACACTTCTTTGGTACTCCAGATCGTACGACAGAGCTCAAGATAGGAAGCTAAATTCCTCGTCATGTTTCATTTAGCATATGAGTAACCCACGGGTTTGAGGCATCGAGGAGGGAATGAAAGAACCAATTGCTAGGGGAAGTGTTTAATGTCACCACGCCACCAGATTATTGTAACACCCCGGAAAATTTCGAAATACTTAAGTGTAAAGCCCAGTAAAATTTTGCAAAAAAAAATAATGTTTCGTGGTGCTGAATTGGTCTTACGGGTTTGAGGATTGTATAAATTCGTCGCGGCGAGCTTGCTCGCTACGGCTCGAACTTCTAGGTATTCCGTGCACTCGGGTTCTACAAAAATGTATCATGATCTTAAGGAAGTCTATTGGTGGAATGATATGAAGAGGAATGTAGCGGAATTTGTGGCGAAGTGTCCAAATAGTCAGCAAGTGAAGGAAGAACACCAATGGCCCGGTGGGTTGGCGCAGAACATAGAAATTCCAATGTGGAAGTGGGAAATGATTAATATGGACTTTGTGGTAGGATTACCTCACACTCCTCATAAGTTTGACTCGATTTGGGTGATTGTGGATCGACTCACGAAATCAGCCCACTTTTTACTGGTTAAGGCTACCGATACAGTGGAACAATATGCTCATTTGTATATCAAGGAAATAGTCAGGTTGCATGGTACTCCAGTTTTCATCATTTCTGATCGGGGAGCACAATTCACCGCTAATTTTGAAGAAATTTCAGAAAGATTTGGGTACTCAGGTGAATCTTAGTACAGCCTTTCACCCGCAGACTGACAGGCAGGCAGAGCAAACTATTCATACGCTTGAGGATATATTGCGCGCTTGTGTTCTAGACTTCAAAGTAGCTGGGATGATCATTTGCCACTCATAAAATTTGCCTACAACAATAGTTATCATGCTAGCATTCAGATAGCACCGTTCGAGGCTTTATATGGAAGGAGATGTAAATCTCCCATTAGGTGGTTCGAAATTGGGGAAGCAGAGTTGATAGGCCCAGACCTCGTGCATCAGGCAATGGAAAGAGTAAAAATCATTAAGGAGCGGTTGAAGACTACTCAGAGTCGTCAGAAGTCCTATTCAAATGTTCGTCGTAGGGATTTAGAGTTCAAAGAAGATGATTGGGTATTTTTGAAGGTTGCCCCATAAAAGGTGTAATGCGATTTGGTAAGAAAGGGAAATTGAGTCCGAGGTATGTCGGACCGTACAAAATCATTCAGAGAATCGGTAAGGTGGCGTACAAGCTTGAGCTACCACTTGAGATGTCATTAGTGCACCCGGTGTTTCATGTGTCTATGTTGAAGAAAGTAGGTGGAGAAATTGACTTATGAAGAGATTCTGGTTTCTATTCTTGATCGGCAAGTCCGAAAGTTGAGAAATAAAGAAATTACATCCGTGAAAGTGCTATGGCGAAACTAACATATTGAAGAGGCTACTTGGGAAGCCTAGGAAGAAATGAAGAAAAAGTATCCTTACTTGTTTGAATAGCTGTGTATTTACAAAGTTGTGATCTATGGAAATTCTAAGAGTTATATTCTATGAATTATGTATCATTTGTACAATTGGGGTTAAGATTGTTCCTTTCTGGTAATATATTGCTTGTGAGTCCACAGTTGGTGTTATTTTGTGTTATGTTATGTCATTGGATTATGTATATGTTGTTAGGATATTTTTTGGGGTTCTCTCGCAGGTGGATAGGCCCAGTTACAAGGGAGACTCTGGCAAAATTTTTGGAAATTTAGAGAGTTAGCCAAATTTTGAAAACTACGGGTGAGTATGAATTAACAGTTGGGCCTCATTTGATGCTAATGACGGATTTTTACCCTCATTCGAGGACGAATGATCCTAAGCGTGGGAGAATGTCATACCCCGAAAAATTTTGAAGTACTTAAGTGTAAAGCCCAGTAAAATTTTCCAAAAGAAAATAATGTTTCGTGGTGCCGAATTGGGCTTACGTGTTTGAGGATTGTATAATTTCTTCCTAGGCTCGCTGCGGCTCGGACTTTTTGGGTTGAACAATACACTGAAAAGAAAAGGAAAAATTTGGGCAGAAGAAAGGCACTTCTGCGGCCCACTATGCGGTCACAGAATCACTCTGCAGACCGCATAATGGCCGCAGAGTAAGGCAGGTAGCTGGAGAGTTTTGAAATCATTTCGCGGTCCATTATGCGACCGCAAATCTATTTCGCGGGCCGCACATTGATCGCATAGTCGGTATTGGGATTTTGCGGAGGGAGGTTCTGCGGCGCGTTATACGATCGCAGAATAGGTCTGCGACGCATTATGCAACCGCAGAACTGGTCTGCGAAATGCATAACAGTTGGAAAGTGAGGCAGGCCAGCCCAGTTCCTGAGGGACATTTCGCGGCCCATTTCGCAAACCGCATAGTAATTACGCGATCGCAGATCCTGTCTGGGGCAACATTTTGGAATTTTTATAACCCGACCCTACTTCGTTAAATAGACGATTTGTACCATTTTTTACCACAAATTTGACACTTTTAGAGTGAGAGAGTGCCCTAGAGTGAGAAGGTGTTGTTCAACAATTTGTTCTTCAATTCTTGCTCGAATCTTGGAACATTAAGAAGGAAAACTCACTAGGTCTTTATCCTAAAGGTAAGATTATACACCCTAACCCTCAATTTTGAATTTTATCTAGAATTGGGTAATTAGTAAGATAATATTTGAGCATGGGAGTTGTCCATCTTTCATGCGTGTGTTATCAAGGGGTGCAGGAAGATTGTTGAGCTAAAAATGGCAAAGAATGGGTTGTGGGATGATGGAATCCTCCATAAAAGGACCTTGAAACCTTAATGCACACCTAGTGTTTGATAAAATGCTCAAATGAGCTAGAACCATGATCATCTTCCTAATTTTAGTTCAATTTGTTATATTTCTAAAATAGATTGAAGTTGCTAAAAATTTCGGAACATTTTAGAGTTTAAGGAAGCTCCATTGAGGTAATGTTGGCTAAACTCTTCTCTTAGAATTGAATCTCACGATATTCATGTAATTTATGTAAGTCCCGAGTGGTTCATTATAAAATTGGCTATTCCGACTAAGATTGGGTTGAAAGATATATGTTCAATACGTATCCCAAATATTTGTCTTCAAGTCAAATTCAAACGAAGGCTATCATGCCAAATTTAGTGAAGAATCTCTATGTGCCTTAGACGCGTAATTGCTCACATGTATACTACACATCTTGATTTGAATTGTTGTTGTTGGTGATGATGATATTAGTGTTTGTAAGTGAAAAGGTGAGCATGAAAGTACGGCCAACGTACCAAGAATGAATTTATAATTATGTCCATTAGTTCTAATGAAATGAAAAGATGTGAAAGAAGTATGAAATGTGATGATTGATACAAAAGGTTGATGTCTCGAATAAGACAACCTAGTAGATCGGGTCGTGATCACACACCATGCCGCACACATGGTGGTGATTGTTTTGGAAATTGTAATTGAAATTGTGATTGTGGTCGATGTCTCTAATGAGATAGCCTAGCCGATCGGGTCGTGATCGGACTCCGTGTTAAAGGTACGGTGGTATTGATATTGAGAGTGATTGTGGTTGATGTCTCTAAAGAGATAGCCAAGCCGATCAGGTCGTGATCGGACTCCGTGCTAAGAGTACATAGGTATTGATATTTTGAACAATGGTATATCGGTACTAAGAATCTCCAACTTAAAAATATGGAAATTAATTTGAACACTGTCTTGATCCTAAATTGAGGTTTGATATTCTTTAAGGCTTCCATTAATATTATGATATTCTTGTTTGTATTATTTATCAGTCTACTGAGAGGGTGTTTTGTCATTCATACTAGTAACGTCCCTTTTGCCGGGGGCGCTGCATCTTCAATAGATGCAGGTGGTTCCACAGCAGGAGATATTGATCAGTGATAGCGGTACATCCTCTTCCCAACTAACTTGGTGAGCCCCACTTCATTTCGGGGTCATGTATCTTTTGTTCCTCGTGTATTGTGTTTGAGGTATAGCTGAGGTCATATATCTATTAGAGGCTCCGTAGACATAGTGTGAGTTGTGTATTGGTGCTGGGAAAGTCAAACAAGTTATGTTATGTTTGAATTACTATTTCCACTTCTGACTATGATGAATGTGTGTAAAATTTGAGACTTTAAAATAAAGTAACTTATGGTAAGAAATTGTTATTGCAGACATGATCATCTTATTGTCTAATTAACAAAAATGTGTATTGTATTTATTCATGGATGAGTTTGGGCAGAAGGAAATCTAATAGGCTTGCTCGGCCGGGTTCACTCGGTTGAGCGCCGGTCGCGCTCCCCGATTTCGGGGCGTGACAAACTTGATATCAGAGCCTAAGGTTTTAAAGTGTCCTAGGATGTCTTGGGGCCATGTCTAGTAGAGTCCTTCTTATCGGTGTGTTGTCGACCACATCTATAGTTAGGATGCTACTTGGGCATTTAGGAATAATACCCTTCTTTCATGTTCTCGATCGTGCGATAAATCCAATGGTAAGATTGTTCCTCCTTTAACTCATGCTTTACTTTAACTTTAAGTATATGGAACCTAATAAAAAGGCAAGAATTGGCCAAAGATCCAATGTCACCCCAACAGTGGCAGTTGATTCTATATTTAATGATACGGGTGAAAACCCAAAGAGTGAGAATATTCCTCCGGATACTACACTGCCTGATTCTACTACAACTGACTAGACCACACCTGTCCCTACACCTACTGAGGGTGCAACGGTCCCTCTAACTGATATACCAGTTCCACCTCCAGTTCCAGCTTCCGATTCTGGTGTTTCTGATATTGATCTTAGGGGAGCCATCCAGATGTTGGCTCAGATAGTGCCTTGCCAGGCCTATAGATCAAATGTTGCACCCACTCCTTCCAGTCAGCCAGGGGATTCTACTAGTTCCAGGGTGAACAGGTTTCTCCAGTTGGATCCTCCAGTGTTCATGGGTACTAACCTAGAGGAGGACCCCCAGGACTTTATTGATGAGATGCACAAAACTCTCCGAGTTATACGTGCTACTGAGACGGAGTAGGTGGAATTGGCCTCCTACCGCCTGAAAGAGGTGGCATATTCTTGGTTGAACTATGGTAGGAGTCCTATGAAGAAGGGACACCTCCGGCGAGATGGGGAGAGTTTTCCGATGCCTTCGTTGATCATTTCTTGCCTGCCGAGACTAAGGCAACCCATGCTGCTGAATATGAGAACCTGAGGCAAGGTAGCCTGAGTGTGTGGGATTACCATATGAGATTCGTGTACCTGTCCAAGTATACTATTTACATGTTGCCTACTCTGGAGGCTAGAGTACGCCGGTTTATGCAGGGACTTAGTCCCTTGGTAATTAAAGAGGCCACTACAACTGCCTTGAATTCTGATATGAACTATGGTAAGATGGTGGCATTTTCTCAAGCAACAGAGGCTCGCAAATTGAGGAATAGAATGGAGCGAAAGGGTAGCAATAAGGCCCGGTATGCGGGCAACTTTGGTGGTTCTTCTGGTTGCGCCAGGTCAGCCTTCAAGGGAGGGTCGTCAGGGCTATCTCAGTCCTTTGATTAGTCTTCGGCTAGTGCACAACCATCAGGGCTCAGCTAGCAACAGTAGTGGAGCCATTTCAGACCCAGTCAGGGTAACAGAGTATTCTATCAGCAGGGTCGTCATGGTGGTAGATTCCAGCAGCAGAGGAGGCCCCCATGTCCTAGGTGTGGAAAGATGCACCTAGGAATATGCTACATGGACTTACCCATATGCTACAGATGCGGATTGAGGGATCACATTCAGAGGGATTGCCATTCGTCTCGCCAGGGTATGGGCAGGGGCATGGCACAACAAGCTAGTTCTGCAGCTACTACATCTGTAGCACCTCCTCCAGCTCGAGGCACTCCAACACCCGCAGGGCGTGGCGCAGCTAGGGGTGGAGCATAAAGTTCGGGAGGATCCATATGTTTTCAGAATTTAGAGGCTTCTCCAGACGTTGTCTCAGGTATATTGACTGTCCAATCTCATGATGTGTATGCTCTTATTGATCCCGGTTCCACTTTGTCATATGTCACTCCTTATGTTGCTATGTAATTTGGGATAGAACCAGAACAACTTCATGAGCCGTTCCATTTATCTACTCCAATTGGTGAGTCTATTTTGGCCGCACGGGTTTATAGGGATTGTGTTGTCACGTTGCGTGGTTGGGACATCGTGGCCGATCTTATTGAATTGAGAATGGTCAATTTTGAAGTGATAATTGGGATGGATTGGCTTTATTCATGTTTTGCCAAGCTTGATTGCCGAACCAGAACTATTAGGTTCGAATTTCCAAATGAGCCAGTTATTGAGTGGAAGGATGATGATGTAGTGCCAAAGGGTAGGTTTATTTCTTACCTTAAGGCCACGAAAATGATCAACAAGGGGTGTATTTACCATTTGGTCTAGGTTACGGACACTGATGTTGAGCGACCTACACTTGAGTCCATGCCTGTTGTGAATGAATTTTCAGGAGTCTTTCCGAAAGAACTTCCTGGGATCCCACCAGACAGGGAGATTGATTTTGGGGTTGATGTGATGCCAGACAAGCATCCTATATCTATTCCACCCTACAGAATGGCACCGGCAGAATTGAAAGAGCTAAAGGAACAATTGAGAGATCTGCTAGAAAAGGGTTTCATCCGGCATGTCGCCTTGGGGCGCACCAGGCCTTTTTGTGAGGAAGAAAGATGGGTCACTTCAGATGTGTATTGACTACCGACAACTTAACAAGGTCACTATCAAAAATAAGTACCCGCTGCCAAGGATAGATGACTTATTTGACCAATTGCAAGGTGCTAAGTACTTCTCCAAAATTGATTTACGATTCGGGTATCACCAAATGAATATCAGTGAACAGGATGTTCCAAAAACAACTTTTAGAACTCGAAGGAATTAAAAGTTTTCAAAATGTGAATTTTGGCTAGAATCTGTCACATTATTGGGTCATGTAGTCTCTAGTGAAGGAATTAAGGTTGATCCTCAGAAAATTACAGTTGTGAAGAATTGGCCGAGGCCTACAACTCCAACAGAGATTCATAATTTCTTAGGCTTAGCTGGATATTACAGAAAGTTTATGGAGGGGTTTTCTACTCTTGCCTCTCCATTGATTAAATTGACGCAGAAGGCAATTAAGTTCCAATGGTCAGATGCATGTGAAAGGAGTTTCCAGGAATTGAAAGCAAGATTGACTACGGCACTGGTGTTGACCTTACCAGAGGGTGTAGATGGATTTGTGGTATATTGTGATGCTTCAAGAATTGGGCTTGGGTGTTTATTAATGCAACATGGCAAGGTGATAACTTATGCTTCTAGGCAACTCAAGAATCATTAAAAGAACTATCCAACACATGACTTAGAACTTGCAGCGGTGGTATTTGCATTGAAAATTTGGCGTCATTATTTATATGGGGTCCATGTGGATATATTCACGGACCATAAGAGCCTTCAATATATTTTCAAGCAGAAGGAATTGAATCTGAGGCATAGATGATATCTTGAGTTACTCAAGGAGTACGACATTGATATTCTATATCATCCGGGGAAGGCTAATGTTGTGGAGGATGCTCTTAGCCAAAAATCTATGGGTAGTTTGGCTCACTTGGAGGCATATCAAAGGCCATTGGCCAAGGAAGTTCACTGATTGGCTAGTTTGGGAGTTCGTCTTGCGAAATTTAGTGAAGGAGGGGTGATTATGCAAAATAGGGCTGAATCATCACTTGTTGTGGAAGTCAAGGAGAAGCAATACAATGATCAATTATTGGCACAATTGAAAGAGGGGATTCATAAACATAAGACCATGGCCTTTTCTCTTGGCATGGGTGATGGTACCAAGGGCGTCTATGTGTTCAAAATTTAGATGGTCTTCGGGAAAGAATTATGACTGAGGCTCACACTTCTAGGTATTCCCTGCACCCGGTAACACACAAAAATGTATCATGATCTTAAGGAAGTCTATTGGTGGAATGATATGAAGAAGAATGTAGTGGAATTTGTGGCGAAGTGTCCAAATTGTCAGCAAGTGAAAGCCGAACACCAACGACTCGATGGGTTGGCGCAGAACATAAAAATTTCCAATGTGGAGGTGGGAAATGATTAATATGGACTTTGTGGTAGGATTACCTCACACTCTTCGTAAGTTTGACTCGATTTGGGTGATTGTGGATCGACTCACGAAATCAACCCACTTTTTACCGGTTAAGGCTACCGATACAGCAGAACAGTATGCTCAGTTATATATTAAGGAAATAGTCAGGTTGCATGGCACTCGAGTTTCCATCATTTCTGATCGGGGAGCATAATTCACCGCTAATGTTTGGAAGAAATTTCAGCAAGGTTTGGGTACTCAAGTGAATCTTAGTACAGCCTTTCACCCGTAGACTGGCCGGCAGGTAGATCGGACTATTCAGATGCTTGAGGATATGTTGCGTGCTTGTGTTCTAGACTTCAAAGGTAGCTCGGATGATCATTTCCCACTCATAGAATTTGCCTACAACAATAGTTATCATGTTAGCATTCAGATGGCACCGTTCGAGGCTTTATATGGAAGGAGATGTAGATCTCCCATTACGTGGTTCGAAATTGGGGAAGCAGAGTTGATAGGCCCAGACCTCGTGCATCAGGCTATGGAAAAAAGTTAAAATATCAAGGAGTGGTTGAAGACTGCTCAGAGTCATCAGAAGTCCTATTCAGATGTCCGTCGTAGGGATTTAGAGTTCAAAGAAGATGATTGGGTATTCTTGAAGGTTTCCCCCATGAAAGGTGTAATACGATTTGGTAAGAAAGGGAAATTGAGTCTGAGGTATGTCGGACCGTACATAATCATTCAGAGAATCGACAAGGTAGTGTACAAGCTTGAGCTACCACTTGACATATCATTAGTGCACCCGGTGTTTCATGTGTCTATGTTGAAGAAAGTAGTTGGAGACTCGCACTCATTGTTCCGGTTGAGACTATTGAGGTTAATGAGAAATTGACTTATAAAGAGATTCCAGTTTCTATTATTGATCGCCAAGTCTGAAAGTTGAGAAATAAAGAAATTACATCCGTGTAAGTGCTACGGTGAAACCAACAGGTTGAAAAGGCTACTTGGGAGGACGAGGAAGAAATGAAGAAAAAGTATCCTTACTTGTTTGAGTAGCTATGTATTTACAAAGTTGTGATATATGAAAATTCTAAGAGTTACTTTCTATGAATTATATATTATTTGTACAATTGGCGTTAAGGGTGTTCCTTTCTGGTAATATATTGCTTGTGAGGCCACAGTTGGTATTATTTTGTGTTATGTTTCGTCATTGGATTATGTATATATTGTTAGGATGTGTTTTTGGGGTTCTCTGGCAGGTGGATAGGCACAGTTACAAGGGATACTCTGGAGAAAGTTTTGGAAATTTAGGGAGTTAGCCAAATTTTGAAAACTACGGGTGAGTGTGAATTAACAGTTTGGCCACATTTGATGCTAAAGACGGATTTTTACCCTCATTCGAGGATGAATGATCCTAAGTGAGGGAGAATGTAACACCTCGGAAAATTTTGAAGTACTTAAGTGTAAAGCCTAGTAAAATTTTGCAAAAGAAAATAATATTGTATAAATTCTTCACGGCGAGCTTGCTCTCCGCAGCTCGGACTTTTTGGGTTGAACAATGCACTGGAAAGTAAAGGAAATATTTGGGCAGAAGAAAGGCACTTCTGCGGCCCACTATGCGGCCGCAGAATCACTCTACGGACCGCATAATGGCCGCAGGGTGAGGCTGGCAACTGTGGAGTTTTGAAGTCATTTCGCGGTGCATTATGCGACCGCAAATCCATTTCGCAGGCCGCACACTGATCGCATAATCAGTCTTGTGATTTAGCAGAGGGAGGTTCTGCGACGCATTATGAGACCGCAAAACTGGTCTGCGGACTACATAACGGTCGCAAAGTGAGGCAGGCCAGCCCAGTTCTGGATGGCTATTTCGCGTCCCATTTCGTAGACCGCATAGCAATTATGTGATCGCATATGCTATCATAGATCCTGTCCGGGGAAACATTTTTGGGATTTTACAACACGACCCAACATCGTTAAATTGGCGATTTGTACCATTTTGACCAAAAATTTGACACTTTTAGAGTGAGAGAGTGCCCTAGAGTGAGAAGGTGTTCTTCAACAATTTGTTCTTCAATTCTTACTCAAATCTTTGAAGATTAACAAGGAAAACTCACTAGGTCTTCATCCTAAAGGTAAGATTCTACACCCTAACCCTCAATTTTGTATTTTATCTAGAATTGGATAATTAGTAAGATAAGTTTTGAGCATGGTAGTTGTCCATCTTTCATGCATGTGTTATCAAGGGGTATAAGAAGATTGTTGAGCTAACAATGGTAAAGAATGGGTTGTGGGATGATGGAATCCTCCATAAAAGGACCTTGAAACCTTAATGCACACCTAGTGTTTGATAAAATGCTCAAATGAGCTAGAACCGTGATCATCTTCCTAATTTTGGTTCAATTTGATATATTTCTAAAATAGATTGAAGTTTCTATGAATTCCGGAACATTTTAGAGTTTAAGGAAGCTCCGTTGAGGTTTGTTGGCTAAACTCTTCTCTTAGAATTGAATCCCACAATATTCATGTAATTTATGTAAGTCCCGAGTGGTTCATTATAAAATTGGCTATTCCGAGTAAGATTGGGTTGAAAGATATATGTTCAATAAGTATCCCAAATGCTTTATTTATGTTATGTTATTAATTGAGGATATGTTAAAAATATGGGATGGGCATTAAAAATGTTCAACTTTAAGTCAAATTCAAACGAAGGCTATCATGCCAAATTTTGTGAACTATGTGCCTTAGACTCGTAATTGGTCACATGTGTACTACACACCTTGATTTGAATTGTTGTTGTTTGTAATGATGATGTTGATGTTTGAATGTGAAAAGGTGAGCATGAAAGTGCGGCCAACGTGCCAAGAATAATTTTATAATTATGGCCATTAGTGCCAATGAAATGAAAAGATGTGAAAGAAGTATGAAATATGATGATTGATATAAAAGGTTGATTTCTCGAATAAGACAGACTAGCCGATCGAGTCGTGATCGGACACCATGCCGCACACATGGTGGTGATTGTGATGGAAATTGTAATTGAAATTGTGATTGTGGTCGATGTCTCTAATGAGATAGCCTAGCCGATCGGGTCGTGATCGGACTCCGTGTTAAAGGTACGGTGGTATTGATATTAAGAGTGATTCTGGTTGATGTCTCTAATGAGATAGCCTAGTCGATCGGGTCGTGATCGGACTCCGTGCTAAGATACAATGGTATTGATATTATGAACAATAGTATTGTGAACGATGGTATATCGGTACTAAGAATCTCCAACTTAAAAATAAGGAGTATGTTACATACTATCATTTTCTCCTGGATGGGATTAGGTAGAAGGTTTTTGGCTGATGGGGTATGTATCCTGCTTGTGATTTAGGGTTGATAATGGGATTCTCATGTTTTTATATGATGGCATGATAGATGAGGTGTGTCATAGGAGATTGAGGTTTGCATGTGCAAGCTTGCAGTTCAGTTTCAATGGGAAGGACATGAATTCTAGACAATATGGACGATTTCTGATGTTTAGAAGAATGCTAGTACTATTTGGTAATACTTGAGAAAAGCGTGTATTTCAAAAAGGCGCACTGTGTTTTGACTTGCGGAGGCTTGGCTGGTATTATGGTAATCTCCTGGTTGATCGACTACTAGTATTCAGATTTTAATATGTGGCACAGAAGAATTATGGAAGTATTTCTCGTGGGATACTTGTGTATGAGGGATGTGTTAATCACTTGAGCGGTCGATTTGGGATAGATATGGAGATTTTTGTATTCTTGTGGTTTGGAGATTGGAAGTCTTAGAGGTTGACTATTCCTTAATTATGGACTATGGAAAATATGGCCAGAGTTAGACAACTGATAGTATGTGTTACGATTAGGTTATGTGGAGTTGATTTGAGGGCCCATTGGTAGGCCTAATGAGGATGTGCATTCTACGTCGGGTTGGATTTGTTGACTCAGCAGTGCTATTGTTGGGGAATGTATCATTTGGTTAGAGTGGAGCTTGTTCGTGTTCTGATATGTTCTATGTGTGATTCTTCTATGATACAATGGGTTGTGATCTATTGGGTATTTTCACACATGATGAGTAACAGTTTCAGCCTTGTGGAAAACTTCGAGCTAGATTATTTTTTGGGCATTGAATGGTTGATTACGCCTTGCTCATGGTCTTCCTCTTTGTGGTAAGTGGTGTTACCCATTTCTCCATGGTTATGATCTTGCACTTGGTGTGTTTGTTGTTGATATGCGTATGATTATTCATTTTGGGCATTATGGCTCGAGGTATTGCAGGTGGGCCGGTGTATGGATTGGGTCACACACTGCAGTGGAGTTATGTTGGGATATGATCCTTTGTGTTAGATCTGTGTGTCTTGGTTAAGCTATGTGTGATGGGTTCAAAGCTTTGTTCTTATGATGGCATCTGTGAGCTTGCGGAAGAATCCTCTCGTTTGGTTCTTCTTTCATCATTGGTTAGATTCGAGTTGTTGCTTGTTGGTGCATGGATTGCATGGTATGTGGAGCTAGGTAGTATTGATGTGTCTTGTCAGTAAAGCATCTTGTATTTGATGAGATGAGGTTATTCGACCTAGAATGAGTGCTATTAGATTTGATTACAGTATGTCTGGAAGAAAATATTGGAAGTCACCTTAGAATTTGGCTATGGTTCTTGTCGGACGAGAGAGCACCATGACTTCCTGATCTGATGAGTTGTTATGAGTTTCTATGTGTTTATTCCATCATTGGAATTATACAAAGGGTTAGAACAAGGTTTTATTTGATATGAGGTTTATTACCGGTACCGAGATTATTTTTTAGCAGCTATTATGGCTGGGAGTTATTGCTTTGGGTACCTGATTTATGTGGTATATCATGTGATTACATCTTGAATTATGGTTATGTCCCGATACAACCTTTTCAGACTTATACAATGCATGGATGTGAGAGTCGAGTCTTGTATTGGATTCTAGATATTGGAAATTGGGTTCTAAGGTTTATGAACTAAGGTTGAAGTAAAGATCTTTAGTTATGTTGTGTTGTCAGGTTTACATGGTTTGGGGTGATGTGGGATCACCCTTGGGTATATGCATGGTGAGTTTACACAGTGATTTGGTGGCTTTGGAACGACTCTTGGCACGTTCGAGGACGAACGTATGTTTAAGTGGGGAAGAATGTAACGATCCAACCGGTCGTTTTGGGGATTTGCATTTTGTTTAGATGTTTGAAGTCTTGAGTATCTTCATATGATGTGTTATGACTTGTGTGAATCGCCAGTTCTGATTTGCAGGTGATTCGGGATTGATTTGGAAGAATGATTCTCAACTACGAAGCTTTAAGTTGGAAGAGTTGACCAAGTTTTACTTTTGTGTATTTTACCCAGGATCAGAGCTTTGATACTTCCGTTAGGTCTGGATGGTGAATTTGGACTTGGGAGTATGCATGGATTTGCATTTGGATGTTTCTAGAAGGTTTCAGTACTATTTGGCAAGAATTGGCAATTTGAATGTTTGGAAAGTTCATAAGTTTGACGGGGAGTTGAATTTGATGATATTGGGTTCGGATTGTTGTTCCGGGAGTGGAAATAGGTTTGTTATGTCATTTAGAACTTGTATGCAAAATTTGAGGCCATTATGAGTTGATTTGATATGGCTCGACACGAATTTTGGAAGTTGAAAGTTCATTAAGTTTGATTTGAGGGGCTATTCACGGTTTTGATGTTGTTGTGTGTGATTTGAAGCCTCGAGTAGGTATGTGTAATATTTTGGGACTTGTTGGTAGGTTCTGACAGGGTCCCGAGGGGGTCGAGGTAAAGCTTCGGACATGTTTTAGACCATTTTGGCAATGTTGGTACTGCTGGTTTTTGCTATTTTCTAGTTTGCATGTTGTTCTTCGCGATCACAAATATGTAGCCGCGATCACGTAGGCTAAATCTGGAGCTAGGTATTTCCCTCTTCGTATTCCCGACTGCTTGATTGCGTTCGCGTAGGTTGGGTGGACTTGGGTCTTTCTAAGAAGAACCTAGAAGGTTTCTAAAAGCATCCTTTACTTTGTTGTGGGTCTGCGTTCGCGTATAAGAGATGGGAGCTGGAGGTCTTGTTTTCGCATTCGCATGGTCGACGACGCGTTTGCGAAGATTTGGTTATATTGTGTATCTCATTCACGAGGGCTATTCCGCCAACATGAATGGTAATTTTGTGGTGGCTGAGTTTGTACTTCGCGAAAGCGAGGCTACTTTCGCGTTCGCGAAGGGTACCCCTGGAGTAGTGTATTAAGCACTCTATTTCGAAGGTCTTGGTGATTTTATCATATTTTGAGCTATGGAGCTCGGATTTGGGCAATTTTGGAGGCTTTTTTTAGCACATGGATTGGGGTAAGTGTTTTCTACTTGGTTATGATTACATTCCACGATTCCATATTTGATTTTGGCATTAGATTGATGATTTTAAAAGACAAATTGGGGGTTTTTATGTCACGCCCCAACCTCGGAAAGCGCGACCAGCGCTCAACCGAGTGAACCCGGTTGAGCAAGCCTGTTAAATACTTTCTACCCCACTCACCCATGATAAAGAAAAAAAGACATGATTTCATTAACTAAACAGTGGGAAGTTCATACATACAATACTAAACTGTTTCATTAGATATTTCGCTTTTAAGTCTCAAAATACACATACTCTTGTAGTCTGGGTGGAACAAGTGATCAAACACAACACAACTTGTTTATCATTCCCAACACCCGTATACAACCCACATAGTGTCTACGGAGCCTCTAAAGATACAAAAGAGTGTAAAGAAGGTGCTGGCAACAAGGCCCCGGCTATACCTCAAAAGTACAACAATATAAACAAAAGATATATCACATGACCCCAGAATGAAATGGGGCTCACCGAGTCTGTTGAGAAGAGGATGCATCACCTATCTGTGATTAATACTGTCTGCTATGGAACCACCTGCATCCATTTAAAGATGCAGCGCCCCTGACAAAAGGGACGTTAGTACTGTCGAATAGTACTAGAATGTATAGCTAAACACCATCTCAATAGAATGAATAATAATACAAGCGAAACAGTCAAGGATTCAATACGAGCTTCAAATAACATTAAAACATCAAGTTAAGGATCACATAGATTTTTAAGTCAACTCCCGCATTATTAGGTTGGATGGTATTTAGTGCCAATACACCACAGTCCACATTACCACCGTGTTCTTACACGGAGTCCGATCTCGGCCCGATCGGCTAAGCCATCTCATTTGAGGCATCAACCATATTCACTATTTCATTCACAATACCACTGTGTTATTACACTGAGTCCAATCTCGGCTCGATCGGCTAAGCCATCTCATTTGAGACATCAACCATTTCAATCGATCATCTTAATTCATATTTCTTTCCCATATTTTCAGCACATTGGCACAAGTGGCTCGATCGACTTCATATTTCTTTCCCTTAATCGAATTTGACTTGAAGTCTAGTCATATTAGCACATATTCTAAGTCTTGAACATTTCCTCTGATGATGAGATAACATGATGAAAGCATGGGAATACATATTACACATATATTTGCAAAGCAAGCACATTCGGGATAACAATTTCTAGGACATTCAATTTGGGACTTACGTTGATTGCATGAATACCATGGGATTCAATTCTAAGAAGAGGGGGTTTAGCCAACATAATTCAATTGAGCCCCTTAAAACTCAAATATGTTTCAGAATATTAGCAACTTCAATCTATTTTAGCAATATAGCAAAATTGAACCCAAAATTAGGAAAACGATCATAATTCTAGCTCACTTGAGCATTCTATCACACCCTATGTGTGTATTAAGGTTTCATGGCCCTTTTTATGAAAGACTCCACCAACCCACACCCCATTCTTTCTATCTTTAACTCACAACCTCCCCACATACCTTACGAACACATGCATGCAAGGTAAGCACTCCCATCCCCATGGATTACCTTACTAATGGCCCATTCCAGATACATTTTAAAATTAAGAGTTTGGGTGATAGAATCTTACCTCTTAGGAAGAAGACCTAGGTTCCTCTCTTGATAATCTTCAAGGTTTTAAGTGAGAATTGAAGAGCAATTTGATGAAGATCACTTTCTCCCTCCAGGACCCTCTCTATTACTCTAAAAATATCAGAAAATAAGTTCAAAATGGTCCAAGGTAGGTGTTTTAACGGAATAGGGTCAGGTTTAAAAACCCCCAAAATGAAGCTCCGGAATAGGTTCTGCTATCGAATATGCGATCGCATAATTGATATGTGGTCTGCATATCGGCCGCATAATTTGGCCTCCAAAACTGGGCGTGACTGACCCAGTCTGCGGTCACTATGCGGCCCTCCATCCTATTCTGTGGTTGCATAATGCACCGCAGAATGGTTCTGCTATCG
Source organism: Nicotiana tomentosiformis (assembly GCF_000390325.3). Taxonomy (NCBI): domain Eukaryota; kingdom Viridiplantae; phylum Streptophyta; class Magnoliopsida; order Solanales; family Solanaceae; genus Nicotiana; species Nicotiana tomentosiformis. The sequence goes on from NC_090822.1 coordinate 39,141,949, forward strand.
CATAGTGCACCGCAGAACCTCCCTCGGAAAAATCCCAAAGCAGGATATGCGACAAGAGTGCGGCATCACGGAAATCCAGGTTTTTAGGAAAACTTTTATGGGCCCTTACATCCTCCCCCACTTAAGATCATTCGTCCTCGAATGAGGATCAAGGTCCACTATTAGCAACTTATGCAGCTCGGTTATCATGTCACACACCAGCAGCCCCAAAGTTTACTAACTCCCTGAATTTCCAAATATTTCGCTAGAGTTTCCTTTGTAACTAGGCCTATACACCTGTCAGAGAGCTCCAGAAATACATCTTACAAACATATGCACAACCCAACGACGTAACAAAACTCATAAAAATACCAACCGTGGCCTCATAAGCAACATATAATCAAAAGGAAGACCTTTACATTAACTGAACAAGTGATACACAATTCGTAGGCGACAAGCTCATAAAAGGAAAGGATTACAGAACTATTCAAACAAGTGAGGATACTTCTTCTTCATTTCTTCCTCGGCCTCCCACGTGGCCTCTTCAACCTGCTGGTTTCGCCATAACGCTTTCACGGAGGCAATTTCTTTATTCCTCAACTTTTGGACTTGTCTATCAAGGATGGTAACTGGATTTCTTCATATGACAATTCTTCATTAACCTCAATGGTCTCAACCGGCACAATGGCTGACGGATCCCTAACTACCTTCTTCAACATAGACACATGGAATACCGTGTAGACTAATGACATTTCGGGTGGTAGCTCAAGCGTGTACGGCACTTGGCCAAATCTCTGAATGATTTTATACGGCCCGACATACCTCGGACTCAATTTCCCCTTTTTCCCAAACCGTATAATACCCTTCATGGGGGAAACCTTTAAGAATAACCAATCATCTTCTCTAAGTCTCTACGACGGACATCCGAATAGGATTTTTGATGACTCTGGACAGTTTTTAACTGCTCCTTTATGATCTTAACTTTCTCCATAGCCTGATGCACAAGGTCTGGCCCTATTAACTCAGCTTCCCCAATCTCGAACCACCCAATGGGAGTTCTACATCTCCTGCCATACAATGCCTCAAATGGTGCTATCTGAATACTCGCATGAAAGCTATTATGATAAGCAAACTCTACGAGTGGAAAATGATCATCCCATCTACCCTTGAAATCAAGAACACAAGCACGCAACATGTCCTCAAGCGTCTGAATAGTCCGCTCTGCTTGCCCGTCGGTCTGTGGATAGAAGGCTGTACTAAGATTTACCTGATTACCTAAACCTTGCTGAAATGTCTTCCAAATATTGGCCGTGAACTAAGCCCCTCGATCGGAGATGACAGAAACTGGAGTGCCATGCAACCTGACTATTTCCTTGATATACAACTGATCATACTATTCCGCTGTGTCGGTTGATTTAAATGGCAAGAAGTGTGCTGATTTCGTGAGTCGATCAATGATCAGCTAAATTGAGTCAAACTTGCGCGGAGTGCGTGGTAATCCTACCACAAAATCCATATTAATCATTTCCCACTTCCACATTGGAATTTCTATGTTTTGTGCCAACCCACCAGGCCGTTAATGTTCGGCCTTCACTTGCTGACAATTCGGACACATTGCCACAAAGTTTGCCACATTCCTTTTCATGTCATTCCACCAATAGATTTCATTGAGGTCATGATACATCTTTGTAGAGCTTGGGTGCACGGAATACCTGGAAGTGTGAGCCTCGGTCATGATTCTTTATCGGAGACCATCTATGTTTGGAACACATAGCCGCCCTTGGTACCTTAGTGTACCATCATCCATGCAAAGAGTAAAAGCCATTGTTTTATGTTTATGAATCCCCTCATTCAGCTGTACCAACAATGGATTGTTAAATTACTTCTCTTTGACTTCCACAACAAGCGATGATTCAGCTCTATTTTGCACAATTACCCTTCCTTCGCTAGAGTCCGCAAGACAAAATCCCAAATTGGCTAGCTGATGAACCTCCCTGGCCAACGGCCTTTGACATGCCTCTAAGTTAGCCAAACTACCCATAGATTTCCGGCTAAGAGCATCCGCCACAACATTGGCTTTCCCTGGGTGGTACAGAATGTTGATGTCGTAATCCTTAAGTAACTCAAGCCATCTTCTCTGCCTCAGATTCAGCTCCTTTTGTTTGAAAATATATTGAAGACTCTTGTGGTCCATGAATACATCCACATAGACCCCATACAAATAATGACGCCAAATCTTCAATGCAAAAAACCACTGCCGCAATATCTAAGTCATGTGTGGGATAGTTCTTTTCATGATTCTTGAGTTGCCCAGAAGCATAAGCTATAACCTTGCCATGTTGCATTAACACACACCCAAGCCTGATCCTTGAAGCATCACAATATACCACAAACCCGTAGTCAATCTCGATTTCAATTCCTGGAAGCTCCTTTCACAAGTATCGGACCATTGGAACTTAACCGCTTTCTGAGTCAATCTAGTCAATGGAGAGGCAAGAGTAGAGAACCCCTCCACAAAGTTCCGGTAATACCCTGCTAAACCCAAGAAACTGCGAATCTTGATTGGGGTTGTAGGTCTAGGCCAATTCTTCACTGCTGAAATATTTTGAGGATCCATTTTAATTCCTTCTCTAGAGATGACATGACCCAAAAATGTGATAGATTCGAGCCAAAATTCACACTTTGAAAATTTCGTGTACAATTGGTGCTGATGAAGAGTCTGCAACACTGCCCTGAGATGATTGGAGTGGTCCTCCCGACCTCATGAATACACAAGAATATCGTCAATGAAAACTATCACAAAGGAGTCGAGGAAAGGCTTGAAAACCCGATTCATAAGGTCCATGAAAGCTGCCAGGGCATTTGTTAGCCCGAAAGACATTACCAGAATTTCAAAGTGCCCATACCGGGTTCTGAAAGCTGTTTTCAGAATATCCTGCTCCCTGATATTCAATTGGTGATACCCGGATCGTAAATCAATTTTGGAGAAGTATCTCGCACCTTGTAACTAATCAAACAAATCATCTATTCTTGATAACGGGTATTTATTTTTGATTATGACTTTATTGAGCTATCGGTAGTCAATACACATCCTCAGCGATCCATCTTTCTTCCTTACAAAGAGAACCGGTGCACCCCATGGTGACACACTCGGTCGGATGAAACCCTTTTCTAACAAATCCTTCAATTTCTCCTTTAGTTCCTTCAATTCTGCTGGTGCCATCCTGTAGGGCGGAATAGATATAGGCTGCGTGCCTGGCATCACATCAATCCCAAAATCAATCTCCCTGTCTGGCTAAATCCCATGGAGCTCATTAGGAAAGACCTCTAGAAATTCATTCACAACTGGCACAGACTCGAGTGTAGGTGCCTCATCATTGTTGTCTGCAACCTGGACCAAATGATAGATACACCCCTTGTTAATCATCTTTGTGGCCTTAAGGTAAGAAATAAACCTACACTTCGGCACCATATTATCCCCCTTCCACTCAACAACTGGCTCATTTGGAAATTCAAACCTCACAATTCTAGTTCGGCATTCGAGCTTAACAAAACATGAATAAAGCCAATCCATCCCCATAATTACATCAAAATCAACCATCCCCATTTCAATGAGATCGGCCACGGTGTCCCGACCACGTACCGTGAAAACACAACCCCTATACACCCTTGCAGCCACAATAGACTCTCCAACCGGAGTAGATATAGAGAATAACTCATGAAGTTATTCCGGTTCTATCCCAAATTCCATAGCAACATAAGGGGTAACATAGGACAAGGTGGAACTAGGATAAATAAGAGCATATACATTATGTGATTGGATAGTCAATATACCTGTGACAATATTTGGAGAAGCCTCTGCACTCAGGCAACCACTCATAGCATAGAAATGGCTAGGTCCTCCTGAAGTCTGCGCACCACCCCTAACTGCACCACGTCCTATTAGTGCTGGAGAGCCTCGAGCTGGAGGGGGTGCTGAAAATGTAGCAGCTGCAGAACTGGATAGTTGTGTTGTGCCCCTGCCCGCACCCTGGCGGGATGAACGACACTCCCTCTGAATATGACCCCTCATTCTACACCCGTAACATACCGACAAGTCCTGGTAGCAGATCCCCATATGCATCCTCCCACACTTGGGGCATGGGGGCCTCCGCTGCTGCTGGAATCTCCCTCTTGATGGCCCTGATGGTGGGACCCTCTGCTGCCCTAAAATGACTCCTCTGCTGCTGACTGTACCCCGCTGGCCGTGCACTGGCTGAAGACTGAGCATAAGAGTGGGATGGGGGCCTCCGCTGCTGGAATCTCCCTCCTGATGGCCCTGATGGTGGGACCCTCTGCTGCCCTGAAACGACTCCTCTGCTGCTGACTGTACCCCGCTGGCCGTGCACTGGCTGAAGACTGAGCATAAGAGTGGGATGGCCCTGATGACCCCTAAAAGCTGATCTCCCACCACCAATTGAATCCCCAGGGTTGCCCGCGGATCGGGCCCTACTGCTACCCTCTCGCTCCATCTTGTTCTTTAACTTTTGGGCCTCTGTAGCTTGAGCAAATGCCACCATCTTACCATAGTTCATATCAAAATTTAAGGCAACGGTGGCAGCCTCATTAATAACCAAAGGGCTAAGGCCCTGCACAAATCGACGCACTATGGCCTCCATGGTGGGCATCATGTCAATAGCATATTTTGACAGGCGTACAAACTCTATGTGATACTCCCACACACTCTTACTCCCTTGCTTAATATGCTCAAACTCTGCGGCACAGGCTGCCCTAGTCTCGGCAGGCAAGAAATGGTCTATAAAGGTATCAGTAAAATTACTCCACCTCGTTGGAGGGCTCTCCTCCTCCCGAGAGTCCTCCCACAGCTAAAACGAAGAATAGGCCACCCCTTTCAGGTGGTAGGCGGCCAACTCCACTCCCTCCGTCTCAATAGCGCGCATAACCCGAACAATCTTATGCATCTCATCAATGAAGTCTTGTCGGTCCTCTTTGGGACTAGCACCCGTAAACACCGAAGGATCTAACTGCAGAAACCTGTTCACCCTAGAACTAGTGGAATCCCCTGGTTGGCTAGGCGATGTGGGTGCAACATTCGACCTTTGGGCCTGAGAAGCCACTATCTGAGTCAACATTTTAATATCTCCCCTAAGATTCCCATCAGAAATACCAGAAGCTGGGGCTGGAGGTAGAATCGGGATATCAGGTGGAGGTACTGTCACACCCTCAGTAGGTGTGAGGACTGGTCTAGCCTGGTCAGGTGTAGTGGAATCAGGCAGTGAAGCAGTCGGGGGATTATCTTTACCCCTCGGGTATTTACCCACATCATCAAATAGAGGGTCAACTGCCACTCCTGAACCAGTATTGGCCCCTTGGCCAATTTTTTCTCTCTTCTTAGGTGCCATATACTGAAAGTTAAAGGAATGCACGAGTTAGAGGAGGAACAGTTGCACAATTAGTTTCATCGCACGATCCATAATATCAAAGAAGGGTATTGTTCCTAAATGTCCAAGTAGCCTCCAACTTATAGATTTGGTCGACAACACACCAATAAGAAGGACTCTACCAGACATGACTCCGAAATATCCTAGGACACTATAAAACATTAGGCTCTGATACCAACACAACTTCACAGGTGCAAGAGATGATAGACCTGATCGACCAGCTTCAGGCTTAGATGGATGAGTTCAAGGCCACGATCGAGGCATGGAAGAGAAGGATGGACCTGCTGGCTTCGGAGAAAGGAGCTGCAAAAGTGGAGATGGCATCGGCCGGGAACCAACTCCGGGTGCAAAGTATAAAGCCGATAAGTGGTCTCGGCTAAATAATGATCTCCAGGCACTGCTGCGCCCGGCCATCACAGAACGGGATGTCCTCGGAAAAGAATATGCCACACTGAGGTCCAAATTGGAAGCAACCTCTTCTCACGTCAAGAAAATGTTTGCCCAGTATAAGGCTGATGTGGTGGTAGCCGAGGCCCGCTTAAAGACAAAGATCGAGTACATAAAGTAGCTATCCCGGAGAGAGACCCTCGAAGAGGTCCATGCCCGAGGTTTTGAGATGTCAGCCAAGATTGAGGAAGCCAAGAGACTTGAGGCCAAGGAAAATGACCTCTACAAGCTTTAGGGTCCCGAAGGCTTCGAGGGTTCCGACGGTTGTGGTGACGAGTTGAGCCCCGGTGAAAACCAGGCATAAATGCCTTAGTTATTTTTTAATTTTTCCTTGTGTATTTTCTTTTTTGTTTATTCTATGGCTGTTTTATCATGCCTTTGTAAATATCTTTTTTTGGATATATAAAGTTTCACCTTTTGGCAATATTGTGCCTTTTTCAGTATCTACTTACAATTTTTTATATGTGCATCGTTTTAATGCCTTAGCATAAAATCAAATGTAGTCTAGAGCATCCGTTCTTCGGAGGCCCATATGATTTCGATGGCGACTCTGGACTACTTGTGGCTTCGATTCTTCGATAGAACCAAAGCCCTTTAAGATGCTGAAGTATCTTAGACGATGTCTTTGCCGAGGGTCCTTTTAATAGGTTTTGATTTTTCGTAAGGGCCTTATTTTCCGATTACAGAGTTTGGACGTCTCCGAGACATTTTTAGGGTGGATGTAGCCTTTCATATTCGGGCACCGCCTAATAGACTTGGTGCCTACGCGGTTCGGTATCCCGGGTCATCCGAATGTTTGTCGAACGGCAGTCCCCGAGTAGGGGTAGCCCATGGGATTGACAGTCCCCGAGTAGGGGTAGCCCGTGAGATTGACAGTCCCCGAGTAGGGGTAGCCCGTGGGATTGACAGTCCCCAAGTAGGGGTAGCCCGTGGGCTATAGGATCCAGGATCGAAGAAATGAAATGCGTAGTAATAAAGTGTAAGGGAAGTAGAAATTTCTTTCATTGCTTAATACGCAAGGTACATGATCGAAGGCATATAAATCTTGCGTCGTGGCTAGAGTGTACTATGTGGGCACGGTTTGTATGACCGTTTGATGCTTACAATGAATCCTAACCACCAAGCCTTAGCTTTTGGCACATAAAATTTTCTTTTCCCGTGCTAAAGATCTTAATCTAGGAGTAATGGCCTCCTATATTTGAAGCCAAACTTGTGAGGGATCAAATACTGTTGATCTGATGCAAACAATCATCAATTCCTATTTAAGGCCGGTCTTCAAATCTAACGTAGCACGTTTTACTGTTGCCTCATTAAAAACCTTGCCGAAAAACCCACTTCAGGACAAAACCAGTTCAAGGAAAAAAGAGTGCAACTCGTGCTTTCAAACCTAATAGCCACATCTGCCCCTTCCCGAGTATCTGCATACGTAAGTCCGTAATATAGCAAAATTAAAAGGAATTAAGTTCGTACCTTAGCAGTAGTACCACTTTAAATGTGCCACGTACCAATTTTTTAGTAGTTGTACAACATTTCCCGCTTCGAGTTTGTATGAGACTTTGTCGGTTCCTCCAACAACTCGATATGGTCCTTCCAAATTCGGGCTCAGATTTCTTTCATTTGTGTTTCTAAAGTGTAGTGTTACCTTTCTCAATAACAAGTCCCCAACTTCAAAGTGTCGGAGGTTGGCTCTTCGGTTGTAATACCTTTTTATTCGCTGCTTCTGGGCGACCAATTCGACTGGGGCAGCCTCCCATTTTTCATCAAATAGTTCCAGGCTCATGATCATGGCCTTACCATTTGACTCTTAGATAGCATACTGGAATCTGAGGCTCAATTCCCCCACCTCAACTAGTATTAAGACTTCGGCTTTGTAGACCAAAGAAAATGGGGTGGCCCCGGTGCTTGATTTCAAAGTCATACGGTATGCCCACAGGACTTCGGGCAAGATTTCCTTTAATTTTCCTTTTGAACCGGTCAACCTCCTTTTCAGGTTTTAGAGTATCATTTTGTTCATCTATTCCGCCTACCCGTTCCCGCTAGGGTGATAAGGCATCGATAGTATCTTCTTGAGTTTGTGATCTTTGATAAACCTTGCCTCCGACGTATTGTTTCCCACTATCGCAAATGATCTCCACTGGTATCCCAAATTGACATATTATGTGATCCGAAGGCAATTTTCCTGTCTTTAATTAGTCTATTTATTTGTTTCTCTAATCCCTATTTAAACTTGTTGAGTTCACTTCGGCGTGACCTTCTTCTATCACTGAATTCAATAGTTGCACCACTATTCCCGAGATGAATTCATCGAAATCGACCGACGACCCCAAGTTAGCCAGTGCATCGGCCTCACTGTTTTGATCTTGGGATACATGCTGCAGGGTCCATTCCCTGAATTGGTGTAGGGTTACCTGCAATTTGTCCAAGTACCTCCGCATCTGTTCCTCTTTTACTTCGAACGTTCCATTGACTTGATTTACCACGAGGAGGGAGCCTCACTTGGCTTCTATCACTTCGTCCCCAAGGCTCTTAGCCAAATCTAGAACTGCAATCATGGACTCATAGTCGACATCATTGTTAGTCAGTTTCATAGTTCTAATAGACTGCCCGATTATACTCCCCGTAGGAGGTTTAAATACGATATCAAGCTTGGACCCCTTCGCATTGGAGGCGCCATCCGTGAAGAGGGTCAAAATTCTTGAAGCAGTCCCCGAGGAGAGCAGTAGTTCCCTATCGACTTTGGGAACTAATGCCGGCATAAAGTCAGCCACGAAGTCTACCAAAATCTGAGATTTTATGGCGGTCCGAGGTCGGTACTCGATATCGTACCCGCTAATCTCAATGGCCCATTTGGCCGACCGGCCCGAGAGCTCGGGCATATGCATGATATTCTTTAGCGGGTAAGAGGTTACGACACATATAGGGTGGCATTGAATGTACGGCTTTAGCATCCTGGAAGCTCTTAGCAAAGCGAGTGCTAACTTTTCTAGGTGAGGATACCTTGATTCGGCCTCACCTAGAGTTCTACTGACATAGTAAATAGGAAATTGCGTACTGACGAGCTCAAAACACACACCTAAATATGCTCGCTAGTCAAATATAGTATAGAAAATTATCGTATCTGCATGGATTGGAGTTAAATAGTGTTTTCGTAGCTTGTAGCTAAATTTCTATCCAAAATGATCAACAATTGAGATTATATGATTAAGAACTAAAATTAATTAAGACTCTGATCTAATTGACTAATGACAATTGAACAAAAATAAGCAAAGAAGATTTCAATGGGAGAAAATAGGGGTTGATTGGATAGGTGCAAGATAATTGTATGGATTTAACTCTCGTTAATTCACTTCTAATGTTCAAGTGAGTCTCTCGAATTCACTCAATTATTAGTTCAAATGTTTAGTATAAACTCCTCTCTCGATTAAGTCTCAACCCCACAATATGAACTAATTTATGCTCGGTGAAGATATGCACGAATTCGTAGTGGATTGGTCTTTAGGAGAACCTCTTTCAATTATCCTCCTAACTAGGTCTAAACAATAATTCAACTAGCCTCTTTCCATTACTAAGAAGAATCAATGAATTCAACCAACAAGATGATGCAAAAACATCACAAGTTATGCCTCTCTCGATTACATGAACATGTGAATATAGATGCAATAATTAAATCACCTAAAACAATTCAATACATAAAAACCTAGAGTTAATATCCACAAACAATCATCAAAATACCAAATCCATCAATCCCTAAAGAGAACTACTCCATAGATATGGAGTAATTCATCACAAATATAAAGAAAAGCATTAAACGATCCAAACTATTGTCTTGAGTGAGGATTGGATGATGAATTCCTTGTGCTTTGAGTTCTCCACCTTCTCTCCAGCCTCCTTAGGTCATAGATATGTCAAGTCCAGAAAATACCGTTTTTCATGTATTTATTCCAAGTAGGGTCGGCCCCAAACGAAATCACTCTTTCTTAACCGAAATAGGAAAACTTGCAAACTTATTGTATTTCATGCATCGCATTGTGCGTAGCATTAGTGCTCTTTCCTGACAGACCCCAAAAACCCAGTCTCTGAAGTTTGCTATTTTCTGACAGATTTTTACACTGATGCGTCGCACTGTGCGTAGCATCAGTGCATTTTTTCAGCAGACTATTCTTCCTTGAATTTTGATGCACAGAAGTGATCCTCGACCCCAAACACTATTTCGGCTTATTCCTTTGGGCTTTTACTCAAACTTCAAAGATCCAATTAGCTCGAATTAGTTCCATAACATCTACATAGCTCGAAATCACTGCTACAAGGCATAAAATACATAATTAGTGCAAAACACTAGTAATTAACTCTCAAACTGAATTAAAATATAGTAAATTGTAGTGAAATAAGTGACTAAAACATGAGATTATAGCATACCATCAACATCCCACACTTAAACCATTGCTCGTCTTCGAGCAATCACACCACACTTTATATAGACACAACCTTACTAAGCAACTCTCCTAACTCTTTAAACCAAAAATATTTAAAATATACTAAGCACAATAGTGTAACATCTTCACCTCGAGAATTGACTCAAAAGTACCATGCGTTATTTACAACTCCATCACTTACTCTAACATAGAGGTCAACAACATTGCCTTCCCTTCATGAATCAAATGCCCTCACAATAATAGAGAGTAGTTCCACACACAATAAAAGTCAAGAATAATTAGGAACTCAAGATAGAAAGAATTCACTCACCCTCAGAAACAACATTCACATGCCACAAAAGATGAACCATAAGGTTGCCCGTAGTGCACTACTCAACTAATCGAGTCCATTCAGTCAAAGATCAAATAGGACTTTCATTGTTTGTAATGTAAGCTGTGGGATGGGTAGGATACATTTAGATATAAGAGTGACTACACCTCCCTAAGCACTTTAATACATACATTTCATTGTTCGAAACCCCACACTTATTTCAAACCATAACTCCTCCTTTACATCAATATACATTAACTCCAAACTTATTTAAGCACAATTACATCATAAGTAACCACTATCAAGGAATATTTTTCACAATCGTACAATTAATCTCTTTCTTCTCTTTTTTTTTTCTCAATTCAAGTGGCTCTAACTTTTAAAAAATAGTGCACCTTTTTCCTTATTTCAATAGTTCCACTCGAAAGCCAAACCAACACCCCACACTTTAACTTTTACAAAGTTCATAACAAATTCAAGTGCTCACGAGAGGTAAAAGGTTCAAATAGATGGTCAATTTAAACAAATAGGTAAGGCTTGTAATGTGGTTGCCAAAAGAAACAGGATTACAGGCTCAACGGGGTTAACTAAGATACATAACAATTAGGTGGGTAAAAGCATATAACTGGATCAACAAAGAAATGCCTATATCACTTCCCAGACTGAACAAAATTACTATTTCGCTTTGCAAACACAGAGGGCAAGTTCTAGATATCAAATGCAATACACAGAATAACACAAAAACCTCACACAAATATGGCACATAACTCACTCAAGATTGGATGATCAAGACTCTCTAGTCAAAGTAGTTAAGCAAAGTTAAACTTATGCAATTTAAGGTGCTTATGCAAGAGTCAAAAATTGAGTCTGAATGTCACAACTAAAGTACTCACTATTCTCAAGGCATAATAAATTTAATATATATTGCGTCGAATTCAAATCATAGCACAAAGTATCATACTTCTTAAAACAAAAACTAACTACAACAGGTTCAAACACAACCCTTGGAAAAGAATCGCAGCACAAAGAAAAACCAAGGGGGAATTATTACACTACCTAACAAAAGAAAATCTTTTTGTCTTTTTATTTCTACTTTAATCCCTTAAGAAACATGTCGAATGATATCCATCGTCGGGAAAAGTCGAAAATTTCAAAAAAATTTATGTTTTTTTCTTCAATTTTACAAAAAAAAAAAAAACTAAAACTAACATACATACAACATACAACATATAATTATCCCCCTACCCCACACTTTAAATTGTGGCATGTCCCCATGACACGCAATTAAAAAGCATAAGGTAGAAGAAACTTCCCTGAATATCTAGTCGGGATCTGAGTCAAAGTCGGGCTCCATTCCACGCGCCTGAACCAGTGCACACATCCATACAGACAGCTTCTTCTCAGCTTTTTTGGGGTACACCCCACACTTATGTTTTCCACCATCAGCAACCTTCTCTTTCACGCCCTTCATTTTCCGCTCTATATTTGCAACTGGCTTCTTCTTTTCACCCCCGTTTCTACATTCATCTCGAAAGTTACGGTCTCATCACCCACACTCAGCATGGGTTTTCTATCGTGTATATCTAATATTGCTCTACCCGTTGCTAAGAATGGTCTTCCTAAGATAAGGGGTATCTCCTTATTCTCCTCCATCTTTACCACCATGAAATCCACCGGAAATATGAACTTATCTACCCGCACTAAGACATCTTCTACTATCCCCTCGGGTATTATCGTTTAGTCATCCAGTTGCAAGGATATTGGTGCTGACCTTATCTTTCCAATTTCATTCTCCAGCATCCTGTAAATAGACAAAGGCATTAGATTTATTGAAGCACCAGAATCATATAAAGATTTATCAAAGTTAAGAGTGCCTACAGAGAAAGGTATTGTAAAACTCCCTGGATCTCCACACCTTTGTGGGAGTTTGTTTTGTATGATTGCACTACAATGCTCTGTGAGCTTAACCACCTTGGTCTCTTCCATCTTTCTTATCTTTGTGAGGATCTCTTTCAAGAACTTTGCATAAGCTGGAATTTGTGAGAGAACTTCAGTGAAGGGAAGGTTTACATTAACATGTCTCAGCATATCTAAAAATTTCTCAAATTTCTTGTCCAGCTTTTCTCTATAGATCTTATGTGGAAAAGGTAGAGCAGGCATGTGCTTGCTCACATCATCAGATTCCTCCCTTCTTGAAGTTTTCTCATTCTTCTTTTTCTCAGCTCCCTTTTTGCCTTTCTTCTTCTCAATCTTTTTATCATCTTCAATTTTCAGCTCCTTCCCACTTTTTTTAGGTGCAGCTTGTTCTTGATTTGGAGTGGGATCCTTCAACACTTGTCCGCTTCTCAAGGTCACAACAATTGCCATTTATTTGGAATTCTTTTCAATGTCAGCTGGCATAGTACCTGGGATTCTCTCAGATAATATAGTTGTAATTTGTCCCACTTGTCTCTCCAAGTTACACAAACCTGTCCCAAGTTCCTTGATAGCTGCACCATGAGCATTTAATCTTTATCAGTCTTTACAATAAAGGATTTCATATGATCTTCTAACCCCGACTGAATTGGTTGTTGAGGTTGAAACTATGGCCTCTGTTGATTCACAAAACCGGGCACTCCTTGTAATCTGGAGTTGTTTTGTTGCCATACATTTGCTGTACCCCCGTGTGAACTCCATGAAAAATCAACGTGCTTCTCACCCATTGCATTGAAATTTTAATTACCCACAACATTAAATTCCTCCATTGAAGCTTGACACTCATGAGTAGGGTGTCCTCTTCCACATATGTCACATGATGCATGAGGCTCATTATGTATTGAAGCTAAGGTTAGCTTCCTTATTTCCTTTGCCATGGCTTCAAGTTGTACTTGCACCAATGTGTTAGCATCAACTTGATGAACTCCAGTTGTTTTTCTTCTTTCAGCAACTTCAGACGACCACTGATTTGCATCCTTAGACAACTCATCTAAAATTGTGACTATCTTCTCTGGAGTTTTTTTCATCAATGGACCTCCAGCTGCGTTGCTCAATGTCCTACGTGAGGTTGGTGTCAATCCATCCCAAAAATCCTGGAGTTGCATCCAGAGTTCTATTCCACTATGCTGACACTTACGCACTATTCCTTTGAACCTCTCCCAAGCTTCAAACACCATTTCAGTATCATTCTGACAGAAGTTGTGGATCTCCCTTCTAAACTTGCCCGTCTTTGTTGATGAGAAATATTTGTCAAGAAATATTCTGGTCATCTCATCCTATGTTCTAATCTATCTATTAGGCAAGCTTTGAAGCCAGTGCTTTGCATCATCCTTGAGAATGAAGGGGAATGCCCTTAAGTAGACTGCATCTTGTGACACACCATTATATTGGAAGGTGTTCATGATCTCCTCGAAGTCCATCAGATGATTGTTTGGATCTTTGTTCATCTTTCCTCTGAAGACACAACTATTTAGAAGGGTTTGAAGCAATCATTGCTTTAACTCTAAATTGTTGGCTGCAGCTGGAGGAGGTCTCACACTTGATAAACCTTGGTTGTAGACCGACATTGCGTAATCACTAAGTGGTCTCCCTTGGCTTGGAGCTATGTTTCAGAATTGGTCTAGAACCAAAGGCTGATTCTGAGCTATTCTTCGAGCTCTCTCCTCCTCATAAGCAATTTGTGCATCTCTGAGAGCTGCTTCTTCAGCATCTCGTGCAGCTTTTTCTCTAAGTTGGGCCGCCTCTCTCGCAGCCAAATCAACATCATCATCATCTCCCACCATTTTTTCTTTGGTTGAGGATTGTCCAACCGTCTTTGTATTCTCGGGAAGATTTCTTTCCTTCCTCAGCTGTCGCATATGTTTCTCAATTTTTGGTTCGTATGGTAGCAATTCCTTCCCAGAAGATCGGGTCATGCACCAATCTAACATGTTGCCTACGCACAATCAAAGAGCACCCAAACGTAAAAAGAGAAAAATAAAATAAAAAAGAAAAATTCTTGAATTAGCATTATAAACTATTTCCAACATTTAGTAAAAAAAAATGCTGAAAATGCTCTCTTGGGATGACCCGCTACTACAACAACGCAGTGGTGGTCTTATGGCCACTGCTCCACTGTCCGGTGGTGGAAAAACCACCAGACCTTCCCAAAAGATGCGCCTTGATAAGGCGAACACACCCCAACAAGTTTCGCTCCACAATTCCAACCCATTTGTTACAGATCTTAAAAATATGGAATCTATTACTGTAGCAACAAATCGCCTGGGATTCTCTGACATTTCCCAGATTGTTTTTGGTTCAAATCTGCCAATTCCAAGCAATAATGAAGTTACTCCAAATCCTAACAATATAATTTCATATGCAGCAAGCTTGAATTACAATCAATCTACCGCACCTATCACAAAAACAAGTTTGAAACCTTTTGAACTTGTTCATGGAATTCCTACTCTTCAATTCTCCATGGATAAATGTGAAAAATTTGCAAAGCAAGAAGGATTACACCAATCAGTGATGATTAAACTGTCCAGCGTGCACCAAATTTACAGATTTTAAGGAGTATTCTGCCGAAAATCATTGGCATCAAAGGTAATTGCTTGTTAGGTTTGTTGGCTCCATGGCAATTCTTAATTTGTTGTAATCAATATGAAGATTTTGTGGTTTGTTTGGCAAGAGGTGTGAACTACTTTCAACACAATGGAAGAGAGCATCAATATAGAGTTTTCCTAGGGAGTGTTGGATACAATCCAAACGAGGAAACCCCGAAGGCAGCAATTTGGATTTCTTTGCCAAATTTATTGCCAGAACTGTTTGCACGCAAGCCTTTACTGTCCATTTCAGTTGTTGTTGGAAAACCAATTGCAATTGATAAGGCTACGCAAATTAGATCTCGTCCTAGCACGGCAAGAGTCAAGGTTATCATTAATTTACTGGACAAACATCCTGACAAGGTTAGGCTTTAATATCTTGATGTTAAAACAGGTAAGATTATCGAGGATTATCAGGAAATTATCTATGATAATTTGCCTTCATATTGTTGCCACTGTAAGCATCAAGGGCATGAGGAAAGAGTGTATCGTTTGTTGCAAGGAAAAACAATGGTAGCATCAAAAGGTGATCATGAATTGGTCAAGGAAGATGGTCCAGTTATTGAAACACTACGAGGGGATGCTAGGGAGTATCTTAATGCAAAAAGAGCTGGGCAACAAATGGTGCAAAATTCAGAAGATAACAGAAACATTGGGCAGCAGCGGGTATTAAGTTTACAAGGGGGTGAAGGTCAACAAATTGCTAATGTCAACGACAAGTTTAAAGAAGGTTTGGTTGTGGGTAAGGCTGGCCCAAATCGACATGGTAATGTGGATTCTACAGGAGATCGAACAAATTTACAGGAGGCCTTAAAAAGGCCTGATGTTGTGGGAACTATTCTTACTGTTGCATCAGGGGAAGAGGATGTAGCAAGTGTTGGGCAGAATGAATTTGAGGTGCAGCTAATTTAGAGAACTAAGGGTGGAGGACCATCTAAAATTCCTAGAGATACAAAGAGTGGTACTGGTGTATCAGGGGTTGGAACTGATCGAGCAACCAGTGCTAATTATGCAGCAGTAGCAGTAGTAGGGCATAATAAAAATGCTGGACAAAAACCAGCTGCTGTCGGTTCGCATCTGGAAGCAACTTTTGATCGACCTACAGTTGGGATTGACAAACCTAATGCTGCAATTTTTGATACAAGGTTGAAGGATATCCCTGGTGCTATGGTTTTCGTGAGGATGTATACAGCTACTGCTGGTGCATTGAAGCCTGCTGCCGATCGAGTTTGCACTCCAAACAAGCCTGATATGTTTCAACAGCAGGTTGGTGCATCTGGTAATGTAAAGGATATGCTAAATCATCAGATGGTGAAGGAAGTAGCTGGGTTGTCAAAGCCTCAAACTCCAGATATGAATCAATTACCTAATGCTGCGGCGAGGGTTTCACATGAAGTGAATTTACAGTGGAAGGTTTCTAATGCTGTGGATGCAACTGGTGTGGAGTTCTTGGATGGAACAATGGCTACAGGTGTTGAGGCATTAGCTAAAACTATTATTCAGCTCACTGCTGATCAGCCTATTGCTGGTTCACAAAAAACTCTTTTGAACAATGGAAGCGAGCAGGTTGTGCATAAGGAAGATACACAAGCAACTGCTAAACCTAAAGGTGACAAAGAGGATCGTGATATTAGTTTGCAAGCTGAAAATTCCAGCAGTAACGGGGAAACTGCTGGACATGATACTGGATCAAAGGATGTTAAGTCTAAGGATGATGGAATAGCAAGGAAATCAACTGGGGAATATTGAACAATTGTGGTTCGATCTTCTGCTAGGCAAAATATATCTCCAAATCTGTAAAAACAGCAGCAAACAGTAAGTGTTCCAGGTGGTCGAATTACTGTCCCAAAAGAATTTTGCTCGAATTCCTTTGATGCGCTTTTAAAATCTGCTACAAATGAACATATATCCAATCCGGAGGTGACTATAATAAGAAAAGAATCTCAGATTGCTATGATGAATACCATGATCAAACAACCATAGTGAGTCGTTTCAATACCTCGGCACAAGACGTTCCTTCCCAATATTTTGAGTCATTTGGTGAACATAGTGGTGGTTCTGGGCAGCCTCTACTATCTACCGGAAATAATAATGAAGTAATTAGGGAGAGAAGTCAAGTCTTTAGGGAGGTGACCACAGAAAAAACAAGTCGACAAGAGAATCAAATTGTAGATCGAATTTTGCCAAGGCTTAAAACTTGGGCTGACCATGTTGCTACTGGAATTCTTGGCAAGGGAGATGCTAGTGCAGTTAGTGGAACATCTGCTAACAAGAAGGTTGCTGATACGTTAGAAACAGGTTCTTAACATAGGCAACAATTACATGCTAAGGGTTGGTCAGTAGTACATCGATCACCTAGCAAGAAGGTGTCTTCAGGTCCTAAAAATCTGGAATCAGCAGCAGAAACTTTTAGGTGTTCTAACTCATTTAATGCCTTGGTTTGTGCGCATGAACATGGTGAGAAAGACTCTAGGAAGAATTTGAAATTGGTGGATGGCAAAGCAGGTACAACTGGGCAGCAGCAAAGTTCAGCAATTGTCCAATGCAGTGAGCTAACGGACATGCAATCACTCAGTTCCAACACTACAATGCTGCAGTTTTCCAGCCCTCGCGTGGAAAAAATTATCAAGGATGCCCATCTGATGCCAAAAACTGAAAGTACTTCGATTGAAAAACTAAAGAGCAAGCTTAATTTGAATGCTCCACATTTCATTCCTAGAAAGTCTCCTAGTACTACATGCATTCATAATGCAGTAACCCCACCAAATGCTGGGCAGGAACATATTGGAACAAGCAAAGCAGGTGCTATCTGGATGAAAAATGCAGCAACAAAAAGGACTGGGCAGCAGCAGATTTTTGCAAACACCCTAGCTAATACTCTTGTGTCTGGTCAATATGCAACAACACCAGCAGTTGCTGGACAGCAGAAGCAAATTGCAAGCACGCCACGAGCAGTAATATCAACTCCAAATGCTGGACAGTAGCAACAGTATTTACAACCAAGTATTGTAGTAACGACTACACAAGCTGGACAACAACAATTGGTTATAACCACTCCAGTTATTTCTGTGGAGGATAGAATGTTACTGGAGGCAATGGAAATTTCTAACTCCCTAAACATGTTAGCTCCATCTCAAGTTAGCAGCACTTGACATACGAGTAGGGCTAGAAATAATATACAAAAGGTTGATCAACTTCAAGACAAGGCAGTAATAATGAAAGCACCAGATACAAATGTATTGATGGCACAAATTACTGCCCAAAACTACCCAAATCCAGTGAACATGGGCAGAGATTTGTATGAAGAGGGAGAGGAAGATGAACTGATGCAACAATGCCGGGTAGAGGCAACAAAATGAGGTGATTTATCACCAATACATAGTGCACAAAGTAAGATGACTCATACAAGGAAGAAGAGTTGGGACGGCAAGGTGAATGAGGAAGTAAACGTTAGGCGACTCCCAATGAGAGTTGCCAAACAAAAACAAGCAGCCCCAACTAGATCTACAAGGTCCAAACGTTGAATAAAAAAGTCGTGAATTTTGAAAAAATTATGAAGAGGTTTGATGAAGATGATCAAGAACTACAAATTGAAGAAGTTACAAGTTTGGGCAACAAGGGACAAGAATCAAATTCCTACTACATCTTATTTTACCATTTTTTTAGTATAGTCATTTGTAATATCATCACGGAGTATGTTATAAACTCTGTGATGATAATAGAATATTTAGTGCTCTCTAGCTCTTTCTTTTTACATGCTTGTTAGTAGGCGAGGAATTTTATGCCTCAATAGGATTAGTAAGATAAGGTTAGGCCCAGTTTGTGGTTTCTCATGTCCTATGCCTTTGGAAAGACATCCAAATAGCTATGAGATTATATGCCCTCGTGAGACTTTGTGGGCAGACCCATGATCCTCTACATGAGACTGCCATCATAAGGCAATGTGAGGCACAGAGGAGTGATTATATAGCCAAGGCATACAGGAAACACTGCTGGTCCTATTGTCCCCGTTAGTTGTACTTTTCCTATGTGTTGCGCTTTTCTTTTCTATTCTTAATAAAATAACTACTTGGCATGCCTAGTAGTATAATTTGCCCAAAAAAAACAATTTACAACACTATTGATTGCAAATCCCCGGCAACGGTGCCAAAATTTGACGAGCTCAAAACACATACCTAAATATGCTCGTTAGTCAAAGATAGTATAGAAATTTAGCGTATCCACAGGGATTGGAGTTAAACAGTATTTTCGTAGCTTGTAGCTTCTATCCAAGATGATCAACAATTGAGATTATATGATTAAGAACTAAGATTAACTAAGACTCTAGATCTAATTGACTAATGACAATTGAACAAAAGTAAGCAAAGAAGATATCAATGGGAGAAAATAAGGGTTGATTGGAAAAGTGCAAGATAATTATTTGTGATTTAACTCTCGTTAATTCACTTCAAATGTTCAAGTGACTCTCTTGAATTTACTCAATTATTAGTTCAAACGTTTAGTAGAAATTCCTATCTCGATTAAGTCTCAACCTCACAATATGAACCAATTTATGCTCGGTGAAGATATGCACGAATTCGTAGTGGAATGGTCTTTAGGAGAACATCTTTCGATTATCCTTCTAACTAGGTCTAAACAATAATTCAACTAGCCTCTTTCGATTACTAAGAAGAATCAATGAATTCAACCAACAAGATGATGCAAAAACATCACAAGTTATGCCTCTCTCGATTACATGAACATGTGAATATAGATGCAATAATTAAATCACCCAAAACAATTTAATACATAAAAAACAAGAGTTAATATCCACAAACAATCATCAAAATACAAAATCCATCAATACTTAAAGAGAACTACTCCATAGATATGGAGTAATTCAGCACAAATATAAAGAAAAACATTAAACGATCCAAACTCTTGTCTTGAGTGAGGATTGAATGATGAATTCCTTGTGCTTTGGGTTCTCCACCTTCTCTCTAGCCTCTTTAGGTATTAGATGTGTCAAAAGTCCAAAATATACCGTTTTCCATGTATTTATACCAAGTAGGGTCGGGCCCAAACGAAATCACCCTTTCCTAGCCGAAATAGGAAAACCTACAAACTTATTATATTTCATGCGTCGCACTGTGCCTATAAGGGTGAGAAGCATTAGTGCTTTTTCCTGACAGACCCCAAAAACCCAGTCTCTGAAGTTTGCTATTTTCTGACAGATTTTTACAGTGATGCATCGCACTGTGCATAGCATCAGTGCATTTTTCAGTAGATTATTCTTCCTTGAATTTTGACACCCAGAAGTGATCCTCGATCCCCAAACACAATTCCGGCTTATTCCTTTGGGCTTTTACTCAGACTTCAAAGCTCCAATTAGCTCGAATTAGTTCCATAACATCTACATAGCTCTGAATCACTCCTACAAGGCATAAAACACACAATTAGTGCAAAACACTAGTAATTAACACTCAAATTCAATTAAAGTACAGTAAATTAGATTGCAATAAGTGACAAAACATGAGATTATAGCCTACCATCACGTACCTTATTCCTCCCGAACTAAACACCATTTACCGCCACCTCAGAAACCGCCACGTACAGGTACAACTATTCGTCTGCTTTTAGAGTGTGCAACATGGGGGGGGGGGGGGGAGCTCGACAGCCACTGTTTGAGTTCTTTCAAATATTTTTGGCATTTTAGGGTCAAGTAAAAGTTATTCTTCTTCTTCAATAGCAATAAGCATTGATGGCTCTTGTCCGAGGACCTCGAGATGAACTGCCTTGACGTTGTCCACCACGGTGATGTCCTCTATGGCCTTTATTTTGTCGGGGTTGATCTCGATACCCTGATTGGATACCATGAACCCGAGCAATTTGCCCGATCTGACTCCGAATGCGCATTTCTTCGGGTTTAGTTTCATGTTGTATTTCCTTAATATGTCAAAGTTTTTCTGCAAATGATTCAAATGTTCCTCTACTCGCAGGGACTTGACCAATATATTGTCAATATAAACCTCCATTGATTGCCCTATTTGTTCTTCGAACATTGGTTTACTAGGCGTTGGTAGGTGGCACCGGCATTCTTAAATCCAAACGACATTATGTTAAAAGAGTAGGTTCAAAATTTGGTAATAAAAAAAGTCTTTTATAGATCGTCCAGGTCCATCCGGATTTGGTTGTACCCAGATTAGGCGTCGAGAAAGCTGAGTATCTCATGCCCGGCCATCGCATCGATCATTCAATCGATGTTAAGCAAAGGGAAAGAATAGGGCATACTTTGTTTAGGTCATTGTCATCCACACAAATTCTTAGTTTATTTCCCTTTTTAGGCACTACCACTACGTTAGCTAACCAGTCCAGGTATTTAACCTCCCAAATGAATCCTATTTTTAGAAGTTTGGATACCTCATCCTTGATGAACGCATGTTTGATCTCGGACTGTGGCCTTCTCTTTTGATTAACCGGATGGAACTTTGGGTCCAAACTAATATTGTGAGTGGTTAAGTCCTGTGGAATCCCTGTCATGTCAAGATGGGACCAAGGTAAACAATCGACGTTAGCTTTAAGAAAATCAATAAACATTTTCCTGAGCTAGGGGGTTAACCCCATGCCCAGTTATACATTTCGATCTGGTAGGTGTTCGATTAATATGACTTGCTCCAACTCTTCAACCGTCAATTTGGCGGCGTCAGTGTCATCCAGAGCTATGAATGAACTCAGGACGTCGTAATTGTCCTCCTCGTTTCTCCTCTTTCTCAGGTCCGGCCGAGGCGGTACCCCAATCATTGCTATTTAATCTCTTCCTTTATGGTAGGTTCTGCGTTCCTTAATGTCAAAATCGCGGGTACCGGGATTACCTCGTCGATAGCGATCATCTCCTTCGTGACCGGCTTTTCTTCGTAGACTTTTTTGACTCCCCCTGGTGTGGGAAATTTCAACGCCTGGTGCAAGGTCAAGGGTACTGCCCTTATGTTGTGAACTCATGGCCTTCCGAATAGAGTGTTATACCTTATGTCCCCCTCGATCACGTAGAACTTTTTTTCTTCTTTAGTGGTCTTACACGCCATTTTAAACCTATTCAATACCCGGACTGCTAGCACGATTTGGTCTTGTAATCTTAATTGTTCTATGACCCTTGATCTAATGATGTTGGCCGAGCTACCTGGATCAATCAGCACACGTTTAACTTGAGATTTATTGATAAGTATGGATATACCAATGCATCATTGTGAGGCTGTACGATGCCCTCGGCATCTTCATTGCAGAACAAAATGGTTCCCTCTGGTAAATAATCCCGGATGCATTTTCCCCATGTAATAGATACTTTAGTGCAATTTATCATTGGTCCTTGGGGGACATCGACTCCTCCGATGATCATGTTGATCACGTGCTGAGGCTCCTCTTGTTCGACCTATTTGTTGGAGTCCCTATTACTGAAATGGTTTCTGGCTCGATCACTCAAGAATTCTCGGAGGTGCCTGTTGTTGAATAACAGGGCAACTTCTTCTCTTAATTGTCGGCAATCTTCAGTCCTGTGACCGTAAGTACCGTGATACTTACACATCAAATTGGGATCTATCTAGGTAGGATCGAACTTCAAAGGTCGGGGCCACTTGGTCTCTTTAATGCGTCATATGGCTGACACAATGCTGGCAGCGTTCATGTTGACATTGTATTCCGACAATCTCGGTGCTTCCCTGCTCTCGAGCGGCCTGTCGAACCCATTTTTGCTCATCAGGCCTCGGCCACCGGGCCCTCGATCATTTCTCTTCTCATTCCTTACAAGATGAATCCCGGATTCTTTCCCCTTCGGTCAGCGTTGTATGGTAGATTCCGATATCGAACCGGTCTTGGATCTTGATCAATTTCCCTCTTAGACCTATCATCGGCCCTGATGGGGTAAATAGATCCAGAAGAGGCCCGGAGTTGGTTGTCCTTGACCCTGATCTTTGACTAGTACCTGTTGTGGATGTCGGCTTAAGTTACTGCCGGTTACTCTAACAAATTTTGTTTTAGCTGTTAAGAGGCCAAGGAACTTCGGGGGTTGAGCCCTTGAGAGAACGCCTAAATGGCCCAATCATCTTTAACCGAGGGTAGGTCCATCTGTTCCATCTAGAACCTTGACACGAACTCCCTGAGTATCTCGTTGTCCCTCTATTTGACCTTGAATGGTCTAACTTTCTGGTCTCGACCTTCATGTCCCCGGCATGGGCTTTTATGAAAGAATCTGCAAGCATAGCTAACGAATCAATGGAATTTGGGGTCCAGTTGTGATACCATATCATTTCTCCCTTGGACAAAGTCTCCCCAAACTTCTTCAGTAATACTGACTCGATCTCATCGTCTTCCAGATCATTCCCCTTGATTGCGCATATGTAGGAGGTCACGTGCTCAATTGTAATTTATGGATAAATTATTTGGAGTCCGGTCCTTTCAATATCGGGGGTGCCCTCGGTGATCTGATTGACCCTAGAGTTGTATGTTTCCACCTTCTTGTCATTATCCTCAATATTTTTCTCACCCCACTCCACTCGAGCATCTTCATCACCTCGGGATTTACCCCGGCCTTAGCTTCACCCAGTTTCTCGATAATTTGCTCATCTCTTCGAGTGCTTTCCCGGGATCGTTCGGGCTCGTCCCTTTTGGTGGCATGGATTTGATTCTGCAGTTGAATTATTGCTGCCTATTGAGCCTACAAAATTTCAAAAATTAGCTGAAGGCTTACCCCATCACCTTCACCTTTGGGCGCTTCTCGAGCTGTTGGTCTGGGTCCTCCGCGAACACTGTTTTCAGGATCGGTTGGCAAATTAATGTTGATATCCACCTGCGAGTTAGCATCGACTGGGTCGGCAGCTGGTACACCATTGGGATCGGCAGGAGCCACATCGTTACTGGGCACCAAATTATTATTTTCGCCATGATGGCCAGACTTAGTGTCAACGTTCAAGTGAGCAGACTGGGAGTTTGACAATTTTGGGCTGACCTAAAATTAAGACTTCAAATAACAAGCGTAAAATAGGATGTGTTATGGAGATCCGTATCAAATCACTATTATTATCCCTAGCCCCACAGTGGGCGCCAAACTGTTTAACCCAATATTAGGCAACAATTAAATTTGTACGCGATTTTAAGAATATGTGATTTAATTCAACATGAACAATTAAGAATATAAAATAAATGAATTAGAGATGAAATAAATGTTCAAACCAATTTCAATATTATGGCCGACCCTGAGCTTAGACTGACCAATGACATCACCCTTGGTTGGACCCTCGGTTAAAGACAGTCGTGTATGGAGAACAAATCAAATAAGCAAAGAACATTAAAAATAGCTAAAAAGCAGAAAATAAACTTATGCTGCTTTGATTAGCGTGTTACAAATAAAAAACATCCCCTTTATATAGTAGGAGAGTTTCATCCCTAGTATAAGTCAAAAAAGGTAAACATCTTCCTTTATCGATAATTACTTATCCGTAATCTACATCGACCGAGATTCGCCCTGTGATATCCAGTTGAGTGCGAGTATCACGACCGTCTATCCTTCATGCGTAACCATTCACCGTGTCTCCCGAGGTCTTGAACTCATTCTTGGCATGGAGCGCATCGCTTTACCATACCCGATGATGGGCACATCGTTCTCTCGATACGAAAGGTCTCATGCATCCGTGCTCTCCCTGTATTTTCTCATTGGGAAATCAGGGTAGGCATTACCCTCAATTTTACCCATACACACAACTATTATTACCAAAACCGTTACGAGTAATTTCAGTAATGGGCAATTAATGCAATTAATGTTAGTAACGGGTAGGAATTAAGTCAGAGGAAACCATTACATCACATCTTTGTATCTTTATGTAAGGGTCCTTACCTTATTTTGTATGGGGATCATCAGAATACTCTTGAATATATGCAATCAGTATTTTACTTTTATACTTTTACTTGATTGAAGATTCTTATCCACAATTCTGGGAGAAAAGAACGATCATCAATAAGATTCCTTTACCTCGTTCATTGAATATTGAATTGCAATTTCTTTTTACTCTATTATTTTATTCTCTTATTTTTGAAAAAGTGAAGTAAATTTGGTTATCAAAAACCCGATTTTCTTTGATATTGACTTTGACCACAAAAACTATTTGTT
This sequence comes from Nicotiana tomentosiformis, assembly GCF_000390325.3. Taxonomy (NCBI): domain Eukaryota; kingdom Viridiplantae; phylum Streptophyta; class Magnoliopsida; order Solanales; family Solanaceae; genus Nicotiana; species Nicotiana tomentosiformis. The sequence continues at coordinate 39,167,253 of NC_090822.1, forward strand.
GGTTAAACAAATTGGTTCCATTATCGGGAATCTAATAATCTTTTCACTTTTCATATTATTATCTTTAGCAACAAAGCATGTCTACTACTAACGAAATTGTTCAGGTGGACGAGGGAGTCCAAGAAAGACAACAAGGTTGAACTCCACCACACCGTACGCCCACATCGACTCCACAACGCTCACGTGAAAATTCACCTAAAAGGTCTACTACACGTAATGATGGACAACGAGTTGATGAGCATACCAACGAGCATGATAACTTGAGGTAGATAATTGCTCAACAAGTTGGTTAAGCTTTTCGTGCTTTTGTAAGTGGATTGCCTAATGTTGCACATGCTCCTGCACCAGTAAATACAACCTCGGAAAAACTCCCGTGCAGGGCTTGATAATTCAGGAAGTGGAGCAATACCAAACGAGTCTGTAGATGGAGGGTCAGGTACACCAAATAACTCTAATTTGCAAAGTTTGGTACTAACTTTCAGAAGCAACTCAAGGAACAAAATGAGCGGATAGAATAGATACCTGGAGTGTCACCAGTGATCTAAGGAGTGGATATTGACAAATATTCGCTACAACACTGGAAGTCAAGTGCGGCACCTTTGCCAATTCCCAAAAATGTCACGCCCCAAACTCGGGGAGCGCGACCGGCGCTCAACCGAGTAAACCCGGCTGAGCAAGCCTGTTAGATTTCATTCTACCCAAACTCATTCTTGAAATAAGAGGAGATGTACTCCATTAACCAAATGCTGAAAAGATTTCATTAACAACTTCCATTTAATTTCCATCAGCAGCTTTATTCATAATTTCCAAAATATTACAACTTTATAGAATTAATCAAAAAACATGTTTGCCAACTAGCAACATTTCTTGTTCAATTCCCAACATCACAAAGCACCCACAACCTGTCTACGGAGACTCTAAGTATGATAGAAGAATAGTATGGAAATGCCGGCAACAAGGCCCCGGCTATATCTCAAGACACAAAGTGTAACACCAAGTGACATCGGGCCCAGAATAGAGAAGGGCTCACCAAAACCTACTGATTATGGAGTAACTGCTAACGAGGACCAAAGTTGCCCGCTGCTGAATCACCTGCATCCATTGAAGATGCAGTGCCCCCGACAAAAAGGGACGTTAGTACATATGGAATAGTACTAGTATGTAAAGCTAACTGTCCACTTTCAAAATAGAATGCCAATATAATAAAGGAAAAATCATAGAAACAGCAAGTCACAATCAATGATATCCAAATGCCAAGTTAAAACATAATAATTTCAAAAATACGAACTTCATATACAATTTTGGTTGGGAGATCATTAGCACTGATATATCACTGTTCACAATATCACCTATTACAATACCAATATTCACAATACCAATACCACCGTACTTTTAGCACGGAGTCCGATCACGACCCCATCGGTTAGGCCATCTCATTAGAGACGTCAACCACAATCACTGTCAATACCAATACCACCGTACTTTTAGCACGGACTCCGATCATGACCCGATCGGCCAGGCCATCTTATTTGAAGGCATCAACCACAATCACAATATCAATCACAATCTCTGAGCAAATATACCACCATGAATCTAGCACGGAGTCCGATCACGACCCGATCGGTTAGGCTGTCTTATTTGATGACATCAACCAAAATCACAATTTCAATTACAATTTCCAGCACAATCACCACCATGCATGCGGCATTGTGTCCGATCACGACCCGATCGGCTAGGCTGTCTTATTCGAGACATCAACCCTTTTATATCAATCAATCTCATCCCAATTAAGAGGAATGATTTTATCACATCAATCTCATCCCAAATAAGGGGAATATTTGACAAAAATAACATAGGTGCAAATGTATTTACTTCATCATCTTTCACATTGTATAAATCTCCACTAGTATTTTCAACCAACAACAACAACAATATTTCCTTGGCTCCTTTGACCATTCAAAACATTCTTTATTCAAGGCACGATGGCCATATTTGTTATTCCACACTTTCATTTCTTCCCTCTCATGTATCATCATCATAAATATCAACATACATATAATATTTCGGAAATCACAACTTTAAGTTCAGTAGAAATGAACAATTTAAGCACAATAGATTTCTTTCTGAGAAATGGAGTAAAATAATTAGCAATTAATGCATAAGTTAAAATCATCAACAAATAACTCACCATTTATTCTTGACATATTTTTCCCCACAAAGGGCAATACACAATTTTCACTCATGAATATGTAAGAAAGCAAAACACATTGAAAATACTCACAAATCATAGCGTCTGTTATAACAACCACATATGAGCATGACTTGAGTTCATAAGCTTTTAGGCAATTCTATTTTCGATATCAATTTTGGAACAGTTGAATCAAAGTTCATTTCATAATCTTTCTCACATCATCTTATTTCTTTGGCACCATTGGCTACAAGTATAACTTTCAATTTTGGCACATTGGCCACACTTTATATTCCCAATTCACTTATTTCACTTCCAACCATCTTTATTGATTATCAACAAGACATTTCCAATCAAGAATTTAGGTACACATATGAGCTATTAAGAGACTTAAGCATATTGAGATGCTCTCACACAATTTGGCATCATAGCCTTCATTTGAAACATGTCTCAAAGATATAACAGTTTAATAAACATATAATTCTTGAACAATTTACCAAAAAAATAACATAATGTGATAGGAACATTCGTAACACGTTTTGAATACATAATTCTCGGCACTTTTCTTATTCGGGACAATCAAATTTATTGGGAACATTTTGGAACATATAATAAGGAACTTGAGACAACCATATTTGAAACTTACTGGAACATCATTGAATTAAATTCTAAGAGAGTAGTTTAGCCAACGTACTTTTCTTTGAGCTTTCCTTAAATTACTACAATATTCCAGAAATTCTAAGAATCCCAATCTATTTTGAGACATAACAAAATTGAAACATTATTAGGAATATATCCATGGTCGCAGCTCATTTGAGCATTTTATCAAACACTAGGTATGCATTAAGGTTTCAAGGTCCTTTTATGGAGGATTCCATCATCCCACAACCCATTCTTTACCATTTGTAGTTCAATAATCTTCCTACACCCTTTGATAACACATGCATGTAAGATGGACAACTCACACGCCCAAAAGTATCTTGCTAATTACCCAATTCTAGACAAAATTCAAAATTAAGGGTTAGGGTGTAGAATCTTACCTCTAGGATGAAGACCTTGTGGGTTATCCTTGTTAATGTTCCAAGATTTGAGCATGAATTGAAGAACAATCATTGAGGAACACCTTCTCACTCTAGGCCACTCTCTCTCACTCTAAAATTTCAGATGTTTGGTCAAAAATGGTACAAATCGCCTATTTAACGAAGTTGGGTCGAGTTGTAAAAACCCAAAAATGGATCTTCGGAACAAGGCCTGCAATCGCATATGCGATCGCATAATTGATATGCGGTCCGCATATCGGCCGCATAATTTGGCCTCCAAAACTGGGCGTGACTGACCTGGTCTGTGGTCATTATGCGGCCCGCAAACCTGTTCTGCGATCGCATAATGCACCGCAGAACTGGCCTGCAATCGCATAATGCGCCGTAAACCTGACCTCTAAAATATCCCATCCCTGCCTTACTCTGCGACCATTATGCGGTCTGCAAAGTGATTCTGCGATCGCATAGGGGGCTGAAGGAATGTGCTCTTTTGCCAAAATCTTTCGTTTACTCTTCAGTGCATTGTTCATCCCAAAAAGTCCGAGCCACGGTGAGCAAGCTCGCCGCGAAGAATTTATACTATCCTGAAACACGTAAGCCTAGTCCGGCACCATGAAATATTATTCTTCCTTTGCTAAATTTTACTGGGCTTTACACTTAAGTACTTCAAAATTATTTCCGGGGTGTTACATTCTCCCCCGCTTAGGATCATTCGTCCTCGAATGAGGGTAAAAATTCGTCATTAGCATCAAATGTGGCCCAACTGTTAATTCACACTCACCAGTAGTTTCGAAATTTGGCTAACTCCCTAAATTTCCAAAACATTTCGCTAGAGTCTCCCTTGTAACTGGGCCTATCCACCTGCCAGAGAACCCCAGAAATCAATCCTAACAATATATTCATTACTCAACAATGCATCACAGTATATATCAACAACACCGATCTCAACATTAGGACATTACATTAACGAAAGTGGTATCTTGATATGAAATGTACACATTTAAACCATAATGCATAGAAGGTACGTTTTTGAACCACAACCATAAAATTTTCTATCCAATATATTTGATCACTAGATGATGCTTCTTCTTTGACATGTTTGAACCTTTAACCCCATAGGTTTACTATAAATAGGAACAACGAGGTTCGAGATTGGGCTGGAATTATTCAAAAATCCATAAATGTGTCGAGCACGGCATTTCAGAAGGTTATATCCTAAGAGACATAAAGGTTACTAACAATAGCACTGGCATGGTTAATCATTGTGATGACATCATTGATTTGACACATTAGGCATAGAGTTGCCTAGTAGGCATTGATAATGTAGGGATCATATTCATGATTCTGAGATTTAAATAAATTAGTCATTTTAGACATGTGACATATTGGAGGCATGTCGGGAGGATAAAGACACTAGCGTCAGTTATTCTTGGAAGACTATGAGCCATGAAAACGACAACAACAATTGTTTCATTCCACACGTGCCTTGTTTGGCAATAGTATGCCTCAAGAGAGATAGAACTTATGTGACATCAGTCGCCTCTTGGAATGTAGGGAAAATCAGTTTAACTCAAAATGAGAATATTCTAGCACCCTGAATGTGATATGGATTTCAAGATACATGAAGTTCCATTACGCTCTTAACTGTATTTGACACAAGGAATCTATGCCACAAACCCATGAGGATGAAAATGAAGTTGAAAATTTGTGAGATTATTATCATATTGACAACTTAACCCTTCCTGATAGTTGATCCTATATGAGAGGACTAGAGATACAACAAACTTGTCTTTCGAATCAATATGCTCATCATACGTGCTAGAATCTAAAACATGCACCTGAAGTGGGGAGGAAAAGTCGTTATAAGGTTGTTTAACTTTTAACCACACACGAGTGAAATCATGTAGATAGTACATCTTAATGTTTGGATGAAATCATGTATTGGTTAGAGAGAATGTACACTTTACTATGAGCTAGACACATTTCTACCATAGCAACTCTCAAGCTGCCATATCAGGCCACTTCACGGGCAACTGCAATACTGGGAACAAAGTGAGTTTCTCACTGAGGCATGATCTAGGTGGACAATGAAAGTCATACTAAGATGGACGAACAAAATGATCTTCTTGTGATGAATGTGTGAAAATCTCAAATTTCGTAGAAACTTTATGCGGACAAGTGACCCCTTTCAATTGACAGGTACACATATGATAGGTGCTAAGATATGATCTCATGTTACTAGGCAACAAAAAGCATTCATGATAATATTGACAGAGGAGTAAAGTAATTGTTCAAACCATAGGAGCCACATACACCGGAGAGTAAAAGAGTGGCTCAAGAAGGACCTCAACACTAGGCCACTATATATTGGATTTGATGCCACAAAGGTAAACATTTATGACTGTGCATGCATAAGAACAAGTGAGCAGATGTTATCCATTTGAATCAAAAGGTTCTGTAAGAAAGTTATCAGGTATAGTCTCTTGTTAAGAATTTAGAAAAACAAGTGGGATGTATTAATCCTGGAGTTATAACTCAATTCAAGGACATAATTATAGAGCTCAATTCTACAATAGGTTATAAGTAAGAGAATTTGTGATAGACTAGATTCTGGAATAACGCATCTCATTCAAAGAGTAGGTACATTCAACATCTTGTTAAGACCATGTTTATGTAGGCCTCTTCAATATGGATGTACATATACAACAAGGAAAATAATGATGTGTTCATAGGGATGTACTAAGGAGTGACTTACTTGATGACTTTAGATTGACAGGGCAGTACCTTAATTGAAGCCCCTCTATTCCACATCAAAAACATACATTAGTACCATAGTGACACACCCCCGAATGACATCTCATATATTTCACACAATAAGGATGGGGTCCGCTAAACTGACTAGCCCCACTTACCTGATATTTACCCTTTTTACATAAATCATAAGCATTCCCCTTAGTCTTTCTCTAAGCCTTCATGGCGGGAGTAACAATCTCTGTAACAACTCGTTGTATGGACCTTTGGAATTTCCCAAACCTACCACCCCTAACACGCTTCTGAGCATACTCACAACATGATGCCAAATGTCTATTCATGCACATCGGGCAGATCGGGATGGGTGTATCCAACATAGGGCATTTGTTCTTTTTGTGCCCCCTCTTTCCACAACCATAAAATATTTCAAGAATCATCCAACATAAACACGAGTGGCTATTATTTCATATCAAACATTCTGGCATATTGATGCCAATAATCCTCTTTCATTTCTTAGGTGATCTCACCAAATAATCTGATGGCGTGGTGACATTAAACACTTTCCCCAGCAATTGATTCTTTCATTCCCTCCTCGCTGACTCGAACCTGTAGGTTATTCATATGGAAAAGGTGACATGATGAGGAAATTAGCTTCCTACCTTGATCTCTATCGCACGATCAGGAGTATCAAAGAAGTGAGAAATTCCTAAATGTCCAAGTAGCCTCCTCATTATAGATGTGGTCGACAACACACCGATAAGAATGACTCTACTAGACACGGCTCCGGGACATCCTAGGACACTTTAAAACCTTAGGCTCTGATACCAAGTTTGTCACACCCCAAACTCGGGGAGCGCGACCGGCGCTTAACCGAGTAAACCCGGCTGAGCAAGCCTGTTAGATTCCATTCTACCCAAACTCATAGATGAAATAAGAGGAAATGTACTCCATTAACCAAATACTGAGAAGATTTCATTAACAACTTCCATTTCATTTCCATCAGCAGCTTCACTCATAATTTTCAAAAGATTACGAGTTTATAGAATTAATCAAAAAACATGTTTGCCAACTAGCAACATTTCTAGTTCAATTCCCAACATCACAAAGCACCCACAGCCTGTCTATGGAGCCTCTAAGTATGGCAGAAGAATAGTATGGAAGTGCCGGCAACAAGGCCCCGGCTATACCCCAAGACACAAAGTGTAACATCAAGTGACATCGGGCCCGAAATAGAGTAGGGCTCACCAAAACCTGCTGAATAGGGAGTAACTGCTAGCGAGGACCAAAGTTGCCCGTTGCAGAATCACCTGCATCCATTAAAGATGCAGCAGCCCTGGCAAAAAGGGATGTTAGTACATATGGAATAGTACTAGTATGTAAATCTAATTGTCCACTTTCAAAATAGAATGCCAATATAAGAAAGGGAAAATCAAAGAAACAGCAAGTCACAAACAATGATATCCAAATGCCAAGTTAAAACATAATAATTTCCAAAATACGAACTTCATATGCAATTTTGGTTGGGAGATCATTAGCACCGATATATCACTGTTCACAATATCACCTTTTACAATACCAATACCATCGTACTTTTAGCCCGGAGTTCGATCACGACCCGATCGGTTAGGCCATCTCATTAGAGACGTCAACCACAATCACTGTCAATATCAATACCACCGTACTTTTAGCACAGAATCCGATCATGACCCGATCGGCTAGGCCATCTTATTTGAAGACACCAACCACAATCACAATCTCTGAGCAAATATACCACCATGAATCTAGCACGATGTCCGATCACGATCCGATCGGTTAGGCTGTCTTATTTGATGACATAAACCAAAATCACAATTTCAATTACAATTTCCAGCACAATCACCATCATGCATGCGGCATGGTGTCCGATCACGACCCGATCGGCTAGGCTGTCTTATTCGAGACATCAACCATTTTATATCAATCAATCTCATCCCAATTAAGAGGAATAATTTTATCACATCAATATCTTCCCAAATAAGGGGAATATTTGATAAAAATAACATAGGTGCAAATGTATTTACTTCATCATCTTTCACATTGTATAAATCTCCACTAGTATTTTCAACCAACAACAACAACAATATTTCCTTGGCTCATTTGACCATTCAAAACATTCTTTATTCACGGCACGATGGCCATATTTGTTATTCCACACTTTCATTTCTTTCCTCTCATGTATCATCATCATAAATATCAACATACATATAATATTTCGAAAATCACAACTTTAAGTTCTTTAGAAACGAACAATTTAAGCACAATAGATTTCTTTCCGAGAAATGGAGTAAAATAATTGGCAATTGATGCGCAAGTTAAAATCATCAACAAATAACACACCATTTATTCTTGACATATTTTTCCCCACAAAGAGCAATACACAATTTCCACTCACGAATATGTAAGAACGCAAAACATATTGAAAATACTCACAAATCATAGCGTCTGTTAAAACACCCACATATGCGCATGACTTGAGTTCATAAGCTTTTAGGCAATTCTATTTTCAATATCAATTTTGGAACAGATGAATCAAAGCTCATTTCATAATCTTTCTCACATCATCTTATTTCATTGGCACCATTAGCCACAAGTATAACTTTCACTCTTGGCACATTGGCCACACTTTATATTCCCAATTCACTTACTTCACTTCCAACCATCTTTATAGATTATCAATAATAAGACATTTCTAATCAAGACTTTAGGTACACATATAAGCAATTAAGAGTCTTAAGCATATTGAGATTCTCTCACACAATTTGGCATCATATCCTCATTTGAAACATGTCTCAAAGACATAACATTTTAATACACATGTCATTCTTGAACACATTCCCAAAGGATAACATAATGTGATAGGAACATTCGTAACATGTTTTGAATACATAATTCTCGACACTTTTCTTTTTCGGGAAAATCAAATTTATTGGGAACATCTCGAAACATAGAATAAGGAACTTGAGACAACCATATTTGAAACTTACGGGAATATCATAGAATTCAATTCTAAGAGTGTAGTTTAGCCAACATACCTTGCTTTGAGTTTTCCTTAAATTATTACAACATTCCAGAAATTCTAGCAATCCCAATCTATTTTGAGACATAACAAAATTGAACCATTATTAGGAGAATATCCATGGTCGCAGCTCATTTGAGCATTTTATCAAACATTAGGTGTACATTAAGGATTAAAAGTCCTTTTATGGAGGATTACATCATCCCAAAACCTATTCTTTACCATTTTTAGTTCAACAATCTTCCTACACCCTTTGATAACACATGCATGTAAGATGGACAACTCCCATGCCCAAAATTATCTTGCTAATTACCCAATTCTGGACAAAATTCGAAATTGAGGGTTAGGGTGTAGAATCTTACCTCTAGGATGAAGACCTTGTGGGTTATCCTTGTTAATGTTCCAAGATTTGAGCAAGAATTAAAAAATAATTATTGAGGAATACCTTCTCACTCTAGGGCACTCTCTCTTATTCTATAATGTCAGATTTTTGGTCAAAAAAGGTACAAATCGCCTATTTAACGAAATTGGGTCGGGTTGTAAAAACCCAAAAATGGAGCTCCGGAACAAGGCATGCGATCGCATAATTGATATGCGGTCCGCATATCGGCCGCATAATTTGGCCTCCAAAACTGGGTGTGACTGACCTGGTATGCGGTCATTATGCGGCCCGTAGACCTGTTCTGCAATTGTATAATACACCGCAGAACTGGTCTGTGGTCGCATAATATGCCGCAAACCTAACCTCAAAAATGGCCCATCCCTGCCGCACTATGCAAACATTATGCGGTCCACAGAGTGATTCTGCGACCATATAGTGGGCCGCAGAAACAACCTCTTTTGCCAAAACTTTTCCTTTACTCTTCAGTGCATTGTTCATCCTCAAACACGTAAGCCTAGTCCGGTATTTATTATTCCTTTGCAAAATTTTACTGGGCTTTACACTTAAATACTTCGAAATTTTTTGTGAGTGTTACAAAAAAGTACAAGATGCCTGATATCCCTAAGTATTATGGGACCACTGACCCACGGGACCACGTTACCGCATTTACTACAGGAGTTAAGGGCAATGATTTAACCATGTAGGAAATTGAATCTGTCTTATTGAAAATATTTGGAGAAACCCTCACGAAAGGAGCATTAACATGGTATTCACTCTTACCTAAAAATTCTATTGACTCTTTTGCTGAGCTTGCAGATTCATTTATAAAATCACATTCAGGAGCCCAAAAAGTAGAAAAAAGAATGGAAGATATCTTCAAAGTAAAGCAGGAAAGCACAAAATTGCTGAGGGAATTTGTAGATAGATTCCAGTAGGAGAAGATGATGCTACCACGTGTACCTGATAATTGGGCAGCTATGGCATTTGCAATTAATCTGAATGAGAAAAGTTAACAATCCAAGAGAAGAATGAACGAAAGTCTGTGGGAGTTCCTATAACTACCTGAATGACGTGTACAACAGGTACGGTACGAAGTTACGAATAGAATAAGATATGGTTTCCCAGCCAAAGGTAGAGGAAAGGTCCAAATCTAGAGGTTTAGAGACAGAAAATAGATCTGGCAAGAACAGATACGAGACTTATATGGGACCTACGGGATGAGGTTCCCATTCAAAACAAGAACAGACACGGTTTGATTCAAGATTAAGACAAAATGAGACAAGCTTTTCTTCTCGATTAAAAAAGGAACGGGACGCAACCAGAAATAGTGATCCAAGCTCTCGATCAAGAATAGGAGATTACAATTTCAATGTCAGTAGATTAGAGTTGGTAGTTGTTCTAAGAGGATTTACCACATATAGATCAACTAATTGATGCTACCGCAAGTCATGCCCTTTAAGGTTTTTAGACACATATTCTGGTTATAATCAAACAAAGATGTGTCACGCCTCGACCTCCGAGAGCGCCACCGACGCTCAACTAAGATAACCCGACCGAGCAAGCATGTACACTACCTTCTACCCGAACTCACTCATGAATAAAGAGAAGATCTATTTCATTAATTCGACTAGAAAAAGATCATGTGATCAACACCACTTCATTGACATTGGTTACATCATTTATAAGTCTCAAAATACATACGCTTTCATAGTTTGAAGTGGAACAAGTGGTACAAATACAACATTACTAGTTTGACTTTTCCAACAACAACATACAATCCACACTATGTCTACGGAGCCTCTAATAGATACAAAAGATTATTATGATAGTGCCAGTAACAAGGCCTCGGCTATTCCTCAAAACATAATACACAAGGAACAAAAGATACATGACCCCGAAATGAAGTGAGGCTCACCAAGTCAGCTTCGAAGAGGGTATACCACTATCACTGAATAAAGTCGTCTGCTATAGAACCACCTGCATCCATTAAAGATGCAGCGTCCCCAACAAAAGGGACGTTAGTACATATGAATAGTAATAGTATAAATGAATAAATACCCTCTCAATAGAACTAATAATAAAACAAGGGAGAACAATCGTAGAATCAATTGAAGCCTCAAACAATGCCAAGACATCAAGTTGGGAGCAAGATAAGATTTCAAGTAAATTACATATTTTAGGTTGGGAGATCTTTAGCACCGATATACCACCTTGACTTTAGCACGGAGTCCGATCACGGCCCGATCGTCTAGGTTGTCTCACCCAAAGACATCAATTACAATCACAATCACTATCAAAATCTCAATCATTATCTCAATCGCAGTCCCAAGCACAATCACCACCATATGTGCGGCATGGCATCCAATCTCGACCCGACCGGCTAGGCTGTCTCATCACAATGCCGTATGGATCGACATCAGCCATTGCTCAATCATCTCATCCCATTTAAGGGGAATAATCTCATCACATCAATCTTATCCCAAACAAGGGAAATAATAACCATACACACCTACACCAACATGTGTAGTTTCAGGGTTAGGTCATTTCAACCTACCCTTCCTCGGTGACTAACGATACTCCCAAATATATATTATGAAAAGGACTCTCAGCTCATTTCATAGTCTTTTACTCATCTTTTCATTTTATTGGCACTAATGGCCACAAATGTAATATCATTCTTGGAACGTCGACCTTTATTTCCTATTTTATGTTCACCTCTTTCATTTTCAAACATCATCATGGATTATCAACAGCGAAGCATCTCTAATCACGACTTTTAATACACATATGAGCAAATAAGAGTCTTAGGCACATTGAGCTTTCTTCCACAATTTGGTATAATAACTGGCAATTTAGACACAATTGAATTCATAATATTTCAACACATGGTCACATTTGAATACAATCTCGAAGGATAACACAATATGATAAGAGCATTCAGAATACATTTTTAACATATAACTTCCAACATAGAGTTCATTCGGAATAGTCAATTTTATAAGAAACAACTCGGAACAGGGGACATAAGAGCTTGAGCCAATCACAACTACAACTTACGAGGACATCATAGATTCGATTATACAAGAGCAGTTTAGCCAACATACCTCGCTTTGAGCTTCCTTAAATTACTACAATGTTCCAGAAATGTTAGTAACTTCGATCTATTTGGAAATATAACAAAATCGAACACAAATTAGGAAAGTATTCGTGGTTTCAGCTCATTTGAGCATTTTAACAAACATTAGGTGGACATTATGACCTCAAGGTCCTCCTATGGTGGATTCCTTCATCCAACAACATAAAGTCCACACATTTGAGCTCAACAACCTTCCCAAAAATCTTGATGGCACATGCATGCACAAATAACACTCTCACACCCAAGAATCACACTCCCTATTAACCATTTTCTACCCCAAACTCGAAATTGAAACTAGGGTATGGAACCTTACCTCAAAGATGAAGACCTTGTGAGTTTTCCTTGTGAATTCTCCATGTCTTGAGCAAGATTTGATGAACAATTAGCTTAGGAATCCCCTTCTCACTCTTGACCACTTTCCTCTCTCTAAAATGTCAGTTAGAACCAGCCAAAACAAACCCAAGTTGTTTTTTTAAAAATGGAATCGGGTGAAATTTTCCAAAACTTAAACTTTACGAAGTCGGGTCTGCAGTTGCAGACCGGACCACAAAACAGGTATGCAGCCCGAAAAGAGGAGCCCAAAAAGGATCCCAAAAATTGGGCAGGGCTGGACAGGTCTGCGGTCCACAGATCGGTAATGCGGTCGCATAATGAACCGCAAAACTACCTTCCAAGTTCTCTCATGCTGGATCTATGACGGATTGTGCTGCCCGCGAAATGGTTATGCGGCGGCATAATGGACCGCAAAACAATCTCCAAAATTGGCCATTTCTCTACTTCATTCTGCGGTTGATCTGTGGCTTACAAAGTGGTTCTGCAGTCGCATAATGGACCGTAGAAACTCCATGGTCTGCAAAATGATTCCTTCAACTCCCCAACGTACTGTACAACCCATAAAGTCCGTACTTCTACAACCTTCAATCACATTACTCTATCTCGGCGGCACGAAACCCCTAGTTTTAGGCAAAATTTAATGGGGCCTTACAAGATGGATCCTCTAGATGAGGCAAAAACTTCATTTATTATAGACAAGGGGACTAACTGTTACAAAGTTATGCCGTTTGGCTTAAACAGTGCTGGAGCAACGTATCAAAGATTGGTGGCCAAAATTTGTCAAGAGCATTTAGGGAATACCATGGTGGTCTATATTGACAACATGTTGGGTTAATCAGCATGATCAGGGGACCTTTTTTAGCACTTGAGTGAAACCTTCAAAATTCTCCGCAAGTATAACATGAAGTTAAACTCGGAGAAGTGCGCCTTTAGTGTCACTACAAGTAAGTTTTTTGGATTTCTTATTTCTAACAAGGGCATCGAAGTGAATCCCGCTAAAATTAAAGCGATTTAGGAAATAGCTGATGTACTTACAAGCATAAAACATGTATAGAGGTTAATAGGTAGAGTAGCAGCTTTAGGGAGATTTATATCCAAATCTTCAGAAAAATGCTTTAAATTCTTTTCAATATTGAAAAAGAAAAATAATTTTGAATGGACTGACGAATGTCAACAAGATTTGAAGGATTTGAAGTCATAATTATAAAAGCCGCCAATGTTAGCAAAACCAAGGGACGGAGAAAGATTACTTGTTTACCTAGTTGTATGAGAGGTGGCAGTAAGCGCGGTGCTGGTGCGTGAAGACAAGAGTAAGCAATATCCCATTTATTATGTTAACATATCCTTATTAGATGTCGAGACACGGTATACTCATTTAGAGAAACTAGCATTAGCATTGATAATGACATCAAGAAATTTACGACCCTATTTTCAATGTCATCATATTTCTGTTATTACTACTTTCACGCTAAGGAATATATTGCACAAGCAAGAGTTATCATGTAGGTTAGCTAAATGGGCCATAGATCTTACTGAATATGATATTATCTACCAGCCTAGAACTGCCATAAAATGTCAGGTACTAGCGGATTTTTTAGCAAATTTCAGCTCAAACCTACTTCCTGAAGCCGAAAAAGAGGTATGCGTATTTACCGGGTCTAATATGGGGACTTGGACCTTATATACCGATTGGTCCTCAAATGTAAAAGGAGAAGGTTTGAGAATTATTTGAATTTCACCTTCGGGGGTGATTATAAGACAAGAAATAAAGTGTTATCTAATTACTTAAAATGAGGCATAGTATGAAGCCGTGATTGCGAGTCTGAAACTCTCAAGAGAACTTGGGATTGAATAAATCAAACTCAAAAGTGACTCATAGCTGGTAGTGAATCAAATACAAGGGAATTACATTGCAAGAGAGACGCGAATGCAGCAATACCTAAAAAAGGTACAGGAGTTACTAAGGCAGTTCCAAACTTGGAAAGTTGTCCAAATACCCAAGGAAAAAAATGCAGAAGCCGATGCGTTAGCAAATATGGGGTCCTTGGCTGTTGTGTCAAACGCAGAAAGTGCGATTGTTGTGCATTTGTTTCATTCAACCCTTGATCCAACCAAAAATGAGGTAAATTTCAATAATTTAACTTAGGATTAGAGAAACGAATTTGTTAATTATTTGTAGTATGGAATTTTGCCTAAGGATAAGAAGAAATCCCAATTGGTGCGAATGAAAGCTGCTAAGTATTGCCTAATAGAAGGTAATTTCTATCGAAAAATATTTGGAGGACCCCTAGCATAATGCATTGGACCATCACAAACTAAACATGTGATGCGAGATGTGCATGAAGGACATTGTAATAATCATGCCGGTGGAAGATCGCTAGTGAAAACGCTAATAAGAGCGAGGTATTATTTGCTAAAAATGGAAGATGAAGCAGAAAATTTTATAACAAGGTGCGATAAGTGTCTACGATATGCAGATAATATGCATTGACTGGCGGAGTGGCTCCATTCAATCATATCACCGTGGCCATTTATGAAGTGGGGGACGAATATTGTAGGTCCTTTACCTCAAGCACCAGGAAAGGTACGATTTTATTAATTTTAACCGATTATTTTTCAATGTGGGTAGATGTAGATGCCTTCAAACATGTATGAGAAAGGGAAGGTATCGATTTCATTTGGAGAAATATAATATGTCGGTTAGGTGTCCCAAAGGAAATCGTTTGCGATAATGGGCCACAGTTCGTAGGTGCGAAGGTTACAAACTTTTTCAGAAGTTGAAAAATTACACGAATTACTTCAGCACCTTCACATCCCATAGCTAATGGATAATCCAAGTCGACAAATAAAATCATTATCAACAATATAAAGAAACAGGTAGAAAAATCAAAAGGTAGGTGGCTTGAAGTAGTACTTGGGGTGCTATGGGCTTACCGAACAACGGCGAAAATAAGTACGGGAGAAATGCCATTCTCGCTTGTTTATAGAACCAAGGCCTTAATTACGGTGGAAATAAGAGAACCGAGTACAAGGTGCATGCATGCAAATGAAGCGTCAAATCTGGAAGAAATTCGTACAAATTTAGATTTGACGGAAGAGAAAGGGAAGCAACTTTGGTTTGGATGGCACCACAAAAGCAAAGGATTGAACAATATTACAACAGGATGGAAAGCCTGATTTCAAGATTGGGGATTTTTTTCTTTAACAAGGTGTTTCGACCAACACATGCGACAAATGCAGGAAATTTGAGTCCATATTGGGAAGGCCCATATGGAGTTAAAGGTACTCATAGAAAGGAAGCATATGAATTGGAGACTATGGACGGCAAGGTGTTACCATTCCATTGGAATGCAGTTCACTTGAAGAAATATTACTACTTGAAATGACTCGACCGGTCATTTTAAGAATTAGCGTCTCGTTCGGTGACTTAAGGTCTCGAGTACTTTCATATTATGTATTATGACTTGCGTGTGAGGTCAAGTTCGATTTTCGGATGATTGGGGATTGATTTGGAGGAATGATTCTTGTTTTAGAAGCTTAAGCGGTAAGAGTTGACCGGAGTTTGACTTTTGTGTAGACGACTCTAGAATAGTATTTCAATAATTCCAATAGTTTCGTATCATGAATTTGGACTCAGGCATACTTTCAGATTTGGATTTGGAGGTCCGTAGGTTGATTTGATGCGTTTTGGAAAAAGTTGGAAAGTCGAAGGTTTGGAAGATGGAAAGGTTTGAACGAGAGTTGACTTTGTTGGTATCAGATTCAAATTATAATTTCGGGAGTTGGTATAGCTCTGTTATGTCATTTGGGACTTCCATGCAAAATTTAACGTCATTCCGGGCTGATTGGATATGATTTGGCACGAGTTGTGGAAGTTAGAAGTTCATAAGTTTGATTTTAGGTGTGATTCGTAGTTTTGATGTTGTTCGATGTGATTTGAAGCTTCGAGCGAGTTCGTATTATGTTTTGGAACTTGTTTGTGTGTTTAGACGGGGTCCCGGGGGCCTCGGGTGTGTTTCGGATGGGATACGGGCTATTTCTTCATGTTTTGGAGTTGCTGGTTTTTCTAGTGTTTTAGTGTTCATCGCAATCGCAAAGATTGGGCCGCGATTGTGAAGCGTTTATAGGAGCTGCTTATTTTGATCATCGCGGGCGTGATAGAAGGTACGTGTTTGCAACAGTTTAAACTATTTCCCTTCACATTTGCGTCTTCGGTTACGCGATCACGTATAAGGAAAACCGGAAGGGGGCATCAGGTCTTGTTATCCACGATCGCGTGGATGAAACCACGTTCACGCAGTTGTTGGAAATGATGAGTCCCATTCATGACTATGTTTACGTGATCGCGTAGAGCGTTTGGGAAGCTTGTATTTTTGTGCTTCGCGATCGCGAAGCAATTCCCGCGATCATGCAAGAGGAATACCTCGGCAGAATTATAAGTACTCTAATTTGAGGCTTTTTGTTATTTTTATCACCTTTTAAGTTAGAGAGCTCGGTTTAATTTTGGAAGGGATTTTCACACTTTTGATTAGGGTAAGTATTCTTTACGCGGATTTGGTTATATATCATTATTCCGTCTTTGTTTTCATCATTAAATTTGTGATTTGAATAGGAGAATTTGTGGATTTTTGCAAAAACTTTCTAAAATGTAAAATGATGAATTGGAGGCCGATTTGATGTCGGAACTGGATAATTTTTGGAATGGTTAGACTCGTATCGTAATAGTTGTTCGGATTTATGAGTTTTGACGGGTTCTAAGGTGCGGGCTCGAGGTTGAACTTTTGGGTTGACTTTTGTAATGATCCGACCAGTCATTATGAGCATTTGCACTTCGCTTGGTTGTTTGATGGCATGAGTAGCTCTGTATGATGTATTATGACTTGTGTTTATCATCGGTTTTGGTTTTCAGGTTTTTCGGAATTAGTTTAGAATACTGCATTTCAAGTTTGAAGCTTTAAGTTGGAAAGTTGACCAAGTTTGACTTTTTTCTATTTGATCTCGATTTGGAGTTTTGATGGTTCCGTTAGGTCAGGATGGTGATTTTTGGCTCGGGCGTATGCCCGGATTTGCATTTGGATAACTCTAGATGTTTCGACACTAATTGGCGAAAGTTGGAAATTTGAAGGTTTGGAAAGTTCATAACTTTGACAGAGAGTCGACTTTGATTATATCTGAGTCAGATTGTGGTTTCGGAAATTGGAATAGCTTTGTTATGTCATTTGGGACTTGTGTGCAAAATCTGAGCGCATTCCGGGTTGATTTGATATGTTTCGGCACGAGTTTTGAAAGTTGAAAGCTTCAAAGTTCATTAGGTGTGATTTGAGGTGCGATTCATCGTTTTGATGTGGTTATGCGTGATTTGAGGCCTCGAGTAAGTCCGTGTTATGTCATGGGACTTGTTGGAATGTTCGGACGGGGTCTCGAAGGGCTCGGGCATGATTCAGATTGTTTTCGGACCATTTATCTTCATTTTGGCATTGCTCGTTTCTGTTGAGTTGTGGGCATCTTGTTTTCTTGTTCACAATTTCGGAGAATGAATCACGATCCCGTAGAGGTGTTTGATGGATGGGGAAGATTGTTCATCGCGTTCGCGAGTTCAGAGTTACGTTCGCAGAAGTTGAGGCAATTGTTTAGTGCGTTCGCGAGTCTAGCGACGCATTCACATAGAAGGAAGGAGGGCTTGAGGATGTCGGCATTTGTTCTTGTAAGGACCCGTAAAAACTTTAACCAAAAACTCGGAGTTTCGTGGTGCCCAGATAGATCCCTGCGTTACTATAGTAGAAATTCTTCGAACTTTTTGGATTGAACAGTACCCTACGGACTTAGAGGAAAATGTTTTGCAGAAGAACGCGTTTCTGCGGCCCATTATTCGGCCGCATAATCACTCTGCGGACTGCATATTGATCGCATAATTCCTCTTGGGTTTTTGCGGAGGGAGTTCTACGGTGCATTATGAGACCGCAGAACAAGTATGCGGACCACACACTGGTCGCATACCTGGACCAAAAGTTTAGGCCCCTGAGGGCCATTTCTGCGGTCACTTTGGGGACTGCATAACCATTATGCGGTCGCATATGCGACCGCAGACCTGTGTCGGGGCACCCTTTTTCTTAATTTAAAACCCGACCCCCATTCCGTTAAAACACCCCTTTAGTCTATTTTGAAGCTCATTTCTGATATTTCTAGAGTGAGAGAGAGGGTTCTAGAGGGAGGGCCTAATTTTTCATCAGATTGATCTTCAACCATCACTCAAAGCTTTGGAAATATTCAAGTAGACCACCAAATTCTTCATCCTAAAAGGTAAGGCTTCATCACCCCAGCTCTTAATTTCAAAAATAGCTATAATGGGGTACTAGGGTGATACTTCATGGGTATGAGGGTGGTTTATCTTGCATGCATGTGTTATAAAGAGTGTGGGGGAAAAGTGAGCTAGAACCATGAACGTTTTCCTAATTCTGGGTTCAATTTGTATATTGCTAAAATAGATTGAGGTTGCTAAGGGATCCGGATAATTGTAGAGTCTAAAGAAGTGCAATTGAGGTATGTATGGCTAATTCTCTTCTTCTTAGAATTGAAATCCTTGTGTCCGAATAATTGGTGTAAGTTCTGACTTGATCACACCAGATTTGTTTGCCTTAGTGTGTTGGGTTGAAAGATTCATGTTCCCTAATTGTTTTAGATGTTTACCATGTCATCATGCTACTTGAGAACATTATTATGATTTTCCAAATTCCTTCCCTTATATGTGCAATGCCTTATGTGATGGTACTTATCGACATGAATGATGATGTTATTTGAATGGATAAAAAGGGAAAAGACTTGAATTGTAAAATGTTCCCAAGTGCCAAGAATTACTTAATAAATGAGGTTGTTTGTGCCATGTAACGAAAGATGGGAAAGAAATATGAATTGAGTGAACGATTGAAAGAGGTTATGTCTCAAGTGAGATGGCTTAGACTATCGGGCTGAGATCGGACGCCATGATGTATACATGGTGGCATTTGTGTTGGAATTATTGACTTACAAGGTGGATATGGATATGTCTCACTTGAGATGGATTAGACTATCGGGCCGAGACCGGACAATGTGTAAAAACACGGTGGCATTGTGAGTTGTGGCTTTGGAACTAATGATTATTAATCTAAAAAGATGGAAAGATTGAATTTGAAACTATGTGATCCTCACTTGGTGTTTCTTTGTATTTCTATGAAGTACTTATTGATTATTATGACTACCTTCTCTTTGTTTCACTGTTCATTCTACTAAGATTGGTGTTTGCCTTGCATACTAGTACTATTCGATAGTATTAACGTCCCTTTTGCCGGGGGCGCTACATCTTTGAATGGATGTAGGTGGTTCCATCGCAGATAGTGCGGATCGTAGATAGTGGTGCTCTCTTTCTCTCCTCACAGTAGTCTTAGTGAGCCCCATTTCTCCCAGGGGTCATGCAGTCCTTCTTTTGTATAAGTTTTCATATTTTGAGGTATAGCCGAGGCCTTGTTGCCGGCATTGTCATGTTGCTCTTTTGTACCCTTAGAGGCTCCGTAGACGTTTATGTGGGTCATGTGTGTATGTTGGGGTGGTCATTGGATCGAGTTGTATTTTGGAAACACAACTATGACATAATGTATATAAGGAAAAATGAACTAGCAATGTTTATATATTTATTTAACTGATCTCTCCCCTGTTTTACAAATGGTGATGTGATCCCTTTTTGGATTATGAATGAGTCGGGTAGGAAAGGTTTAATAGGCTTACTCGACCGGGTTCACTCGGTTGAGTGCCAGTCGCGCTCCCCGAGGTTGGGGAGTGACATTTCTTCGCAGTCACAAAGTATGGAATGCGATCGGCTAGCTCTAGGAGATTTAACCATCGTGTTCACGACTGTGATGCTACGGCATACGAGAAATTTCAGCTAGTGGGCATTTATTCTGTGCGAACGCATGGAATTGTCCGCGTTAGCGAAGTGTAATAACTGGGGCAGACTCTATTAATTCCCATTTACAGGGTTAGAGTCATTTTATCATATTTGGATCCATGGATCTCGGATTGAGACGGTGTTTGAAGCGATTTTTCACCATATGAATTGGGGTAAGTGTTCTCTACTCGGTTTTGATTATATTTCATGAATCTATCCTCGTTTTTGGCATTTGGTTGATGATTTCAAAAGATAAATTAGGGTTTTTTGTCTAAATTTTTATAAAAAGAATGTTCGAGTTTTGAGCATCGATTTATAGTCGGATTTGAGTAAAACTAGTATGGTTGGACTCGTAATTGAATGGGTTGTCTGATTTTGTGAGTTTTGTCAGGTTCGCGGGCCCGAGTTTGACTTTTGGTGACTTTGGCTTTTTGATTAAAGATTCCACCTTTATCGATTGGATTTATTTCCTTTGGCATTATTTGATGTTCTTGAGTTCCTTTTGGCTAATATCGAGATGTTCAGAGGTCAGTACACGCGGGATGGTGTTTCTAGAGTATTGTTTGGCTTGCTGGGTATTGGTTTCGGCTTGTTCGAGGTAAGTAACACTTTTAATGTTGGTGATGAGGATATGAATCTCTAAATATACATGTTATGTGCTTAGTGTTAAGGTGACGCATATACTAGGTGACGGGCGTGCAGGCGCACACCGTGTGAATTATGATTCGGCTGATTCTGTGGTACTGTGTGGTTACCTAATCTTGTCTTTATCCATGAAATTTCTAGGTGCTAGAGTAATTGAGCTATGATCCATGTTAGAAACCATGTTTAGTGCTTATGTTGTTAGGACCCACTGAGGTTATTTCTGTTGTTGAGATATTTTCTTAAATTGCAGTTACATACTCAATCATATTCATTTATTTGCAAATCATATCTCACTCTCTGTTATCATTTGTTGTCACAACATGCAATCATTGTTTAGGCTGATTGACATAAGATTTGTGAGCCCGAGAGACTAGAGAAATTGATGACTGAGTTAGGGCCTGAGATCCATGTTGTGAGTGAGATATATGAATCGGGTTGCACACCGCAACAAGCCTTATGGCTATATGTGGATCGGGTTGCACGCCTCAACAGGCCTTATGTCTATATGTGGATCGGGTTGCACGCCGCAGCAGGCCTTATAGGCTTTATTACTATTAATGGGATCGGGTTGCGCGCCGCATCAGGCACCGTACAGTGCTGAGTGACTGAGTGTGCTGAGGGATTAAGCATGATGAGTGGGAGAGCGAGACAGTGAGATTGAGTACTCTGAGAGTGTGAGTACATGAGTTCATCACTGTGATGCATTGCATTGACATGTATATTTGACATACAGGCATAGAGATGCATTTCCTCATGCTAGACGGCATATGATAATTGATGACTTGACATGCATATTGACATGTAAGCATAGATGTGTACTTTCCTCGTGTTATCTGATAATGAAATATCTTATCTCTTGTTGAAAACTTTGGGGAAAATCACAGTTTTTCTGATATACTCATATTTTGGTGATTTCGGTGAAAGATTTGGGCTTTAATGTTATACTTGAAAAGCATGCCTATTTGTTTTATCATTGTGAACGAGATGAGAATCATATCTTTGAGTTGTTTCTTGTACTACTTTTATTATATTATAATGAGTTGATGTTGGATATTGGTTTTGGACCCTGACCATCGTCCAAGCTCGTCACTGCTTTCAACCTAAGGTTCGGTTTGTTTCTTATTGAGAACATTGAGTCGGTTGTACTCATACTACACTTTTGCACCTTGCATGTATATTTTGGATGCTGATGTTACTATGTATGGCGGGAGCTGGCTTTGAAGACGTACTTTCGTTCTGGCCATAGCTGTCTTTTGTTCTTGGTAGCTTTAGAATTTTTAATCTATTTTATGTATATTTCAAATAGATGATGTATTTATTTCATACCAGCTTTGTAAACTCTAAATCATAGAAGCTCATGATTTATACTACCAGTCCTTGGGAATTCTTTGTATAAAAGTTCAGTTGTATTATCATTACTCCTCTTAATAAATCTCATTTGAATTGGTTTATTGATAATTGGCTTACCTAGCGGGTTGGGTTAGGTGCCATCGTGACTAGCTAGATTTTGGGTCGTGACAAGTTGGATTCAGAGCTCTAGGTTCATAGGTTGTATGAGTCATGAGAAAGTGTCTAGTAGAGTCTTGCGGATTGGTATGATAACGTCCATACCTATCTTCGAGAGGCTACATGGAATTTAGGATAAACTTCCCATCTTTCACTCACTCGTATGCGTATGTGAGCGCTCGGTATCAGCTGTGCATCGACAGCTTGTGGATTCCATGGATGAGGTGCGAGATGTGTTTTTTATGTGTTTTGGTGATGGGCCAGTCTAGAGGACTCTAGGCTAGGTTTGGACCGCAGCTTAGGCTCGATAGTTTCAATTGTATGAGCATGTGCTTTTGGGATTCTATGTCTAATGGTGTCCCTATGAGTGGAATTTGTGGCTCGGTGAGTGGTTGGATGGATGGTTGTATGATGAGTATGATGTCACTACGAGATGTATTTGGATGGTTCGAATGTGTTGAGAAGAGTTTTCTTGAGACGCGAAAAGGACTATTGGATGCTAGATTTATGTGGATGTGTCATACGGTCTTAAGTTACGAAGGTTTTTGAGAGATTCTTCCGTGTTATTTTATTTTTGGAACGAAGTAGATTTTCATGTCTTGTTTATGAGTTCAAACTCGAGGAGATTAAGTGACTGCGTATTAATTGTGGATGTGGATGGGTATAGAGAGATGTCAGTTTGATGCTAAGCAGGTGGGTTATCACCTAGGGGCAATCCACTAATGTGTGATCCCTATGATGTTGTATGAAGTCTTTCTTTTCTACTAGTGGGTATATGTTTTGCGATTTGATTTTGGATTGGTTAAGAAAGTTGACCTGACCGTCACGAGGATGAATGAGAGCTTAGCATATGATTTGAGGTACTATATGGTTTGGGTCACATGAGCTTATAACGGATTTAGTTGAAACACATTGTGGTATTATGGAATTAATAGAGTATGGGCATTGTGAATTATCGAGTGTTTTGATCTATGGCTTTGTGTAAGGCTCTGGAAAATTTCGCTAAGTAATTCAAGGTTCTGTGGTGCTAAGGTAGGCTAATGTATTGCATTTTCGGACATTTGGGTTGAACAGTGTGTTGGGGAGTTGAATTGTTTCGACCTCACGAAGCCAGGTCTGTAGCGCATTAGACCGTGCTATATCCCTCGTGAAGCCAGATCTATAGCGCACTAGATCGTGCTATATCCCTTGCGAGGCCAGGCTGTAGCGCGCTAGACCGTGCTACAGAGATCGCGAAGCTTGGTCTGTAGCTCGCTACAGAGCTCGCAAAGCCTGGTCTGTATCTCGGTCCAGATTTCGGAGGGTCCATTTTTCTATCCTTATAACTCGACCCTATCTCGATAAATAGAAGTAAGCGACCATTTTTGAAGGGAATATCTAAAATATTTAGAGAGAGAAAGCGCCCTAGAGTGAGAGGAGAAATCCCTAAGCTAATTGTTCATCAAAATCTTGCTCAAGCCATGAAATTCAACAAGAAACCTCACAAGTTCTTCATCTAAAAGGTAAGGTTCCATACCCTAGTTTTCAATTTCGAATCTGGGTAGAAGACGGTTGATTGGGAGTATGATTCTTGGGTGTAAGAGTATCATTTATACATGCATGTACCAATAAGGTTTGTGGGAAGATTGTTGAGCTCAAATAAGTAAAGATTGGGTTGTGGAATGAAGGAAATCTTTTAGAAGAACCTTGTAGTCAAATTTGCACACCAGTGGTTGATAAAATGCTCAAATGAGCTTAAACCATGAATATCTTCCTAATTTGTGTTCAATTTTGTTATGTCTCAAAAATAGATTGGAATTTCTAGGATTTTCGGAACGTTGTAGTAATTTAAGGAAAGCTCAAAGTGAGGTATTTTGGCTAAACTTCTCTCTTAGAATCTAATTCCATAATATTCCCATAAGTTTCAAGTACGGTTGGCTCAAGTCCTAATTCTTATGTTCAGGGTTATCACTTATAAACTTGACTACTCAGAATGAGCCTTATGTCGAAAGATATAAGTTTAAAGTGTGGGTTGCGTATTAAAATATTATGGCTTTGAGCCGTGTTTCAAATAAAAACTAGAAATGTTTTGATTAGAAATGTCTTGTCGTTGATAATCTATAAAGATGCTTGAAAATAAAATAAGTGAATTGGGGATATAGAGTGTGGCCAACGTGCCAAGAATGAAAGTTATACTTATGGCTAGTGGTGCCAATGAAATTAGATGATGTGAGAGAGGTTAAGAAATAAGCCTTGATTCAACTGTTTTAAAATGACTTCGAAAATAGAATTTCCTAAAAGCTTATGTACTCAAGTCATTCCCATATGTGGTTGTTGTAACTAATGCTATGCTTTATAAATATTTTCAATGTGTTTTGCGTTTTTACATATTCGTTAGTGGAAATTGTGTATTTCCCTTTTTGGGAAAATGTATTTGAAGAATAAATGGTGTGCTACATGTCTATGATTTTAACTTGCGCTTCGATTGCCAATCATTTTACTTCATTTCTTAGAGAGAAATTATTTTGTTTAAAGCCTTCATTTCTAACAAAATTAAAGTTGTGATTTCCGGAATATTATATATGTTGATATTTATGATGATGATGATGCATGGAAGGAAAGATATGAAAGTGTAAAATATGAAATACTGCCACCGTGCCATGAATAAAGAATCATGTGAATGACCAAAAGTGCCAAGGAAATATTGTTGTTGTGATTGATTGAAAATACTAGTGAAGATTTATACAATGTGAAAGATGATGAGGTAAATACATTTGTATCTATTTCACCTTTGTGTGCAAAAACAAAAATAATATTTTTGGGATTATCATTAGCAAACCGAGGAAGGGTGGGTTGTAACAACCCACACCTAAAACTACACGTAACAGTGTAGGAGTGGATTATGATTATTCCCCTTATTTGGGATGTAATTGATGGGTTGATATTATTCCCCTTAATTGGGATGAAACTGATAATAGTTGTGGATTGGAAAAGTCAACCCACACGGCATATGTGGGAAGGCAGCCTAGCTGATCGGGTGGATATCGGACGCCATGTTGCGTACATCGTGGTACTACTCTTGGTAACACCTTTTTCGCATCACAGGTCAAACCACATTGTTCATGGGGAGATGGCCTAGCCGATCCGGCGTGATCGGACACCGTACTAAAAACACTATGGTATATTGGTGCTAATGATCTTCCAATAAAAAATATATATTAATTTCGTATTTCAAAAATTAGTATGTTTTAACTGGACATTTGGGTATGGTTGATTGTGAATTGCTGCTTTTTTGATTTTTCCTTTCTTATATGGGCATTCGATTTTGAAAGAGGATTTAGCTTTACATACTAGTACTATTCCATATGTACTAATGTCCCTTTTGCGGGGGGCGCTGCATCTTCAATGGATGTATGTGGTTCATCAGTGGTCAACTTTGGTCCTCATTAGCAGTTACTCCTTATTCAGCAGGTTTTGGTGAGCCCTACTCTATTCCAGGCTTGATATCACTTGATGTTGTACTTTTTATTTTGAGCTATAGCCGGTGCCTTGTTACAGGTATTTCCATATAATTCTTTCTTTGTACTTAGAGGCTCCGTAGACAAGTTGTGGGTGGTGTTTGATGTGGGTAATTAAACTAGATATGTTGGTATTTGGCAAACATGTTTTTTATTATATCTATAAACTTGTAATATTTTAGAAATTATGAATGAAGGTTCTAATGGAAATTAAATGGGAGTTGTTAATGAAATCTTTTCAGTGTTTGATTAATGGAGTGCATCTCCTCTTTATTCATGGATGAGTTTGGGTAGAAGGAAATCTAATAGGCTTGCTCGGCCGGGTTCACTCGGTTGAGCACCGGTCATGCTCCCCGAGTTCGGGATGTGACAAGCTTGGTATCAGAGCCTAAGGTTTGTCCTAGGATGTCTCGGAGCCATGTCTAGTAGAGTCCTTATTATCGGTGTGTTGTCGACCACATCTATAATTAGGAGGCTACATGGGCATTTAGGAATGTCACCCTTCTTTGGTATTTTGGATCGTGTGGTAAAGCTCAAAATAGGAAGCTAATTTCCTCGTCATATGTCATTGTCCATATGAGGAACCCATGGGTTGGAGGCAGCAAGGAGGGAATGTAAGAACCAGTTGCTAAGGGAAGTGGCCTTGTTGTCACCAGGCAACCAGATCATGTGGTGAGAGCACCTAAGAAACGAAAGAGGATTGTTTGTACCAATAAGCCAGAATGTTTGATTTGTAAGAAGCGCCACTTGGGGATGTATTTGATGACTCTTGAAATATGTTATGGTTGTGGAAAGAGGGGACACAAGAAAAACAAATTCCATAGGTTGGGTACACCTAGACCGGTCTGCCTGATATGCGGGAGGGAACATTTTGCATCGTGTTGAGAGTATGCTCAGGAGTGTGTTAGGGGTGGCAGGCTTGGGAAATTCCAAAGGCCCACACAACAAACCGGTATAGAGATTGTTACTCCCTCCATGAAGTCTTGGAGGAAGGATAGGGGGAATGTTTTTGATGTATGCAGAAAGGGTAAATATCAGGTCAGTGGGGCGAGTCAGTTTAGTAGACCTCATCCTAGTTGTGAGAAGTGTAAGAGATGTCATTAGGGGGTATGTCACTATGTTACCAATTTATGTTATGGATGTGGAGTTGAGGTGCATCAATTAAGGTACTGCCCTGTCAATCTAAAATCACCTAGTAAGTCATTCCTTAGTACATCATTATGAACACCGCATTATGTTTCTTGTTGTATATGTACATTCATATTGAAGGGGCCTACATAAATATGGTCTTAACCAAAACGTTGAATCAAAAAATATTGCATGTACCTGCTCTTTGAACGAGACGCAGTATCCGTGAAGCCTCTTGATCATAATTATCTTACTTACAACTTCTTGAGGAATTGAGTTATATAATGATGTCCTTGAATTGAGTTATAACTTTAGGATTAATACTTCCCACTTGCTTTCCTAAATTCTCAACAAGGGATTACACCTGATGAATTTCTTATAGAACCTTTTGATTCAAATGGATAACATCTGCTCACTTGTGCTTATGCATGCACAGTCATAAAGTTTATCTATGTGGTATCGAATCAAATGTATAGCGGCCTAGTGTTGAGATCCTTCTTGAGCTACTATTTCCCTCTCTGGTGTATGTGGCTCCTATGGTTTGAACAGTCACATTACTCCTTTGGGAATATTATCATGAAACAATTTCACTATCTAGTAACATGAGGGCATATCTCAGCACCTATCATATGTGTACGTGTCAATTGAGATGGTCACTTTTATGTATAAAGTTTCTCTGGAATTTACGGTTTTCGTGAATTTGTCACAAGAAGATCTTTTGTTTGCCCAACTCAGTATAATTTTCAGGTCCACTTAGATCATTCCACAATAAGTAGATAACTTTGTTCCTAGTATTGTAGTTGCCCATGAAGTGGCCTGGTATCGCATCTTGAAAGTTATTATGGCGGAAATGTGTCTAACTCATAGCAACGTGTTCATTCTCTCTAACCAATACATGATTTCACCCCAATGTTAAGATGTCCTAGCTACATGGTTTCACTCGTGTGTGGTTGAAAGTTAAGTAGCCTTACCATGACCTTTCCCTCCCAACCCCAGGTGGATGTTTAAAATTCTAGCACATATCATGAGCATATTGATTTGAAAGACAAGTTTGTTGTATTTGTAGTCCCCTCATATAGGATCAACTATTGTGAAGGGTTATGCTGTCAGAATGATAATAATCTCATAAGTGTTCAGCTTCTTTTTCATCCTCATGGGCTTGTATCATAGATTCCTCGTGCTAGTACTGTTAAGAGCATAATTCAACTTCATGTATTTTGAAACCCATATCACATTCAGGGCGCTAGAATATTCTCATTTTGAGTTAAACTGATTTTCCCTATACTCCAGGAGGCAACTGGTGTCACATACTTGGCTATTTCTCCTTGAGGCTTACTATTGATGAACAAGGCACATAGGGAATGAAACAATTGTTATTGTCCCTTTCATAACTCATAATCTTCCAGGAATATTTGATGCTAATGTCTTTATCCTCCCGATCATTCCTCCTATATGTCACATGTCTAAAATGACTCGTTTCTTTTAAATTTCAGAATCATGAATATGATCCCTACATTTTCAATGCCTACTAGGAAACTCTATGACTCATTTGTCGAATCAATAAAGTCATCATAATGATTAACCATGGCAGCGCTATTTTTAGTAACCTCCATGCCTCTTAGGATATAACCTCCTGAAATGCCCTGCTCAGCATATTGATGGATTTTGAATAATGTCAGCCTAATCTCGAACCCCGTTGTTCCTCCTTGTATTAAATTTATGGGGGTTGAAGGTATAAATATGTCAAAGAAGAAGCATCATCCCATGATCAAATATATTGAATAGGAAGTTTTATGGTCCTATTCAACCCAGCACATCTTAGAGTTATTGTTGGAGGTCGCCAAAGGTTTAGTTTGGGTGTTCTGCGTAGAGATTTAGAGTTGAAGAAAGTGAACAGGTTATCCTTAAGATTTTCTCCATGAAAAGTGTTAGGTGAATTGTTAAGAAAGGTGAAGTAGGTGTAGCTCACAAGTAGGTGTAGTATTATGTTTCCCCATCATTGCCCTCCATGTACCCGGTGTTTCATGTTGCTATGTATAATAAGGTTGATAGAAATCTTTTGTCAGTCGCTCCGGTTGAAACTACTGAAGGTGAAATTAATGGGTAATTGGCTTATGAGAGGCACCTAATTGTAATCCTTGATTAAACAAGTCTCAAAGTTGAGAAATAACGAGATTTCTTCCATCAAGTGCTATGGCAAAGTCAGTGAGTCGAGAAGGTCACCTTGAATGCCGAAAGCGTTGTGGTAAGAAAATATTTTTGCTTGATTGTATAGCAATTGGTTTTGATTTTAAAGGTACTTTCTATGTGTTATGATTTTAAAATGCGCAGTTCATGTCCAGATATTATTTTGATAATGCAGTGCCTGTAATGCTGAGATTAGTGTTATTGATATATATATATATTATGATGCTTTGTCGAGTTGTGGATGTGTTGTTAGGCTGGTTTGGGTGATTCTCTGATAGGTGGATAGGCCCGAATACAGAGGAAACTCTAGCATAATTTCTTAAAAATTTGTGAGTTAGTCAAATTTGGGAGTTTGAGATATACGAAAGAAGAGATAAGTTATGATAAGCGTTTGGGGCGGACTCTACTTCTCATTCGAGGAAGAATGATCCTAAACATGGGAGAATGTAAGGCCCCGAAAAAATTCGCTAAGTAATTTAAGGTTCTATGGTGCCAAGGTAAGCTAATGTATAATATTTTTGGACTTTCGGGTTGAACAGTGTGTTAGAGAATTGAATTGTTTAGACCTCGCGAAGCCAGGTCTGTAGCACGTTAGACCGTGCTATATCCCTCGCGAAGCTAGGTCTGTAGCGTGCTAGACCGTGCTATATCCCTCGCGAGGCCATGTGTGTAGTGTGCTAGACCGTGCTACAGAGCTCGAGAAGCCTGGTCTATAGATCGCTACAGATCTCGCAAAGCCTGATCTGTAACCTGGTCCGGATTTCGGAGGGTTGTAACGACCCGGCCAGTCATTTTGAGAGTAATAGCCCTGATCCCCTATTTACTACTTCTCCCATGTCTTTTTCTGCTGTTGTGACTTGCCAGGAGGTTTCGTTTTGGTTTTTGGAGTATTTTGGGACACTCAGTCCCTAAATGGAGGTTTAAGCCTTAGGATTTGGACCATAGTCGGAACTGTGTGAAGACTACTCCGGAATGTAGTTTCGTCGATTCCGTTAGCTCCGTTGGGTGATTTTGGGCTTAGGAGCATGTCCGGATTGTGTTTTGGAGGTTTGTAGCTCATTTAGGCATGAAATAGCGAAAGTCGAATTTTTGGAGATTTTATCCAATAGTGGAATTTTTGATATCGAGGTCGGATTCCGATCCCGGAAGTTAGAGTAGGTTTGTAAGGTTGAATATGACTTGTGTGCAAAATTTGGGGTCAATCGGACGTGGTTTGATTGGTTTCGGAATCGGTTGTCGAATTTGAAAGTTTCAAGTTCTTTAAGTTTGAATCGGAGGATGATTTGTGATTTTAGCATTGTTTGATGTGGTTTGAGGGCTCGACTAAGTTTGTATGGTATTTTAGGCTTGGTTGGTATGTTTGGTTGAGGTCCCGGGGGCCTCGGGTGAGTTTCGGGTGCTTAATGGACTAGTTTTTGGACTTGGAAGATAGCAGATTTCTGGTGTTTTTGTTGCAGACAATCCTTCATTGCGTTCACGAGAGAGGTGCGATTGCGTAGAGCATCTGGGAAAGGCAGATGAGTTGTTCTTTGCATTCGCGAAGGTATGGAACACTAAGGCTACGCGTTCGCGGTAAGGACCCCGCGTTCGCGTAGAGTCAGCGGTCAGATGGGTTCCAGGCATGTTAGCCTACGCGTTCGCGATGAGTGTCCCACGTTCGCGTAGGGTCAGGCTAGTTGAGCTTCGCGTTCATGACCAGTGCATCGTGTTCGCGATGAGTATATTTTTGGTCTGAAGCAGCTTGTGCTTCGCAAACGCGAGGCTTTGACCGCGTTCGCGAAGAAGGATCACTTGGGCAGTACTTAAACATTTCAAAATCGAGGGTTAGCCATTTTTATCAAAACTTGAGTTTGGGAGCTCGGATTTGGACGAGATTTTGAGGGATTTTCAGAGATATCAATTGGGTAATGATTCTTAACTTAATTTGGATTATAACCCACTAATCTATCATTAATTTTATCATTTAATTTCGGATTTGGGGTGAAAATTTGGGAAAATTGAGAAGAGTTCTTAGACCAAAATTTGGGGTTTTGATCAAGTTTTTGGTATCGGATTTCAGTGAAATTGCTATTGTTAGACTCGTGAGTGAATGGATGTTCGTATTTTGTGACGTTTACCCAATTTCGAGACGTGGGCCCGGGGAGGCTTTTTGAGCGATTTTTCAATTTCTTGTGTTAGCTTTGATTTTATTAGCTAGGTTAGTTTCTTGTAGCTATATTTATGTTATGTAATTGGTTTTGGCTAGATTTGGGCCATTCGGAGTCGGATATTCGTGGAAAGAGTATTGTGACGGATTGATTTGAGCTTGGTTCGAGGTAAGTGGCTTGCCTAACCTTGTATGGAGGAACTCCCCTTAGGATTTGGTACTGTTTTATATGTGAGCACCGTGTACATGAGGTGACGAGTACATACACGGGCTATTTGTTGTAAAACTCCATTTTTCACTAATTCATAACTTGTTTTCTCCTTATTTGAAACACACTAGCATATGTAACTATCCTGTTTAGACTAGAATAGCATGCCTACTTGTTTAACTACCTATTTGAACTCTGTGCAGCATGTTTAGTGAAATTACCTGCTTTTCCTTGACTTGAACTTAGTCTAAACTATAGGATTTCTTGCTGTAATTGTTATTTTGGTTGATTGTGCTGCATATTTACTTTGGGACTACGGAATGGTATTCCAGGAGATCCCCCCTGTTTTGCATATTTATTTTGGGACTACGGAACGGTATTCCGGGAGATCCCCCTGCACATTTACGTTTGGGACTACGAAATGGTATTTCGGGAGATCCCCATGTACTGCATATTTATTTTGGGACTACGGAATGGTATTCCAGGAGATCCCCCTGCACATTTACGTTTGGGACTACGAGACGGTATCTCGGGAGATCCCCATGTACTTCATATTTATTTTGGGACTACGGAATGGTATTCCGAGAGATCCCCCTGCACATTTACGTTTGAGACTACGAGACGGTATCTCGGGAGATTCCCCTGTTGTTATCACTGTGTTCTGAGCTGTTGTCTTTCATTGATTCTACTCCTGTTAGATTTTCGTATTTATTTTACTGCGATATTTCATTCTGTCTTATTTCATTATACTTATACCATTAGGGCCCTGACCTGATCTCGTCACTACTCGACTGAGGTTAGGCTTGGTATTTACTGGGTACCGTTGTGGTGTACTCACGCCCTTTTCTGCACATGTTTTTAGTGTGCAGATCCAGGTTCATCTTACCAGCCTCATCACTAGTTGCAGTCGCTGCTGCTTATTGGAGAATTCAAGGTACATCTGCTCGCGCCCGCATATCCTCGGAGTCCCCCTCTATTCCCCTATGTTCATTTTTCCTTCTTTCTATAGAAATGATGTATAGAACGGTTAAGACTTCCTAGTAGCTTGTAACTTATGGTATTTCGGGTTTTGGGAATTGTTTTGTACATTTTCAGAAGTGATAATTGTATATGTCGAGTGGCATTCAGTTGCTTATAAGATATTTGTTACTGTTATTAGTTAATGATCTTTTTTTTTTGTTTCATTTTCGCAAAGTGTTAGACTTACCTAGTCGTAGAGACTAGGTGCCGTCACGACGGTTCACAGAGGGAGAAATTGGGTCGTGACAAGGGTCCATTTTTCTATCCTTATAACCCGAGCCTATCTCGATAAATAGATGTAAAGGACCATGTTTGATGGGAATATCTAATATTTTTAGAGAGCGGAAGTGCCCTAGAGTGAAAGGAGAAATTCCAAAGCTAAATGTTCATCAAAATCTTGCTCAAGCCTTGAAATTCAACAAGAAACCTCACAAGTTCTTCATCTAAGATGTAAGGGTCCATACCCTAGTTTTCAATTTCAAATTTGGGTAGAAGATAGTTGATTGGTAGTATGATTCTTGGGTGTAAGAGTATCATTTATACATACATGTACCAATAAGGTTTGTGGGAAGATTTTTGAGCTCAGATAAGTAAAGATTGGGTTGTGGAATGATGGAAATCTTGTAAAAAAACCTTGTAGTCAAATTTGCACACCTACTGTTTGATAAAATGCTCAAATGAGCTGAAACCATGAATATTTTCCTAATTTGCGATCAATTTTGTTATGTCTCAAAATAGATTGGGATTGCTAGGACTTTTGGAATGTTGTAGTAATTTAAGGAAAGCTCGAAGCGAGGAATGTTGGCTAAACTTCTCTCTTAGAATCGAATTTCGTAATGTTCCCATAAGTTTCAAGTATGGTTGGCTCAAGTCCTAATTCCTATATTCCGGATTATCCCTTATAAACTTGACTACTCCGAATGAGCCTTATGTTGAAAGATATATGTTCAAAGTATGGGTTGTGTATTAAAATGTTATGGCTTTGAGTCGTGTTTCAAATGAAAACTAGTATGCCAAATTGTGTGAGAAAAACTTGATATGCTTAAGACTCTTAATTGCTCATATGTGTACCTAAAGTCTTGATTGGAAATTTCTTGTAGTTGATAATCTATAAAGATGCTTGAAAATGAAATAAGTGAATTGGAGATATAGAGTGTGGCCAACGTGCCAAGAATGAAAGTTATACTTGTGGCTAATGGTGCCAATGAAATTAGATGTTGTGAGAGAGGTTAAGAAATAAGCTATGATTTAACTGTTTTAAAATGAAATCGAAAATAGAATTGCCTAAAATCTTATGTACTCAAGTCGTGCCCATATGTGGCTGTTTTAACTAATGCTATGTTTTGTAAGTATTTTCAATGTGTTTTGCGTTCTTACATATTCGTAAGTCGAAATTGTGTATTTCCCTTTTTAGGGAAAAGTATTTCAAGAATAAACGGTGTGCTACTTGTTTATGATTTTAACTTGCGCTTCGATTGCCAGTCATTTTACACCATTTCTTGGAGAGAAATCTATTGTGTTTAAAGCCTTCATTTCTAACGAACTTAAAGTTGTGATTTTTGGAATATTATATATGTTGATATTTATGATGATGATGATCCATGGAAGGAAAGATATGAAAGTGTGGAATATGAAATACAGCCACCGTGCCATGAATAAAGAATATTGTGAATGGCCAAAGAACCAAGGAAATATTATTGTTGTGATTGGTTGAAAATACTAGTGAAGACTTATAAAATGAGAAAGATGATGAGGTAAATACATTTGTATCTATGTTACCTTTGTGTGCAAAAACAAAAATAATCTTTTTTGGAGTATCATTAGCAAACTGAGGAAGGGTGGGATGTAACAACCCACACCTAAAACCACATGTGCTGGTATAGGAGTGGATTGTGATTATTCCTCTTATTTGGGATGTGATTGATGCGTTGATATTATTTCCCTTAATTGGTATGAAACTGATAATAGTTGTGAATTGGAAAAGTTAGCCTACAAGGCATATGTGGGAAGGCGGCCTAGCTGATCGGGTGGAGATCGGACGCCATGTTGCGCACATGGTAGTACACTCTTGGTAACACTTTTTTTTCGCATCACATGTCAAACCACATTGTTCATGGGGAGATGGCCTAGCCGATCGGGCGTGATCGGACTCCGTGCTAAAAACACGGTGTTATATCGGTGTAAATGACCTCCTAACCAAAAATATATATTAATTTCGTATTTCAAAAATTATTATGTTTTAATTAGACATTTGGATATGGTTGGTTGTGACTTGTTGTTTCTATGGTTTTCCCTTTCTTATATGGGCATTGTATTTTGAAAGATGACATTTAGCTTTACATACTAGTACTATTCTATATGTACTAACGTCCCTTT
Source organism: Nicotiana tomentosiformis (assembly GCF_000390325.3). Classification (NCBI taxonomy): domain Eukaryota; kingdom Viridiplantae; phylum Streptophyta; class Magnoliopsida; order Solanales; family Solanaceae; genus Nicotiana; species Nicotiana tomentosiformis. Next base: position 39,202,769 of record NC_090822.1, read on the forward strand.
TATCGGGGGCGCTGCATCTTCAATGGATGCAGGTGGTTTATCAGCGGGCAACTTTGGTCCTAGTTAGCGGTTACTCCCTATTCAGCAGGTTTTGGTGATCCCTACTCTATTTCGAGCCTGATATCATTTGATGTTGTACTTTGTGTATTGAGGTATAACCGGGGCCTTGTTGCCGGCATTTCCATATTACTCTTCTGTTGTACTTAGAGGCTCCGTAGACAGGTTGTGGGTGGTGTTTGATGTGGGGAGTTGAACTAGAAATGTTGGTATTTGAGAAACATGTTTTTCATTATATCTATAAACATGTAATATTTTGAAAATTATGAATGAAGCTGCTAATGAAAATGAAATGGGAGTTGTTAATGAAATATTTTCAGTGTTTGATTAATGGAGTGCATCTCCTCTTTATTCATGGATGAGTTTGGGTAGAATGAAATCTAACAGGCTTGCTCGGCCGGGTTCACTTGATTGAGCACCGGTCACGCTCCCCGAGTTCAGGGCGTGACACTTTGAGAAAGGTGGGGGAGTCTACTACCGATGATTTGATTGCATGGTTACATGTTGTATTGGTTTAGATCTGAGGCATACTTGTGGATCGGTTATCTTGCAGTTGTTGACTTTAAGGATAATTTAAGTAAGGAAATTTCTGGATAGGGGTATATTACACTTTATGGGTATATGGAAATCACCGTACGATTTGAGACTGTTATTCATGACTTATGTAGTGTGCATGGAGTAGGGATTCACTCGGTTTCTTATAGGTGTGGATTACTTTTTAGAGTGTTGGTATGCTAATGGAGCACAGGTCATTCGTCTCATCTGGACGGCACATTTGACATTGGATAATATGGAGGACTATCAAGAAGGTTCTAATGGGTTCATGATTTATATGTAGCAATTGAGAATTTTTCGGATTCGTATATGGCTAAAATCTGAGATTTGGATCGGATAGTGTCGGTACTTGCGGTATTTCTGTATCACTATGGTTTTTCAGTATCATAAAGGTAAAAGAAAACAACTTTAGACTCACATAAGATCTCTTCGGAGTGGGTGTCTTGGTGGTAGTACTTTTGGGGTGCTTAAGAGGGAATACGGTGGCTTATGGACCGTAGGGTGGTGTGGTTTTATGCTAGTATCTATTGTGGTTAGCTTTGGGTAAGGATCGTAGTGTTATGGCAAGGGGAAGTGTCACCTTGAGGGTAATTTTGAAGGAACTCAGAGGAAATGGGACAACTTAGTAGTAGGTTGGATCGTTATTGTAATGGTATGCTCGGTTCTTTGGGTACTTATGATGTGGTGAGTCTTTATAGGTGTTTTGTGGCAATACTCTTGGGTTTGGCGACCTGTGCGGTTTGGTTAAGTTAGAGATATTCAATTCTAATAGCTTGGTTATGTGAAAATGGATTTCAAATTGTCCTCGATGATTTCTACCAAGGTTTGAGATGGATATTTCCTACCGGCGCGAGGAGCATGTTGTGTATTGTGATTTTCTACTGGATGGGATCATGTGAAAGGTTCTTGACTAATTGAGTATGTAGTTTGCTTGTGACTCAGAGTTGGTAATGAGGTTCTCGTGTTTTCATATGATTGCCTAATAGAGGTGGTGCGTTGTGTCAGATTGGGATTTGCATGTGCAACTATACAATTCAGTTTCAAAAGGAAGGTCATGAGTTTATACAGCGCAGATTATTTCAGATGTTGGCACTAGTTGGTGTCACCTGAGGAGAGTGTACATTCAGAAGGCGCACAGAGTTTTGACTTACGGATGTTTCATTGGTATTGCGACACTCGCCTAGTTGATCGACTTCTGATATTCAGATTTTTGCTTTGTGCCATGGAAGAATTATAGAAGTATTTCCTATGGGAATGATTATGTATGATAAATGTGTTAGTCATTCGATTGGGAATTGGGATCGGCTATGGTAGTTCATGTGTTCTATGGATTCAGAGACTGGGAGGTCTCAGAAGCATATGGTTTTGGGGTTATGGACTGTGAAGATGTGGCCAAAGTTAGCTAGATGATAGTACATGCTATGGTTAGGTTATTGTGGACTTTTTGGAGGGCTATTTATCCATTTAGGGATGTCCAGAGTTGATTTTGGGGCCCATTGGTAGGCCCAATGAGGATGTGCATTCTACACCGGGTCAGATTTGTTGACTCGACATCGTTATTGCAGGAAAGTGTGTCATTCGGTTAGAGTGAGCTTGTTCGTGTTCTGATATGTTCTATGTGTTACTCTTCTATGCTATGAGAGGTTGTGATTTGTTCGGTATATGCACTCATGGTATGGTTCTGTACGGGCCTTGTAGCGGAATTTGAGAGAGATGGTTATTAGGGTGTTGAATGGTTGATTGCCCCATGGTTATGTTCTTTCCAGGATGTGGTACATAGTGCTATTCGCTTCTCCGTGGTTATGGTCATGCACTTCATGTACTTGATGTCAAATTTCTTGTGGCTGTTGATTTTGAGCATTGGGGCTAGAGGTATTTCATATGGATTGGTGTTTAGATGGGTCACGTATTGCAGCGGGGTTATGATGGGACATGATCCTTTGTGATAGATTCGTGTGTTTTGGTTCTATGGTGTGTGGTGGGTTCTTAGCATTGCATTGTGGTGGTACTTGTTGAACTTGCGGGACGGTTCTCTCATTTGAGTCATTTTCCATTTTTGGGTGCATTTGAGTTGTTGCGTATTGGTGCACAGATCGCACGATTTGCGGCTCTAAGAAGTATTGGTGTGGCATGTTGGTAGAGTAGCTTGTATTTGATGAGGTGAAGTCTTTGAGCCATAAGTGATTGCTATAGAATCTGATTACAGTATGTATGGAGGAATAATATTGGAAGTCGGCTTAGGATTTTGCTTTGGTTCTTGTCGGACAAGAGAGAGCTCCATGCCTTGTTGATCTGATAAGTGGTTATGAGTTTCTGCGTGTTTCTTTCATCATCGTCATTGTACAAAGGTTTTAGAATAAGATTTTGTTTCATATGAGGTTTATTACTATTACCGGGTTTGTTTTGAGCAGCTACTGTGGTCAGAAGTTATTGCTGTCAGCATCTAAGTTATGTGGTATATCATGTTATTACATCTTGGGCTTTGGTTATGGCTTGATACAACTTGTTCAGACTTATACATTGTGTAGGTGCGAGATTCGGGTCTTGTAAGGAATTTCGAATGTTGGAAATTGGGTTTCAAGGTTTATGGGCTAAGGTTAAATTAAAGATCTTCAGTTATGTTGTGTCATCAGGCTTATATAGATTGGGGTGATGTGGGATGACCCTGAGGTATGTGCATGGTAAGGTTACACGGCGATTTGATGGCTTGGGAATGACATTTGGCACGTTCAAGGACGAACATATGTTTAAGCGCGGGAGGATATTGTCACGCCCCGAACTCAGGGAGCGCGACCGGTGCTCAACCGAGTAAACCCAGCCAAGCAAGCCTAATTTACATTAATCTCTCATCATTACTCATACATGATTTACCATAACATAATTAGATCTTGACTTTCATATTAAATACACTTGGCACAATGGCCCATAATTTCTTTCTCATGATGGTTACACAACTTTATAAATAGTTGTAAATATTGTGAACATAAATACATGACAAAACTCAAATCTTTAATTACATGAACCACAGTGTACATGGAGCTTCTATGACAATAGACACCTAAATACATAAAATGAACTAGACCCAAACACCCACTAGAATTGTAGCGGGCTCATCATAAGTTGAGTAGTGAAGAAGATCTCTATCATCCCGTAGAAGTATACCTGCGTCCATTAAAAGATGCAGCGCCCCCGGCAAAAGGGACGTAAGTACATGTGGAATAGTACTCGTATGTAACGTAGACAAAACAACATATGAAAATACGGTAACTCAAATAAAAGGAAAATAAAGTACATCAAGAAACTATGAAACATCTCATAGAATCAAATTTCAAGTCTTATTATAATTACATCATTCTGAACTTCTTTAGGGATCAATTGAGTCATGAATTATACGCGGAACACATAACATAATGTAATTCAAACAACATGTACAAACGAGGACAACGAGGGTGGCACCTATTGTCTGCATTACTAATGCGTCTCATTAGACCTTCCTTAGTGTTCACATATCATATTATACACTTATGTGTTTCATAGACCGTCCATAGTATTTATTCATACCGTATACCTATACATCTCATACACAATGCACCTATGCGTTTCATAGACCATCCATAGGATTTCATAACACAATATACCTATGCGTTTCATAGACCGTCCAAAGGATTTCATAACATGATATACCTATGCGTTTCATAGACCGTCCACAGGATTTCATAACACAATTTACCTACGTGTTTCATAGACCGTACATAGGGTTCACATATTATATTATACACCTATGCATCTCATAGACCGTCCATAGTGTTCACATATCATATTATACACCTATGCGTCTCATAGACCATCCATAGTGTTTACATATCATATTATACACCTATGCGTCTCATAGACCATCCATAGTCTTTATTCACACCGTACACCTATACATTTCATACACAATACACCTATGTATTTCATAGACCGTCCATAGGATCCCATACACAATATGCCTATATGTTTCATAGTCCGTCCATAGGATTCCATACACAACACACCTATGCGTTTCATAGACCGTCCATAGGATTTCATACACAATACACCTATGCGTTTCATAGACCGTCCATAGGATCCCATACCCATTACACCTATGTGTTTCATAGTCCGTCCATAGGATTCCATACACAAAACACCTATGCGTTTCATAGACCGTCCATAGGATTTCATACACAAGACACCTATGCATTTCATAGACCGTCCATAAGATCCCATACACAATACACCTATGCATTTCATAGTCCGTCCACAGGATTCCATACACAACACACATATGCGTTTCATAGACCGTCCATAGGATTTCATACACAATACACCTATGCGTTTCATAGACCTTCCATAGGATTCCATACACAACATACCTATGCTTTTCATAGACCGTCCATAGGATTTCATACACAATACACCTATGTGTTTCATAGACCGTCCATAGGATCCCATACACAAAACACATATGCATTTCATAGTCCGTCCATAGGATTCCATACACAACACACTTATGCGCTTCATAGACCGTCCATAGGATTTCATACACAATACACCTATGCGTTTCATAGTCTGTCCATAGGGTTCATAACACATCATTATGCACATAACCATATATAAACTCAAAGCGACATGATTAACATTACATTTAAGGTCATAAGTTCCCGGATCATTGGAACACTTCATGTTCATGCTCATCATGGAGAAACACCGCTCATTGTATTAGCACGTGCACAGTGAATCAATAAGTCGATTTCAATGGCACATGAGCCCAATTTCTTTCCTTAAGGTCCATCATCAATTAGCATGGGACATCTCTCTTCCACCTCATTATATACCCTCTTGTCAACTTAAGGTCATTAGCTAAGTTCATGATTCTTGGGGACTTAACATCGAAGTCATTTGCATTTATTATTTTAGAAGCATACATACAATGATTGAAATCATTGAAACATTCAATGCCTCGTAATTCTCATCTTGGCAAGCGGCCACATTTCATGTCCATACTATCACTCACTTGTACATGCCCTGGGTGATCATAGAACATTAAGAGCATTTAAAACATTTAGGAACACCATAGCCTTAACTCATGAGGACGTAGGAGCTTATAACACATTGAAAACATAAGTACAAATATGTTCATCTCATAACCTTTCACACCATATATCACTTCACAATTACTTTCAACTACTTACAACATCGATATTTTATTGGCTCCCTTGGCCATACATATTATTCTTCATTCAAGACACTGTGGTCGTATATCATATTCCACACTTTTATTTCTTTACTTTCAAGGATTATCATCACAAACATCATCAGATAGAATACTCTAGAAATACATTTCCCCAAAAATGGCAATACACAACCTCAACTCATGAATATGTAAGAACTCAAAACTTATTGGAAATACCTACCAAGCATAGCATTAGTTAGAACAACCACATTTGCACATGACTTGATTACATAAGCTTTTCGATGATTCTATTTTCGGAGTCAATTTGGAATAGTTGAATCAAGGCTCATTTCATAATATTTCACATATCATTTCATTTCATTTGTGCTATTGGCCACAAATATAGCTTTCATTCTTGGCACAGTGTTCACACTTTATATCCTCAACTCACTACTTTCACTTTCAAGCATCTTTATAGATTATCGACAACAAGGAATCTCTAATCACAAATTTTAGTATACCTATGAGCAATTAAGAGTCTTATGCACATTGAGATGTTTTACACAATTTTGGCATAATAGCCTTCACTTGAAACAGTACTTGGAGTCATAACATTTTTATACCCAACTTATGCTTTGAACACATTCCCGAAGGATAACATCATATGATAAGAGAATCCAAAATACATTTTGAGCATATACCTTTCAACACAAGGCTTATTCGGAATAGTTAATTTATAATGAACAATTCGTGACTTATACAAATTACACGAACACCGTGGGATTTAATTCTAAGAGAAGAGTTTAGCCAGCATACCTCAGTTGAGCTTCCTTAAACTCTAAAATATATTGGAATTCTTATCAACTTCAATCTATAATAACAACATACAATGGGACCAATATTAGTAACAAATTCTATAATTTAGGCTATTTAGGCACTTTATCAAACACCTAGTAGGCATAAATCTCTATATCTCTTAACCATAGAATTAGTTCATCCAACTACTATTGTTTACCAACAATTTATCCCACCATCATTCTTGAACAATTCATAACTTCCAACATCACATACATGACCATCCATCCACACCCAACGAACAAAATTCCATCAAATAATCACCTTTCAATCTCTACAATGGTTATGTACTTAAATTGGGAACTTATGGCTTTCAATCACTATACCATGAATTATTATACTTAATTCATACTCATATTCCCATAATATATCCATACATGTAATTCTTAGGGTGTAGGATTACCTTTTGGAAGAAATCTTGCAAAACCCTCATTTGAGTTCTGGAAGATCTATGTATTTTATGTGTAGATTTCATCAATACTAGTGTAGAAATAATGGAATTTCACACCAAAATAATGGGGATTGCTTACCTTGAAGAAGAAGGAGTTTGTGTTCTTGAGAGAGTGGAGAAGAGCTCCAAAATTCGTCCAAATGAAATGGGGAAAATGAACCCCGAAATTGTATTAAATTAATAGGCCCAGATTTTTGGGTTTCGGATGTGGCCCTGGATGGTTAGCATCCCCACTTCACTCCTCTTTGAAGCTCGGATGCGGACCTGGATGCTATGGCAGCACTTCACTGCCAGCCTCTCTTTCGGACGCGGCCTCGGATGCTTCGCATCCGCACGCTCCTCCGCCAGCCTTTAGTAATTTGGTCATAACTTGTAGGAATGTCCAAATGATGAACGGTTTGAAGCGTTAGAAAATAGACTCGAAGACCTTTAATTTTATTAGTAATACATCACATAACTTCTTATATATATATATATATATATATATATATATATATATATATATATATAGATATTCCCATCCAAAATTAGGTCTTGCGCGTACTCATTAAGGTGGAATAGTTGACCAAGTTTGACTTTTTAGTATTTGATCTCGGTTAGGAGTTTTGCTGGTTTTGTTGGATTCAGATGGTGATTTTTGAATCAGATGTTTGCCTGAATTTGCATTTAAATATTTCTAGAAGGTTTCGGCACTAATTGGCGAAAGTTAAAAGTTTGAAGGTTTGGAATGTTCATAAGTTTGACCGAGGGTTGACTTTGATGATATCGGGGTCAGATTGTGGTTTCGGGAATTAGAATAGTTTCATTATGTCATTTAGGACTTATGTACAAATTTTGAGCTCATTCCGGGTTGATTTGATATGTTTCGGCACGGGTTTTTAAAGTTGAAAGATTCAAAGTTTATTATGTTTGATTTGATGTGCGATTCATCATTTTGATATTGTTATGCGTGATTTGAGGCTTCGAGTAGGTCCGTGGTATGTTATGGGACTTTTTGAAATGTTCGGACAGGGTCCCGAGGAACTCAGCGTGATTCGGATTGCTTTCGGACCATTTTTCTTCATTTTGGCATTGCTGGTTTCTGCTGAGTTGTAGGCATCTGGTTTTCTTGTTTGCGATTGCAGAGAATGAATCGCGATCACGTAGAGTTGTTAGATGGCTGGGAAAGATTATTCATCGCGTTTGCGAGTCCAGAGTCATGTTCGCGGAAGTTGAGGCAATTGTTCAGTGCGTTCGCGTAGAAGGAAGGAAGGCCTGACGATGTCAAACGTTTTTTCTTCAAGGTCGCGAAGTGTGGAACGCAATTGCGTAGCTCTAGGAGATTTGAGAATCGCGTTCGCGACTGTGATGTTGCGTTCGCATAAGAGAAACTTTAGCTGGTGAGCAATTGTTCTATATGAATGTGTGCAATTGTCTGCGTTCACGAAGTCTAATAGCTGGGGCAGACTCTATTAATTCCCATTTCGAGGGTTAGAGTCATTTTATCATATTTGGAGCTATGGAGCTCGGATTAAGACGATATTTGAAGTGATTTTGACCATATGGATTGGGGTAAGTGTTCTCTACTCGGTTTTGATGTATTTCATGAATCTATCCTCGTTTTTGGCATTTGGTTGATGATTTCAAAAGAGAAATTAGGTTTTTCTATCTAAAATTTCATAAAAAGAATTTTCGAGTTTTGAGCATCGATTCGGAGTCGAATTTGAGTGAAACTAGTATGGTTGGACTCGTAATTGAATGGGTTCTCGGATTTTGTTAATTTTGTCAGATTCTGAGGTGCGGGCCCGAGTTTAACTTTTGGTTGACTTTGGGCTTTTGATTAAAGATTCCACCTTTATCGATTGGGTTTGTTTCCTTTGGTATTATTTGACGTTCTTGAGTTTCTTTTGGCTAGTTTCAAGCCATTCAGAGGTCGGTACGCACGGGATGGCATTTCTGGAGTATTGTTTGGCTTGCAGGGTATAGGTTTTGGCTTGTTTGAGGTAAGTAACACTTTTAAACTTGGTGCTGAGGGTATAAATCCCTGAATATTCATGTTATATACTTAGTGTTAAGGTGACGCACATGCTAGATGACGGGCGTGCGGGCGTGCACCGTGTGAATTATGATTTGGTTGATTCTGTGGTACTGTGTGGTTACCTAATCATGTCTTTATCCATGAAATTTCTAGGTGCTAGAGTAATTGAGCTGTGATTCATGTTAGAAACCATGTTTAGACTATATGCTTATTCCGTTGGGACCCACTGGGGTCATTTCTATTGTTGAGATATTGGCTTAAATTGCAGTTACATACTCAATCATATTTATTCATTTGCATATCATAGCTCACTCTCTGTTATCATTTTGTTGTCATAACATGTTATCATTCTTTGGGCTTATTGGCATGAGATTTGTGAGCCCGAGAGACTGGATAGATTGATGATTGAGTTGGGGCCTGAGAGCCATGTTGTGAGTGACATATATGGATCGGGTTGCAAGCCGCAACATACCTTATGGCTATATGTGGATCGGGTTGCACGCCGTAACAGGCCTTATGGTTATATGTGGATCGGTCTGCACACCGCAGCAGGCCTTATAGGCTTTATTACTATTAAGGTTATAGAGCTATGAGACTCAAGATTTTCCCTATCCACCGAGACGATCAACAAATTCAACCACACCACATCTTAGCTAGAATTCTTTATCAAATTCCCATAATCGGGGACTTCAATCAACACCTGCTTCATGCCTCCTCTCCCGCTAGAAGGGCCAGCCTCTTCATGGGGAGTAGCAGCAGGTGCTGTAATAGAAATATCCACGAGTGTAGTAGCACAAAAGATGGAAGGAATAACAGCAGGAGCAACAGGGGTCATTGGAAAGGCAGCAAGGGGTGGCTCTTCAGAATAAGGGCCAAAATCTTTTTCACCCTCAAATCTATGAGTGAAGAGTCTATCAATCGGACTTGATGGGGGATTACCATAATGGTCAATATCTTCATCTTCTTCTTCATCATCTTCTTCTTCTTCGTCATCAGAGGCATGTTTTCATTGTTCTTCCTCTTTGAAGAAGACACGCTCAAAATCTATTCTTGGGCTACGCCAACAGAGCCTAGCAGTGGGAGTATACACTAGAGCATGCCACTTATACTAGTTCAGGAGTATGAAACCAGACATTTATTGATCATGCCCACGTATTATTGTATTATCTGCTTTTATTGTGATATTGAGCATGTGACCATGCCGGGCGGATTGTGATGTTGAGCTTGTGATGATGCCATGCGGATTGTGATAATGAACCTGTGACCACACCGGGAGGATTGGGATATTGGCACGTGAGTTGTCCGTGTGGTTGTGATTAGAAAGGTGGGCACAAGGGGTCGTGAGCATATGACTGTGGTTTGAGACTCGTGACTTATGATTTTGAGATGAGGTATCTCAGAGTAATTTCGTTGCGAGACTTGCGTCAGAATGACTTGATTAATTGGTCATTATTTGTTTTCCTTATTTGTTTTAATGGTACTTTCACGGTGTTCTTACTACTATACTATTTGTATCATATGTTGGTTCTTGTTATTATTTACTGATTCCTATTTTCATTGCGAGCTTTATACTTCTGTACTTCACAGGTTATTTTGACTTGTAGGTGTCTCAACTTGTACCTTATAACTACTCCACCGAGGTTAGCCTTGACACTTACTGGGTGCCGGACGTGGTGTATTCATACACTTCTATACATTTTTGTGCAGATCCATGTATTGGAGATATCAGACTCAGGCAGAATTAGCTTATTGATCGCTAGGATTCAAGGTAGAACTGTCGGTCGTTGCAGTCCCTTGGAGTCCTTTTCTTTCATTGTACAATCAACTTGTTATTTGAACAGTATTGTATTTCGACCGTTGAGATCTTTCAATGTATTCAGTTAGAGTTCGTGACTCTTTATTACATAGTCTTGGGAGGGTGTAGTGATTATTGTCACGTAGGCTTATTTCACATTTATTTCGGTATTTATATAAATCTCCGATTTAAAATATCATTGTTAAATTGGCTTAATTATTGTAAGTAGTCGGCTTAGTCTTAGAGACTAGGTGCCATCACAAAGCCTAAGGTGAGATTTTGGGTTGTGACACTTATGGGAAAGCAAGTACCCGTGGTTAGGTATCTGAAAAGTTAATTTTTTACTTTGTTAATTTAAGTTTTACTAATTATTTTAGATAATAGGCAAAAAACTAGGAAGAGGAATATACCTTAAGGGCAGAATGAATAACATCATTTATTAAAGTTATGGAGCTATAAGACTCAAGCTTTTCCCTCTCCACGGGGCCGATCAATGAAATCAACCACACCACATCTCGGCTAGACTTCTTTAACAAATTCCCACCATCGGGAACTTCAATCAACACCTGCTCCATGCCTCCTCTCCCGCTAGAAGGGCCAGTCTCTTCACGGGGAGTAGCAGCAGGTGCGATAACAGAAACATCCGCGAGTGAGGTAGTTGAAAAGATGGAAGGATTAACAGCAGGAGCAACGGGGGTCATTGGAAGGGCAGAAAGGGATGGCTCTTAAGAAACAAGGAAAAATTCTTCTTAACCCTCAAATCCATGAGTGAAGATTCTATCAATAGGAGTTGAGGGGGTGATTACCAGAATGGTCAATATCTTCATCTTCTGAGATTTTCAAAGAGACACTCTCATGTTCATCAACAAGTTTGAAAGGCACGGGGCCTGAAGGTAGATCCTGGGGAACAGTGGCTTCATCATCTAAAACCATACGACTCCTAACTAGTGGTTTCCTCACCAGAGAGTCATCTTCATCTTCTTTTTCTTCATCAAATGCATGGGTTTCACTGTTCTACTTCTTTGAAGAAGAGACACTCAAAATCTTTTCTTAGGCTACGCCAATAAAAAGCCTAGCAGCGGGAACTGAGGCAGGATGAATTCCCCGAACAACAAAACCTGAGAATAACGAAAAAGGGTTAGAGTAAGAAAGGTTATAGTAAGAAAAAGGCATAGTAATGTAAAATACCATGGGCTTTCACTTTTTACCCGAACGTTTGAAAAAGAAATTCCCACGATCTCTAGTCCATTGGGGCGACAGTCAAACGAGGAAATTGAAATTATAAGAGAAAAGAAAAAAAAGTGATGAAGAGAAGAACTCATGTGCAAAGTTCCACTTCTCAGGGAAAGGCATGTTTTCATCATCCACCAAATCACGAAAGGGAACGGCCACGAACCGGGTGTACCAGCCACGGTCACGATCATCCTCGGGACTGTCAAAAACTCTCTTGCTCCTCGTCACAAGAGAAAAGAGACCTTCGTGGAAAAACTTTGGGGAATATAGTAGAGTAAATGCTGAAAAGTAAAAGAGGTTGAAACCAAGTTTAATAAATAACGAAAGCAAGTTACTGCCCTCCACACTATCGGGCCTATTTGACCAAAATACACACTGAAGTAACAACAAAATTCAATAATCACTAGATCAATAGGTGGGTTGAACCCTAAGGTGGAAGAATAGGTGTACACAATTGTATAACCTTCACAATAAGAAGTTATTCGTTCATCAGCACTAGGAACTACCACATGAAAATTAGATTTTACAATAGAATTCACTTCGAACTAAAGGAAGAAGGCCAATAGTGATTAAAGTAGGGTAATGATTGGCAGGTTTAAGTGTTGCAATGGAAGAAACTTGCTTTCTCATTGCTTCATAGTATGATTTGAATGAGAAATCATGAGTAACAATTTCATAAACAACAGGCTCATGTAACGGTTTGTTATGGTCCTTACTCCTAGAGGAGGATCTAGGGGCTGATGGAGTTTTAGCTTTGGAGAAAGAAGGCTTTAAAATATTTTCCTGGGAAGTAGTAGAGTTATGACTTGATAAAGAACCTAGGCTACGAAATCTACCACCTCCCCTACTCCTAACTGGGGCAGAAGAAAGGGGAATCTCATCAACAATGATTGTTTTATGAGAGTCTAATGATGAATAAGGGTTCGAAGAACGATAATTCATTTTTAATGGTGAAAGCACGAAGAAACGAGAAAAATTGCAGAAGAAGTTTGGGTATGAATGCAAGAGAGAAGAAGAAATTTTTGGGTGGTATGTAATGCGGTATTTAAAAGGAATAACCATGATTATGAACCATCATCATGGAACTGTCACTTCAAACTAACGTAGCTGCAAAAAATCCTAAAAAGACGCTATAAACTGCGAAACCAATCGTAACAGGACACGTGTCCCGAGCATTAAATGGAAAGGACGTACGTCTCTTCACTTCTGAAGAAAACATAATGATGTTGGGAAGAGGTCGCAAGACATTCCCGCCATAAATAAACTTACCACTTCCCGAATATTCAATTGAGAATATTCAGAAAGTGGGAGGACTATGTATATTAGTGGAAAATAGGCATGGCACGTGGATTTATGATATGGTGACAAGTGGCATTTGAATCAGGTTAATAAAGAAGAATGATGAGGCATGGTTAAAATACACATGGGATTTACAGAAGAAGGTAGCGTATGTGAGAACTGGGAAAGAAAAAATAGGAACGAGATGTATGGAGGTCATAAAAAGGGGAAGATTCATGAACATTTATGAATATGGAAAGAAAATTAGCATTATCCCTGATTACGCGCGATCACCTATTATTACCATAACCTTTATGAGTAATTTCAGTAACAGACAATTAATGCAAGTAATGTTTGTAATGGGTAGGAATTAAGTTAGGGGAAACTGTTACATCTTTGTATCCTTTTATAGGGGTCCTTACCTTATTTTGTATGGGGATCATTAGAATACTCTCGAATATATGCGATCGGTCCTTTATTTTTATATTTCTACTTGATTGAAGATTCTTATACACCATTATTGGGAGAAAGCAACGATCATCAATAAGATTGCCTTACCTCGTTCATTGAATATTGAATTGCAATTGCTTTTTACTCTCTTATTTATTTTCTTATTTTTGGAAAAATGAAGTAAACTTGGTTATTAGAAAACCGATTTTCTTTGATATTGACTTTGACAAAAAAATTATTTTTTGGTTAAACAATAAAGAAGACGAAACTAGTTGGTTTATGCTCCTTATACCTTGAATTAGGGGCGGAGCTGGGGCGAGAGGGGTCCACCCATCCGTCGAAAAATCGAACTACTCATATAAGATTAAACTTTATATTACATTAATTATTTTTGTATGTTCACTTTTTATTATTTTTTAAATTCTCTTGATAAGGCTCATTCCTCATTCACTATGCCTTGAATGATAGAAAAGGCCGAAATTCTTGACGCTTAAAAGTCGTTTGGTACAATGGTGGAATAAACTAGGATATTCTATGGTATGGGATATCCCATAGGATTAGTTTTCTCACCTTCTATATGAGATAGCTAATCCCACCATTTTAATATAAAATTAATCCCGAGATTAGCTAATACCTATAACCAAAAAGAGATAAATAAATCTCAAATTTCATCCTAGGATTAGTATCCTGTCACGACCCAAATTGAAGGGCCGCGACGGGCACCCGGTGCCTTACTCAACTGAGTACCAACGTAACATATTTTTCTTATCGTACAATAATGGGTAAATGAGCCGTAAAGACCGTCATAAGATAACCAGAATAAAACATAAGGAAAATACTCGATATAGGACGACCAACATGATATACAAACTTATACATGTGACGTATGGGCCTATAAGGCCGACATGATCATTTGTACACTCAAAACATAGGCCGAAAAGACCATATACATGACATATGTCTACAAGCCTCTAAGAGTACATAAACGTCGTAAAGGCCAGGGCAAGGCCCCACCTTACCAATCAATACATGTCCAAATTAGAGTGACGAAATAGGCAACTCCGGAGTAAGTGGAGTGCACCAACACCTTCTGATGAGCTAATAGCCTACTAGAAGGACTGTCAACCTATCTATCGGGACCTACAGTCATGAAACACAGTGTCCCCAGGTAAAAGGGATGTCAGTACGAATAAAGTACCGAGTATGTAAAGCAGGAAAGCATAAATAATAACTTTAATGTAAAGAGAGATAAAAGAGATACAACCTGTGTCATCTGAGTTCCTATGAGGTATACTGACATGAAATGCATGATACATATATATACATAACACTTTTAAAAACATACGCCTATGTGGGCATCATAATCATCATATCATACCCGGACATAATAGGCTCGGTAAAAATGTACCCGGTGTTACACCCCATATTTTCGTACGTGAAAGTACCGCCATAAGTAAATTAATGAATGCTCGGAAATGAGATGTTAGATCTCGCATTTCGTACGTTAAAGTTTCGTCGTAAGTTAATCGACGTAAGCTCGGAAATGAGATTTGTTTGAGATTATAAGTATTACGCTATTTCAAGCAAGTGATAAGTAAATTCGTGAAGGTGAGAGGGTAATCAAATCGATGAAAATAAAATTCGTTGAAGTATGGCATTTTGAGAGAAAATACGGTCCGGACTATAAATACCTGGTATTTATGGACTAGTACCATATAAGGTACCACATGACCATGATAGTAAGGTATGTGAAGTGTACTAAAAGTGAGTAGTATTTTAAGTGAATGGAGAGAATTCTTAATTATATGGGTAATTTATTGATTATTGGTTAATGGGAGATTAATTAGTTAAATAAGTCATTAGGGGATAATTAAGACTTTGAGATAAAGCCTAAGAGGCCAAAAACGTGGCAGCACCCCATCACCTTTAAAATGACTCTTAAGTCTTGCATAAATGTCACACTTTGGAGGATCTAAAGTGGCTTAGTCATCCACTAAGTGGGCCACACCCACTAAAGATTTCCTACAACTAGTGAGGTGCTCATTCCTCAGCAACAAAGGATTAAAAGATAAAGAATCCCATTGAATCTCCTATAGAGAGTGGCTGATCGTGAGTTTTTTAAAGAGCAAAACAAATCCAATGTTGCTGAAGTTGGCAAAACTTAACTTCTATATAATTCAAGCCACGCACCAATAGGATATCAAACACGTATTAAGATGGTGGAGGAATCTTTCCATAGTTGAAGATTCGAGCTTGACAAGGGATCGGATGAGATTTGCTAAGATTCCTTTTCTTATACTATAACAAATTCATACGAGACTTCATAAGGTAATAGCAACGGGAATTGCCATTCGAAGAGAGCACGGTACAATCTTTCTCAAAAATATTACACGGATTTTTTACTACTTCAATCCGCCGTTACGTGTTTTATCGCAATTGACGTATGTTAGAGGGATTGTCAAGACAATCGACTCAGGTATGTTAAGGCTATCCCTTCTTTCTTTTTGGCATAATGAATACGATACAAATGAAACGAGCAAATGCACAATTTCTATAAATGACTCTATTCATAGAAGTACTAGGGGTGTCTATATTCTTGATTCCCCATGTGAATTATTATTATATTTTCTGTTCATGGGTCTTAGAAAAATACGTAATTGATAATGTTTATCCGAAATGCATATCAATTTTATGATATTCTGAGAAATCTTATTAACGTATTTAAATGCAATATATATATATATATATATATATATATATATATATATATATATATGCATATGGGATATGGAAAAGGTTACGGCGTTATATACGCACCACTACTTGATCAACTGGTATACGTTGATGATTTGCCCACAGTGGCCGAAATGATATGATGGGATGCCCTCAGAGGCTTGATGATGTTATGAACGCATATACCTATGCATGGTATGTCATTTATACGCATATGCATGACATTATAAAAAATAAAATGATTCACAGAGCTATGCAGACGTACATGTCAAGTCTTTTACTCCATGTTTCTCTCATGTCTATTATTTACTGATTTTCATTCATTACATACTCGGTACATTATTTGTACTGACATCCCTTTTGCTTGGGGATGTTGCGCTTCATGCCCGCCCGTCTCGATAGACAGGTCAAGAGTCCTCCAAGTAGGCGATCAACTCAGCGGGAGATGTTGGTGCACTCCATTTGCTCTGGAGTTGCTTGTTTGGTCAGTATGATTTAGATGTGTATTGTTTGGTATGGCGGGGCTCTGTCCCGATATTTATGACAAATATGTATTCTTAGAGGCTTGTAGACAGATGTCATGTACGTAAATGATTGTATGGCGTTGTCGGCCTATGTTCAGTGTACGAGTGGTTAGTTTGGTCTTATAGGCCTGTATGTCTTAAGTATAAGTTGGTATTTCATGTTGTATTCTACTTATCTCACGGCAGCTTCTCCGGCTCAGTTATCTATGATAGTATGATATGAAAAGATACGTTATGTTGGTACTCGGTTGAGTAAGGTACCGGGTGCCCGTCACGGCCCATCAGTTTGGGTCGTGACAAAAGTGGTATCAGAGTAGTTCGGTCCTAGGGAATCCACAAGTCGTGTCTAGTAGAGTCTTTTTTATGGGTGTGTTGTGCACCACACTTATAAGCAGGAGGGTACAGGGCATTTAGGACTGTTACTCTTTCTTCTTACTCTAGATCGTGTGGTAGAGCTCAGTTATAAGAACTCAATTTCCTAAACTCTATCTTATTCATAATACGATGGTACCTACATCTAGAAAAATGGTTGGTAAGAGATTGAATGTGGCTATGGAAGAGTTGAGTCAGAGGAACTCAATTTTTGCATCATGCTTATGATGGATAAATATGAGGTATTCAGCATGTCATGTGTGTACTAAGATGTGTAAACTTCTTGATAAGGATCCTTAAGACAAGAATATCTATCCACCCATATGGTGAAAAGCAATGAGAAATTCAGAAGGTAGGTACAAATTTCAACAAGTAAAAGAACTAAGATGAAAAAGGGTACAAGGTACCCATCTAATGAAGATTATCAATATTCACAATTCAGGCAGAGGAATATAAGCCTTTTGAGTTACCTTCAAAAATAACAGAGGTATGTACAATTGACCACACCCATCTCATTTATGCCCTATGGGGGCTAACATAAGTAGTATAAGAGAAGGCAGGATATCAGGATATAGCTGGGGTTAGGGTAACCCAAAATGATGGATGGATTGTTTCCGTTAGTTGACATTTTCGAAGGATATTACAAAGGTGCTAATAGATCTCCTTGTGAGACACCCAAATGGTGCACTCTAGAATATTACAATTAGATGTGAATACTAGCATGATCAAAAAAAAAAATTAAGAAGATAGGCATTGAAAGCCTGGAAGGGATAAATATTACCTTAGTTTGACTCGCATCCCTAGTAGAGTGAGAACGTTAAGCAACCCGAAGAGCCACTAGATGGAGCAAAGGAGAGCTAAAAGCAAAAGAATATCTTGTTTGAGTTTTCAGAATAAAGTGATAGACATAAATGTTAGCGGGAAATAAGAAAAGAGTTAATGAAACATTATGAGTAAGATGTAATACATGGATGACAACGGTGGATCAAAAGGATGACAATATTACATAGTCTATAGTCAATCGAAGAAAAAGACGAGAGGTGACAGGCCTTGAGACAACAAAAGAGTATAGGCCATAAATTCATATCCTCATTTCAAGAAATAAGTTTGTGACTCCAACACGACTACCGGAAGGAAACGTTAGACCCCAGAACAATAGAAATCAGTATGGGCTGGTGAACAAGATAAACTAAACATAAATTGGGGACTGGGTGATTGAATAATAGTCGGCATCATGATAATTTCAAATTTTACTCCGGCGATAATAGAGTGGATAACAGAAGAAAATATTCATGAGAAATTCAAAGAATGGTCATTCAGGAAGACGTTTCCCTAAAGCAAGCAATGTGAGCAAAGTTAAGCTTAAGGGACTGTATGTGCCAGTTATACTAAGTGTCACACTCGCGAATAAGGAAGTTTGTTATCCTTGGTACAGAAGGATTGCTGCAAAGCGAGTAAGGGTCATTGATGATGTGAAAAGACGCCAAAGATGAAGAGGTAAAACATCTATAGGTAGATCCTCATGGATACAACTCTTAGTACTCCCCTAAAGGGGGGAATATGGAGTGACGTGTCATTAAGTCAGAATTAAGTGGTTCTAGTAACTATGGAATAATAAAGGAAGAATGCGATAAGAATGAGAAAGGAATAAGATTGCATTTATTCAAATCCTACATATATGCTACGATTCTAGAACATTATGCAAATATGACGTAAAGGAGAGGAAGTAAGGGTTCCTGCCCGAGATGTTATTGATAGTTAAGGAGCATGTGCGAGACGTAAGTTAAGATAAAGGAGATAATCCAAGAAGATTATGCGAAATATAGATATGGGAATGGACCAACGTGTAATTAGCAGTTGATTCAGGAAGACTCTAGTTATGGCTAGACAAGAGGATATAAATAAATCAATAAATTGTGCAAGATGAACATAGTGAACCCCAACATGGCGAATTCAGTCTCGCAGATATGACATCGTGATCCTTGAGATATATTCAGATAGGAGTTGGGGTAGTTAAAGTTAAATGAAAGAGAATGCCACTGGGAAGACAGTTAAAATATTAGTTCAGAAGCAACCCTACAAGGACAAGGGCATGGAGATAAGTAACTACGGATAATTATAGGCGAGGAAGGACATCAAAAATTCCATCGAGTATACGATGTAATAAGTTCCCAGCTTCACAAGAGTCAGAGGGTCCTCCCTAAGTACTACAATGAAAGACTATCTGAGGAAATAAGGAAGAAGGCTTCAACCTAAGCACAGTGACCAAAAGAGGAAATGGTCTTGTAACAACAGTCTCACAACAACATTGTATGCACTCTATAAGGAAGTGACACCTATCGTGGCTAATGAGCGGGAAATGAAACCAAAAGTAATATTCGAGACCATATGAATTGCACAAAATTTCGACATGCATGGGAACTAAGATAAGCTAAGTGTGCACGCAACAAGGGGGCAGAAAGACCAGGAAAAGTAATTGCTTACGTTTAAAGAAAGGTGAGATGGAACGAAAGGAATTATTCGATCAATGATCCAGAGTTAGTTACGTTATGAACACACTCAAGATTTTGGAGTATTATCCATGCAGCATGTATGTTGACAATGATACAGCTGTAGAAGACTCTGGTATAAGTTAAAAGAAAGAATTGAGTCCAGGTAATAGACAAGGGATTGAATTGTTAGATGATGGTATCACGGATATTCCGTAGAGTCTATGAAAGGCTAAAGTAATAAATCATACCATGAGCCGCAGATCGGAAGATAGATTAAGCCTACGTAAAGGTTGATCAGAGGGAAGAAGAAACTAAAGAGTTACACCAACTAAGTAAATCAGGAGTCTGATTATTGGACCCAGAAAATTATAGACCTCACCATTGAGAACATTACAGGATCACTCTTAAATATCAGAGGTACAAGAGAGACAGTACAATAGCCATATTCTATAATGGCTCTACGATAAAGCCAGTCAGAAGAGTACCAGCCTCATAAGAAGTCAGCATGAAGCTATCAGGTATGTTAAGGCTATCCCTTCTTTCTTTTTGGCATGATGAATACGATACAAACAAAACGAGCAAATGCGCAATTTCCATAAATGACTCTATTCATAGAAGTACTAGGGGTGTCTATATTCTTGATTCCCCATGTGAATTATTATTATATCTTTTGTTCATGGGTCTTAGAAAAATACGTATTTGATAATGTTTATCCGAAATGCATATCAATTTTATGATATTCCGAGAAATCTTATTAACGTATTTAATATGCATTTCATGCATTTATACATGCACATTGACCCATGACCAGATGGCGTTATATATGCATATGTATATATGTATATGTATATGGGATA
Organism: Nicotiana tomentosiformis; assembly: GCF_000390325.3. NCBI lineage: Eukaryota > Viridiplantae > Streptophyta > Magnoliopsida > Solanales > Solanaceae > Nicotiana > Nicotiana tomentosiformis. The sequence continues at coordinate 39,223,635 of NC_090822.1, forward strand.
TGGACAAGGTTACGGCGTAATATACGCACTACCCCCTGATCAACTGGTATACGTTGATGATTTGCCCCCAGTGGCCGAAATGATATGATGGGATGCCCTCATAGGCTTGATGATGTTATGAATGCATATATCTATGCATGGTATGACATTTATACACATATGGATGACATTATAAAAAATGAAATGATTCACAGAGCTATGCAGACGTACATGTCGAGTCTTTTACTCTATGTTTCTCTCATATCTATTATTTACTGATTTTCATTCCTTACATACTCGGTACATTATTTGTACTGATGTCCCTTTTGCCTGGGGACGCTTTGTTTCATGCCCGCAGGTCTCGATAGACAGGTCGAGAGTCCTCCAAGTAGGCGATCAACTCAGCGGGAAATTCGGGTGCACTCCATTTGCTCTGGAGTTCCTTGTTTGGTCAGTATGATTTAGATGTGTATTGTTTGGTATGGCGGGGCTATGTCCCGACCTTTATGACAAATATGTATTCTTAGAGGCTTGTAGATAGATGTTATGTACGTAAACGATTGTTTGGCGTTGTCGGCCTATGTTCAGTGTACGAGTGGTTATTTTGGTCTTATAGGCCTGTATGTCTTAAGTATAAGTTGGTATTTCATGTTGTATTCTACTTATCTCACGGCAGCCTCTCCGGCTCAGTTATCTATGATAGTATGATACGAAAAGATATATTATGTTGGTACTCGGTTGAGTAAGGTATCGGGTACCCGTCATAGCCCATCGGTTTGGTCGTGAACCCGGCCATCATAAGACTCGGTAGAATCGTAACCGGACACATGGAGCTCGGTAAAACAAAATAGATCACTCGTTTCACAATTGGTACCATACCCGGCCGACTATAGTGAGGCTAGGTATAGTAAAATAGATACATACATATATATATATACATATATATATATATATATATATATATATATTGCATGATGGACTCATGGGATCACATTCTAAACCTTTCGGAGTAATGTAAGGTCGTCGCACCTTTGATTAACATTATGGACACCCATACCATCAATATGAACCTCAATTTGATTCAAGGACCATAAATACTTTCTTAGAATAAATTTATAAGGAAAGAACAACATGAACAACCTTATTTGCTAGGAGTAGATCTGTTATGAAATAACGTATCGTTTACGTTCAATTCACTTTAGATAATTCCAAAGTAAATAAGGAAGTGCCTTAACATACCTTTGAAATCTTCTCTTCAATCGTCAACCAAGCTCAATATGATCTTCTTATGTCTCCAATGAGTAAACTGACTTCGTCATTATCACATAAGCGTTGTAAATCTCATATGTCCAAACCAACATTCTACAAGAAAAAAGAAAACACCTCCCTTGTTTTTACTACGTCCCGTAAGTTACTAAATGTCACCAAGCATCCTAAACGACAACCAGTAGCTATGTGAAACACAACCAGCACAATAATACGTCGAGCGGCAAGCTCGGTTCATGTTTAATCACACTATATTTTGAACCCTTTCCCTCTTATTTATGTTCGAGAAAATGTTGATAATAACAACACAATATACTCAGTTTATGCCATAAATTTTCCAGCCATAAAATGCCACACCTCCCAAGCAGTCCAACAATCAACAGCATTACTAACAAGCCTTTCGATCGATATCTCACACGTGCTAGCTTCAACGACTTAGAAGTATCTTGGTTAAGCTTAAATACATGTAGAGTAAGATGTTTATTACCTTTAAACAGATAGAATAACTCCAATGTGAGCTTAGTTCACAACAAAATATACTTCCAACGGAGCCACAAGAACAAGGAAGCGAAACTAGCAATCAATTAGGGTTTCTCGACACTAGAATCACAATGGAAGAATTGAAATCACCTAGGGTTGATATGAAAACCTTAAGAGAGTATTTTACAGAACTTAAACCACTTTAAACAACTCCCCACATGAGCTTCAAATACACAAAAATCAGCAACCACAAGAAGAACAAGAAACTCACTTGCGCCACGGGATTCCCGACACTTGATTTGTGTTGTTTGTCCTCGGTTTGGTTCTTGGATCATGAGAGAACTTTGAGAGAAAGTTTTTACGTGTCTAGGTTCTGAATAGAGTGAAAAATAATGAGTTAAATTGGTCTTTATATGTCATATATATATATATATATATATATATATATATATATATATATATATATATATATCAAGATATCTCAACCGCCTAAGTGGGTCCCAAAGGGAGCTGCTTGCTTAGTGTTTCGCGAATATCTCTCTACTTCGATGTTATATTGACGAACGGTTTAATGCGTTAGAAATTAGACTCGTAGACTTCAACATGATAGGTGGATCACCCCGTAATTCTTATTATATTGATAGAAAAGCTCTGATACATTTGACCTAATTTTTAGCACATTTATGAATGTAAGTTGTGATGACCTTTGCCAACTTTTATTCCACAACTCGCTTGACTTCAAAACTCAACATATGACTATCATACGACTATAATAACTCATAAAATAAACTCTTTATCATTTTAAGCACCCTAATCTCACCCCAAAAGTACATGTTATAACATTCCCAACTTGTCGACTTCCGACGAAACTTATTTTCTTCAATTCATTTAGCTTCTAAGGCTTCCAACCCCTTTGGTACTTGCTATTCATGATGTTAAATATTTATAACCTCCAAGGTAATACGATTAACTTACTTTATATACTTTCAAATATAATCTCATTTCTGAGCTTACATCAATTGACTTACGACGTACACTCACGTACGAAAACATGGGGTGTAACATCATGAGATAACTTTGAGATACCTTTGCATAATGCTTAACATACCTTTGCAATCTTCTCTCCAATTGTCAACCAAGCTCAATGTGATCTTCTTACGTCTCCAATGAGTAAACCGACTTCGTCATCATCACATAAGCATTGTAACTCTGATATGTCAAAAACCAATATTCTAGAAGAAAACGGACAAAACCTCCTTGTTTGTACTGCATCACATAAGTTAATAAATGTCACAAAACAGCCTAAACAACAACCAGTATCTATGTGAAACACAACTAGCACAATAACACGTCGAGCGGCAAGCTCGGTTCATGTATAATCACAATATATTTTGACCCTTTCCCTCTTATTTATGCTCAGGAAAATATTGATAATAACAACAAAATATACTCGGGTTATTCCATAAATTTTCAAGCCATAAAATACTGCAATAACACCTCCCAAACAGTCCAACAATCAACACCATTACTACTTGGATATGCTTAAATACATGTAGAGTAAGAGGATCCTTAAGCACAACTCTAATTTGATCTTAGTTCACCACGAAATATCCTTCCAACGCAGCCACATGAACAAGGAAACGAAACTAGCAATCAATTCAGGTTTTTCGGCATTGGAATCACTTTGGAAGACTTGAAATCACCTAGGGCTGATATGAAACCTTGGAAGAGTATTTTACAGAACTTAACCCACTTTAAAAAAAACTCCCCACACAAGCTGGATATACACCAAAATCAGAAACCACAAGAAGAACAAGAAACTCACTAGCGCCACAGGATTCCCGACACTTGATTTGTGTGTGTGTGTATATATATATATATATATATATATATATCAAGATGTCTCAACCGCCTAAGTGGGTCCTATATGGAGCTACTTGCGCAGTGTTTCGCGAATATCTCTCTACTTTGATGTTGTATCGACGAACAACTTAATGCTTTGGAAACCAGACTCATAGACCTTCAACATTATAGGTGGATCACCAAGTAATTCTTATTATATTGATAGAATAGCTCTGCTACATTTGACCTAATGTTCAGCACATTTATTAATGTAACTTGTGATGACCTTTGGCAACTTTTGTTCTACAAATCGCTTGACTTTAAAACTCATCATACGACTATCATACGACTATAATAACTCATGAAATAACCTCCTTATCATGTTAAGCACTCTAGTCTCACCCCAAAACTATATGTTATAACATTCCCAACTTGTTAATTTCCGACGAAACTTATTTTCTTCAGTTCATTTAGCTTCTAAGCCTTCGAACCCCCTTGGTACTTGTTATTCATGATGTTAAATATTTGTAACATCTGAGGAAACACGATTAACTTACTTTATATACTTTCAAATATAATCTTATTTCTGAGCTTACATCATTGATTTACGACGTACTCTCACATATATATAGGGTGTAACATATCCTTATCCCGCCTACCAAACCACCCCTTTACAAATTGCCTTCTAGACTTGCTTGCATTTTATGTTTTTGTAGTATTTTAAAATTTGGCAATGTGCCCACTGGTGTTCCTTCTCTATATGGTAATTTGGTTTTTTAGTGTAGCGACCTGATCGGTCGTTTTTAGTTCTAGCACTCCAATTTGCAATTTGAGACTTCGAGTAGATTCATTTGATGATTTATATTTACTTATATGGTATGTTTTGATTTTCGAGAGGTTCAGGAGTGTCTTGGAAGAGAAATCTCATTTAGGAAGCATAAAATTTTGGAGTTAAACAATGTTTGACTTGTGAGTAAACGCCCCCGGATTGGTTATTTGATGGTTCTATTAGCTTCATATGATGATTTGGACTTGTACGTATGTTTGGTTTGGTTATCGGGTGACTCGAGGTCAGTTTGGCACTTCTTATCAAAAGTTAGAAATTTGCACTTTAAAACTTTTGAAAGTTTTGGTTTGATGCTTCAATCCTTGTTTTTATGTTATTTTTCTAAATTTTGAGCCTTCGAGAAAGTTTGTGCTACGAATATAAACTTGTTGGGATGACTGGACCGGGTACCGAAGGGCTCACTTAAGTTTCAGGGTTGTTTTGGATCATTTTGATCTATATTGCAGCTATTGATTTGCTATTGTGCAGTAGTGCTTCGCAACCATGGAGCCAATCTCATGTTCACGGAGAGCATTTCGGGATAGTGTGGATTTTACCCTACACGAATATGAAGGGTGGGACGCGAATATGGTGCTTGGAGGGATTGACCTTCACAAACGCGAAGGTTGTATCTCGAACGTGAAGGTTGGCCGGGGGAACAACCATCGCGAACGCAAGGGTTTCAGTGCAAACGCGATAGCCACATACGCTGGCCTTCGCGAACGTAGTGTGTGTATGTGTGTGTGTTTGTCACGATTGCGATGCACACTGATGCCAGGGGTATTTAAATGCTGGAATTCGGGATTTGACCTTATTTTCACCATTTTTAGACCTAAACCTCAGGAGGAGCCGATTTTTGGAGGGCTTTCTACCCCAACTTTAAAGGTTAGTATTTTTAGTTAATTTTAATTTTATATCATGGTTCCTTATAGTTTTACTCCCTAAATCTAGAATTTTAAAGTGTAAAAATTGAGTTTTGAGTTTGAACTTAAGAGAGCTAATTTTGGGGGATTTGGACCTCAATTTGAGGTTGAAGCTTGAAACTAATTATATATTTAGACTCGTGGTGTTATGGGTCATCGGAGTTTGATCTCTCTTTCGGATTTAGACCATGTGGGCTCGGGTTAACTTTTTGTTGACTTTTAAAATTTATCAATGATTGAACCTTTATTGATTGTGGATGATTACTTTAGCATTATTTGAGTTCCTTGGATGATATTTGACTAGGTTTTGATCATTTAAGGAGTATTTCTAAGGAAAGTGGTACTGTATTATTGAACTTATTTTGATATTAGGTAAGTGTGTTGCCTAGTTTTGGTTTGAAGGAATTTTTTTTAATAAATAATATTATTTGCTACATGCAGGGTGATGAATATGCGAGATGGCGATTGTATGCATGTGTCAGGGTTATCTATACTCTGGGTAGATTATATGCTTCTTTGTGCCTAGTTGAACTTTGTTATCTTCTTGACTTTTGCTTCATTTGCTTTTATAACCAGATGAGTATAATTATCCATAATAGAAATCATGTTTAAACATATGACATCTTAAATGAATATGATGGGCTATAATTGAAGTTGTGATATACTTGATTTGATCGCAGTCATGCTTATATTACGAACATATATCCATAGCTATCATACTTATGCTACTTGAGCATCTTAATCATGTTAAATATCAAATGTGGACTTCGTTGTGATATTTGGACAGAGCGGCTATCGAAATATTTTCTTGCCTATTTGAACGATAGTTAGGATCGCCTCTCAGGGGTTGTATTACGCTTACTCATTCCTCTTGATTATATTTATGCCTTCTACTTTTCCTGGTACTAGTATACATATACTTGGTAAGGATGACTGTTATTCTACAATGGGTGTTTTCGTGAGGATGAGTGTTAGCACAACGGGCATTTTCATGCTATGAAGATTAGTTATTAGAACGACAGATATTTCCGTGCGATTTGATATTATATTGGTACGACGGGTGTTTCCATGCAGGTAATGATGAGAGTTCATGGCACAATGGGTGTTTTCGTGCAGGTGAAAATGGGAGTTCATGGTTCAACGGGTGTTTCCGTGCATATGAGGATGAGATACATGCAATGTATTATATTTATCTTTTCCCCGTATACACATATATGTATTCTACCTTGGTTATTAACATTACTCGTGTACATTTTACCTTCTTTATTGTTGTTACTTTTGTGCCCTCTACTTTGTCTGTTGTTGTTACTTTGGTACATTCTATCTTGTATGTTACTGTTACTTATGTGCATTATTTCTTGTCTTCCATTGTTACATACGTACAACCTACTTTTTTGTCATTGTTACCTATATGCATCTTACCTTGTTTGCTATTGTCACATATATGCATTCTACCTTATTTGTTATTAATATATTTATGCATCTATCGTGTTGCTTATTACTGTACGTCTATGAATTCTACTTTGTTGTTAGTGTTACCAACAAGTGTCACGACCCAAAACCACCACCAATCATGATTGTGCCTAACCCACTTTCTAGGCAAGCCAATAATAAAATAATAGTGAAACATAGTAACAAATATAGAATAAATGAGTCTGAAAGTCGCATAAACATAGATAAATACCAATCAATACAATAATCCCGAGAAACTGCTAACATTGAGTCATGAGCTCTAATATAATAATAATAGTATTCTAATATAATACATTGTCTGAAACAATAACAATAATGAAAGGATAGAAAGAGATGCCAAGGACTGCGATCAGGATGCAGCTCTACCTCGAGACTCCACAGCAACATCTACTACTCTTAATGCTCAGTTGGATCCAACTCCCGGATCTAAACAATTAAGTGCAGAGTGTAGCATGAGTACAACCGACCCCATGTACTCAGTAAGTATCATGACTAACCTCAGTGAAGTAATGGTGAGAGTGTTCAGTGATACTTACTATCAAACAAGTACAATTCATCAATAATATGTACACAACAATAGTATCAGAGTCTAAGCATAAGGTACGAGTAAGACCAATGGTGCACAGAGAAAATATGATCAAGAATCATAATCAAGCTAACAGTTCAGCATGTAGAGAACACATGCAAGAATAACAAGTCAAGTTACACAGATTTGACATATAGACAAGATATGTATCGTGAATTATTTCATCAATTGAATCAACAAATAGAAAAAATATGCATAAAAGGTATGTATACATTTCGAGGCTAGCACATAGAAAAGATACGCAGTAAAAAGCATGTATATATACATCCAATGATCTTGCATATATAGATGATACACAAAATCCAAACATTGATAATTCACATGTATGTCATCGAGAAGAAACATAAGAGGATGACCCAAGAGGGATATATCGTTATCCACGTGTTGTATGGACAACTAACATGCCATAATCATAATAACCGCACGGATAATTCATGTGCTATCAATCCATTCTATCACAAAGAAATCATGTATAACAACACATGTATATGAAAAACGCATATCAAATCACATAGTTATGGACTGAGGAAAATAGCATGCTAAGGTGTATGCATGTGTGATGTATACAACAACAACTCAGATTAGGCGGATACGCCATACAATAATGAGAATCATACTAAAACAGGATATCAAAGCCAACACATGGCCTTTAACATGAATCAAGAAACATGTAGTCATACAAATGATAAAACATTAATCATCGAAAGCACACAATCTAGACAAGGAATAATGGAAGCCTAAAGTCCAATCTGGTCGAAATGATTTACAGCGCCTGCATATACGCTCGTCACCTCGCATATATGCTGCTTTTCACATATTTCAATAAGCAAAGTAAGGTCACATCATATGGGTTATTCCCTCACAACAAGACTAGGCAAGATACTTAGAAATCACCTCCAACTGACTTGAATCTAGCAAAGCACAACTCAATATCATCAAACAAAGTTATATGAATCCATTTGTAACGACCTGACTGGTCATTTTGTGTATTTGAGCCATGTTCCCCTATTTGATGCTTCATGTATGGTTATGTTTTATTTTGTGACTTGCTAGGATGGTTGGTTTGGTTTCGGAAAAGTTTTGGAATAAATTGGAACGCTTAGTTCCAAGGTTGGAAGGTTAAGTTATAAGAGTTGACCGATATTTGACTTTTATGTAAATGATCTTGGGTTGGTGATTTCATGGTTGCAATAAGTTTGCATGGAAATTTTAGACTTAGGCGTATGTCCGGATTTGGATTTTGGAGGTTCCTAGGTTGATTTGGCTCTAATTGGCGAAAGTTAAAAATTTGAAGGTTCGAAAGGTTCATAGGTTTGATCAGGAGTTGAATTGTAGGTTATCAGATTCATATTGTTATTTTAGGAGTTAGAATAGGTTCTTAATGTCATTTGGGACTTGTGCGCAAAATTTGGGGTTATTCCGAGTTGGTTAGACATACTTTGACACAAGTTTTGAAAGTTGGAAGTTTGACTAGTTCATTAAGCTTTAATTGAGGTGCGATTTATGGGTTTGATGTTATTTTGTGTGACTTGAGGCCTCGAGTAGGTCCGTGTTATATTTTGGGGCTGGTTGGTGTGATTGGATGAGGTCCCAGGAGGCTCGAGAGTGTTTTGGATGAGTCTCTGATCATTTTGAGGTTTGTGGGCAGTTTTGATTATGGTGTGTCGCACCTGCGGATCTTTGGCCGCATGTGCGAAGTCATAGATGTGTGGATCTAGTCCACAGAAGCGGAATATGGCTGGGGCAGGGAAGTCCACGGATGCGGCTGCCTGTACGCAGAAACGTTGACGCGGGTGAGAAAAAACTTCTACATGAGTGAAGCCGCAAAAGCAGATACGTGTCCGCAAGTGCGATGGGTGGGGGGTCAATTGAAACTCGCAGAAGCCATCACAAAAGCCACACCGTAGAAGTAGCAGTTTTGGTCGCAGAAGAAAATGTGTTGGGCAGAACATATTTTTATTGAAAGTTAGCTTCATTTTTTACATTTTAAGATTGGGAGCTGGAATTTGGGCAATATGCGATGTCTTTTTCACCCACATGGATTGGGTAAGTGTCCTTGATCGGATTTTACTATTATTCATGATTCCATTCTTGAATTTGGCATTTGATTGGTGAATTTAAGAGAGAGAAATTGGGAATTTTGGCAAAACTTTTCTGAAATGAAAAATAGAGATTTAAACCCCGATTCGGGGTCGAATTTGTATGAAACTTGTATATTTGAACTCATGTTGTAATGGGTGATCGGTATTTGTAACTTTTGTCAAGTATAGAGAGGCAGACCCTCTTATTGGTTGTCTTTTTATATTTGATAAAGATTGGAGCTTTATTACTTGGAATCGACTTTTATAGCCTTGTTTGATGTTATTGAGTTTTTTTGGCCAGATTTGACGCGTTCGGAGGAAGTTTCAAGAGGCAAGGTATTTTTAGAGTATGGATTTGTCTTGTTTGAGGTAAGTATCTTACTTAATCTTGCATGAGAGAATACCTCTTTGGGTTTGGCCATAATTTTTTATTCGTATTATATGCAACGCAACGTATACGCAAGGTGACGAGCGGGTACACGAGTGCTATGTGTGAATTCTAACCGGATTAGACCTTAGGCTATTAATATGGTTTAAGTTGAGGATGTGCTTTCTATGAAATATGCTTAATTACTTTGAGGCTACGTGAACACGATCACTACAATTGATTTAGTCGTAGTAATGCTTTATATGTTAAACACCCATCCTTCTTTTACTATTGGCATGCCCTTGTGCACCTTGTTGATAAATTATGAGCTTATATCATTGATAAAAATTTGCATTATTGTTTTGTGATAATTGTGGCATATATTGACATGTTGGGCGGATTGGTTGGGTGTTGGCACGAGTTTTTAACATGCGATTGTAATTGATATTGTTATTAGTATCAGGTGTGGAGCAATACTGGTGGATATTGATGTTGTGTCGGGTGTGGACTAATACAGGCAGATATTACTATTGTGTCGGATGCAGAGTGATACGGGTAGATATTGCTATTTGTCGGGTGCAGAATGATAAGGGCGAATATTATTATTATTGTCGGTTGCGGAGTGATAAGGGGGATATTGTTATTGTGTCAAACATGTGGATACAGAGTGTTATATGGTTGTGTTTCTATTTGATGACTTATTGTCAAAACTGAACCTTCACTTACGTTGAGTTATTATCATATGTTCTAAAGAGATTGTTGATATTGTTTTCCATTATATATATTGTTGCCAGTTATTGATATTGCATAAGTTATTTGACTAATGAGTATCACATGACTTGAACCTCGTCACTACTTCACCGAGGTTAGTCTTGTCGGAGGAAGTGAACTGAGGTAGTGAGAGCTTCATTAACCGCGAGGATTCAAGGTAGAGTTGGATAACCATCGCAGTCCCTTGGAATCCTATCATTACATTAATACTGTTATTTTCTCATATTCAAATAGTATTGTATCTTGAGACTTCTTGTGTACCAGTTTATAGCTCATGACTCTCTACTACCTAGTTCTTGGAAGTTGTATTGCCTTTTTGATATTTTGGGCTTATGTTATCATTACTTTTGCTGTTATATTAAATTATGTCTTATTATACCATGTTTTGTTGATTTAACATTGTTAGTGATGGGCTTACCTAGTCTTAAAGATTAGGCGCCATCACGACCTCTATGATGGGATTCGGGACATGACAAGTTAGTATCAAAGCTCTATGTTCATATATTCTATGAGTCATGAGAAAGTCTAGTAGAATCTTGCAGATTGGTACGGAGAAGTTTGTACCTATATTCGAGAGGCTGCCGAACTATTAGGAAACATAACCTTCTTTCATTCTTTATTGTGCCGACTTGTTATTCCAAAGTTTGAATCTTTACTCTTCTATTCTCTCACATATTGTGAGGACACATTCTACCAGATCAGCTGAGCAAGCACCCGTGCCCCCTATTATTGCCGCGAGAGGCTCAGTCCGAGGTAGAGGCCGAGGAGGGGCACGTGTCACAAATAAAGCACTTGTTAGAGCAGAAATGGTGGAGCCACTAGTAGCTCCAGTTGAGGAGTAGGAGCCTGATCATCTTGAGTAGGTGGGACCTGATCGGGCACCTGAGGGGCCTATTGCTACCCTGGACTTCAGGAGACCATGGAACAGTTCATGAGTATGTTTGGGAGTTTGGCCCAGGCAGGGTTAATTCTGGTTGCACCTGCTACTTTATAGGCTGGGGAGGAGCTTAGACTCCTGCCGCCCATACACCAGAGCAGCTGGCTCATGCTTATCAAATACTGTGTGTTGTGCTGGCGCAGCTAGTAGTTGCAGTTCAGCCCGAGGTAGGGCCGGTTGTGCCCGCTGAGGGGCAGAAGAGCTTGGAGACATTTTAGAAATTTCATCCACCCTTGTTTAGTGGAGGGGTTTTAAGGATGCACAAGGTTTGTTGGATTAGTGTCATGGCATTCTTCGTACTATGGGTTTGGTGGAATCGAGCAAGGTCAACCTTACTACTTTTTAGTTGACGGGGCCAGCATACAGATGGTGGCAAAATTATGAGGCGAGTAGGCTAGTTGGCGTTGCACCACTTACATAGACCTAGTTCACCGATTTATTTTTGAGGGTGGGTATTCCACAAACCCGCAGAGATGAGTTGTATAGTGAATTTGAGCATTTATGCCCTGGGGTATGACTGTGTCCGAGTATGCTATGATATTTACAGATTAATCTCCTCATGAAGCTCCCTTGGTTTCCACTGATAAAGAGAGAGTTTGTAGATTTATCGAGGGACTCACCTACAACCTCAGATTTGGAATGGCACGGAAGCTGGAGTTGGAGACCGCAAATCATCACGTTGTGGAGATTGCTAGGAGGTTGGAGCGTATCCGCGGGCTGGAGAGGGAGGATAAGGAGGCTAAAAAGCCTCAAGGGTCTGGAGGATTTAGTAGTTTCTACTCAATGGCTCAAACATGTCATGGCAGAGGCTTTGTTAGTCGACCATTTCAGTCCGCACTTCAAGATTCCCGTAGTGCTCCAGCTAATCATGGATCTCAAAGCACTCCTACCGGACAACCATCTTTTAGTGCACCTTCTGCACGGGGTTCCTATAATGATTATTCCAATACTCCGGGGCAGACTTAGTACCGGTAGCCATGCCCGCAGAGAGGTTGTTTTGAATATGGTGATACTAGAAACATGGGAGAGATTTTCCCAAATTTATGATGGGTGGACCTCAGTAGGGTACTCAGGCTATGATTCCTGCTCCAGATGCTACACCACCTGCGCAGTCAGCTAGAGGTGGAGCCAGGTGGGTATAGGTTAGCCTAGAGGGGGAGTCCAGGCAGCTATTGTACACACACTCAAGACTTGGAGGTACTACTTATATGGTCTGTCTTATGAGGTGTATACGGATCACCAGAGTCTCCAACACCTATTCAAGCAAAATGATTTGAACTTGAGGCAATAGAGGTGGTTGGAGCTATTGAAGGACTATGATATCCCTATTTTTTATCTTCCGGGGAAGGCCAATGTGATGGCCGACGCCTTTATTAGGAAGGCAGAGAGTATGAGGAGTCTTGATTTTATTACAACTAGGGGAGAGGCCTTTAGCTGTGGACGTTTAGGCTTTGACCGGCAGGTTCTTGAGATTTGATATTTCAGAGCCTAGCAGAATCCTTACTTGTGTTATATCACAATCGTCCTTGTTTGAGTGCATCAAGGCTCGTCAGTATGATGATCCCACTTGCTTGTCCTTAAGGACACAGTTCAGCTAGGTGGTGCTAAGGAGGTGACTATAGGTGAGGATCGTATATTGCGGCTTCAGGGTCGGATTGGTGTTCCTAATGTTGATGAGCCGAGAGAGTTGATCCTTGAGAAGGCTCATAGTTCGCGGTATTCTATTTACGTGTGTGTTGCAAAGATGTACCATAATTTGAAGCATCATTATTGGTGGCGGAGGATGAACAATGACATTGTTGTGCATGTTGCATGGTGTTTAGACTGTCCGCAGGTTAAGTATGAGCATAAGATACCGGGTGGTTTGCTTCATAGGCTAGATATACTAGAGTGTAAGTGGGAGAATATCACTATTGATATTGTGGTTGGGCTACCACGAACCTTGAGGATATTTGATGTTGTGTGGGTCATTATGGATAGACTGACCAAGTCTGCACATTTCGTTCCATTCATGACTTCCTACACTTCTGAGAAGTTGACTCAGATTTAGCTTAAAGAGATTGTTCGCTTGTATAGTGTGCATGTGTCTATTATCTCGGATCGAGGCACTCAGTTTACATCACTTTTTTGGAGAGCTGCACAGCGTGAGTTTGGCACGCAGGTTAAGTTGACTACTGTATATCACTCTCATATGGACGGGCAGTTCGAGCTGACCATTCAGATCTTGGAGTGTACATTGAGAGCATGCGTCATTGATTTTGGAGGCAAGTGGAATCAGTTCCTACTACTAGCAGAGTTCTCCTACAACAACAGCTACCAATCGAGTATCTAGAGGCTCCATATAAGGCCTTTAATGGGATGCGATGGTGTTCTCTGGTTGGTTGGTTTTAGCATGGAGAAGCTAGGTTGTTGGGCAGGTATTTGGTTCATTATGCTTTGGAGAGGTGAAATTTATTCAAGAGCGGCTTCGTATAGCACAATTCAGGCAAAAGAGTTATGCTGATAGGAAGGCTCGTGATATGGCATTCATGGTGGGTGAGAAGGTTCTACTTAGGGTTTTGCCCATGAAGGATGTGATTAGATTTGGGAAGAAGGGCAAGTTGAGCCCTCGATATATTGGTCCATTGGAGGTGTTGGACAGAGTTGGTGAGGTGGCCTACAGATTTGCTTTGCCACCCAGCTTATTGAGATTTCACTCGATGTTTCAAGTCTCCATGCTTCGGAAGTATTATGGGGATCCGTCATATGTAATGGATTATGATGAGGATCCAGTCGCCATTTTAGATAGGCAGGTCCAAAACTGACAAGTTGTCGTGATGCAAATGCTCAAACTGGCTACGTAACTCATCTCTCCTAATGAGTGTGATGAACTTCTCCAAAAGGAGTGTCGCAAAATTTAGTCCAAGTGATAGAAAGTGATCCTCCTAGCATACCCTGCTCATAATTCTACACCACCTATTGGCTAGCACTCTCAACTAAAAAGTGGTAAAAGCAACTCCATTGGACTCCATAGGGCCCAAGTTGTGCAAAATATCATGGAAACTGTCTAATAAATCCTAAGAATCTGCTGTGGAATCATCATCAAACCATGGATGATCTAACTTCTGGAATCAATCTATCTACTTCTACTCATCAGTAGACATAGAAAGCATAACCTCCAGCCTAACTGTAGTAATAGGCTAACCTATCCAAACTAGCAGAACAGTTGGAACTCTAGAGGTCTGAAACATAGCAGAGGCCTATCCTAGAGTCTAAGGATCTTGCTCTATGCTCTTCTTCTAGCCCGAGAAGTATCTAGGACCCCGGAAATCGTCCCGACCAATGCCAAACCCACGAAGTAACTTAGAATTCGAACCACGGTATGTTGAAGTACTGAAGTAGCAATGAAATCCTTGGGAACCTAAGCTGGTCCTGGTAGAACAACCTGATCTCGAACCTGGTCCACCACTGAAGCTATAGGTGACTCCTCAGAAGCGGCTCTAGAATGATCACGAGTAGCTAGAGGTGCTTTACCTCTTCTGGGTGCGGCCATACATGCTCTAGTTTGGGCTCCAGCCCTACATCTTCCTGGCCTCTTTCTCTAGTAGAGGCTGCAACCTGGGGCATTGGCTACTGCTCGCCAGATGCAAACAAATGTGTGCTCACCATCTATGAGAGAGTAGATAAATAAAGATTCAAACTTTACGATGAAACAAATAAATAGAGAAAAAAATTTTGAAATTACCCGTAGCCTCTCAAAGATAAGTATTGTCATGACCCAAAATCCCAACAAATTATTATGATGGCACCTAACCTGCTTTCTAGGCAATCCAACACTCAACAACAACAATATAATCCAATTATTAAGCCATTAATCGATTTATGATATAAATAACAAGGCGGAATAAGTCTTAAATCAATATCAAAAGTACATGAATCCTAGATAAAGTCTAAACACGACCACAATTGTCTCACAAACTCTCACAAGACCTGGTATCATAACATTGTCATGAGCATGTAATATGAGTATGTAATCTCAAATGAACAACAACTTTGTTCAGAAATGGAAGTACATAGACAAATATAAATGAGTAGGGAAGGGGGACTCCACGTGCTACAGATCGGGTCAAGTAAAGCAACTCACCACGAAGTCTCCAACGAAATACTCCTACTCAGCTCAATGGGTACCACTAATACTAGCCTCAAAACCTGCACAACAATATGCAGAAGTGTAGTATGAGTACAAAACCATGGCACTCAGTAAGTATCAAGTGTAACCCCGAAGAAGTAGTAACGAGGGGTCGACGCTGACACTTAATAACAACTCAAAAAGCATATGAAACATAATTAGAACATGGAATAAAGCATGATATCATCAATCAAGTCCACTGGTAGAAACATAGCAAATTTGAAATTCAGACATGCTTCTCATATGAGAGATAGAATACAATATCAGTTATGGAAATTTTTTTCATAATCATGTTATGAGTAAGTCAAAATTATATGTCACGGCCCACAAATCCCACCGGAGTTGTGATGGCACCTAATACCGCTTGTAGGCAAGCCAACATCAAATATGCGAAAATAAACTTCAATAATGAAAAATAATAGTCTCAAATAGCAGAATAGTTTAATTAACTGAAGTTAAAATGTCAATACTACTGAATCCAACACAAAATCTGGTGTCACCGAGTGTATGATCTCTATTACATACTAAATACAAAGTCTAACACTGCTTGTAGGCAAGCCAACATCAAATATGCAGAAATAAACTTCAAAAATGAAAAACAATAGTCTCAAATAGCGGAATAGTTTAATTAACTGGAGTTAAAATGTCAATACAACCTAATCCAACACAAAATATGGTGTCACCGAGTGTATGATCTCTATTGCATACCAAATACAAAGTCTAAACAAAATACAATATTGTCTGAATGACTAAACAGTAACACAATAGATAAATGATGGGACTTTAAGACCTATGAGCAGAATTATAGTGCAACCTCAAAATCAACAAATAAATCCAGATAAACATCTCACTAGCCACCACCGCTATCAGCAACACCTAGATCTGCACACAAAGTGCAGAGTGTATTGTGAGTACAACCGACATCATGTACTCAACAACTAGCAAGCCTAACCTTAGAGAAAGAAGTGGCGAGGTTGGCAAAGTCTGTTGCTCACTTTAAAAATCCAACAACAATAATAATAGAAGGATAATGGCATATAGGGAAAAGCAGATCAAATAATATCATGCTCAACTCTAACACAATAAGAGGGGAGATAGTCATGCTTTTCAGGGTGCCGCCGGAAGGCAAGGCCATGGTTGGTTGATTTGCTTGGTTGCGGAGTGAGGTAAGTATTGTGTCTAACCTTGACTTGAGGGAATTAGGACTTGTTGGACTATGTTTTATGTGATTTATGTGGTAAAATGACATATATGTGAGGTGACGAGTGTATATGCACCGTCATGGGATTAAAGCATGCGGGATTGGGCTATTTACTTCCATGTCTTAATTTATTCCATGTTATCTCTGGTTATATTCTTTAATTGTTACATATTCTTACATGATGTCTATGCTTAACTTGTTAATTGTTACTTGTTTGATTTGTTCATTTCTTACTCAATATATGCTTACCTGCTACGTGTACCTACTTTCCTTAATTGTTCATTGTCATATGTTTTTACTTGCTTTTATTGTCCTTATATTACTTGATGCACTCTATTATGTTATTTCGACTACGTGAGTCATTTAACCATTCTTTTATTGATGAATCGTCAAGGTTTGGGATTACGAGGTGTTGGATATGCTCTGTTTGTATTGGTAGTTCTTTAATGTTCCATACGTTTCATTCTGTTTTGTGTTGATATTTCATAAACAGTGGTGTTGAGTTGTTTATGTTTATAAATTGATATTGGGGGATCAGGTTGCACGTAGCAACAAAACAGGAAATGATACGATATGATATTGGAAATGAGTTGTACGCTATAAAAGATATTGTGTTGAAACATGAGACCGGGTTGCACGCCGCAATAGATTTGATGTGTTATAGTTGTTAGTGGTCGTAGAGTTTATTCTCGGTATTATGATATGGGATTTGAGATTATGTTATTCTGGGGCGCTCTGGTAGATGACCTTCAGGTCCATTTATATGAGTTTATTGTTTTATCTACATTTTTGTATTCTGCTATTATTATTATTTGTACATGTTTATCGTGAGTGTCTTGTCATAGCCTCATCACTACTTCATCGAGGTTAGGCTCGGCACTCACAAAGTACATGGAGTCGGTTGTACTCATGCAATACTTCTGCACTTCTTGTGCAGATATCGATGTTGGTCCCAGCGACGTTTAGATGAATTCTTGCCCGAATTGACTTACAGCACGAGACTTGAGGTAGAGCTGCTGGAGTTCGCAATCCCTAGAGTCCCTTTCTATCCTATCTTTACTATTTTCCTTATTTCAAACAGTTGTATTTCGTTCAGACTTTATCTGTAGAATTCTAGTATGCTCATGTATTTGTGAATATGAATTTCTGGAATATGTTTAGACTACGCTATGTTGTATTTTTCACATCTATTTTAGACTATTATCGTTCGTATTATTAGTAAATTGTTAAAATCGGTTAAGTTATTATCTAACATTGGCATGCATAGCAAGTGTATGTTATGCTCCATCACGGCCACATAATTGGGATTTCGGGTCGTGACAGCATCGCACCTGCGAGATGGAGGTCGCTTCTGTGATGTTGGCTGGTCCTTTGGATTGTCGCTTCTGCAAAGATATGGCACAGGTGCAAAGGCGTACCTGAGGAGATTATGCACGCTCATTTGAGGATTAGTTGGACTGAGAGATTGCACACTTGCAAAGGTCGGTCACACATGCGGAGTCACAGATGCGACAATGGTGCCGCATATGTGAAGGGTTACTGTAAAACTGGAATCTCGTAGGTGCGAGCCTTAGACCGCAGAAGCGGTGTCGCAGATGTGATGATTTGGTTTGTAGAATTCGAGGGTTAGCTCATTTTTTACTATTTGGAGTTTTGGAGCTCGGTAAGAAGCTATTTTGGAAGGGATTTGCACCATAATTGTGAGCGTAATTGATCTATACTTCATTTTGATAATATATCTTGTTTTCTCATTGATTTATACACTTGGATTATGGTATTTGAAAGCAAAATTTGGGGTTTCGTCTATAACTTAAGAGAGTATAATTTTGGGATTTGAGAGATGATTTGGACTTGATTTTGGAATCTAATCTCATATTTGGACTCGTGGGGTTATGAGTAGTCAGGATCTACTCCTTGACTTGGGTTTTGACCATGTGGGATTGGGTTGACATTTTGGTATTGTATTTAAGATTGAAGCTTTATTGTTTGAAGTTGATTCCTAAGGATTTGTTTGACATTATTGAGTTGTTTCTTACTAGATGAGTCTTTTGGAGGTTGATTGAAAGGAAAGGCAAAATTGGAAGATTGAAGTTTACCGGATGGAGGTAAGCCTCTTATCTATCCTTGTAAAGGTGAAAATTGTCTATAATTGTATATTTTTAGTGCATTACTTGACGTACATTTCGGTGTTTTAAATATTATATGTGAGATGTTTGGGCTTAATTGTGTCATTTTTATGTGTAGTATTGTTAGAGGATGAAAACAAGTGAAGGTTGCACACAAGGATGTCAAAAATACACAAAAAGAGCATGACAAGGCAAAAATTGGACAAGGCTAGGAACCATGCGCCAAGCCAGGCAACGCCTGGCTCTAGGTGAGGTACATTCTTTCCTGGTCAAATTCTTTCCCACAAAGAAAACAAAGTCACTGGAATCCACATTTTGGATTTCCACAAAAAGATTGAGAGAGTCTACGTCAAGCTTGGGAGAGATATAAAAAGTTACTCAGAGATTGTCTGCATCACTGTCAAACTGATGAAATGTTGGGTCATACTTTTTTGGATGGGTTGGACGAGACTTCCAAATTGAATCTAGACTCAACTTGTGGAAGTAGTTGCATGCAAAAGTCATACAGTAATATTCGGACTCTACTGAACAACTTCACCGCAATTGATCATAAATGGATAGGTGAGGGTGAACAAAGAAGAATGATAAAAGAGATAGTAGCAGGTACAATTAAGTTTGATGATTTCTCAACCATGAGGGAAGATATAGCAAAGTTAGCCAATCATGTGAATAATATGAAGATGCAACAAGAACGTCAGATGCAGCATGTGCAACAAATGAATGTAGTTTGTGAAATTTTTGGAGGTGGTCACACGAGTGACCAATGTCCGGTAAATCTTGAATCTATTTATTATGTCGGCCAACATGGTAGAGGTCCAATGAACCAAAAAGCACAATATGGGAACACATATAATCCCAACTGAAGGAATCAACTGATGTCACGCTCCGAACTCAGGGAGCGCGACCAGTGCTCAACCGAGTAAACCCAGTCGAGCAAGCCGAATTTACATTAACCGCTCATCACTACTCATGCATGATTTACCATAACATAGTTAGATCTTGACTTTCATATTGAATACATTTTGCTCAATGGACCATAAATTCTTTCTCGTGATGGTTACACAACTTAATAAATAGTTGTAAATACTGTGAACATAAATACATGACAAAATTAAAATCTTTAATTACATGACCCACAGTGTACATGGAGCTTCTATGACAATATATACCTAAATACATAAAATGAACTAAACCCAAACACCCACTAGACTGTAGCGGGCTCACCATAAGCTAAGTAGTGAAGAAGATCCCTATCAAAGATCCATATCATCCTGTAGAAGTATACCTGCATCTATTAAAAGATGCAGCGTCCTCGGCAAAAAGGACATGAGTACATATGGAATAGTACTCGTATGTCAGGCAGTCAAAATAACATATGAAAATACGGTAACACAAATAAGAGGCAAATAAAGTACATCAAGAAACTACGAAACATACCATAGAATCACATTTCAAGTTTTATTATACTTGTATCATTCTTAACTTCTTTTAGGATCAACTGAGCCATATGAACTATACGTGGAATACATAATATAATGTAATTGTAACAACATGTACAAACAAGGCCAATAAAAGTGACACCTTCCTCCCTTATTTGAACATATAGATTTCATAGACCATCCTTAGTGTGCACATATCATATTATACACCTATGCGTCTCATAGATCGTTCACAGTATTACCTATACAATATACCTGTGTGTTTCATAGACCGTTCACAATGTTCACTTACACAATACAAATACACTTATTCAAACGCTTGGAAATACAACATGAATATGATGAATCATGGTAACAGTAAAAGGTCTTAGATAGCCATTAACGTCAAGCAAATTTATTAAGAGCTTCCATTCAAATTTATAGATATTAAGTGGGGGATCCTCTATAACCACCTTCACACAAAGCGGTCCTGCCACCTCACCCCAATATATGTGGGTGTAGGTGTATCACGATACCACAATCTATACACAAAGCGGCCCTGCCGCCTCACCCCAATATATGCGGGCGGAGGTGTGTCACAATACCACAATATCTACACAAAACGACACTGCCGCCTCACCCCAATATATGCGGGTGGAGGTGTATCATAATACCATAATCTCTACACAAAGATGCCATGTCGCCTCACCCCAATATATGGGTGGAGGTGTATCACAATACCACAATCTCTACACAAAGCGGTTGTTACGCATCACATTATTACGTTGATGTTACGCTCCGCAGTAATTTATTACGACGGTGTTACGCCCTGTAGTATTGTACGTTGAATTTGTCGTAAGATAATCGACGTAAGTTCGGGAATGAGATTAGTTTAAGATTATAAGCATTATGCTATTTGAAACAAGTGATGAGTAAATTCGTGAAGGTGAGAGGGTAAGCAAATCGAAGAAAATGATTTTCGTCGAAGTTTGCCATTTTGGAATAAAATACGGCCCGAGCTAAAATTCCTTGTATTTATGGACTAATACAATACAAGATACCACATGACCATGATAGTAAGGTGTACAAAGTGTGTTAAAAGTAAGTAGTATTTTAAGTAATTAGAGATAATCCTTTATTGTGAATTATTGGATAATGGGATAGAAATATATCAAGTGACTAAGGAAATATATCGAGACTCTTGAATGGCTAAGGAGATATATCAAGACTCTTGAATGGCAAAACTTTGGATAAAGACTAAGGCAACGTGGCAGCCACATGGAAAATATATCAAGTGACTATTGAATCACTTTGGTAAGGTGGCATTTTTAGATTAAAAACATTAAGTCATTAGTCATTTGTATTCAAAAAACTTTTCCAGGTAGTTCCTAAAATTATATGCGTATCTTCCCAATAAGGCTATGCAAGTAACAATACTGCACCACCTAGTCGCATGATTTTGGGTGGCTAAAGTCTAACGTTCTTCAAAATATTATAGTTGCTTAAGCTTACGGAGGAAGCTCTCAATTCCAACAATCTCTTTACTTCACTATCCAATATGCTTTGCTTTCTGTAAATGTTGTATGTTAATAGCTTAGGTGAAAATTGCTTCGTAGCTTTTTACTTTCTTTTGGGTAACAGTTTTTAAAAAAATGTTGTGCTGGAGTTATTTTTCTGGTGGAGATTGCTTCAGTGACGATCTATATGGGTTTCTGGTGGGAAGTTTTAGCTGGTTGCAAAAACTTGATTTCAGGATATATTCCGTGCTTGCTTTTAAATGTATGTTAAGGCTATCCCTTCTTTGTTTTTGGCATGACCCAAATGATACTGAAAGAAACGAGCAAACACACAGTTTCTATAAATGACTCTTTTCATAGAAATATTAGGGGTGTCTATATTCTTGATTCCCCGTGTGAATTATTATTATATTTTCTGTTCATGGATCTCAGAAAAATACGTATTTGATAAATTTATCTGACAGGCATATTATTTTTATGACATTCCGAGAAAATCTTATTAACGTATATCTTAAGGAATATTATTTTTATGACATTCCGAGAAAATATTATTAACGTATTTCTTATGCATTTCATGCATTTATACATATACATTGACCCATGACCAGATGGCATTATATACGCGTATATATGTATATTATATGTATATGGGATATGAAAAAAGGTTATGGTGTTATATACGCACCACCACCTGATCAGCTGGTATACGTTGATGATTTGCCCACAGTGGCCGAAATGATATGATGGGATACCCTCAGAGGCTTGATGATGTTATGAACACATATACATATGCATGGTATGACATTTATACGAATATGCATGACATTATAAAAATGAAATGATTCACAGATCTAAGCAGACGTACATGTCGAGTCTTTTACTCCATGTTTCTCTCATGTCTATTATTTACTGATTTTCATTCCTTAAGTACTCGGTACATTATTTGTACTGACATCCCTTTTTTTCTGAGGACACTGCGTTTCATCCCCGCAGGTCTCGATATACAGGTCGAGAGTCCTCTAAGTAGGCGATCAGCTCAGCAGAAGATATTGGTGCACTCCATTTGTTCCGAAGTTGCTTGTTTGGTCAGTACGATTTAGATGTGTATGGTTTGGTATGGCGGGGCTCTGTCCCAACCTTTATGACAATTATGTACTCTTAGAGGTTTGTATACATATGTCGTGTACGTGAAAGATTGTACGGCCTTGTCGGCCTATGTTTTGAGTTAATAAATAATCATGTTGGCCTATTAGGCCCGTATGTCACGTGTATATGATGATATAATAAGAAAGATACATTACGTTGGTACTCGGTTGAGTAAGGTACCGGGTGCCTTTCGCGGCCCATCGGTTTGGGTCGTGACAAAAGTGGTATCAGAGCAGTTCTGTCCTAGGGAGTCTACAAGCCGTGTCTAGTAGAGTCTTGTTTATGGGTGTGTTGTGCACCGCACTTATAAGCAGGAGGCTACAGGGCATTTAGGACTGTCACTCTTTCTTCTTACTCTAGATCGTGTGGTAGAGCTCAGTTGTAAGAATTCAATTTCCTAAACTCTATCTTATTCATAATACGACAATGCCTACTTCTGGAAAGACGGTTGGTAAGAGATATAGCTGTGAAAGAGTTGAGTCAGAGGAACTCGATTTTTCATGATGCTTATGATGAGTAAATGTGAAGTTTTCAGCAGAACATGTGTGTAAGCTTATTGATAAGGAGCCTTAAGGTAAGAATAACTACCCATATGGTGAAAAGGAATAAGAGAATCGGAAGGTAGATACAAGTTTCAGCAAGTAAAAGAAGCAAGATGAAAAAGGGTACGAGCTACCCAGCTAATGAAGATTATCGCCGAGGAATATAAGCCTTTTGAGTAGTATAAGAGAAGGCAGGATATTAGGATCTAGCTGGGATTAGGGTAACCCAAAGTGGTGGATGTATTATTATTGTTAGCTGACATTTCCGAAGGATTGCAATGTGCTAATAGATCTCCTTGTGAGACGCCCAGATGGCGCACTCTAAAATAGTACAACTAGATATGAGTACTACAAAGATAGGCACTGGAAGCCTGGAAGGGATAAATATTATCTTAGTGTGACTCCCGTCCCTAGTAGAGCGAGAACGTTAAGCAACCCGAAGAGCCACTGGATGGAGTAAAGGGGAGCTAAAAGCAAAAGAATGTCTTGTTCGAGTTTTCAAAATAAAGTGATGGGCATAAATGTTAACGGGAAATAAGAAGAGAGTTAATGAAGCATTATAAGTAAGATGTGATACATGGATGACAATGGTAGATTAAAAAGATGACAATATTACAGAGTCTATAGGCAAGTGAAGGAAAGGATGACAGGTGACAGGCCTTGAGACAACAAAAGAGTATAGTCCATAAAGTCATATCCTCATTTCGAGAAATACGTTCGTGACTCAAATGTGATTACCAAAAGGAAAGATTAAACCCCAGAATAATAAGAAATCAGCATGGACTTATGAACAAGATAAACTAAACATGAACTAGGGACTGATTAATAGTCGGCATTATGAGAATTTTAGAGATTGCATCCCGGCGATAATAGAATGGACGACAGAAGAATACCTTTTAAAGGTCATTCAGGAAGACGCTTCCCTAAAGCAAGCAAGGTGAGCAAAGTTAAGCTTAAGGGACTATATGTGCCAGTTACACTAAGTGTCACCCTCGCGAGTGAGGAATTTCGTTATCCTTGGTACAGAAAGATTACCGCGAGGCGAGTAATGATCATCGATGATGTGAAAAGATGCCAAAGATGAAAAGGTAAAAGATCTATACGTAGATCATCATAGCACTAAATCTTAGTGCTCCCCTAACGGGGGGAATATGGTGTGATGTGGCATTAAGTTAGAATTAAGTGGTTCTAGTAACTATGGAATGGTAAAGGAAGAATGCGATAAAATTGAGAAGGGGATGAGATTGCACTCATTCAAATCCTACAGATATACTATGATTCCAGAACATTATGCTAACACGACGTCAAAGAGAGGAGGTAAGGGTTCCTACCTGAGATGTTATTGATAGATAAGGAGCCAGTGTGGGACATAAGTTAAGATACCCAACTCACGCTGCACAGCCCTCCAAAAATGCGATGTGAATTGCATGTCGTGATCGGAGATAATATACATAGGCACACCATAAAGACGAACAATCTCTCAAATATATGTTCGAACCAGCTGCTCTGAAGAGCAGGTTGTCATAACTAGAATGAAGTGTGCATACTTGGTCAGTCTATCCACAATGACCCACACTGCATCGAATTTACTCAAGGTCCGTGGAAGTCCAACTACAAACTCCATGGTGATACACTCCCACTTCCACTCTTGAATATCAAGCCTCTCAAGCAACCCACCCGGTCTTTGATGCTCGTACTTCACCTGCTGACAGTTCAAACACCGAGCCACATACCCCACAATATCTTTCTTCATTCTCCTTCACCAATAGTGCAGTTTCAAATCCTGATACATCTTCGCGGCACCTGGAAGTATGGAATACCACACACTATGGGCCTCCTCACGAATCACCTCACGCAACCCATCTACGTTGGGCATACAAATCTGGCCCTGCATCCGCAACACCCCATCATCTTTAATAGTAACCTCATTAGCATTACCGTGTTGCATCATGTCCTTCAGGACAAGCAAGAGGGGATCATCATACTAACGTGCCTCGATGCTCTCAAATAAGGAAGACTATGAAACCAAGCAAGTAAGAACCTAGCTAGGCTCTAAAACATCTACCATCACAAACCTGTTGGCCAAAGATTGAACATCCAATGCAAAAGGTCTCCTCCAAATTAGGATAAAAGCAAGACTACCCATGCTCTCAGCCCTCCTACTCAAAGCATCGGCCACCATTGGCCTTCCTGGGATGATAAATAATGGTGATATCATAGTCCTTTAGTAGCTCTAACCACCTTCGCTGCCTCCAGTTCAGATCCTTTTGCTTAAACAAGTGTTGTAGACTCCTGTAATATGAGATAGTGCCTCCAAATCTTCAACGCGTGAACAATTGTTGCCAACTCTAAATCATTATTATCTTCTCTGGGTATCCATTCCCATGTATATTGTGGTCCTTTTTTTGTGTGTGGGGGAGGGGGGGATCATCCAGTTTTAGGGGAAACTCTATCGAAATTTTTGGAAATTCGAAGAGTTGGACAAATTTTGAGTTCCTTGGTTCTAAATTGATTCTAGAGGGATCATAATAAGTTAATTAGCTTTAGTATCTCATGTACGTACTCAGTTTATCCCTAAAATGGGGATAGGCTCCTTCGTCCAAGGTTTGGACGACGAGCGTCATATTACGTTTGTGATTCCATTTATGGTTTTCTTCATGATCTCTTGAGTCCATATGAAGTTGCCACATATGTTATGCCTCATACATACTTACATTAATTATGCTAGGGGAATATAGCCCATAACACCATCGAAGCCTATTGATTATATGCTGGGGGGAAAATAGCCCATAACACCAGCCGAGCCTATTGATTATATATTTACCTGCTGGGGGGATATAGTCTATAATTCCAGTCAGGCATGTTATATACACGTATATAGATACAATTTGCATTGCATGACTATACATGAGGCTAAATCAGATGTACAGTTACCTGATGGGGGGGGGATATAGCCCATAAAGCCAGACAGGTACCAATTTGGATAGTAGTTCAGTTTAAGCACATTTTTAGCTTAAACTTCGGTTCAATTCCAGATCAATTGCTAGTTCAGACTCTTGTTTAGCTTTCAACTTATATTTAGATTTCTAGATTACAGTCATACTTTAGTATGCTTTACATATGCTTTCAACCCTACATACTTTGTATATATCGTACTCACGTCCCTTTCGGGGTGCTATGTTTCATGCCGCGCAGGTACAGATAGATCAACGCTTGAGCCACATTAGAAGGCCATCTATCAGCTGTTGGAGTCACTTCGCTTACTCCCGAAGTTACTTACATTTTGGTATGTGTACGGTCAGCTAGTTTAGGTATGGCAGGGTCCTGTCCCATCCAGTACTTGTTCAGTTCAGCACTCTTAGAGGCCTGTAGAGGTGCATTTGTGCGGTTAGTATATTTTCATATGTCAGCTTATGTTAGCCTTGTCAACTTTCAAGATTGTACAGTTCTTATCTGCTATGCTTATTCCTATTTAGTTTATCAGTTTATATTCATGATTAGTAGATTATCAACAAGTTTAGTGATGATTGGCACTTAGTGTCGGTTATCCGTCGCGGCCCTAGGTTGGGTCATGATAATTTAAGGCCTCGAGTAGGTTTGTGTTATATTTTAGGATTGGTTGATATGTTTGAACAGGGTCCTAGGTGCCTCGGGTGTATTTCGGATGGGCTATGGGCCATTTCCCCTTACTTTGGATCGCTGTTAGCTGATATCTGGTTTTCTTCATCGTGATCGCGACTAAGGATTTGCATTTGCAAAGCTTGTGAGACTGTTGCTTTCGTTTTCATGAGCTAGGTGCCGCGATCGAGGTAAGGGGCATCAAGCATATATCCTTCGCGTTCGTGAGTGAGGAGTCACATTCGTGTAGGGACTGTGTAGTTGGTCACCACATTCGTGACTAGTATGTTGCGTTCACAAAGAATGATTTGGCTGCTGGGTAAGTTTGGCCTTCGCGATCGCGAGGGCTTTTCTGCCCGAGTTAAAGGAATTAAAGGAACATCTTCAGGAGTTGCTTGATAAGGGTTTCATCCGATCGAGTGTCTTGGCTTGGGGGTGCTCCAGTTTATTTGTGAAGAAGAAGGACGACTCTATGAGGATGTGTATTGAATAATGGGAGCTGAACAACGTTACAATCAATAAAAAATACCCACTACTGCGTATTAATGATTTGTTCGATCACCTTCAGGGTGCTCGGCAATTCTCGAAGATTGAATTGATATTGGGGTACCATCAAATGAAGATCTGGGATTCAAATATTCCGAAGATGGCCTTCAGGACTCGCTATGGTCACTATGAGTTTTTGGTGATGTCATTTGGACTGACCAATGCCCCAGCAACCTTTATGCACTTGATGAACAGTGTATTTCAGTAATATATTAATTCCTTCATCATCATGTTCATTGACGACATATTGGTGTATTCTTGCAGCCAGGAGGATTATGAGCAACAGTTGAGGATCATGCTCCAGACCTTGAGGGAGGAGAAGCTATATGCTAAATTCTCCAAGTGTGAGTTTTGGCTTGATTTAGTGGCAATTTTGGGCCATGTAGTGTCCATTGAGGGGATTAAGGTGGATACACAGAAGATGGAGGCAGTTTAGAGTTGGCCCAAACCGTCTTCTGCTACTACGATCCAGAGCTTTCTAGGCTTGGCCTGGTATTATCACCGTTTTGAGGAGGGGTTATCATCCATTGCAGCTCCTTTGACTAGATTGTCTCAGAAGGGTGCCCCATTCAGGTGGTCTAATGAGTGTGAGGAGAGCTTTCAGAAGCTCAAGACTGCCTTGACCACAGCTTCAGTTCTGGTTCTTCCTTCAACATCAGGTTCTTATACAATTTATTGAGGTTAGCTGAGGAGAAATATTTATCAAGAAATTTTCTGGTCATCTCCTCCCATGTTCTAATTGATCCTGTGGGAAAGCTTCGAAGCCACTGTTTTGCATCATCTTTAAGTGAAAAGGGGAATGCCCTTAAGTACATCGCATCTTGTGACACCCCATTGTATTGAAAGGTGATCATAATCTCTTCGAAGTCCATTAGATGTGTGTTTGGATCTTCGTTCATCTTTCCTCTAAAAACACAGTAATTTTGAATGGTTTGAAGCAACCTTTGCTTCAACTAAAAATTGTTAGCTGCAATTGAAGGTGCTCTAACACTTGATCAGACTTGATTGTAGACCGGTCTAGCATAATCACCCACTAATCTCCCAGGCATGGGAGCTATATTCCTGAACTGGTCTGCAACCAAGGGTTGATTCTGAGCAATTCTCCGACCCCTCTCCTTTTCATAGATAATCTGTGCATCTCTAATGGCTGCTTCCTCAGTATCCCGTGCAGCGTTTTCCCGTTTTTGGGCTGCCTCTCTTGCAGCCAAATCTACATTATCATCACTGTTTCTAAACATAGTTTCTTTGGTTGAGGATTGTCCAACCTTTTCTAACAACTCGGTGACATTTCTTTTCTTCCTCAGTTGTCGCAATTGTTTTTCTATCTCGGGCTCGTATGTTAGCACTTCTTTCACAGAAGCTCGATTCATGCACCAATATTAACTTGTAACCTACGCACAGTCAACGAACACCAAACATAAAAAGGGAAAAATAAAATAAAAAGAAAAAAAATCCTGAATTAGCAATACAAACTATTTCAATCACTATTGATTGTAAATCTCCGGCCACGGCGCCAAAATTTGAAGAGCGCAAAACACACACTTAAATATATAGTATAGTATAATATCGTATCCACGGTGATTGGATTTAAAAAGTATTCTTGTAGTTTTTAGCTTGGTTTCTATCCAAGATGATCAACAGTTAAAATTTATAAGATGTCTAACTAAAATTAACTAAGAATCTAAAGTTATTGAGTAATGACAATCGAAACAAGAAATAAGCAAAGAAGGTTATCAATGGGAGAAGGCACGGTTTTGATAGGATAGGTGCAATATAATTATTCGGCATCGAAATCTAGATAATTCACTTCTAATGTTCAAGTGAGTCTCTCGAATTTACTCAATTATTAGTTCAAACGTTCAGTAAAAACTCCTCTCTCGATTAAGTCTTAACCTCACAAGATGAACCAATTTCAACTTTGTGAAGATATGCGAGATTGCATAGTGGATTGGTCTTTAGGAAAACCTCTTTAGATTATCCTCCTAAATAGGTTTAATCAGTGATTCAACTAGCCTCTTTCGATTACTAAGAAGAATTAATGAACTCAACCAACAATATAATGCAAAGATATCACAAGTTATGCCTCTCTCGATTATATGAACTAGTGAATATAGATACAACAATTAAATCATCCAAAACGATTTAATAAATAAAACTAGAGTTATAATCCACAAACAATCATCAATACACCAAATCTATCAAACCCTAAATGGAACTACTCCATAGATATGGAGAAATTCATCACAAATAAAATTAAAGTATAGGAAAACATAAATTCAATCCAAACTTAGGTCTTGAGTGAGGAAGGAATGATGAAATCATTGTGCTTGTGTTCTTCCAACTCCTCCTTAGCCTCCTTAGGTCCAAAGTATGTCAAAGAAGTCCAGAAAATAATATTTTTCCATGTATTTATACCAAGTAGGGTCGGGCCCAGGCGCACCGCATGGGGCGACGCGCCATGCGGGGAATTAGTGGGGAAATCCAGAGAGCTAAAACTTTGTAGGCAGCAGGATTTTGCACAGTCGCGGCGCCCCACGCGACAAAAAGATACGTTTCTCACAGTACGACTTCAAACTTGATTTTTGACGTCCAGACTTGGTCCTCGACCCCCGAACACTATCCCAACTTAATTCCTTGGGCTTTTACTCAGACTTCAAAACTCCAAATAGCTCGAATTAGCTCCACAACATCTACATAGCTCGGAATTACTCCTACAAGGCATAAAACACACAACAAGTGCAAAACACTACCAATTAAAGGTCAAACTCAAATAAAGTGCAGTGAATTAGAGTGTAAACTATGACCAAAACACATGATTCTAGCCTACCACCATCCCTGAATCTATATAGATATTTGATTATGTATTTAAGGTATATATACCCTTGTAAAATCTAAGGGGAAGTGTTTGAGGAAGTGGACGGATTTGGTTTGTGCATAAACTCTGTACTCTTTTTACTTGCTAGAATGTTTTGAAATAACCTAAGATTTTTTTCTCTTGTCTTCAATTTATATCGTTGTATTCGTGTTATATCAAGTATTGTAAGATATTCGCTAAATCGCCCACTTGTATGGATTGCTTGATCATTTTTCATTCTTGTTGGGACTTTGTCCTTCTTGTGGCAATGACTTAGTCACTTATCTCAGAATGCCTCTTGATTCGGATCTTTTTCCATCTTGACTTTGGATTTGTGGTTCGTCTTAAATTATGGAACTTGTCCGTGTTAAGTACGAACTAGAAAGCCATTGTTAACATGGTTCTTGATTCTCGTGATTACAGGTTTTTACCCTACTTGATTTGGGGCTTCGGCCCATCTTGATATCTGATTATGCTTAGTGTGATGGCATAACGTACATATTGGGGAAAAATAGATATTTGGAAAACTCTCTTGGATTGATGTTATACGCTCTTGAATCTTGAACATTGATATTGTTATTTGAAAACACTTCAAGGTTTGATATTCGATACCTTTGGTATATTTTCTTACTTGCTTTAAAATATTTATTTCATTTGAGCTACCTATGACTGAAAAAAGGGTAATTAGAGAATCTAATGGCTCCAAGACTAGAGTTTGTACACCACTAAGCTTTATGCTTAGCGATAGTTATTTTCTATCGTAAGTAAGGTGCAAGAAGAGATTTGAAGAAGGCCTTTTGGATTAGACTTTTCGGGAGCTTTTGTGGAGATAACATTTGTATATGCACATAGGTTTTGATCTATATATCACACTTATGTATGTTATTTTAGAGGCTTGTTGGATCTCAAGCCCAAAATCTTGTAACTTGAATTTGGTGACTTATTTTGCTGTTTTAGGGTGTGTTAATAACACAAATCTTATAATATGCTAAATTTACACTTTGTCTTGTAAAAATTTACAAAGGGGAAAACTAGTTTTCCTTTTTACTCGCTAGTTTGAAATTCATGTACAATATGAACCTACAGTGATGTTGAACGAAAAGTATAATTTTGTTAGGAAGTTGCTTTAACGTGTTGATTATTCAAAAAGGGTTGTATCACATTATCTTGATATTTTGACATTGTAGTTCATTTAAGAAATTTAACGAAGTGTATTTTCAAAAAAAACAAAAATATTGCACTGTGAAACCTTCATCTTATGGGCCTATTTTCGCTACTAAATTATTATGAATGTCTTTTTAGATTAATATCTTCCGAATATTATAAGTAGTAAATTGAATTGTTTCGTAAGTAGCGCCCTCCCAAAAGGGGTTGCTACACCAGCCCTATCTAGTTGTGCGGGTGGTGTAGCTACTGGTGCTGAAATCATAGGTTGCATGCTCTGTTGTGGGACTCAACTCAGAAGTTTGGGGCAATCCCTCTTGAGATGACTCAAGTCTTCACACTTGAAACAACCCTTCCTCAAATGAGGTTGTTGACCCTGATAACCTGAAAAACTGCTTCTGGAACCCTATGCAGGTGGACCACGATAAGAACTCTGTGGCGGTAGCGCACTGAATGATGACTGAACTGGGCAAGCATTGTATGAAATGTGGCTAACTGATAAACAACGAGGAATCTGACGAGCTGCTTGAGCGGGTCTAAAAGGACGGCCTCTACTGTGATATGACTGACATCTAGATAAGGCACCACCTGAACCACCTAAACCATGGGGTCTCTTAACATCCTGCTCCTCTTGCTCAAGCCTACAGACATGCTCCAAACACCTAGCAATCTCAACCACCTAGTAAAATCTAGTATTTGTCTCGGGCTCTCGAGCCAAACTGTATCGTTGACCATAGTTGAGGCCATCAATGAACCTCCTGATCTTTTCCCTCTCAGTAGGGACCAAAATATGGCATGACGCACCAAATTCGTGAATCTCATATCATACTGGGTTACATTCAAACCCTCCTGGCATAGATGCTCAAACTTTCTATGCAACTCCTCTCTACGAGTCTGTGAAACAAACTTCTCTAAGAAGAGAACTGAGAATTAATGCCATGTAAGTGGTGTTGCGTGAGCTGGTCTGCCTGATTCATAGGTCTACCACCACCTATAGGCTGGCCCGTCAGCTGAAAATAGTAAAGTCAACTCCACTCGAGTCCACAAGACCCGCTGAGCGAAGAATTTGATGGCGTTGATCAAGAAAACCATGAGCATCCTCTGACTCTCCTTCACTGAACTGGGGAGGGCGAAGTCTCTGAAATCGCTCTTACCTCTTCTACTCCTTATCAGTCAAAGATGGTCCAGCCCCGGCCTATGCCAAAACAATAGGTTGTACTGGCAAAACCCCCCCCCCCCCCCAGTGTCTGATAACCCTAAGCTAGCTGCTCTGGTGTACAAGCAGCGAGAGTCTGGGCCCTCCCCTAGCTAGAGAGGTAGCTGGTGCAACTGGTATCATACCTGCCTGGCCAAGCTCGTGTACATACTCAAGATCTGGGCCAAAGTCTCTTGAAGACTAGGTGTAGAAATAGGTATCGCTGGCGTCTGAACTGGTCCCACCGACTCAACAATATTCGGAACATGCTCCTCTACTAGAGCAACTGGTGGCTCCACAAGTGCTACTCTAGTTGTAGTGCGAGCCCCACCTCGGCCCCTATCTGGGCCCCAGCCTCTCATGGCCCTAACTGGTGGCACTGATTCTTGCTCCTCCGATCTGGCTGAATGTGTCCTCATCATCTGTAAGAGAATAGAAGAGTAAAGGTTTCAAGCTTCAGAATTAACAAATTCACACACCAAGAATGCAAGAAAGTGAAATTTTCCTAAAAGTTTGGTAGCCTCTCGAAGATAAGTACAAATGTCGATGTATCGATCGCAAGACTCTACTAAACTTTCTTGCTCATGACCTGTAGAACTTACTAGCCTAGGTATCTGATACCAACTTGTCACAACCCAAAACTACCAATCGGTCGTGATGGCACCTAACTCACTTGCTAGGCAAGCCGAACATAGTAAAAACAAAACAGGATAATAGAAATAACGGAATTAACAAAAGTCTAAAGCCAATAACATAAATAGCTATGCCAATACATGAAATCCCCCAGAACTGGGAATACAGAGTCATTAGCTTTAAATAGAAGTACAAGTTTGGAAATACAAAATTGAAATATTGTTTGAATAAATCAATAGCAACTTAAATGGAAAGATACGCCAAAGACTGCAATCAAAATGCAGCCCGACGTCGTCTCTCGGCAATTTAGAACAACGATCATAGCAACTCACAGCTCGGTACAACACTTGGATCTGCATAATTTAGTGCAGAGCATAGTATGAGTACAACCGATCTCATGTACTCAGCAAGTATCATAACTAACCTCGGCGAGTTAATAGATGCAAGAATTATCAATGATACTCGCTAATTACCTGCTCAGCTCATGAATTTACACAAATACACAACAATGATATCATCAAATCATGAAAACACAGATAAAGTCACCTCTATGTACAAAAGATAATATGCTAAACTCTGTATCAGTTAACAATCCAGCATATAGAGAAGATATGCTCATAATAAGTATACAACCAAGGAAAATTGCAAGTAGAGAAGAAATGCAATAACTGAACCAAACCACTAATCAGTTTTTCCTCATACCGCGTGTACACCATCAAGAGATAAACATGACAGGGTGACCCTATGGGGATGGATTCTTATCCACACGCTTCACGGACAACTCATGTGCTATCATGTCTCGAATCCACACGAACAACTCATGTGCTATCATAACTCAACCGCATGGACAACTCACGTGCTATCATATCTCAACCACACGGACAACTCACGTACTACCAGTCCAATCCATATCACACAGAAGAAGATATACAAGATTACATGTACATGAACAATGGATGTCAAATTTCATACTCATGGATTGGTATAAGTGAAATGTTAAGGTGTATGCATGTGCGAAGTGTGCTACCATAGCTCAAATCAGGCAATTACATCACGAAAGTAGCAATTATCATGTTCAATCAGGATATTCACCTATATGTAACCTCAAACATATGTCAAATGGCTCACAAAAGGGTTACAAACATAAGAAACATAACAACATAAAGCTTAGCAATCGATTCAAGGCATATCATAGCCTAAGCACCACCCTGAGTATGGATAATACCCCGGTGCACGCACATGGGCTCAACCCCTCACATGTGCGCCACCCGTAGCACGTAGCTATCACTAATAACTCGGGAAACTAGTGCTTCAACCAAGTTTAGATAAGATACTTATCTCAAGCAAGCCAAATCAATACTCTATAAATCCCTTCCCGTATGAATCAACCTCCTAACAGCTCGAATCTAGCCAAAATAACTTAATAACATAAAAGCCACATGAAACAACCACATACAATAAAGCTTCAACCCAAAATGTCAACCCGGGCTCACCTATCGGAACCCGATAAAAGTCACAAATTTTGAACACCCATTCCAATATAAGTCCAAACATACAAGTTTCATCCAATTATGACTTCGAATCGGGGTTCAAATCCTCAAATTTCATTTAAAATATTTTTACAAAAATCCCTAATTTCTTCACTTAGATTCACCAATAAAACGGTAAAATCAAGGTAGGAATCATGAATAATAAAAAAATCCATCAAAAGCACTTACCCCAATCTAAATAGTCCCCTTACAAATCGCCCAAATCTGAGCTTCCAATCTCAAAGTACGATAAAATGACTAAAACCCTCAAAATAGAGTACTTAAGGGTCTGCCCAGGCATACCCTTCGTGAACGCGGCACATGCCTCGCATTCGCGAAGCACAAAATGATGACTGCCTCCAAATACTCTTCGTGTTCGCGTCCATACACTCGCGAACACGATGAAGAACTCACCCGACCCTACGCAAACGCGGCTAGTTCCTCGCAAACACGTAGTCCAAATGCTCCCAGATGCTTCACGAATGCGGCACCCAAACGTGAACGCGATGAAGGGCGACTGCCCAATTCACACAAACCCTCTGCGAACACGACTTCCTTATCGCGATTGCGACAAAGAAAACTAGACACCAGAAATTCAGCAATCCAAAACACACCCGAGGCTGTCGGGACCCCATCCAATCATACCAACCAATCCCAAAGCATAACATGGACCTACTCGAAGCCTCCAATCATACAAAATAACATCAAAACCACGAATCGCATCTCAATCTAAACTTAATGGACTAATCCAAATTCCCGAATTTAAAACTTACGTCGAACATACCTAAACAATTTGAAATGAACTCAAATTTTGCATATAACTTCCAAATGACACAATGGGTCTATTCCAACTCCCGGAACCAAAATTGAAATCCGATATCATCAAAGTCAACTCTTGGCCAAACCTATGAACCTTCTAAACCTTCGAGTTTTAATTTCCGCCAATTCAAGCCTAAACAACCTAGGAACCTCCGAATCCAAATTCGAACATACGTCTAAGTCCAAAATCATCATATACGAACCTATCGGAACCATCAAAACACCATTCCAGGGTTATTTACACAAAAGTCAAACCTCGGTCAACTCTTACAACTTACGCTTCCAACCTAGGAACTAAGTGTTCCAATTCACTCCAAAACCTTCCTGAAACCAAACCATCCATCCCCATAAGTCACGTAACAACAAATATACATATGGAAAGCATCAAATAAGGAAACGAGGCTCAAATACATAAAATAATCGGCCTAGTCGTTACAATTACCCGATACAAAATCCATGTATCGACCACGCTCACAGGGCCCAAAGTAACATGGGTAATCACCTGACTCTGAAGGGACGGATCCTAATCCAAGCATAAATATGAGCCTAATGGCATCACTCATAATCAAATATCTATTTATCATGTCCTGTGTGCCATTACAGCTTTTCCTCCACACAACCTTACCTTGCATGCCACGATTCCAGTCCGAAACAAGTATCCAATATAATATGTATGCGTATGTACAGAATGTTTAGACAAAAGATGCACAATGACTTATTAAAAATCATGTGGATATGTGCTCATAAAATTTCTATATGACTACGAATGATTAAAACAATTAAACATATCAATAATGAGCTCTCATGCCTTCAAAATTATTCATAAATCTAGGCATGATTTCTAACACAAATTAGAAAGTGACGTAATCATATAAGCCAAGCAAATCATAAATCAAGATGAGCACATAATCAAAAACAGGGAATAAAGTATCACAATACAACCCCAGTCATGATATAAACTTGGTAAGTGCATATACGCTCACCACTCTATATATACACCACCCCAATACCTAAAACATGCAGCAATAAAGTCGAATCCTAGGGGTTTCCCTCTTAACAAGGTTAGCTAAGAGACTTACCTCCGCCCAACAAGATAAAAATCACCAAATTACCAAAACATCAAAAATCAAACTCCAAACGGCTTGAATCTAGCCAAAAAATAACTCAATAACGTTAAACAAAGTTATAAGAATAAATCCCAAACAATAAAGTTCAAATATTTAATCAAATACACAAGTGAACCAAAAAATCAACCCGAGCATGTAGCCCAGAATCCGATAAGATTCATAAATTCCGAATACTCATTCCAATACAAGTCCAAATATATACGTTTTATCCAAAATTGACTCCAAATCGGGGTTCAAATCTCAATTATTCACTTTCCAAAGTTTTGCCAAAAAATCCTCAAATTTCACTTTAAAATTTAAGCTTTTAGGTGTAGAAATCCATGGAAAAACATGATATAAAGTCAAATCCAAGTACAAATTGCTTACCTCCGATGATATAGTGAATTTTTTCTTCAAAATCTCCCACTCTCGAAATTTAGGGCTTAAAATATGATAAAGTGGGTAAAAGTCCCGAAATCTCAACTTAAGTACTCTGTTCAGGTATACTCATCGCGATCACGGACCTCCTTCACGATCGCGAAGGCCAAAAACTGCCTAGCTGAAAACTATTCTTCGCGAACGGGAAGACCCATTAGAGAACGTGGTACCCCTTCCGTGAACGCAAAGGCGAATCTACTGCCTAACGCCTCCCCATCACGAACGCAACCCCTGAATGCAAATGCGAAGCTTCTTCTTCAATCCCTCCGTGAACGTAATATCTTCCTCACGAACGCGAAGAAGAAAAACCACCTACCAGACCCCCATTTTCCGTGATCGCAAGACAAGCTCCGCGATCGCGAAGCACTGCTAAACATCAGAAATTCAGCAACTCCAAATAAAGGAAAAATGATCTGAAAGCATCCTGAATCATCTCCGAGCCCTCCGGGACCCCGTCCAATCATGCCAAAAAGTCCCAATACCTAATATAAACTTGTCGAAGGGATAAAAACACCATAAATAATATCAAAACCAAGAATTGACGATCAAAAACAACATCCTAAGTTCAAGAACTTCCAACTTTCAACCAAGCGTCTGATTCAAGCCTAACCAATTCGGATTCCAACCAAACTTTTCACACAAGTTTGAAATAAAATAAAAAACCTATTCGAAGGTCAGAAATATTAATTCGACTCTGATATCATCATCACCCCCCTCTCCCCCCCCCCCCCCCCCCGGCGAAGTTATGAACTCTCCAAACCTCCAAATTTGCCAATTTTCTGCAAATAGCACCAAAACATCCTAGGAACCTAAATCTAAATCCAAACATACGCCCCAAGTCTAAAATTACCATATGAACCTATTAAAACCCTCAAATTACCAATCAGGGGTCGTTTACATTAAAGTCAAACCTTGATTAACTCTTACGACTTAAGCTTCCAAAAATGACAATAAGTGTTTCAAATTACTCTCGAACCTTCCTGAAACCAAACCAACCATACCTACAAGTCACAAATCAATAAGAAAAATATACGTGAAGCATCAAATAGGATAACGGAACACAAATACACAAAACGACTGGCCAAGTCGTTACAATCATGTATTTGAAATCACGTATCCGAGTACACTTCTAACAACTCCGAATTGTTTTTAATGGTTCCTATCTCAACTTCAATTTCTCTAATCCTTCTTGTAATAAATCTTGCCCAAGCAACTAAATCTGAACGACCTTGAACCAGCAGAGTGATAATCGATATTGTATACCATAAGGTGTTTCAAATAGTGAAATTTATAAGCTGGTCTGATAATTGTGACTATATACTAACTTGACCAATGAAATACGGCCATGCCATTTTCTTTTAAATTTAATACAATCATGGCTAACGTATTTGTCAAATTCTAAGTGATTCTTCTTGATAGCCTATTGGTCAGAGGGTGGAAAACTGTGTCCAACTAAATATTAATATTAAGTCCATCTCTAAAATCTCCTACCTAGACTCTGTTGTGAACTGAGTATTTCCCTTAAGGAGGGTACGTTCTGGTATCTCTTATCGTCAGACTGAACTACTAATGCACCATATAGGTAGTTTTGGCTTGTATGAAATTTTCCAACTGAGTGAATTTGTTCACTCTCACCTCACTGGAGTTATATTTTTTGGTATCTGTGGGCTAGCTATGAATTCTCTGTTACTATGTTTCCTCTTCTATTCCAGAAATTTTGCACTTTGAGATGACCCATTATTTTGGATGGTCCGATTTAAACCAGTTATTAAACTAGGCACCTGGCTGCAAACTTGGTCATGTCCTTTCTTTCTTACCTCTTTTCTAATAGAATTCTTCCCAGTTCTAGTACCTCTTATGGATTCTGAAAGTACATTGTACTACAAGAGATTTTACTTACACTCTTTCCACTAGCATAATCCTTTCGCTTCATATATGCCTCGAAGGAAAATTTAAGGGAACTTTGTACTATTATGAATTGACTTGTATATTGAAACCGTAGCTATCGCTAACTATTCCAAATTCATCAATATATTTTCTCATGAATACTGATATACCAAAAATTGCAAAATCGTTACTGGATAACTAAGTACTGATAAACTGGAGAGCTGTAAAACTGTTAATTGAGGGACTGTAAATCTCAACAAGTAAAATATGGTAATATTCTTTAGTACTTTCTGATAATGGGTTACACTCTCTCTTCTAACAACTATCGCTCAACTGCAAGGACTGCTAGTGGAGTAAACTCACAATGTCTCATTGTGCAACTCCTCCTTGTTTTCGCTTCATACTTAAAAATGTACTTGTGCTAACTCATGGAGTCACATCATTTCTACTTTTTCATATTTTCACAGAAACATGCACGACATTCTTAAACTTAGTTGTGTCATTTTCCTTGAACCTCCCCGACAGGGTTCATTCTCACATCATCAGCTTGCAAACTTATCATTAAACTAGGGCCTTTATCCTATACTTCTTATATGAATTCCTTTTCTACAACAAAGGTATTTTCTTTTCTATTGTTTACCATTTACTCAATGGGTCTCCTAACTAATTTGGGACTCATTTCTCGTAATTAGAGAACATGTTGTTTCTACGGTAAAACTGAGTATCCAACCTTCACGTTAGCTTGATCTTCTACCCTTCCGGTAGATGTGCTAAGGTATGTTATCTTAAGTTTGTGGTTTTCGAATAATGGCAAGTTTTTACCCTCCTTATTCTTGTAGCTATGACATTTCAACCTTTTTCAAGGCGAGCTTGTGATTATATAACCTTACATTGCTCATATCCATTCGCACTTGCGGAGGAACAATAGTCTTCCTATCTTTATTTCTCTAGTGATTGAAATCTCTTTCCTGAAGTATCACCTTACGGTGTTCCTATTTTTTCAACCTCTCCCTTTAATTTGAGTGAGTCTATCATCTAATTTCTTTATACCTCATTTCGGGTCATAATATGCTAGACTAAGAGCCCGTTTGGACTTAAGAAATATTTTTCTTTTTTTAAAAAAAAATTTACTTTTTTTCGAAATCAGCGTTTGTTCATAAAATTTTCAATTTTCACTCGAAGATGCATTTTGAAATTTTTCGAAAATTTAAAAAACTCCAAAAAGCTGTTTTTCAAATTTTTCACTCAAATCACTCACAAAACTTTAAAAATAACCCAAAATTATATTCATGTCCAAACAACAAACAAACAAACAACAACAACCCAGTATAATCTCACTAGTGGGGTCTGGGGAGGGTAGGTGTACGCAGACCTTACCCCTACCCTGGGATAGAGATGTTGTTTCCGATAGACCCTCGGCTTCCTCCCTCCAAGAACTCCTCACCTTGCTCTTGGGGTGACTCGAACTCACAACCTCTTGGTTGGAAGTGGAGGGTACTTACCACTAGAGCAACCCACTCTTGTCGATTCATGTCCAAACACAACTCTAGACCATCGG
This sequence comes from Nicotiana tomentosiformis, assembly GCF_000390325.3. NCBI lineage: Eukaryota > Viridiplantae > Streptophyta > Magnoliopsida > Solanales > Solanaceae > Nicotiana > Nicotiana tomentosiformis. The sequence goes on from NC_090822.1 coordinate 39,264,631, forward strand.
CTTCCTCCCTCCAAGAACTCCTCACCTTGCTCTTGGGGTGACTCGAACTCACAACCTCTTGGTTGGAAGTGGAGGGTACTTACCACTAGAGCAACCCACTCTTGTCGATTCATATCCAAACACAACTCTAAATTTCAAATGTCATTTTCACCTGAAAAAATTTTCCCCCTATTTTGGAATTTTACAATTCTTATGTCCAAACGCCCACTAAGTCATATTTTTACTGGTGTTGTTTCTAACGTTTAGTATCCCTTCCCCTACTCTCCTTTCTACAAGTCGATAGCTTCTATGTAGCTTAATTTACTTTCTGTTCAAGAAGGTTCAATTAAGTGCTCACAATCAATATAACTCCCCTGATCCAATTCAAATCTAAATGCTGCAAAACTTTGCATTGCTTGCCATATTGCCATGTGTGAGCACTAAGCCCCTAAAACTGCATTACTCGCATGAGCCCTTTTCACATAATTATGCCTTATTCACAGGTTCAAAAAACTTCTTAGAAGGTTTTTCCAACATGAGGCATAAGTTAGGAAATCTTATCTGGAAGATATCTTATATCCTTCGGATTTTAAAAGTCACACTCTTTCTTGTAACTTGTCATAATGGGCTGAGGTTTCTAGCTTCTTGCCTTCAAGGCCCTACTTTTCTATTTCACAATTACAATGTGGACTTATACCGAGTCATTATATTGTTTTATTATTGAAAAAATAAAATTAGGGATATTTAAAGATATAAGTAAGACGTCCATAAACTGGAAATATATATACTTGTATTTTGCCTAGTTAAAGTTGCAGGAAGTCCATCTGTCTGCCTCCTATTGAGTTTCATGGTTAAACACATCTTGTCCTCTCTGAGTATTAGGTGTCTAAGTCAGAGGAGTTGTGACCATAGTAATGTATGTAAACACCGACTGAGTGGAAGAAGCAGTTCCCTTAGTACGATTTTGAATAGGGCAATCTTTTCTTATATGACTCAGGTACCTACAATGAAAGCAACCCTTCTAACCGGCCCAACATGGACTCTGGTGTCTCTTACCACGCGTTGTACAGGCAGGGAATCATTGATGAGATACACTTTTCTTGCCTCTATGCCCCTGCTAGCCCTGTTCCTTGCTCTGTCTAGTGTCTAGGCATATCTTGAACTAGGGAAACTTGTAGGCCCATATTTGCTGCATTAATGTCTGGAATAACTGGAGAAATCTCTGGAACTGATCCGGGCATGATCAAGCTGCTAATTTATAGAGTAGTACCTCAAATATATCCAAGATTCGACCAAATCTATCACACTGAGATTGAATGTTTCTGGATTGGCTAAAAGGTGGGATATCTTCGATTTGTAGATCTAGTTGTTCTTGGTCTTGGTCTTGGTTATGTCCTGCGGCACTAATACGCCCAAGAGTATTTTCTTAGCTCGTGCTTGAGTATCCCTAGTGCATACTTAAATAGTTCTCTGGCGTTCTCTGTTTCTAGTGTCCTGGAACTCGAGGTCGCAGAGCATCCAGCATAACTAATGGTGCATTTGGAGTATTAGTGGAAGCAGATGATAACCTAGTCCTTACCATCATGAACTGGAATAAGAAAGAAGGTAAATGTTACAGTTATAAAACTTTTGACTCAAACGCACGACAGAACATAGCCTCCAGAGTATTAGATGTGTTAGCACTACACACCCACACGTAGGACCCCACAGAGCATGGCTCACGACTCTCTAGGACCCCTAAATCTAGTCGCTCTTATACCAAATTTATCACGCCTGAAACTAGAGTGGACGTGATGGAACTCGACTTACCTAACCCTGTCGAGTTAACCTTGTTCTAACTAACTCAAGGTATGAATTAAATATAATATTTTAGAAATTTTATAATAAGATCATTAGATAATATTCTTTCTGTTTTAATTTATGTGAACTCATTTGACTGGGCATGGAGTTTAAGAAAATAGAGAAGACTTTTGAACTTGTGTTGTAAAATGAGGCACATATATTTTGTGTGGCTATAAATCATTGCATAAAAGTAAATTGTTTCCAAATAAAGAAAAAGGTCATTCTTTTTGGCACGGCACGGACTAAAAAGAAAATAGGTTCACATCAATTGAAACGGAAGAAATATAATTCTAAAAATGAGTGCTAACTCAACATTAGCAAGTCTGTAGTCAAAGCCAGACTAGCAAAGTCATGAGCCTCTAACTGAAAATTCTAAATAAATAAATTTACGGGACATCCCCGAAAATAGCTAATAATGTCTGAAAAATGTAAAAGTTGGGAGTCTAGGAAGCCTACCTCTAGCCACAGCTTTTGTCAGCTGCACACTCTACACCTGCCATGCGATGTGGTAGGCCGCAATATGCTAAGTACCTCCAAGGATGCCCAGTAAGTCTTGTTGACAAACCTCATGAGCGGAGGACAAAACTAGCATAGGCTATATATAAATATAATAAATATACATTAAGTAGAGTAGGTAATTCATATAATAAATAATGAAGAATTTGAAAGTTGAATTTGATTTTGAAAACTAAATTTAAAACTAATAACTGAAAGCTAAAACTAAACTAACATGGCTAAATCTGAATTTAGGTGAATTTAATTATTCTATAAATTATGTCTGACAAATAATGGCACCTACTAGAATGAAAATAGTTGTCACATACCTCGGCCCTGACGACTTTTACACGGGATTGGCCATTTCTTTCAAACACATAAATCCAAACAACTAATGGCACATGCAAGTGTGAAGATATAACATGTATCATAAACCAGTAATAGATTTATAGCATTTAAACAATCAAGGGCTTCTGGACGAACAATTTGAACATTTACACTTAAGTACATTCAATCACATTGTCACACCTCCTTTTTTTCGAGGGATAGGGGATAGGGAGTTTTTCCAATTTAAGTAACACTATTCAAAATGGGATTATTTATTTATTCAGAGTCGTCGCTTGGAATAATTTATGGTGTCCCAGGTCACCGATTTATTTTAGAATCCCAAATCGAGGAAAATTGACTCTTATTTATGGTCTGCGAACACAGAAGATCGGGAAAGGAATTTTGTTAACCCGAGAGAAGATGTGAGGCACTCCCGAGTTCCGTGGTTTTAGCACGGTCGCTTAACTATTAATAATTGGCCCAGTTATCTGATTTAATACATGTTTTAAACCTATATGCATTTTTATTTTTTTTACCGCTTTTATTACATTACTGCATTTTAAACTTTTATGGAATTAATATAAGACGAGTTACGTTGTCGTACACTCATTGTTTATACAAATCGCAAATCGTGTCACGTGAAACTCACCCGCAATCTATAACTTATTTAATTTTATTTATTATTGTTTGAAATTGTGGTCGAGTCACGTGAAATGCACACTCGAATTGAGGATTACGTATCGTGACCATGCCACGGGAACCATACCCACAGTCACGGTGATTTATTATTAATCGCGCCTAAAGCAAGTTACGATGTTCGAATATTATTCAATTACTAATTTTTGAGATTATTGTAAGGTCATGAGGTATGGAATTATTTGTGGAAGAATTGAATTTATTATTTATAGAAAAGTGGGCTAGTTTAGAGAAAGATGGGCCAGATATATTATTTATTACTTTGGGCCTGATAAGACTAAATCTTTTAGCCCAAAATCTTTTCTTCTCCAACAGCCCAAAACAAATCGTGGCCTAAGTAAATTATCCAACCCAATATCCCATATTCTGTACATTTCTCAAACAAAACTAATGACACCACAATCTCATGAACAAAATTAGTAAACAAACCAAATTACAGTGATTCAATAGACCCTTTATCTGGTTAAATCAACTCAAAATAAAATTTTGCAACTCTAAAATTAACATCATGGTCCAATAAACATATGAACAAGGAAACAATCAGATTCAAATGATCCAAATATCAATAAAGTGAACTACTACTTCATGCTACCCAATAATCACACCAATAGACAAGTAGGTAAATGGACAATTATAATCAGTGAAGAAAGGGAAATAATGGACCTTTGATATAAATTAACATAGTTGAAATTACAAGAGCGCCAAACAATTCGACGAGTGTTGACTAGAGCTTTAACCATCCACAAAACCTCAAACAAAAAATCGCGACTTATAACCCCGATCGACCTTGCAAAACCGGTGATTTAGTGGCTTGTTTTTGCTGGGTTTAAAGCTATTTTTTGGGGGGGTGATTTTTGCTGAATTTTTCGAAAGCAAGACGAAGAAATAATGACATTAGTATAAATTTCCTTATCCTAGAAGAAGAAAATAAATTTCTCTCAATTCTTTCCTCCGTATTTTTTTTCTCCTTCTCTCCTCACATTTCTCTTCTATTTATAGAAAAAACATTTTGAATTTTTTCAGATTCTTTTTTATTTTTTTATTTTTTTAATTATTTTTTAATTAAAAAGAATTCTCACTTCTCATTTTTTTAAAAAAAATAAAAAATAATTCCCCACTTATTTTACTTTTATTATATTTAAATTCTCACTTTTGTACTTTTTTTTTATTTACCACTTATTTTACTTTTCTTTTTTTTTAATTTTCACTTAATTTTACTTTTCTTTTTAAAAAATTTCAGCTACCCTTACTTTTATTTTTTAATTTTAAATTTCTTTTTCTTTTCATTTTTTAAATTTCCACATTCTTTTACTTTTATTTTTTAAAATTTTTACTTTCTTTTACTTTTTTTATTAAACAATTTTCACCTACTTTTACTTTTACTTTTTAATTTTATATTTCTACTTTTACTATTATTTTAATTCTCATCCGAAATTTTAAAAATAATAATAATAATAATAATAAATTTATTTATTTTTGGTTTTTTAATTCATTTTATTAAAAATAAAGATAAAAATAAAAATAAAAATAAAAATAATACTAATAGTAATAATTGACCTTTTAAATTATTATTAATTTTTACCCTATATAAAAAAAATATAACAAAGCTAATATATATATATATATATATATATATATATATATATATATATATATATATATATATATATATATATATTAAATTTCTGAAAATATTTACATAGTAGAAGGTGATAAAAATTCAAATATAGTCAAAAATTAGGTGCTCACACACTTTATTGTTAAATACTTTTTTTATTTAACATTTTCTTCTTAGGCACTTGAGTTAGGGAAATTTTAAATTCAACTTACCTGAATCAATTGTCAAGACTTCTGTCAACAAACCCATATACTCATTCCTCTTGAAAATTTACAATAAACAGCTAAAATCGTTAACACAACTAGAATCACATCCAAATTCAAGTTTTACTTAGACATAAATCCAAGCATCGTTATACGCTATAAACATTTTAGATTTAATATTAGAGAGCAAAATAATTACCTTGAACGTTGTTCTCAAAAATCCTAGGTCTTGGGTCTTGAAGAACTCATTCAATCTTTAGTGAAAACCTAACAATTTTGAATTTTTAGGTCTTAGACGATGCCAATATTTTGTTTCTTAACCTCAATCTTGTTGAAAACTCACCTTCGATGGTGTAGGTATAACGAACTAGCCGGTCGTTTTGAATATTTTAGCCCTGATCCCCTATTTATTGCCTCCATTATATTGTATTATGGTTATGTGACTTGGCGGGAGTGTTTGGTTTTGATTTCGGAGTGAAATGGAACACATAGTCCCTAAGTTGGATCTTTAAATTGAAAGAGTTGACCGTAGTTTGACTTTTATGTAGCTGACTACGAAATGGAGTTTTGACGGTTTCAATAGCTCCGTATGATAATTTTAGACTTAGGAGCATGTCCGGATGTTGATTTGGAGGTTCGTAGGTCGTTTCGGCGTGAATTAGAGAAAGTTGAAAAATTAAAGGGTTGGAAGGTTGGCAAGTTTGACCGGGAGTTGACTTTATTGATATCAGGGTCGGATCCCGATTCCGAAAGTTGGAATAGGTCTGTCATGTCATTTATAACTTGTGTGCAAAATTTGAAGTCAATCGGAGTTGTTTTGGTATGAATCGGCATTGGTTTTGGAATACGGAAGTTCATAGTTTCATAGGCTTGAATTGGTGTTGCGATTCGTAGAATCGATATTATTTTACATGATTTTTGTCCTCGAGTAGGTCCGTTATGTATTTTGGGACTTGTTAATATATTTGGACTTGCTGAAGTTGGGTTGTGTTTGGTGCAATCGCAGCTGCGCACTATTGGTCGCAGGTACGAACTCGAAAATGCGAGGGATTAATTGCAGAAGCAAAGGGAGGCCTGCCTAGCTGGGACCGCAGATACAGTCAGAGTCCCGCAGAAGCGCACTCGCATAAGCGATTGAGGAGGCGTAGAAGCAGAAAGGCTAGTCAAGCATAGGGTCGCAGAAGCGGAGTCCCTTCCGTAGGAGCGAGAGAGAAAATGCGCATTCTTGTCCGTAGAAGCAGAGGTTGCTAGGTTAAGTCATGGCCGCACCTGTGATGGAATTTACGCAGGTGCGGAGCCGCAAATGCGGCTGTGGGTTCGCAGGTGCAAATGCCCTGCACATAAAAGGCTTAAGTCGATGGTTTGATTTTATAATTCATTTTTGGACCTAGAGGGCTCGGTGTGAGGCGACGTTTCGGGAAATGTTCAAGGAAAATATTGGGGTAAGAATTCCTAACTCGATTTTGGTTAAATTACACGAATCTATTGTTGTTTTCATCATTAAATTAGTGTTTTGGAGTTGAAAATTTGGGAAATAATTGTGAAACTTCTTAGACTAAAATTTGGGGATTTGAAAGGCAATTTGAGGTCAAATTTGAGTAATTCTTATATGGTTGGTCTCTTTATCGAATGGGTATTCAGTTTTTATAATTTTGGTCGGGTTTCGAGACGCGGGCATGGGTTGACTTTTTGGGTTGACTTTTTATTACTTTACAAAAATCGTAACTTTATTGTTCGAATTAGTTTCCTATAGTTTATATTTATAGTATGAAGTTGTTTTGGTTAGATTCGAGCCGTTCGGAGTTGGTTAATCGAGGAAAAGGACTACTAGTAGATTGAGTTAGCATGATTTGAGGTAAGTGACTTGCCTAACCTTGTGGGGGGAGGGGGGGAGGGGGAATTTCCCCTTAGGATTTGTGTTGGTTATGATAATTTTGATATGTGAAAGCCGTGTACGCAAAGTGACGAGTGCGTACATGGGCTAACTATAGAAATTATCAGTTTAGGTATGCATATTCCTTTCATGCCTTAATTGAATTATTTTAACATGTTGTATTAATTATTATTAGTATATTTTTACATGTCTACTTGTCTTATCCTCTTACATGCTAATTGCCCTACATGTTTAGTTGAAGTCTATGTTTCCTTTATTCTGTATTCATTATTTAATCGTTGAACTCTGTAACACCCCGGAAAATTTCGAGTACCTAAGTGTAAGGCCTGGTAAAATTTACAAAGAAAATAATATTTCATGGTACCGGACTAGGCTTACGTGTTTGAGGATTATAGAAATTCTTCGCGGCGAGCTTGCGAGCCACGGCTCGGACTTTTTGGGTTGAACAATGCATGGAAAAGTAAAGAAAATTTTTTGCCGGAAATATGCATTTATGCGGTCCATTATGTGACCGCATAATGGCCGCAGAAGTGAGCAGGTGAGAGCTATTCTGGAAGCAGCTATGCGGTCGACTATGCGATCGCATAACTGTTATGCGGTGCATTATGCGACCGCATAACAGTTATACGGACCGCATAGTGACCGCATACACAGGTAGTTCTTTTGGCTATTTTGTAACTAATTATGCGACCGATATGCAGTCCGCATAACCATTATGCGGTCACATATACGACCGTAGAACCTGTTCCGGAGCTCCATTTTTGGGTTTTTAAAACCCGACCCTATTTCATTAAATACACTCTTTGGGTCATTTTTGAGCTATAATCTGACATTTTAGAGTGAGAGATGGTGCCCTAGAGTGAGAAGGTGTTCTCCAATAATTGTTCTTCAATTCTTGCCCAAGTTTTGGAAGATTGAGAAAGGAAACTCACTAGGTCTTCATCCTAGAAGTAAGATTCTACACCCTAACTCTCAATTTTGAATTTTGTGTAGAAATGAATAATAAGCAAGATAATTTCTGGGCAAGAGGGTTGGTTATTTTACATGCATGTATTATCAAAGGGTGTAGAAAGATTATTGAGATAAAATGGTAAAGGTTGGGTTGTGGGATGATGGAATTCTCCATGAAAGGACCTTGAAACCTTAATGCTCATCTAGTGTTTGATAAAATGCTCAAATGAGCTAGAACCATGATCATCTTCCTAATTTTAGTTCAATTTGTTATATTTCTAAAATAGATTGAAGTTGCTAAAGATTCCGGAACATTTAGAGTGTAAGGAAGCTCAAGTGAGGTATGTTGGCTAAACTCTTCTTTTAGAATTAAATCCCACGATATTCATGTAAATTATTTAAGTCCCGAGTGATTCATTATGAAACTGGCTTTTCCGAGTAAGATTGGGTTGAAAGAAATATGTTTAACAAGCATCCCAAATGCTTTATTCATGTTATGTTACCAGTTGAGGATGTGTTAAAATATGGACTGTGCATTAATAATGTTTCGACTTTAAGTCAAGTTTAAATGAAGGCTATTATGCCAAATTTTGTGAAATATCTCTATGTGCATTAGACTCTAAATTGCTCACAGGTGTACTACACACCTTCATTTGAATTGTATTTGTTTTAATGATGAGGATGATATTTGAAATTGATATGGTGAGCATGAAATACTGAATATGGCCAACGTGCCAAGAATGATCTTACAATTATGGCCACTAGTGCCAATGAAATGAAAAGATGTGAAGGTATTATGAAATGCGATGATTGATATTGAGAGTAATTGTGGTTGATGTCTCTAATGGATGGCCTAGCCGATCGGGTCGTGATCGGACTCCGTGCTAAACTTACTGTGGTATTGGTAATGATAGTAATTGTGGTTGATGTCTCTAATGAGATAGCCTAGACGATCGGGTCGTGATCGAACTCCGTACTAAATTTACGGTAGTATTGGTATTTATGGTAATTATGGTTGATTCTCTAATGAGATAGCCTACACGATCGGGTCATGATCAGACTCCGTGCTAAAAGTACGGTGGCATTGGTAATGTGAACACTGGTATTGCGGACAATGGTATATCGATACTAAAAATCTCCCAATATGAGATATGGAAATTAATTTGAACACTGTCTTGATCCTAAATTGAGGTTTGATGTTGATTAAGGCTTTCAATGATATTATGATAATCTTGTTTGTATTAATTGTCATTCTATTGAGAGGGTGTTTAGTTATACATACTAGTACTATTCGACAGTACTAACATCCCTTTTGTCGGGAGCGCTGCATCTTTCAATGGATGCAGGTGGTTCCACAGCAGGAGATATTGATCAGTGATAGCAGTGCACCTTCTTCCCAACTGACTTGGTGAGCCCCGCTTCTTTCCGGGGTCATGAATCTTTTGTACTTATGTATTCTGTTTGAGGTATAGTTGGGGCCTTATTGCCGGCATTATCATTGTACTCTTCTTTATCTATAGAGGCTCTGTAGACATAGTGTGGGTTGTGTATTGGTGCTGGGGAAAGACAAACTATGCTATGTTGTGGTTGTATTACTTGTCCATTTGAGACTTTAAAAATGGTGAAACTATTGGTAAGAAATTGGTAATTGCAGACATGATCACTTTATTGTTTAATTAAGGAAAACATATATTCTCTTTATTCATGAATGAGTTTGGGTAGAAGGAATCTAACAGGCTTGCTTAGTCGGGTTCACTCGGTTGAGCGCCGGTCGCGCTCCTCGGTTTTGGGGCGTGACAAACTCTTTACTTGAAATTGTTAAATCGTGGAATATCTGGTTGTTGAAATTGGTATTGAGATATAAAGGTCGTGATTCATATTGAGGCAAAGTGTTAAGTTGTGAAATACCATTCTGTTGAGTTGTTCATTTCTAGTTGTTATTGTTGAGACTCTTGTGTACATTGTGGTTGGGCCATGGGCTCTTTACTGTGAAAATCATGTTATTGTTTGGTTTCTCTAGCAAGTTGTGATATTGGGCACTTGAGGTACGATTTGTGATACATTGTGATATTGATACGCATGCGGTAGTATAAGGTTTTGGGGTTGAAACGCATGCGGTGAGATAAGATGGTCTTGATACACGTGGCTAATAGGGGAACTACTAGAAGTCATGCAGTGTGATAAGGTGGGCTAAAATGCGGGATGCTATTTCGGTAAAATGATTTTCAAAACTAAAATGCAAGGCTCCATCGGCGACATAAGGAAAAAGTGTGATTTATTCTTGTGATTTGAGACTACGAGGCGGTACCTCGGTAGTGACTCTTGTTGGCATTTCTCCATTTTTGCACTTTTCTTTAGTTGTTGTTTCCTTGTCATATTATTAATTATTTCGTCCGTGTTGCACTAATTGCTTTAGTTCCATGTAGCTAACCTTGATATGCTAATTGTTGTTTCAATTTCATTACTGTCATTATTACACTACATTATACTTGTTCAGACTTTTATTTATTCTGGTAGGGCCTTGACCTGAGCTCGTCACTATACTACCAAGGTTAGGCTTGGCACTTACTGGGTACCATTATGGTATACTTATACTAGGATTCTATACATCATTTTTGTGCAGATCCAGGTACCTCCTACCAGTCTAGGCATCAATGAGTTAAGTTCGTGCATGGAGACTTCAAGGTACACCTGCTAGCATCCGCAGGCCACGGAGTCACCCTCTATCTACTTTTATATTTTCCTTCTTCTACTAGCTACAATTATATAGGGTTGACTATGATACCGTTGTAGAGCTTGTGACTCGATATCACCAGGTTTTGGGGAAAACTATGTATGTTGAGCAGCGAAGTTTATTCTATATATATATGTTGAGCATTTGAGAGTTTAATTGCTATTTCAGTTATTTCTCTATGTTTTGTTAGGCTTACCTAGTCTTAAAGACTAGGTGCTATCACGACATTCTACGAAGAGGAACTGGGGTCATAACAAGTTGGTATCAGAGCTCTAGGTTCATAGGTGTTATGAGTCACAAGCAAGTTTAGTAGAGTCTCGCGAATCGATACGGAGACTTCTATACTTATCTTCGGGAGGCTATGGAACTGTTAGGAAAAGTTTCAATTCTTTGATTCCTTATCGTGCGAATTTGTTGACTTTGAAAATCTAAATCTCTATTTTTCTATTCTCTCACAGATGGTGAGGACACGCACAGCTGGATCTGATGATCAGACACCCGTGCCCCCTGCTAGAGTTGCGAGAGGCCGGGGCGAGGGCAGAAGTCGAGGACGGGCACGTGGTGCAGCCAGAGCACTTGCTCAAGCTGCTACAAAGGAGCCACCAGTAGCTCCAGTTGGAGAGAAGGCGCCTGACACGCCTGCTACTACCCCTGCACTTCAGGAGACTCTCGCCCAGCTTTTGAGCACGTTTGGCACACTGGCTCAGACGGGGTTGATCCCACTTGCTCCTGCTATATCTCAGGCCGGGGGAGGAGCATAGACTCTCGTCGATTGTACCCCAGAGTAGCAGGTCCAGGTTGACCAGGTCTCAGAGGTCATACCAGTATAGCCGGTTATCCCAGTTCAGCCCGAGGTTAGGGCAACAGCCTCTGAGGGGGAGCAGCTCAGGCTCGAGAGGTACAAGAAGTACCACCCTCATATATTCAGCGGTTTAGCTTCGGAGGATGCCCGGGGTTTTATTAAGGAGTGCCACTGTATCCTCCGTACTATGGGTATTGTGGAGTCAAGTGGGGTTGCTTTCACTACGTTCCAACTTAAGGAAGCGGCTTATCAGTGGTGGTGAGCGTATGAGTTGGGTAGCCCGGCCGAGGCAGCTTCACTCACCTGGGCTGAACTCTCAGAGATGTTCACGAGGGAGTTTGTTCCCCAGAGTCTTAGGGATGCATGGCGCGTGGAGTTTGAGCAGTTGTGTCAGGGTGTTATGACCATATCGGAGGATGCAATCTGGTTCAGTGATTTGTTTAGGCATGTACCAGCCTTGGTTAATACTGTCAGAGAGCGAGTTCTTCGATTTATCGAGGGGCTAAACCCTGGTATTAGGTTCATCATGGCTCGAGAGTTGTTGATGGACATTCCATACCAGTAGGTAGTGGAGATCGCTAAGATATTGGAGGGTATGTGGGCCCGGAAGAGAGAGGAGAGGGAGGACAAGAGGCCTCAAGATTCTCGCAGATATAGTGGTGCCCGCGCCCCAGTTGCAACCCGTCATGGTAGGGGCTATGAGAGTTGTCTTGCTTATTCAGCACGTCCAACTTCCAGCGGTGTTCCAGCCACTCCCAGGCCCCAGGTTGCCCATTATGCACTGCCACTGTCTAGTGCACCTCCTGCACGAGGTGCTTTCAATGATCAGACCCGAGCTAGTTCTAGTAGCCACGTCCTCCAAGAGCTTGTTTTGAGCGTGTTCACACTCGTCATATGGTGAGGGATTGCCCTAGACTTATGAGGGTTGCACCTCTACAGACTACTCAGGCTCCACGTATTTCACCAGGTCCTCAGGCTTCACAAACCATGGTTACCACACCAATTATCACTCCACCTACACAGCCAGCCAGGGGTGGAGGTCGGGCAGGTAGAGGTCGCCCTGGAGGGGAAGGCCAAGCCAGATATTATGTTTTTCTTGCTAGGACAGAGGTAGTTGCATTTGACTCAGTTATCACGGGTATTGTTCCGATTTTTCATAGAGATGCATCAGTCTTATTTGATCCAGGCTACACTTATTCCTATGTATCATCTTATTTTGCTCCACATTTGGGTATATCCCATGATTCTTTGATTTCTCCTATCTATGTGTCCACACATATGGGAGATTCCATTTTTGTTGACTGTGTGTATTGGTCGTGTTTAGTTGTTCTTGGTGGTTTTAAGACCAGAGCTGACCTATTGTTGCTCATTATGGTAGATTTTGATGTTATTTTGGGCATGGACTGGTTGTCGCCCTATCATGCTATTCTTGATTGTCACGCCAAGATGGTGACGCTGGTTATGCTAGGTCTGCCGCGGTTGGAGTGGAGAGGTACTTTAGATTATGTTCCTATCAGGGTGATATCTTTCCTTAAGGCACAGCGGATGGTTGGAAAGGGATGTGATGCGTATCTAGCATATGTGAGAGATGTCAGTGTTGATACTCAGACCGTTGAGTTAGTTCCGATAGTGAGGGATTATCCAGATGTATTTCCGATGGATCTTCCCGGCATGCCGCCCGACAGAGATATCGATTTTGGTATTGATTTGTTACCGGGCGCTCAGCCTATTTCTATTCCATCGCATGGTATGGTCCCAGCAGAGTTGAAAGATTTAAAGGAGAAGTTGCATGAGTTGCTTGATAAGGGTTTCATTCAGCCCAGTGTATCACCTTGGGATGCTCCGGACTTGTTTGTAAAGAAGAAGGATGGTTCTATGCGCATGTGTATTGATTATCGCCAGTTGAACAAGGTTACGGTGAAAAACAGGTATCCATTGCCACGCATTGATGATATTTTTGATCAGCTACAGGGTGCTAGAGTGTTCTCAAAGATTGATTTATGTTAAGTCTATCATCAGTTGAAGATTCGGGAGTTGTATATTTCGAAGACTACCTTCAGGACTTGGTATAGTCATTACGAGTTCCTTGTGATGTCATTTGGGCTGACCAACGCCCCAGCAATATTCATGCAATTGATGAATGGTGTATTCTAGCCCTATCTCGACTCATTCAAAATTGTATTTATTGATGACATCTTGGTGTACTCCCGGAGTTGGGAGAATCATGAGCAACACCTGAGGACCGTGCTCAGGACCTTGAGAGAAATGAAGTTGTATGCAAAATTTTCAAAGTGTGAATTCTGGCTTGATTCGGTGGCATTTTTGGGTTATGTAGTGTCGAGTGAGGGGATCAAGGTAGATCCGAAAAAGATTAAAGTAGTGCAGAGTTGGCCCAGACCATCTTTAGCTACGGAGATCCGAAGAAGATTGAAGTAGTGCAGAGTTGGCCCAGACCATCTTTAGCTACGGAGATCCTGCGTTTTCTTGGTTTGGCAGGGTATTACCATCGGTTCGTAGAGGGTTTCTCATCTATTACTGCACATATAACTTGATTGACCCAGAAGGGTGCTCCATTCAGGTGGGCTGAGGAGTGTGAGGAGAGCTTTCAAAAGCTCAAGACTGCTTTGACTACAGCCCCAGTGTTGGTGTTGCCTACGGGTTCGGGGTCATATATTGTGTACTATGATGCGTCGCGTATTGGTCTCGGTGCGGTGTTGATGCAATACGGTAGGCTAATTGCCTACGTGTCTAGATAGATGAAGGTGCATGAGAAGAAATATCCCATCCACGGCCTTGAGTTAGCAGCTATTGTTCATGCCTTGAAGATTTGGCGGCACTATTTTTACGGTGTCCCTTGTGAGGACTATACCGACCACCGGACTCTACAACATATGTTCAAATAGAAGGATCTTAACTTGCGGCAGCGGAGGTGGTTGGATTTGCTTAAGAATTATGATATCACCATTCTATATCATCCTGGGAAGGCTAATGTAGTGGTCAATGCCTTGAGTCGAAAGGTGGAGAGTTTGGGCAGTTTAGCATATCTACCGGCAGCGAAGAGGCCATTAGCATTGGATGTTCAGGCCTTGGCCAACCAGTTTGTTAGATTGGATGTTTCGAAGCCGAGTCGAGTTTTGGCTTGTGTGGTTTCTCGGTCTTCTCTATATGATCGTATCAGAGAGCGTCAGTATGACGACCCTAATCTGCTTGTCCTCAAGGATACGGTTCAGTGCGGCGATGCCAAGGAGGTCACTATTGGGGATGACAATGTGTTACGGATGCAGGGAAGGTTGTGTGTGCCCAATGTAGATGGTTTGAGTGAGCTGATTATTCAAGAGGCCCACATTTTGCGGTACTCCCTTCATCCCGGTGCCGCCAAGATGTATCAGGACTTGAGGCAGCACTATTGGTGGAAGAGAATGAAGAAGGACATAGCGGGATATGTATCTCGGTGCCTTAACTGTCAGCAGGTAAAATATGAGCATCAATGGCCAGGTGGATTGCTTTAGTGGCTAGAGATTCCAGAGTGGAAATGGGAGCGGGTTACTATGGATTTTGTTGTTAGGCTCCCACGGACTCAGAGAAAGTTCGATGCAGTATGGGTGGTTGTGGATAGGTTGACCAAGTCGGCTCATTTCATTCTAATGGTGACTATTTATTCTTCAAAGCAGCTGGCTCAGGTCTATATTCGCGAGATCATCACACTTTATGGCGTGCCGGTATCCATCATCTCTAATCGGGGTACGTAGTTTACATCACGGTTCTGGAGGGCCATACAGCATGAGTTAGAAACGCGGGTTGAGTTGAGTATAACATTTTACCCTCAAATGAACGGACAGTCCGAGCGCACTATTTAGATACTGGAGGATATGCTTCGTGCGTGTGTGATGGAGTTTGGGGGTTCTTGGGATTAGCTCTTGTTGCTTGCGGAGTTTGCCTACAATAACAACTACCAGTTGATCATTTAGATGGCTCCGTATGAGGCCTTGTATGGGAGACAATGTCGGTCTCCGGTGGGATGGTTTGAGTCGGGTGAGGCTAGGCTATTGGGTACAGACTTGGTTCAGTATGCTATGGAGAAGGTTAAATTGATTCAAGATCGACTTCATACAGCCCAATCTAGACAAAAGAGTTATGCGGATCGGAAGGTTCGCGACGTGACATTTATGGTTGGGGAGCGGGTCATGCTCTGGGTTTCGCCCATGAAGGGTGTTATGAGGTTTGGGAATAAGGGCAAGTTGAGCCCTAGGTATATCGGACCTTTTGAGATTCTTGAGAGGATTGGAGAGGTGGCTTACAAGCTTGCACTGCCACCTAGCCTAGATGTAGTTCATCCAGTATTACATGTTTCTATGTTCCGAAAGTATCACGGTGATCCGTCTCATGTGTTGGATTTCAGCTCAATCCAGTTGGACAAGGATTTGTCTTATGTCAAGGAGCCAGTGGCCATTCTGGATAGGCAGGTTCGAAAGTTGAGGTCAAAGAACATTGCTTCAGTGAAGGTTCAGTGGAGGGGTCAGCCAGTCAAGAAGGCGACTTGGGAGACCGAGCATGATATGCGTAGCCATTATCCTTATCTTTCACCACTTCAGGTATGTCTCTATGCTCGTTCGAGGACGAACGTTTGTTTTAAGAGGGGGGGATGTAACAACTCGGCCGGCTGTTTTGAGTATTTTAGCCCCGATCCCCTATTTATTGCCTTCTCTATGTTGTATTATGGTTATGTGACTTGGCGGGGGTATTTGGTTTTGGTTTCGGAGTGAAATGGAACACATAGTCCCTAAGTTGGAGCTTTAAGTTGAAAGAGTTGACCGTAGTTTGACTTTAGTGTAGACAACTCCGGAATGGATTTCCAATGGTTCCAATAGCTCCGTATGGTGATTTTAGACTTAGGAGCGTGTCCGGATGTTGCTTTGGAGGTCCGTAGGTCATTTCGACATGAATTGGCGAAAGTTGAAAAGTTAAAGGTTTGGAAGGTTGGCAAGTTTGATCGGGACTTGACTTTATTGATATCGGGATCGGATTCCAATTTTGAAAATTGGAATAGGTCTTTCATATTATTTATGACTTGTGTACAAAATTTGAAGTCAATCGGAATTGTTTTGGTACGAATCGGTATTGGTTTCGGAATTCGGAAATTCATAGTTTTATAGGCTTGAACTGGGGTTGCAATTCGTAGAATCGATGTTATTTTACTTGATTTTTGTCCTCGAGTAGGTCCTTTATATATTTTGGGACTTGTTGGTATATTCGTACAGGGTCCCAGGGGTCCCGGGTGTGATTCGGATCGAATCCGGAACAATTTGGACTTAATCTCATTGCTGAAGTTGGGTTGTGTCTAGTGCAATCGCACCTGCGCACTATTGGTCGCAGGTGCGGACTCGCAAATGCGAGGGATTGATCGCATAAGAGAAGGGAGGCCTGCTCATCTGGGACCACAGATGCGGTCAGAGTCCCACAGAAGTGGACTCGCAGAAGCGATTGAGGAGGCGCAGAAGCGGAAAGGCTAGCCAAGCCTGGGGTCGTAGAAGCGGAGCCTTTTCCGTAGGAGCGAGAGCGCAGATGTGCATTCTTGTCCGTAGAAGCGGAGGTTGCTGGGTTAAGTCATGGCCGCACCTGCGATGGAATTTTCGCAGGTGCGGAACCACAGATACGGTTGTGGGTTCGCAGATGCGAATTCCTTGGTTAGAAAAAAGGCCTAAGTCGAGGGATTGATTTCATAATCCATTTTTAGACCTAGAGAGCTCGGTGTGAGGTGCATTTTTGTGAGCTTTTCAAGGAAAACATTAAGGTAAGAATTCCTAACTCGATTTTTGTTAAATTATACGAATCTATTATTGTTTTCATCACTAAATTAGTATTTTGGAGTTGGAAATTTAGGGAAAATTTGTAAAACTACTTAGGCTAAAATTTGGGGATTTGAAAGGCGATTTGAGGTCGGATTTGAGTAATTCTTGTATGGTTGGACTCGATATCGAATGGGTATTCAGATTTTATAATTTTGGTTAGGTTCCAAAACGCAGGCCCTGGTTGACCTTTTGGATTGACTTTTTATTTCTTTGCAAAGATCGTAACTTTATTATTCGAATTAGTTTCCAATAGTTTATATTTATAGTATGAAATTTTTTTGGCTAGATTCGAGACGCAGGCCCTGGTTGACCTTTTGGGTTGACTTTTTATTTCTTTGCAAAGATCGTAACTTTATTATTCGAATTAGTTTCCAATAGTTTATATTTATAGTATGAAATTATTTTGGCTAGATTCGAGACGTTCGGAGTTGGTTAATCGAGGGAAAGACCTACTAGTGGATTGAGTTAGCGTGATTTGAGGTTAGTGACTTGCCTAACATTGTGTGGGAGAATTTTTCCTTAGAATTTGTGTTGGTTATGATAATTTTGATATGTGAAAGCCATGTACGCAAGGTGATGAGTGCGTAAATGGGCTAAATATGGAAATTACCGATTTAGCTATGTTGATTCCTTTCATGCCTTAATTGAGTTGTCTTAATATGTTGTATTCATCATTATTAGTCTATTTTTACATGTCTACTTGTCTTATCCTCTTACATGCTAATTGCCCTACATGTTTAGTTGAAGTTCTTATTTCCTTTATTCCCTATTCATTATCTAATCGTTGAACTCTTTACATAAAATTGTTAAATCGTGGAATATCTGGTTGTTGAAATTGGTATTGAGATATAAAGGTCGTGATTTATATTGAGACAAAGTGTTAAGTTGTGAAATACCATTCTATTGAGTGTTCATTTCTGGTTGTTATTGTTGAGACTCTTGTGTACATTGTGGTTGGGTCATGGGCTCTTTACTGTGAAAATCCTGTTATTGTTTGGTTTATCTGAAAAGTTGTGATATTGGGCACTTAAGGTGCGATTTGTGATACGTGGTGATGTTAATACGCATGCAGTGGTATAAGGTTTTGGGGTTGAAAAGCATGAGGTGAGATAAGGTGGGGCTTGATATATGTGGCTAGTAGGGGAACTGCTAGAAGTCATGTGGTGTGATAAGGTGGGCTAAAACGCGGGATGCTATTTCGGAAAAATAATTTTCAAAACTAAAATGCAAGGCTCCCGCAATGATATAAGGAAAGAGTGTGATTTATTCTTGTGATTTGAGACTACGAGGCGGTACCTCGGTAGTAACTCTTGTTGGCATTTTTTTATTGTTGCACTTGTCTTTGATTATTATTTCCTTAGCATATTATTAATTATTTTCTCCGTGTTGCACTAATTGATTTAGTTCCGTATAGCTAACCTTGATATGCTAATCGTTGTTTCAATTTTATTACTGTTATTATTACACTGCCTTATACTTGTTCAGTCTTTTATTTATTCCAGTAGGGCCTTGATCTGACCTCGTCACTACTCTACCGAGGTTAGGCTTGGCACTTACTGGGTACCATTGTGGACTTATGATATGCTTCTGCACATCATTTTGTGCAGATCCAGACACCTCCTATCAGTCCAGGCATCGGTGAGTTGAGTCCGTGCGTGGAAACTTCAAGGTACACCTGCCAGCTTCTGCAGGCCTCAGAGTCACCCTTTATCTACTTTTATATTTTTCTTCTTCTACTAGATACAGTTATATAGGGTTGACTATGATACCGTTGTAGAGCTTGTGACTCGATATCACCAGGTTTTGAAAAAAACTGTATATGTTGAGCAGCGATATTTATTCTGCATATATATCCATCACGACATTCTACGGAGAGGAACTAGGTTCGTGACAGTAGAATGATCTTGACTTAATATCTCCTTGAAAGAAAGAAACTCTTACTCTTTGGGAAGTTAAGAAAAGAAAAATTACATTTTTGAGCCTTTTAGAGGCCACGGTTGGGGAAACTATTTAACGCAGTTGGGTTGGAAATTCAGGCCATCCCTCTATGCCCCTAGCTGAAATTAGCCATGGTTGGAAAAATCATTACCACTGTTGGTGCTTAGAGAGAGAAAATTTGGGCATTGCATGAACATTACTAAATGCCATGGCAAAGTGCGATGGCTCTTGACATTTTGCGAGCTATGCTGGTGTAACTCAAAATGTAAAAACAAAAAATGTTGCTCAACCCATTTTTGCTAACTAGAAAGGAGAGTCAACACATAGTATATATATACAGATAAAAAAAATTTACCTACCTACACAGTGTATTTTTCCGGTGAAGAGATATCATTTGACACCCCTTCGTGTAAGGTGGCTCCGCCGCTGCACTTGGGTAATATTTGGACAAAGAAGGTTATTCTCTTGTGTAAGGAACTAGAAATAAAAAATAAATTTTTCTTAAAATATTATGCTAGTTTTAATCTAGAAGTTATTAATCTCGTGTGGTCTAGGAGTCTTTGACTGGCTGGAGAAAGAAGTGGTGTAAAAAAATAAAAATAAAAAAGATGGGAGGAAGAAAAATAATGAGTATATAACTTATGAGTGTAGCTAGTTCTGATTTTAGTAGTGGAAAGAGATGAAGAGTAAATATCTATATTGTGGGTCTAGATTCATTGCTGGATAGAAGAAAGGGATTTTTACCTATCTATATTACATAGGAAACTTATTTATTCTCCCCAATCAAGTTTTAACTTAATTATATGGTTATATACAATTTATCAATTATATACAAATTAATTTTAAATGAGTATCCATTTATATAAGGAATTGAATAAGGAATATCAGTTATTTTCCCATCCATTTATACTTGCGCGCGCTCTTTCTCTCTGTCTCTCTCTCTTTCCGTCTCTCTATCTCTCCCTCTTTCCGTCTCTCTATCTCTCCTTCTCTATTCTTTCCCCAATTTTTCTTCCTTTGTTGTTCTCTGCTTTTTATCCTTTCATGTTGTATATAGTTTTAATGAATTCATCAATAGACTTCAATCGTTTTACTATAGAATTTTAACTTAGCAATTTTTTTTCATGTTGCACCATTGGTGTTCGAATTAAAATTGTCAATCAATAAATTTTGAAGGTGTTTGACTCTCCACCATTGACAGCCATTACATAGTTTCGAAACTTTGAATTCGAATTTGGGTTTTCAAAATTTTTTATTTGTTTAGATTGGGTGTTGTTGCAAATAATTAAAAATATTAGTTGAAACTTATATCTCAATTTTGAGGATATTTGGTGAAGATTAGACTTGATTTTGGCTAAATTTAAGATTGAAACTCGAAGAAGAAGAAGAAGAAGAAGAAGAAGAACACATGACATACAATATACTTACAGAATTATATTAAAGTTGTATTATAATTGTATGTAAATTGTATTTAAGTTGTATTCTATTGTAGTTATATATATTTTTTATTTGAATGTTGTATAAAGTTGAAAAATAATTGTATAATGTATAAATTATTGTATGAAATTTGTATTTAAGTTACAAATACTATCTTTTTACATAAAGTTATTGATATGTATCAAAATTGTATTAAGAGGGGAAGTTTTGATTGAAATTTCAGAGAGGAAGAAGAACACACCACATACAAAATACATACAAATCATATACAAAATACATATAAAAGTCATATTATATAAAATTTGTATGAAAATTATATTTAAGTTGTATGATGTTATAGTTATATTTAACTGGGTAAAAATAATGCATGAAAGTTGTAGATAAATTATAAATAAGTTTTATACTATATAATTAGTTATATAAAATTTATTTTTAGTTTATATGTTGTTATAAATATATCAAATTTGTACTAAATTTATTTTTAATTTGTATGATATTGTACCATACAATTTTATATGTTGCTGCTGTCACTTAAAATATCATTTATCGCGAGAAGTTTTTTTTAATTTCATTAGTAAGTGGTAGAATAAAATAAAAATAACATTCTATTTTACTAAATAAATGTCGGAAAAACAAAACAATAGCAAATTTAAACCAAACAGTGTATGACGATGACAATTAAGGAAGCAAATTCTTGTAAAATTTATAGAGCCAAGTTTTGTTAAAAGCAATTAAGGCGGCAAATTTTTTTTTACATTTCGTTATCGCTCTGAAAAGATTCCATCTTAATTTTACAAGAAACTAAAGCGGCAGAAAAATAAGGAAAGAGGAGAGGAGGGAAAAAAAAGGTGTAACTAAATCCAATAATTTAAGTCACTAATAATGGATATAAATTGTAAGCAAACCTTGTTTAGGTAGGTAATATATAAAATTAAGATAATTTTGGTAAATAAGTTCCAAATATTGTATAGGAACGAAAAAAATATCATAGAAGAAGACAAATTTCTTTTCTTTTCTTTATTTTTCGCTCAAATTTTTTTTTCCGGACTATTTGGCTACTAAATCCATGTGTCTTTTTTCAAGTTAACCACGTGTGAATTGCACTTATCTCATTATTTGACTTGTCTCAGGGTCTCGTGTCTAATTAGCGCACTTCTTAAATAGTGTAAAGCGATCAATGGATACTTGTTCTAGTTATGTTAAAATAAAATAATTGACACGTTTAGCGGCGCTTATGTATTTATATACGTATAAAGTCTTCTAATATAGTATTATTGGTTCTTTGATTTCAGCAAAGTTTACAATAATTTTAGTTTTTCCTTCTCTTTTTTTTGCGCTTTTATGTAAAAAGAAGCTCCATCTGAATGACCAAGTGATAACCTGCGCAACCAACCCTTGTTTTTATGCTTGTTTTACGTATTCCTTAAGTCTCAATTTGTCATTTTTAATGTGTTCCTCATATCTCAATTTATGTCTTTCCATTTATCTATAAAATTATTAAAACTCATATATATATTTTTAAAAGATATTGAGATGTTTAAAAGACCGCATAAAAGTGAGAAAAGTCCAAAATAGACCCTTATCTTTGATCAAGATGTAAAAGTATTCCTATTTTTTGATTTGGAGCACAAATAGTCCTCATTGTTTGCCAAAGCAGTGCATTTTTTTTCTCTTTCCAAAGGGCAGTAACTTTTTAGCCGGAGAGAGGTGCTGGTCGTGATGTTTTTCCCCACTAAACCCCATATATCTATTCTGATTGTTTCTTTAAAGTGGGAAAGTTATTTCTGTACATCATAATTGATATTACGGTCGTACCTTTATATAACAGTCAGTGGCGGAGCTAGAATTTTTATCAAGGAGTATTAAAAAATAAATAATTAGTTATATCGAAAGTCAAGGGGAGTCGACGTATAGTAAATATACATAAAATATAAAAAATTATCTAGCAATATAGTATAATTTTTCGGTGAAGGGGTGTCACTTGACACCCCTTGGTTCAATGTGGCTCCGCTACTAATAACAGCCATCCTCTTTAATTTCACTTAACTATAACGGTCAAATTTTCTTTGAAACAAATTTTTCATATTATATTATAATATATATTCTTTAAAATAATACTTCACTATAGTAGCTAAAAAGTTTCGGAATAGATATGACTGCTATAGTGAGGTTTACTGTATATTGCTTCTGGAACTATTCATTAGTCTCAACAAGCATCATACTCTTGGTAGCAGTTACAGGATACTCCATTATGCTTCATTAAGACAATCTGTATGTGATTCATTCTATTCACCTTGAATAACAGATCTTTTTATTCTTTACTATTTTTTAGAAATATTCTTTACTATGCCGCAATAGTTGATGCTCAGCGATCGAGGTACAAGTACCTCGCTAATTAAAGCATGATTTCGACCTCTAGTTTCTGGGATTTGGTTTTTATTTATTTTGTTTTACAGCATCAAGTCTGTGCAAATGAGAGAGTTTCTTTGCATAAATGATTATATACAAAGACACCAGAGCTAGGTCTCTCGGATCGGAAGAGAAGATGCATAGACAAAAATATCATGTGACCGCAGCCCATTAGCTGCTCTCAGTTTAAAAAAAAAAAAAAAACTCCCATGGTTCCAACTTATGAAACATTGTTTGACTAGGCATGAAGTTTAAGAAAGAAAGTTAAACTTTTGACACTTGTGACCTAAAAAAAGTCTTAGATATTTGTGTGGCCGTAAATCATATACATGATATAAAGTGTTTCACCAATCTTTGAGCAATTCACCAGCTACGTCTTTATAGCTAACTTTCTTTTTCTTTTTAGGACTAGGATTAGCATCTGCCTCTGGTTTGTCGTCTTTTACAAGACTGTCCACACTCTGGCTTGGCTTACTATCCAGGTGGGGTATCATATGCAATAACATAGCTTGGACTGGATCAACAGGGTCTTCCAGCTTACCACTGGCAATATTTCCACTTCCGTATGAAGTTTCGTGAGCTTCGTCCAATCTTTCACGGCTCCTACTGCATTCAGAAGTGCCTTGTAGAAATGTTTCACCATGTGGTGACAATTCCAAATCATCTGCAACATCCTTATTCTGAATTCCTGAGCCATGCTCTGCAACATTTTCATGGCTTCCACGAGTCCCAGCAGCCCCGTCACTCTCACCATTATGAAGGTGTTCACCTGAAGTGGCACTTTCATCGGATTCATTTTCATGAATCTTAGCACGTCTATTTGTGGCCTTGCGTCTAACTCTCCGTGGCATGTTGATTGCTGGTTTTGCTTTTGCTGTAGCAGTACCAGTAGGTCTTAATCTATTTCTCTTTCTATCCCCCTTAGGTAGCGTGATGGCTTGGCACTGGTCTGAAATTCCTTCTGCTTTGATTTGTACTCCGTGATTATCAGGGGAAGATGCTCTTTTGCACTTTACGGTTTTTCCTCTTAGCTTATCATGTCTATTAAATCAGAGAAAACATCGGCACCGAGTAAATTGGCTAAACACAACCAAATGCCAGCAAAGAAGAAGTTCATGCATGCTTGAATTTACTAGCAGAAGGTTCTGCATTTCTAGCTTTCCTGGGAAAATATTTTTTATAGCAAAGCTAGTAAGTTCAAGTATGAGAAGATGAATATGTACAAATTATAGGACAAAAGATAGGTAAGTTGGCAGCAGGAATCTCGTTGCTAGGACTGCATTTCTCAATTAATTGACTCTTTGTTATGGAGATAAATATCCTACATCCTTTTTCACTTTTGACACACAATTTCCAGGCACAAAATCTACCTATATTGGAAAAAGTATCCTCTAGAAATTCCTTCGTCTAACAAAAATTTATTTCAGGGCTCGTACTATCCACAGCTCAATATTACTTCCCAATAGTTGGTTCTTTAGGCAACTTTCCACAGAAGCATACCAATTATAAGTATTTTTCAATTCTCGCCCAAGTGCTGGTAAGACCCAACGTGGATTTTTCTATCGCCATACAATTACTTCTTCCTATTGGCAGATGCAATTACTGTAGTTTCTTATCAACATCACTAGCAGCTGCATGTATATTATCTCTTATTAATCTTTACCAGCATTATACTATTATCATTATTATTATACTCTACTCCGTATATTATAATCCTCTATTCCACATACAGTCAAACACTATAATATAAAGTCTCATTCCTATCCATATTTTTCACGTATCGACTGCCTATTATACTAATATAATCTTTATTTTCATTATACTATTATCATTATAATTATACTCTACTCCGTATATAGTCAAACTCTATCATATAAAATGTGAGGGTCTCATTCTTACCTTTATACTCATCTGTCCATATTTTTCGCTTATCGGCTGCCTTTTTGACCAATTTTGGAGCTAAATTGGATTAAGATTAATTCATTTTCCAAAAACTAAAATATACATATCCAAAAACTGCAGGACACATACTATACATCGGAATTTTACTCGCATAAGAAAGACGACAGAACATATTTTAAAATGGGAGAAGCTACAAATATTTTGGAAAGAAGTATCTTCCTACATGTTATTTAGTAGGTAAAAGGTAGCATATCTGCATAGCAAGCAAAGGAGCTTCCCTTATCAAAAAAGAAAAAAAAACAACCTAAGGAGCTTCCCTCAAGTATGGCTGTTGGCATACCTACCATCCCCCCCAAACAACAAAACACACACACGATTATGGAAGACAAAAATGAAGAGAAATAACTCCAATATTAAATACACTAACTCCTTACCATGATCTATAAGTAATACATGACTGACCTCTTCTCTGAGATTGACATTTGAAAATTGCTAGGCTTTAGGCTGTAACTATCCTCGTGCAACTTCTGGTCCTCTTTAAAGGAATCCTCCAACCACCTTGCCCTGACAACGTGCAGCTTTGTATTGTACAAAACATGCTTCTCTGCCTCTGAGAAACTGAACTATGAAAGATTAGGAAATTATCAAGAATAAAAAACGAGAGCATATTTCTTATCCTCATTCAGTAAAAGAAAAACATCATCTGTCATCAAAATGTATGCTGGCAGACACAAAATTACATGGTTTTGAGTAAATTAAATATTGCATGATACTCTACATTTAGTTTATCAAGCGTCAACTTCTTCATTTCATCATTGAATCGGACTTGAGAGTAATTCATTTTTCATATGAGATTTGGATACTTTGAAACTATATGAGAAATACCACAAGTTGCAGTTATTTTTTATTTTATTTTTTGATAAGATAAGTAATAAATATTGTTAAGGCAAGTACCAAGATGGTACTGCAAACAAACAAATTTACAACAGTACATAAACCACCATATAGCACACTCATCTCAGTGAATCTAAAAAGTCTAAAACATCATAGAAGTCTTCTATTATCCTCTCCTTACACCATTGAAATAGATTTTCTAAACAATTATACTTTACAACTGCTATCTGTTTCCTCTCTCCATCAAAACACCTCCTATTCCTTTCCCACCATATACTCCATAAGATTAGGGGTGTCAAAATCAGCCCAAACCCATTTGACCCGCCCAAGTTTTAATGGGTTGGGCATGAGATATATTAATGATACCCAACTAAACCCATTTATTTTTCTAGCCCAAACTCAACCCATAATTTAGCTCAAACCTGACCCGTGAATAATTTCTTCCATCCGCTTTTGTAGAACTCTTTTGTATCTTTTGCACAAAGACAGATTGGTGGGTATTTGAGAAACAGTTGCGGTGATCATATGTTTTTGTTTTTTACTTTCTTATTAGTAAGGAAAAGAAAATTTTACGTCTGACACATGTTTAAGAAAGGATGAATATAATTTTTAACTCACGAGCCAGGAGTTACTTCTTTGTTTAAATATTCTTTTTATTGAAATAAAAGAAAATACTTTTTCTACAACAGAAAAAGAAAGTACTCATTTTGTAAAAAGAGAAAATATTTTTTCTACATCATAAAAGAAAGTACTCTCTTTGTTGAAACAAAAGAAAATACTTTTTCTACAACATGAAAAGAAAGTACTCATTTTATGAAAAAGAAAATATTTTTTCTACATCATGAAAAGAAAGTACTTATTTCATTGAAATGAAATAAGTACTGATTTAGCTAGGGATTACATTCATTTCCTTTTTTTTATTTTATTTTGAAGGTTGATCGCACTTACTTTGGAGAGGGGAAACTATCCAAAAAGCAAAGAACGGTTACAAAAAGGTTGGTAAAGAAAGTGGAGAACATTTGAAAACACCAAAAAAGAAAGTGAAACAATTTACTCTTTAGCAAAAACATGTGAAAACACCAAAAAAGAAAGTGAAATAATTTACACTTTAGCGAAATTGGAGTAAAAATAGATCTATGAAATTAATGCCATAAATTAGTGTAATATAAATACAGACATTCGACATAAAAAAATATAAATAGACAGACTTGTGTTCAGAAGAGGATATGGGGTTGCCCAAATGGACTAGGGAAGGACACAAAATTAGATCTCATTCCTTTGTTCTCCCTGTAATGCAGGCAAGCTACTGTTTGCAGTTATTGGCATCTGGTGAAAAGAACTAATATAGCGCATCAGATCTCTAAAATTTCGTGATAATCTTAAACGTATCATATAACCTATAACCTGAACAAAATGATATGGAGGTTCAAGTCTCAACAAGTCTTACTACTGATCTGACTAGCACATACACAAAGAGGATAATAACTTAACCACTTTGCACCAGTTAACCTATGGGAATATCAATAGACAGTCAACAGAAATATGCCTAATAATGGAGAAGTTTACATGAAAGATTTCCAGCTGAACATTGTGTTATACCTTCACAATCAATATATCTTTTGGGACATGACAAAGCTACTCGATAATAAAAACAATGATCTTCAATCTTCATAGACAAGAATATTAACCAACACATTCTAACGGTTGTTGTAGATGGACCATATTTAACTAATGTTGCAGGTGGGTTTTACTACCTTTATTCAACAACAACTACTATGCCTCAGTTCCAAACAAGTTGAGATCGGCTATATAAATCCTCCTCTATTTAAACTCAAATCATGTCATCATCATACTTAATAAAATAAAAACAAACAACAAGTCAACATATATAAATAATAGTAATAATAATAATAATACTAGAATTTCTCTAACTAAAACCTATTCCCAACTAGTAGAAATCACCTATATGGAATTGTTTTCCTTTCCATTTTTTTTTTGATAAGAAATTGTTTTCCTTCCATTGTGTCCTATCTTTCACCAAGTCTACATTGATTCCAAGAATTTTTGGTCTTTCGATGTGATTTTAGGTCTACCCCATCCCCTTTTAACACCTACACTCATCATAGTTCACACCAACAGACCAGTCATCTGTAGGCCGATGTATGACATGATCAAACCATCTCAAGCGATTTTCTCTCATTTTATCCTCAATGTGTGCTACTTGCACCTTCTCTCAGATGTGGTTATTTTAATTTATCTAGTCTTGCACCACTGCACATCTATCTCATCATCTGCACCTATGCAACACTCATCTTGTGGATATGTCGGACTTTAGCAGCCCAACATTCACTATCATAATTTCCCAAGAGAATTATTAGATATAAAATCTATTTTGCAACTTGAGATAAAATTACAAGTCACAAAGTCTACAAAATGAAAGAGGTTGGTAACCACTAGGATGCCGATTTTGAAGTTTCAATATAAAAGGTGATCATCTTACTTTCTGCAAAATAAAGTAGATAGGTAAATTACCTATTTAAAACTTCATTGAAATTTACATCAAAGTCTGGTAGAGACATGACCACCACATGGGTAGCATGACAAAGATTGCCACCAACTTTCCCACCACCCACAGAAATTTCAACTTTCATCCTTCTCGTAGCGAGTTCCACTAAAGCCTTGCAATCTGAATATTTCCTGAAACACATAGCAGAGCCATTAAACCTCTACCAAATAACAACCACATCGACATACTGATACCCAAATAGAGAATCTAATTCCACAATTAAACAGAAAAGATAGAAATTCTCACAAACACTGCTCTGGAATGAAAAAGTAAATGCAGCAACCATGAAATCGAGCCCATTTATCCTTGGGACAGTACTTTTTCTTGTAGTACTCAACAGTTTTGGAGTATTCGGAGTGTTCTATGTCGCTCAAAAGCTGAAATAAGAAAGACATAAAACGGACATAATCAAAGAAGATAGGCAGTCAGCTGCTTGCTAAACAGTTTATAGTAACTGCTCCTAATGCTGAAGCTATACGTATAATATTTTGTAGCAGATAATTATACCAAAGTATACCTTTCTAATGTCTTTGACGCTGAGGTCAGAGTAGAAAGAATCAGAATATTCATCCACTTCTGCTTCCAACTTTCTCTTTGTTGAATCAGAAAGGAAAAGAAAATACCTTCAGCAAGAGTCAAGAAAGAAAAGTCAAAGGAATCGCAGATCACATGGAAATCCAAATACAGGAAGAGAGAACAAGACGAGAAAAACTGAAATGCAAACTAACTTTGGCTGTAAAGGAAGGAGCCTCTTTTGCAGACAGCAATCAAAGAGCCAAGAGCAGTGAATAACATCTCCATGAAGTTTTGCAGCTTGAAACTTGATACCTGCTTTTACAACAAAAACAAATCCTAGTAATGTATAGTGGACCAAAGCTGATATGGGTTTTCACATGAACTTTTCTATCTCCACACACCATGTGTTTTCTAAAGCGAAAAGCACAAAAAAAAAGCAACAAGCTACATGAGGCTTGAGCGAAAGAGAGAAGTGAAGTGCACGCTTCTGTTGAGTGAAGTGCACAATTTACATGAAATTTGATAAAATATCAAAAATATCAATCAATTAAGTACAATAAAAGTTAAATTGCAACTAAAATAACTTATTTCAACATCAAATATACTAAATGTTGATACTAATGACTAATCTAACTCCTGAAAGTTGAGATTCAAAGAGGTGACTGATTCTCGTTGGAATCAGTTTATGCTCTATTGTTGAAGCACAAACTTCTCTAAAGAGCATGGCTTCACCAATGAAGGGATAACCGCTCGCTTCATCGCTTCAAGCAACAACGCAGTGGCTTTAAATAACAATGCATGCAGCTGGGGGGGGGGGGGGGAGGGGGTAGGGAGAGAGAAGAGAAACCTCTATTTTCAGCTGCTATACAATGAGTAACTGCGTTATTCAAATTCATGGAGAAAGAACCCCCATGCTCGACCACCATTTTGTGCATGGAATCGAGTGTATGCGATGAAGGCACATTAGCAAAATCTGGTATCGTCAAGGATATCTGTTATACTTAGGTGACAAATATTTCTTAAAATAATTTAAATATATGTTAGCATGTAATACGACTGACAGAACATGCAATAAGCACATAGAGCTAAAAGTTGAGCCACAAAAGCTAATTCTCCCATCCATTCTTAAGGCAGAATAAACTTAAGAAACAACTGACAAAATTCTCTGTTCTATGATACAAACATCACGTATGATATGACCCATTGACCAGACTAAAGCAAAAAAAAGGACCAAAATTACAAAGTACATCTTACAGTTAAAACTACAAGACAGCTTAGTAACCAGAGTATATTTTTGCTTTGACATCATAGATGAGGATACAGAACACCATGCTAGAGAACATTGAGGTTTCACCCTTGATGTGAGACACGTCAGTCTGAACAAAATGAGAAGGAACTGCAGAAACATTCTTTTTCCCTCGTTTTCTTGACGACCTAATGGTGGCCTTTGGTTCATGATCCTGCCCAATTCCATAATCTGCCTCCCTCTGTGTGGTACCATTGCTCGAATGTACCAGGTCAACAAATGCTGGGACAGGAATAACAAAACATTCTGCTATAAGTAGAACACGAGAATAGAATCAAGGAACATAATAAACCAGACAAAGTTGCAAAAATAGACATCAAAAACCAATGTAACAAGACACTAACATTGCACATCAAGACACTCATGCCAAGGCTTGTCATATCTCACTCGATCAATACGTGGAAATCTCAAGCTGTATGGAGCAGCAAATACCTGGAAAGAACAGAAAATGAATTTTACTGATCAAACTTTCATCATCACGTTGGAGAAATAGGCATACTGGAATAGATAAGAGTGATGCGGATTTCAAGCGTCTCATAAATTGATCAATTCACGCACCTATTGAGTAAATAATTGAATAGAATAAATTACAGAAAACAAATTCCCCAGGCTTTCAACTCTCACTGCTATCATATGAGCAATAAGCATATATTGCTAACAAATGGAGAAGGAAAGACTTCTACTCCAGCTGTACCTCAGTTCTTATTGTTCTAATGTCACTTGTAATCGAAACAATGATGGATCTGCAATGATACACAGGAGTCAGATACATAATTGCATGATTAACACCAATTGTGAGATTCGTCAAAGTGGCCTACTTCTCTGGACTTTCAACCCACACGTCTGGTCGCTCTTTTGCATTATTTGTTACTTGATAAAACGCTGGTGGTGCCTGCTTCGGGTACTCATACTTCCTGCCAAAAGGAATGCGCCAGTATTAGCACGATATGCAACAAACTGAGTATTCTGTCTAAAGTAATCTGCCTAATCAAAGATCCATGCAGCTTCGTATGGACTATGTTATATAGACATTTAAAATTCTCTTTTTTATTTTCCAAATCTTCAAACATTTATCTGAAAGAATATTAATGTGGATAATAATGTCGGTGGCCAACCAGAAGTCCACTGATAACAAAAGCACTTTTACCGAAATTGGTATCCTCTGCAACTCTGACAGTCACCAAAAGTAAAACACTATAATTCTTTTCACTAGATAAGGTGCAACAAGCAAGAAAAGCATTCTTGGATAGTGCAAGAACAAAAGGTACAACAGAAAACAATATCCAACTCAAGCTACATCGACGGAATTCTTGCCTGAAATAGGGCTTTAATCGAGTTACTATGGTATTACGTTCCTCATCAGAAACTCCAGTGCCCACTCTGCAAAAAGAAATGAACCTGCAAAATTATGCTAAATTCAGAATCCACAGAGTATTGCAGTATAGGGAAATACACATCAGTCATCCTAATCCAAATGATTTAAACTCTTTTCACTATTAAAAGACGTTGAAAACCTTTCAGAAAACTGAAAAGGCTCATAATCCCACTGAATTACTTCACAGAATGAAAGTCAGATATAGATATGATGCTTTCCATGCTAGATATAATCTCAAACTCAATGTTCAAAGATATAACACTGTAATGCTCAAAAAAATGTTCCTTTTCCTGAAATCTAAGGCTAATTAAACTAGCTGATGCAGTATCGAGTATAACACTTACTCAAGACCGACTATACATCAGTGGTGAAGTCAAGCTCAACTTATCTACGGAAGCAGTCAAAAGTCAAATCTCAAGCAACATACAATTCCATTACCAATCATTAAATCAACAATTACTCCTGACTTTGCCAAGAATGCTTATTAACAGCCAAGGAATGATGTTCAAAGAAAACAAACTTATTAATAGGATCAAGATGATAGGTTATGTCTCCTCTCTGGTGTAAGTCATGATATTAACACAATGATGCAACAAATGACTCTATTGATAGGACTACAGTTACTATAATAGCCAATATATACAGCAAAAAATTTCTTTAGAGAAGTTATATAACGGAAAGAAGAATTAAGTCTAACAGATAACAGACTATATATGTATTGCTAATGAAATGGATCTTAGACCTAACTCAGTCTCAAAAGACAAAAGCTAGTATAACGTGAGAATTTTCCAAGACCATATAAGAAGACAACAACCATTCTCTTAAACAATGTGGAACACTTAACACTCTGTTGTACGGTCAGCAATGGACGTCTAGTGTGTGGATTATATAACATAGGGGCCCAAAAATTGGTAAACCAAGAATATGGATGGGTCTAGCTCAGATACCATGTTAAGAAACCTCAAAAGCTAGTTCATAAGATGAGGACTGCCAATTATATAAGGAGACAACAACCCAGTGAGAATGCACGGGAGAAAAATCTATTATTGATATTCTGTTTAATTATAATACAATGAACCCTATTTATACAATACATATCATAATCCTATTCTATGTGAGACTAGGACTAATTCATATTATGTACATAACTATCTAACACTCCCCCTCAAGCCGGTGCATACAAATCATATGTACCGAGCTAGTTACATATGTAACTAATACGAGGACCAGTAAGGGACTTGGTGAAAATATCTGCAAGCTGATCATTTGACTTCACAAACTTTGTAGCAATATCTCCTAAGAGTATCTTTTCTCTGACGAAGTGACAGTCAACCTCAAGGTGTTTAGTTCTCTCATGGAACACCGGATTTGATGCAATATGAAGGGCAGCTTGGTTATCACACACAAGTTTCATCTTGCTGACCTCACCATATTTCAACTCATTAAGCAAATGTTTGATCCAAACTAGCTCACATGTTACAGCCATTGCTCGATATTCTGCTTCTGCACTAGACCGAGCAACCACATTCTGTTTCTTGCTCTTCCAAAACACCAAATTACCTCCTACTAAAATACAATATCCAGACATAGAACGTCTATCAGAAGGTGATCATGCCCAGTCAGCATCTGAGTACCCAACAATTTGCTCATGACCTCGATCTTCAAACAATAATCCTTTACCTGGAGCTGATTTTATATATCGAAGAATGCGGACAACTGCAACCGACATACAAGGCCACTAGACTCCCCCTGAGCAACAAAACCAGGTGGTTGCTCCATATAAACCTTATCCTCAAGGTCAACGTGAAGAAAAGCATTCTTAATGTCCAACTGATAGAGAGGCCAATGGCGAACAGCAGCCATGGATAGAAAAAGGCAGACTGAAGCTATTTTAGCCACGGGAGAGAAAGTATCACTGTAATCGAGTCCAAATATCTGAGTATACCCTTTGGCAACAAGATGAGCCTTAAGTCGATCAACCTGGCCATCAGGACCAACTTCGACTGCATACACCCAACGACAACCAACAATCGATTTACCCGAAGGAAGAGGAACAAGCTCCCAAGTACCACTCGTATGTAAAGCAGACATCTCGTCAATCACAACATGTCGCCACCCTGGATGATACAGTGTTTCACCTATAGACTTAGGGATGGAAACAGAGGACAAAGATGTTACAAATGCACAATGGGGTGATGACAGACGATGGTAACTTAAACCGACATAATGGGGATTAGGATTAAGTGTGGTCTGTATACCTTTCCGGAGTGCAATCGGTTGACTAAGAGGAGACAAGTCCGCAGTATTAGCAGGGTCAGGTACAGGACGTGAATCAGTTGGGCCTGATGCTGGGCGTGGACGACGATGATAAGTCAGGAGTAGTGGAGCTGTAGAAGGTTGAACTTGACTAGGCGGTGGAACTGGAGCTATAGGTGGTGGAACTTGAGCTATAGGTAATGGAACTGGAGCTGGAGCTGTAGGTGGTGAAGCTGGAGTTACAGAGGAAGATGAATGGGAGATAGTGACTGTATCTCCAAAAAAATGGAACTGGTAGCACCTCAGAAATATCTAAGTGATTACCTAGACCTGTGAAGTATGATTGGGTTTCAAAGAAGGTAACATCAGCAAACATAAGGTACCGCTGGAGATCAGGAGAATAGCATCGATATCCCTTTTGCGTTCTCGAGTAATCCAAAAATACGCATTTAAGTGCACGAGGAGCTAACTTATCTTTTCCTGGAGTAAGGCTATGAACAAAACACGTGCTCCCAAAGACACGGGTGGAAGAGAGAACAAAGGTAAGTGGGAAAACAGAACAGAGAATGGAACTTGATTCTGGATAGCTGAAAATGGCATATGATTAATAAGATAGCAAGATGTAACAACTGCATCCCCCGCAAACGCAACGGAACATGAGATTGTATGAGGAGGGTACGAGGAGTTTCAATAAGATGTCTATTCTTTCTTTCAGCTACCCCATTTTGTTGGGATGTGTACGAACAAGATGTTTGATGAATAATCCCATAAGAGTTCATAAACTGCTGAAATGGGGAAGACAAATACTCTAGGGATTATCACTACGAAATATGCGGATAGAAACCCCAAATTGATTTTGAATTTAAGCGTGGAAGGTCTGGAAAATAGAAAACTCGGATCGATTTTTCATCAAAAATATCCAAGTGCACCTGGAATAATCATCAATGAAACTGACAAAGTAGCAGAATCCCAGGGTAGAACTGACCCAACTAGGACCCCAAACATCGGAATGGATCAAAGTAAAAGGTGACTCTGCTCGATTATCAAGACGTCGAGGAAAATGGAGCGGGTATGCTTACCGAGCTGACATGACTTACACTCTAGGGTGGGCAACTGAGATAAACCAGATACCATTTTCTGAAGTTTTGACAAACTGGAATGTCTCAACCGTTTATGTAATAAATCTGGTGAATCAGTGACGGACAAGTTGTTGAAGGAAGACAAGATGTGAGTCCATGTGATTTTGCAAGGACAAGGTAATAAAGCCCATATCATTGACGCCCGGTACCAATGATCCGCCCTGTACTACGTTCCTGTATAAAAACAAGGTTATCAAGAAATAAAACAGAGCATTTAAGTGATTTGGCTAAGCGACTAACGGCTATGAGATTAAAAGGACTACCGGGAACATAAAGAACTGAATCTAAATGTAAGGAAAGAAGTGGACTTGCTTGACCTATTCCAGTTGCCATGGTTTCAAACCCGTTGGCCATTGTGACTGTTGGGAGAGATTGAGAACATGAAATAGTAGTGAAAAGAGATTTTTACCAGAAATATGATCAGATGCACCTGAATCAATGACCCAAGACTCAGAGGTTGCTGATTGAGAGACACAAGTCACGCTACTATCTGTTTGAACAACAGAAGCTATCCCTGAAGATGTCTATTTTACATGCTTTGTACTGAAGGAACTCAATATAATCCGGTAAAGAAACCATCTGGATTGGATCCAATGAATTGGATCCAACGGATTGTGAGTTAAAGGCTTCTGATACGAATGCCATTATAATGTGGTCAGAATTTGATTTAAATTGGATGGGTAGGCTCGGATTTGCGAGGAGAAGACACTGTCCTGAAGAAGTTTTCCCAAAATCTGGCCGGAAACAATCACACGCCGGCGGGTGGACGTCGGAGCTTCGCCGGAGAAATTCTTCCGACGTCACGTGAGGGCGCGTGCGTCCTTTTCTGTCGGAGATTTTTTTATAGGTTGGTTGCCGAGCTCTGATCTACTTTCTGGTGGTGTTGGTTTTTGCAAAACACTAACGGATAGTGGTTTTTTACTTGCGGCAAACATGTGTTTGCCGAAAAAAGACTTCTGGTTGACTGATTTCTCTTCCCGGAGTCGTTGGATTTTATGCACAGCGATAAATCTCTCACGATTGCTATTGAAATGTGGATCCTCTGGCCCAGCCATTGTGCAGCTTTTGTATAGAAACTAGGGAGTCCATCTCAACCTGAATGAGTCTATAACCCTCCTTCCAGAAGCTAGTAGTTTGGCTAAAAACAGATAATCAGAAACCCATTCTCTCAACTAATGTGGAACACTTCAAAAGTAAAACTAAGAAAAAGGAAACAATCCTTATGTTTCTTTTAGACACATTTTGTTTCTTTTAAATGCATATCACCCTCTAATAAAAATTAGCAAAAGATTATTGTCAAGTTAACATTTGCTTAAAGTCTTTGCAACCTTTCAATTTAAAGACTTGCTATACTTAAGAATAGCAAACATTTCAAAGTAGAGATTGGAAGAATAGGCATCTCAACTAGAGTACATATTGGTGCATACACAAATTGACCAAAACACTACTCTCCTCACTAAAACTTGTATGACATAGTTACTTTGTAACATCTGACATCCGTTCATGAACTCTTTTTCCAGAACTTGTGAAATAGATCTTCAAGTTGGTATTTGTTTAAGTTTTTTGAAACTTTATTTGCAAAAACTGTTTTTTGAAGCTGTCATTTCCAGGTGCTTTTCAAAGAATTTTCTAAAATTCTTGTTCCACTCGCAAAATCATAAAAGAAATGACAAAATTTTCACACGCATTCAACTTCAACAAACTTATTTTTCAAAAGAGAGATAAATATTTGACAAGATAAGGCGACTCTTTCTTTTCAAAAACATATATATATACCTTCTGGGATATGTATTTGGAGCCGGACGCTCTGCAAGGCCAACCAGAAATTGAGCTACCTAATATCCAATGGCAAATTTAGAGTTTAACTCATAAAAATATAAACAAATAAATGGACAAACAAATAAGTAATGTAGAAGGTGGAATCTTCCACCTCTCCTCCATGGCGCCCAGAACCATAGTAGCCTCCTGTTGACAATGTAAAGTTAGCCTGGAGAGAATACTTGGCACAAAAAGCAGAAACAGAAACCTTCCATAAGCAGTACAAACCAATAATAAGAACATCCAAATCAGAGCCAGCTCGAACATATTCAGGCTTCAACTTTAGCCATTTTCCACTCCGATCACTGGGTTCCCATTTTGAAGTTAGGTCTTTCAAAACAATTCCTTCATCTCTGAAGAGACCACCAATTATACGTATAAGAATTTACATAACTACTGGGAATAACAGCTCACATTAAATCAAATAAGAAACTCATACACTAATAATCATTAGCAAACTTAGTCATTATTCGTTAAACTATATCCCCATGCCTGACGGGAATATCTGTAGTTGAAACTGAATAATACGAAACTCTTGACCAATGGCCAGATCTCTGGTTTACTCACCCACAAGCTTAAGCCCTAGATATCCGATCACAAAGATTATATATATATAGAGAGAGAGAGAGGGGGGAACGAAAGAAGAAAAAAGGTCGAGGCCTAAACCCAAAACCTCTTATTCGTGGAAGTGAACATTCCCTTAAAAACCTCGTGTAGAAGCACAGCACCACCGAGAATCTCCGGTAATCATATCAAGAAAAATCTAAATAGATCCACGATACTTGGAGCTAATTACATTGCAGAACTCTTTGCTGGAATAAACCAGACAGATAACCACTACACTTTAACAGGTTTGGACAATGAGATAGCATAAATATATAGATTATACGCTAGTAAGTAGTAATATACATATATTACTATAACGTTTTTTTTGATAAGTTCATTTATTACTATAACTTGTTGCCCTTACCTCCTAATGTGTATTTCAAGGTGTCCAAGAGGTCACCTCTTAAGGAAATTAACTCATCTTTGGAGAAAAGCATGTTACTTTGATTATCAGTACAAATATATTAAGCATATAATCAGTACAAATATATTAAGGTAGATATTATTTCATGCTGTTTAAAATCAAAGGATAGACAGCATGACAAATAATTGAGGTTCCAATGGATGGTCAGGAACTGACTGTTAATTGGAGTTCAAAGAGTCGGGTGGTCACCCCCTCAGTCCTTTTAGGCCACCTGCTGGACCAAAACAACTAAAAGAAAAGGGAAAAGGACGCTTCACCACCAACAACATTGACTGTTTTGTACCCAATAAACAATGGACCTTGGGCCTAACTCAACTCCAAAAGCTAGCTCATAAATTGAGGATTGCCAAGAGCATGTAAGGAGAGAACAGCCCATTTCCATCCCTATTTAGGATACTTAACATTCCCCCGCACGCCACTGGAGCATGGATAACATAACATGGGGACTCAACATTGGGTAAATCAAGAATAAGAATGGATCTGGCTCTTATACCATGACAAGACATGGACCTTGGGCTTAACTTAATCCCAAAAGCTAATTCATGAGGTGAGAATTGTCCATGACCATATAGGGAGACAACAATTCATTTCTTCCACCAATGTGGGACACTTAAGGGAAAGCATATATATCTGCATATACTCTTAAAACTATAATTTGTAGGTTCTTTTGGAAGGTAACATGATATATCATTGATTAAAAGTAGATGATACATTGCAACTCAGTGCAGAAGATCAAACTAAATTGTGTTCTGCTTTTTTGTTTTTGGTGTAAACTGGTTTACAACTTTACATAGAAGATACTATATCAATCCTACAAATTCTAGAATCTTGCTAGGACTGCAGAACAGTTTCTTCTCTCTTTTGCTCACTTGTAAATATGGTTTTCAGTACAACCTATGTACAAACCTCTTTAATATATACAAATGTTACCTTCTCAAAAAAAAAAAAAAAAGATGATACATTGTAAGTAGAAATCCTAAAAGCATGAATAGGAGTTCAGCAACGAAGAACATTTCACCAAAAGACAAAGCTTAAAGAAAAAACTCGAAAGGGATTGAAAATCAAATGCACTCTGTTATATGTCTCCTCATTTGCCAAGAAAAAGTAGCTAGAATCACCAGTCAGTTACCGAACTTTGATTACTCCTATAAAGGGCAGCCCGGTGCACTAAGCTCCCGCTATGCGCGGGGTCCGGGGAAGGGCCGGACCACAAGAGTCTATTGTACAAAACCTTACCATGCATTTCTGCAAGAGGCTATTTCCACGACTCGAACCCGTGACCTCCTAATCACATGGCAGCAACTTTACCAGTTACGCCAAGGCAAACTTTGATTACTTCTATGTTACAGGTAAAAGAAATTCCAAGTACTCCAGTAAGAACCAATTCTTAACCACAAAAAACGAAGAGCAGAAGTTAGACGCAAAAGCATTTGTCTCTGCATCTTCGCCTTTTGTGACATCTTCCTTTCCCCAGTCACCCAGTAGTTGAACAGTAGCGATGCTACTGCAGGTAGCACATAAGATCTCTAAAAGCATAGCTGCTAATAGATCATCAGATAATTGTCAGGTAATTTCACAAACTTGTTCTGAAATGAACCAAATTTATCACATATATTAGGCTCTCGAAGAAGGGAAATCAGATTCAAAACAAATACAGCCAGAAAATATGATGTCTGTCCATTTGACTTTCCAGTAAAAGCTAGTTCTAAAAAGCAGTGAACACATGAGAGTATAAAGTCATTCTTTTCTTTCCTCATTCGCAAGATGTTACACTTCCAAGATTTTAGCTTCAAAATTAGTTTGAAATGTATTTGCAAGGACCATTTTTGAAAATACACGATGTTAATCTGGCTGTTGCACAGCCATGAAGCCAGAATATATATCCACAATCATACTTTCTGCATTTTATGACGCACATATTTTCCTTAATCCCTCAAATTGCAATGCTACTAGCCAAAATAATTTTTGACATAGAAACTATTCTCCAATCAGTTCTTTAAAAGTTTCAAGTAATTCTTCCATGCATTTGAACATCAAGAAGCAAGATCTCATTTTTACCTTTGAACACCAGCAGCTACATGTGTGTCCAGGGAAAATAAAAATAATATATACACACACAAACACACACACACACTACATATATATACACACACACACACATATACATATATATATATATAAAGAGCAAAATGGAAACATGCTCAAAATATCAACTTCAAATCTATTACTTATGCCACTATATGTAATACAAGAGTCTTGTTGATTCGAGAAAGTTAGAACAGAAACACAATGCGAACCTGTTCTCAACAGTTTCTTTAAAGAATTTATCAACATCGTCAACACTATGAGCAATGATCGACCAACATGGCTCCCCTGTTAAGCAGTCAAACAATAAACAAATAAGAACACAACTAAAGCAAGCAATATATGCAACTTCCACTTACTATGGTTAGAAGTTAATACTATTATAAAAGAGGCAGTTTGTTTTGAGGAGTTTCCCATCGTCCTACCTGCTGACATATGAGCAATTTGGGAATTTCAGTACAATCATGCTGCGAGTACTACACATTTGTGATGTGAAAGTAGAAAACTTAGCTGACTCTACAAAAAAAACAGGAACTTATTCTTACTAAAAGGCGTGATAGGACCACATGTAAGGACTATAAGGTTATATCAGGAGAAGCGATGACCACACAGCATAGGTTGGTGGTCTTGGATGTAAACTATAAAGTGTAAGGGGAGAGTGAGGAAGGAGACAACTTGCAAGCAACCGAGAACTCAGTGGTCGGCATTAAAGGACGCTAACCAGTTAGCTTTTCAAGAAAAACTAGGGAGGAGGGAGGAGGGACTTGGAGGGTGACAGAACATCCCATGGAGGAAATGTCAGGTTGCATTAAAAGAGTAACAAGCAAAGTGTTAGGTAATTCTAAAGGTGTAGGACCTCGGCATCATGAATATTTGTGGCGGAATTAGGAGGTGCAAAGAGTTATTAGAGCTAAAAAACAGTGCTATAGGAAGTTATCAAAAGCAGAAGGTGGAGAACCTTTGCAGAGTACAAGAGAGCTAAGAGAAAAGCTAAGAAAGCTATTAGTAAAGCACGAGAGGAAGCCCGAGATAGCTTGTGCAAAAAGCTAGGAACACATGAAGGGAAAAAAGAGATGTTTAAACTAACACGATTGATAGAGAAGAGAAGGACTTAAATCAGGTGAAGCGTATTAAAGACGATTCTCAACGAGTGTTGATAGGAGATAATGAGATCAAGGAGAGATAACAAAGGCTACACTGATCAATTGTTCAACTTGAACCATGATAATAACATTCTAGGTCTCCAAACATATGTGCACAATAGAAACTTTAGCTACACACATAGAATTAGGCCAGCATAGGTAAAGGATACGAGGTAAGGGATGCCATGAAACATATGGGAATTAGAAAAGCTCGTGTTCCAGTTGGTATCTCCATTGAGGTTTGGCAGTGTCTTGGAGAGGTTGGAATAGAAGGCTTAGCAAGCTATTTAATGTTATACTAAGAAGTAGTAGGATGCCCAACGAGTGGAGAAAGAGCATCCTAATTCCAATTTATAAAAACAAAGGAGACATTCAAAGTTGTGCAAACTATCAGGACATTAAAGTTATGAGACATACAAAGAAACTCTAGCGAAGAGTGATAAAGCGTAGATATTACAAGAATGACAGAGAATCAATTTGGATTTATGCCCGGTAGATCTAAAATGAAGGCTATATTTTGCTAAGGAGATTGATGGAAGTTTATCGCGAGAGGAAGGAAGATCTGCAGTTTTGTACATGGTGTTCATTGATCTGGAAAAATCACATGATAATAGTACTAAGAAATGCTCTTAGTGGGTGTTGGAGAACAAAGGAATTCATATTTTAAATATATATAAATGCCAAAAAGAACATGTATGAAGGAGTCGTCATTAGCGTGAGAACAGTAGTAGGAGATACAAAGGAGATCCTCGTAGCCTGGGGTTTGTTCCGGCGATCGGCATCAACCCCTACTTGTTCACTGTAGTTATGGATAAGCTAACCAACACAATATAAAATGACGTCCCATGGTGGATAGTAATTGCTGATGATTTTTTTTTTATAAGGTAAATTGTATTAATCAAAAGGGAGAAAAAACTCCCGCATATAAGAAGTATACCAAAAAGTAGAGAATTTGCATCAGAACATGATTCTCTACAAAAGACGCCTAATCTTCTACACACGTAGGGGCTATATGTGTGCACCAAAAAGAGATCAAAGATAAAAGACTATTCTTAAGGTGTGAAAACGGAGACTCAATCCCCTCAAAAACTCTCCTATTTCTCTCTCCCATACTATCCACATGAGAGCTAACGGGGCGAACTTCCACGCTTTTTGCTTGCTTCTTCTACGGAAACCGGCCCAGCTATATAGCATTTTCTTTACAGTGTTTGGCATCACCCATTGAACACCAAAAAGATTCAAGATTTCCCTCCACAAACCCCAGGACAATGCAGCAAAAGATGATCAACTTCTTCCCCTAAGCTTTTACACATGTAGCACCAACAAGTGTAATTCCTCTCTTTCGCAGATTTTCAGCTGTCAAGATCACTCCCCTCGCTGCTAGCCACGCAAAAAAGCACACCTTCGTGGGCGCCTTAGGAATCCAGATCGATGAGTATGGAAAAGTGGCCTCCTCTCTCGCCAACATACTCTGGTAAAATGACTTTACGGTGAACAAACCATCGCCACACAACCCCCATCTCCAAGAATCGCAAGATGGATGGGGCTTGTCTTGCCCGTATAGCAGTGCCAACAAATTTTGGAGCTCCGAAATCTCCCAATCTTGCATGTTCCTTCTAAAAGAGAGGTCCCATACTACCCCTTCATGCTCCTTGCGAATCTATTGGACCATCAATTCCTTCTGGTTTGAAACTCTGAAGACGTGGGGGAAAGATACCCTCAGAGTATCCTCTCCACACCACCTGTGAGTCCAAAAGCTGATTCTCCTTCCATCTCCCACCCTGTAAGTGATGTTGCCATAGAAAGCTTCCTAGTTCTTCATGATGTTCCTCCACATGTCACACCCGAACGGTGTTGTGATTGCCTTGGTCCTCCAACCCCTCCCGTATAATCGTACTTTTCTACTATGACCTCCCTCCATAGAGCATGCTCTTCTACCCCGAATCTCCACAGCCACTTCCCCAGCAAAGCTCTGTTGAATACCATAAGGATCTTTTATTCCAAGTCCACCCCACTTCTTTGGGGAAGTGACTGTCTGCCAATTCACTAGATGAAACTTTCTAGTTCCATCCGCCGCATCCCAAATAAAATTCCTTAGAAGCCGCTCCAGTTT
The DNA here is from genome assembly GCF_000390325.3 of Nicotiana tomentosiformis. NCBI lineage: Eukaryota > Viridiplantae > Streptophyta > Magnoliopsida > Solanales > Solanaceae > Nicotiana > Nicotiana tomentosiformis. Next base: position 39,307,947 of record NC_090822.1, read on the forward strand.
TTCTGTGATGCTCGCAGGAGCTTGCAACAGGGACAAGTAATAGGTAGGGATACTCGACAAAGTGCTTTTTATAAGCACTTCCTTACCGCCTTTTGACAAGTACCGTTTCTGCCAGCCTGCTAATCTTTTCTCAACCCTTTCAATGACTGGATTCCAAACCGTAGTATCATTATGCGAAGCGCCTAATGGTAGACCCAGTTAAGTAGTGGGAAGAGAGCCCAACTTGCATCCGAGAACATGAGACAAAGCATCAATGTTAGCAACCTCACCCGCCGGGAAAATCTCACACTTGTCGAGGTTGATTTTGAGTACTATCTGAAACCACTGCAGTACCTGCTTCAGGCAGGTCAACTGATCTATAACGGCATCACAGAAAATCAGGGTGTCATCCGCAAAAGGCAAATGAGAAACTCTTCGGGCACTGAGCACCCCGATCGGAGCTGAGAATCCTCCCAAGAAGCCTCCACCCGCCGCACGATCCATCATTTTACTCAGAGCATCCATCACTAAAATGAATAGTATGGGGGATAAGGGGTCACCTTGCCTGAGACCCCTGGAGCTGCCAAAGAAACCACACGGGCTACCATTAACCAGGACAGAGAATCTGACTGAGGAAATGCAGAACTTGATCCATCCCATCCATCTTTCCCCAAACCCCATCCGCTTCATAATGAAGTCCAGGAACTCCCAATTGACATGGTCGAAAGCCTTCTCAAGGTCCAACTTGCACAGTAAGCCGGGTTCTCTATTTTTCCTTATGGAGTCTACAAGTTCATTTGCCACCAGAGCAGCATCCAGGATCTGCCTAACTTCCACAAACGCATTCTAGGAGGACGAAACAGACACGTCAAGAACCTTTTTGAGTCTGTTGGAGAGCACTTTAGAAATAATCTTGTAAATGCTCCCCACGAGACTGACAGGCCTGTAGTCTCTGATACAAGATGCGCCTTCTTTCTTAGGCACAATAGTAATAAAAGAAGCATTGATACTTCTCTCGAAAGCACCATTCACGTGGAAATATTCAATGGCTTCCATCAACTCCCACTTAATGGTGTCCCAACAGAGCTGGAAGAAGGCCAAGAAGAAACCATCAGGCCCGGGGGCCATATCACCAGCACAACTCGAAACAGCATCGTGCACCTCCTCCTCCTCGAAAGCTCTTTCTAGCCACTCATTGTCTCCCTCCCCTATGTGGTTGAACTCTATTCCCCCAAAGTATGCCTCCAACTAACTTCCTTTTTGTATAAGTTCTCATAAAACCCCACTATCGCCCTTTTTACCCCTCCTCCCTCAATCCTCACCTCATCCACAACTAAGGACTCTATGAAGTTTCTCCTTCGATTTGCAACCGCAACCCTGTGGAAAAACTTGGTATTCGAATCCCCCTCCTTTAACCAGAGCGCCCTTGATTTTTGCCGCCAACTAGTCTCCTGAGCTATTGCTAACTCGACTATTTCCCTCTTAACCTCCCTCAATCTCGCTTTCTCAGATTCATCTAGCTCCCTCGCCCCTTCGCGTCTCTCTAATTCCCCCAATTCATGCATAAGCTCCCTCATTTTGACCTCTACCCTCCCGAAGACCTCCTTATTCCACCTAATAATATCTCTCTTGAGCAATTTGAGTTTCTTCGACAGACGGAATGAAGGTGACTCTGATACCCTGTAACTTGTCCACCATTCTTTCACTTTGTCACCAAATCCTGGCACTTTCAACCACATGTTCTCGAATCGGAAGGGAGCACGCACCCCCCTCCCTCTGCATCCATCTAGCAAGATAGGCAAATCATCCGAAGTCGGCCTAGGTAAGGGAATCTGCAGCATATTCGGCACCAGCTCATCCCAGGAGGGCGATATCAGAAATCTATCAAGTCTAGACCTTGAGTTGGAATCCTCCGCCCTGGCCCAAGTAAACCTTTCCCCTGATAGAGGAAGATCAATGAGAAAGTGATCATTGATGAAATCAAAAAACTCCTGCATAGCCCCCGAAATCAGAGTACACCCTAATCTCTCCTCCGGGAATCTAATAGTGTTAAAGTCTCCTCCTATAACCCATGGAATGTCACATTCCCCCATAATATTGGCCAGTTCCTCCCAGAAAGACACCTTGGACCCTTCCCCTACCGGTCCGTACACTCCCCCAAATCCCCACTCCACCCCTCACTCTTTCTTTGACGAGAGCTGCTAAAGAAAAAACTACCTTCCTAATCTCCTTTACCTCCAAGCTTCTATCATCCCACATAAGTAGAATGCCCCCGGCACTTCCCGTTGCTGGGACCCAGTCATATTTCACCCAACTACCTCCCCAGACACTTCTCATGATCGCATTCGACAAAACTTTCATTTTGATCTCCTCAAAACAAACTAGGTTGGCACCCCACTCCCTAACTACCACTTTGATGATGGCCCTTTTGTTTGGGTCATTCATCCCCTCACATTCCATGAAAGAATCTTAACTTTCATAAGTAACAATAGCCCCTATTTCCCCACCCCCCATAGCCGAGGTCCCTTTCTCCCTGTCACATTCCCGGCCCCTTCTTTGATACACCACTACATCCCCTAAGTTATTTTGCTCAACACCTTTACCCAACTCCCTTCCTACACATTCGTAAAAATACCGTTGCTCAATCTCCCTCAACAGTTCTAGCACCCTATCTTCCTTCCCTTCAAAAGAAACACCTAAGAACTTTTCAAAGTTTAATAGTTTATCCTCCATCCAGAAGGACATATCCCCTTCTCCAATCCGTGATGAAATTGGCCATGCGTCTTCTGTAAGTACCTTTTCCTTGCCCCTACCGGAGGAATGCAAGACCATAGCATTGCTAGCAATAGGAACTTTAGGTGCCTGGTGGATCTCGTTGTTTCCTTGATAGGCACCAACCTCTGAAATTAATGCCTCTTTGGCAGGGTATCGTGATGGAGCCCTTGGCGTCATATTAGTTGGTATTACTGTCCCGCCACTGACATCAATTGGGGCCAGCGCATCAATCTCTCCAGAAGAGGAAGAAGATTGTATTGTAACCTCAGCACAGCTAAGCACAGGGGGAGATGAGGGGGCGATGGAGAAGATTCATGAGAAATTCAGAGAATGGCCATTCAGGAAGGCGCTTCCCTAAAAGCAAGAAATGTGAGCAAAGTTAAGCTTAAGGGATTGTATGTGCTAGTTATACTAAGTGTCACCCTCGCGAGTAAGGAAATTTGTTATCCTTGGTAGAGAAGGATTACCGCGAGGCAATCAAGGGTCATCAATGATGTGAAAAGACGCCAAAGATGAAAAGGTAAAACATCTATAGGTAGATCCTCGTGGCTCCAACTCTTAGTACTCCCCTAAAGGGGGGAATATGGGTGATGTGGCATTAAGTCGGAATTAAGTGGTTCTAGTAACTATGGAATGGTGAAGGAAGAGGGTCCATCAGAGGTGGGGGGCGTGGAATAACACCACCAACTTTAGCCGGTGCTGCCCCAGGAGCAGTGGCCGAAGAGGGGCACAGGTCACTAGAGCTTGGTGAAGAAATACCACTGTGTGAGGCATCATTGGCAGAAGAAGAAGGAGCGACTGTTCCCATATGCTTAGGAGCCTTATCAGACGCGGCTTGATATAATCTGGGCCCCTTAGGATCAATTCTAATAGAATTGAAAAAAGTTGTTGGGCCCATATGTCCCAAACCTATACTTGCTGAAATCTTGCTCGGCCCTATGATAGTTAAAAGAGGATCGGCCCATTCTGCCTTTCCAACCCGCATCACTAACTCATTCGCATTTTTTCCTCCTATTAAAATTTTGTCTTCTTCTCCCAAATTCAAACCTCCCATCACTTCTCGATCTAACGTCTGATTCCGGCTTAGTTCACTGATCCGGTGAGCCCTCCCCTCCCCTCAGAGACTGATTTCCCCTCCCCTCCCTTCTATTTGACCTTCCTTTTTCTTCCGCCACTATCACAGGCATAAAGATGGGGCGAAATTCAGGGCTCAACCAAACCCTATAACTCAAGTAGCCATCTTCCACCACAGTGGAGACAGGGATTCTGCCCCCTTTCCTCACCACAATCCCCACTCGCGAGAGATCGTGTAAGCTGCAAGTGACATCAATAAAACCCCCACAGATTTCCCCAATCTTCTTGAACAGGTCAAGACACCAAAGATGCACCGGGAGATCCACCATGTTGACCACCAATGATTCACCGGTGAAACGAGGGTCGAGACACTCATCGTGCTCCACCCATCAGTCTAGCTTTAAGAAGTTCCCATCGAACCACCTGTTTCCTTTGACAAGAATTTCTGAAGCTTGAGACTTGTCGACAAAATGAAAGAAATATTGAGTGTCCCCCAGTTGCGATATTTTCAACCCGTCCTTGACATTCCATGCCTCTGCTGCCCAGTTCCTAACAGCCTCTGGAGAACCAACCCATTTGGAGAAAGACCCAATGAGACTAGATTCAAGAAACCCTTGTGCCTGAGAGTGTGCTCCTCAGACAGCGAGAAGTGCGGCTCCTGCCCTACGTCAAGCTTCCGATGGCATCTTCTCCCAAGTTTTAGGGTTGGCCAAGAGGCAGCTTTGATGAAAGACATGTTCTCCAGTTTTCTAGATTCTAGAGAGAAGAAAGAGCTTCTCTCTGTAGAATCCATCATATTCTAAATGCGGCTGTCCCAAAAAAGAAGTGAGTTCTGGCCGGAAAAAACCTCAAAGGCTAGAATATCAGTAGTCACAGTGGATGAAAACAGTATATAGTAAGGGAAGAAAGTTTTCTGGTACTGAACAAAGGAAACAGTCGCCGGAATCTGGGGTTTAATGGCCGGAAAAAGAAAAGTTGTCGGATTTTGGTGAAACCGAAACGGGAAGGCTCGGAAATGCCTCGAGAAGAGGCTGTCTGAAGAAAAAAGTTTGAAAAAGTCGCCGGAAAAAGCCGCACGCGCCGGCGCGTGGCTGAGATCTCGCCGCAAAAACAGGCGAGTTGGCCGCGCGTGGGGGCTCGGTTGCCGGAGAACTTCACTGGGGTTTGGACGCGGGAAGCTTGGCTCTTGATGGGGCGGTGGTATCTTAGGAAGAAGAAGAGAGAGAAGAGTCACGGGGAGCGTGACCAGAACAGTTCATATAAAAATTTAAAAAAATAATCATCCAGAAGCTTTTACTAATTTTGTTTTTATTGATGTAATATTACCAAAGAAAGGACAACAAAGATGTATAATTTTTTGAAATTGGTGGGACATGAACGTCGAGAACTAGGGAACTCCTTAGGTGCTTTCTAGAGTTATATAGATTTCAGATTTCTGCAATTAACTTAATTATGGGGTGGACTATACTAGTCACATTTCTAGGCACATACTCTTGAGTCTGAACAATATAACAAAGTTCACAGCATGAGACCATGGTGGATGCTCACATATTCCCCGGCTGGGATGAGGACAAATGGAGAAGCTTTGGTTCTTGGCACGAGCATCTCATTGAAACAAAACCACATACAGATCTTAATATCACCAGAAACTTCAGGAGATTGAAACAACCATTATTGTTGAATAGAATGTGAAGCATGCAAAAAAAGACTATAACTAACAACCTATTGAATCGAAGAGCACCATTACCAGAAGGACGATGAGCATTAAGACCGCCATTAGGGACTAAAATTTCTAAACGGCCTTTTATGGGCTTCACAACTTCCTGGAGAATCTCCTGACGTTCCTTCAAGCTTCGGTGAATAACACTGGTATCCCCAACATAAAGAATGTCGAATGCAATGTCTATTGACATTTAATGTTAAGGAGATAGAAGTCAACCAACTGTATGGAACTCTAAAGACAAGAATCGCTGACATCAACACACTCACTCATCTCCTGTTGAGAACACTGCCAAACTTGAACACAGTTGTCGAGAGAAAAGGATACAGCACAACTGCATCACAACCAAAACATAAGTCATTATGCTAAGTTTTTATAGGAATGAATCAATAACATAGTAATGTTCTCGTGACAAACCTGCCTATCACTATCAAGACCCTCTCTTGCAGCCTTTGCTATGACAAAGGTAAGAAATTCACAATGAGAAGTCAGGCAATTAATTACGCAAAGATAGGTTCACAATGGATTAGCAGATCATCAGCAAAAATGGAAAATGCATCTGTAGACAAAACAAATAGATTTCAAATAAATGTCAATCAAAGATCATAAGTACCTATTTCTTGATTGGAACCAAACTCTGCAAAGCGGTTCATTGATGCATCCCAAACCAGCATCTCACCATCAAGTATGCACCTGATCAAAAGAAAAGAGGCAAGGCGAACCATAGTTGCAAAAAGGTAAGTGCCCTTCATTCCAAGCAAGATAAAGGCAATAGATATAGCTATCCAAGCTCTGCCCAGTTCAGAAAATAACAATGCATATTCTTTTAATTTCAGAAAATAACAAGTTATTAGAGATACTTGATGCCATCTATAAAAGATAAACCAAAAATTTCACTTCATGTCACACCAGATATTAGGGATGTACAGCGTCCAAAAGCTAAAAGAAAGACTTCTATCACCATGCTGCTCATGGCTGTTCGGAGCTCCTCCACAAAGTAAGTTAATTCTTCTTCTCTTCTGAAACAGAACTTACGCTACATTATCAATCTGGGCCAATCGCCAAAATTTCTCATTCTACAACCTTGCATCCCATCCCAAATTGACCACTAGAGAGAGAGAGACCGACAGGGAAATGAGAGACATGACGTGATCATAAAACCAAGCCCCACAACATTTTCGCAGTCAAGAGTTGAAACCAAGTTCATAAACGGACAAACAAAGTATATATGAGTCTAGGGTACGATTGATAGGCATGTGGTGGATTTGGTAGCAAATCTAGACATGGAACAACAATAAACAAATCACAGGGTGACATTGAAAAACAATGGGTAAAGAGAGAAGAACGGAAGTTTTGCGATTGAGATATCTGTTCGCTTACTTGTCAACAAGAATATTCTGTGTAATAACATCTAACATTCCATGAGCATACTCTTGATGATCAAGAAAGTTTCTGCATGAAAATTGAGTAAATAATCACGCTCAGAAAAGCAATATAAGTCTATAATAATTCATTATGAGAACCATAGCGTATGCATATCAAGATTTACTCGGAAAGTACAAAAATTAAAATTCAGTAGGACACAACAATAAAAATTCATTTACTCATTGTAAAATTTTCTTCTGGCGCCTAGTTTTGCGCCATCCATTGAATTTGTACCCACTTTTTAAAAAAGTTTAACTGATACCCAATTTTTGGATAACTTCAGATACATACACTTTTCTCTTCTTCTTTACTGTTGTTTTCTTCTTCTTTGTGCTTAGAGTTTCTTCTTCTTCTTCTTCTTAGTTGCAAAATGGGTTTGTTAAATTTGTTGTTGTTTTGACAATTTGATATTTGACATTTGTCTTTATGATATTTAAAAGTTATGTTTCAAATTTGAGCTCATTTGGAGTAAATTTGGGCATTGAATCGTGTATTGGATGGTTGAAATTCGAAGAACAAGTTTATGTTTCAGAACTTAAGATTCGAAATCTGAAGTTGTATTCAATAGATTGAACCACTTAAGATTTGAATTTCTGAATTTGCATTTGAAAGATAGAAAGAACTTCATATTTGATTTGTGAAGTTGCATTGAAGAAATTGAACTACTTTACATTCGAATTTCTGAAGTAGCATTTGAAAGATAGAAGAACTTCAGATTTGATTTCTGAAGTTGCATTGAAGAGATTGAACTACTTCAGATCCGAGCGGGTACACTTTGCAAAATTTTGTGCAATACGGGTATAACTTCAATGGTGGCCCCAAAAGTGGGTATATATGAAAATGCCCCTTACTCATTTAGATAAATTGAGCAAATATCTGTGACCCAAAATAGCAAGGATTAAATAATGCCAAGGAAATGCAACAAAAGGAAGGAATTAGATATAAAGCTATGAAAATGGTACCTTGAGAAGAAGTTTAGGTCAGAATTATTTTTATGAATCTGGATACGATCCCCGTCAAATTTGCACTCAACAACTACTTCCTTCCCATGAAGCTGTTGACATATTAACTACTTTAGATGAGACAAAGTTAATTAATAGTAAATCTACCATCGCTAGAAAGACTTGGTGTGTGAAAGGGAGGGGGGAGCGGGGGGATAAACAAGGAGATAAAATAGCAAATCTGAGAAAACCTTTTTCCACGCAGCAGATGCATTACTGACCCTAAGAGCCAGCTGAGGGCGGACCGCTTTTCCAACTTCAATGTCCTGAGAAAAACAACACCAGGTGCAATCACTCAGCTGGACATGTATAAGAATGCAAAACTAGAGACGGGAGAACTTAAATGATATTAACATCATGATGTTATCAATGACATACCACCTCAAAAACTAAAAGGATCATACTAACTGTTGTAATTTTGCCACGAGCTGCGGAATAAGTTCCTTGCACGGAAAGACCTTTTCAACACTGTTTCTTGATATGAAATATGTTTGTATATGCTTGTCACATTCAAACTCCGCTTACGGGAGCTTCGCATAGTCAGTCCCAAGTTCGAACAAAGGAGGATGGTTGTATATATATATATATATATATATATATATATATATATATATATATAATTTTAATTAAGTAAAGAATATAACTTGCACAAGTTATGACGGCTAACATAAAAATTAAATATTGTCATTGTGGGTTTGAAGCATAGTTGATTGATTGAGAAATTATTTTCATTTTCGACTTGAACAATGATACAAATGTCACAATTATTTCTATGTCACTTTGTTTACAGCAATAAAATACTAATTCTCTACTTTGGCACTCTTTTACTGCCTTCTCTACAACTCTGTCCTGCATATGATACAAATTCTTTACCTTCCCACTCCTTTCCTGTTGCACACTGTAAGATTTTCGCTCTTAGTTGTGCAAAGAGGTGTTTGACATGTTGAGAAGGTGTAGAACACTGAAATCTTGTGAAAGGTGATAAGGATGTCTGACAAAGGGTAGAGGTAGTTTAGAGTGGTTTTGAAAGAGTGATCGGGGAAATGCGAAACATAGCATAACTTCAGGGATGCACAACTATTGATATAACAGGAATTTGACTATAGTTTCTGAAGCAAAATTGTAGAACTTGGAGTCTAGTTTACAATGCATCAAATGGTTCGTAATATTTGGATGTTCCTACAAAAAGTTTTGGGCATTTTACTGAAAGCCGTCTATCCGGGCAATCATGTGCATGCATCGGAGGCCTGTCCGGGCTGCACGTGATAGCAGAAAAATGACAATTCTGCTTTCATTGTTTCTTATGTGTGGGTGAAAAAATGGGCTCTCTTACAAGCACTTCCCAATATCTTCAGCCTATAAAAGGACCGAAATTGAGACTTTTCTCATTTCTTTCATCTCCAAAAGGTAGGACACGACCTTGAGAGGGGATACCTTACCCTTCTCATTACTGTAACTGCACAAGTTACTTCACTGTGAGAAAATAACCCTTATCTGGATTTCTACACTCAGGAATTTCCTAGCAGGATTGATGTTGAAGATTGCTTAGGAGTTAGCCAACCCTAAATTGCCTACAATTATTATTATTTAAGGAACATCACATATTTTCACTGGGTTGCTAATGGTTCTATTGACTATAAATGCATAAGTTACTTGAGACTGAGAAAACTATTTTTTCCTGAAATTTTTTCTTCTACTAAATTTATGTACCGGTGATTTAAGCGAAACAAATTGCCTCATCAGTCGTACTTTGTTGCAACTTCTTTACTTTGCTATAGTCTCAGACAAACATGGTTGATTGAAAAAAACTAATTAGTGGATCCATTCATGATTCAACTCAGTAGACTATGCAGAGCTGCCATCCCTTCAGCTTCAAAAAGAAAGAACAACCCATAGTCGAACTCCATTGCACTTTCCATTAACCACTTATGTAAGAACATCTCATAAAAATAATACCTACTTCTAATAACTTCAACATATGCAATACAAGAGATTTCATATACACAATCTCATATAACAATAATAACTTAATGACATACGTATTCTATATAGTATTGTGTCCTAGACATACCGTGTACACTTAGTTTTAGTTCCTTTTTTCCCTCATAAATTGTATCATGTTTGAAATGATGTTGTCATCATATCCTTTTTATTTATAAATCAAAGAAGTGTCACGACCATGTCAATACTACTTAGGGTACATCGCACATGTAATTGCAAGTTTAAAACAACCGGATGACTTATAATGCAACAATTTGGGCACTAATTTATGGTCAACGCAGCAAGTTTCTTTGCCCATTTGAAAGAGCTAACTCATTCCCAAATTGCTCTGTTTTAAGGCATGAATAAACTCAATATACTAAAGAATGGTAAATGCATAGCCTAAACAATCTACATCACTAGGTAAAGGAACACACTTGAAAACGTCAATCACGACTGCAAATTCTTTAATTTTAAACATTGAACAAAGTACAAAGATACTCCCTCTGTTTCAATTTATGTGACGTAGTTTGACTAGGCACGGAGTTTAAGAAGAAAAAAGAAGATTGTTAAAACTTGTGTACTTACAAGTTTGAAGGGTAAAAGCTTTGTGGGGCCATAGCATCTATGTGGCTATAAAAGCTTTTCATTATGGTAAAATAGGTTAAATGAAAAGTTTAAAGTTAAATTGTTTCCAAGTATAGAAATATGTCATTCTTTTCGGAAAGAAATAATAAGGAAAGTGTGTCACATAAATTGAAATGGAGGCATATAAAAATCACCTACTTCAGAATTCAAAGTCCTTCAACCAAGAGTAAAGTTGCTGATGAAATCTAAATCTAAATATGTAGCATAGGAAAATCAATTAATCACTGCTTCAGCCATTGCTTCCAACACTTCACAAAACTTGTCATCTTATCCTTTCTTCCCAAAACGCCCAATCATTTATCAGTGACTTTCTAAATCAAGCTTTGATAAAAGAGTAGATTGCTCAACCACGGAAGGCAATGAGAGACGAATTTAGTAGGACCTGACCATTAACATAAGCACTCTAGTTGAGGAAATAACACATTTGCTCATCTCTAGGACAAGAAGTGACTTTAGGATCTTTACCAACTGCAAGCGGTGAACAAATATCTACCAAACTATAGGTCAGGAATATACACTTAGTCACTAAAGTGAAAAAAAAAAAAAAAGAAATTTTACAGTTAAATTTATCTTTTAAAAAAATCTGGCGGAATAACATATCCAACAAAAGTACTGAGTCAGGAAAAGAAGTATGTCATAAGGTTCAATATGAGAACTTGAAGCAAACCTGGCGTTTATGCCGTTGACTTCTGTCCCTTAACTTTTCACAAACTAGTTTTAAATCGCATGTGACATTGAATAAGTCCTCTGCATCAGGATGGAATTCATGGAAGATGCTCTTTTCACTAATTCCCAACTTAAGATCTGAAAGATGAAGACGTAAGTCAATGGAAAATTGGCATCATTGGGCGTGAAAGGAGATCCTACAGTTTAAGCATTGACAAAAAATCACCACACCTTTCAGAATTATCATTATAATCCATTTCATTTCTTGCGCATTTGTTTTCCTGATGAGATCAGACAGAATTGAAGTCTTCTCTGCTCTGTTAAAACAATAGAAATACACCTTCATGAAGCATAATATAACAAGCTAAGTGAATAGTGAATACTGGAGCAACAAAGTATCTGATCAAGTTCTTTCCAAAATAAACTCCAAAGAAGCAACCAAAGTCTATAACTTAAGTATGCATTTCACAGGCTTCCTGCAGGAGATCTAGCTTTTAAAGTTAACAATGCAACAGATCTAGGGGTTGTTTGGTTGGAAAACAAATTATCCCGGGATTAATAATGAGGGGATTATTTAGTGGATATACTTTTATTGGTAGATGTTTGGTTCATTGGACTAAAAATGAGATATACGGGGTATAAATAAAACTTGTGTTAGGTTTAAACTAGAGAGATTGGGATAAACTTTTATTTTCTATTTTAACCTTGCCTTTCTTAAAATTAATTTGGAAAAAAACTTTGGAGAAGGGCAAATGTGCCATTTTATTCTCTTATCCCAGGATTAATGATCCCCGGACTGTTAACCCACCCACCCTCAATGTGGGATAAAAATAATGCCACAATTTTGGTATAACTAATCCCGAGATTGTTAACCCTGGAATTGAAAATCCTACCAAACGTGGGATAACTAATCCCGAATTTAATCCCGGAACAATAATCTCTTATCACTCAAACCAAATGACCCCCTAAGGTTTAACAATACAACAAGTCTAAGTTTACCTATCAAAAACAAGAATACAACATGTCTAAGTTTTTGATATGCCGGAGCATGATGCCTTTACAAAATCTGCTTCTTCCTCATTTGTTCATAAAAGGATAAGATGCATCAACAATTTGGTAATATGCATTCCTATAACTAAAATATTGGTATAAAAAAGCAATCGCTTTGACAATATTAGAAACTTGAAAGCTAGAGATAAAAATGAATTTCAACTCTTCATCTCTATGTCTACAATTTTTGCATTTCTACTTCAGATCACAAGACCGAGTTTCACGCTCTTCCATACAACAAGTTGGCCTATGCAGTTGACAAGATCAGCCTGTTTGAGAACTGGCTATTATTGAAAAAGAATGTTGATCAATAATTCAACCGATGTGCCATGATTGATGGTAAAGACTATTGGTCAATATGGATGAATCTAAGACAAGTCTCAAAGCATGGCAATTTTGCTTTGGCGGAGCTTGCCATGCCACATGACAAATAAATTGAAAAGACACAAAATATTAGAAGATTAAAAAACATGAACGTTAAATAATTCAAAATGTCAAAGTAAATGCATAACCACCGAACTAAACCAAAAAAAACAAAAAACAAGAGTTGGCATCGAGGCTTAATTGTAGTTACATTAGGTTTGCTGCTTGACAGGGGTCGTTTTTTCTAGTTATTCACTTTTATGTTTGTGTAGAGATAAGTGTGATATTTAGAGAAACCCTAATTTCCATTTTTTCCCCTTTTTGATTGACTATGTGGAAGACAAGTTGAGGGAATCGAGGCTGAGATGGTTCGGACATGTGAAGAGGAGAGACACCGATGCCCCGGTGAGAAGATGTGAGAAGTTGAACATGGCGGATCAGAGAAGAGGTAGAGGGAGGCCTGGGAAGTACTGGGGAGAGGTGATTAGGCAGGACATGGCACTACTTCAGCTTACCGAGGACATGACCCTCGATAGGAAGGTGTGGAGGTCGAGAATTAGGGTTATGGGTTGACAGGTAGTCGAGAGTCTCTTCTAGTCGTACTAGTAGTATTAGTACTAGCCTTGTATTCTCCTATTCCGAGTTCCTTGTTGTTAGACGATGTGGCATTATTGCTGGTAGTTTTTGCACTTCTCTTATAGCTTCATATTCCTAAATCTTTGCTATTACATGTTGTGCTATTTGTTTTCGTTATCTTATTTCCTTGCCATTGTTATTGTTTGTTTATTGTGTCCTTTTCATTGTTCTTGAGCCGAGGATCTATTGGAAACAGTCTCTTTTCCTTCATAAGGTAGGGGTAACGTCTGCGTACACATTACCCTCCCCAGACCCCATGTATGGGATTTCACTGGGTTTGTTGTTGTTGTTGTTGTCCCCTTTTTGATTGAGAGAAACCTTAATTTCCTTAAAAGATAATCTAGTATCGAAATGAAATGGACCTAAAGTCCTAAACACAGTAGATTGGATCAAAGGATTAATATAACTATACAATTGACCACAACTAGTTTGGAATTGAGGCCGTCTAAAGTAGTTGCATGATTCTCAAGTTTAAGCAATTTAAGAGACCATTGATATGGAGTAGACTTAACACCACTGATTAGCTACAAGCAACAATTGGATGACTTACAAGTCTCTTAACCAAGACCTATTGTGCTTTAATTTCATCAGTGAGCAATATGTATCATCTTAGTGTTTAACCTTCAGTTTGACTACAAGTTAATTTTTATTCTTAAAATTATCAAATTAGTCAAAAACTAAACAGCATCACTGACTGCACTATCCTTACCTTCAGTTTACACACAAATCAGACCTTCTATTAGTCTAAAGCAAGCTAATTTAAGTCCTCTAATCGATAATTACCAAATTAAACAAAACCTTTACATCCCACTGAGTGCAACCTGCATGCAATCCATTTCTGCGCTACACTTGTTCCCGAAAACTCCCTCCCACAAAACCCTACCCCTGAAACCATACCAAACCCTCCAAAATCACTATAGCCACAAGTCCAATGTATAGTACAAGTACATGATAGTCAAGATATGCAGCTGTGGATTTCCTAACTTCCATGCTTCAAGAATTGTCTGTCTCGTAATCTCTCTTTGCTGACTTATAAAAAAGATGCTACTCCCTCTATTCCAGTTTGTGTCGCTATTTCCTTATTAGTCCATTCCAAGAAAAATGACATATTTCTATATTTGAAAACATTCCAAGAAAAATGACATATTTCTATATTTGAAACAATTTAACCTTAAACTTTCCAGTTTATCTTTACTAAGAAGTTTTTATAGCCACACAAATGTTATGGCATGTATAGCATCACAAGTTTCAAAAATCTTATAGCTACACAAATGTTATAGCATGTTTTAAAACCACATGTTTCAAAAGTCTTCTTTCTTTCTTAAACTCTGTGGCGAGTCAAACTATATACCTTACATAAATAACAATGGCAGGAATATTTTTCTTTGTTACTACTTAACTTGCAGCTTCTTGCCTTTTTATTTCTTTTCATACCGGTTTTTTTTTTTTTGAAAAAGGTAAAAGTATTTCTTCTCATATACGTAAAATGAAGTTTTATTGGTAAATCTGCCAGGGAGGAAGTTCCTCTACAATATATACAAAAATCTATGATAACCAAACCTACCAAACCCCAGCATATCTTATCTTGCACTGTTACTCAAAAACACATGCTGTAATTCACGTATAAGATGTTGCAACAACCTATATGTCAAGTAACAGAGAGCGGTTTCAGGAAAGTTGTGTTTTACCTCTTTAAGTTTAAAGATAATTTGCGAAAAATTCTCGATCTTCAGCACTTGCCAGTTATGATAAAACAAAAATCATAAGAGTAAAATAATAATAATAAAACTGAAAATAAGAAATACATGACTGCTGGCTTTTAGCGGTCTATAGATCACTCTCTCATTAAAAGTGCGTGTAGTTTTCAGAAACTTTAGCCTAGCAACTTCTTGTGCGAAGAACTATCCTGAAAATCTTGTTCTGAAATTTGAATCCTGAGGACTGTCCCCATTTTAAAATTATGGCCTGGGACTTGTTTACCCCCCCCCCCCCCCCACAAACAACTTGGTGCTAAGTGGGAATGTAAAATCCCACCAAAGCAACCTCAATATTTTATTAGAGTCCCTTTACTTCTGGGACAGAGATTGCTCTTACCGTTCTTTTTCTTTTGTCACTCCATTTTACCCAGTTCTATATTGACTTATCATCTAAAGAAAAACAAGACCATACCCCAGTCCCACCTTGAGTCCAATGAGCCAAACCTAAGATAAGATATCCAACAACTTTACCGACAAGAAAAAAAGATAAATATCCAACAATTCCTTCACCGAGAATATAATCAGCCCATTAGTATAGTATCTCGCTACTATTTATCAACAAAAAAAGCATAGTATCTCACTACTAAAAATAGTAAAATACTACCTAATTGCCATCTGTCAACTAAAAGATCCTAAAGTTTACTCTGATTTTGCTGCACAACATAATAGAATAGAAACAAAATGAGAAGTGAAAACAGAAGCAATGGTATTATGCAATCCATTTATCACTATACTATATATTAAGGTTAATATTCAGATTTAAAAGTATCATTTTCTTTTGCTTTCGTACACCAAAAGGCTAGCGGGACATCCAAATCCAATTAAAGGAAAACAAGAAGAATATGGACACTTGCAACAATAACATGGGTGAGATGTAACCAGATGGTACTACAAAGAAATAGCAACTTGTAAGATAAATACAACAACAACAACATACCCAGTATAATCCCACAAGTGGGGTCTGGGGAGGGTAGTGTGTACGCAGACCTTACCCCTACCTGGAGAGGTAGAGAGACTATTTCCGATAGACCCTCGGCTCAAGAAATAGGGGGAGAAAGAAAGACGAGGGAGACAAAAGACGATAAGGAAAAAGAGGAGAAAAAGTAGCATCAGATAGTAACAATCAGGGAGCAACAATTTCCAGTAAAGGGGGAAAGAGTAGCATCAAATTGTAACAATCAGAGAGCAAAAATTTCCGGTAGCAATTTTCAAAGACAATGAAAGATAAATACAACAAGCAGTACAGCAAAAGCAGAATGTTATCAGAGCAATATCTACAGCTCCTCCTCCCATTTTCCCCTCCCCCGACAAAAGAAATTGACATAAGAACGCATAATTTACATTAAGAGACCTTAAAATTGGGTTGCAAAAGATAAGGACATAATATAGACATCCCTTCTAAGTTCTAACTTCTAATAACACCTCAGTTATCTTCTTATCACTATGACAACCGTGGTCAAATCCAAGTAGTAGATCAATTCTTTTTTTTTAAGGACATACTTAGGTTCATGTTAGGAAGCAAATCCGATAAATTTGAAGAACTTCTACCATAGCTCAACTAGGATTAGACATAACTACCTATTTTGAGGCCAAAGATTCATACTAAAACTGCTAGTTAAAACCATACATTCCTCAGGGAAGAATATATTTGATGTAAAGACAGCTTCTTAATGTATAACTACAGAAATCAGGAGGACAAAGATATACAGAAACTGGTAGTCTATAACTATGGAAATCACAATGATAAAGATATAAACAAATATGGAAACTTCATCACCTGTTTTCACTGGACGCCAAGTGATCAAGGAATTCATTTAGTTCCTTAATTGTTAGCCCAGCAGAGGCCATTCCCTGTCTGCGCTGGAGGACCTATTCACAAGTGGCATTTTAATGTAGCTACTTATCCATATATATGTTACAACTTTTAGTATTCTGAAGAAGAAAAAGTAAACCAAGAACATTTGCAACATAACGATCTGAGGGGAAAAAATAATAAAGTTGTATTATCACCATAGTGATAATGTAATAACAAGTGCAACAATAATTTCGATAAAAAAAATAACAATAACAACACGGTTGCTAATGGATCTTACAAAAAGAAGTCGTAATAACAATAAAAAAACTCATGAAAATGTAAGTGCTTATAATGTGTTAATTAGTGTCTGTTTCCTGTTATTGTTCTTGAGTATTACTAGGATGCTTCAGAAGTCATTTAGGCCTCATTTGTTTGCACTTAATCATTCAGTCATTAAGTGTTTGTTTTTTAGGTCGAAATTTTAATCATTCGGATCTCAATCATTAAGTGCATATGTTTTTTCCTCTTGCAACTACTTAGTGCATCTAAATAAATTTTAATGATTAACACCTATAACAAAGTCTTAATATTATTAAGATGCTATTGGTTCGAAGTTTTGCAAATAAGGCATTTCACCACTATTCTATCCATTTACACCGCTACTCACCGCTATTGTCGCCCATCACTATCAACTACCACCACCAATCTCAACCATAATCACTACCCCCACCAATCGCCACCGTTTATAATCATCACAACCAACCATCAATATCACAACCACCATCAATCACCGCTATTATTCGTCACCAATTATCTATCACCATCATCTACCATAATTATCAATTGCCCTCACCAACTACCACCACCAACCACTACTGTCAGCTACCATCACCACTAGCTACTACTCATAACCACCATCGCCACTGACCACCATATAAATTTTAATTTTTGTAATATTTAGTTGATATATAATTAGATTAATTAGAATTTTATTTGAATTTTACATTTATTAATTTTCAAGAAAGACAAACTTCAGACATTCAGATGCAGTCTTAATTGTTTAATATTCAGACTTTAATATAACATCTTAATATTCAAATTTGTATTTAGATTCAGACGTCTAAATAATAATAAACATCTAAATATTCAAATGTGTATTCAGATTCAATTGTCTTAATCTTAATAAAAATAATGGGGTCTTAGTTCCTTATTTGCTAGCCCGGCAGAGGTCATTCCATGTTTGCGCTTGAGGGCCTATTCACAAGTGGCAATTATAAATGTTACTTCCTCTGTTCCAGTTTATATGAACCTATTTCCTTTTGGTCCGTTCCAAAAAAAATGATCCATTTCTAAATTTGGAAACAATTTAACTTAAAATTCCAATTCTACCCATAATGAGAAACTTTTATAACCACACAAATACTCTAGCATGTTTAACACCACAAGTTTCAAAAGAATTATAGCCATACAAATATTCTGACTTGTTTAGGACCACAAATTCCAAAAGTCTTCATTTTTTTCTTAAACTACGTTCCCAGTCAAACAGGTTTACATAAATTGTAACGGAGGGAGTAGTTATCTATGCGTATATTACATCTTTCAGTTTTCTTAAGAAGAGAAAAGGTTAACCAGAAACATCAACAACATGACAAACTCAGGGGAAAACATAATAATGTTGTATTATCACTGCAGTAATAATGTTATGACTACAATAATAAACAAAAACAATAACAACACAGCTATCAAACATATTAGACCTCTGATGTGAGCCCTCAGTATCAACTACCACCTCCCGTCCAGAAGGTCAGGTTCTCATTCAACACTAGATCATTTTAAGGATATAAATGGTTATGGAAAATAATGGTCTAGCTATAAAGGAGCTGATTTGTTGGGAAAATTTAGCTCCAAAAATAAACAATTTGGGAAGATTGGAGCTACATCAAACAGCAGTTCCTTGAGTTTCAAGACCAGCAAAGATCTTAAGGACAAGGTCAATCTCTAACAAGAAGGGAATGTGATGACTGAACTAGCAGCAAAAATAAATGCAGAGAAATAAAAACAGGGAAAATCTGTTATGTTTATAGGAATATAAGAGTCAAGTGTGTGAGGCTGAGTGACCAAGGTAGTTTTGGGTCACGTGCAATGAATGAAAGGACAGCTTTGATCATTTTACACTCGAGTACTTAAAGAGTAAAACCTTTTCTAGCGCTACTACAAAATTAGTGCAAGCCTGCATTTAAAACCATCAAGAATCAATCTGTAAGTTTACCTCCAAATAGCGAAGAAGAATTTACCTCGGCGGCGACAAGAGAGAAGTTTCCGGCATTGGAGCCAGTTTTGGGGCCGCCTTTACGCCAGTTGAGGAGACGCCGGGCATCATCGGAGTCACGGGACATGGCAAGGGCATCAATGAGGCACGTGGCAAGCACGTGCTCTTTGAGTCCATAAGAGCCACGCTCTCGGTCGAGACCAGGAAGAATGAGCCGCATAGCAGCGAAATTGTCCTGAGGCTTCCTGCAGAAGGCGTCTAGAAACTTCCGGAACTTGGACCGCTTCTGCGCTGATGATTTGCTCTTCTGTATCCACTGGAATAGGCTAACCATTACGCTGAACTTTATGTCTTCTCCGCCAATACTACTACCACCACCATCTACGGCGGAAGTCGCCATTTTCTTGGGGGGTTTGGGTGCCAATTTCGAACCGTTCGAATTGAAGCGTACTCGAGAAATTTGCTGGGAATTAATTTAGGGAAACGGTCCGAATTTACCTTATACTTTGCTAAATAGTTTACATTTATGCTCCTTATATTTTTCATCTAAATACATCCCTACCTTTAACAAAGTAAACTGTAACACCCAATTGGTCATTTTGATTTTCAGCGTGTCGTTCAGCGTTTTGAGACCTTGAATAGTTTCACTTCATATATTACGACTTGTACGCATTGTCGGAATTGAATTTCGGGAAGTTTGGAGTTGATTCGGATAAAAAATTCTAAATTCGGAAGTTTTAAGTTGGAAGAGTTGACTATGATTTGATTTTGAGTAAACGACCTCGGAATCGAGATTTGAATGTTCCAATAGGTTCGTATGATGATTTCGGACTTGGGCGTATGTTCGGGTTGAGTATCGGGTCACCCGAGAGCATTTCGGCACTTATTATGAAAAGTTGGCATTTTGAAAGTTTTAGAATTTTCTAAGTTTGGTTTGAGGTGTACTTTGGTGTTATCGATGTCCGTTTGGGGTTCCGAGCCTTTGAATAGGTTCGTATCGTGATTTATGACTTGTGCGTAAAGTTTGGCGTTATTCCGGAATGTTTAAGTATGAATCAGACGTGTTCGTCGAAGTTTGAAAGTTTAAAGAAAGATTTTGATCATCGATTCGTAGTTTTGATATTGTTTGGTGTGATTTGAGGCCTCGAGCAGGTTTGTGTCATGTATTGGGACTTGTTGGTGTGATTGGACGGGGTCCCGGGGGCCTCGGGAGTGTTTCGGAGGGTCTACGGGTCTTTTCGCCATGTTGAGTTGTTGTTTTCTAAGGTCTGGTGCGCCCTTCTTCGTGTTCGCAAGGAAAGGGTCGCGTTCACGAAGAGAAAAATGGGAGAAATGGGTATGTTAATCGCGTTCGCGAAGAAGAAATTTCTACTGCACAGGCTGACGTTGGAAGCTTATATCTTGCAATCTATAAGGAATTTGGCTCATTTTCACCTCATTCCTTCCATGGGAGCCGACTTTAGGGCGATTTTGGAGTACCATTTTCATCATCAAACTTTAGGTAAGTGAATTATATACCTCGTGAGTTAAATATATGGTTTATATGTGGATTAAAACATGAATATTTATGGAAATTGTGGGATTTTAAGAGAAAAACCTAGAATTTTGTATTTTTGGATTTTTACTACGAAATTGGACATAGAATTGGGAATAAATCATATATTTGAGTTCGTAGTGTTATGGGTAAAGTTTATCTTCAAACAATTTCGGAATCCGGGCATGTGGGCCCGAGGGTTGACTTTATCGACTTTTTGAGCGGAGTTGGGAATTTGTTTAAATTGATTAATTACGGGTATTAGAGTATATTTTGATTGGTTTGAACATTGTTTGACTAGTTTTGGAATGATGGCCATCGGTTCGAGGTGTTAGAGAGACGTTGGAGCCGGTTATGAAACTCTGGAGCGAGATAAATCTCCTATCTAACATTGTGAGGGGGAAATTACCACGTATGTGTTATATTCTTATGTGCTACATGTTGTGGGAGCTACACACGTACGAGGTGACAAGTGTCCGTGTGTATGCTAGAATTCCTGATTATGTCCGGGTAGATTTAGGTTCACGCCATGCTATAATTATACTATTTGAGTTATCTTTGCTCGTTTAAATTCCTTTATTTCGCGTTATGACTTCAGACTAGACTTGGATAGGGTGATAGACTCGCTATTGTAGAGATGTGATCAGCTACTTGATTTAGCCGCGGAATAATTATGCTCCCTTTACGAATTTCTCCCGCGTTGTGCGTTTTCATCGAAAAGCTTTCTTAAAGTTCATAACTCTCACGTTTATTCGTGAATGGGGTCAAGGACCCGTTAAAGCTTCTTATTCTAATAGGATCAGGTCGTTCACCTCGGCAGTATAATAGATACATCTATGGTTCGTGCCATTCGACCCTCAGCAATGCGCACATTATGGTTGCATCGGGTCATTCGCCTCGACAGGATTATGTATCACACTCTCATGAGAGCGGGCCGTTTGCCTCGGCAATATAATAGATGTATCTATGGTTCATGTCGTTTGAGCCTCGGCAATGCACACATTATAATGGGATTGGACAGTACGCCTCGGCATTCCTATAAAATACTCTTATGGAATCGTGCGTAATATTTGACAAAAAGCCAGTGTATCTGTAAGTTTTCCTGATTAGAACTATGACGGACTATCTGGTGAGGTCCATTATATACATATACTCCGCTTGAAGAGGTAACTGCTAAATGAGAGCTTGAGTTTATTGTTGAGAGGAAGATTGTACCACGTATTTATACTTGTTTGTTTCGTTTGTTTACTCTGCCTCACATTTGTTTACTTCCTACTGTATTTGATTTATTGGACCACTAGTAGGTGTCGATGTCGACCCCTCGTCACTACTTCTTCGGGGTTAGGCTAGATACTTACTGGGTACGCGTTGATTTACGTACTCATGCTACACTTGCTGCATTTATTGTGCAGGTACATATATATCTGGTGGTCTTATGGGCGCGAAGACGCAGCTATTTTGGGGATTTTACGGTGAGCTGCATTCTATATTACGATCCGCATCATACAGAGTCTCCATCAGCGTTATTTATATTCTCCTGTCTAACTTGTATTCCAGACAAATATTGTATTTTATTATATTTCCTAGTTGATACTCATGCACTTGTGACACCGGATTTTGATGGTTCCTACTGGATGTTTAGTATGGTAGTTCACGTAATCATTATCATTTCACCCTGAAAATTTTCATTTTATACTATTTAATTAATGAGAATTATGATTTCAAGTAATAAAAATGAGTAATTAAGTTGATCAATCATTGTTGGCTTGCCTGACGGCAGCGTTAGGCGCCATCACGACTTATAGTGGATTTTGGGTCGTGACAGCTTGGTATCAGAGCGTTAGGTTCACTTGGGTCTCACGAGTCATGAGAAAGTCTAGTAGAGTCTTGCGGATCGGTACAAAGACGTTTGTACTTATCTTCGAGAGGCTACAAGTCTGTTAGGAGCACTTCCCCTCTTGATTCCTAATCGTGCGACTTGATTCCTTTGAGGCTTATGCTTTTATTTCCTTCCTATTCAATCTTATGCGACATGAATCGCTTGTTATCAATTGGGCATCGAGAAATTGTAGTGGTACTGCAGACGTACGTGCAAGATGTTTTTTTCCTGCGTATTCGGGCAGGCTATCATCGTCGCCTTGCGGAATGGTGTTCTATCATTCAGCTCAGTATCTGTATTTTCTATGGTTTTGAGGCTATGCACAGATTGCTATGATGTTCATGCGTTGTTATCGCACAATATTGGTGTAATGGTAGGGTGCTTATTTATGTGTCGAGGCAGTGAATGACTTGAAAGGAGGATTTCTCAGTGCACGATTTAGAGGTTCAGCATTTAATTCCAGCAAAGGAAAGGCAATCGGACTATGGATGTTCATACTTTGGTTGATGGAGTAACAAGACTTGAGATTTTCGAGCGTGGTAGAATTTTCATTGTGATACGGTGTCGTCGTCCTTGTTTGAACGCATTAAGGTTCGCCGGTGTTATGGACTTCTTTGATTTATCTTCGGGGCAGGGTGTGGTGAAATAGTGTCTAAGAAGCGGTTCTCAGAGATGGCGGTGTGTAGCGGTTTCAGAATCGAATCGGTGTTTCGAATGCCGATGGCTCGAGAGATATGATCTTCGAGGAGGCTTAGAGTTGGTAGCAATTTATTAGTCCAGGTGCTACAGAGATGAATTTTGATTTGATGAAACATTTGGGTAGCGAAGGATGAGGAAGGACATGGTGAGAGGTGTCTCGCAATGGTTGAATTGCTAGCAGAACAAGTATGAAAAGCAAAGGTCGAGGAGTTGCTTAAAGGAGATGGTTTAACCGAAGTGGGAGCGGCATAGTAGCATATGAATTCTGTGGTAGGATAGCCACATGCCTTGAGAAACTTTTAGAGCGATTTGGGAATCGTGGTGGGAAACGACTAGGTCTATCGATTTTATTTGAGATGGAAGCTACTGCACTGAGGAAGCTTGAGTATGGCAAAGAGGAGTTGGCTTGAAATGAAGAGGGATGTGAAAACTTGATAAGTTATAAGTACTTTTGTTTTAAGTTTTGATGATCTAACAAACTTACTGTCAAGAACTAGATAAGGAACCTGTTACATATTCTCAAGACCTTAAGATCAAAAGGTTCTAGCTTGGGATATGGTTCTACTCTTCAGAGTCAAAAGAACAACAGAGGGAACAAATAGCTACCATTTCCCGAGGAAACTGCGCAAGTCAACTGCCCCAGTTGTAAAGTTGTTGCCTGCACACGCTACATTGCAGAAACAGTGCAGCAGTCAACTTTATGGGGAGTGTCTTTTACCTACTTTTCTTACATCATCTTAGTGATGTCACAAATGCATGACTAACATCAAGAAAGGTAAAACAAATCACTTGAACACTTAGAGAATTTACTCAAGCACTCCATCGGTGATTAAGTCTTCAGTGAACAATTCTCAAGTGCATCAAGAACAAAGAACAACACGGCTACGGACCAGTTCCTACATCAAGTGATTGTATGTCCTTAGTTGAGTTGTAACTTTGTTAAAGCTCTCAATTGTAATTCCTACTTAGCTTGTCTAGAAGCATTGCGTAGGAAACCCTTTGTAAATCATAAACCCTTGTGTTTGTGTCTTGGCTAGAGTTAGTCGAGTTGTAAAGTCTTTGTAATAAAGTTATTACAAAGTGGCTTGTAATAGAGTGTTACAAGTTAGTGAGGGATTAAGAGGTTAATTCCTAGATTACATAGGTTGTAATCCGAAAGTTGCTCAGTAGTGAAGTTGAAATCCTACAAGGGTAGGTCATGGTTTTTAATCCCGTTGAGCTGGAAATTTTCCACGTAAAATTCCTCCTGTCATTTACTTACTGCAGTGTGCGTGGTTTCTGTGGGACCTTATAGAGAACCTGGTTCTCTATATAGTTCGGTGGACCCTTAAATTCTATCAATTGGTATCAGAGCAGGTTCTTTCTATCAGGCTAACACCTAGAAAGGATCTTCATGCCTGCTCCACCAAACTTTAAAGAAGGTCAGTCTACCTACAGGCCACCAAGGTTCAATGGCCAATACTATGGATGGTGGAAGACTAGGATGCACGACTTCATCATGGCTGGGAATTCGGGCAGGCTATCATCGTCGCCTTGTGGAACGGTGTTCTATCATTCAGCTCAGTATCTGTATTTCCTATGGTTTTGAGGCTATGCACAGATTGCTATGATGTTCATGCATTGTTATCGCACAATATTGGTGTAATGGTAGGGTGCTTATTTATGTGTCGAGGCAGTGAATGACTTGAAAGGAGGATTTCTCAGTGCACGATTTAGAGGTTCAGCATTTAATTCCAGCAGAGGAAAGGCAATCGGACTATGGATGTTCATACTTTGGTTGATGGAGTAACAAGACTTGAGATTTTCGAGCGTGGTGGAATTTTCATTGTGATGCGGTGTCGTCGTCCTTGTTTGAACGCATTAAGGTTCGCCGGTGTTATGGACTTCTTTGATTTGTCTTCGGGGCAGGGTGTGGTGAAATAGTGTCTAAGAAGCAGTTGTCAGAGATGGCGGTGTGTAGCGGTTTCAGAATCGAATCGGTGTTTCGAATGCCGATGGCTCGAGAGAGATGATCTTCGAGGAGGCTTAGAGTTGGTAGCAATTTATTAGTCCAGGTGCTACAGAGATGGATTTTGATTTGATGAAACATTTGGGTAGCGAAGGATGAGGAAGGACATGGTGAGAGGTGTCTCGCAATGGTTGAATTGCTAGCAGAACAAGTATGAAAAGCAGAGGTCGAGGAGTTGCTTAAAGGAGATGGTTTAACCGAAGTGGGAGCGGCATAGTAGCATATGGATTCTGTGGTAGGATAGCCACATGCCTTGAGAAACATTTAGAGCGATTTGGGAATTGTGGTGGGAAACGACTAGGTCTATCGATTTTATTTGAGATGGAAGCTACTGCACTGAGGAAGCTTGAGTATGGCAAAGAGGAGTTGGCTTGAAATGAAGAGGGGTGTGAAAACTTGATAAGTTATAAGTACTTTTGTTTTAAGTTTTGATGATCTAACAAACTTACTGTCAAGAACCAGATAAGGAACCTGTTACATATTCTCAAGACCTTAAGATCAAAAGGTTCTTGCTTGGGATATGGTTCTACTCTTCAGAGTCAAAAGAACAACAGAGGGAACATATAGCTACCATTTCCCGAGGAAACTGCGCAAGTCAACTGCCCCAGTTGTAAAGTTGTTGCCTGCACATGCTACATTGCAGAAACAGTGCAGCAGTCAACTTTATGGGGAGTGTCTTTTACCTACTTTGCTTACATCATCTTAGTGATGTCACAAATGCATGAATAACATCAAGAAAGGTAAAACAATTCACTTGAACACTTAGAGAATTTACTCAAGCACTCCATCGGTGATTAAGTCTTCAGTGAACAATTCTCAAGTGCATCAAGAACAAAGAACAACACGGCTACGGACCAGTTCCTACATCAAGTGATTGTATGTACTTAGTTGAGTTGTAACTTTGTTAAAGCTCTCAATTGTAATTCCTACTTAGCTTGTCTAGAAGCATTGCGTAGGAAATCCTTTGTAAATCATAAACCCTTGTGTTTGTGTCTTGGCTAGAGTTAGTCGAGTTGTAAAGTCTTTGTAATAAAGTTATTACAAAGTGGCTTGTAATAGAGTGTTACAAGTTAGTGAGGGATTAAGAGGTTAATTCCTAGATAACATAGGTTGTAATCCGAAAGTTGCTGAGTAGTGAAGTTGAAATCCTACAAGGGTAGGTCGTGGTTTTTAATCCCGTTGAGCTGGAAATTTTCCACGTAAAATTCCTCCTGTCATTTACTTACTGCAGTGTGCGTGGTTTCTGTGGGACCTTATAGAGAACCTGGTTCTCTATATAGTTCGGTGGACCCTTAAATTCTATCAATCAGTATCAGAGCAGGTTCTTTCTATCAGGCTAACACCTACAAAGGATCTTCATGCCTGCTCTACCAAACTTTAAAGTAGGTCAGTCTACCTACAGGCCACCAAGGTTCAATGGCCAATACTATGGATGGTGGAAGACTAGGATGCACGACTTCATCATGGCTGGAAATTCGGGCAGGCTATCATCATCGCCTTGTGGAATGGTGTTCTATCATTCAGCTCAGTATCTATATTTCCTATGGTTTTGAGGCTATGCATAGATTGCAGTGATGTTCATGCGTTGTTATCGCACAATATTGGTGTAATGGTAGGGTGCTTATTTATGTGTCGAGGCAGTGAATGACTTGAAAGGAGGATTTCTCAGTGCACGATTTAGAGGTTCAACATTTAATTCCAGCAGAGGAAAGGCAATCGGACTATGGATGTTCATACTTTGGTTGATGGAGTAACAAGACTTGAGATTTTCGAGCGTGGTGGAATTTTCATTATGATGCGGTGTCGTCGTCCTTGTTTGAACGCATTAAGGTTCGCCGGTGTTATGGACTTCTTTGATTTGTCTTCGGGGCAGGGTGTGGTGAAATAGTGTCTAAGAAGCAGTTGTCAGAGATGGCGGTGTGTAGCGGTTTCAGAATCGAATCGGTGTTTAGAATGCCGATGGCTCGAGAGAGATGATCTTCGAGGAGGCTTAGAGTTGGTAGCAATTTATTAGTCCAGGTGCTACAGAGATGGATTTTGATTTGATGAAACATTTGGGTAGCGAAGGATGAGGAAGGACATGGTGAGAGGTGTCTCGCAATGGTTGAATTGCTAGCAGAACAAGTATGAAAAGCAGAGGTCGAGGAGTTTCTTAAAGGAGATGGTTTAATCGAAGTGGGAGCGGCAGAGTAGCATATGAATTCTGTGGTAGGATAGCCACATGCCTTGAGAAACTTTTAGAGCGATTTGGGAATCGTGGTGGGAAACGACTAGGTCTATCGATTTTATTTGAGATGGAAGCTACTGCACTGAGGAAGCTTGAGTATGGCAAAGAGGAGTTGTCTTGAAATGAAGAGGGGTGTGAAAACTTGATAAGTTATAAGTACTTTTGTTTTACGTTTTGATGATCTAACAAACTTACTGTCAAGAACCAGATAAGGAACCTGTTACATATTCTCAAGACCTTAAGATCAAAAGGTTCCAGCTTGGGATATGGTTCTACTCTTCAGAGTCAAAAGAATAATAGAGGGAATAGATAGCTACCATTTCCCGAGGAAACTGCGCAAGTCAACTGCCCCAGTTGTAAAGTTGTTGCCTGCACACGCTACATTGCAGAAACAGAGCAGCAGTCAACTTTATGGGGAGTGTCTTTTATCTACTTTGCTTACATCATCCTAGTGATGTCACAAATGCATGACTAACGTGAAGAAAGGTAAAACAAATCACTTGAACACTTAGAGAATTTACTCAAGCACTCCATCGGTGATTAAGTCTTCAGTGAACAATTCTCAAGTGCATCAAGAGCAAAGAATAACATGGCTACGGACCAGTTCCTACATCAAGTGATTGTATGTCCTTAGTTGAGTTGTAACTTTGTTAAAGCTCTCAATTTTAATTCCTACTTAGCTTGTCTAGAAGCATTGCATAGGAAACCCTTTGTAAATCATAAACCCTTGTGTTTGTGTCTTGGCTAGAGTTAGTCGAGTTGTAAAGTCTTTGTAATAAATTTATTACAAAGTGGCTTGTAATAGAGTGTTACAAGTTAGTGAGGGATTAAGAGGTTAATTCCTAGATTACATAGGTTGTAATCCGAAAGTTGCTCAGTAGTGAAGTTTAAATCCTACAAGGGTAGGTCGTGGTTTTTATTCCCGTTGAGCTGGAAATTTTCCACGTAAAATTCCTCCTGTCATTTACTTACTGCAATGTGCGTGGTTTCTGTGGGACCTTATAGAGAACCTGGTTCTCTATATAGTTCGGTGGTCCCTTAAATTCTATCTATTGGTATCAGAGTAGGTTCTTTCTATCAGGCTAACACCTAGAAAGGATCTTCATGTCTGCTCCACCAAACTTTGAAGAAGGTCAGTCTACCTACAGGCCACCAAGGTTCAATGGCCAATACTATGGATGGTGGAAGACTAGGATGCACGACTTCATCATGGCTGGAGATTCGGGCAGGCTATCATCGTCGCCTTGTGGAATGGTGTTCTATCATTCTGCTCAGTATCTGTATTTCCTATGGTTTTGAGGCTATGCACAGATTGCTATGATGTTCATGCGTTGTTATCGCACAATATTGGTGTAATAATAGGGTGCTTATTTATGTGTCGAGGCTGTGAATGACTTTAAAGGAGGATTTCTCGGTGCATGATTTAAAGGTGTATTGGTCCTGATGAATATAACAGGATATCGGCATGCCAATCAGCAAAAGAAATCTGGGAGGCTCTTCAGACAGCTCACGAAAGAACAACACAGGTTAAGCAATCCAAGATCGACTTTCTCACAACTGAATACGAGCTCTTCAGGATGAAAGATGATGAATCCATCCAAGATATGCGTACTCGCTTCACCTCCATCATTAATGAGCTTCACTCTCTTGGTGAAACTATTCCAAGAAACAAGCTTTCAAGGAAAATCCTTAGTGTACTGCCCAGTTCTTGGGAAAGCAAAGTGAACGCCATTACAGAGGCGAAGGACTTGCAGACCCTGACCATAGATGAACTTGTTGGCAATCTAAAAACATATGAAATGAAGAAGAAGAAGGACAATGAAAGAAGAGAACCCAATAGAGAGAATAACCTGGTCCTCAAGACAGACAACAATGATTCAAGTGGTGAGGACGGTGATATGGCTTACTTGACAAGAAGATTCCAGAAGATGGTTCGCAGGAATGGAGGCATTCCAAAAAGGGGAAGTTCTAGTAAGCCAAAACATTATGACCTCTGTCATAAATGTGGCAAGCCCGGACACTTCATCAAGGAGTGCCCTCTCCTAAATCAAGATCAGTACAAAAATAACCTTGATAAAGCAGCCAAGAGGAACTCGGTTCCTGATAAATGCTTCAAGAGAAAGAATGTCGCTGGCAATGTTATAAAGCAAGCTCTTGCTGCATGGGGAGACTCCTCCAGCGAATCTAAAAAAGAAAATGATCATGGTGATAGTTCAATGATGGTAGTGGAAAGTGAAGCAACTGAGTATGACTCAATCTTTGCCTTGATGACTCAGTCTGATGATGATGAAGATGGCGACGATGATGAGGTAAATTTTCTGGATGTTCAGAGAAATCTAAAATCTTATTCTCCTAAAAAACTCATGTCTTTGGAAAATGTGTTAATTGATGCTTATCATAGTCTTATAAATGATAAAGTTGCTCTAACTGTGGAGTTAGGAGAAGCATAACAAACCAGAGATGACTTAGTAATCGTTGTTGTTGATTTAAAGGAAACAATTGAGAAACTGAAGAAAGAGAAGGATGCCTTAGATGAAAAAATTGCAAATATAGAACATGAGAGAGATGACCTATTAGAGGTGGTAGTGGACTTGAAGGAAATAATTAGGGAACTTGAAATGGAGAGTAGGCCTGAAAATTCTCAAAAGGGAAAGGAAGTTGCAAGTGAGGCACACATTAAGCTTGAAAGTGAGTTAAATTCAGTGAAGTCCAGTTTGTGTGCTGAGCTTGAGAGAAACAAACAACTTCATGAAGAACTAGGAAGAGTGAAGAGTGACCTTGAAAAATCACTCAAGTGGACCTGGTCCTCTGATGCTATCACTGCCATGTACACCAACAATGGGGGAAACAGGCAGGGGATTGGATTCCAAAGGGAAAAGATTCCCTACAACCCTCATAGCAAGTACGTTATTGTACCTGATAATTGGCTTTGCACTCACTGTGGCAACACTGGGCACTTTAAAGAAAACTACAAGGCTAGATTTCAATCACAGCAAAGAAACAAAGTTTTCGATGAAAAAGTAACTTCTGGAAGAGAACCTGGTCCCTCATATATAAAATGCATGATTCCTTCTTGGACCAGAAGATCCCTCATTCACCCCTTTCCTCATTACAAGGGACCCAAACTCATTTAGGTTCCTAAGTCTAACTCCTGATTTTCTTGTGCAGGGAACAATGAAAAGGAGCAGCCTACAATAGTACATGGATAGCAGCTGCT
Organism: Nicotiana tomentosiformis; assembly: GCF_000390325.3. NCBI lineage: Eukaryota > Viridiplantae > Streptophyta > Magnoliopsida > Solanales > Solanaceae > Nicotiana > Nicotiana tomentosiformis. The sequence goes on from NC_090822.1 coordinate 39,338,649, forward strand.
CAAAGCATATGACTGGAAGTACAAATGATTTTCTTTCACTAAAAGCCCTGCAAGGAGGGAGTGTATCCTTTGGAAATGGCAAGAAAGGATACATTCTGGGAGTTGAAAGTATTGGGAAGTCTCTCTCACACTCAATCGAAAATGTGTACTACGTGAACGAGTTGAAGTACAACTTGCTAAGTGTTTCCCAGATCTGTGACAAGGGAAACAAGGTGGAATTTGTGTCAAAAATATGTACAGTCACAAACCTAGTGACTGGTGAGGTGGTGCTAGTAGCAAAAAGATACAAAAATATCTATGTTGCTGATTTTGAGTCTCTGCAGAATGGTGATCTCAGCTGTCTAAGTGTTGTTGATGATGATGCTGAATTATGGCATAGGAGGCTGGGTCATGCAAGCTTCACGTTGCTGAACAAATTGGTCAGGAAAGACCTGGTTCATAGTCTGCCCAAGTCAAGTTTCAAGGATCACAAAGTGTGTGATGCATGTATAAAAGGCAAGCAAGTCATATCCTCATTCACGCTAAAAAAGGAAGTCAGTACCTCAAGGACACTTGATCTTCTTCACATGGATCTATGTGGACCCATGAGGGTGGCAAGCATGGGAGGAAAGAAATATATCTTTGTTATAATTGACGATTACTCTAGATTCACCTGGACTCTGTTTCTCAGAACCAAGGATGAAACCTTTAAAGTGTTTGTTGTATTCGTCAAAAGGATTCAAGTGAAGATGGGTAATAATGTAGCTTGCATCAAGTCTGATCATGGGACAAAGTCTGACAATGCCAAATTTGATAAGTTCTGTACTGAAAATGGTATCACTCATAATTTTTCAGCTCCAAGAACACTTCAACAAAATGGTGTTGTGGAGAGGAAGAATAGAACTCTTGAAGACAATGGCAAGGACAATGTTGATTGACAGTGGGATCATAAAGAATTTCTGGGCAGAAGCTGTCAATACTGCTTGCTGCTTAGTGAACAAGTGCATGATCAAGTCCCTTCTGAACAAGACTCCATATGAACTGCTGAATGGAAGGAAGCCCAAGCTGACACATCTAAGGACTTTTGGGTGTATATGTTTTGTCCTCAACAATGGAAAGGAAGCTCTTGGAAAATTCGATGCCAAAAGTGATGAAGGAATCTTTCTGGGATACTCATCCCAAAGAAAAGCTTACAAAGTATACAACAAAAGGACTCAATGTGTTGAAGAGAGTATACATGTGATCTTTGATGAATCTCACCTCCCCTATGAGAAGGACAGACGCGTTAACCAAGATGGAGAACCTTTATCTGTTCCAGGTGAAGTTATTGACATGGCAAATGGAAAGGCAGACATGATGAGTCATGTCAAGGAATCCAATGAAGATGATGCAAATACATCTCCATTCAGTGGAGAGGAACCTGGTCCCACGATCACAACAACTGAAGTTGAAAATAGAGTTGTTGATGCAGTCCATGGTACTCCACTTGCTGAAGTAAGAAGCGGCCAAGAACCTTAGTCAGATATACCTGGCTCCTCTACAAATGAGATTCAGGTACCAAATTGGAAGCACAAAAGCTCACATCCTCTTGACAACATAATCATCCCTCTTGACTCAGGTGTTCAAACCAGATGAAAAGCCAAAAATTCACTTGCCTTCTCAGCCTTTCTTTCCCAAATAGAGCCCAAAAACATCAAGGAGGCATTGAAGGATGCAGACTGGATCACACCCATGCAAGAGGAGCTTCATCAATTTGAAAGAAACAAGGTATGTCACCTGGTTCCTCGACCCACAGATCGAACTATCATATAGACCATGTGGGTATTCAGGAACAAACTTGATGAGTTTGGAAATACAACAAGAAACAAGGCAAGGCTTGTAGTTCAAGGCTACAATCAGGAAGAAGGGATTGATTATGATGAAACATTTGCTCCAGTTTCTCGAATGGAAGCTATTAGAATTCTTATTGCCTTTGCATCTCATATAGAGTTCACATTGTTCCAAATGGATGTCAAAAGTTCATTTCTAAATGGCTACCTGAAAGAAGAAGTTTATGTCAAGCAGCCTCCTGGATTTGAGTATCATGAGCACCCTGAGCATGTGTTCAAGCTGGACAAGGCATTGTATGGACTAAAGTAGGCTCCTCGGGCTTGGTATGAAAGGTTATCAAAGTTCCTTCTAGAAAATGGCTTCACAAGAGGGAAAATTGACAACACCCCTTTTCTGAAGAAACGAGGGAGGAACCTGCTCATTGTTCAAGTATATGTTGATGATATCATTTTTAGAGCCACAACTGACTCTCTTTGTGAAGAGTTTGCAAAACTCATGGGGAGCGAGTTCGAGATGAGTATGATGGGGAGAATTAAATTTCTTCTTGGGACTTCAAGTGAAGCAATCTAAAAGGGGAAGATTAATAATTCAGCAGAAGTACATCAAAGAACTGCTGAAAAGGTTTGACATGGAAGCATCTAAAGTTATTGACACTCTCATTGCCACAGCTACGCGTCTAGACATTGATAAACCTGGTTCCCTTATAAATCAGACCATGTATAGAGGTGTCATAGGATCACTTTTGTATCTCACTGCAAGCAGACCAGACATTGTGTTCAGCGTGGGTCTCTGTGCAAGGTTCTAATCAAATCTAAAGGAGTCTCACTTGAAGGCTGCTAAAAGAATATTGAGATATCTTAAAGGAACGCCGGACTTGGTTCTCTACTATCTATTAGGTGACAACTTTGATCTCTTTGGGTATGCTGATGCTAATTATGCAGGATATCTGGTGGACAGGAAAAGCACGTCTGGAATGGCACATTTTCTGGGTTCTTGTCTCATCTCATTGGGTACAAGGAAACAGAACTCAGTGGCACTCTCAACTACTGAAGCAGAATATGTAGCAGTTTCTTCTTGTTGTGCTCAATTGTTGTGGATCAAGCAGCAGTTGGAGGACTTTTTAATGTACTCAGATTGTGTACCTCTCTTGTGTGACAATACAAGTGCACTCAACATGGCCAAAACTCCAGTCCAACACAAGAGGACCAAGCACATTGATGTACGCCATCACTTCCTCAGAGACAATATTGATAAAAGGGCTCATCTGTATGAAGTTTTGCAGCACTGAAGATCAGATTGCAGACATCTTCACCAAAGCCCTGAGCAGAGAATATTTTGAAAGAAATCGACTGGAACTAGGGTTGATAAAACCCAACTGATGAACCTGGTTCCCCAATGACTGGTTATGAAAGAAATGTACAAGTAAAATTAGCTAAAAGTGTTTTCTGGCAAAGCCTAACTCATTTCTATACCGTTACAGGTAGACACACATGATGATTATAGAGCAACTGATGCAGTGCATGCTAGTAAAAGGGGTTAAGCTTACATTTATAAGACATGTCAGGGAACCTGGTTCTCCTGACACAGGTTAGTAGCTTCTTTGTTTTCTCATGCACAATTTAGAACGGATAAAACAATGCCACATCATCAATGTGTCAGTCTCTTTACTTTGCGTCTTTTGAACCAAAATGTCTCACCTGTTACTGAACGACCCAACTCCCAAAATAAAACTACCGCCTTTTCTTAAATGCATCTATCAAGGTCACAACTCCTCACATCAAACTTCAAACTCTTCACTTTCCCTTCTCTCTTCTCAAATCACTAATCTCTCTAGTAAACTCCATCATGACTGAGAATCCAGAAAATTTCGATCCTCTCAACAATACCCCCATCGAGTCCATACCAGTCGAAACTCTAATAGTATACTTCTTAATAAACACCACCACCAGTCCAAACCCTAGAGCGGAGTCTTCCCCACACTTAGTCTCCTCACCTACCCACTCAGGTTCTAGTTCTCATCGGAGTCGCAAAACCTCGACTCCGAAAAAGTTTGTGGCTACCAGCTCTCCTCCAAATTTGCCGATAAAACAGAGTGAACAGGGTAACGTGGTCCAAGAGGGAAATCAGGAAACATCAAATCTCGCTATGGAAGAAAACTTAAGTGAAAACCAAGACAGGTAGTGAGTCTATAGGTAACACTCCTCCTTCTATTGAGATTTCCATGGAACCACAAGTAAATGAGGCAATAGAAAATATGCTCTCCATAGTTGGTGAAGGGGGTTTTTGTTGAGGAAGGTGTAGAGGGGTCTGAGCCTCATGGGGAAGAGCCTCATGTCATAATAGATGGGAGGGAGCTTGTACCGTTTGAAACTTTGGCATAGGATGATACTACTGGGGTCCCTAATGATGGACATGATCCCTCCATGGAGGATCCAGGTCAGGGATCATATCCCCAGGTCAGTATTGATCCTGCTTCTTCTCCCCATTTCTATGTTAAACCCCTGTCTATGGTGGTGCCTGAGATACGGTCTGATAGTGAAGAAGATTTGGATGATATTGTGATCACTAGTTTTTTCAGGGCTAGGAGTAAGACAGTTGCAACTCCAGAGCAAACACCTAAGCGACCCACTACACGGTTGCAGAAAAGGGTGGCTCTAGAGTCTGCTATCAAGAAAAGTCAAAGGAGTCAAAGAAGGAGAAAGTTGGTAAAGGATGGAAAAGCTGTACATGAAAAGGTCATTCCTGTTGTTAATGTAGATGAGGAAGCAGAAGAGGAACCTAGTTCCTTGAGTCACAAGCCCTCGAGGCAGAAGCTCTCTCTCTCTCTCTCTCAATCCAAAAGAAACACTTCTACCAGTGTTGAAAGTCCAACCAAGAGTGCTGATGCTGTTTCTAGTGAAAAGTTTGTAGAGAAATCTGGTGATAAGATAATGAAAAGAAAAGTGGATGACGATGAGGAACCTGGTTCCTCCAAGAAACCAAAAGTTGGTAAGTGTCTGAGTTCTGGGGAAAAGAAGTTGAGTAATCAGAAGGTGCTGTGGGGCCGCACTTTTGCCCCTAACATTGTGGAGGTTGCTGGGATGAGACAGTTAGTGGAGATTTGTGATTTCCAACAGTGGACTCATTTGTTTACAAATGATGTTCCAAAAGTATATGAGGAGGAGGTGTAGAGTTTTTATGCCGACCTCTTCATAGTTGAAGATGATCACATCTGTGTGTTGGTAAATGGGGTGGATATAGTGATGGACTCTGCCGTGTTAGGGTCAATTCTGGGTGTTCCTGTGGAGGGGTTGTCGTCTGTTCAGGGTGCCTGCTCGTCCAATTTCAGAAATGCCATTGTCAAGGACAAGGCAATCCAGCAGGGGGAACGGGTGCATAATAAAGCACTCCTTCCAGTATATCAGCTGCTTTTTGAAATGGTTAACAAAGTGCTGCTTCCCCGCCCTGAGAGGAGATCTATTACATCCAAAGATGACCTGGTCCTTATCGAAGCCTTAGATGGTGTTACCACCATCAATTTGCCTGGGATAATGATTGAGCATATGCAAAAAGTGGCAGACTTTAAGGACGGCAACCATGGGCTACCTTATGGGTTTCTTCTCATAAAGGTCTTCAAGTTCTTCAAAGTGCCTCTGGGACAGGCCAAAGTGGGCACTAAAAAGCAAACCTTCTCCAAGGCCACTCTTGAGGAGTGTGAGTGTATTGACAAGGACGGAGGAGTTGGAAGTACCTCTACCATCTCTCGACTGATAAATGCTCAGAATAGTGCCACAGAGGAGATCCAAAAGTTGAAGGCAAGGAATGCGATTCTTGAGAGTTAGCTCAGTCAGCTACAAAGAGGTACCAAGTTCCGGTAGTTCTCCCAACTCAGAGGTTGCCCGCCTGACTCAGAAGAATGCCGAGCTGAGGAAACAGATGGAGGATCTGAAGAAAGACTGCTCAATGAGCAAATGTGTTACATCCCGTACCTTAGCATAAGGATGTGCCGTAGTAAATCCACATGAGTTCGAAGGGATTATGTCTATTAGGAGGTTATAGAGGATTTAAGACACTATTATTATGATACCCTGTAGGTTTACAACCTTGATATCGTTAGATATTATGTTAGTGTGCTATTTTCTTTTAAGTGAAGTATTTTAGTAAAAGTTTTATAAGTATAATTTTGGATAGTTACCATTATTACTATTTTAGAATATGGTAAATTATACATATAATATAAGAAAGTTTATGAGATTTTCTTTATTGTAAAGATAGAAATTAATTTTTTTTCACAAGAAAAGGAGGTTATATTTTTATCATTTTAAGAATTAAGCGTACGAGAATTTTTACTCTTTATATGAGATTAGAAAAATTATAAGTTGAGAAAATATATGTATTTTTTTACATGGATGTTTTAATAAAATAATAAGTGTATGTATTTATTTTATATGGTACCATATGACCATGATAGTGTGGTGTATAAAGTGTGTTAAAAGTGAGTAGTATTTTAAGTAATTTGGGATAATTCTTAATTATATGGGTAATTGATTAATTATCGGGTAGCGAAATATTATCTAATTAATTAATAAATTAGTGGATAAAGATTTAAAATCCCCACCCCACCCCCACGTGGCAGCAAGCCACAACTAAGACATATGACTCTTAGTCATATTGGCTTAGGTGGCTATCTAAAGTAATAAGACACTAACGTGGAAGTCATACGAGTTTGGTTTCATTTATACAAGTTTGGTTTTCATTTGGACAGAGAATGATAAAGTGAGAAATCATATATCTTTATTCATTCATGTAAAATGATATTGAAGAATGTCTAAGTATGTTTCTAGTTAGCATATGATAAAGTTGTTAATGTTTATAATATAGTGATACATGCATTTTAATGCATTTACCACAGTGCTACGATCGGTTGGACAGACATGCATATTCATTTACCACCGTGCTACGGCCGGTCGGGCAGTCATGTATATACGATATGGATAATAGAAACAGTCTCAAAGAGAAGCATTATATATATAAGTAAGATAAGTAGGTATATATGGTGGCACTTCAGAGATTCAGGTTGATTCTTATATGTCTTTAAAGTAATATGGACTTATTGTTATGTTTCAGTTCTGCCTTACATACTCAGTACATTATTCATACTGACGTCCTTTTGTAGGGGACACTTCATTCATGCATGCAGGTATAGATAATCAGTTTGACGAGCCCTCATAGTAGATGAGATTGGCATTCGGCGAAGGATCGGTAAGACTCCACCTCATTTGGAGTACAGCCGAGTCTATGAGTCATCGTGTCAGAGTTTTGCTATAGACTTATGGGTAGGTCGATACCCTGTCCCATTTGATGTCAAATAATCTTAGAGGCTTTGTAGACATCGGTTTATTTTGTACAGTATGTCAGAGGCCTTGACGGCCCATATGTATTCATGTTTTTAAAAAAATGATTTAGTGATACAGTGTTTTTCCCACTTACACTTGTACATTATGAGTTGTGGCAATGTTGGCCCATGATAGTTACAAAAGGAATGCGTTCAGCCAACTCGACCTATGTATGTTCTAGTTTTGGTAGAATGATCATGAGTTACAGAGTGGTTCGCTCGGGCCAGCCCGACACCGGATGCCAGCCACGCCTCCCCAGGTTTGGGGCGTGACAAAAGTCCGCGAATTCTCGCATGGATCTTGTCCTCAAAACCCTTTCCCCCTCCTTGAAGCCCTCTTCCTCCAGTGCCCCTAGGCAGTGTCACCTTTAGTGTCCAGTTTCCAGTGTCCGTCTCTTATTCTCTGATGATGCCTTTTTTTTTTTTTTATTGTTGGTACTTGTTTTTGTTTTTGTTTTGAATTGTGGATGGTAACATTGAATCTGCTCCCATTTGTAACATCCAAATTGTTTTATGGAAGCTTTTCCCCTTTTGCCGTGTATGATATTATTTCTTTGTCTCTGTTTTCTATTATGTTTGTGTGCACACAAGTGGCATAAGTTAACCACGCTAGACTTCTTTTTGCTACTTACTTAGTACTCTTCTTTTTATGATGCCAAAAGGGGGAAGATTTTTGCATAATTGAATAATGATGTGTGCACTGATTAAGGGGGAATACAGATTCAGGGGGGGACTAAATGGCCGTCCTGTTTCTGGTTTTTGTGGTTCTTCGTAGGATTTTCATTATAAGTTTGTCATCATCAAAAATGGAAAAATTGATAAGTTATAAGTATTTTTGTTTTAAGTTTTGATGATCTAACAAACTTACTGTCAAGAACCAGATAAGGAACCTGTTACACATTCTCAAGACCGTAAGATCAAAAGGTTTCGGCTTGGGATATGGTTCAACTCTTCAGAGTCAAAAGAACAATAGAGGGAACAAATAGCTACCGTTTCCCAAGAAAACTGCGCAAGTCAACTACCCAGCTGTAAAGTTGTTGCCTGCACACGCTGCAGTGCAGAAACACTGCAGCAGTCAACTTTATGGGGAGTGTCTTTTACCTACTTTGCTTAAATCATCCTAGTGATGTCACAAATGCATGACTAATATCAAGAAATGTAAAGCAAATCACTTGAACACTTAGAGAATTTACTCAAGCACTCCATCCGTGATTAAGTCTTCAGTGAACAATTCTCAAGTGCATCAAGAACAAAGAACAACACGACTATGGACCAGTTCCCACATCAAGTGATTGTATGTCCTTAGTTGAGTTGTAACTTTGTTAAAGCTCTCAATTGTAATTCCTACTTAGCTTGTCTAGAAGCATTGCGTAGGAAACCCTTTGTTAATCATAAACCCATGTGTTTGTGTCATGGCTAGAGTTAGTCGAGTTGTAAAGTCTTTGTAATAAAGTTATTACAAAGTGGCTTGTAATAGAGTTTTACAAGTTAGTGAGGGATTAAGAGGTTAATTCCTAGGTTGCATAGGTTGTAATCTGAAAGTTGCTCAGTAGTAAAGTTGAAATCCTACAAGGGTAAGTCATGGTTTTTAATCCCGTTGCACTGGGAATTTTCCACGTAAAATTTCTCCTGTCATTTACTTACTGCAGTGTGCGTGGTTTCTGTGGGACCTTATAGAGAACCCGGTTCTCTATATAGTTTGGTGGACCCTTAAATTCTATCAAAACTTGATAGAATTTTGATATCTATGAGCATCGTTGGAAGATATCGGCGTGGAATTTCCACAGGTGGGTTATCTCCTTTGAGCAGGCTAGCGGTTGCGTGATATTGATAAAGTTTCTACGAGGAGTTCTACTTAATACCCGGTAGAAGGTCAAATATACGATCGTAGCTGATAATTCGAAATGTTCATGAGAAGTGTAACAAGATATTTCTAGGAATTTGGCGGGTTAAAGGTGCGAGATCATGGTAATTGAGAATGATGAGTCTTTGTGAATTCTAGGTTTGTGTAATTGTAGCTTAAAGCTAAGTGGGGGAGCCCCACCATCTATGAATTGATCGCGTGGTTATCTGCTTGTGAGGTTTCTGGTTATCGGTGCATAGGTGGATTATTTATGACTAAGAAAAGAAAACATCAAGGTTAATTCGAGCAAAGAACTTGATGAATGTGTGCTATATTTGGCCTTATCGATTCATGTGCAGGTTTTGGGAGGACTCAGAGTTTATGCTTCTTGTGGATGTGATGTGCAAGGAAAAGAATTCATCTGGTTGCTTCTTTGGGAGTGTTCATGTACTAACAGAGCGTAGGAGTTTGATTATATTCGGGACCAGGTCAGAGTGGGTGACTCTCAACAATGGTTCTAGTGGGTTCAAGAATTGAAGTGCATTGCCTAAGGATTTCGGGTCCATTGTGTGGTTAAAGATAGAGTTTTTGTAGTGGATTATGAAAGGGATTTGGAGTGTTCTATGTTATCATCGGGTCTACGGGTTCAGTATTGGAGAAATGGGAGAAAACAACTTTAGATTCATAGAGGATCTTTCAGAATGGGTGTACCGGTTGGAAATATTATTGTGCGCATAAAAAGGGTAGGAGATGGTTCATGGGTATTGAGACGATGTGGTGTCATAGATTGGGTCACTCGGGATTAGTGTTGTTGGATTTCGTTATGTTTTGAATGGAGCTATTATTATTTCTAAGGCAAGTACAGAGTAAATTTGAAGAAGTGGGGTCGGTTAGTAATGGTTTGAATCAGCATGATTGTGGCAATGATCAGTTCCTTCGGCGTGTTAAGTTATACAAGTGGTTTTTGGTTGTACGTACAGGCTTAACGACCACCGTAATTTATTTGATTTGGGAGGTATTCGATTCCTATGGCCTTGTTGTGTAAATGGATCCCGAAAGAGTTATGGTAGTTTAAACCACGACTTGAGGTTTGTATGTTCTGCGGTCGTGAGAATCCAGTTGCGTGTTGCAATGGTTCTTTTGAAAGGAGTTAAGGGAAAGGTTTCTAGCCAATGAAGTATTTATTCTACTAGTAGTTCAGGGGTTATGAGGAATTCTTGTACTCTCGCGTAGAGGCATGATAGGTGCAGTGAGCAGCATGGGAATTAGAGGTTGAGGATCAAGGTTACGGCTCGGTGTTGATAAGAATGTCACGAGGTCGGATGGGGTAGGGAAGAATTCATATGTTTAGAGTAAGCTGGCATTAACTTAGTGTCGCTTGAGAATGGTGTCCTGTGGAAGAGGCATTGTGTGTTGATTTGCGGATTCGTGATTTTCTTTACAGAATTAATACAGTTGGTGGTATGGAGGTGCAGACTTTGCTACCTGGTGCGGAAGGTCGTGGGAGCGTATCCCATAGGAAAATTGTATAAGTGTGACATATTAGTCACTTGATTGTTAAAGATTGAAACCAAGTATGGAGATTCTGGTACTGTCACTAATGTGAGAATTTATGCCTGAAAGGCGCTCTATTCCTTTGGTTATGGACTGTGGGAGTTTGTTACGGATTGGACGGTTGTTCGTGTGTGTCATGAATAGGGTTATTGTGGATTATTGGAAGGTTATTAGCTCAGTATGGGATAAGCGGAATCGACTTGAGGTTCGCTAGTAGATTTACATCAGATCGGATGTGTTCATTCGTCATATCATTGCTTACAGAGGAGTCTTCGGGAGTTGCATGTTATTTCCGTCGTCAGCTATTCCATGTAATACTCTATTGTGCCATGTGGGTTGTGAGACGACTTGATTATTTGCACAAGTGTTGTGGTCCCGTGTAGCTTGTAGTATTATATGAGCAGGATGGGTCTCGAGATGCAGGTCATTTATTGCACCTTAGCTGTGCTTGGGTTTTGTAGCGTATGACGCTATCCGTCTCCCCAGGGTTATATTTTCGCACTTCGCGTGTTTGTGGTCGATATTCGGGTATTTCGTAGGTATAAGCATTTTGGCTTGATGGGTATTTCCTTATTTATTGTTATGTGTGGATCGGGTGGCACGCCGCTACGGGTATGTTGTTTGGATCGGGTTGCACGCCGCAACAGTATCATGTGTGGATCGGGTTGCACGCCGCAACGGTGAGATATTGAGTACGGTTCTCTATATCTACTTCTGTGTATTTTGTTTCTCATTCTCTGGAAGGGTTCATAGCATCTGTTCGACCGTTTTATTTGATATGCGGGCTAGGTAGTTCTTTTCCAGAGTTCGTTTTTCCTTATATATCACATTTGACTTTGTAGCTTGTTGGCGCATTATTGGCGTCATATGAGATTTTTGGCAGTGTTTGAGATGGCTTATTGCTTGAGCAGCTTGTACTGGGTGAGATGAGGTTATTGGACCTGGGATCAGTGCGATCAGAGTTATGTATGGTATATTAACAAGCAAATATCGTTATTCAGTTCACAGTGAGGTAATGGTCATTGTCAGGAGGAGACACTCCATGATTTGTTGATTCGGCAGGTGGTTTCTAGTTTCTACACATCTTTTCCGTCGTGGCAGTATTACGAGAGTTGGAACAGGACTTATATGCGTCATGAGGTGTATTGCGGGCATCAGATTCGTGAAATTCCAGCTATTGTGGTCGGAGGATGTTATTATGGGCAATCGACTTATGTGGTGCATGGTGTGACTTCAACATAGGTGCATGATCATGTTTGGTACAGTGTGTAGTGATTGATATGGTGTTCGTATGTTAGAATCAGGTCTTGTAGAGAAATTCGGAGGTTAGAATTTGGTTCTAAGGCTTATTGACTAAATAAAAGGGAGGATCTTCAGTCTGGCTCGAGCTAATGTGCTCAACTGGGTTGTGGTGGCACGGGTAGGTGCACGAGGTGTTAAACAGTGATTTTGGATAACTCCGGAGCAGTCCTTAGCACGTTCGAGGACGAACGTATGTTTAAGTGGAGGAGAATGTAACGACCCGACCAGTCATTTTGAGCTCTAGTGCGTCGTTCAGTGGTTTGAGGCCTTGAGTAGCTTCACTTCATGTATTATGACTTGTACACGTTATTGGAATTGAATTTCGGAAAGTTTGGAGTTGATTCGGATGAAAAATTCTAAATTTGGAAGCTTTAAGTTGGAAGAGTTGACTAAGGTTTGACTTTTGAGTAAACAACCTAGGAATCGGAATTTGAAGGTTCCATAGGTTTGTATGATGATTTTGGACTTGGGCGTATGTTCGGGTTGAGTATTGGGTCGCCCGGAAGCATTTTGGCGCTTATTATGGAAAGTTGGCATTTTGAAGGTTTTAGAATTTCTAAAGTTTGGTTTGAGGTGGACTTTGGTGTTATCGATGTCTGTTTAGGGTTCCGAGCCTTGGAATAGGTTCGCATCGTGATTTATGACTTGTACGTAAAGTTTGGCATCATTCCAAAATGTTTAAGTATGAATCGGACGCGTTCGTCGAAGTTTGAAAGTTTGAAAGCTTAAAGAAAGATTTCGATCGTCGATTCGTAGTTTTGATGTTGTTTGGTGTGATTTGAGGCCTCGAGCAAGTTGGTGTCATGTATTGGGACTTGTTGGTGTGATTGGATGGGGTCCCGGGGGCCTCAGGTGTGTTTCAGAGGGTCTACGGGTCATTTTGCCATGTTTAGCTGCTGTTTTCTAAGGTCTGGTGCGCCCTTTTTCGCGTTCGCAAGGAAAGGGTAGCGTTCGCGAAGAGAAAAATGGGAGAAAGGGGTTTGTGAATCGCGTTCGCGGAGGCAGATTCGCCTTCGCGAAGAAGAAATTTCTGTTGCACAGGACTAACTTTGGAAGCTTATATCTTGCAATCTATAAGGAATTTGGAGATGAGCTAAAAATGAAAGTTGTAGCCCTTGGTGTCTAGTTTTCAGAAAGTTAAACCATCTGTCATTTGAAGTTTTGTACAAAAGGTTATGACCATTATATTAGAGGCTATCTGGAGGAGTTGGGCAGCTTGCTCTTCGCGATCGCGAAGGGCAATTTTGAGCTGAGAAAAGCCGTGCTTCGCGATCGCAAAGCATTTTCTACGATCGCAAAGGGTTAATACCTGGACAAAAGCTAAAATTCGGGGGTTTGGCTCATTTTTAACTCATTCCTTCCATGGAAGCCGACTTTGGGGTGATTTTGGAGTGCAATTTTCATCATCAAACTTTAGGTAAGTGATTTATATACCTTGTGAGTTAAATATATGGTTTATATGTAGATTAAAACATGAATATTTATGAAAATTATGGGATTTTAAGAGAAAAACCTAAAATTTGGTATTTTTGGATTTTTACCACTAAATTGGACATGAAATTGAGAATAAATCATATATTTGAGTTCGTAGTGTTATGGGTAAAGTTTATCTTCAAAATATTTTGGAATCCGGGCACGTGGGCCCGAGGGTTGACTTTATCGACTTTTCGACCGGAGTTGGAAATTTGTTTAAATTGATTAATTATGGTTATTAGAGTATATTTTGATTGGTTTGCACATTGTTTGACTAGTTTTGGAATGATGGCCATCGGTTCAAGATGTTAGAGAGACATTGGAGCCGGTTATGGAACTTCAGAGCGAGGTAAGTCTCCTGTCTAACCTTGTGAGGGAGAAATTATCCCGTAGGTGTTATATTCTTATGTGATACATGTTGTGGGAGCTACGCACATACGAGGTGACGAGTGTCCGTGAGTATGCTAGAATTCCTGATTATGTCCGAGTAGACTTAGGTTCACGACATGCTATAATTAAACTATTTGAGTTATCTTTGCTTGTTTAAATTCCTTTATTTCGTGTTACGACTTGAGACTAGACTTGCATAGTGTTATAGACTCGCTATTGTAGAGATGTGACGAGCTACTTGATTTAGTCGCAAAATAATTGTGCTCCCCTTACGATTTTCTCCCGCGTTGTGCGTTTTCATCGAAAAGCTTCCTTAAAGTTCATAACTCATACGTTTATTCGTGAATGGGGGCAAGGACCCGTTAAAGCTTCTTATTCTAATGAGATCGAGCCGTTCACTTCGGCAGTATAATAGATACATCTATGGTTCGTGTCGTTCGACCCTCGGCAGTGCGCACATTATGATGGGATCAGGCCGTTCGCCTCGGTATTATTATGTATCACACTCTTATGGGAGCTGGCCGTTCGCCTCGACAATATAATAGATGTATCTATGGTTCGTGTCGTTCGACCCTCGGCAGTACAAACATTATAATGGGATCGGGCCGTACGCCTCAGCATTCCTATAAAATACTCTTATGGAATCGTGCGTAATATTTGACAAAAAGCCAGTGTATCTGTGAGTTTTCCTGATTAGAACTGTGACGACCTATCTGGTGAGGTCCATTATATACATATACTTCGCTTGAAGAGGTAACTGCTAAATGAGAGTTTGAGTTTATTGTTGAGAGGAGGATTGTACTCTACCTCACATCTGTTTACTTCCTACTGTATTTGATTTATTGGACCACTAGTAGGTGTCGATGTCGACCCCTCGTCACTACTTCTTCGGGGGTTAGGCTAGATACTTACTGGGTACGCATTGATTTACGTACTCATGCTGCACTTGCTGCATTTATTGTGCAGGTACATATATGTCTGGTGGTCTTATGGGCGCGAAGGCGCATCTATTGCAGGGATTTTATAGTGAGCTGCATTCTATATTACGATCCGCATCATATAGAGTCTTCATCAACGATACTCATGCACTTGTGACACCGGGTTTTGGGGGTTCCTAATGAATGTTTAGTATGGTAGTTCACGTAGTTATTATCATTTCACCCTAGAAATCTTCATTTTATACTATTTAATTAATAAAAATTATGATTTTAAGTAATAAAAATGAGTAATTAAATTAATCAATCACTGTTAGCTTGCCTGACGGTGACGTTAGGCGCCATCACGACCTATAGTAGATTTTGGGTCGTGACATAAATAAAAAACTCATGTCCCTCAAATAAATTGCCACGTCACTAAATTAACTGGTCCCACAAACCAACTAATAGACCTGTTTACCCGTAAACCAATCTATATATATATATATATATATAAAGGAGGGACAAAGAGTGATGACTTGGCACCTCTCTTTGGCCAATAAACACATTTCTCTTTTTTTGGATTTTTCCTCATTCTTCTCTTCCCTTCAATTATTACTTATTACTTATATATATTAAAGAGACCAAAAAATTGATTTAAAACAATAACCGTTTGCCATTCAAAAGTCACGACCGTTTCCAAAGAATCATCAATATATTAAAAGTCCAAGAGTCTCCCTAGGTAAAAAGGCACAAAACTACGATTGCATTTTACAGCAACTCTTCGATAAAATATATTTTACAGAAACTCCTCTAGCAAAAGTGAGGCAATATTCACGAAGCTATTGAGCAATTGTTTTGCCGAAGAGCATGGAAATCCTGATCGTGAGTCTTAATTAATGCTGCTTGCAAGTCTACTAAGGATATTGCAGATGTAGAACCGTCCCTTATACATCCTATACGAACGGCCTATCTTGCAATTTCTCAAAATTTTACAATTAAATTATGAATTATCCCAGTTGTGCTTGTAATTGCCAAAAAGGTCAGAGAAAATTTCTTTATTCTTTTTTTTGTCTGAACCTTTACAAGCAATTTAAAATTTTCCTTCTTTATAGATCTCTAATTATGGTTGTATAAATTATGTAAACGTCCATTAACAAGGTAGATAGCACGTGGACAATAGAACTTATTCGCAATAATTTCATTTGATTCTTAACCAGGACATGCAGTACGAGGGAATAGAAGAGATAAAGTAGCAAGAAAACGAGATAATAAGTAGCGACAAAATTGGTTTAATAAGCAGTTTGTAAAACTTATGAAAATCATTTACTTCATCATTTGATCGCCATGGTAATCTTTTTTCATTACTTTTATAATTAATTTCTTTACCAATTCTAAATTCCATAATAATTTTAAGCTTTCATTCATTATAAAGATCCACTGCTGTACAAAATTACTCCGGCCACCAAATCAATTCTGCTGGTGCTAAATAAAAGATCATGGGTGATAACCTATTGATTGCTGTATAAAATTCTTCGGATGGCATTATCAAGTCTTTCGGAGGCATAACCAGTGAAAATGAGTTCTTCGATTAACAATACCCATAAAACCTTAGGAGCATTGCATCATCTTTCTTCTTTTTTGGATTGGCAGGGTCTGAGTTATTTGAGCAGTTTCTTGGTATTATTAGTTGTTCATAATAAGTCTTCACATTTGTTGGTTCAGGATCTTAACAAGGGAAGACTAGAGTACTAGACTGCTTTTATGACCTCAATGCAGTACTACATATTCTGAATTTAGGATATTTTCTTTCATGTAAGAAAGTGTTAGCATGTTCTATCATTTATATACGTGATTTTTTCAAGAATACAATAAGTTTTATAGTCCGGAAAAACGATACTACTGAAATTATGAAATACTTCTCTCAGTCAATATTTCAAGTTCAATTTGTGGCTATGAATTGCAGATAATTTATGTTATTTTATCTATATTATCAAAGAAATACACATATTTTCATCTGTTGCTTTAATGAAGATCCTTTACTTATAATTTGCAACTATTTGCTCCCTGCAGTGACTCCTGATTTGGTTGTTTGAGATAGCAATTTAGAATGTCAGTCGGCAAAAAAGCAAATGTGAATACATGTCTGATGTCCACTCTTTTTCAACTTTTTCTAAAAGATGAAATTGCTATTATTGGAAAATGAATTCCCTTTAAATTCAGAAATTCTTTGATTCTATGGGCATAAATAAGATTAGCTTCACAAGCAAATGAGCAAGCCCATGTACCTTAGCTATTCTTTTCTTTCATGGTATCACAGGGGCATTGTTGTGATGAATTCAACCGTTGATGATATACAACAACAACAATCAAGTATAATCTCACAAGTGGGGTATGAGAAGAGTGGTGGGTATGCAGACCTTACCCTCATCCTAGAGAGTAGAGAGACTGTTTCTGATAGACCATTGGCTTAATAGTTGATGATATAAATACTATTATTCACGAGCCAAATAAGAAATAAGAAGCTTATATATCATGTTGAGTACGCTTTACAACTGCCAATATTCTGTTGTGAATCAATCAATTGCGACCCTTTCAGATTACTAGAAATAGAGTTTTCAAGAAATTAATTATTATACATGGTAATGGGAGACACTAGAATTTTGTATTCATAATTTCTTTGCATGTGTATATATTTAATCTAATTGAAAAACAGAAAGTGAATAGTTTAATGACGAAACATTGTTGGAGATGCTATGCCGAAGTATAGTCAAGTAAAGACAATAACTTATGTTCTATAATCTGAATATATATATATATATATATATATATTTGGGAATGATATATATATAATTTTTTTTTTTTTGGAATGATCCTCATGGAATATATGCTATTGTAAGCTCTTTTTATTGATTCCCTTTAATATTAAAATTAAAGGAGGAGAGATGAAAGGGAAAAAGAAAAACAAAACAAAAAAAGAACAAGAAAGTCAAAAACAAAAAAAAGTGTAAAAACAAAAACCAACACAAATTTTGACATCGAGATGACAAATTTTATTTTACAATTTCTACAACTCTTTTCTTTGTTTTTATGTGTCTTCAAGGAAACGTGCTCACTGCCAGTCCTTCTATGTAGATGGAGTAGCCGTCAGTTCCTCCCTCTTGGTTACTGAAATTTCTATATTTTTTTTACTAAAATAAAGATCATGATCTTAAAGATTATAATATGATAGGTACCAAAGAGGATGGCAAACATTTAGTAATTGCAAAAATAATGAGTAACGTATATTTTGGAGTTATAACAGAAATAATATTAAGTGTAATAATTATAATATATTTAATAGTAAAAAGTTCACTGAAAAGGGAAAAAATTTTGGACGAAAAAATAACAAAGAATGAGAAATATAACCGCGCTATACTCACTAGTTTTCTATATATTAGAAGAGCTCAAGTTTCGACGGCCTGCTTCACGTTATTTAAATCAAAAGTGAGGGCAGTTTTGTCATTTTGCTTACCCTTGTGAGTTGTTTGCTCTCTTCTGATGACATGTAGCCTCTTCCAATTTTTCCTCCTAATATTTGTCGCTCCCTTTTGGTGACACGGATTCTCTTCCAAAATTTCCTCCTAATTTTTTATGCTTTCGCTTCTGATTTCTTATTCCAATTTCTCTATATTGATTCCAACTTCTCTGTGACATATTTGTTGCTTGGTTTTTTCTTGGATTGGTGGACTGTCTCTGCTAGGTAATGGGACTTTGGTAGGTATTAGTTTTTGTTTTTTGCTCTATTTTGTACATGCTTCCAATATTTGTATCTCATTTGATTTGAAAATAGATACATAGATGTATATTTTTGATATATTACTGTTCTGGTTTTGGTTGGGTAAGATTGTTTTGGGAGTAAATGGGTTCTTCAAGGATGAAATTAGCAGTAAAACTGTGATTCTATTTTCTCCATGATTATTGATCTTGGAATCTTTATTCTGCTTATGAATTTGTTTGTGTTATGTATTTTTGGTCCCCATTCAGTGGATATGATATTTGACATTTGATCCATGCATTTATGATTTTTTCATGTCTTTTCTTCATATTTGTTTTGTGTGAATGTGATTGTTACGTTGTTCAAATGTGGTAATGAAACATAGAAGAATTTTGATGCAGTCAAGGCGTTTGATGAGATGACTGAAACAACTGAATAACTTTTATCTTTTCTGATTCCATAGGTAGTCCGCAACATACATATTCATCATCCATTAAGCGAAAAATACATTATTTACTTTTATAAAATTAGTAAATAATATAGTATGTGTTATGTGTTGTTTGTCGGTCACGTTAAAGAAATTATTCTTCCATTTGCTTCCAATATATCTCTAGCTATTAAAATATTGGTACTATTTATTTAACTTTCGTCAACAACAAAGTATTAATTTATAAATAATTTAACAAATTTACAAGTTTTTGGAACATAATTACCTACATACTTACACACTATGGATTGAGTACCTAAATCTCAATCGAAGAAGCAACAACGACTCTCTCAGTATATGCTCTAAGAGGCTTCAAGTCTCTTTTATTTCAT
Organism: Nicotiana tomentosiformis; assembly: GCF_000390325.3. Lineage (NCBI taxonomy): Eukaryota > Viridiplantae > Streptophyta > Magnoliopsida > Solanales > Solanaceae > Nicotiana > Nicotiana tomentosiformis. The sequence continues at coordinate 39,357,884 of NC_090822.1, forward strand.
GTTAATGTTTATTAGTTAGGGCATGCTATGTTTGTGGTATACTTGGTTTTCTCATTATCTCTGTAGATAATGTTAGTGATTGATGCTTTTGAATGAATTAATGTACATACTTTCATGTTCTTTGCTGCCAGTGGTTGATGCTATTGAACCGAGGTAATTGGTAACTCTTGCAACATCTCATGTGATTGATATCACTGCAATGTATGATTGAAAACTCATTCTGTAAGTCGCATATAGGAGTTGAGAAGATGATGTTCTTTACTATATGTTTTTCTCGACGAGTAGTGCATTTTATAGATTCAGTTTTTAGAAAACTAAGATATTTAGATTCTAATGAAAAGAAAAAGAAATTCATTTACAAGAAAAAGAAAAGCATAATCAACTGACATACAAAGGTACTGGAAACAATATTAGCTATTTCTTCTAGTTTGGAGGATATCCATTATATATGCACTTTCTCTTAAAATATACAAACTTCTTATTTTGTGGAATAGAGGGTTGATAGAGGGAATATTAGCTTTGCTGGAATTAGTCCGTACTGGATTTTGTTGATAAATAAGGCTCATTGAGCAAAATACATTATTGCATTATACCATTATTTGACCAGAAGTTCTTGAAACACATTGCTGGGTGAAATGATAGTTTCTACATATACGTTATAGGAGAAATACAAAATTGACATCCCATTATGATTTATATCTTTTGTAAGCACTAGAATTCAGGGGTTGGATTGCTGGTTTGAAGTACTCCCTCCACCCCTCCGTCCTAATTTATGTGATGAAATTTGGAATCGAGTCCCAAACTTCTTAAATATGACCATGAATTGGGTTTTAAATTTCTTAAGTTTTTAAAGAAAAATATATATATTTTGAAACTACATAAAAAAATACTATAAGTTATAATAATTAAAAAGCCAAAATATTTAAAAGGTATATGAAAATATCACGGTTAAATGAGTTTATGAGAAGTTTCTGCTACGTGAAAAGGCTGTAGCAACCTCCCCTATCTTTTAATACCAAAATGTGAAAGAAATATGGTATTTAATATTTATGAGAGCAAGAAAAAATATCATAAATAGATAAAATTTCCTTATTAAAAGAGCTAGACATGAAGCTAAAGTAATTAAATCGGCATCAAATTCGTGCGAGGCTCTCTATATTTTGAAATGTTCGTGATTACGTAATTTCACTTGTACAATATGTTACAGATGAAAAATAACATTACATATTAATATCAAATCACTTGTACAATATGTTACTGATGGAAAATGACTTGGCATTAAAGTCTCTGAGAGTTTAGCATGCACTGACCTGACCAAGTATGTTTTTCAACCTTAGTGCTTATTTTGATGTCACTAAACCAAGTAGGTTCTGTTTCTTTTTGCTTTTTATAGCCATGCTTAAATTACTAGTGGTTTAATTTGATCTCAATTCGCATGAATTGAAATATTTTAGCTGCACTGTTGGGCCCGTATCCGCACGGGCCATCCATATCTAGTAATGTCCCTAAATGTAAGTAATCCAATTGAAATTCCACTGCAATATTTTCCACCAGAACCCTTCCACCCTTCATCCTTTTCTCCAGCCGGAAACACCACCTCTCCACCACTTTTGCACCACCACATCTGAAGTTTAGGTAGTCACATCTTCAATTATTTGGTCAAGAACAGGAGGTTCAGGGCCTTCTTTGAATTCAATTTTGTGAGCTATTCCAACATTTTCAATTACTGGAATGCCAATCTCATATATCTTGGTTGATATCCATGGCTAGAATCTGAAGTAATTTAGTACAAGTTTATAAATTACAATTATCCTCTATGAGAAGCAGTTGGTGAAAATTTAATTACCTTGCCATCATCGGGAAGAGCCGTGACGGTAGCAGTCGGTCGTTTTGAGCATATGCATTCCGTTTAGCTATTTGAAGTCTTGAGCAATATCGTATGATGTATTATAACTTGTGTGAATCATCGGTTTTGGTTTTCAGGTTATTCGGAATTGATTTGGAAGAATAAATTTCATGATTGATGCTTTAAAGTTGGAAGAATTGACCAAGTTTGACTTTTTAGTATTTGACCTCGATTCGAAGTTGTGATGGTTCCGTTAGGTCCGGATGGTGATTTTGGACTCGGGCGTATGCCCGGATTCGCATTTGGATATTTCTAGAAGGTTTCGGCCCTATTTGGCGAAAGTTGAAAATTTGAAGGTTTGAAAACTTTATAAGTTTGATCGAGAGTTGACTTTGATATCGGGTTCGGATTGTGGTTCCGGAAATTGGAATAGCTTCGTTATGTCATTTGGGACTTGTGTGCAAAATTTGAGTTCATTCCAGGTTGATTTGATATGTTTCGGCGCGAGTTTTGGAAGTTGAAAGTTTAAAGTTCATTAAAGTTTGAATTGAGGTGCGATTCGTCGTTTCGATGTTGTTAGGTGTGATTTTGAGGCCTTGAGTAGGTTCGCGCTATGTTATAGAACTTGTTGGTATATTCGGGCGGGGTCACGAGTGGCCCGGATGCGTTTCGTACGAGGTTCAGATCATTTTGTCACATGTTGCAATTGGCTGAGGCTGCTGGGTCTGGTGTAGCCGCATCTGCGGAATATTGGTCACAGAAGCGCCTTCGCAGATGCGGGGTTATCTTCGCAGAAGCGAAAAGGAGCAGCTGGGCGTGAAGGTCGTAGGTGCGGGTGCATGGGTCATCTGCGCGACCGCAGATGCGGTTCTATATGTGCAGAAGCGCGACCACAAAAACGGGAAGTAGATCGCAGAAGCGATGGCTGTTGGGTTCATAGATTCTTCGCAGAAGAAAAATTTATACCGTAGAAGCGGGGGTCGCAGATGCAACGATATGATCGTATATGTGATGAAGCCTGGGCAGAACTATATTTCGAGACTTGGTCGTTTTCTTATAACATGTTTGAGGCTCGGAGCTCAATTTTGGGCAACTTTGGAGAGGAATTTCACCACATGAATTGGGGTAAGCATTCTTAACTCAATTTTGATTTTATTTCACGAATCTATCTTCGTTTTTGGCATTTGATTGAGGACTTCAAGAGAGAATTTGGGGGGGGGGTGGGGGTTATTGTCTAAAGTTTCATAGAGTGAATTTTTGAGTTTTGAACATCAATTCAGAGTTGGATTTGAGTGAAACTAGTATGGTTGGACTCGTAATCGAATGGGTTATCGTATTTTGTATGTTTTGCCGGGTTCCGAGGTGCGGGCCCTAGTTTGACTTTTGGGTGATTTTGGGATTTTGATTAAAGATTCGACCTTTAACGATCGGGTTTGTTTCCTTCGGCATTATTTGATGTATTTGAGTTACTTTTGGCTAGTTTCGAGCCGTTCGGAGGTTGGTACGTGCGAGGTGGAATTTTTGGAGCATCGCTTGGCTTGATCGGTATTGGATTTGTCTTGTTCGAGGTAAATAACACTTCTAAACTTGGTGCTAAGGGTATAAACCCCTGAATATACGTGATATGGGTTTTGTATTTAGATGACGCACGTGCTAGGTGGCGAGCATGTGGGCGTGCACCGTGTGAATTGTGACTCAGTTATTTCTGTGGTACTGTGTAGTTACCTAATCTTATTTGTATCTATGAAATCTCTACGTGCTAGAGTAATTGGTCTGTGATCCATATTAGAAACCATGTCTAGGCTATATGCTTATCATGTTGGGACCCATTGAGGTCATTTCTGTTGTTGAGTTATTTGCTTACATTGCAATTACATACTCAATCATACGCATTCATTTGCAAATCATATCTCAGTCTTTGTTACCATTTATTGATACATCACATTATCTTTTTGGGTTGATTTTCATGACATTGTGAGCCCGAGAGACTTGAGAGATTGATGACTGAGTGAGGCCCAGGGCCTGATTGTGAGGATATTGATGGGATCGGGCTGCACGCCGCAATATGTATTATTGATTCATGATGGGACTGGGCTGCACGCCGTAACAAGTATTATTGATTCATGCCATGATTGGCTTATTATAGCGCTTGGACTGGATCTGCCCCTCCGGAGTCTGCACACCCACAGTGAGTGCATTTACTATTGATTTTGGGCTGGATCTGCCCTGGGATGGATCTGCCTTGTACTGTACTGAGTGCGAGTGCGAGAGCGAGTGCCGAGAGCAAGTGCTGAGTGACTATGAGGAATGAGTGACTGTGAGGAATGAGCGACTGTGAGGAATGAGTGACTGTGAGGACTGAGTGACTCGGATGACTGAGTGAATTGATACTCTGAGAGTATGCATATGGTTTTACCACTGAGTTGCATTGCATTTGACATGCACACTTGACATACATGCATAGAGATGCATTTTCTTTATGCTGTACGGTATTGCATCATTCATGACTTCACATACACGCATGTAGGCATAGAGATGTATTTTTCCTCATGTCATTTGAAAATGAAACATTTACCTGTTGAAAGTTTTGGGAAAAATCACAGTTTTACAAATTTACTCATATTTTGGTGATTTCGGTAAAAGATTTAGGTTTTCATTAATATACTTGAAAAGCATGCCTATTTTTTGGAACTATGAACGAGCTGAGCATTATATCTCTGAGTTACTTCTTTTATCATATTATTATGTTGTTATGAATTGTTGTTGGCTATTGGTGTTGGACTCCGACCCTTGTCCAAGCTCGTCACTACTTTCAACCTAGGGTTAAGTTTGTTGCTTATTGAGTACATGGGGTCGGTTGTACTCATACTACTTTTGCACCTTGTGTGTAGATTTTGGGGCTGATATTGATGTGTATGGCGGAAGCTGGCATTGAAAATGAACCCGCGTTCCGGTTGTAGCTGCCTCTTGTTCATGGTAGCTTGAGGAAATTACATCTCTATGCCTACATGTCAAGGTGCATGTGAAGTCATGAATGTCACAATACCGTACAACATGAGGAAATACATCTCTATACCTACATGCCAAGTATGCATGTCAAATATAATGCACCACAGTGATAAAATCATGTGCTTATGATCTTAGAGTAGTCAACCTCACTCAACACGCTCAATCAGTCAGCACCTCCCAACCACTCAACACTCTCCATCACTCGATACTCGCAATCAACACTCAACGGTACCTGCGCTCACTGCTAGTATGTCAGATTTCGGAGAGGCGGATCTTGCCCAAGCACTAATAAAACCTACTGCGGCGCGCAGCCCGATCCCATCATGAATCAATAATACCTGCTGCGGTGTGCAATCTGATCCCATCATGAATCAATAAAATCTGCTGCGGCGTGTAGCCCGATCCCATCATAAATCAACAAAACTTGTTGCGACGCATAGTCCGATCCCATCAATATCACTCACAATCAGACCCTCGGCCACAACTCAGTCATCAATCTCTCCAGTCTCTCGGGCTCACAAATCTCATGCTAATCAGCCCAAACAATAATAACATGATGTGACAATAATGATAACAGAGACTGAGATATGATATGCAAATGAATGAATATGACTGAGTATGTAATTTTAATTTAAGCAAATAACTCAAGAGCAAAAATGACCTCAGTAGGTCCCAACGGAATAAGTATATAGCATAAACATGATTTCTAACATGGATCACAACTCAATTACTCTAGTACGTAGGAATTTCATGGATAGAAATAAGATTAGGTAACTACACAGTACCACAGAATCAACCGAGTCAAAATTCATACGGTGCACGCCCACACGCCCGTCACCTAGCATGTGTGTCACCTCAACTCTAACACATAACACGTATATTAAGGGATTTATACCCTCAACACCAAGTTTAGAAGTATTACTTACCTTGAACAAGCCGAATCCAATACCGAGCAAGCCAAACAATACTCTAGAAACGCCATCCTACGCGTATGAACCTCCGAACAACTCAAAACTAGCCAAAAGCAACTCAAATACATCAAATAATGCCTAAGGAAACAATGCCAAATGATAAAGGTCGAATCTTTAGTCAAAAGCCCAAAGTCAACCAAAAAGTCAAATCCGGGCCCGTACCTCGGAACCCGACAAAACTCACAAACTGACAACCCATTCAATTACGAGTCCAACCATACTAGTTTCACTCAAATCCGACTCCGTATCGATGTTCAAAACTCAAAAAGTCACTTTACGAAAGTTTAGACAAAATCCCCCAATTTCTCTTTCAAAATCATCAATCAAATGCCAAAATCGAAGATGGATTCATGAAATATAATCAATACCGAGTATAAAACACTTACCCCAATTCATGTGGTGAAAATCCTCGCCAAAATTGCCCAAAAACCGAGCTCTAAATCTCAAAATGTAAAATATATAACCTAGCCCTCGATATATAGCTTCTGCCCAGGCTTTCCGCATCTCCAAAATATTAGCCGCTTCTGCGGCGTCGCTTTTGCGACACTTCCTCCACTTCTAAAGTCAGTGGAATCCGACCTCTCGCACCTGCGAAGAAATTCTGCTTCTGCGACGTCGCAGGTGCGAGGACACGTTCCTCTTCTGCGCTCAACTTCGCTCCTGCGCTCCAAGTCACTGCATCTGCAATCCCGCAGATGCGTCCAAAAATCCCGCTTCTGCGTAACAGACCCATACCAGCCAACTTCGCCTCTGCGACCAATGTGCCGCATTTGCACGCTTGCATATGCGACCAGCCCTTCGCAGATGCGGACACACCAGAACCTCCAGATCAACTTAGCCCAAAAATGATCCGAAACATGCCCGGGTCCCTCAGGACCCCGTCCGAACATACGAATAAGTCCCATAACATAACACGGACTTACTCGAGGCCTCAAATCACACATAACAACATCAAAACCACAAATTGCACCTCAAATCAAACTTAATGAACTATCGATCTTTCAACTTCCAAAACTCGTGCCAAACCATATCAAATCAACTCGAAATGACCTCAAATTTTGTACACAAGTCCCAAATGACATAACAAAGTTATTCCAATTCTCGGAACCACAAATCGAACTTGATATAATCAAAGTCAACTTCCGATTAAACTTATAAACATTCCAAACCTTCAAATTGCCAACTTTAGCCAATTAGTGCCGAAACCTTCTAGAAACACCTGAATGCAAATCGCGGCATACGCTCAAGTCCAAAATCACCATCCGGACCTAACAGAATCATTAAAACTCCGATATGGGGTCAAATATTCAAGAGTCAAACTTGGTTAATTCTTCCAACTTAAAGCTTCAAACATGAAATTTATTCTTCCAAACTAATTCCGAATCACCCAAAAAACCAAAACCGACGATACACACAAGTCCTAATACACCATACGGAGCTACTCATGCCCTCAAATCACCGAGAGAAGTGCAAATGCTCAAAACGACCGTTCGAGTTGTTACATTCTCTCCCACTTAAACATACGTTTGTACTCGAAAGTGCCCAGAGTCGTTCCCAAGCCATCAAATCGCCGCGTAACCTTACCATGCCCGTACCCGGGGGTGATCCCACGTCACCCCAATCCATATAATCTTGACAACACAACATAACTGAAGATCCTTAGTTCAACCTTAGCCCATAAACCTTGGTACCCAATTTCCAACATACGGGGTTCCTTACAAGACCCGAATCTCGCGTCTACACACTGTATAAGTCTGAACAAGGTGTATTAAGTCATAACCATAACCTAAGATGTAATCACATGATATACCACATAATTCGCATACCCACAACAATAACTTCTGACCACAATAGCTTCGCAAAAACAAGCCCGACACCAGTAACAAACCTCATATCAACTAAAACCTTGTCCCAACCCTTCGTACACTACCAACAGTGAATGAAACATGCAGAAACTCGTAACCACTCATCAGATCAACAAGTCATGGAACTCTCTCTCTCTCTCTCTCGCCCGATCAGAACCAAAGCCAAATCCTAAGCCGACTTTCGATATTATTCTTTCAAACATACCGTAATCAAATCCGATCGTATCCTTTCTAGGTCCAATGAACTCATCTCATCAAACACAATTATTCTATTGACATGACACACCAATACAACCTAAATCCACAAACCGTGCAATCTGTGCACCAACAAACAATAACTCAAGTGTACTCAAACATGGAAAATGACTCAAATGAGATAATCGTCCCGCAGACTCAACAAGTACCACCACAACACAATGATATGAACCCATCACACATAGTAGGACCAAGACACACGAATCTAACACAAAGGAACATATCCCAACATAACCCCGCTGCAATACGTGACCAATCCAAACACTAGTCCATATGAAATACCCCAAGCCACAATGCTTAAAATCAACAACCACACGCAATTAGACATCAAGTACATGAAGTGCATGACCATTACCATGGAGAAGAAAATAACACAATATACCACAACCCGATAAAACCATAACCAAGGTGCAATCGACCATTACACACCCTAATCACCATCTCGCTTGAATTCCGTTACAAGGCCCAAATATAACCGCATCATGTGTGCATATAAACAATAAATCACAGCTCATTGTAGCATAGAAGAGTAATACATAGAATATAACAGAACACGAACAAGCTCAACTCTAAGCGAATGCTACACCCATCAACACTAACAGTTTTGAGGCAACAAATCCGACACGGTGTGGAATACACATCCTTTTCGGGCCTACCAATGGGCCCCCAAATCAACTTCGGTCATCCCCAAATGGATAAATAACCCCCCAAAAGTCAACACTAACCTAAACCTAACACATACTACCATCTTGCTAACTTTGGCCACATTTTCACAATCCATAACCACGAAACAATCTGCTTCTGAGAACTCACAGTCTCCACATCTATAGAATACACGAATCACTATAGCTGATCCCAACTCCACCACCTGAACATCTAACACATATCTCATACACGATCATACTACGAGGAATACTTCCATAATTCTTTCGTGGCACATAGAAAAATGTGAACATCAGCTGTCACTCAACCAGGCGAGTGCCACAATACCAATGAAGCATCTGAAGTCAGAACACAGTGCGCCTTTTGAAATGCACACCCTTCATGCAATACCAAGTAGTAATAACATTCATCTAAACATCTGAAGCCGTCCATGCTTTTCAAAATTCATGACCTTCCCTCCAAAACTGAACCGTCACCTTGTACATGCAATTCTCAATCCTATAGGACGCACTGCATCTATCATGCCATCATATGAAAAGCACGAGAATCCCATTATCAACTCTGAGTCACAAGCAGATTACATACCTGATCAGTCAGAAACCTTACACTTGATCCCATCCAGGAGAAAATTGCAACACACCACATACCCCTCATACATATAGATAATACCCATCTCAAGTTGTGTCAGAAATCATTGAGAACACTTCGAAACCATTTGCATATAACCAAGCCATTAGAATTGAATCCCTCTCACATCAACCAAGACACTCAGGTTGCCAAACCCAAGAGTATTGCCACAAAACACCCGTAAAACCTCACCTCATCATAAGAACCAAAAGAACCGAGCATGCCATTACCATACTGATCCAACCTACTACCAAGTTGTCTTATTTTCTCTGAGTTTCTTTTGAATTACCTTCAAGTTGACACTTCTCCTCACCATAATACGACGATCCTCAACCAAAGCTAACCACATGAGACCCTAGTATGAAACCACGTCGTGCTAAAGCCCATAAGCTACCGTATTCCCATTTAAACACTCAAAATACCGCATCCGAGATGCCTACTATGAAGAAACCTTATGTGAATCTAAAATTGTTTCCTTTACCTTCCTAATACAGAAATGTAGAATCCATAATGATACAAAAGTACCACAAGTTCCAACACCACCCAATGCAAATGTCAGATCTTAGCAATATACAAATCCGAAAAATTATCAAATGCCACATATGAATCTTGAACCCATTAGAACCTTCTCGCGGGCCCTCCACCCTGTCTAATCTCAAATGCGCCGCCCCACCGAGATAAACGACCTGAGCTCCATTAGCAAACCGACACCCAAAGAAGTAATCTACACCTCTAACCAACCGAGTGAATCCCTACTCCATGAACACTACATCTACCACAAATAACAGACTCAAATCATCCCGTGATTTCCATATACCCATAAAGTGTAATATATCCCATATACATAAATCTCCTCACTCGAGTCATCCTCGATCTCAACTTCTGCAAGTAATAACTGATTCACAAGTATGCCTCAGACCGAAACCAATATAACACATAACCATGCAGTCAAGTCACCGATAGTAGACTCCCTCACTTGTCTCAAAAGCCACAGAACAAAACATCCGGTAACACACAATATCCATACTCTATTATTGCCATAATCCCGCACTGAAATCCAACAAAATCCTTCATAAGCTCATGCAACACAAATAATAAAATACCTCAAATCATTTGCGAAGCTCGCATTCATCTTCATGATAGTCAAGTCAACTTTCGCAACCATTCCATACTCAAATCATAACACATACAACCCACCGGTAGAAAGAAACTCTCCACACAATCATAAGGATCACACATCCGTAGATTACCCCGCAGGTGATAACCCATCTGCTTAGCCTCAAACTGATATCTCTCTAGACCCTTTCACAGCCACCATTACTACGCAATCAGTTAATGTTCCTGAGTCTGAACTCATCCATAAGACATGCGAATCTACTTCGTTCCACAAATAAATGATATGAAAGAATCCCTCAAAACCCTCATAACTCCAGACTGTATAAAACATCCATAGAAATCGAGCATCCAATAGTCCTTTTTAAATCCCAAGCAACCCTTCTGTAATGACCCGGCCGGTCATTTTGAGTGTATTAGTCCCGATCCCCTTTTTACTGCCTTCCCCGTACCCTTTCTGCTTATGTGACTTGCCGGAAGGTTGTTGTTGTGGTTTCAGAGTGAATTGGGACACTTAATCCCTAAAATAGAAGTTTAAGTCTTAGAATTTTGACCGTAGTTGGAATTGTGTGAAGATAACTCCGGAATGGAGTTTTGTCGGTTCTGTTAGCTCCGTTGGGTGATTTTGGACTTAGGGGCGTGTCCGGAATGTGAATTGGAGGTCTGTAGCTAAATTAGGCTTGAAATGGCGAAAGTTGAATTTTTGGGAAGTTTGACCGGTAGTGGACTTTTTGATATTGGGGTAGGATTCCAATTCCAGAAGTTGGAGTAGGTCCGTAATGTCGAATATGACTTGTGTGCAAATTTTAAGGTCAATCGGACGTGGTTTGATAGGTTTCAGCATCGGTTGTGGAAGTTTGAAACTTTGAAGTTTATTAGGCTTGAATCGAGGTGTAATTCATGTTTTTAGCGCTCTTTGATGTGATTCAAAGGTTCGACTAGGTTCGTATGGTGTTTTAGGACTTGTTCGTATGTTTGGTTGAGGTCCCGGGGTCCTCGGGAGAGTTTCGGATGCTTAACAGATCGAAATTTGGAGTTGTGTAATTGCTGAAACTTTCAAGCTTCTGGTGTTATCGCACCTGCGGTGGGGTGGCTGCAGGTGCGTATACGCACGTGCGAGAGGCCAATCGCAGAAGCAGGATTGAGGAGATGGCCAGGGGTCGCAGGTGCGAGGAAAATCCCGCATTTGCGAGCCCACAGATGCGCTTGAAGTTCCACAGATGCGGAGAGTGAGCTGGAAGGGGAGACCGCAGAAGTGGACCACTGTCCGCAGGTGCGACCACCTGATCGCAGAAGCGGTCCCAGTCACCTTGAGCCATTTCCGCACCTGCGATGGAAATTCCACAGGTGCGGCATCGCAGGTGCGACTGGTGGTCCGCAGGTGCGAGATCGCTGGGCAGAAAAGAGAAAATTTCGAGGGTTTGGTCTCATTTCCAATTTTGGGACTTTGAGAGCTCGGATTGGGCGATTATTTGAGGGATTTTCAGAGAAAGCTTTTAGGAAACGATTCTTAACTTATTTATGGTTATATTCCACTAATCTATTGTTGATTTCATCATTTAATTTCGGATTTGGGTTGAAATTTTGGAAAAAATGAGAAGAAGTTCTTCAACTAAAATATTGGGTTTTGATTGAGATTTTGACATCGGATTTGGATAATTTTGGTACGAGTGAACTCATGAGGGAATGAGTATCATATTTTGTGACTTTTACCCGATTCCGAGACGTGGGCCCGAAGAGATATTTTGGGGCGATTTTCTAATTCTTGCTTTAGCTTTGATTTCATTAATTAGATTAATTTATTATAGTTATATTGATGGCATGTAATTGATTTTGGCTAGATTTGGGCCATTCGAAGTCGGATATTCGTGAAAAAGGCATTATTACCGTTATTATACTGTATATTCTCCTACCTTATATATTATTTACCAGTGGGCCTGACCTGACCTCGTCACTACTCGACCGAGGTTAGACTTGGCACTTACTGGGTACCATTGTGGTGTACTCATGCTACTCTTCTGAACATGTTTTTGTGTGCAGATCCAGGTACTTCTTATCAGCCCCGCTATTAGCTGAGAGTGCTTGATGTTGTACGAAGACTTCAAGGTACATATGCCGCGTCCGCAGACCTCGGAGTCCCCCTCTATTCTCTCCTAAGTCATTTACCTTTCGTACTTCTTTTGTTAGACTCTGGTGTATAGAGATACTACTTTCCTTCTGTAGCTTGTGACTTATGATGTTTTGGGTTTTGTGAAGATTGTGTATTTATAGAGTATTGGTTATTGTACATGCCGAGCGACATTGTTACTAGTTACTCAGTTATCCACTGCTGTTAGTTGCCAAGTTTTATTTTTGTTTTGTATTTTCCGCAATTTGTTAGGCTTACCTAGTCGTAGAGACTAGGTGCCATCACGACATTATACGGAGGGAGTTTGGGTTGCGACAAGTTGGTATCAGAACTCTAAGTTCATAGGTGTCGTGAGTCACAAGCCGGTTTATTAGAGTCTCGCGGATCGGTACGGAGACATCTGTACTTATCTTCGGGAGGCTATGGAACTATTAGGAAAAATTACACTCCTTGATTCCTTATCGTGCGAAAAATTATTGACTTCATAATTCTAAACTTCTATATTCTATTCTCTCACATATGGTGAGGACACGTACAAGCGGATCTGATGACCAGGCACCCGCGCCCCCTGATAGAGCTGCGAGAGGCCGGGGCCGGGGTAGAGGCCGAGGATGTCCACACGGTGCAAACAGAGCACCCGTACGAGATGCTACAGAGGAGCCCCCAGTAGCTCAAACTGGAGGGTAGACACCTGAGATACCTGTTGCTGCACCAGCCCTCAAGGAGATTCTACCCCAGTTTCTGAGCAAGTTCAGCACCTTAGCTCAGGCTGGATTGATTCCACTTACTCCTGCCACATCTCAGGCCGGGGGAGGAGCACATACTCCTATCTCCAATACTCCAGAGCAATGGGTTCAGGCCGATCAGTTTTCAGAGATTATATCGATGCATCCGGTAGCTCTGGTTTAGCACGAGACTAGGACAACCGCTTTTGAGACGGAGCATCTCAGACTTGAGAGGTATAAGAAGTACCACCCTTCTACCTTCAGTGGATTGGCGTCTGAGGATGCCGAGGGTTTTCTGGAGGAGTGTCACCGTATTCTCCGTACTATGGGTGTAGTAGAGTCGAGTGGGGTTTCTTTTACTACATTCCAGCTTAGAGGAGTAGCCTATCAGTGGTGGCATGCTTATGAGCTGGGTAGTCCGGCTAAGGTAGCTTCACTTACATGGACTCAATTCTCAGATATGTTTTTGAGTGAGTATGTCCCTCAGAGCCTCAGGGACGCATGGCGCACGGAGTTTGAGCAGTTGCGCCAGGGTGCTATGACTGTGTCAGAGTATGCAGTTTGCTTCAGTGATTTGGACCGACATGCACCGGCCTTGGTTGCCACAGTTCGAGAGAGGGTTCGTCGGTTTATTGAGGGACTCCACCCTAGTATCAGGATTAGCTTGGCCCGGGAGTTGGAGATGGATATTTCTTACCAGTAGGTTATGAGTATTGCTAGGATATTGAAAGATATGCTTGCTCGGGAGAGAGAGGAGAGGGAGGCCAAGAGGTCTCAAGAGTGTGGCACTTATAATGGTACTCGTGCCCCAGCTGCAGTTCGCCATGGTAGGGGCTATAGGAGTCGCCCTGTTAATTCAGCTTTTCCAGCCGCCAGTGGTATTCCGGTCCCTTCTAGGCCCCAGGAGCCTTATTTTGCACCACCAGTATCTAGTGCACCTCCTGCACGGGGTGCTTTTAGCGGTCAGTCCAGCAGACCTGGCCCGAGCCAGTCAAATCAGCCACGCTCACCGAGGGCTTGTTTTGAGTGTGGCGACACCCACCATATGGTGAGGGATTACCCAGATTTAGGAGGGGTGCACCTCCACAGACTTCTCAGATACCGCGTGCTCCACCGGGTCCTCAAGCTATGATTCCAGCACCAGCTACCACCCCACCTGCTCAGCCAGCTCGAGGTGAAGGTCGGGGAGGTCGAGGTCGCCCTAGAGGGGGAGGCCATGCCAGATATTATGCTCTTTCGGCTCGTAAAAAGGCAGTTTCTTCCAACTTTGTCATTACAGGTATTGTTCTGGTCTATCATATAGATGCGTCGGTATTATTTGACCCAGGCTCTATATATTCCTATGTGTCCTCTTATTTTGCCCCGTATTTGGGCGTATCTTGGGATTCTTTGAGTTCCCCTATTTATGTGTCTACTCCTGTGGGAGATTCTCTTGTTGTGGACCGCGTGTATCGGTCGTGTTTGATTGCTCTTAGTGGTTTCGAGAACAGAGCCGATTTATTATTGCTCAATATGGTAGACTTTTATGTTATCTTAGCCATGGACTAGTTGTCACCCCATTATGCTATTCTTGATTGTTAAGCTAAAACCATGACATTGGCTATGCCAGGATTACCACGATTAGAGTGGAGAGGTACCTTAGAGTATACTCCCAGCAGAGCTATTTTATTTCTTAAAGCTCAACGAATGGTTGAGAAGGGGTGTGACGCGTATCTAGCTTATGTGAGAGATGTCAGTATTGATACCCCTATAGTTGAGTCAGTTCCAGTAGTGAGGGACTTTCCAGATATGTTTCCAGCTGATCTTATGGGCATGCCGCCCGATAGAGATATTGATTTTGGCATTGATTTGTTGCCGGGCACTCAGCCCATCTCTATTCTTCCGTATCGTATGCTCCTCCTGAGTTGAAGGAGTTGAAGGAGAAGTTATAGGAGTTGCTTGATAAGGTCTTCATTCGGCCCAGTGTGTCACCTTAGGGTGCTCCTATCTTATTTGTGAAGAAAAAGGATGGTTCTATATGTATGTGCATTGATTATCGCCAGCTGAACAAAGTTACAATGAAGAACAAGTATCCATTGCCTCGTATTGATGACTTGTTTGATCAGTTACAGGGTGACAGAGTGTTTTCCAAGATTGACTTACGTTCAGGCTATCATCAGTTGAATATTCGAGAGCCAGATATCCCGAAGACTGATTTCAGGACTCGATATGGTTTTCTTGTGATGTCTTTTGGGATGATCAATGCCCCAACAACTTTTATGTACTTGATGCACAATGTGTTCTGACCGTATATTGACTATTTCGTCATTGTGTTTATTGATGACATTTTGGTGTACTCCCGTACTCGGGAGGATCATGAGCAACACCTATGACCAGGCTGACCCAGATGGGTGCTCCGTTCAGGTGGACAGATGAGTGTGAGGAGAGCTTTCAGAAGCTCAAGATAGCTTTGACTACAGCCCCGATATTTATATTGCCTTCAGGTTTGGGGTCTTATACAGTATACTGTGATGCGTTACGGATTGGTCTCGTCGTGGTGTTGATGCAGGACGGTAGGGTGATTGCCTACGCGTCCAGACAACTGAAGGTGCATGAAAAGAACTATCTTGTCCACGACCTTGAGCTAGCAGCTATTGTTCATGCCTTGAAGATTTGGCGGCACTATTTGTACGGTGTCCCTTGTGAGATCTACACCGATCACCGGAGTTTGCAGCATCTTTTCAAACATATGGATTTTAACTTGCGTTAGCGGAGATGGTTGGAGCTGCTTAAGGATTATGATATCACCATTTGTACCATCCGGGGAGGGCCAATGTGGTGGCTGATGCTTTGAGTCGCCGGGTAGAGAGTTTGGGAAGTTTAGCATATCTACCAGCAGCAGAGAGGCCATTGGCATTGGATGTTCAGTCCTTAGCCAGCCAGTTTGTGAGATTGGATATTTCTGAGCCGAGTCGAGTATTGGCTTGTGTGGTCTCTCGGTCTTCTCTTTATGATGGTATCAGGGAGCGTCAGTATGATGACCCCCATCTGCTTGTCCTTAAGGACACGGTCCAGCACGGTGGCGCTAAGGAGGTCACCATTGGGGATGATGGTGCATTGAGGATGCAGGACAGGCTATGTGTGCCCAATGTAGATGGGTTGCGTGAGTTGATTCTCCAGGAGGCTCACAGTTTGCGGTACTCTATTCATCCGGTGCCGCGAAGATTTATCAGGACTTGAGATAGCATTACTGGTGGAAGAGAATGAAGAAGGACATAGTTGAGTATGTAGCTCGGTGTCTAAATTGCCAGCAGGTGAAGTATGAGCATCAGTGATCAGGTGGGTTGCTTCAGAAGTTAGAGATTTCGGAGTGGAAATGAGAGCGAATCACTATGGATTTCATTGTTGGACTCCCACGGACTCAGCAGAGGTTTGATGCAGTTTGGGTGATTGTGGATAGGCTGACCAAGTCAGCTCATTTAATTCCTGTGATGACCACCTATTCTTCCGAGCAGTTGGCTCGAATTTATATCCGTGAGATTGTTAGGCTTCATGGCATACCGGTATCTATCATCTCTGACCGGGGTACACAGTTTATATCACGGTTCTGGAGGGCTGTACAATAGGAGTTGGGTACTCGGGTTGAGTTAGCATATCATTTCACCCTCAGACGGATGAACAGTCCGAGCGCACTATTCAGATACTGGAGAATATGCTCCGTGCTTGTGTGATAGATTTTGGGGTTGCTTGGGACTAGTTCTTGCCACTTGCCCAGTTTGCTTACAATAATAGTTATCAGTCGAGCATTCAGATGGCACCGTATGAGGCCTTATATGGGAAGCGGTGCCGGTATCTAGTGGGCTGGTTTGAGCCGAGTGAGGCTAGGCTATTGGGTACAGACTTGGTTCAGGATGCCTTGATGAAAGTTAAATTGATTCAGGATCGACTTCGTACAGTCCAGTCCAAACAGAAGAGTTATGCGGATCGAAAGGTTCACGATGTTGCATTCATGGTGGGAGTGCGGTTCCTGCTCTGGGTGTCACCTATGAAGGGTGTTATGAGGTTCAAAAAGAAGGGCAAGCTGAGCCCAAGGTTTATTGGCCCATTCGAGGTGTTGCGGCGTGTTGAGGAGATTGCTTATGAGCTTGCCTTGCCTCCCAGTCTAGTAGGAGTTCATCCAGTATTCCATATCACGATGCTCCGGAAGTATCACGACGATCCGTCCCATGTGTTGGATTTCAGCTCAGTCTAGTTGGACAAGGATTTATCTTATGTTGAGGAGCCGGTGGCTATTTTGGACAGGCAGGTTCAAAAGTTGAGGTAGAAGAAGATTGCTTCCGTGAAGGTTCAGTGGAGGGGTCAGCCGGTCGAGGAGGCGACTTGGGAGACCGAGCATGATATGCGCAGCCGCTATCCTTATCTTTTCACCACTCCAGGTATGTCTCTATACTCGTTCGAGGACAAACGATTGTTTTAAGAGGGAGAGGATGTAACGACCCGGCCGGTCGTTTTGAGTGAATTAGCCCCGATCCCCTGTTTACTGCTTTCCCCGTACTTTTTCTGCTCATGTGACTTGCCGGGATGTTGTTGTTGTAGTTTCGGAGTGAATTGGGATACTTAGTCCCTAAAGCGGAAGCTTAAGTCTTAGGATTTTGACCGTAGTTAGAACTGTGTGAAGACGACTCTAGAATGGAGTTTTGTCGGTTTTGTTAGCTCCGTTGGGTGATTTTGGACTTAGGGGCATGTCCGGAATGTGAATTGGAGGTCTGTAGCTAAATTAGGCTTGAAATGGTGAAAGTTGAATTTTTAGGAAGTTTGACCGGTAGTGGACTTTTTGATATCGGAGTCGGATTCCAAATCCAGAAGTTGGAGTAGGTCCGCAATGTCGAATATGACTTGTGTGCAAAGATTAAGGTCAATCGGACGTAGTTTGATAGGTTTCGGCATCAGTTGTGGAAGTTTGAAACTTTGAAGTTCATTGGCTTGAATCGAGGTGTAATTCGTGTTTTTAGCGTTGTTTGATGTGATTTGAGGGCTCGACTAAGTTCGTATGGTATTTTAGGACTTGTTGGTATGTTTGGTTGAGGTCCCGGGGGCCTCGGGTGAATTTCAGATGCTTAACGGATCGAAGTTTAGACTTGTGTAATTGCTGAAGCTTTCAAGCTTCTGTTGTAATCGCACCTGCGGTAGGGTGGCCGTAGGTGCGGACACGCACATGCTAGAGGCCAAGTGCAGAAGCGGGATTGAGGAGATGGACAGGGGTCGCAAGTGCGAGGGAATTCCCGCATCTGCGAGCCCGCAGATGCGCTTGAAGTTCCGAAGATGCGGAGAGTGAGCTGGAAGAGGAGACCGCAGAAGCGGACCACTGTCCGCAGTTGCGCACACGCAGGTGCGACCACCTGATCGCAGAAGCGGTCCCAGTCACCTTGAGCCATTTCTGCACCTGCGATGGAAATTCCACAAGTGCAGCGTCGCAAGTGCGACTGGTGGTCCGCAGGTGCGAGATCACTGGGCAGAAAAGAGGAAATTTTGAGGGTTTGGTCTCATTTCCAATTTTGGGACTTTGAGAGCTCGGATGGGGCAATTATTTGAGGGATTTTTAGAGAAATCTTTTAGGTAACGATTCTTAACTCGTTTATGGTTATATTCCACTAATCTATGGTTGATTCCATCATTTAATTTCGGATTTGGGTTGAAATTTTGGGAAAAATGGGAAGAAGTTCTTCAACTAAAATTTTGGGTGTTGATTGAGATTTTGACGTCGGATTTGGATAGTTTTGGTACGAGTGAACTCATGAGGGAATGAGTGTTCATAATTTGTGACTTTTACCGGATTTCGAGACGTGAGCCCGCAGAGACATTTTGGGACGATTTTCTAATTTCTTACTTTTGCTTTGATTTAATTAATTAGATTAATTTCTTATAGTTGTATTTATGGCATGTAATTGATTTTGGCTAGATTTGGGCCATTCAGAGTCGGATATTCATGGAAAAGGCATTATTACCAATTGATTGAGCTTGATTCGAGGTAAGTGGCTTGCCTAACCTTGTGTGGGGGAAATCCCCCTAGGATTTGGTACTATTGTGATATGTGAGCTCCGTGTACATGAGGTGACGAGTACGTACACGGGCTATTTGTTGTAAAACCTGATTTATTTTACTGAGTAGCAATCTGTTTTTTCCCTTTAATTTGAGTTATACCGTTTAAATGAACATTAGTCTGTGTTCATTCTTATTTGAGCTATTCCAATATGTGTAGTTATCTTGTTTAGTCTAATATCGCATGTCTACGTGCTTTAACTGCTCATTTGAACTCTGTGAAGGATGCCTAGTTGATTCCCTGCTTTTCCTTATTCTTTATCAGTATAACTGTAGAAATCTTGTTGTTAACTGTTATATTTATCGGTTTGAGCTGTGTGTTTACTTTTGAGACTACGAGGCAGTTCCTCGGGAGTTCTCCCTGCACATTTACCTTTGAGACTACAAGGTGGTTCCTCGGGAGTTCTCCTTGCACATTTACTTTTGAGACTACGAGGCGGTTCCTCGGGAGTTCTCCCTGCGCATTTACTTTTGAGACTATGAGGCGGTTCCTCGGGAGTTCTCCTTGCACATTTACTTTTGAGACTACGAGACGGTTCAGCGGGAGTTCTCCCTGTATATTTACTTTTGAGACTACGAGGCGGTATCTCGGGAGTTCTACCTGCATATTTATTTTGGGACTACGAGACGGTATCTCGGGAGATCCCCTGCTGTTTACCCCTGTGTGTTGTACTGTTGCCTTGCTGTGTTTCCTTTTGTTAAATTCCAGTCTCTTATTATACTGCATATTCTCCTGCCTTATTTATTATTTAACAGTGGGCCTGACCTGACCTCGTCACTACTCGACCGAGGTTAGGCTTGGCACTTACTGGGTACCGTTGTGGTGTACTCATGCTACTCTTCTGCATATGTTTTTGTGTGCAGATCGAGGTACTTCTTATCAGCCCCGCTATTAGATGAGAGTGCTTGCTGTTGTATGGAGGCTTCAAGGTGCATCTGCCGCGTCCGCAGACCTTGGAGTCCCCCTCTATTCTCTCCTATGTCATTTACCTTCCATACTTCTTTTGTTAGACTCTGGTGTATAGAGATACTACTTTCCTTCTGTAGCTTGTGACTTATGATGTTCCGGGTTTTGTGAAGATTGTGTATTTATAGAGTATTGGTTATTGTACATGCCGAACGACATTGTTACTAGTTACTCAGTTATCCACTGCTGTTAGTTGCCAAGTTTTATTTTCGTTTTGTATTTTCCACAATTTGTTAGGCTTACCTAGTCGTAGAGACTAGGTGCCGTCACGACATTATACGGAGGGAGTTTGGGTTGTGACACCTTCTCGTCACATCTAATCCATCTGAACACATCCTGTAATCACATCACACTCATCATATAGCCATCCAACCACGCACCAAGCCATAAATTCAACTCATAGGGACGCTACCGAACATATAAGTCCAAAAACACATGCTTACACAACTGAAACTACCGAGCCTAAGCTGTGGTCTAAACCTGGTCTCAAGTCCTCCAGACTAGCCCATCACCAAAACACAAAAGACGCATCTCGCACCTCATCCATGGAATCGCAAGCCGTCGATGCATCGCTAATACCACACGCTCACATAACATATGAGTGAGTAGAAGGAATTTCAAAGGGATATGCTTCAAGCTAAATCAATGCCACACGATAAAGAAAGAAAGATGGGAAGTTTATCCTAAATGCCATGTAGCCTCTTGAAGATAGGTATGGACGTCATTATACCGATCCACAAGATTCTACTAGACAGTTGCTCATAACTTGTAGAACCTATGAACCTAGAGCCCTGATACTAACTTGTCACGACCCAAAATCCAACTAGTCGTGATGGCACCTAACCCAACCCGCTAGGTAAGCCAATGTAACAATAATCCAACTCAAAGGAGATCTACTGAGAAAAATAATGATAATATAACTTAACCTTTATACAAAGAATCTCCAAGGACTGGTAGTACAAATCATGAGCTTCTAAAATTTAGAGTTTACAAAGCTAGTATGAAATAAATAAATCATCTGTTCGAAATGTACATAAACAGATTTTTTTATAAATCTAAAGCTACCATGAATAAGAAGCAGCTACAACCGGAATGCAGGTTCATCTTCAATGCCAGCTCCCGCCATACACAGCAACATCATCCCCAAAATCTACACACAAGGTGCAGAAGTGTAGTATGAGTATAACCGACCCCATGTACTCAATAAGTAACAAACCTAACCTTAGGTTGAAAGCAATGACGAGCTTGAACAATGGTGAGAGTCCAACACCAACAACCAAGAACAAATCGTAACAATATAACGAAAAGAGTACAAGTAATACTCAAAGAGATGATGCTCAACTCGTTCATAGTTACGGAAAATAGGCATGCTTTTCAGGTATAATAGTAAAATCCAAATCTTTCACCAAAATCATCAAAATATGAGTATCTAAAAAAACTGTGATTTTTCCCAAAAAAAAACTTTCAACAACAGATAAGATGTTTCTTTATCAGATAGCATGAGGAAAGTACATCTCTATGCCTACATGTCAAGGTGCATGTAAAGTCATGAATGTCACAATACCGTACAACATGAGGAAATGCTTCTCTATGCCTACATGCCAAGTATGCTTGTCAGATGTAATGCACCACAACGATAAACTCATGTGCTCATTCTCTCGGAGTAGTCAACCTCACTCAGCACACTCAATCACTCAGCACCTCCCAATCACTCAACAGAATCAATCGAGTCATAATTCACACGGTGCACGCCCACACGCCCATCACCTAGCATGTGAGTCACCTAAACTTTAACAAATAACACGTATATTCAGGGATTCATACCCTAAACACCAAGTTTAGAAGTGTTACTTAACTTGAACAAGTCGAATCCAATACTGAGCAAGCCAAACAATACTCTAGAAATTCCGTCCTGAAGATGAATTACGTTCAGGCTATCATCAGTTGACGATTCGTGAGCCAAATATCCCGAAGACAGCTTTCAGGACTCAGCATGGTCACTACGAGTTCCTTGTGATAGAAATAAGATTAGGTAACTACACAATACCACAGAATCAACTGAGTCATAATTCATATGGTGCACGCCCACACGCCCATCACCTAGCATGTGTGTCACCTCAACTCTAACACATAACATGTATATTCAGGGATTCATACCCTTAGCACCAAGTTTAGAAGTGTTACTTACCTTGAACAAGCCGAATCCAATACCGAGCAAGCCAAATCATACTCTAGAAACGCCATCCTACGCATATGAACCTCCGAACAACTCAAAACTAGCCAAAAGCAACTCAAATACATCAAATAATGCCTAAGGAAACAATGCCAAATGATAAAGGTCGAATCTTTAATCAAAAGCCCAAAGTCAACCAAAAGGTCAAACCCAGGCTTGCACCTCGAAACCTGACAAAACTCATAGAATCCGACAACCTATTCAATTACGAGTCCAATCATACTAGTTTCACTCAAATCCGACTCCGAATCGATGTTCAAAACTCAAAAATTTACTTTACGAAAATTTAGACAAAATCCCCCAATTTCTCTTTCAAAATCATCAATCAAATGCCAAACGCGAAGATGGATTCATGAAATATAATCAATATCGAGTATAAAACACTTACCCCAATCCATGCGGTGAAAATTCTCGCCAAAATCGCCCACAACCGAGCTCTAAATCTCAAAATGTGAAATATATAACCAAGCCCTCGATATATAGCTTCTGCCCAGGCTTTCGCATCTGCGAAATATTAGCCACTTCTGCACGTCGCTTTTGCGACACTTCCTCCGCTTTTGCAGAAAGTCAGTGGAATCCAACCTCTCTTACCTGCGGAAAAATTCCGCTTCTGCGATGTCGCAAGTGCGAGGACACATTCCGCTTCTACGCTCAACTTCATCTTGCGCTCCAAGTCACCGCATTTGCGATCCCGCAGATGAGCCCAAAAATCCCGCTTCTGTGCAACAGCCCCACACAAGCCTACTTCACCTCTGCAACCAATGTGCCGCATTGGCAGGCTCGCATCTGCGACCAGCCCTTCGCAGATGCGGACACTCCAGAACCTCTAGCCAAATCTACTTAGCCCAAAAATGATCCGAAACATGCCCGGGCCCCTCAGGACCTCGTCCGAACATACCAATAAGTCCCATAACATAACACGGACTTACTCGAGGCCTCAAATGACACATAACAACATCAAAACCACAAATCGCACCTCAAATCGAACTTAATGAACTATCAATCTTTCAACTTCCAAAACTCGTGCCGAACCATATCAAATCAACTCGAAATGACCTCAAATTTTGTACACAAGTCCCAAATGACATAACGAAGCTATTCCAATTCCCGAAACCATAATCCGACCCTGATATCAATCAAAGTCAACTTCCAGTCAAACTTATGAACATTTCAAACCATCAAATTGTCAACTTTCGCCAATTAGTGCCGAAACCTTCTAGAAACATCCGAATGCAAATCCGGGTATACTCCCAAGTCCAAAATCACCATCCGAACCTAACAAAATCATTAAAACTCAGATACGATTAAAACTCCAATCCGGGGTCAAATACTCAAGCGTCAAACTTGGTCAACTCTTCCAACTTAAAGCTTCAAACATGAAATTTATTCTTCCAAACTAATTTTGAATCACCCGAAAAATCAAAACCGACGATACACAAAAGTCCTAATAAATCATACGGAGCTACTCATGCCCTCAAACCACCGAGAGAAGTTCAAATGCTCAAAACGACCAGTTGGGTCGTTACAATCACGGTACATTAGGTTTATTTTTACCCCTTATCCGTTAAATCCTCCATTAAAGCCTTAAAAATCCACATGGTATGTTTTCATTGGATAAAAAGACTCACCCTATCTTATGAATAATCTGCCCGACATAGCTACTTAACCCATCTCCCGCGACCAAAAACTCCCTAAATTAAGTCCCATATTCTTTCTTCCTCTAACAGAAAGTAGGCAAAAACTAGGATTCTTCCATACACTGATTGGGTCCATTAGAAAAGATTTATATTCCACATCATTGAGTCCTTGACTAATTCATAAATTACGTCAAATGCCCTCCAAAGTCTCAAAAATTGTGCAAGAAGATTCCCTACAATTTTAAACTATTTTTAGTGTTCATTTACTCAAGTTATTAGAATGCAAAAATTATGTTTCACGATGTGCTATTTTTTTTACTTGTGCTTTTGTCTATATGTATTCATTTAGACTTTTGTTTTCCCTAAAATCGGATAACAATTGAATTTATACGCGGTTTTAAGGATACGTGATATAACTTGATACAAATTTAAATAACAGATTAATATTGAAATTAATAATAAGAAAATAAATGCAAACCACACAAATTGAATAACCTTAGCCTTGAAAGTTGGTCACCCTCGAGTCAAGAAGTGCCTCAATCGGTATCGAAATAGAATGACAAGATAATAAGAACTAGAAATAACAGTGTATTGCTTAGGATGCGTTTCTTGATGTCTCATACAAATGATCAGACCCCCCTTTATATAGTAGGAGAGTCCTACTCTCGATACAATTCTATAAATGGTAAAGAATCTCATAATTTGCTAATTAATCGGCCTCTCCTTGATACGTGTCGAGATTTCCGCCGTTATATCCAACCGATTGTGGATATTTTGGCCTTCTGTTATTTGGCTAGATAAAGTTTCCTCGATCTTGTTCGATCCTGGAGTCATGAGCTTGATGATTTAACTTCGTGCCTTGGTTCGATATAATCCGGGGTCGAGCCTCAACCTGTCACATTTCAGTCCCGACTTGTCATACAATAGACGATCCCGATTTCGACCATATATAGATAGTCCCCTCATTTTTCGGAGAGAAGACGATGAGAAACGATATGAACTTCTGAACCTTGCTTCGATAAATCATGACGTAAGCGACAAAAGGTAACTGAAACGTCCCGTCGGTCCAGTCTCCAAGGCATTAAATGTGTGTCAGTTGTTGGTCGGCCATTACGGGTATTGAACCGTCATTTGCAAACTATAAATACTTCATCTTTCCATCTATTAGAACCTTTACATTCAAACTTTGCTCTTGTGTTTTTAAGAAAATTTCATTACCTTCATCCTTTGGTTTTCTGGCTTAAGTTTAAAACTTCTTCCCTTCTAGTTTTCTGAAAACTTTCATAAACTATCCGCCAATTATGCCCTCTTTTTCATCAGTACCATCTTTTCACCCTTATTCAGAAGCAATGGCAAATACTTCAAAATCTGTTCCTTAAAAGGAAATTCCCTCTTCCTCGAGACCGTCTGAAGAAGAAAATGTTCCGTCTACTGTTGTCGAGGAAAAGACATCGGAGCGCCCCTTAACTATGTTTGTTCATACGGGGTACCCAACCGGTGCTGACTTCAAAGTTGAAAAAACCTCTTCCATACTAGGTTGATGCTCGCTGGTCTCGAGATATATATGCTCCATCACTGACAATCTCCTCCCCAAAGTCAAGGAAGATTGTAATTGGGCTGGTAAACACGTGGTTGTGCCTACGCCCGAGGAGTCAATCACTACACACGTGGAGGTTTTTCTAAGTGTTTACACTTATCCCTTCACGGTGGGCCCTCTAGACCCGGTCATTATTGCCTTTTGTAAGAGGTACGAGGTGACCCTCAGTTAAATCCATCCCTCTTTTTCGAGGATAGTGATTCTCCTCCGCTTCTTTGTAAGCAAAATCAAAAAGTGCCCCTTCACCATCGACCATCTCATGCGTCTGTACAGTCCCTGACTCTACCGAGGGGTATTGATAAAGCTTGCCCGTCGGGCCACTAAGGCCCCATTCTCAAGCATAGACGAAGACCGAGACCGAGGTTGGTTGGGCTGGTTCGTTCGAGTGAAGACCTCAGATCTAATCCCGGCCGAGGAAATTCTATTTCCCGAGAAATGGAACATGAAATATAAGTATAACCTCACTTTTAAGATTTTGTTTATTGCTTTTCCCTTTACTCTCATCTAATCAATGTTTCATGGTACAGTTGTTGCTCGGATGCCGGATGCAGTTCCCTGACTCAAGGAGTGGGTCAAGGGCATTGTATCACAGAAGCCCTATTCCTAGCGCGGGTGGCGTGAACTTTCAATGGGCCGGTGGGAGGCCCGTTCTCACGGTAAGATTCTTTCCTAGAACTGACATCACTTGGGTTTCTTTCCCAGCTTACTCATCTCTTTTTAGTTGTAGGCCTTGGGAAGGATGTTGCAATGAGGCCCCCATTCGGAGATGAAATCATCATCCCCCAATCACCTACTCCGAAGCAGGATAAAAAGAAGAAAAGGAGAAAAGCTCCGAGTTCCTCGAGGCCTGAAAAGAAGAAACCGAGGAGGCGACTGGTACGCAAATCCAAAGAAACTACCAGCGCCCAAGAACTTCCATCGGATTCGCTCCACCGGTTGAGGGATGAGTCTGAAGAAGAAGAAGAAGACTCTGAATTGATGACTCCAAGACTAGCTAGTTGATGAATCTCATGGGCTATCTCACTCTTCTCTGGCTGTAAATAGGATAGGCTACCCATAGATCTACGACTGAGGGCGTCAGCTACTATAATCCCCTTCCCTGGATGGCATAAAATATCAACATCATAGTCTTTCAGTAGCTCCAACTATCGCCTCTGACGTAAATTCAATTTCTTTTGCTTAAAGATATACTGAAGGCTCTTATGATCTGTATAGCTATCAACATGAATGCCATACAAATAGTGCCTCCACATCTTTAGTGCATGAATCACCGCGGCTAACTCTAAATTGTGGGTCGGGTAATTCTTCTAATGCATTCTTAGTTTTCTAGAAGCATAAGCGACAACCTTACCATGCTACATCAATACACAACCCAATCCAATGCTCGAAGCATCACAATAGATAGCATAACCATCAGTCCCCTCTGGGAGTGTCAGAACCGGTGCTAAAGTCAATCTGTCATTCAATGCCTAGAAATTGCACTTGATCAGTCCACTGAAACTTAGTTGCCTTCTGAGTCAACTTTGTCAATGGTGCTGAAAGAGAAGAAAGTCCCTCTACAAATCTCCTGTAATAACTTGCCAAACCTAAGAAGCTATGAACCTCCATCAGTGTCGTAGGTCTAGGCCAAGTCTTCACTGCCTCAATCTTCTATGTATCAACCCGGATACCCTCACCTGAAATAATATGCCCTAGGAAAGCTACAAAATTCAACCAGAATTCACATTTAGAGAATTTTGTGTACAACTTCCTTTCTTATAGAACTCTGAGCACAATACGCAAATGATCTGCATGCTCAGCCTCTGAACGGGAATAAACCAAAATATCATCTATAAATACAATCACAAACAGATCTAGAAAGGTTTTGAACACACAGTTCATCAAGTCCATGAATATTGCCGGGGCATTGGTCAAACCGAACGACATAACACGAAACTCAAAGTACCCATGTCTGGTCCTGAATGTTGTCTTCAGAATATATTTCTCTTTAACCCTTACCTGATGGTACCCATACCTCAAGTCTATCTTCGAGAAACACCTGGCACCCTGCAACTGATAAAATAAATCATCAATTCTCGGGAGCGGGTACTTATTCTTGATTGTCGCCTTATTCAACTGCCTGTAATCAATACACATCTGCAAGGAACCATCTTTCTTTCGCACAAATAACATAGGTGCTCCCCACTATGATGTACTGGGTCTGATAAAGCCTTTATCAAGCAAATCCCTCAGTTGTTCTTTTAACTCTCTCAGCTCTGCAGGTGACATTCTATAAGGAGGAATAGATATCGGCTGAGTATCTGGTAATATGTCAATAGCAAACTCAATCTTCCCCTCTGGTGGAAGGCCCGAAAGCTTATCGGGAAAAACATCAGGAACTCATTAAACACCGGGATAGACTGATGGGTCGGTGATTCTGCTTTCATATCCTGTACCCGAACTAAGTGATAAATATAGCCCTTTCTTATCATCTTCCTTGCCTTGAGATAGGAAATAAACCTACCTCTCGGCGATGCAATATTACCTTTCCACTCCAGAACTGGCTCCCCTTGAAACTGGAAAAGAACCATCTTTGATCTATAATCAACGTTAGCATAACAAGAAGCCAACCAATCCATACCCATCATAACATCAAATTCTACCATATCTAACTCAATCAGGTCTGCTGCTATTGAACAACTATGCACTACTACTATATAATCTCTATATACCCGTCTAGCTGTCACTGGATCCCAACATGTGTAGATACCTCAAAATGTTCAATCAACTCAGGTTCTATCCCAAACTTACTAGCAACCAACGGAGTGGCGTATGATAAGGTAGAACCTGAATCAATCAATGCATATACATCATATGAGGAGACTGATAATATACCTGTAACAACATCAGGTGATGACTCCTGATCTTGTCAACCCGCCAATGTGTCACATCGTAAACTCGGGGAGCGCGACCGGCGTTCAAAGTGGAATAAGTGATTTAATCACAACACAACTTGTTAACATTCCCAATACCCATACACAACCCACACTTAGTCTACGGAGCCTCTAAAAATTCCTAAGAGTACAATGATAGTGCCGACAACAAGGCTCCAGCTATACCTCAAAACATGATAACACATACGAAACAAAAGATGCACAACCTCGGAATGAGATGGGGCTCACCAAGTCAGCTGGGAAGAATAAGCATTGCTATCACTGGTCAGTATCCTCCGCTGTAGAACACCTGCATCCATTAAAGATGCAGCGCCCCCGGCAAAAGGGACGTTAGTACAAGTCGAATAGTACTAGTATGAAAACCAAACACCAATTTAAGAACTCAGATATACAATATGAATATGATGAACTAGGGCGACAATAGAATAGCATAGGTAGCCGTTTAAACCAAAGCAAGCTTATCAAGAGCTGTCATTAACATTTATAGAATTTAAGATGAGATCCTCTGCAACCATTTTCACACAAAGTGGCCCTGCCTCCTCACCCCAATGTATGCAGGTGGAGGTGTGAGCACAAAACCAAAACTCTGCTCAAGCGGCCCTTCCGCCTCACCCCAATGTATGCGGGTGGAGGTGTAAACACAATACCCATTTTCACACAAAGCAGCCCCGCCGCCTCACCCCAATATATGCGGGTGGTGGTGCATCAACGGTACCAATACCTACACAAAGAAGTATTGCCACCTCACCCCAATATATGCGGGTGGAGGTGTAACCCCAATCACAATCTCTACACAGTTTGGCATAATAGTTTTCCACATAAATCACGACTTGAGATCATAACACGTAGGTATACAATCCATACTTTGGAACACATCCTCAATTTATAATACAATATCATAAGATCATTTGAAACATGAATTGAACATATACCTTTGTCACAAAACTTATTAGGAATACTCGATTTGTAATAAATATCTTGGAACTTACAAGGATATTGGGGTTCCAATTCTTAAAGAAGAGTTTAGCCAACATACCTCAACTGAGATTCCTTAAACTCTAAAATATTCCGGAATTCTTAGCAACTTCAATCTATTGTAGAAATATAACAAGTTGAACCAAAATTAGGAAGATGATCATGGTTCTAGCTCATTTGAGCATTTTATCAAATACTAAGTGTGCACTAAGGGTTCAAGGTCTTTTTATGAAGGATTCCATCATCCCACAACCCATTCTTTACCATTTTTAGCTCACAATCTTCCTACACCCTTTGATAACACATGCAAGTAAAATAAACAACTCCCATACCCAAGAATTGTCTTGCTAGTTACCCAATTCTAGGCAAAATTCAAAATTGAGGGTTATGGTGTAGAATGTTACATTTAGGATGAATACCTTGTGGGTTTTACTTGTTAATCTTCCAAGATTTGAGCAAAGATTGATGAAAATTAGCCTAGGGTTTCCTCTCTCTCTAAAACACTCTCCCTTCTCTCTAAAACATCAGAATGTTAGCTCAAAAATGGTCCTTTGCATGTATTTAACGAGGTAGGGTCGGGTTATAAAAATTCAAAAATGAAGCTCCGAAACAGGGTATGCGGTTGCATATGCGACTGCAGAATGGATATGCGGTCCGCTTATCAGCAGCACAATTTGGTGCCAAAAACTGGAAAACAATCTGCCTTGGTCTGCGGTAGTTATACGGCCCGCAGACCTATTCTGCGGTCGCATAATGCACCTCAGACTTTCGTCCAAACCGCCTCGCCCCTGCTTCATTCTACGACCATTATGCGGTCCACAGAGTGATTCTGCGGCCGCATAGTGGGCCGCAGAAATACATTTTTCTGCCCAAATCTTTCCTTAGCTTTCTAGTGCATTGTTCAACCCAAATACGTAAGCGCAGCTCAGCACCATGAAATATTATTTTTTGTTTGCAAAATTTTACGGGGCCTTACATAATGAATAAATACAGTTATGAGGACCGCTCAAGCTAGATGCTCCACTTATGCCTCTACCACGACTGGCTGGTGCCTGGGAACCTTGCCTAGGGGACGTATTGATGATGAAGAACCAACTACAAATCCCGCTGGCTGAACTATATCTGTACAACATCTCGTCGGACAATCTCTCATAATGTGGCTTGGATAACCACATGAATAACAAACACCCAACCCCACAAGGCACTGCTTGGCATGCTGCTTACCACACTAAGCACATCGTGGAAAGGGCGGCCTCATCTAAGGACCTGAAGATCACGCTCTCTTACTCTTGCTCCTATCATGTTCACGATCGGTCCTCTACTTCTGCTAACGCTCCTCTACACCCTGAGCGTATGCCTGAATACGAGAAATATCCATGCCTGGCTGAAGTGAGACCGGCATACAGTCATTAAGCAGGTGCGGCTCCAACCTCATCATGAACCGGTGAACCTGATCCTCCATCTTAGCTAAAATAGTGGGAGCATACCTAACCAAAGAATCAAACTAAAGGTTGTACTCCCAAACACTCATATTACCCTGCCAAAGTGTCAAGAACATATCAACTCTAGCCTGTCTTTGCTCTGGTGGCAAGTAATGACGAAGAAAAGCATCTGTAAACTCCTGCCATACTGCTGGAAGGGCATCATCACCTTTGGAAAACTCCCAAGACTCGTACCAATTAACTGCAACATCCCAAAGTCTATAGGAAGCTTGCTGAGCTGACTCAGTCGCAATGGCCTTCATTACCCTCAAAGTCCTCTGCATCCGATCGATAAATACCTGAGGGTCCTCGTTTGGATCTGCTCAAGTGAATACCGGAGGGTCCAATTTAATGAAATCACAAACCCTCCCACTGATGGCCGTATCTGCATGACCAATACATACTTCCTGGCGCCGAGCCTGTGCGGCCAGTAATCGAGTCAATAGCTGAATAACATCTCTCATCTCCTAACCCGGTGCATCTGGCTGAGGAGCTGACGGTACTGGAGCAGGCGCTGGAGCTGGTGCCCCTCAGATATTCTCTGGAGAAGGCAGGGTATGTGAAGTCTGAGGTCGAGTCTTACTCTGAGACTCTCCCCGAGCCCTAGTAACTCGTGGCGCTCGACTCGTAGTCTCAACAGCCATGGACTTTCCCTTCTGGGTGGTTGTAGCCTTCTTAGACATCGCTGAAAACATAACATATCCTTAGGAAAATGAATCCTTATATCACATGATCTAAGATAAGAAGGGAAGATAACATCCTATAGGTCCTGAAGCCTCCTATTTATAAGTGTTGTGCGCGACACACTCATAAACAAGACTTGTGTCTAGTAGTCAACCCTCGGATAGAACTGCTCTGATACCACTTTTGTCACGACCCAAACTGATGGGACATGACGAGTACCCGAGTCCTACTTGTCGAATGCCCCTAAGCATACATCTAAGATATAAACATGAAATAGGGGTAGGTCATGCATAACATCTGTCAATAAACTACTTAATCATGTGAATAACATACATGAGCAAACATGCCCAAAAGACATATATACATATATATGTGCGGAATACGGTAGGGCGAGCCGACAAGGCTTCTATGGACAACTATATATCAAAATAGAAGCCAACAAGGCCACATACTATCCAACTATACATGACTGTCTATAAACTTTTAATAGAGTGTACAACTGTATAAAGGACGGGACTGGGCCCATTCATACCCATATATGTATACAAAAATATCGTACCAAAACCCAATAGCAGCTCCGGATCAAATGGAGCACACAAACTCTCACAGAGCAAGGATCCTAAGAAGGGGGAGCATCATCCTATCTACATGCACCTGTGGGCATGAAATGCAGGACCCAGGCAATAGGGGCATCATCACGAATAATGTACCGAGTATGTAAGGCATAAAAATTAGTATATGAAAGACATGAAAGAAACATGGAGTAAAGGACTCAACCTGTAAGTCAGAATAACTCTGTGAATCATGAAACATTTTAATGCCATGCATATGCGTATAAATGTCATATCATGCATAAGTATATGTGAACATAACGTCATTAAGCCTATGAGGTCATCCCATCATATAATCTCGGCCTCAGTGGGAAAAATCATCAACATATACCAACTGATCAGGTGGTGGTGCGTATATAACGTCGTAGCCTTTTCCCATACCCCTTATACATACAATATACGCGTATATAATGCCATCTGGTCATGGGTCAATGTACATGTATAAAAGAATGCAATGCATAAGAAGTAAGTCAATAAGATCTCTCGGGATGACATAAGATCAATATGCCTTCGGTTAATATCACGAAATAAACTTTATCAAACTACGTATTTTCTAAGACACATGAACATACGATATAATAATAGTACATATGGGGAATCAAGAACATAGGAAACCCTAGTACTTCTAAGAATATAGTCATTTGTGAAAGTTGCGTGTTTGCGTGTTTGCTTGTTTCGCTGTATCATAAGGATCATGCCAAAAGAAAAGAAGGGATAACCTTAACATACCTTATATAAATCTGTCCAATAACAATGCTAAACTTAGGTCACTGCACCTTAATCTACAACAATGATAGAGAAGCAATTGTCAAGCTATGAATGACTCTCTCATTTATATAACGACAATAACTTAATCTGTAACAAAATGGGCAGCATTTCCCCTGATTTTACTGCTTCCTCAAGCCTACTATAGGGGATACAACAACATAATACAATTAGTAACTCAAAAATGACCTAACTACAATTCGGGACCTTTAATACAACAAAAAGCCCAAATATACCATAACTCACCCAAGCAACAAGTTATCAATTAGCCTGAAATTGTAACGACGGGCGGTCAGCCCACTATCCTACAACATGTGATGTTTCTCCATACCCTTTATCCTTCCAAACTCCATAAATTAGCAGCACAAAAGTCCAACACGAGTGGACAACAAAACAGTCCACTACAAGTGGAATAAATCAAACTCACGGCTTTCGACCACCATCCCGTGATTCCTAACATTAGGAAACGAATTTATCAACCTTTCTTAAGATTTAAAAGCTTAAATACAACAATTAGGCATTTTCTTAATTATGAAGTTCCTTCCAAAACTCAAAATACAAAGAGAAAGAGAGGCGGTATAATGATACTTACGTCGTAGGGATCGTTCTAATGTTATCGCTTCTTGATTTCATACCCGAGATGTTAATCCTTTTTGAAACCCTTGTAGAAAGCTTAAGGGTATGTTTAGAGGTCTTATTTGGTCGTGGTATAGGGGGAAATGAAGAAATAGATGACATAAGGCATATATATATATCCACTTTGAAAAGTCAAAGAGGTGCTAGCTTGGCCCTTCTTCATAAGCTTATATCTTTTTATCCAGATGTCATATGAACAAACGATTAAGAGTGTTGGAAACTAAGTTCCAAGACCTTAAATTTGGTATATAATATGTCCCAAAAAGACCTCATATAACACACTGAATATATTGCTCAAAACTCTTCGTTACATGGCAAATCCTTAGTCTGTTTTTCCGTAACTTAAATACAATTATTCCCAAATTATTTAAATCATATATAGTCATATTATGACTTTAGAATCATTTAAATCATGATTAAAAAGTCTCATATTCATTATACGTCACCTTGGGATGCAAAGGATGTAACGGTCTATATCTTCTGCAACTACAACTTAAGCTCAGCTACATCCTTTTTGAGTTGAGGCATGTCCCCAACTCCACCTCACTCAACCTTATCAAGGCGAGCTTTAAATTTTTGGAGTCGATCTTCAGATGGTAGATGTTTCTTTTGAAGATCACTTACCGAGGCTTGGAGTGGTGCCAATGCTTGCCGGATGAGGAGTGGTAGTTCTTTTGAAAGTTTGTCTACTTTGGCATTTGCCTGCTGTGCCAGTAGACCAAGCTTGGAGATTGCAGAAACTGAAATAGGTGGTGTAGCAATGGCTATCCTAGGAGTAGATATGGAGGTAGCTGGTGGTGAAGAAGTGGCTGTTGCTGACGAGGTGACAGGTGTTGCTGAAATGGATGAGGCCGGTGGTAGGATAACCGGTTGCTCTGGTTTCCCTGTGGGCACATTCTTTGAAGTATTGTGGTGCCTAGTGATGTCAATATCTTGAGTGTCTTCTACCGTGCAGTAATATTTGGGAATTATGGGAACCCCTGCATCTTCACACAAAGCATTGATGAGGCATGGAAAGGGAAGCGAAGCTTCCTTCTGTTTCTCCTGGACCCCAATCTCAGGGAATATGAGCTGCACCAAATCAATCTGGAAGTATGACATGATGGAAGCAATAAGGATTGCCTTCTCTAGAATGATGTCAGTCTCATTTCTCGTTGGCTATATGCGAGAGCCGACAAAACTTAGCCAATACCGGCTCTCTTGGGTGAAATCCCTCTTATGGATCTTCTGGCCCGGAACAATCCATGCGGGACTCCCCTTAGCTATGACAGAGGCTACCCAAGCATGCTCATCTCCCTTATTTTCTACCTTTGCATTATATTCTACCATGTCTACCCCCAAGTCCCGAAATAGATTTCATTTTATCGATTTTGAGCCACCAGATACCACAACTCCTCTGACTATGACAAAGGTCAAGTAAGAATGGTGCTTCGCTTGCTGATTAGTCATTGAAGTAGCATACGAAGCATAGAACTCCCTAACAATTGTCTCGTTGTATTCCCTCGGTGATTCAGTGAAGAATTCCCATCCCCTATTCTGGATGTTGTCTAGCACATGCGGGTAGTGTTCTTTCAGTCCTTTCACACTTACCATCTTTTCTTCGATGATCTTCCTTTTCGTCAATCCCTCTTTGTATTTATTGCAAGAGTCAGTGATGTTACACCTAATATCCTCAACATTCTTTCTATGTGCTTCGGCCTGGAGATCAAATGGTGGCAATAAGTCAAGTTGTGCCTCCTCTTCTTCAGACTGTGAGACAGGCTCAGATGAATTACCAGATATGTCAGGCCTTTTGCGTTGGGGTTGCTGTGATTGTGGACTTATAGCTCTAGCCCGTCTCTTTCCTCGCGTGGTAGGTGCTGTAGATTCTTGGGTTTTCTTTGGTGCCATTCTTGCCAATAAAAGTGAAGTGAACATATGGTAGAACATTCGTAGAACATGGCAAAGAAATGAAAGGAAAAACACCTTCTGCGTGGCACATTTGTGATCATAGAACAGATATGCGGACCGCAAAGTGCACCACAGAATGCACCATATTAAGAGCAACACAATATGTAGACCGTAGAAGCAGTTGCAGAACTAATCTGCGACCGCAGATCGAACGCATTCTAACCTTAAAAATTGTCTTGCACCTATTGATCTCTACGACTGATTTGTGGTCCATAGATCAATTCTGCGGCCGCAAAAATAACCGTAGATTCGAGACCGCACAAGCACACAAGAAAACAAGTTATGCGATGATTTTGCGGACCGCAAATCAGTTATGCGGCACCGTAGAAATCATCTTCTCCACACAAAATAGACTCAAAGACAACCATCTTTTTTAAAAAAAATCACTCTCTCCATACTACACAGACAGTGCAGAATTTCACAAAACGTATACACAACTCTCAGCTTTAGATCAATTTATGTTCAGCCTAAAAATTCCCACTGTGGATTGCAAGAAATCACGACACCCACTAATTCAAATCAGTAACCCTAGACTTAGCCCAAAGATTTTGATTTTAACTAACAATCTGCCCCCCAAATTGATCACCCATTATATGAAACACAGAAAAAGTAGAGAGAATGGTATCATGGAGGATGGGGAATACTGATGCAAGTAAATATCAAATCACTGGAACAAGAAGGGGGGGGGGGGGGGGAATTTCGTACCAGATCAGTGAGGAGGTTGCGCAAACCACTTGGAAGTTAATTTTTTGAGCAAGGTGAGTTTAATTGTTCAATCTTTTCTTTTATTTTCTATTTTTATCTTGTTTTCTTTTTGTTTTATTGTGTGTGTGCTTAGAGGAGGAGGGTTCAAAGTGAGATGGTGACAAAAGAACTGAAGGTGTAATACCTGGCAGTCTATGGTACAGTTATCATCGCATAACACTTTTTGCGATCGTAGAGGTGTTATGCGATTACCTAATACCTGGAGTATGTGTAGCCAATCTGCGGTTTCCTCTACGGTCGAAGAAATATTTTGCGTTCTGTGAAAATTGGCTTTCATCTGCATTTTGAAGAGCTTGTTTTCATGATGGTCAGATGATGTCTGCGACCAGTTTTCTTTACGCGAACCCGTTACGCGGCCGCATATGTTCAACAATGACAAATAAACCTACAAAGATAAAAATCTAACCAAAAACATTTCTAACACCTGGGTTGCCTCCCAAGAAGCGCTTGATTAAACTTCGCGGCACAACGATGTTACTACTTTTTAGCTAATCAGTTGTGGAGGTTGGTACAGGACCATCTTTGAGTTTGAATTGTTTCACCAGTTTCCTTTCTCCAATGGTTCCTAGGTTGTTCTTCACCCTTTGGCCATTTACTTTGAAGGTTCGATTCCTATCCTCATACTCTAATTCAATAGCGCCGTAGGAGGACACACTAACAACTTTGAATGGGCCAGACCATTTGGACTTGAGTTTGCCTGGAAAGAATTTCAACCTTGAGTTGAAGAGTAGGACCAAGTCGTCGGATTTGAATTCCCGCTTCAAGATCTTGTTATCGTGAACAAATTTCATCCTTTCTTTATACAAGGCTTAATTTTCATAGGCTTGGAAACGGAATTTCTCCATCTCATTGAGTTGTGTCATCCTTAGATTAGCAGCTTCGGCCCAGTCAAGATTTAACTTTTTCAACGCCCATATATATTTGTGTTCTAGCTCGACTGGCAAGTGACAAGCCTTACCAAAAACCAGCCGGTAAGGTGATGTTCCAATAGGTGTTTTGAATGCGGTCCGATAAGCCACAGAGCATCATCTAGCTTTCTTAACCAATCGATCCTGTTTGCATTAACAGTTTTTGCTAGAATATTTTTGATTTATCGGTTAGAGACTTCAAATTGACCACTCGATTGAGGATGATAAGGGGTGGCCACCTTGTGCTTAACTCCATATTTCTCGAGCAGCCCCGCAAAGCATTTGTTGCAAAAGTGAGAACCACTATTATTAAGGATGGCCCTTGGATTCCAAATCGAATAAATATGTTCTTCTTCAAGAAGGCGGTTACACTCCTTGCCTCATTGTTTGGCAAGGCAACTACTTCGACGCATTTTGAGACATAATCCAATGCTACCAAGATATACGTCATGCCATAATAGATTACAAAGGGACCCATGAAATCTATCCCCCACACATCAAAGATCTCTACCTCCATCACAAAAATTCATAGGAATCTCATGCCTTCTAGAAATTGACCCTTGTCTTTGACATTGATCATATGTGTTGACCATTAGATTGTATCTTAGTAGATCGATGGCCAATAGTAGCCATATTCAAGCACTTTTGCCGCTGTACGGTTTCCACCGTGATGACCCCCAACTGGAGAGTCATGACATGCTTTGAGAATTGGCGTCACCTCCTCTTCTGGAACACAACACCGAATGATGTTGTTGGTGCAAATCCGAAATAAAAAGGGTTCCTCCCGATAGTGTTGCCTACAATCCCGCAAGAATCTTTTCTTTTGATAAGCTTCCAATTCGTCGGGGATAAGGTCACTAACCAAGAAGTTAGTTATGTCGGCATACCAAGGGGTTGAAGTGATAGATATTTCCAAAAGGTGTTCATCTTGGAAGGCGTCATTAATTTCAAGATCTTCTTTTGGTCTCCTTGCCTCTTCAAGCCTAGATAAGTGATCCGCAACTTAATTTTCTGTTCCTTTCCAATCTTTGACTTCAAAGTCCAACTCTTGTAACAAAAGGACCCACCTAATCAATCTCGGTTTAGCATCCTTCTTCTCCATAAGATAGTGGAGAGCAGCATGATCGGTGTAGACTATCAACTTGGATGCCAACAAATAAGCCCAGATTTGTTTTAATTAAAAGTCAAATTGTATTAATCAAAAATATATTTGTACAATGCCAAGTAGTTGTGGACCAACTACTTTTTGAATATAAATCTAATCCTAGATTACAAGTTTTCATCCATGTCTACTACAAATCTAGGAATTGCTCATAAGACTGGAGACAGAAGATGTACACTACACTAAGGAAATTGATCTAAGCTGTGTAATGAGTGTTGCCAGGATGGATATCTTCTGCCTCTAGGCCCGGAATATTTCAAAAGCATAGATAATGGCAAGTAGTTCTTGCTCAGTTACGATGTAATTCATTTGTGCGCCATTGAGTGTCTTGCTTGCATAGTAGACAGTATGAAGAATCTTGTTGTGTCGTTGACCAAGCACTGTCCCAATAGCCACACCTCTGGCATCACACATAAGTTCAAATGGAAGAGACCAATCGGGTGTAACAATAATAGGTGCCGTGGTGAGCCATGCTTTCAATTCCTCAAAATCCATAAGGCACTTCTAATCATACACAAATTTAGCATTCTTTTCAAGGAGCTTGCACATGGGGCTTGCAATATTTGAGAAGTCTTTGATAAATCACCGATAGAAAGCGGCATGCCCCAAATAGCTCCGAACACCTTTGAACGAAGTGGGA
Organism: Nicotiana tomentosiformis; assembly: GCF_000390325.3. Lineage (NCBI taxonomy): Eukaryota > Viridiplantae > Streptophyta > Magnoliopsida > Solanales > Solanaceae > Nicotiana > Nicotiana tomentosiformis. Next base: position 39,397,108 of record NC_090822.1, read on the forward strand.
GGAGGAATCTTGGAAATTACCTAAATATTTGATCGATCAACCTCAATGCCTTGCTTGGAGATTTTTGTGGCCAAGAACAATACCCACGTCCACCATGAAGTGACATTTTTCCCAATTGAGCACAAGGTTTGTCCTCGCATCTTTTGAGTACTTGCCTAAGATTATCAAGGCAATTCTTGAAGGAGTAACCAACTACAGAGAAGTCATTCATAAATACTTCCAATAAATCCTCCACCATATCCGAGAAAATTGCCATCATGCACCGTTGAAAGGTAGCCGGGGCATTGCATAGCCCAAATGGCATCCGGCTAAAAGCAAAGGTCCCATACGGACATGTGAATGTCGTCCTCTCTTGGTCCTCCAAGGCTATGTTGATTTGATTGTAGCGAGAGTAACCATCCAAGAAGCAATAAAACGACCTTCCCACTAGCCGATCAAGCAAAATGGTTTTTGCAAGTAGCACTATTGAGCTTTCGGTATTCCATGAAAACTCTCCATCCGGTCACCGTCCTCATTGGAATGAGTTCATTTTTGTCATTTTGAATCACGGTCATGCCTCTCTTCTTTGGCACATATTGCACCGGACTCACCTAAGGACTATTGGCAATAGGGTAGACAACACCGACATCCAACCATTTTATAATTTCTTTCTTTACCACGTCTTGCATGGAGGTATTTAACCACCTTTGATGCTCCACATTAGGTTTGCTATCTTCCTCTAGTTGGATTTTGTACTCACAAATACCGGCGGGAATCCCTTGGATATCTGCTATAGTCCAACCAATGGCCCGTCTTTGATCCCTCAAGGTCTCCAATAATTGTTCAACTTGCACATCATTTAGCAAAGACAAAATAGTTACAGGTAGAGTTTCATTAGAGCCAAGAAATTTATACCTTAAGTGTGGTGGAAGTGGCTTGAGCTCAAGTTGTGGAGGCTCGACAATTGAAGGCTTAGCGGGAGGAGTGGCTCTATTCTCCAAGTCAAGAGAAAGCTTCTTTGGTGCATAAGTGTAGGAACCAAGCCCTTCCAATGCATTCACCATTTCCACATATCCTTCTATGTCCTCACCATCAAAATTCATCAAAATTGCCGCCAATGCCTCACCAATGCATTACTCTTCCATAACTACCTCAACGCCATCCTCTACCACATCAACAACATCAAGTACCGAGATACTCTCATATGGATTTGGCAATTTCATACCCTAACTTGCTTGAAAGGTAATTTCTTCGTCATTAACTCGAAATTTAATCTCATTTATTTTCGAGTCCATGAGTGCTTTCCCAGTCTCAAGAAATGGTCTCCCTAAGATGATAGGGATCTCTTTATCAACAACACAATCAATAATAACAAAGTCGGTGGGGAGGAGAAACTTCCCCACTTTCACAAGCACATCATCCACTATCCCCACCGGTCGCTTTATCGAACGGTTTGCCATTTGCAACCTCATACTCGTAGGCCTAGGCATTCCTAATCTGGATTGCTTGTAGATAGCAAGAGGCATTAAGTTGATGCTAGCCCCATTATCACAAAGAGTCTGTGCAAAGTCATGCAATCCAATAGTACATGGAATAGTGAAAGCCCCCGAATCCTCTTTGTTTTGTACGGCGGTTGTTGCAATGATGGAGCTAACCCGGTGGGTGACACTCACCACTTCATTATTGATGGTTTTCCTTTTAGTGATTAAGTCCTTCAAGTACTTAGAAAAACCATGTATCTCTTGAAATGCTTCCACAAATGGAACTGATAATTGATTTAAGATGTCATAGAACTTCTCAAGTTTGCTATCATCAACCCTTTTAGCTAGTCTTTAAGGAAATGGATGAGAAGGTCTAGGAATCGATGCTAGAGGTTTTGGTGCCTCTATTACTTTTTGCTCAACATTTTCATGGATCACATCTTGAGCTTTCACCTTCTTTGGGATTCTCTCAACTTCAACAATATTTGGCACCTCAACTTGCGCCTCATCTTTTTGTTCAACATCTTCCACTTCGACCTCCCGTTTACTCTCACTTTGAAGTAGTTTTCCACTTCAAGTTGTATTGGCCACACAATGAGAGGTTGGGCTACCCCCACTACCTTTTGGGTTTGCAATTGTATCACTTGAGAGTGTACCTTTTTACTTCAGGTTTTGTTCTATTGTGAAATTCCTCATTTGCATCTCCAACTTTTGAATAGATGCGGTGTGAAAACCCAAAAGCTAAGTCATATTTTTCATTGAAGTGTCGAACCTCTCTTGATTTTGAAATACTCTTTCAAGCATTTTCTCCAACTTGGAATCGCTTGAAGAATTCTCCTTCCAATGTTGAGAGTTAGAATATTACCCTTTTGGTGGAACATAGGGGCTTGAACTCCGGTTTGTAAAATTATTGTTATTGTTGCTCCAATTTCCTTGATTATAACTACGTTGGTCATTTGTCCATTGTTGGTTACCTTGCCCTTGCGGGTTAGGTCTCCATTGGTGTTGTTGTCCCGATCTGTGGTAGTTTTGTCTTTGATATCATCCTTGTAAATTGTTAACATAATTTTCTTCTTAATATTACATGGGAGGATAGTCTTGTTGTTGGCTTTCTTGGTGTTGGTAGTTCTCATTTGACATTGGTTGCACATATTCCACAAGATTCACTTTCTTTGTTTGGCTTTCAGTGAACATTTTTGTCAACACATTGACATTGGTTGCAAGAACGGCAATTAATTGATATATTTCTTGATTATCCTTAACCATGTTGGTTAAATAATGAGTACCATATGAGATTCCGCTCGTGGTATCTTCTGAATTCTAAGCTTGGTTGTGTTTTGCCATCTTGTCGAGGATTTGAGTGACCATTGGAAATGTTTTATCCATGAACGATCCATCTGCCGCATTTTTGGCTATGGATTGATTCCTAGGATCCAAACCCATGTAAAACTTCTCCAACAAAATAGTTTCCAGAAACCCATGATTTGGTCCATTATGCGGTCGCAAAACTGATCTGCGGACCGCAGATCTACCGTAAACTGAAGTAGAAACTTGGGGAAATTTTTTGAACCATTATGCGGCCGCATAATCATTTCGCGGGCCGCATAACTCATCGCAGATCCAACATAAAAACTTCCTAAGGGAAGTTCTGCGGCGCATTATGTGATCGTTGAATAGGTCTGCGGGCCGCAGACCTATCGCAGAGTAAGGCAGGAGTGCCCAGTTTTGGAGGGCCATTATGCGGTCCATTTTGCGTACCGCAGAGGCGTTATGCTGTCGCATATGCGATCACAGATCTGCATCGGGGCTTCATTTTTCTAATTTTTTTGACCCGACCCTATTTCGATATATTGAAGTAAAGGACCACTTTTGAAGCAAAAATCTGATATTTGTAGAGAGAGGGAGTGCCATAGAGTGAGAAGGGAAGTTCCTAAGCCTATTGGTCATCAACGCTTGCTCAAAGTTGAAGAATTCACAAGAAATATTCACTAGGTATTCATCCTAGAGGTAAGATTCTACTCCCTCACCCTCAATTTCGTGATTTTACTGAAAATAGGGAATGAGAAAAGGAATTCTTGGGTGTGGGAGTTGTCCACTATGCATGCATGTACTATCAAGGGTTGGGGGAAGAATGTTGAGCTAAATTAGATAGACTTTGGGTAGTGGAATAAAGGAATCCACTATAGGAGGACCTTGAAATCACAATACCCACCAAGTGTTTGATAAAATGCTCAAATGAACTGGAACCATGACCTCCATCCTAATTTGTGTTCAATTTTGCTACATATCTAAATAGATCAAAGTTGCTAGGATTTTCGGAACTGTATAGTGGATTAAGGAAAGCTTAAAGCGAGGTATGTTGGCTAAACTTCTCCTTAGAATTAAACCCCACAATGTCCTTGTAAGTCCCGAGTTACTCATTATAAATTGATTATTCCAAATAAGCCTTGTGTCAAAAGATATATGTGTTTAATATATAATCCGAATGTTCCTGTTATGTTTTGTTACTGGGAATGTGTTCAAAGTATGGGTTGCATGTCTAAATGCTATAACTTCAAGTCGTGATTCAAGCGAAAACTATTATGCCAAATTGTGTAAGAATTCTCAATGTGCTTAAGACTCTTACTTGCTCACATGTGTACTCAAGTCTTGAATAAATTTTCTTTTGGTTAATAATCTTTAATGATGTTTGAAAGTGAAAGAGGTGAGCAGAGCATGAAACATGAAATACAGCCAATGTGCCAAGAATGATATTACATTTGGGGCCACTAGTGCCAATGAAACTAAGAAACGTTTAAAAGATGTTGAAATGAGTTGTGAATCCGCTTAATAACAAACGCTTTGGGAGTATTGTTAGTCACTAAGGAAGGGTAGGTTGAAATTCTCCGAAACTACACATGTCGGTGTTGGAATGGATTGTAATTATTCCCCTAATTTGGGGCGAGATTGATGTGATGAAATATTCCCCTTTTATTGGGATGAGATGATTGCTAGAAAAGGGTGATGTCGATCCACACGGCATTGTAGTGAGACGGCCTAGCCGGTCGTGTCGTGATCGGACGCCATGCCGAACACATGGTGGTGATTGTGCTAAAAATTATGATCGAGATAATGATTGGAACTGTGATAGTGATTGTGATTATGGTTGATGTCTTCGAGTAAGACGGCCTAGCCGATCGGGCCGAGATCAGACTCCGTGCTAAAATCACGGTGGTATATCGGTGCTAAGATCTCCTAACCTAAAATAATGAAAATTTACTTGACACTTATCTTGCTCCTAATTTGATGTTTTATTATTGTCTGAGGCTTCCAGTGATTTATGGTTGTCCTTCCTTGTGGTATCATTCGTTCTAACGAGAGGGTGTTTAGTCTTACATACTAGTACTATTCTATATGTACTAACGTCCCTTTTTTCCGGGGGCGTCCCTTTTTTCCGGGGGCGCTGCATCTTTAATGGATGCAGGTGCTTCCGCAGCAGGTGGCATTGATCATTGATAGCAGTACACCCTCTTCTCAGTAGATCTGGTGAGCCCCACTTCATTCGGGGTCGTGTATCTTTTGTCCCACGTGTATTATGTTTTAAGGTATAGCTGGAGCCTTGTTGGCGGCGTTATCATAGTATTTTGTATCCGTAGAGGCTTCGTAGACACAGTGTGGGTTGTATATGGGAGTTGGGAATGTCAAACTAGCCTTGTTGTATTTGAATCACTTGTTGCCCTTTAACTATGATTGTGTATGTATTTTGAGACTATAAAATGAAGTGACTAATGGTAATGTAATTGGCATTGTTCATGGAATCCACTCAATGTTTAATTAATGATATAAATGTATCTTTTCTTTATTCATGGGCGAGTTGGGTAGAAAGGTATTGTAAATGCTTTCTTGACCGGGGTATCTCGATTGAGTTCCGGTCACGCTCCCCAAGGCCAGGGCGTGACAACTTGAATCTAGCCCATGCCTCATGTAGCTATTCCCCCGGTAATTGCTTGAAGAAGAAAATTTTGTCCCAAAGCTCGGACTTCTTATTTTGTGAGAACCATTTAGCTAGAAAAATTTGCACAAGTTTGGTCCAAGTGTGGATGGAGTTAGGAGGTAAATTTTGGATCCATTGTTTTGCCTCTTCGTCTATAGAGTATTTGAACACCCTTAACCTTAGGGCATCATCCGAAATATGCCTCTTCTTATGCATTGCACACACACCGAAAAGGTTTCTGATCATCGTCGGCGGAATTTCGGAAGAACCCCACCTCCTTTAGCATTAGGATTAGACTATGTTCCACGTTGAAGGTAGCAACATCAACTCTAGGAGGGACAATGGCGTTTGTATCCTCAATATACTCATCTATATCGGCAAACACATTCTCAATATCCGGCTCGCCCATACTTACCTAGTGACACCAACCAAAGCAAGCAAAGTGTGATGGAATAGAAGAAGACGTTAAGTAAAGCACACACTAGTTAGTAATTTCAAAACCGTATTCCCCGAAAACGGCGCCAAATTTGATATGCTCAAATTGCACCTACATAAATGGTGTAAAGCTATCGATGTCAAATATAATAACCCAATTAGGTTGGTGTCGAATCCCACTGGGAATAGGTGTGAAAAGGTTACTTGAATAGTGTGTCACTCGACTAAAGCCGTAATTCTATTCCGTTAGTTTGAAAAGAGTTTGGTAATTGTGATTTGTTAAGAGAATCTATTTTGTTAAGAGAATTGATTAAAAGGATTAAGAAACCAAGGTTGTGTCCCTGTTAATGGAATATAATGTTGTCGGTGTTAATATGATATATTTCTAATGGGAGGTCCTTTGATATGCAAATAGTTCCTAAATAACTACCCAATATTTTCCAATAATTAGGTGATTTTTCCTCTTTATGATTTTTCCAAATATTAAAGAGTTACAATTAAGAACATCCAGTTTATGCCAAGTAGAACCCACTTATTCCTAAGAGATTATATTAAACAAGGTTTAAAGCCTTGACTTCTTGCTACTCAATTCTAACCAAACCCTAACCCACTTTTCCAAGTGAAAGATAAAGCAAATTGGCACTAGTTAATGTTTGCAACCATCAACCATAAATGAAGCATGAGAAAAGAATAGAAATCAGCCACCCATTATATATATATATTCAATGGTAAACACCCATTGACACTAAGTATCCACAACCTTAGTATTTAAAGTTAGCTACTCATACTAGAATACAAGAACAAAGCAATAAATAAAGTCATAAAAGCCTAATTTTAGGCTATTTTTCAGACCAGATGCCCCCACAAACCCTATTTATTCTATTTTTGCGGACAAAATGTGACAAAAATAATCCTTCAGATTTAGTATGCAACCGCAGAATCGACCGCGGAACAAATCCGCAGTCCGCACAACTTTAGCAATGCCGCAGATCTGATCAGCAAGCTTCCCAGATATCTCTCGCATACTGATTATGCGATCCGCATAATGATTTTGCGGCCGCATAGTGGATCGCATATTAATCTTCACTGGAGGTCCTCTTGCATTTGTGCGGAAACTTCGCAGTCCGCAAATGAGTTATGCGACCGCATAGTGAACCACATATTTGACTCTTAAGACTGACATAGCTTGGTTACATTTGAAATAGGTCTGCGGTTCGCCGACCAGTTCTGGGGCTTGCATACCAGTTCTGCGATCGTATATCTGTCACAAACCTTCCTTATTCCTGGTTTTTGTCATCTTTTTCATGCTCTTGGAAATTCAAGTCTGGTTTCCTGCAAAACACCAAACAAATTAAGAAATGACTTACATTTCTTTAAAAGATGATCTAAAGTCAATGAAATTAGTATCGAGCATTTCTACGACACATCACATATCTGCTCTGCACGTCCTCCTCGGTCTTCCAAGTCGCCTCCTCGACTGGTTGCCCCTCCGTTGGACATTTACCGTCGAAATCCTCTTAGACATTACCTTGCGGACTTGCTTGTCAACAATAGTAACTATCTCCTCCTCATACCCCAAGCTCTCATCTAGATGAACTATACTGTAATCTAACACATATGACCTGCTAGCATGGTACCTCCGGAGCAGACACATGGAAAACTAGATGAACTTTTGATATACTGGGAGGCAAAGAAAGCCTGTAATCAACCTCTCCAACTCGCTCCAACACCTCAAATTGACCGATGAACCTCGGACACAGCTTTCCCTTCTTTCCAAAGTTTATCATACCCTTCATCGATGAGACTTTCAAGTGAACCTTTTTGCCCACCATAAATGATAAATCACACACTTTCTGATACGCGTAACTCTTCTACCTGGACTGAGCTCTACGAAGTCGCTCCTATATCAACTTTACCTTATCTAAGGCAACATTTACCAAATAACTACCATATAACCTAGCCTCGTGGGGCTCAAACCAACCGATGGGGGAATGACAGACCATATAAGGCCTCATATGGATCCATCTCGATGCTGGACTGATAACTATTGTTATAAGAAACTCGGTCAAAGGTAAGAATCGATCCCACTGCCCTCTGAAGTAGATCACACATGCTCTGAGCATATCCTCCAGAATCTGAACTATCTGCTCTGACTGCCCATCGGTCTGCAAATGAAAGGCTATGCTGAGCTCTACCCGGGTACCCAACTCACTTTGTACAGCTCTCTAGAAATGTGAAGTGAACCGAGGGCCTCTATCTGAAATGATGGAAATAGGCAGGCCATGCAACCAAACGATATCCTGAATGTAAATCTGAGCCAACCTCTCTGAAGTTTATGTAGTCGCCACTAGAATAAAGTGTGCAGACTTCATTAGTCTATCGATAATGACCCAAACGAAATCAAATTCCCTTATCGTGCGTGGAAACCCAACTATGTAATCCATAGTGATGCGCTCCCACATCCACTCCATTATAACCATCTGCTAAAGTAGGCCACTTGACCTCTGGTGCTCATACTTAACTTGTTGGCAATTTATACATCTCGCCACATACTCAACTATGTCCTTCTTCATCCGCCTCTACCACTAATGCTATCTGAGGTTAAGATACATCTTCGTGACACCTAGATGAATAGAATACCCTGAACTGTGCACCTCCACTAGAATCGTATCCCTCAGGCCATCAACATAAGGAACACATAGGCGACCTTGGAGTCGAAGAACACCATCATCACCGATAGTGACCTCTTTGGAATCACCCCATAGCACCGTCTCTATAAGAACCAGCAAGTGTGAATCATCATACTGACAAGCCTTGATCCGCTCGAATAAAGAAGACTGAGCCACAACAGATACAAGAACTAGACTGGGGTCTGGAATATCCAACCTCACAATTCTGTTAGCTAAGGACTGAATGTCCAAATCCAATGGCCTCTCCCCTGCTGAAATGAATGCCAAACTACCCATACTTTCGGTCTTTATGCTCGACGCATCCGCAACCACATTCTCCTTGCTCGGATGATAGAGGATAGTAATATCATAATCCTTTAGTAACTCAAGCAACCTGTGCTGCCTCAAACTAAGATCCATATGCTTAAATAAATGCTGCAAATTGCGGTGATCCGTGTAGACCTCACATGACACCACATAAAGGTAATGCCTCAAGATCTTGAGATTATGAACTATCACAGCCAACTCTAAATCATGCACAAGATAATTCTTCTCGTGGGGCTTCAAGTGACATGAAGCATATGCAATAACTCGCCCCTCCTGCATCAATACACAACCCAAGCCAACACGTGAAGTGTCACAATTCACAATATACATCCCCGAACCTGAGGGCAACACCAACATTAGTGTTGTAGTCAATGCGGTCTTGAGCATCTAAAAGCTCACCTCGAAATAATCGGACCATCTGAACTAAGCACCCTTCTAGGTTAATCTAGTCAAAGGAGCTACAATAGACAAGAATCCCTCGACAAACTAATGATAATAACCCGCTAGCGCCAAGAAAATCCCGATCTCAATTGCTGTGGTGGGATGAGGCAAACTTTGAACCGCCTCGACCTTCCTAGGATCCACCTTAATACCCTCACCTGATACAACCTACCCCAAGTAAGCCACATAATCTAACCATAACTCGTACTTGGAGAACTTAGCATATAGCTTTTTCTCTCGCAAGGTCTGAAGCACAATCCTTAACTGCTGCTCGTGCTACTCCATAATGCGTGAGTAGATCAATATGTGATCAATGAAAACAATGAAAAAAGATTCAAGATATGTCCTAAACACCCGATTCGTAAAATCCATAAACTTCGTTCGGCCATTAGCCAAGTCGAAGGACATCACTAGAAACTCATAGTGCCCATATCTAGTCCGGAAAGCCGTCTTCGGAACATTCAAAGTACGAATCCTCAACTGATGATACCCAGACCCCAATTCAAATCTTAGAGAACACTCTAGCACCCTGTAACTGATCAAACAAATCATTAATGCACGGCATCGGGTACTTATTCTTGATAATGGATTTGTTCAGCTGGTGGTAATCAATGCACATCTACATAATCCCATCCTTCTTCTTCACAAATAATACCGGTGCACCCCAAGGCGACACACTCAGCCTGATGAACCCCTTCTCGAGAAACTCCTCAAACTGCTCTTTCAAATCCCTCAACTCTTTTGGAGCCATGCGATACGGTGAAATAGAGATATGCTGGGTGACTGGTGCCAAATCAATGCTGAAATTGATATCACGATCTAGTGGCATGCCTGGTAAATTAGAAGGAAATACATCAGAGAACTCTCGCACCACGGGCACTGAATCAATCGTGGGAGTCTCCACAGTAGTATCCCGAACATAAGCCAGATAGGCCAAATAACCCTGCTTAACCATATGTCGAGCCTTCAAGAAAGAGACTACCTGACTAGATATACTGATAGATGAGCCCCTCCACTCCAATCTAGGCAAATCTGACATTGCCAAAGTAACAGTCTTAGCATGGCAATCAAGAATGGCATGGTACGCAGACTACCAGTCCATACCCAGGATAACCCTAAAGTTAGTCATATCAAGCAACAGAAGATTTGCTCTGTTCTCATAACCACAAGAAGTCACTACACGGGACTGGTAAACCTGATCCACAACAACATAACCACCCACTAGTGTCGACATATATACAGGAACACCCAAGGACTCACAGGAGACATCCAGATAAGGAACAAATAGAGAAGATACATATGAATAAGTAGACCCTGGATCGAATAGTACCGAAGCATTCCTACTACAGATAGAAATAATACCTGTGATGATGGCGTTTGAGGCTACCACATCTGGTGTGGCTAGAAAGGCATAGAATCTGGCCGAAGCGCCACCTAGCTGGCCTCCACCTCTAGGGAGACCCCTACCCACCTGCCCCCCGCCTCTTGCTGACTAGACGGGTGGTGCAGTGATCATTGGCTGATAGCCTTGTTGTACTACCTTGCCCCGAAGCCTAGGGCAAACCTATCACGCCCCAACCTCGGGGAGCGCGACCGACGCTCAACCGAGATACCCGGTCAAGCAAGCCTACTTGATGCCTTCTACCCAACCTTACCCAATAACAATAAAAGAACCATTAACAAGAGATAAGCATAAGAAGGGTAAAATGTTCCACATTCTTTTTTTATTACTCAAAGGATATTCATTTTACAATTTCCAAAATATTACAAGTTCATAATTATGAGGGAAAAACATATTTGTCAAATACCAACACTTCTAACTCATTACCCAATATCGTACACCACCCACAACATGTATACAGAGCCTCTAAGTACAACAGAAGAGTAGTATGGAAGTGCCGGCGACAAGGCCCCGGCTATACCTCAAAACACAAATACAACGTCAAGTGACATAAGGCCCGGAATAGAGTTGGGCTCACCAAAACCTGCTGAGTATAGAGTAACTGCTAACGAGGATCAAATTTGCCCGCTGACAAACCACCTGCATCCGTTGAAGATGCATCACCCCCGAAAAAGGGACATTAGTAAATGTGGAATAGTACTAGTATGTGAAGCTAAATGTCTTCTTTAGAAATAGAATGACAATATAAGAAAGGGAAAACCATAGAAGCAACAAGTAAAAATCAATGATATCCAAATGCCAAGTTAAAACATAATAATTTTCAAAATACAAAAATAATATTATTTTTGGTTAGGAGATCATTAGCACTGATATACCACTGTATTTTTAGCACGGAGTTCGATCACACTCGATCGGCTAGGACATCTCTCCACGAACAATGTGGATTGACATATGATGAGAAAGTAAGGTGTTACCAAGACTAGGAACCACAATGCGCACGACATGGCATCCGATCTCCACCCGATCGGCTAGCCCGCCTTCCCACATATGCCGTGTGGGTCGACTTCATCATTTCCAATTCACAGCTATCATCAATATCATCCCAATTAAGGGGAATAATCTCATCACATCAATATTTCAATATCATTCCAAATAAGGGGAATAATCACAATCCACTCTTACACTGGCACGCGTAGTTTCGGGTGTGGGCCGTTTCGACCCACCTTTCCTCGGTTCGCTAATGATACTCCCAAAAATATTTTTTTGTTTTGCACACAAGGGAAACAGAAATACAAATACATTCACCTTATAACATTTCACACCATGTATAGCTTTGTTAGTTCTTTCAACTACTCACAACATCATTATCTCATTGGCTCCCCCGGCCATACATATGATTCTTCTTTCATGGCACGATGGCCGTATCTCATATTCCACATTATCAATTCTTTACTTTCCGAGAATCATCATTATAAACATCAACATATAGAATATTCTAGAAATCACAACTTTAGGTTCATTAGTAATGAAGGCTTTTAAACATAATGGATTCCTTTTCAAATATGGAGCAAAATGACTAGCAATTGAAGCATGAGTTAAAACCATAAACGAGTGATACACCACTTATACTTGAAATACTTTTTCCCAAAAAGGGGCAATACACAATTTCAACTAATGAGTATATAAGAACTCTAGTCACATTGTAAAATCAAGACCTCAAATGTGTATATGAGCGATATGAGTCTTAAGCACGTTGAGTTTTCTTTCCAAATTGAGCATAGTGAACTTTCATTTGAAACATGAATTGAAGCTATAACATTTTTACACCTAAACCATACTCGAACACATTCCCGAAGAAGATCATAACGAGATAAGGATAATTGGGACACGTTTTGAGTATGTACATATTTCAACATAATGCTTACTTGGAATAATCAAAATTATTAGGAACAACTCAGAACATGAGAATTAGGAACTTGGGCCAACCATACTAGAAACTTACGGGAACATCATGGAATTCGATTCTAAGAGTGAAGTTTAGCCAACATACCTTTCTTGAGCTCTCCTTAGGTTACTACAACGTCCCAACACTTCTAGCAATATCAATCTATAGAAAGATAGCAAAAATCGGATAATAATTAGAAGAATTCTTATGATATTTGACGAGCTCGAAACAAACACTTAAATTATGATCGCTAGTCAAATATAGTATAGTATAATATCGTATCCACATGGATTGGATTTAAACAGTGTTCTCATAATTTCTAGTTTGGTTGCTATCCAAGATGATCAACAATTGAGATTCCTATGATTTATAACTACAATTAACTAAGAAGCTAAAGCTATTGACTAATGACAATCGCAACAAAGGTAAGCAAGGAAGTTATCAATGGGAGAAAATAGGGGTTGATAGGATAGGTGCAACATAATTGTTTGTGATCTAACTCTAGATAATTCACTTCTAATGTTTAAGTGAGTCTCTCGAATTCACTCAATTATTAGTTCAAACATTCAGCGAAAACTCTGCTCTCGATTAAGTCTTAACCTCACAAGATGAACCAATTTAAGAACGTGAAGATATGCAAGAATGCGTAGTGGATTGGTCTTTGGGAAAACCTCTCTCGATTATCCTCCTAACTAGGTTTAATCAATGATTCAACTAACCTCTTTCGATTACTAAGAAGAATTAATGAACTCAACCAACAACATAATGCAAAGATATCACAAGTTATGCCTCTCTCGATTACATGAACAAGTGAGTATAGATGCAACAATTAAATCTGCCACGCCCCAAACTCGTAGAGCGCGACCGGCGCTCAAACGAGTAAACCCAACTGAGCAATCCTATTAGATTTCATTCTACCCAAACTCATTCATGAAATAATAGGAGATGTAATCCATTATTCAAACACTGAGAAGATTCCATTAACAACTTCCATTCATTCCATTAGCAACTTCGTTCATAATTTCCAAAGTATTATAAGTTTATAGATATAATGAAAACATGTTTGCCAAATAGCAACAATTTTAGTTCAATTCCCAACATCATACACCACCCACAATCTGTCAACGGAGCCTCTAAATATGACAGAAGAATAGTATGGAAGTGCCGGCAACAAGGCCTCGGCTATACCTGAAGACACAAAGTGTAACATCAAGTGACATCGAGCTCGAAATAGATTAGGGCTCACCAAAAACCTGTTGAATAGGGAGTAACTGCTAACGAGGACTAAAGTTGCACCGCTGATGAATCACCTGCATCCATTGAAGATGCAGCGCCCCTAGAAAAAGAGACGTTAGTACATATGGAATAGTACTAGTATGTAAATCTATCTGTCCTCTTTCAAAATAGAATACCAATGTAAGAAAGGGAAATCCACATAAACAACAATTCACAATCAATGATATTCAAATGCCAAGTTAAAACATAATAATTTCCAAAATATGAAGATAACAATGTGAAGTGATAATCAAATTATGATGATAATATTATTTTTTTTTGTTGAGAGATCTTTAGCACCGATATACCACTGTTCACAATATCACCATTCACAATACCAATGTTCACAATACCAATATTCACAATACCAATGTTCACAATACTAATGCCACCGTACTTTTTAGCACGGAGTTCGATCACGACCCGACCGGCTAGGCTATCTTATTTGAAGACATCAACCACAATTACTATCAATACCAATACCACCATAATTTTAGCACGGAGTTCGATCTCGACCCGATCGGCTAGGCTATCTCATTAGAGATATCAACCACAATTACTATCAATACCAATACCACCGTAATTTTATCACGGAGTCCGATCACGCTCCGGCCGGCTAGGCTATCTCATTAGAGACATCAACCACATCTCAATTTCAATTACAATTTCCAGCACAATCACCACCATGTGTGCGGCATGATGTCCAATCACGACCCGATCGGCTAGGCTGTCTTATTCGAGACATCAACCCTTCTATATCAATCAATCTCATCCAAATTAAGAGGAATAATTTTTATCACATCAATCTCATCCCAAATAAGGGAAATAATTTTATCATATCAATCTCACCCAAAATAAGGGGAATAATTTTATCACGGCAATCTCATATCAAATAAGGGGAATAATTTTATCACGTCAATCTCATCCCAAATAAGGGGAATAATTTTATCACATCAATCTCATCCCAAATAAGGGAAATAACTTTATCACATCAATCTTATCCCAAATAAGGGGAATAATTTCCAAAAATAACATAGGTGCAAATGTATTTACCTCATCATCTTTCACATTGTATAAATCTCCACTAGTAGTTTCAACCAATAACAACAAAAATATTTCTTTGGCTCTTTTGGCCATTCACAAGATTCTTTATTCAAGGCACGGTGGCCATATTTGATATTCTACACTTTCATTTCATCCATCTCATGTATCATCATCAAAAATATCAACATATATATAATATTCCGGAAATTACAACTTTAAGTTTATTAGAAATGAACAATTTAAGCACAAAAGATTTCTTTCCGAGAAATGGAGTAAAATAATTGGAAATTGATGCACAAATTAAAATTATCAACAAATAACATACCATTTATTCTTGACATATTTTTCCCCACAGAGGGCAATACACAATTTCCACTCACGAATATGTAAGAATGCAAAACACATTGAAAATACTCACAAATCATAACGTCTGTTAAAACAGCCACATATGACCATGACTTGATTTTATAAGCTTTTAGGCAATTCTATTTTCGAAGTCAATTCGGAATAGTTGAATCAAGGCTCATTTCATAATCTTTCTCACATCATTTCATTTCATTGGCTCCATTGGCCACAAGTATAACTTTCACTTATATCAATCATCGCATTTCATACTTCTTTCACATCTTTTAATTCCATTGACACCATTGGCCACAAGTATAACTTTCACTCTTGCACATTGGCCACACTTTATATCCCAATTCACTTATTTCACTTCTAAACATCTTTATAAGTTATCAAAAGTAAGACATTTCCAATCAAGACTTTAGGTACACATATGATCAATTAAGAGTCTTAAGCATATTGAGTTTTCTCACACAATTTGGAATCATAACCTTCATTTGAAACACAACTCAAAGACATAGCATTTTAATACACAAATCATCCTTGAACACGTTCCCAAAGGATATCATAATGTGTTAGGAACATTCGGAACACGTTTTGGATACTTAATTCTCGACACTTTGCTTATTCAGGACAATCAAAATTATTGGGAATAACTCGGAACATAGAATAAGGAACTTGAGACAACCATACTTGAAACTTATTAGAAAATTGTTGAATTCAATTCTAAGAGAGTAGTTTAGCCAACATACCTTTTCTTGAGCTTTCCTTACATTACTACGATGTTCCAGAAATTCTAGCAACTTCAATCTATTTAGAAACATAACAAAAGTAAATAATAATTAGGAAGATATTCATGGGTTCACCTCACTTAAGCATTTCATCAAACACTAGGTGTGCAAATTGGTTATAAGGTTCTTCCATAAGATTTCCTTCACTTCACAACTCAATCTTTACTTATTTGAGCTCAACAAACTTCCCACAAACCTTATTGGTACATTCATGTATAAATAATACTCTTACACCCAAGAATCATACCCTTAATCAACCATCTTCTACCCAAATTCAAAATTAAAAACTAGGGTATGGAACTCTTACCTCTTAGATGAAGAACTTGAGGGATTTCTTGTTGGATTTCAAGGCTTGAACAAGATCTTGATGAACAAAGTACTTAAGTTTCTTCCTCTCTCTAGAACACTCTCACTTCTCTCTAAAAATATTAGATTTTTGCTCCAAAATGAGCTTCAAGGGTTATTTATCCAAGTTGGGTCGGGTTATAAAGATAAAAGAATGGATACTCCGAAATTTTGGACCGAGCTACAGACTAGGCTAGGCACGCTCTGTAGCCAGCTATAGACCTGGCGAGGCACGCTCTGTAGCCAGATATAGACCTGGCGAGGCACGCTCTATAGCACGGTCTAGCGCGCTACAGACTTGGCTTCGCGAGAGATATAGCACGGTCTAGCGCGCTACAAGCTGGAGACGCGAGATTGAAAAATTTCAACTCCCCAACACACTGTTCAACCCCAAAACTCCAAAAATATACTACATTAGCCTACCTTGGCACCATAGAACCTTAAATTCCTTAGCGAAATTTTCTGGGGCCTTACATTCTCCCCCGCTTAGGATCATTCGTCCTTGAATGAGGAGTAGAGGTCGTCCCCAAACACTTAATATAACTCGTTTCCTATTCCACACATATTAAGCTCCCAAACTTGACTATCTCCCAAATATTTCAAAACTTTCGGCCGAGTCTCCTTTGCAATTGGGCCTAACCACCTGCTAGATAATTACCAAAACCACTCCTAACAACATATCCACAACTCAACAAAGCATCACAATGTATATCAACAACACTAATCTCAACATTACAAGCATCATATTATCAAGAGTAATATCTGGACATGAGCTGCACATATTTAAATCATAACACATATAAAGTGCCTTTTGATCCACAATCATTTGACTATACACACAAGTGGGAACATTTTATTTCCTTAACACTTTTGGACCTCAAGGTGGCCTTCTCGTCTCACAGAATTCGCTATAACACATTAACTAAGGCAATCTCAACTTCCGAACTTATCTAACAAGGACGACAAATAATTACCTCTCATAAGTCGATTATCCATTAACTTCACCTTCTCTAGCTTTCACCGGAGCGATAGACAAAGGATTCCCAAGTACCTTCTTAGACATAGACATATGAAACATCGGGTACACGGAGGACAATAATAGGGAAAATATCGCACTCATAGTTTGGCCTATTGGCTCAAGATTTCATAAGTCCTAATGCTACTACATATGCTTTACCTTACTTAACAATTCACATAACATCCTCTTGGAGAAAATATTGAGAATAACCCGTTCACTTTCTTCAACTCTAAATCCCTACGCCGAACACCCAAACTAAACCTTTGGCGACCTCCAACAATTATTCTAAGATGTGCTAGCTTGAATATGACCATAAAATTTCCTATCCAATATATTTGATCAGGGGATGCTGCTTCTTCTTTGACATGTGACATATGGGAGACATAATCGGAAGGATAAAGACATTAGCGCAATTATTCTTGGAAGACTATGAGTCATGAAAAGGACAACAATAATTGTTTCATTCCATATGTGCCTTGTTCGGCAATAGTAAGCCTCAAAGAGAAATGGCCAAGTACATGACACCAGTCGTCTCCTGGAGTGTAGGGAAAATCAGTTCAACTCGAAATGAGAATATTTTGGCACCCCGAATGTGATATGGGTTTCAAAATGCATGAAATTGCATTATGCTCTTAACATTATCTCACACAAGGTATCTATGTCACAAGCCCATGGGGATGAAAAAGAAGTTGAACACTTGTGAGATTATTATCATTCTCACAACTTAACCTTTGCCAATAGTTGATCCTATGTGAGAGGACTAGAGATATGACGAAGTTGTGAAAATCTCATATTTCCCAAAAACTTTTATACGGACAAGTGACCCCTTTCAATTGACATTTACACATATGATAGGTTTTGAGATATGCTCTCATGTTTCTAGACAGTGAAAAGGATTCATGATAATATTCACAAAGAAGTGAAGTGATTGTTCAAACCATAGGAACCACATTCACCGGAAAGAGAAAGAGTGGCTCAAGAATGATCTCAACAATAGGCCGCAATACATTGGATTTGATACCACATAGGTAAACTTTATGACCGTGCATGCATAAGCACAAGTTAGCAGATGTCATCCATTTAAATCAAAACGTTCTGTAAGAAATTCATCGGGTATAGTCCCTTGTTGAGAATTTAGGGAAGCAACTGGGAAGTATTAATCATAGAGTTATAAATCAATTCAAGGACATAATTATAGAACTCAATTCCTCAAGAGGTCGTAAATAAGAGAATTGTGATCAGGAGGCTTTACGAATAATGCGTCTTTTTCAGAAAGTAACTACATGCAATGTTTTGTAATTCAACGTTTTGGTTAAGACCATATTTGTGTAGGCTCTTCAATATGGATGTACATATACAACAAGGAAAATAATGCGGTGTTCACAATGAGGTAGCAAGGAGTGACTTAATTGATGACTTTAGATTGACAGGACAGTACCTTAATTGATGCCTCTCTACTCCACATCCAAAACATACATTAGTACCATAGTGACATACCCCCGAATGACATCTCATACACTTCATACAACGAGGATGGGGTACGCTAAACTGACTCGCCCCACTTACCTGATATTTATCCTTTTTGCATACATCATAAGCATTCCCCCTATCCTTCCTCTAGGACCCCGTGATGGGATTAACAATCTCTGCAACATCTCGTTGTATGGACTTTTGGAATTGCCCAAATCTACCACTCCCAACACAATTCTGAGCATACTCACAACATGACGCAAAATATTTTTGCCCGCATATCGGGCATACCGAGATGGGTGTATCCAACTTAAGGGCATTTGTTCTTCTTGTGCCCCCTCTTTCCACAACCATAATATATTTCAAGAATCATCCAACATAAATCTGAGTGGCTCTTCTTTCATATCCATTCCGGCTTATTGATGCCAATAATCCCTTTTTATTTCTTAGGTGCTCTCACCACATATTCCGGTAGCGTGGTAACATTAATAGGAACAAGTACCTTCCCCTAGCAACTGGTTCATTCAATACCTCCTCGCTGCCTCGAAGTCGTGGGTTACTTATATGGAAAATGAGATATGACAAGGAAATTAGCTTCCTATCTTGAGCTCTATCGCACGATATGGAGTATTAAAGAAGTGTGAAATTCCTAAATATCCAAGTAGCCTCCTCATTATAGATGTGGTTGACAACACACTGATAAAAAGGACTCTACTAGACACGGCTCCGAGACATCCTAGGACACTTTAAAACCTTAGGCTCTGATACCAAGTTTGTCACGCCCCAAAATCGGAAAGCGCGACCGGCGCTCAACCGAGTATACCCGACTGAGCAAGCCTGTTAGATTTCATTCTACCCAAACTCATTCATGAAATAATAGGAGATGTACTCCATTAATCAAACACTGAGAAGATTTCATTAACAACTTCCATTCATTCCATTAGCAACTTCGTTCATAATTTCCAAAGTATTACAAATTTATAGATATAATGAAAAACATGTTTGCCAAATAGCAACAATTTTAGTTCAATTCCCAACATCATACACCACCCACAACCTGTCTACGGAGCCTCTAAATATGACAGAAGAATAGTATGAAAGTACCGGCAACAAGGCCTCGGCTATACCTCAAGACACAAAGTGTAACATCAAGTGACATCGAGCCCGAAATAGATTAGGGCTCACCAAAACCTATTCAACAGGGAGTAACTGCTAACGAGGACCAAAGTTGCACCGCTGATGAATCACCTGCATCCATTGAAGATGCAGCGCCCCCGACAAAAGGGACGTTAGTATATATGGAATAGTATTAGTATGTAAATCTAACTGTCCTCTTTCAAAATAGAATACCAATGTAAGAAAGGAAAATCCACATAAACAACAATTCACAATCAATGATATTCAAATGCCAAGTTAAAACATAATAATCTCCAAAATGTGAAGATAACACTGTGAAGTGATAATCAAATTATGATGATAATATTTTTTTTTGTTGGGAGATCTTTAGCACCGATATACCACTGTTCACAATATCACCGTTCACAATACCAATGTTCACAATACCAATGCCACCGTACTTTGTGGCACGGAGTCCGATCACGACCCGACTGGCTAGGCTATCTTATTTGAAGACATCAACTACAATTACTATTAATACCAATACCACCGTAATTTTAGCACAGAGTCCGATCTCGACCCAACCGGCTAGGCTATCTCATTAGAGACATCAACCACAATTACTATCAATACCAATACTACCGTAATTTTAGCACGGAGTCCGATCACGACCCGACCGGCTAGGCTATATAATTAGAGACATCAACCACATCTCAATTTCAATTATAATTTCCAGCACAATCACCACCATGTGTGCGGCATGGTGTCCGATCATGACCCGATCGGCTAGGCTGTCTTATTCGAGACATCAACCATTCTATATCAATCAATCTCATCCAAATTAAGAGGAATCATTTTTATCACATCAATCTCATCCCAAATAAGGAGAATAATTTTATCAAATCAATCTCATCCAAAATAAGGGAAATAATTTTATCGCATCAATCTCATCCCAAATAAGGGGAATAATTCTATCACATCAATCTCATCCCAAATAAGGGGAATAATTTTATCACATCAATATCTTCCCAAAAAGGGGTAATAATTTTATCACATCAATCTCATCCCAAATAAGGGGAAATATTCCCAAAAATAACATAGGTGAAAATGTATTTACCTCATCATCTTTCACATTATATAAATCTCCACTAGTATTTTCAACCAATAACAACAACAATATTTCCTTGGCTCTTTTGGCCATTCACAAGATTCTTTATTCAAGGCACGGTGGCCATATTTGATATTCCACACTTTCATTTCATCTCTTTCATGTATCATCATCATAAATATCAACATACATATAATATTCTGGAAATCACAACTTTAAGTTCATTAGAAATGAACAATTTAAGCACAATAGATTTCTTTCCGAGAAATGGAGTAAAATAATTGGCAATTGATGCGCAAGTTAAAATAATCAACAAATAACATACCATTTATTATTGACATATTTTTCCCCACAAAGGGCAATACACAATTTTCACTCACGAATATGTAAGAACGCAAAACACATTGAAAATACTCACAAATCATAACGTTTGTTAAAACAGCCACATATGAGCATGACTTGAGTTTATAAGCTTTTAGGCAATTCTATTTTCGAAGTCAATTCGAAATAGTTGAATCAAGGCTCATTTCATAACCTTTCTCACATCATTTCATTTAATTGGCTCCATTGGCCACAGGTATAACTTTCACTTATATCAATCATCGCATTTCATACTTCTTTCACATCTTTTAATTCCATTGACACCATTGGCCACAAGTATAACTTTCACTCTTGCACATTGTCCACACTTTATATCCCAATTCACTTATTTCACTTCCAAACATCTTTATAGGTTATCAAAAGTAAGACATTTCCAATCAAGACTTTATGTACACATATGAGCAATTAAGAGTCTTAAGCATATTGAGTTTTCTCACACAATTTGGAATCATAACCTTCATTTGAAACACAACTCAAAGACATAGCATTTTATGACACATATCATTCTTGAACACGTTCCCAAAGGATAACATAATGTGTTAGGAACATTCGGAACATGTTTTGAATACTTCATTCTCGACACTTTGCTTATTCGGAACAATCAAAATTATTGGAAACAACTCGGAACATAGAATAAGGAACTTAAGACAACCATACTTGAAACTTATGAGAACATCATTGAATTCAATTCTAAGAGAGTAGTTTAGCCAACATACCTTTTCTTGAGCTTTCCTTACATTACTACGATGTTCCGGAAATTCTAGCAACTTCAATCTATTTAGAAATATAACAAAAGTAAATAATAATTATGAAGATATTCATGGGTTCACTTTACTTAAGCATTTCATCAATCACTAGGTGTGCAAATTGGTTATAAGGTTCTTCCACAAGATTTCCTTAACTTCACAATCCAATCTTTACTTGTTTGAGCTCAACAGACTTCCCAAAAACCTTATTGGTACATTCATGTATAAATAATACTCTTACACCCAAGAATCATACCCTTAATCAACCATCTTCTACCCAAATTCGAAATTCAAAACTAGGGTATGGAACTCTTACCTCTTAGATGAAGAACTTGAGGGATTTCTTGTTGGATTTCAAGGCTTGAACAAGTTCTTGAAGAACAAAGCACTTGAGTTTCTTCCTCTCTCTAGAATACTCTCACTTCTCTCTAAAAATATGAGATTTTTGCACCAAAATGAGCTTCAAGGTTTATTTATCCAAGTTGGGTCGGGTTATAAAGATAAAAGAATGGATACTCCGAAATTTTGGACCGAGCTACAGACCAGGCTAGGCACGCTCTATAGCCAGCTATAGACCTGGCGAGGCACGCTCTGTAGCCAGCTACAGACCTGGCGAGGCACGTTCTGTAGCCAGCTATAGACCTGGCGAGGCACGCTCTGTAGCGCGGTCTAGCGCGCTACAGACCTAGATTTGCGAGGGATATAGCACAGTCTAACGCGCTACAAGCTGGCGACGCGAGATTGAAAAATTTCAACTCCCCAACACCCTGTTCAACCCCAAAACTCCAAGAATATACTACATTAGCTTACCTTGGCACCAAGGAACCTTAAATTCCTTAGCGACATTTTTCGAAGCCTTACAAAATCATCCAAAAATGCTTCAATATATAAAACTAGAGTTATAATCCACAACAAATCATCAATACTCCAAATCCATCAAACCCTAAAGAGAACTACTCCATAGATATAGAGCAATTCATCACAACTAAAATTAAAGTATAGGAAAACATAAATTCAATCCATACTCGTGTCTTGAGTGAGGAAGGAATGATGAAATCCTTGTGCTCGTGTTCTTCCAACTCCTCTTTAGCCTCCTTAGGTTGAATATGTGTCAAAAGTCCAGCAAATAACATTTTTCCATATATTTATACTGAGTAGGGTCGGGCCCAAACGAAACCACCTTCTCCTAGCCGGAATAGGACATTGGTTCTGAAATAATTGCACAGGCACGCTGCATGGGGCGACGCGCCATGTGGGGCATTAGTGGAGAAATCCAGAGAGATCAACTGTTGTCAGGCAGCAGGAAATAGGCATCCACGACGCCTCACGCGCCGCGGTTGTGAAGTTTTCTCAGAGTATAGATTTTGTTTGATTTTTGACGTCCATACTTAGTCCTCGACCCCCGAACACGATCCCGACTTAATCCCTTGGGCTTTTACTTAGACTTCAAAGCTCCAAATAGCTCGAATTAGCTCCATAACATCCACATCACTCGGAATCAATCCTACAAGGCATAAAACACACAATAAGTGCAAAACACTCCCAATTAAAGCTCAAAACAAGTAAAGTGCAGTGAATTAAAGTGCAATAAGTGACTAAAATACGAGATTATAGCCTACCATCAACACCCCACACTTAAACAATTGCTCGTCCTCGAGAAATCAAACTATACTTTATATAAACACGACCTTTTTCAATAACCCTTATAACTCATTACACCAAGAATATTTAAAATAGATTAAGCCCAATACCATAACATCCTACCCTCAAGATTTGACTCAAAAGCACCACACATTATTTATAACCCGCCCCCTTACTCTAACCCAGAGGTCAACGACATTACCTTTCCTTCATGAATCAAGTTCCCTCACACAGCAATAGAGAGTAGTTCCACACATAATGAAATTTAAGAACAATTAGGAACTCAAGATAGAAAGAATTTTCTCACTCTCAGAAACAACATTCATATGCCACAAAATACGTGCCATAGGCTTGCCCATAGTTTACTATTCTATTAATGGAGCTCATTCAGTCAAGGATCAAGTAGGACTTTATTTTGGTTGTAATGTAGGCTGCGGGATGGGTAGGATACATTTAGCTATAAGAGTGACTACACTTCCCTAAGCACTTTAATACATACATTTCATTGCTCAAAACCCCACATTTATGTCAAACCATAACTCCACCTTCACATCAATATACATTAACTCCCAACTTCTTTAAGCACAATTACATCAAGAGTCACCACTATCAAAGAATATTTTGCACAACAATAGAACTATTTTTTTCTTTTCTTTTTCAATTCAAGTGGATTTTGCTTTTTCAAGACAATGTACTTTTCTCCTTATTTCAATAGTTCCACTCAAAAGCCAAACCAACCACCTCACGCTTCAACTTTTACAAAGTTCATAAAAAAGTCAAGTGCTCACGAGAGGTACAAGGTTCAAATAAATGGTCAATTCAAACAAATGGGTAGGCTTGTAATGTGGTTGCCAAAGAAATAGGATTACAGGCTCAACGGGGTTAACTACAATACATAACACTTAGGTGGGTAAAAGCTTACAACTGGCTCAACAAAGAAACGCCTAATTCACTTCCAAGACTGAATAAAACTACCATTTCGCTTTGCAAACACACAGGGCAAGTTTTAGACATCAAATGCAATGCACAGAATGCATAAAACCTCACACACACATGGCACATAACTCACTCAAGATCGGAATCATCAAGATACTCTAGTCAAAGCAGTTAAGCAAAGTTAAGATCATACACTTTATGGTACTTATACAAGAGTCAAAAACTGAGCCTAAGCGTCACAACTAAAGTACTCACTATTCTCAAGGTATAATAAAGTCAAGAGATATTGCCTTCAATTCAAATCATCGCACAGGATTTCCTACTACTCTACAAAACAAAAACTAACTACACTCGGTTCAAACAAAACTCTTGGAAAAGAACCGCGGTACAAAGAAAAATCAAGTGGGAATTATTACACTACCTAACAAAAGAAAATCTTTTTGTCTTTTTCTATTCGACTTTAATCCCTCAAGAAATCTGTCGATGACATCCATCGTCGGAAAAAATCGAAAATTTTAAAATTTGTATGTTTTTTTCAATTTTTTCTATCTCCAACTACTACAGCTAACAAAAAAAACTAATATACATATATACATATAAATATCCCCCACCCCACACTTTGAGCCCTTCACTTTCCACTCAATACTCGCAGCTGGTTTTTCCTTTTGTGCCCCCTTTTCTACATCCATCTTGAAAGTCACAATCTCCTCACACACTCTAAGCATGAATTTTCTCTCGTGTATATCCAATATTGCTCTACCCATTGCTAAGAATGGCCTTCCTAGGATAAGGGGGACCTCCTTGTTTTCCTCTATTTTCACCACTATAAAATCCATAGGAAATGCAAACTTATCCACCCAAACTAACACATCTTCCACTATCCCCTCGAGTATTAAAGTCGTTTGGTCTGCCAGCTGCAACAATATTGGTGCAGACCTTACTTCTCCAATCTCCTTCTTCAGTTTCCTATAAATAGATAGAGGTATTAAATTAGTTGAGGCACCAGAATCACATAATAATTTATCAAAATGAATAGTTCCCACATAGCAAGGTATAGTAAAACTCCCTGGATCTCCACACTTTTTGGGAGTTTGTTTTGTAATATCGCACTGCAATGCTCTGTGAGCTTGACCATTGAGGTCTCTTCTATCTTCCTCTTCTTTGTAAGGATCTCTTTCAAGAATTTAGCATAAGCAGGCATTTATGAGAGAACTTCTGTGAATGGTAAGTTTACATGGACCTGTTTCAGCACATCCAGAAATCTCTCAAACTGCTTGTCCCGCTTTTCTCTACATAGCTTTTGAGGGAAAGGTAGCGCAAGCATATGCTCACTCTCATTATGTTCCTCCCTTCTCGACGTTTCTCCCTTCTTTTTTTTCTCAGCCTTCATCAGCCCTTTCTTCTTTTTATCAACATCACTCTTCAGATGCTCCCCACTTTCTTTTTCAAGTTTCACATCATTTCGGATCGGGGTGGGATCTTTCAACACTTGTCCACTTCTCAGAGTTACAACATTCACTGTTTCTTTTGAGTTTCTCTCGATATCAGTAGGGAGAGTGCCTGGAGACCTCTCAGATATATTATTGCAATTTGTCCCTCTTGTCTCTCCAGGTTTCGAAAAGATGTGCCAACTCTTTGATAGCTTCTCCATGGGCGTCCAGCCTCTCATCTGTCTTGATAATGAAGGCCTTTATTAGATCCTCTAGACCAGGCTGAACATGTTGTTGAGGCTGAAATTGATGCCTCTTCTGATTTTGGTATGTTGGAGCTCCTTGTCCCTAGGGTCTAGAGTTATTTTAGTTAAGTATAGTCTTCTTTCAGTCAAGAGAGTAAAGGATATATATATATATATATACAGTATTATATTTATTAACCAAAATCAAGCTATAATCGGTGGGCAGGCCCCTATTGGGCAGTATTACAGTATTTTCACCACCATCGAGCTATAACCAATGGGCAGGCCCCTATTGGGCAACTTCCGATTAGATGGTTAGTTATATAACGACCCTACTGTGGCTGAGCGCCTATGAGAGATCCTAGAAAGGCCGAGATACAGAGCCTAATATGGTCGAGCGCCTATGAGCGAGCCTACTACGATAGAGCAATTACACGTATTGAGCCTTATAGGGTCGGACAACTATTTTACTTACTATATTGAGAGAGTTGAGTCAGTATCAGCAGGTAAGCATATCTTCAGATTACCATTGACTCCTAGTTAATTTAAGTTATTATATTATCAGTTCAGTTTCAACTTTCAGTTATTCTGTTGCCGTACATACTCGGCACATTATTTCGTACTAACGTCCCTTTTTTCGGGGATGCTGCATTTCATGCCTACTGGTCCTGATAGACAATTGGATAGACCTTTCTTATAGATAGAGCCAAACGTCAGCTTGATCGGTAAACACCATTTCCCTGGTGTTACCAGGTCTAGACCTTGGTGTCCATTTTATATATACAGGTTTGATGGGTAGGTCAAGGCCCTGTCCCTACCATGATACAATTCGGTTATCTCTAGAGGCTTGTAGACGAGTCCTGTATATTTTGTATATCATTAATGTGTCCTTGTCAGCCCTGTGTATATGTTCAGTTTTGTATTGTTGGTTGTAGTCTTTCATGGCGGCCTCGTCGGCCTGCACAGTTATGTGTATGAGCTTTTGTATTAGTTTACCCCTCATATGAGAGAGACGTTATTTTTAGATGATTTAGAATATGGCCTCGTCAGCCTTGATTGGTATTGTCAGCTTGCATGTAGGATTCGTCGGTCTAAGTTGAGGGCTACCCCTCTAGAGTTCACAGTTACAGAGTGGTACGATTGGGCCGAGTATGGAAACGGGTGCCGACCACGTCTCCCCAAGTTTGGGGCATGACAAACTTGGATCCAGAGCAGTTCTATCCTAGTGAGTTTTCAACCTGTGTCTAGTATAGCCTTGTTTATAGATGTGTTGTGCACCACATTATATAAAGAAGAAGCTACAAGGCATTTAAGAGTCTGTTACTCTTCTTTCAAATGCAAATCGTGCTATAGATCTAGTCATAAGAGTTTGAGTCAGGACTTATGTTAGCTAATGATACAA
Source organism: Nicotiana tomentosiformis (assembly GCF_000390325.3). NCBI lineage: Eukaryota > Viridiplantae > Streptophyta > Magnoliopsida > Solanales > Solanaceae > Nicotiana > Nicotiana tomentosiformis. Next base: position 39,425,053 of record NC_090822.1, read on the forward strand.
AGATGTTTGCAATTAGAAAGATTAAAGCTAGCCAAAGGGCTAATACAGCAACATGTAAGGGCATTAATAGAGAGAGAGATTTCTTGGCGACGAGACCCTGTTTGAGGCCCTATCAGATCATTCGTGCAAATTTCCAGCTTAAGACCCTAAGATGGAAGTATCGAACACATCCCGTGAATACAAGGCCATAGGAGTATCAGAAGGTAAAAGTATAAGTTTCAAAAGGTAATAGAAGCAAGGTGAAGGAGGTCACGAGTCACCCAGTTAGTGAAGATTATCAGTATTTACAATTCATGTAGAGAAATATAATTATTCCGAGTTACCTTCAACATTAACAAAGGTATGTACAATTGGCCACACCCATCTCAGTTATGCCCTATGAGACCTAACAAATATAGTTTAAGAGAAGGATGAGATATCAGGATCCAACTGGGGTTAGAGTAAGCCAAAATGGTGGATGGATTGTTAGCATTAACTGACATTTCCAAAGGATATTGCAAACATAATAATAGTTTTCCTTGTGAGACACCCAGATGGTGCACTCTAGAATAGTGCAGTCAGATATGAATACTAGAATGTTCAAAAAATTAAGAAGATAGGTACTGGAATCCTAGAAGGGACAAATATTTACCTTAGTATGGCTCCCGTCCCTAGTAAAGAGAGAATGTTAGGCAACTCGAAGAGCCAGTGGATGGAGCAAGGGGAGCTAAAAGCGAAAGAATATTTTGTTGAAGTTTTCAGAATAAGGTAATGGACAGAAATATTAGCAGGAGAATAAGAAGAGAGTAAATGAAGCATTATGAGTAAAAGGTGATAAATGGGTGATAACGGTAAATCAAAATATGACAGGATGACAGAGTCTATACTCAAGTGAAAGAAAAGACAAGAGGTGATAGGCCTTGAGACAATGAAAGAGTATATGCCATAATTTCATATCCTTAATTCGAGAAATGAGTTTGTGACTCCAACATGATTACCAGAAGGCTAAGTTAGATCCCCCAAAGTAAGAGAAATTAGTATGGGCTAGTAAACAAGATGAAATCGAAATGAATTAGGGACCAAAGAATTTGATAATAGTTGACATTGTGAGAATTTCAAAGATCGCGTTCCGGCAATAGTAGAACAACAGAAGAACAACTTTTAAAGGTCATTGAGGAAGACGCTTCCCCAAAGCAAGCACTATAAGCAGAGTTAAGCTTAAGGGATAAAGTGTGCTAGTTACACTAGGTGTCACCCTCGTGCGTAAGAAATTCAGTTAACCCTGATACAGAAGGGTTACCGCAAGGTATGTAAGGGTCATTGAAAATATGGAAAGACGCCGAAGATGAAGAGGTGAAATATTTGCATGTAAACTGGGCATATTTTGAGGACCGAGCTTTCCGAATCAATCAACGGCATGTCCCCAAGTATCGTTCTTCTTACATCCCATTGATAGGGGGTGTGTAGGAAATCCGAACCCCCACAGTTAGAATATAATCCAGTGTCATCACAGCTTGATGTTGGGGAAATTTTCAAAATCAAAAATCAAATCATTCCATCGTATTTCTAATCGCTTTCTCGAACTACAATCGGCCTGATTCTCGTTGCCTTCGAGATATGTAAGAAACTCAACATAGAGCTCGGTTGTACCCATATCAAAGCCCATTCAAATCAATTCATCCATTATCCAACATCCACGTCGAGTGTCCCACAGCCCGACGTGGGGGCAATCTTGGAAGCAATGTCGAGATCACACAGGCCCTTTCGTCTTTGAACATCTGCATCCTTTGTCTTCCATTCCATGCGACTACTAATTCATAAGTAGTAGTAAAGTGCATCCCATAACTACACATGACCTGATTCTCATGCAACCCAAGATATGTAGGCAACTCAAATACCAGAGTTCGGTCACAATCTTCAAAACCTCCTCCCTCCCCACTCTAGCGCGTCAGGAATAAATTGAGTATGGCGCCAATATCTTTGCCCGAAGACTCTTACATCAAATCCGGTCAAAGAGGGGCAGTTGTTGACACTCAATTGACCCTCCGTATTAAAAATTAACTTCTACAGGCTTCCTAGTTGAAAAATGATAAAATGTAATTTCTTGCACATTATTTGACTTTAATGCAATTTATTGATAATTATTCCTATTTTCACAAAATATAGAAATTTTTATCATTTTATTGCAATTAGTTGAATACTACCATTTTTGTTTATTTTTCTAAATTTTAAAATAATTTGTTGATAATTGTCCTATTTTTTAAATATTAGGATTTTCTATCAACTTATTATCTTTTAAAAAAATAAAACAATAATTACTATAACACTATTGTAGTACTTGGTATTTTAATAAATACTACAAGGTATATTTTTAGTTTAATATTCATCTTTAATTTTATAGCACAGTCTATTAATTACATGGAAGTCAGTAAAATTTATTTCAGAATATAGATCAAATCCAGTCAAATCATATGTTTTGTCAATATCTAATGTGACATGACATTTGATATGACTAAACATGTGACATGACACCTGATGTGATATGTCATATGATGTGACATGACACCCTCTCATCCAACGGGTAAACCTTCTACCCAATGGGCAAATACCATTATTTTATCTTCTCCTGTGAGCTAAATTAATTACATTGATACAAACACATACATAGGTAAAGAGTACACGGTATTATAGCCATGGTATTCAAGCACACACTATTCGTTCCATGGTTTTTGCCCAATTTGTTTTAGCAAATCCACTGGGCGATGTGCCTAGGGCTAGTTTTTATATATATATGTAAAGCTAAACCAAATACAAAGGAAAGTAGTGTCTTATCTAGTGTAGCTAATAAAATTTCGATGCTTACATAGCCCCCAATACCAAATTTGAGCAGAAGACACTCAACTATTGTAATACATTTTGAACTACCTGAAAACTGACAACTAAATGCAATGGTAACATCCCACATTGCAATTGCTTGTAGCCTGTGCATTCTTCCTCACTTAATGTAAGCACATATTTGCTCCAGCAGTATCCTGATTTGTAGTGGTGAACTCAAGAAAAGTTGATGAATATGGCCTCCTAGCCGTATGGATTTAAGTGGCATGAGCGACCAATGTCTCCAATTGTAATTCATCTTTTGGAAATAACTGGGCCGCACCTTGTCAACCATTGACCACACTGCCCCATCACGTATCCTGTGTAGCCTTCCTCTCTTAATGTAAGCATACTTTTGCTCAAGCAGTGTCCAACATTGTAATGGCGAGCTCAAGAGACGTCGATTAAAATGTGTTCCCTACTGCATATAGTTTGTACAACAGCATAGCAGAATTTCTGGCACCTTGTACTCACACGTATATAAAGGTTTTTGCATGACTCTCCTTGTAAGTGTCGTAGTTGTCCTCCAAAGTACAGAGCTGATACCTTCTTGTATTCTTGATATCCCAGCATATATACAAAGGTATGTAGTCACCAAGTGCAGATGTATCTGGTAGTTGTCCCATGGTAAGTCCATTATGCCCACATTCCTCTTTGATTTTGATGTCCTGATCCTCTGCACGTAGTTGGTCCTGCCCTATTTGATGTGGAAATCGTGTGATCTCCAACAGCCAACTGATGAAGTCGTTGTGTAGAACCATTCTTGGGATACACTATGAACAAAGTGCACTGGGATTTGACTCCCCAGTACCTTCATTGTTCCCAATTTTGGATGCCAAAAAACTGTTCTTTCCTTAAGTGTCACGCTCAAAATCTGGGCAGTCCTCTCTTGTCTCTCCAGTATTGGTTGCTCTGTTCCTAGTAAACTGAAGATCCTCCATGTTTCCATGCTTGTACTTATCCTTGATTCCCCTCCAATGGAATGAGTACATAGTACTAATACCACCAATTGAAGGTTCCTCAGAAGACAAGGCACGAATATAGTAGCTTGTCCTGCAAAACAAAAACCAGTGTTAGTAGTAAAACAATCCACCTTACTCTCCTCCATCCGTATTTGAGTTTGGTGGTTGTATGTTTCCTTTCCATATTTCCCCCCAGTGATTATTTCAATCGTATCTAACTTCTGGTTCGTACTCGCAAATATGGGCATAACCATTTGTCATTGTTAACTATCCTTCTTCCTTGTGGTTCCAGTTGATTAAAAGATTGGGCTTCAAAGTCTCCATTATCAAGGGCATAGTTAGCTAGGTAATCAGCTAGTTTGTTTCCCTCTCTCATTATGTGTGAGAACCTAGTTTTGCTTCTTCCCATCGGTTCCTTTATTTCCTCCAAATATGCAGTCACTGCCCAAGGTGGATCCCAATTTCCCTCTATCACATTCTTCATTAACATCGAATCAGTTTGCACTAAGATGTTGGTGTATCCATGATTCACATAGTACCTCAAAGCCTCAAGTATAGCAGCTGCTTCTGCTTCAATATTAGTAGTCTCCTGAATTTCCTTTCCTCTTGCATGCCTGACATCACCTTCTTCATCTCGCACCACAAAACCAATCGAGTTCCGACCTAGATTTCCCCTTGATGCCCCATCTGTGTTTATTTTCACCCAGCCATGTTCAGGTAATTCCCAAAGGACCTTAGTCACCTTCAGCAGTAGTGTGTAATTATCCATTTAGTGTATTAAGTCTGGCCATTTATGAGGGACATTCTACAGACTTGGTTTCCTTAGCCTCACCAGTTGTTGAAGTGTAGATGAAATCTGATATATCACCCTACTAACAGTTACTACATCCCCATGTTTATAACTGTTTCTTCTTTTGCAAAGTTCCCATACAATGATCGATGGTAAAGCATTGAAAATATGTTTATGCCTGGGCACTACATGCAACGACCAACATTTTAGCACTGCCTGAAGCAAAGACATCCCCTTCATATTGATGCCTAATGTTGAAAGAAAATAATGTCACACTGTCCGAGCTGCATAAGAATTGAATAGTACATGTTCCATTGTTTCCTCATATGGATTAGCATAACACCAACATTTAGATGACATAAAGTAACCCAGCCTTCGAAAATAATCATCAAACGACAGCTTGCCTTTCCATACCTTCCACATGAAAAAAGTAATTTTGAAAGGTAATCCTCTCACCCATATATTTTTATATACAACACTAGGATCCTTTCTTCTTCGAGTATATTCCCAGGCAGACTTTACAGAGAAACTGCCTTTATGCTCCAAAGACCAGTATGGTCTATCAAGGTCATGATGCAACAATGGTGGCTTAATGTTTTCAGTAACATGTTGTGCCAGTTCTTGTGGGAGTATTTCCAGTAGCTTTTTCTCATCCCACGACCCATATACTATAACATCATATACATTGTGCACAGATTCATCACAGTAAAAATCTGGGGGAGTTACAAAGTATAAAGCTCCCAATCTTGTCCAGTTATCAAACCAAAATAGTGAAGAACCCATTCTTGGTTTCCAAACTATCTTATGTTCAATCTCATCTCTACATTCAAGCATTTTCCTCCAAATATGAGATCCTTGTTTCCAAGGAACCACCATTGCATTCAGCTTTTTACAATATTTTTGACTCATGAATGAGCTCCACAAAGTAGGCTTTGTCCTAAAATTCTACCATACTTTACAAAATAAAGCCTTTGATACATCATGTAGCGATCTAAATCCTACCCCTTCTTCCTCTTGTGATAGACATAATGTGTCCCAAGATGCCTAATGCTTAGCTTTTCCTCCCACAGAATTACTCCAGAAGAATCGAGCAAACAATTTATGGAGTTTGTTTATAACAAAAGAGGGGGGATTCACAGCTGATGATACTAGATGAATTGGCATAGTTTGAAGCACATGATAGATCAAAGCTACCTGCCACCAATGGAAAAAAGTTTACCTTTCCATGATTGAAGCTTGTCCAGTATCTTATTTATAAGCCCCTGATAGTAATCGATCCTTATCCTTGCATGATAGTAAGCCCCTGATATTGGAATTCACGCTATGTTGGAGCTTTGAAGTCTGAGTAAAAGCCCAAAGTCTTAGTTGGGATCGAGTTCGGGGATCAACGGACCCTAATACATTCAAAGAGAGGCGAATAATCGAGCCGGGCGTCACCCAGGTGCACGAGCGCGCACTGGGCGCGCATGTGAGGCAGTGTACTGTGCAAAATGCGTGACCAAGTGCGCGAGCACATCTCCAGGTGTGCGTCCGCACACGTCCTGTCCGTAAAGAGTCCTATTTCGTTAAGGAGAAGGTGTGTTCATTTGGGCCCGACCCTACTTGGTATATATACATGGAAAAATAGTATTTTGAGGACTTTTAACATACTTTAGACCTAAGGACGCTAAGGAGAAGTGGGAGAAGCAAGAGCACAAGGATTTCATCATTCAATCATCAACTCAAGACAAGGGTTTGGACCGTTTTATGTTTTTCTTTAACTTAAACGTATTTGTGATGAAGTACTCCATATTTATGGAGTAGTTCTCTTTAGTGGTTGATGGATTTGGAGTATTGATATTTGTTTGTGGATATTAATTCTAATTTTTATGTATTAAATCGTTGTGGGTGTTTTAATTGTTGCATCTATTTTTACATGTTCATGTAATCGAAAGAGGCATAACTTGTGATGTTTTTGCATTATCTTGTTGGTCAAATTCATTGATTCTTCTTAGTAATCGAAAGAGCCTAGTTGAATTATTGTTTAGACCTAGTTAGGAGAATAATTGGAAGAGGTTCTCTTACAACCCAATCTACTACGAATTCTTGTATATCTTCACCGAGCTTAACTTAGTTCATATTGTGAGGTTGAGACTTAATCGAGAGAGGAGTTTCTACTGGACGTTTGAACTAATAATTGAGTGAATTCGAGAGACTCACTTGAACCTTAGGAAATAATTAGCTAGAGTTAAATCCCAGACAAATATCTTGCTCCTATCTCATCAACCCCTATTTTCTCCCATTGATATCTTCCTTACTCATTGCTGCGATTGTCATTAGTCAATAGATTAAACTCTTAGTTAAATTTTAGTTTTAATCACACAAATCTCAATTGCTGATCATCTTGGATAGCAATCAAGTTATAAACTACAAAAATACTGTTTAACTCTAATCCATATGGATACGATATATTATTATACTATATTTGACTAGCGAGCATATTTAAGTGTGTGTTTTGCGCTCGTCACCAATTCCAGTAGCTGTGGGTCTAGGGCTGCGATTAAATTGAATTTGTTCCAGCAAAGCTAGTTGATTGTTCTCTTCAGTATCCTCTGCATCTTCCACTAAAGCAGCAAACTTATTAGTCGTTTGAACACCATCAATAGGGATAATTTCTTTACCAATGTCGCCTTGTGCATCCTCCTATTGAACTGATTTCTTGACATGATTATCTCGCACCTCTTTCCATTGCTTACCAAATGCCCAATAACTTTTCCACTTGTAAGGATCATCAAAGGGCCCTTATTTTGTTCTTTTTTCCAGCATTACCAGTACCTGCCTGCTTCTATTTGTCATTAGATTCCATTAGTTCTGGATGAAGTTGCCAACATTCAAACTGATCATGACCCTGTATTTTACATTGCTTACAATACTTAGGTAGAAAATCATAATTAATCTTCACCCATTTAGTCCTTACCTCCCTAGTAGCCTCATCCTCAATATCCATACGAACCTTCTTAGGTAAATCTGCTAACAAGTCAACTAGGATTTTGACTCTTGCACAACTAGGCCTAGTTTTATTAATTGTAGCCATGTCTAGGTGTAAAGGCTTCCCCACAGCTGAAGCTATTGAAAACAAGCATTCCTTGACAAAGAAGGTAGGTAGTAAACCTGGAAAAGAGATCCATGCCATAGCCATTGGCGTTTCTTCCTCGGCCTTGAATTTTGCATCATAAATAAGTAATCGCAATTGATATTCATAACCATCCCTGCTTTTGACGTAATAAGCACTTTTCGACGTAAAATTAATGAAATCTTCTCATAAAGTCAATCTAATTAAAACATGTCGATCTCTAAGGAAACCAACACTACATTCACCTTTAATTCCACATTGACTTGGGATGATTCTCCGTAATTTCTAAAGTTCTGGCCAGCCATATGACAATTTTCCAACAACTTCATATTGCAATCCTTCAATTATGTTCATGCGATCAACTTCAGTTTCTGTAGATTTGACAAAAGGTTCTACATTTAATACAGTAGCACGTCGCATCTGGATAGGCTCAAAATTGGTTTTTGATTATGGTTCGACTGCATTGGACTGTTTTGGACGACTGGTTTTAATATGTTGCTGTAATCTAAGGGTTGGGGATTGTTGTTTTTGGTCGTAGTAGTTGGGGCGAGGGAGGGAGGAGGCTGACCAACAGTAAAAGATGGTTGGCCGCCGGCGGGAGAGACCATGGCAGCGCTCATCGTGAAGATCGCCTACAATCGCGGAAGAAGGTGACTTTTTACTGTTTAATTAGTTTGTATGGTTTTTGCCCATGGTTTTGAAATGGTGCTTTAATTTTTGACCACATATTTTTGATTTTGCATTATCTTTATTTTCAATAAAATGAGGACCACATATTGTCTTACACATACTCATTACAAAGCACATACACACTATCACATTTTAAGAATGGGGTTACACAAAAAATCCCAAATTATATAACTCTCTATCTCTCATTTCTTCACTCATAGCCGCACCCCCATCTCAACAAGGCTCTCTCCTTTCTCACAGCCGCATCCCCCATCTTCTTCTGCTTTTTGAAAGAAGATGATCTGACTCACAGTTGATCTGCACTAGCCAGGCAGTCAAGAAAGGACATACAAAAAATAAGCCAAGCTTATGAACTGTCCAGAGTAACCAAAAACAGTCAAATAATATCATTGTGTTCCAGGTAATGGAAGAAAGAGATGATTTGAGAAATATTAACTCGTATTTTGCTATACAAAAGCGCCAATTCCGACTACCCATATAACGCTAATGTCGTCCTTCCATAATGGAAACCTATACTCATTAAGTTTGTCACGCCCTGACCTCGGGGAGCACGACCGACGCTCAACAGAGTTACCCCGGTCGAGCAAGCCCGCACAGTGCCGTCTACCCAACTCACCCACAAATAAAGAGACGAATGCATTTCACTAATTAGTCAGTAAGAAGTCATGTGAACAACATCATTTCATTTCCATTAGTTACGTCCTTAACAAATGTTCAAAACAATACATTGTACAATCATAGTTAAAGTGGGACAGATGATACAATTACAACATTTTTAGTTTTAAATTTCCCAAAACAGACACAACCCACACTATGTCTACGGAGCCTCTAACAGGAACAAAAGAGTGCTATGACAGTGCCGATAACAAGGCACCGGCTATACCTCAAAACGCTATGTACAAAGGATAGAAGATACAAGACCCCGAAATGAAGTGGGGCTCATCAAATCGGCTAAGGAGAGGGTGCGCTGCTATCACTGATCAATACCACCTGCATCCATTAAAGATGTAGTGCCCCCGGCAAAAAGGATATTAGTACATATGGAATAATACTAGTATGTAAAACTAAACACCCTCTCAATAAAACGAGCAACAGAAAACGAAGAATAAAATATGATATCAATAAGGGACTCAAACGGTATCAAAGTGTCACATTAGGGGAAACGTAAATTTCAAGTAGGTTTCGGTAATTTAAGTTGGGAGATCTTTAGCACCGATATACCACCGTATTTTAGCACGGAGTCCGATCTCAGCCGACCGGCTAAGCCGTCTCACCCCGAGACATACACTCACAATACCACCATGTGCGCGGCATGGCGTCCGATCTCAACCCGATCAGCTAAGCCATCTCACCACAATGCCGTGTGGGTCGACATTACATCACATCTAGCTAGCAGTAATCTCATCCCATTTAAGGGGAAAACATCCCAACACACCAATCCCATCCTATATAAGGGGAAACAGTCTCATCACATTAACACGGGGATTTATCCCTCAATCACTCCTACACCGGCACGTGTAGTTTTGGGGTTAGGTTGTTCCGACCTACCCTTCCTCGGTGGCTAATCGATACTCCCAAAGCATTTGTTATTAAAAGTATTTACCATTAAATTCATATTCTTTTACATGTCATTCATTTTATTGACATCATTGGCCATAACGCAATATCATTCTTGGCACATTGGTCGTACTTCATAATTCAAGCTCACTATTCCATTTTCAATCATTATCATGGATAATCAACAGTAAGGCCTTTCAAATTAAGACTTTAAACACATACTTGAGAAAATTAGGGTCTTAGGCACATATTACCTCTTATACAATTTGATGTGATCACTTTCATTTGGACTTGACTTGAAGTCACAACATTTTAATACATACTCATACTTCAAATACTCTCCCAAAGAATAGCACAATATAATAAGAACATTCTGGAACACATTTGAACATATTTATATATATATATATATATATATATATATATATACACACACACACACACATCATCTGACGTCAAACTTATTCAGAAAAGTCAATTCATAATGGCCAACTCGAGACTTACAAGATCATCATGGGAATTCAATTCTAAGAGAGAAGTTTAGCCAACATACCTTGCCTCGAGCCCTTTTAATTTACTAAAATGTTCCAGAGATCCTAGCCACTTCGATATATTTAGAGATATTGCAAAATTGAATACAAATTAGGAAGGAGTTCATAATTCTAGCTCACTTGAGCATTTTATCAAACACTGGGTGTGTATTAAAGTTCCAAGGTCCTCCTATGGTAAATTCTATCATCCCACTACCCAAAGCTTACCCAAAAGAGCTCAACAATCTTCCCACTACCCTAGATGGTGCATGCATGTAAAATAAACAACTCTCACACCCCAGAATTTACTTGGCTTATTACCTATTTTCAGTTAAAATCACTAAATTGAGGGCTATGGAGTAAAAACTTACCTCTAGGATGAAGACCTAGTGAATTCTTCTTACAATTTCTTCAACTTTGAACAAGAATTGATGGATGATAAGCTTAGGAACTCCCCCTCACTCTTTGGCACTCCCTCACTCTGGAATATATGTTTTTGCTTCAGAAGTGGTCCATTACTCTAATATATTGAAATAGGGTCGGGTAAAAAAATTAGAAAAAAAAAGGAGCCCCGTCACACATCTGCGGTCGCATATGCGACACATAATGCTTCTGCGGTCCGCGAAATGGTCCTCCGGAACTGGGCAACTCTGCCCCACTCTGCAGCCATTATGCGGTCCGCAGACCTGTTCTGCGGTCGCATAATGCGCCGCAGAACCTCCCTCCGAAAAATTTTCATGTTGGTTCCGCGGTCGATGTGCGGCCCGCGAAATGGTTTTGCGATCGCATAGTGACCGCACAATATCATCCAAACTTTACCCAGTTTTTTGCTTCATTCTGCGGCCCGCATAGTGGGCCGCAGAAATGTCTTTTTCTGCCAAAAATTTTCCTTTACTCCCCAGCGCAATGTCCAACCCAAAAAATCTACTTTGGCACCACAAAATCCCGGGTTATAGGTAAAATATTTACGGGGCCTCACATTAAGCATTCAAATAAAATTCGAATTTTCAACAGTACAATGAAAAATAACCTGTTATGGGAAACAATGCTTGAAATGTGGAAATGAAACAGCAAAGCAACTGTATGTTCCAGAGGAAAAGACCACAAATGTTCGCTGGCCTTTTATTGGGGAAAATCCTTCTTTGTTCTCCAAAAAAGCATTAGTAACATACTGTAAGATTTTGTGGTAAGTCATTTCACGAGTCTCACTACAATTAAGCATTTAGTAGTGACTAACATGACATCTATAGCATCTTTTCTTTCTTAAAATTAAAAGAACTTTAATATCTAACAGGATTGACGTACAATGTTCAAGACTTTTGGAATTACAAGGATTTACCAGATATAAGCTTGGTGACGCAATGTTCTCAGTTCAGTCAATATGCATGATATATGAGACTTGCTATCAAACCAAAAACAAAAACTCACAAATGGGAATACTTCAACTAGAACTCCTTTCTTTCATGTATCTGCCTTTTGAGAACCTCATTCTCCTTCCTCAATTTCATTATCTTTTGCTTTAGTGTATGCATATGTTGATTTGAAGTCGAATCTTGTTGGTACTCTACCAGTTTTGTTCTGCTGATAAACACTGCATATGCGAAAGGAACACTTAATTTCTAGCTGTTGTCAACTATAGAGTAACTCGTCCTTTTACTTTCAGATAGTGTGAAGTTTAGTGACTAGAAAAAGATAATGAGAAAAACCATCTATGTATCAGAAGTTACAATACTCACATTCTTTTTCCATATCTCGGAGCCTCTTGTTCAACTCATTTTTCTCTTCTTGCTCAACCAGGAGAGAGTCCTTCAAACCTTGAATCTCATAATGATCTATGAAATAACAGCTAACATTTAGCAGTGGAAGAAAATAGTATGCAACCAACAAGCATATACCAATTGGTGGAACTTTACATCTGGAGTCTACTTCAGCAGACACTTGATCCAAGTTTCTTTTAAGAGCTTCTATTTGGCTCCTATGCACAACTAAATCATGTCGAAGCTGGTTTATGGTCGCTTTGTTAACAGCATCCTCAGTTTGGTATCGTCTGATTTACATCATCAAAGACAACATAGATTCTGCTGAATAAGCAATATAATTTTCCTATATACATATCTCATAATATCAAAGTTACCTGATTTGAGATTCCAACTCTTGAATTCTCTCTGCATGATCCCCTTTAAGTGATTCAATAGTTCTTATGTACTCCTATTTACATGTTTCAATAATCATTGCTGTGTATAACTGTAAAGTCTGATAAAATTGGATTATCATGGGAAAACATGGGATTTTGACCTTTCATATATGAGGTGTGTAAAATCAACAAATGCCTAGATTTTAATAAAGCTTCTATGTATTTCACCATTTTACCCTTCCAATGCTCCAGTGGAGATGTTTGTTCTTCTTTTTCTTTTATAACAATGGTGTTCGGGTCAGCTTGTACACACCTCGAATAATTCCACCGGGGTACATGCTATGTCCCACCAGCACAGGTACCGGAACTCTATCCACCAAAGCTTAGTAAGACAGGAAGAAATTACCTAGTATTTTTGTCTCCACTCAAATTTGTGGAGGTGTTTGTTCATTTAGTTGTATAAGTAAATAGGACAAAATAAATAGTACTCCCTCCATCGTGAATACTCTTTCCATTTTGAGACATCCAAAATGTTTGACATTATTCTATACAATATTCACAACTTTCAAGAAGTCATATACTTTAACGATTATGTTCATCAAATTAATAACTTAAACTTCATATCAAATCAAACACTGCCGTATCAAACTGAATGAAGGGAGTACTAAGTTTGACTTACCCAGACACCAACAAATGTGTGAGCAACAACTTTCCTTATTTTCTTTTTTCACTATTTTTTCCTTGTTTCCCTTCAATCTGCCTAGATAGCTTTGAATTGAAGACAATTTATGTGCAAGAAGGCCCCATAAAAGATATGTTTGTGCATTCATTAAGATATACTCTTCTTGTGTCCTAAAAATTGGCCTGAACTCACATTTTCTTTCTGTAAAAACTCATGATGTACACCCTTTAGATCCTCCTTCAAGCTCTGGCAACTTGAATGGCTTTCAATCTGTCACTTATTATAACAATTCAAGATAATCAAAGAACTTCGGCAATAAAACATACAAGATTCAGCGGCAACCACTAAGAAAGCTCTGAAATACTTGGCTTGTCTTCAACTACCTCATAAAAATGCATTAATCCAGATAAACAACAGGAAAAATGGTGTTTGTTTGGTGAAAGTGCACCTTATAAGCCAATGTGTTGAGTGATTCAGCGTAAAGCTTTCTCAACCGATCATTTTCTGCATGAATAAGCATGGTTTATTTGACATGAAGAGGACAAAGTCCTACACAGGAAAAACATAACAACTTGAAGTCAAAGTTTAGGCTCATATCTATCAGGTTAGCACAAGCCTGTAGACATTGGAGTATCCCTCTAACCGTGACTATTATTAACGTTTTTTTGAAGAAATTTTTCGTAACATTGGGGCTGCAAATGCTTATCGATGGAAGCTTGAAAGCAGTTCATTCACAAAAATCAACTAATATTATGATGTACTGCATAAACAAAGGATAATCATCAAAGGGATCTTCCTTGAATGAAGGAATGTGAAATTTATTCTCTCATCTCCTAATCCATATATTAAACATGACTTCTGTTTTTTGTAATGAAGCTCATTAGTCAATTTGCGGTTTGAAAGAAAAGTGAAAATAATTATCTACTTAAACCTATAATGATCCTCACGGATTCTCAAGATTTGACTAAAACAAGTGTTACAGAATATACGGATCTGAGATGTAACACTCTGCATAAATGAATATCTGAAACAACACATGTTTATCATGTATGTGCCTTTGATTTTCAGTTAGTTCTTTGAAATCTTAGACATGATAATGATCATGCTTTTCTTTCATTGAGACCTTCAAAGAATGTGATATAAGAAGATCAAACAGGCATATACAATTGCTTAAACAAGTCAAATAATAAGTTGTCCCGAAATTACAGCAACCATCTCTATTTACTAATCCCAGCTCCAAAATTCAACAATGAAAGACAAGACGCCAATGTGTCTAATTAAAACCACACTTTCTCTATCAAAACATGGACACAACAATGTTTTTTTTCTTTGGTCAACCACTTAAAACTTTTAAGAAATTTAGTACTTTATTTCACTCCTGCAGTTGATAACCAAGGCCAGTGTTGGCAAAGGCTCATTTAAGGTGCACTTAAGCCCTGAAGCTCAGGAAAGCTCAAGGAGGGCACTTCGCCTAGCTTAAGTTGCACTTCAGTGTAGGCAAGGCACTAAGGTGTGCGCCTCAATGCCCATGAGTTCTATCTTGAATTGAGCAGTACTAAACAACAAATATTATAGCAAATAAGTGTATTAGTTGCTGAGGCAAACACTAGGAGAGAATTTGTTTCCTTTTTTGAATTGCATGTCTTTTTATTTGTTTCCTTAGTTGCGCCTTTTTTTTACTAACGCCCGCATTTTAATTGCGCTTTGCGCTTAAAGCCCCAGTCGACTTGGAGCGCTTTTTAGAGCTTTTCACTTTTGACAACACTGAGCAAGGCACCTCAATCTCAAGCACGAGGTGCAGGTTTTATTTGGTGCAATGATCCTCAATTTTACTTTGTTACCTTTGTTTCAACACAGATTCACAGATTTTCAAAGGCTATCCAGCGAAATTATGTTTAGTCCTTACAAAATCTCCCAGTTTCACATCCCAAGAAAGAAATTCATAAAAGGGTGGAGTGATTGATTTCTATGGTAAAATTCTAACCTTAAAAGAAGAAAAATATCAACTTATGTCCACCCTTACTCACCCTGCCCCAGAAATTAACCCTATCCCCTACAAATCCAAAACAAGTTTTTTTTTTCCACAAAACCAACACTAGAATCGTGTATACATTCACCAGGGGCGGATTTAGCATTTAAGTTATGGCCTTATGGGTTAATTCGGAATTTGTAGTTTTTGCTCGACCTTGTATATGTTTTTTAAAAATCCACTAAATAAGTACAAATAAAAGATTTTGAACCGGGTGTGGTAGGATCCGAACTCAAACCCTTTAAGTTCAAATCCTCAATCTGCTCATCATTAACTAATGATTTTCGGAAGTCGGCCCTTTAGATGCTTTTCCGGCAAAATTAAGCCAATTTTCAGCAAATAAAAACACATTCTATAGTGGGTGGTAAGCACCTTCCACTTCCAACCAAGAGGTTGTGAGTTCGAGTCACCCCAAGAGCAAGATGGGAAGTTCTTGGAGGGAGGGAGCCGAGTGTCTATTGGAAACAGCCTCTCTACCCTAGAATAGGGTTAAGGTCTGCGTACACACTACCCTCCCCAGACCCCACTAGTGAAATTATACTGGGTTGTTGTTGTTGTAAAAACACATTCCATAGTGTCCTGATGTTGAGACCAGTTTACGTCCAACTTATATGTTAGACATGTCAGTTTCTACGGTTGCGATATATCATATAAGTACCCCAAATATACTCCTGAAAAAAAAAGGCATCCTAAAATTTGAAAACCATATGGAAGATTATTGAGGATAGTCAAACTAAGAATTCTCGAAAAATAAAAATGTAGAAATTGACCAGATTGAAGGCGTTGTACGGTGAATTCAAGAGCTTCTCGTTTCGTGCTTCCCGTGATGTAGTCCGCTTGCAAGGTTTGAATCTCCACAGCGCCGTTCTTAAATTCCTGCAAAATAAATTAAAAAGTTGGAAGCATAAACAGAACCATAAGAGAGAGGAGTGTACGCACTTACGTCATATATTTGGTCGAAGCTCGAAAGCAATGACTCCATAGCTTCGTCAGTTGTTGCCGCCATTGCTGGCTGTTCTCTTCACTGTTTCGATTTTGGGCAATTGAAATGTCGGTTGAAACTGTTTGGGAAATACTCCCTCTTTCTCTATCCCATTTAAAGTTGGAGGAAGCGCTGAGTTATAACGTGACACTCATTCCCCATTTTAATGTTTTAATTTCATAAATAACCGTTGAAGTAGGTGATGAGATCAAAGACGAGGATGCTTAACCCAAAATTGGATTATTAAAATAAAATAATTAAATTTATAAGCGTGTCATCAACTTACGTTAGGCCAACCTGGGAACTAGATGTGGTCACGTTTCTGATCTAACACCAGAGGCGATAGCTTAGGATAATTGAAAATGAATTCACTTTCATTAATCGGAGGCAGGTGAGGGGATGGCGGGCACGCCCCCAGCTTCTTAAGTTTGGGAATTATGCCGGACCAATGCTACGAGCTTCCGGAATCCAATGGACTCTTCATAAAGTCGATCATTACGAGTGTTACGATTCTCCGAATCAAGCTAGATAGTCTCCTATCACTAGAGAAGATCTCCGAATAATTTTTCTAGGGGAGGACTTTCTTGATCGCCTCATTATTCAACCATGCGTGGGATCAAAGAGAAAAAAATGGGATGAGGAAAGGCAAAGCTATTAATCTTTAGTAAAGGCATGGCTTAAGCCAACTCAGGACGGGAGGTCTTTCTACAACTATTATAGCACACAGTAGGAGAGTTCGAGTGTGAAAGCAGTGTACTCACGTGGGAAAATAGACCTTCTTTCTTTGATTTGAAGCAAATTTTTTTGAAAGTAACAATTCCATTCAGTTCGCTTTCGGAAAACTTGCTGGTCGCGGACTAATTCGTTCCTCCCGTATCTTGTTCGTTCTGGAAACACGTATTCCTATTCCATCTTTTCTCGAATCTCCTTTAACGGAAGAAATAGAAGCTCGAGAAGGAATACCAAAAATGGGAACTCCTGTTTACCTTGAGACAAGTATTCCTTCTTATAGATATCACCGGCGGCTTGAAAGCTTACCTTATTATTAGAGAAAGGTTTACCCTAACCAAGGAAGGTGGAAGAAATGAAGTCTCTCTTCTTTTTTTTTTTTGGGAGGGGAGGGGAGGGGGGAGCAGAGTAGTAAAAGAATGAACCAAACCAAATGATTGTTCTAGAATGGCTAGCTTTCTCTCATGTACCTTTTTATATTATATTATGACGCCGGAAAGTTGAAGCTTTCTGAGAATGGAGAACCCGGGACGACAGTGGAGTCCTAACAACAAGACAGTCCGAAAAAAGGCTTTCTCTCTTAAAAATTGATACTAATATATCTTGCAACTCTATAGGATAAAAACCTTCCTTCTAACATAAAATATATGGAGAGAGAAATCGACATAATAAAGTAGGAAAATTAACTAAAGAAGTGCGGGAAATATTTTTCAAAGAGCTTCTTCGAAATTTCGTTATCTTTTTTAAGATAGAAAGGCGAATTACTAACAAAGGAATTTTCTTTATTGAGGTCTAAAACTAACAGATTCAATCTAAATAGTATCTAGACGGTGAAGATAGAATATGAAATAAGACAATGAATTGTAACACAAGAAAAGAGAAAAGATATTATTCCATGATCACTTGGAACTTGAGTGCTTGGAGCTTGGTTAAAGAGAAGTTGTGAGACTGCTAAAGATAAAAAGATAAAATTTCTTATGTAGATATTGATGTAGAGATTTTAGATTGTCCTCTGAAATGTTACAAATGTAAGCTTTTATAATGGTGAATCTCAGTTCTCGCTTCCTTAAATCATGTTGTCGTTACTCTCATTTGTTTGAGCCTTTTAAATGGTTTGTAACGGTTAATTTAATGTTAGAATTTGTAACCATAAGGTAAATATTGAATTCTGGATACTTCGGCGCCTTTCCGAGTACTCGAGTTAACCTTCCGAGGAGTCTTCTGCCTATATCCGATTTTCTAACTTCTCGTTTGCATTTTGGTTGTTTTGCAAGCCGACTGGACATTTATGGCTGCATATCTGTTTTTTTAATGGTACACGTGTTATGTTCGTGTTTTATCAATGCAAATAGTCTTTTCACTTTTCATATATTTTTCGGGAAATTTCCGGATAGTGAAAGATTCTTGGTGGGAAGAAAACGGTTATTGGTATTCTTAATTAGTAGGAGTAAAATCTTTTTTGATCCCCATATCTCGAAATTGAAGTAATATGAGTTGTAATTGAAGTAATTTACGCTGCCTTTATTTAAGGTTCAAGTCACGTGGGCGGCCTCGATTGGTGTTACTATTGGCAGTAATTTCAAGATAATGATAACTATATCCTAGATCAATTTGTTCTGGATCGATGCTCTATATTGTCTAGTTCGAAGGGCCAGTCACTTGCCTATATATGAAGGCTTTCTCTTTTCTTTTTCTTTTTTTTACTTTTAACCTTTTCAACCTAATTTCTTACATCTTTTGCAACTCCCTTTGAGTTCTTCCTTTGTTCTTAAAATTTTTCCAAAGGTTATGAATTCTCAAAATCTTAACTTAGCAGTTAATGAAACCATAGCTTCATTAAGCCATGTTTCTGGTGAATCTCTGGCAGAAGGAATCTTCTCAAGAACCAAAAGTGGGGGAAATCCCCAAAAATCTTCTAAAGGAGAAAGGACCAAGCATGATGTTGAACAAACCATTCAAGATATCCTACCCAGGAAGTTGGATTTCTATGCGGACAGGATCTCGTGGATAAAAACACAAGGGCAATCGGGAAATATGAATTTTCATGTAGATAACCTTTTTTTATGATTCAACCAGAGCATATTCTTCTCGTTCGAGAGGAATATCGTTGGGGTGATTATATCGATATTCAAGTAGCTTTGGAACGGGATTGATTATCAGTTAATGAACTAGTTTTTCCTTCATATATATATTGACCCCTTCACCCTTGGTTTTAATCTTCTGATCGACTCAGTGATCATAGATTTTTGTCGGCACTTCAACATTGGTATAGCTCAAGTTAGCCATGGTGTTTGGATATTGGTGGCCTGTCTTCGATTCTTGATGAATTTGGCTAAGGTTGACTTTATCCTACAACATCTTCTCCGAAGCTTTTCTGGAGTGCGATTTTCTTATATTTTAATCGAGGAAGACGGGCATTGGTGGATACTGAAGATGACCATGAGAGAGGATGGTATGACAAGTTCATTATCATATCAACATGAGAATTAAATCAGTCTGGAAACCAATCATTTCCTGAAATGTGAAACAATAAGCATAAGCACATTACCCTTTTTTTAGGCTTATGTTTGATAAATGAAGAATTTAACCACTTATTAGTATCTTTTTACTATAGTCTTTAGTCCGAAAGTACATATTTAATTCCCGATTCTAATAATAATTATTGAATTTCAGGCTTGCTAGGAAGGATTTAAGGTCTTGAAGGAAAAATGACACAAAATGAAATAATCATAGGCAATTCAGTTGAAGAGGAGAAGGGCAACGAAAAGTGCGACCCGCAAAAGAAGAAGTGTGGCCACAAAATTAAAAGTGTGATCCACAAAAAAAGAAGCGCGATAGAAAAATGAGAAACTGAAGCCTCAGAACCTCAAGCAGAAGTGCGGTCCGCACTTGAAAGTGCGCAGCCGCACTTTGATTCGCAAAGCAGTCCGTACTGCTGAAATAAAAGATCAAAGAATGAGCAGACAACCAATTTTGTTTTCTCTCCATGTGCGACCACAAAAGGAATAATGCTGCTGCAAAACCTTATGTGTGGCCACGACGCCTGAAGGGCGACCGAAAAGTCCCACTCGTTATCAGCAAATGGCAATTCAAATCCAGCAAAGTGCGAGCAACAAATCTCTTCTTGCAGTCGCAAAGTCCTCTGAAGGGCATTATTGGCAGAAATTTTGGGAGTCCTATAAATAGAATTCTTTAGCTCTTTTAGGGTATCTTCTCACTATAGTAGCTGTGGGTTAGTTAATTTTAGCTATTTGGAGCAAGTTTGAGCTACAATTGGACTCATCTGATCTTTCTTTTATTTTAGTATTATGTCTTTAATTTCATCTTGTATTTATGATTTTATGTCTCTTATCATGAGTAGCTAGATTTTTATCTATGGTTATAATCCAACTCTAGTGTGTGAATCTTATGGGTTGTTAATATTATACTTGTTTTTGACTGGGTTAAGTTTTATTTAGCCATTTTCATGCTTTAAATTTGAATTAGTTGTTGCAAGAGGAACTAAGTTTAGGAAAACTTGGCTAACAAGAAATTGGACTAGTTGAGGGATTGATTGGTTCAATTAATGGATTTGGACTAGAGATAGCGATAATTCAACTTGGGCTCATAATCAATTATTCTTATAGCTACCCATTTAGACTTGAGAAAACTAATTTGGATATAATCACTCTTTAATCAAGAGATATTGAGTGAACACTTTAGATTTGAGAGTCATAACAACCCTAATCAATCAAGCAATCATATTAGATTTCACCCATTAGGTTTACACCTAGTTTAGGACTACAACTCTAGGCCTTTCTTTATTTGTTGTAACTTTGTTAAAATCTTACATATTAAGTGTTTGATAAATAGTCTCTTAGATAATTCTTAGTATAATTAATAGTGTTACTAAATCAAGTTTTGTTGAAAGTTAATCTAAGATATATTAATTTGCCTACTTAAGTATTTACCATATCACCCATTCAAACTCCTTGTGGTTCGATCCCGACTCTAGTTTGGTATATTATATTGCAAACTACTATTACATATCCCATCTTGGGGTGTGCCTTGGGCATTATTAATTTTGGCGCCGTTTTCGGGGATCGAATCCGGGTCACCCACGTGACAGACGGGAATACTTACGGCATAATCACTCTTTAATCGAGAGATATTGAGTGAGCACTTTAGATTTGAGAGTCATAACAACCCTAATCAATCAAGCAAGCATATTAGATTTCACCCATCAGGTTTACACCTAGGTTAGGACTACAACTCTAGGTCTTTCTCTATTTATTGCAACTTTGTTAAACTCTCGTATATTTAGTGTTTGATAAATTGTCTCTTAGATTTACTATAATTAATAGTGTTACTAAACCAAGTTTTATTGGAACTTAATTTAAGATATATTAACTTGCTTACTTAAGTATTTACCTTAGCACCCATTCAAACTCCTTATGGTTCGACCCCTACTCTAATTGGATATAATATTTTACAAATGACTGTTACATATCCTATCTTAGGGTGTGTGTTAGGCATTATCAACTTTAGCGCCATTGCTGAGGAATTTACGGTGTTAGCTATATACTTGATTGTGTTTCTTGAGTATCTTCTTTTACTTTCGTGTTACTTAATCGTTTGTGTGATTGTAGGTTACCAATGGTGAACATCGAGCTTGATAAATTATAATTGGGAGAGGTGAATAGCGAGGATAAGCAACTTGATAAAATGCCTCCGGCACTATAAGCAAACCGCCAAGGACGTGCACAACATGACAATGTGCTCCACCTCCCCCACCTCTACCACCACCACAAGCCCAAGAGGCGCAACACCAGAATTTACCAAATGAAGGATATTCTAGGTCTATAGTCTTCCCCGCATTAGGGTACGCAACTTCCAAATCACCAATGTGCTACTCACTTTGCTCGAGCAACAAGGCTATTTCACCGGAGCTCCGCATCAAAATGCTTATAAATATTTGAAAGATTTTGTGGATACGTGTTGGGTAGCAAACAAATAAATATTTCGGAAGATGCATTGAGGTTAAGACTATTTCCCTTCTAACTACGGGGGAAGGCTTTTGATTGGTTGGAATGCTTGCCCAATCATTCTATTCATACATGAGATGAGTTGGCGGCAAAGTTCATTTCTAAATTCTTTTCCCCTAGCATATGGCAACCTTTCGGGATGATATTGGCCTTCAAGTAAGAATCCTGTCACGCCCCGACCTCGGAGAGCGCGACCGGCGCTCAACCGAGATACCCCGGTCAAGTAAGCTTTTACAATACCTTCTAAGCAACTCACCCATTAATAAAAAGAAGAATACATTTCATTAATTAGACAGTAAGAGGTCTTGTGAATAACACCAGTTTATTTCCATTAGTTACGTCATTAACAAGTCTCCAAAATAGTACATTGTACAATCATAGTTAAAGCGGAGCAGATAATGCGATTACAACATTTTTAGTTTAACCTTCCTGAAAATAAATACAACACACAATATGTCTACGAAGCCTCTAACAGAAACAAAAGAGTGCTATGACAGTGTCGGCAACAAGGTCCCGGCTATACCTCAAAATGCTATGTACAAGGATAAGAGATACGGGACCCCAAAATGAATTGGGCCTCACCAAGTCAGCCGAGGAGAGGGTGTGCTGCTATCACTGATCAATGCTACCTGCTATGGAACCACCTGCATCCATTAAATATGCAGTGCCCTCGGCAAAATGGACGTTAGTACATATGGAATAGTACTAGTATGTAAAACTAAACACCCTCTCAATAGAACGAGTAACAGTAAACGGAGAATAAATCATGAAATCAAATAAGAAACTCAAACAATATAAAGGTGTTAAGTGAGGGGAAAGGTAAATTTCAAGTAGGTTTCAGTAATTTAAGTTGGGAGATCTTTAGCACCGATACACCACCGTGTCTTAGCACGGAGTCCAATCTCAGCCTGACCGGCTAAGCCGTCTCACCTCGAGATATACACTCACAATACCACCATGTGCGCGGCATGGCGTCCGATCTCAGCCCGTTCGGCTAAGCCGTCTCACCACAATGCCGTGTGGGTCGACATCACATCACATCACGCTAGCAATAATCTCATCCCATTTAAGGGAAAATATCTCAACACACCAATCTCATCCCATATAAGGGGAAACAGTTTCATCACATTAACACGGGGATTTACCCCTCAATCACTCCTACATCGGGACGTGTAGTTTCGGGGTTAGGTTGTTCCGACCTACCCTTCCTCGGTGGCTAAACGATGCTCCCAAGGCATTTATTATTAAAAGTATTTACCACTCAATTCAAATTCGTTTACATGTCATTCATTTTATTGGCATCATTGGCCATAACGCAATATCATTCTTGGCACGTTGGCCTTACTTCATAATTCATGCTCACTATTCCACTTTCAAATATTAACACGGATTGTCAACAACAAACATTTCTATTCAAGACTTTAAGCCCACATTTGAGAAATTTAGGGTCTTAGGCATATGTGATTTCTTACACAATTTGATATAATCACTTTCATTTGGTCTTGACTTAAAGTCACAACATTTTAATACATACTCATACTTTGAACACGCTCTCGAAGAATAACATAACATGATAAGAATATTCTTGAACACATTTTGAACATATTCGTATAAATACATCTTTCAACACCAAACTTATTCAGAAAATTCAATTCATAATGGACAACTCGGGACTTACAAGAACATCATGGGAATTTAATTCTAAGAGAGAAGTTTAGCCAACATACCTTGCCTCGAGCTTTTTAAATTACTACAATGCTCCGGAAGTTTTAGCCACTTCGATTTATTTACAGATATAGAAAAATTGAACACAAATTAGGAAGGAGTTAATAATTCCAGCTCACTTGAGCATTTTATCAAACACTAGGTGATCATTAAGGTTTTAAGGTCCTCCTATGGTGGATTCTTTCACCCCAATATTCAAAGTTCACCCAGAAGAGCTCAACAATCTTTCCACTACCCTTGATGGTACATTCATGTAAAATAAATAACTTCCACACCCAAGAATTGCTTTGCTTATTACTTATTTTCAATTAAAATTACAAAATTGAGGGCTATGGAGTAGAACCTTACCTCTAGGATGAAGACCAAGTGAATTCTTCTTGCAAATTCTTCAACTTTGAGCAAGAATTGATGGATGATGAGCTTAGGAATTTCCCCTCTCACTCTATGACACACTCTCTCTCTAGAAATATATGTTTTTCCCTTTTAAAATGATCCCTAAGGCTGTTTTATAAGAATGGGTCGGGTTCAAAAATTAGAAAAAATAAAGCCCCGATGCAGGTCTGCGGTCGCATATGCGACCGCATAACGCTTCTGCGGTCCGCGAAATGGACTGCATAATGGCCCTCCAGAACTGGGCACCCCTGCCTCACTCTACGACCGGTCTACGGAACGCAGACCTATTCTGTGGTCGCATAATGCGCCGCAGAACGTCCCTCCAGAATTGTTTTGTATTGGATCTGCGAGGTGTTATGCGGCCCGCAAAATGATTATGCGGCCGCATAATGGTCCAAAAATTTTGCCCAAATTTTTGCCTCGGTCTGCGGCCGATATGCGGTCCATAGATCAGTTCTGCGACTGCAGAATGGACCACAGAAAATGCCCTGTATTTCTAAAAAAATATTTTTTCAACTCCCCAACGCACTGTTCAACCAAAAAAGTCCGAACCGCGGCTCGCAAGCTCGTCGTGAAGAATCCCTACAATTGCCAATGCATAAGACTACTTCGGCACCACGAAACCCTGAGTCTTAGGTAAAATTTTACGGGGCCTTACAAACCTAATGATCCATTACATGAGATTTGGAAGCAGTATCGCACTATGGTGAAGGAGTGCCCCAACAATGATATGACCGACAACATGATCCAACAATAATTCTACCGTGGAATCAATACCACGAACCAATACCGTCACGATTACAAAATCCCACCTTTAGGATCATGATGGCACCTAGTCTCTAAGACTAGGTAAGCTTAACACTTGCTGAGATTTAAAGAAATAAACAACTTAGCTATTAAATTAAACTAATAAATGACATAATATAACTGAAACGGAACAATGGTCATACATCCCCCAAAATCGGTAGTACGAAGTCATAAGCTCTATTGAGTACACTAGAAATCTCTAAATACAACACTGTTCCGGAATGAAAATAAATAGTAGTAATGAAAGACAACAGAAGGTGACTCCGAGGCTTGCGAGCGGAATGACAGGTATACCTTGAAGTCTCTGCAATTCAACCTCGACTCAACTCTCTATACGATCTGATGTACTTGGATCTGCACAAAAATGTGCAAAAGCATAGTATGAGTACACCACAATCAGTACCCAGTAAGTATCAAGACTAACTTTGGTGGAGTAGTCACAAGATACAAGTTAAGATACTCACTAGACATAAAAACCTGTGCATAATATTATATAAAGCTAACAATGGAAAGAATATTAATATGAAGCTAATAATGGAAAGAATATTAATATGAAGCTAGCAATGGAGAGTAAAAAAGCAATAAATGGCAACAAAGAGTTAAACATGTGATAAAGCAATAAAATAATAAAAATACAGTTAAAATACAAGTGAAATAAATTAAGAAAAACAATAACAGTTTAAATCATCAAGCCGTTACAAACAGAATTTACAATGAGAATCACCCCGAGGTACCACACCTCATCATCACAATTCACATATCACTAATCTTCCTTATGACGCCACGTGAGCCTTACATTTATTTTTAAAAACACTTTCTGAAATAGCTTCACGCACTTTAGCCCCCTTATCTCATCGCGTGTGCCTCAAATAAAGTAATTTCCCTTACTAGCAACACGCGTATAAATCCCTCTTATCTCATCGCGTGCGCATCAATAACACCACCCTTATGCCGCTGCATGTGAATCTCATCACAACACAATAATCATCTCGCATCACACGTGCCTATATGCCACAACATTGCCGAAACAATAATACCAATATCACAACGATACATAGCCCACGGCTCAACAACAATGCGTACAAGAATTTCCAACAATAAAAAAATAAAATGGAAGAATAACTCAACAATGAAAGATATCCAATGCAACAACAACTTAAATTCAATGCATATAAACAACCTAAGAGTCTAAATCGGTCAATTACCACAAATAAGCCCGTGCACACACTCGTCACCTGTAACGACCCGACTTGTCGTTTTGAGCTTTTGCATTCTGTTTGGTGGTTTGAGGACATGGGTATCTTCATATGGTGAATAATGACTTGCGTATATAGCCATTTTTAATTTTCGAGTGGTTCGTAATTGATTTGAAAGAATGATTCTTAAATAGTAGGCTTTAAATTCGAAGAGTTGACCGATTTTGCATTTTCTGTATTTGTCATCAGATCAAAGTTTTGATGGTTTCGTTAGGTCCGGATGGTGATTTTAGACTTTGGCGTATACTCGGATTTGCATTTGGATGTTTCTAGAAGGTTTTGGCGCTAATTGGCGAAAGTTGGCAATTTGAAGGTTTTAAAAGTTCATAAGCTTGACCAGGCATTGAATTAGATGATATCGGCTTCAGATTGTTGTTTCGGGAGTTGGAATAGGTTCGTGATGTCATTTGGAACTTGTGTGTAAAATTTGAGGTCATTCTGAGTTGATTTGATGTGGTTCGGCATGAGTTTTGGAAGTTGAAAGTTCAAAAGTTCATTAAGCTTGAATTGAGGTGCGATTTATCATTTTGATGTTATTATGCATTATTTGAGGCCTCGAGTAGATCCAAGTTATGTTTTGGAATTTGTTGGTATGTTCGGACGGGGTCCCGAGGGGCTCAAGTGAGTTTCGGGGTGGTTTCAGACCACTTCGTCTCTTTTTGGCATTGCTGGCTTTCTGCTGGTTCTGGTGTTTCAAATCTTCTTCGCGATCGCTAAGGGGAGGATGCGATCGCATAGTTTTTTGGGAGCTGCTTGCTGTTTATTCATCACGTTCGCAATATTAAGAGTGCGTTCGCGAAGGTTTGAGAGGCTTTTTCATGGCGTTCGCAGGAGATGGTCGCATTTCAGCGAGGAGCTAGGGACTTCTGCCTTCGTGTTCGCGAGGTCGTGGGCGCATTCACGTAGTTGTGGTACCTGTGTTCATCGCATTCATGAAAGGGTAGTGCCATGAAAGCGAAGCGTATTTTTGGCTGAGTTCATCTTTGTTCTTCGCGATCGCAAAGTGTGGTCCGTGATCTCGAAGGGTTTGCCTGGGCAGTGTATATAAGTACTCTATTTCCGACCTTGAGTTCATTTTATCACATTTTGAGTTTTAGAGCTCGGATTTGGGCAATTTTGAGGAGATTTTCACCACATAGATTTGGGTAAGTGTTTTTGACTCGGTTCTGATTATATTCCATAATTCCATCTTCGATATTGGCATTTGATTGATGATTCTAAAAGTGAAATTGAGGGGTTTTTGTCTAAACTTTTCTAAAGTTAATTATTGGGTTTTGAACATCGACTCGGAGTCATATTTGAGTGAAATTAGTATGGTTGAACTCGTATTCGAATGGGTTATCGGAATTTGTGAGTTTTGTCGGGTTCCAAAGTTCGGGGTTGGGTTGACTTTGAGTATTTGATTAAAGATTCAACCTTTAACGTTTGGGTTTGTTTCCTTTGGCATTATTTGATGATTTTGAGTTTCTTTTGGCTAGTTTCTAGTTGTTTGAAGGTCGATTCACATGGGATGGCATTTTTAGAGTTCTGTTTGGCTTGCTCGGCATTTGATTTGGCTTGCTTGAGGTAAGTATTTTACTTATACTTGGTTGAGGCACTAGTTTCCCGAGTTATTTATGATAGCTATATGCTATGGGTGCGCATATGTGTGGGGGTCTGAGCCCATGTGCGAGCACCAGGTATTTATCTATGCTCGGAGTAGTGCTTAGGCTATCATATGCCTTGAATTGATTGATAAGCTTCATGTTGTGATGTTGCTCTTATTTGTATCCCTGTTGTGAACTATTTGAGCCATGTTTAAGGTTGCATAGAGGTTGAATCTCCTTATTAAGCTTGATAGCTGCTATTTTGTGATGTATTCACATGATTTGAGCTATGATATCACACTTGCACATGCATACATCTTAGCATATCACTTATACCTGTCAAGGAGTATGAAATTTGATCTTCTTTGATCATGTACATGTATTCTTGCATATCTGCTTTATGTATGATATGGTTTGGACTGGTAGCCCGTGACCACCCCGAGCGAATTGTGATGTTGTGCCTGCGACCAAGCCTGGCGAATTGTGATATTGTGCTTGTGACCATGCCGGGCTGATAGCGCGTGAATTGTCCGTGCTGCATGTGGATATGGATCCATCCCCTAGGGCCACCCTCACATGTTTCTCTCTTGATGGTGTGCACGCGTATTGTGATAAACCGACGGGTTTTTGGTTGATGTGAGCTATGGGAGAGCTGGAACTGGAGACGTACCTACTGTCCGGATATAACTACCACTTGCCCTTGGTGGCTTTCGATTTGAATTCTATTTATGTACATTCCAAACAGATGTTGTATTTATTTCATATCAGCTTTTTAAATCTATGTCTTAGTGGCTCGTGACTTGCACTACCAGTCCTTGGGATATTGTATGGAAATTCAGTTATATCATTTGTTGACCCCTTTTATTTCATTAGAACTGTTTTGACTGTTATTTGTCTTACCTAAAAGGTTTGGTTAGGTGCCATCACGACTATGTTGATTTAGAGCTCTAGGTTCGTAGGTTCTATGAGTCATGAGCAAGTGTCTTGTAAAGTCTTGCAGATCAGTATGATGACGTCCATACCTATCTTCGAGAGGCTACAGAGCATGTAGGAAAATTTCCATCTGTCTTTCCTTATCGTGCGTCATTGATTCAGCTTGAAGCGTATCTCTTTGAATTATGCCCACTCACTCATACGTGATGTTGATTTAGTTGTGCACTGAAGTCTTGTGATGTCATGGATGATGTGCGAGATGTGTCTCTGTGTTGTGGTGTTAGGCCTATTTGGAGGCCTTGAGGCCAGGTTTAGACCGCAGCTTGTGCTCGGTGGTCTCATTTGTGTGAGTATGTGCATTTGGAGTTATATGTCTGGTAGTGTCCTATGACTGGGATTGATGGCTTAGTGAGTGGTTGGATTGCTATGTGATGGGTATTATGTGACTATGGGATGAGTTTGGATGTGATGAGAAGTCTTTTGATTGGGATGTGAAAGAACTATGGATGCTCGATTTCTGTTTTGATGTGTTGCACAGTCTTGAGTTATGAGTGTGTTAAGGATATTTCATATTGATTGTGGAATAAAGTAAATTCTTATGTCTTGTTGATGAGTTTCGACTCGGGAAGGTTTAGCGATTGCATAGTGGTTGTGCTCGTGATAGGGCGTAATGAGATGCCAATTTGAGGCTAGCAGGTAGATTATCTCTTGTAGGATGTTCTTGGGTTGTGTGATCCCTATGATGCTTATGGGAAGAGTTTTCTTTCTACCAGTGGGATGTGTATGTGACGCAATTTGAGTTCGGATCATTTGAAGAAGTTCGCAAGACTGTCACGGGGTTGGATATGCGCTTAGCAGAAGATTTAAGGTACTTTATGATTTGTGCTACATGATTTGTAAATGATCCAGTTGAATTACAGTACGTGATCATGGCAGTTATGGAGTAAGGGTATTGTGGGTTATCAAATGTGATGTTTTATGGCTTTGATCCAAGTGGGGGGAGTCTGCTATCGATGATCAGATTGCATGGTTATGTGTTATATTGGTTTCAGTCTGAGACATATTTGAGGATCGGTGGTGATTTGAAGAGTTTGTTGTCACACCCCGAACCTGGGCCTGGACATAACATGGCACCCGGTGCCTGACTACAAGCGTCTGAGCAAACCAACTGGCTGGCTGAATCAACATGTGATATCTTAACATACTGAATGCGGAAGATAAACTAACACACGATGATATACTGAAAGTCTGGATGATATAAATCAAAGTGTGGAAAAATTAGTACAAGTTTGAAACATATCTGTAGTCAACATTGCTTAACATGAAAATCATGTGACTCTATCTAACTGTTACTATAGTCTATGAAGCCTCTAATGAAATACTGAAAATGCCAACTATCTATAAATACTGGAAGACTATAAAGTAATGATAATGCCCCGAAAGAACTGGGGCTCACCCAATAGCTGGTACGAGAATCTTAGCGCTCTGAATCGTCAACCTGTAAATCATTACCTGCATCGTGAGATGCAGGCCTCGGGTAAAAGGGGCGTTAGTACATTTGAATTGCACTGGTATGTAAAACAACTGAAAGAAAGAACTGTAAATGCTGGAACTAAAATTGAACTGAGAACTGATAACAAAAAACTGCAATGATAACAAATAACTAATAACTGAAATGATAACTGATAACTGATAACTGCTGAAATTGAAACATAAAATGATAATTGATAACTGATAACTGATAATTGAACTGAACAAAGGAAGTAAGGATATGAATACTCCCTCTTCTGAATGATGAACAATATGTTTATCTGAATAAACTATGGCCTCAGGCCCAATATATATGTGCACAAGCTATAGCCTTAGGCCCAAGTATATGTATACATAACTATGGCCTCAGGCCCAAAAATGCATAAAGCATCAACTACGGCCTCAGGCCCAAACATGCATAAAGCATAAACTACGGCCTCAGGACCAAATATGCATAAATCATATAAACTACGGCCTCAGGCCCAAATACAGGTGTTCAACATTCAGAGATTTAAATTCAGGAACTGAGAATCATACTACAATGTGTGATGCTAAAATACTGAATCATATTGAGTTACATGATACTGGAATACTGAATAGGACTAAACTGAGACATGTATTCTTGAACTGATTATGAAAACTGAAACTTCAATTGTTTATGACATGCTGAGTAATCTAGACTGAGACTCATGGGCATCAAACCCAAGTCTATATTGATTATGCACTGAGCTCACAACATTCAGAATGAAAGTCACGAACGAGTTATGAAGCTAGATAATAGAAGTTTTGCAACTATTTAAGGAACTAGGCTTAATTATATATTTCTGAGGAAAGTAGTAACATCGTAAAAGAAACATAGTGTAGGGAGAATCATTAACATTCCCAAGCATAGAGAGTTAGCCTCACATACCTTGACTTTGGTCCTTTAAGCGTAACACAATGTTTGTCGCCTCTTTCAATGATAATCTATGTCAATATATATCAAGATGAACCAATATTAGCACTAATTCTCATGTTTTCGTCACTGAGGCATTGTATCAAACACCTTATGGCATAAAGCCTCATATCCCTTAGTATTTGGTCTTTTCTTAACCAAGTTCTCATTCTACTACTTCTGGGTGATTCTACAATCCCAAATAGATGTAACTAACACCATTTTTTATCACCCAAATCTTTACAACAATCATAAGTCAACAACCCAAAACCCTAGCATAGTTCATATGGTTCTCTTTATAAAACCCATTTACTATTCTCCCAAAACTCATCAATTCATAGTTATAAATGATTAGGGAATAGAAGAATTATCTTTTTGAAGTTCACTCCTCTTGAATTCGAGTTCTAGAGTTTCCTTTCTCAACAATGGTGTCTCTACCGAATATCTAATGAGTGGAAGGATTTACCCATGTTAATAAAGTGTTGGAGAATTGAAATTAGCTTAGAATCATCGTTAGAACTTACCTTGGATGATAGAGGGACCTTGGGAAAGTTAGGTTCTTGAGAGCTTCCTTTCTAGAGTAGGTTTTCGTCTTTGGGATGTGGGGGAACGAGGTAGGTCTTTTAAATAAGTGAACACGTCCCAAAATTGAGGAGGAAAATAAAAATAGCTTGGGTAAACCTTGCCGGTGCGAGGCATCGTCAGGGGCGCCACAATAACTGTGCAAGGCGCCATTAGAGGCACCAAAATTACAGTGCCTTGCACTGTCTGGGGCACTGAGGATGATGCCCTGGACAGTGCCTTGCATTGTCTGGGGCGCTGAGGTTGATGCCCTGGACAGTGCGTTGCACTGTCTGTGGCACTAAGTTTTTATGGCCTTGCACTGTCTATGGCCGTGAATTTTCATGGCCTTGCACTGTCTAAGGCTATAAGATGGACCTCCCATAAACTTAGTCGATTTTATTGAATTTTATACACCTCACTCTCGGTCTTGATTCTAAAATGATTGTTTCCACCCATACTCATCCCGATAGGAATTCACATGTCTAAAAGGTCACATTAATACTCATTTAACGCATCCACAACTAATCCGGATTTACGGGGTGTTACATTTGTCCTTGAGGATGAGTTGAGCAATGTATTTGTTGGATGCATGACGTGCTATACTTTATGGGGATACTGGAAAATCTTATAATGACTCAGGTTTTTCATTCGTGGTGGAGGGAGTGTGCATGGATTAGGGATTCACTCGGTTGTTTAGAAATGTGGGTTACTTCTTGAGGTGATTGTGTGCTAATGGATCATAGGTCGGTCAGCTTGTTTTGGCGGTGAATTTGAGATTAGAATAGGGTGGATGACTCTTGAGAAGGTTCTAATGGGCTCAAGATTCATATGTGGTATTTGAGGAATTTCAGGATTTGTAAATGGCTAAGATATGAGATTTTCATGGGATGGTGTTGGGACTCGTGGTATTTATGTATCATTATGGATTCTACATTTTAGTATCAGAGCGATTAAGAAAACAATGTTAGATTCACGTAAGGTCTCTTCAGATTCGGTATCTCGGATGTGGCATTTTTGGGTGCTTAAGAGGGAGTACATCGGCTTATGGGCCTTAAGACGATGTGGTTTCATGCTATGATCTTTTGTGGTAAGCTTTGGGCTAAGGATCGTAGTGTATTGGTAAGTGGTAATGTTAACTTGAAGGCAAGTCAAGAGGGACTAAAAGAAATAGGTCAGCTTAGTAGTGGTTTGGATAAGCATGTTAATAGAAATAATTGGTTATTTTGGTCTTTTAGTGTGGTGAGGCTTTGTAGGTGTGTTGTGGAAATTCTCTTGGGCTTGGCGATCTGTATAACTTGGTTGAGTTAGGGAGATTCAGTTCTGATGGCTTGGTTATGTGCAAATAGGTTTTGAAGAGTTCTCGATGATTTCGACCACAGCTTGGGGTAGATGTTTTTAACATGAATGATGAGTATGTTGGATGTTGTGATTTTATCTTGGATGCAAGATCAAGTGGAAGGTTTCTGTTTAATGGGGTGTCTATACTACCTATGATTCATAGTTCATAATGGGATTCTCGTGTTTTCATATGATGGCTTGATAGGTGAGGTGTGTCATATGAGATTGAGGTTTGCATGTACAAGGTTGCGGTTCAGTCTCGAAGGGAAGGTCATGGGTTCTGGACAACATGGACGATTTCAGATATTTAGAAGAAAGCTAGCACTATCTGGTATCACCTGAGAAGGGTGCGCATTTTAGAAGGGGCACTGTGTTGTGACTTGTGGATGCTTCATTGATATTACGGCAATCGCCTGGTTAATTGACTACTGATGTTTTGATTTTTCTATGTGGCACGTAAGAATTATGGAAGTATTTCTCATGAGATGATTGCGTATGAGGGATTGGAAGACTAGGAAGGTTCTCAAAGGCAGATTGTTCCTTGGCTACGGATAATGAAAGTATGTTAAGAGGTTGACGACTGAGTGTATGTATTGTGGATGGGTTATTGTGAACTTCTTAGAGGTTATCTATATATTTTGGGAGGATCAAAACTGATTTGGAGGCCACAGGTAGGCCTATTGAGGATATGTATTCTACATCAAGACGGATTTGTTTATTCAGCACAACTATTATTGAAGGGTTTGTCATTGATTAGAGTTGATCTTATTCGTTCTTGATATGTTAGGGGTGTTGATATTATATGCTACGATGGATTGTGAGACTGTTGAATATTTACACACATGATGCGGGTCTGTTTGGGCCTTGTGGCAGAACTCAAGCAAAATGGCTCTTGGGGTGTCGAATGATTGATTGCTCCTTGGTTATGGTTTTCCTGTTTGTGGTATATTGTGCTATCTATTTCTCCATGGTTATGATCATGCACATCACGTATTTGTTGTTGATATACATATGGTTGTTGATTATGAGCATCATGGCTCGAGGTATTTTATGTAGACCGGTGTTTGGATTGGGTCGCGCATCGGAGCAGATCTATGTTAGGATATGATCCTTTATGTTTATCTCGTGTGTTTTAGTTCTCTGTGTGTGATGGGTTCATAGCAGTGCGCTTGTGGTGGTATCTGTTGAGTTTGCGGGACGATCCTCTCATTTGATTCTTTTTCCACCATTAGGTATATTTGAGTTGTTGCTTGTTTGGTGCATGGATTGCACGGTATGTGGATATAGATGGCATCGGCGTGTCATGTCGGTCGAGTAGCTTGTACTGGATGAGTTAAGGTTATTGGACCTGGAATGAGTACTATCAGATTTGATTAAGGTATATTTGGAAGAATAACGTCACTAGTCAGCTTATAATTTGGCGATGGTTCTTGTCGGGTGAGAGAGCTCCACAACTTTGATCTGATGGGTGATTATGCGTTTCTACGTGTTTCTTTCATCCTTGTCAGTGTAAGAAGGTACAAAACATAGTTTTATTTGATCTGAGGTATGTCGCCGGTACCGGGTTTGTTATTGAGCAATTATTATGGTTGGAAGTTATTGCTATGCGTATCTGACTTATGCGGTATATCATGTGATTATATCTTGAGTGATGGTTAAGGCTTGATAAAACTTGTTTAGACTTATACAATGTATAGATGCGAGATTCGGGTCTTATGATGAGTTTCAGATGTTGGGATTGGCTTCTAAGGTTTATGAACAAAGGCTGAAGTAAGGATCTATAGTTAGGTTGTATCGTTGGACTTATATGGATTGGGGTGACGTGAGATCACCCATGAGTATGTGCATGGTGAGTTTATACAGTGATTGCTGGCTTTTGAACGACTCTTGGCACGTATAAGGACGAACATATGTTTAAGTGGGGGAGAATGTAACGACCCGATCGAGTGTTTTGAGCTTTTGTATTTAGTTTGGTGGTTTGAGGTCATGAGTAGCTTAATATGGTGAATTATTACTTGCGTGTATCGTCGGTTTTGGTTTTCGAGTGGTTCAAGATTGATTTGGAAGAATGATTCTTAAATAAAAGAATTTAAGCTGGAAGAGTTGATCGAGTTTGACTTTTGTGTATTTGACCTCGGATCGGAGTTTTGATAGTTCCTTTAGGTTCGAAATGTGATTTTGGACATGAACGTATGCCCGGATTTGCATTTGGATATTTCCAGAAAGTTTTGGCACTAATTGGCAAAAGTTGGCAATTTGAAGGTTTGAAAAGTTCATCAGCTTGACCTGGAGTTGACTTTGATGATAGTTGGAATAGGTTCTTTATGACATTTGGAAGTGGTGTGCAAAATTTGAGGTCATTCCGAGTTAATTTGATGTGGTTCGACACGGGTTTTGGAAGTTGAAAGTTCAAAAGTTCATTAAGCTTGAATTGAGGTGCGATTCATCGTTTTGATGTTAGTATGCATGATTTGAGGCCTCGAGTGGGTCCTTGTTATGTTTTGGGACTTGTTGGTATGTTTGGACGGGGTCCGGAGGGGCTTAGGTGAGTTTCAGAGTGGTTCAAGACCATTTCGTCTCTTTTTGGTATTGTTGGTTTTCTGCTGGTTTTGGTACTTCAGGTCTTCTTCGCGATTGTGAAGGGGAGGACGCGATCGCATAGTGTTTTGGGAGATGCTTGTTGTTTATTCATCACGTTCGTGATATTAATAGCGCGTTCGCGAAGGTTTGAGAGGTTTGTTCGTCGTGTTCACACGAGATGGTTCGCGATCGCATTTCAGCGGGGAGTTGGGACTTCTGCCTTCGCGTTCATGAGGTCGTGGGCGTGTTTGCGTAATTGTGGTACCTATGTTCATCGCGTCGCGAGGGTAGTTCTTCGAACGCGAAGTATATTTTTTGTTGAGTTCAACTTTGTTCTTCGCAATCGCTAAGTGTGGCTCGCGATCGTGAAGGGTTTGCATGTGAAGTATATATAAGTACTCTATTTCGGACCTTGAGTTCATTTTATCACATTTTGAGTTATAGAGCTTGGATTTAGGTGATTTTGGATGGGATTTTCACCACATGGATTCGAGTAAGTGTGTTTGACTCGGTTTTGATTATATTCCATGATTCCATCTTCAATTTTGGCATTTGATTGATGATTCTATAAGAGAAATTGAGGGTTTTGGTCTAAATTCTTTTAAAGTGAATAATTGGGTATTGAACTTTGATTTGGAATCAGATTTGAGTGACATTAGTATGGTTGGACTCATATTCGAATGGATTATCGGAATTTGTGAGTTTTGTTGGGTTCCGAGGTGCGTGCCCGGGTTGACGTTTTGGTTGATTTTGAGTATTTGATTAATGATTCAACCTTTATCGTTTGAGTTTGTTTCCTTTGGCATTATTGATGATTTTTAGTTGCTTTTGGCTAGTTTCGAGCTATTCGGAGGTCGATTCGCATGGGATGGCATTTCTAGAGTATTGTTTGGCTTGCTCTGCATTTGATTTGTCTTGCTTGAGGTAAGTATCTTACCCAAATTTTGTTGAGGCACTAGTTTCCTGAGTTATATGTGTTAGCTATGTGCTATGGGTGCGCATATGTGTGGGGATTTGAGTCCATGTGCGAGTACTGGGGTATTTATCCATGATCAAGGTAGTGCTTAGGCTGTGATATGCCTTGAATTGATTTATAAGCTTCATGCTGTGATGTTACTCTTATTTGTACCCCTGTTGTGAGGTCTTTGAGCCATGTTTAAGGTTGCATAGAGGTTAAATCTCTTGATTAAGCTTGATATCTATTATTTTGTGATGTATTCACGTGATTTGAGCTATGATATTACACTTACACATGCATACATCTTAGCATGTCACTTATACCAGTCCAGGAGTATGAAATTTGATGTTCTTTGATCATGTACATGTATTCTTGCATATCTTCTTTATGTGTGATATAGTTTGGTCTGGTAGCCTGTGATCACAGCGGGCGGATTGTGATATAGTGCCTGTGACCATGCCGGGCAGATTGTTATTTTGTGCCTGTGACCACGTTGGGCGGATTATGATATAGCCTATGACCACGGCGGACGAATCCGTGATATTGAGTCTGTGACCACAGCGGGTGGATTATGATATTTAGCCTGTGAAAACACCGGACTGATAGCACGTGAATTGAATGTGTTGCGTATTGATATGGATCCATCCCCCTAGGGTCACCCTCTCATGTGTCTATCTTGATGGTCTACACGGGAAGTGTGAGAAACTGACTGGTTTCTAGTTGATGTGAGTTCTGGGATAGCTAGTTATTGGTTTGGTTCGGTTACTGAGATTCTGATGTGGGCCATAGAGCCATGATGTAAATTCTATTTGGATCAGGTTGTGCACTGCAACATATTGATATTTGGTTATTGAATTTCATTTTTACTTGCAATTTCCATGGCTGATTACCTGATTTATTTGCATATCTTCCTTATATGCTGGATTGTTGACTGAAAACACAGTAATTGAGTAATTGTGTGCACCAACGTGGTCTTATCTATGATTTCATGATTTGGTCGTATTACTGTTTTGTACTTGTTTGAATTATAAACTGTACAGGTGATAGTGAGTATCATTTATAATTATTTCTTCTAATACCTTGTCGAGGTTTGTTATGATACTTCTTGAGTACATGAGGTCAGTTGTACTCATACTATATTTCTACACCTTGCGTGCAAATCTTGGGAGCTAAGATGTTGTGGATGATGGGAGCTGGCACTGGAGATGTACCTATGTTCCGGATATAGCTACCACTTGCCCTTGGTGGCTTTAGATTTGAATTTTGTTTATGTACATTCCAAATAGATGTTGTTTTATTTCATATTAGTTTTGTAGATCTATATCTTAGTGGCTCATGACTTGTACTACCAGTCCTTGGGATATTGTATGGAAATTCAGTTATATCATCTGTTGACCCCTTTTATATCATTAGAACTGTGTTGACTGTTATTTGGCTTACCTAGCGGGTTGAGTTAGGTGCCATCACGACTAGGTGGATTTTGGGTAGTGACATCACCTCATGTACATGTCTTTCACATAATTCAAATAATGTAATTAGACCAAATCCTACAAGGAAGTTCCCCCGCACAAACTTAGGCAAGAAACTTACCATAATTAGGCCAAAATTATCACCCACATATAGCCTTTCCTTTAAAATTCGCCTCTTCACGACTCAGATCTAACAAAAAATGACATAATATCATCAAACAATGCAAAAGAAACTAATTCCGATAGTTAAAGTTAAGATCTTTACACAATTTCCCAAAGTCAAGAAAAAGTCAACCCTGGGCCCGCCCGATCAAAATCCGAGTCCAAGGGTAGATCTCGACTACGCATAACCCCAAGAGTCCATATATGTGTTGTGATTTCAAATATAAGTCCAATTTGACTCTTAAATCTCGAATTTTCATCTTTCAAAACATAGTCAAAATTTCTCAAAAGGTTTCTTCAAATTCCATGGATTAGATGTTAAATATCTTAAAGAATCATATAATATAATTGAAATTGGATCAAAATCACTTACCCAATATTTGTATATGAAAATATGTCCTCCAAAATCGCCTCCCACCGAGTCTAGGGTTATAATATGTGATAAATGAAGCTAAGTCCCAAAATCTCATTATTTTGTTTAGCTACAGGTCTCGCAAATGCGATCTGGGGTTCGCAAATGCGGAAAACCTATCGCAAAAGCGACGCCTGCAGATCCCATGGAACGTCACAAATGCAATACTGACTTTGCATTTGCGAAGTCAGCCCCTTCGCAAAAGTGGCCAAATGGTCACAAATGCGAGGCGCCCCAACCCACTACCCCCTTCGCAAACGCGATAAAGATTTCGCAAAAGCGGTGATCGCCAATGTGAACTGGTTCTCGCATTTGGGATAACTCTAGCACCAGCACACCAGCTGGTGAGAAACAAGTCAAAAACCAATCCAAAACACGTACAAAACTCATCCGAGCCCTCGGGGCTCCACACTAAACAGCTACACAAGTCTAAAAATATCATACGAACTCACTTGCGCGATCAAATCACCAAAATAACATTAAAACCACAAATTAGACACCAAAACACATAGAAAAATTACAATGAGCGCAAGAATCGCTAGAAACACAACCAAGCATCTGATTCCTATCAAACCAACTTGGAATGACACCAAATTTGCAGACAAGTTTCAAATGACAAAACGGACGTATTTCAAGTCCCGAAACAAAAATCTGAACCTGATACTCATAACGTCAATGTACGGTCAAACTTAGGATATTTCTAAACCTTCAAATTGCATCCTTTCGGCCAAATAAGCCAAATCAACCTAGGAACCTCCGAATGCAATTACGGGCATAAGTCTAAGTCCAAAATCACTATACCAATCTATTGGAATCATCAAAACACCATTTCGAGGTCATTTTCACAAAAGTCAAACCTCAGTCAATATTTCTAGTTTAAGCTTCTAAACCAAGAACCAAAGGATTCAAATCATTCCAAAACATCCCCGAAATGAAACAAACCATCCACGCAAGTCATAAAATCACAAATACACATACGGGAAGCTTCGAAAGGGGAAATGGGGCTCAAATACGCAAAATGCCCAATCGGGTCGTTACCTTCTCACCTTTTTAAACAAACATTCGCCCTCAAATGAGTGTAGAGACATACTTGAAGTGCCAAAAAGATAAGGATAATGGCTACGCATATCATGCTCGGACTCCCAAGTCGCCTCCTCGACCGGTTGACCTCTCCATTGAACCTTCAGTGAAACAATGTTCTTCGACCTCAACTTTCGGACCTACCTGTCCAATATAGACACCGACTCTTCAACATAGGTCAAATCCTTGTCCAACTGGACTGAGCTGAAATCTAATACATGAGACAAATCACAATAGTTCTTTCGGAGCATGGAAACATGAAACACTGGGTGGACTCCCGATAAGGTGGGTGGCAATGCAAGTATGCAGGGCACCTCACCCACTCTCTCAAGGATCTCGAAAGGACCAATGTACTAAGGGCTCAACTTGCCATTTTTCCCAAACCTCATCACAACCTTCATGGGTGAAACTCTAAGCAGAACCTTCTCACCTACCATGAATGCCACATCACGAGCACTCCAATCAGCATAACTCTTCTACCTGGACTGCACTGTACGAATCCGATCCTTAATCAACTTCACCTTCTCCAAAGCATATTGAACCAAATCAGTGCCCAACAACCTAGCCTCCCTAGGCTCAAATCATCCAACCGAAGAATGACATCACCTCCCTTATAAGGCCTCATAAGGAGCCATCTGGATGCTAGACTGATAGTTTTTGTTGTAGGAGAACTCTGCTAGCAGTAGAAACCGATCCCATGAACCCCCATAATCAATAACACAGGCACGCACACATGTCCTCCAATATCTAAATAGTGCGCTCAGACTATCCGTCCATCTGGGGATGAAATTCCGTACTCATCTCGACCTGTGTGCCAAACTCTCACTGCACGACTCTTGAAAAATGCAATGTGAACTGTGTGCCTCCATCAGAGATAATAGACACCGGCACATCATAACGGCAAAAAATTTCCCGAAGATAAATCCGAGCGAGCTACTCTGAAGAGTAGGTAGTCATGACTGGAATGAAGTGTGAAGTCATGGTCAGTCTGACCATAATAAACCACACAGCATCAAACCTCTTCAAGGTATGTGGAAGTCCACTACAAAATCCATGGTGATACGCTCCCACTTTCGCTCTGGAATATCAAGTCTCTAAAGCAAACCACCCAGTCTCTGATGCTTGTACCTCACTTGGTGACAGTTCAAACACCGAGCCACATACTCCACAATATCTTTCTTTATTCTTCTCCACCAGTAATCTGCCTCAAGTACTGGTACATCTTCGCGGAACCCGGATGAATGGAATACCGCAAACTATGGGCCTCCTCATGTATCAACTCACGTAACCCATCCACATTCAGAACATAGATTCGACTCTGCATCCTCAACACCTCATCATCACCAATAGTCACCTCCTTGGCATCATCGTGCTGCACCGTATCCTTAAGGACATGCAAATGGGGATCATCATACTGACGTGCCTTGATGCACTCAAACAAAGAGAACTGAGAAACCACACAAGCAAGAACCCGGCTAGGCTCCAAAATACCAAACCTGACAAATCTGTTGGCCAAAGCCTAAACATCCAAAGCTAACGGTGTAAGGCCCCATAAAAGTTTTCCTAAAAACCGGGGTTCCGTGATGCTGGGGTAGGCATAGAGGTTAATAATAGTAGAAAGCAGTTCGAACTTTTTGGATTGAACAGTGCGCTGGGGAATTAAAGGAAAATATTTGGAAGAGATAGGCATTTCTACGGCCCAGAATGGCCGCAGAGTGAGACAGTCTTCTGGGCCATTTTTGATTTCAATTTCGCGGCCCATTATGCGACCGCAAAACCATTTCACAGGCCGCACTCTGATCGCATATCCAGCTTTGAGATTTTTGCAGAGGGAGGTTTTGCGGTGCATTATGCGACTGCAGAACAGGTCTTCGGGCCGCATAACGACTGCAAATCCGGTCTCGGGGCTTTATTTTTGGGAGTTTTTAAACCCGATCCAATTTCGTTAAAACATATGCCATAGTCCATTTTGAGCAGAATTTTTGATACTTTTAGAGTGAGAAAGAGTGCTTAGAGTGGGGGAGTAACCTTCAACCTATTATCCATCAATTCTTGCTCAATCATTGAAGATTATCAAGAAAGTCCTCATCCTAAAGGTAAGAATCTATGCCCTAGCTATTAATTTTGAAAATCTACTAAAAGGGGAGTCATTAGCAAGGAAATGTTTGGGTGTGGGAGTTGTTATCTTGCATACATGTGTTATCAAATAATGTAGGAAGGTTGTGAGCTAAAAATGGTAGAGAATGGGTTGAGGGATGATGGAATGTTTCGTATAAGTGCCTTAAAAACCTTAATGCACACCTAGTGCTTGATAATATGCTCAAATGAGCTAGAATCATGATCATCTTCCTAATTTTGGTTCAACTTGCTATGTTTCTAAAATAGATTGAAGTTGCTAAGAAATCCGAAATGTTTTGAAGGTTTAAGGAAGCTCAATTGAGGTATGTTGGCTAAACCCCTCTCTTAGAATCGAATTCCACGGTGTTCATGTAAGTTATGAAAGACCCTAGTTGATCATTATGAAATCGGTTATCCCGAGTAATCTTGTGTTGAGAGATACATATTTAATATGTGTTTCAAATACATTTATTCATGCTATGTTATCTTCTGAGTATATATATTCAAAGTGTGGCTCTGTGTGTTATAATTGTTATGATTTCAAGTTATGCTTGAGTGAAGGTCATCATGCCTAATTATGTGAACAAAATCTCTATATGTCTAAGAATCTTAATTTCTCTCATGTGTACCTAAAAGCCATGAATTGAAGAGTCTTGTGGTCGATAATGGTAATGGTGTGTGAAAATGAAAAGGGGAGCATGAAATATGAAATTCGGCCAAGTGCTAAGAACGATATTATAATTGTGGCCATAAGTGCC
Source organism: Nicotiana tomentosiformis (assembly GCF_000390325.3). Taxonomy (NCBI): domain Eukaryota; kingdom Viridiplantae; phylum Streptophyta; class Magnoliopsida; order Solanales; family Solanaceae; genus Nicotiana; species Nicotiana tomentosiformis. The sequence goes on from NC_090822.1 coordinate 39,467,730, forward strand.
GATGAATTGAATAGATATGAATGAAGTATGATGTGAGATAATTGACTGAAAAAGGTAATGTCTTGGGTGAGACGGCCAAACCGATCAGGCTGTGATCGGATGCCATGCCGCATACATAGTGGTGACTATGCAGGAAATGATAATTGAAATTGTGGTTATGGTTGATGTCTCAAATGAGATGACCTAGCGATCGGGTCGTGATTGGACTCCGTGTAAGAATATGGTGGTATTGTGAATTATGGTATATCGGCACTAAAGATCACCCAACCTAATAACATGGAAATTGACTTGAAAACTTATGTGATCCTTAACTTGATGTTTTAGTATTATTTGAAGCTCTTATTGAATTCTTGACTGTTCCCCCTTGTATTATTATTCATTCTATTGAGATGGTGTTTAGTTTTACATACTAGTACTATTCGACAGTACTAATGTCCCTTTTACCAGGGGTGCTGCATCTTTAAATGGATGCAGGTGGTTCCATAGCAGGCAGTGTTAATCCGCGATAGTGGTACATCCTCTTCCCAGCAGACTTGGTGAGCCCCACTTCATCCCGGGGTCACGTATTGTATCTTTTGTTCATATTATTATCATGTCTCAAGGTATAGCGGGGGCTTTGTTGCCGGCACTATCATAACACTCTTTTGTATCTTTTAGAGGCTCCGAAGATATTATATGGGTTGCACATGGGTGCTAGAAAGGTCAAACAGATTATGTTGTATTTTGTTCTCTTGTTTTACTCGAATCATAAGAATGTGTGTATTTTTGGACTTTAAAATGATGTAACCAATGAGACGATTTAGTATTGTATATATGATCTTCCTACTATTTAATTAATGAAATCATGTCTTCTCTTGATCATGGGTGAGTTGGGTAGAAAGTATCTACAAGCTTGCTCGACCGGGTTCACTCGGTTGAGTGCCGGTCACGTTTCCTGAGGTTGGGGCATGACAAACGGTCTCTACCCAACTAGAATAAAGGAAAGACTACCCGTGTTCTCAGCCTTCCTACTCAAGGCATCGACCACCACATTGGCTTTCCCAGGATGATAAAGAATGGTGATATCATTGTGCTTTAGTAGCTCTAACCACCTCCGTTGCCTCAAGTTTATATCCTTTTAGTTGAATAATTGTTGTAGGCTCCTATGATCTGTGAACACCTCACAAGACACTCTGTAGATATAGTGCCTCCAAATATTCATTGCATGAACAATGCCTGCCAACTCTAAATCATGTACTACGTTGTTCTTCTCATGAGGCTTCAACTGACATGAAGCATAAGCAATCACTCTACCCTCTTGCATCAATACACACCCAATGCCAATCCGCGAAGCATCACAATAAACTGTATAAGAACCCGATGCTGAAGGTAAAACCAAAACTGGAGTTTTGGTCAAGGCAGTCTGGAGCTTATGAAAGCTCTCCTCACATTCGTTAGACCACCTGAATGGGGAAACCTTCTGAGTCAATCTAGTCAAAGAAGCTGCGATGGATGAAAACCCCTCCATGAAATGGCGATAATAACCAGCCAAGCCTAGAAAACTCCGGATCTCAATAGTAGATAACGGTCTGGGCCAACTCTGAAGCCTCCACCTTCTTTGCATTCACCTGAATCCCCTTACTGGACACCATGTGGTCCAATAATGCCATCGAATGGAGGGTTTAGCATATAATGTTTTCTCCCTCAAAGTCTAGAGCATGATCCTCAAGTGCTACTCATGATCCTCCCGGCTATGAGAATACACCAATATGTCGTAATAAATATGATGATGAATGAATCAAGATAAAACTGGAGTACATCATTCATCAAGTGCATAAATGCTACTAGGGAATTGGTCAGCCCAAAAGATATCACCAAGAATTTGTAGTGACTATAGCGAGTCTTGAAAGTCGTCTTTGGAATATCTGAATTCTGGATCTTCAACTGATAGTACCTCGATCTCAAGTAAATCTTCGAGAATACCCGAGCACCCTAAAGCTAATTAGACAAATCATCAATATGCGGTAGCAAATACTTGTTCTTGACTGTAACTTTGTTCAACTACCTGTAGTCAATAAACATCCTCAAAGAGCCGTCTTTCTTCCTCACAAATAGAATTGGAGCATCCCAAGGAGAGACACTCGGTCGGATGAAACCTTTATCAAGAAACTCCTGAAGCTGTTCCTTTAATTTCTTCAACTCTACTGGTGCCATGGGATATGGTGGAATACAAATAGGCTGAATACCCGACACCAAGTCAATACCAAATTCAATATCCCTATCGGGCGGGATGCCCGATAGGTTTGCCAGAAACACATATAGGAAATATTTCACTAGCAGAACTGACTCAACGATAGGAGTATCATCACTAACATTACTTACAAAGGCTAAATATGCCATGCACCCCTTCTCAGCCATCCGTTGTGCCTTCAGAAAGGACATCACCCTACTAGGAACATAATCCAATGTACCATTCCACTCCAACCGTGGCAAACCCAGCATAGCCAATGTCACGGTCTTAGTGTGGCAATCTAGAATAACATGATAGTACGACAACCAATCCATGCCTAATATCATGTCAAAATCCACCATATTGAGTAACAAAAGCTCCAGCCTAGTCTCATAACCCTCGATAGTGATCAAACACGATCGATAAATACGGTTTACCATAATAGAATCCCCAACAGGCAAAGAAACATAAACAAGGGCACTCAAAGAATCATGAGACATATTCAAATATGAAGCAAAGTAAGATGACACATACGAGTAAGTGGAACCCGGATAAAATAAAACTGATGCATCCCTATGACACATCATAAAAATACCTGTGATGATAGCATATGATGTAATAGCCTCAGTCCTACCCGAAAAAGCATAAAAATGGGCGTGGCCTTCCCCTCTAGGACGACCTCTACCCGCCAATCCTCCACCCCGAGCTGGCTGTGCAGGTGGAGTAGGAACTGGAGCAACAACCATAGCCTGTGAACCCTGTGGAGGTGCACCACTTATATGTCTCGTACAGTCCCTTACCATATGCCTAGTATCACCACACTCGAAACAACCTCTGTATGGGCATTGCTACTGGAACTGAGTCTGACCCGATCAGCTAGAATGACCGATGTAGGCACCCCATGCAGGAGGTACACTAGAAAATGGTTGTGCAAAATGGGCGCTCTGAGGCCTCTGAATAGCTGGAGCACTACGAGTATCTTAAAGCGTCGAATGAACTGGTCGACTAACATAACCTCTGCCATGAGAAACTGCAGCACAGGAACCATTAAATCCTCCAATATCTCGAGGCCTCTTGGCCTCCCTATCATCACTCTGCTGCCCACGCATATGCTCCAACCTCCGAGCAATCTCCACAACCTGCTGAAATGGAGTATCAGTCTCCAACACTTATACTAAATCTAAGACCTTGACTGAGCCCCTCGATAAATATGCAGACTCACTCTCTGACTGTAGAAACCAAAGCAGGTGCATGGAGGGATGACACACTAAACCTCATAGCATACCCTAACACCGTCATAGTCCCTTGAAGTAACTGCTCTAACCTATACGCCACACATCCTGGAGGGTCTGTAGGACTAACTCACTCAAAGATATATCAGAAAACTAAGCCCATGTAAGTGGGGCTGCATCAGCTGGCCTACCCTCCTCATAAGCCTACCACTACCTATATGACGACCCCATCAACTGAAATGTAGTAAAGTCGACTCCGCTCACCTCTACAATGCCCATGGTGTAGAAAATACGGTGACACTAGTATAGAAAACCCTGTACATTCGCAAACACTGTGCCACTAAAAGTAGGAGGATCATACTTCTTGAACCTCTCAAGCCTCCTCTGCTCCTCCTCTGATGCCAGTTGCCTGACCTCAGGCTAAATTGCGATAACTGACTATACTAGCATAACACCCAAAACTTGATCAACATGGACCTGCTGCTATGGAGTTCGGGCGGTAGGAGTCTGAGCTCCTCCCCTAACCTTAGAAGTAGTTGGTGCAACTGGAATAAATATTGCCTTAGCTAAAGTACCGAACATGCTAAGAAAATGTGCCAAGGTCTCCTGAAGTCCTAGGGTAGCAACAAGTGTCTCAGGTGCCTGCCCCCCAACTGGAGCTACTGGTGTCTCCTCAGTCGCTACTCTGGAAAGTGCTCTAGCCGTGGCATGTGCCGCACCTCGGCCTCTATATCGGTCCCGGTCTCTCGCGGCTCTAGCAGGAGGCATGAATGTCTACACAACTGATCCGGTAGTGCGTGTCCTCACCATCTGTGAGAGAATAGAAAGCCAAAGGCTCAGATTGCAAAATGAACAAATCCGTACGATAAGGAATGAAAGAAGCGTAATTTCCTAATAGTTTCGTAGCCTCTCAAAGATAAGTACAGATGTCTCCATACCAATCCGCAAGACTCTACTAAACTTGTAGCACATATGAACCTAAAGCTCTAATACCAACTTGTCACGACCCCAAAATCCCACCTTTAGGATCGTGATGTCACATAGTCTCTAAGACTATGTAAGCCCTACTTATGCTGAGATTTAACAAAAATAAAAAACTTAGCTATTAAATTAAATTGATAAATGATATAACATAACTGAAACGGAAAAATGGTCATACATCCCCAAAAATCGGTAGTACAAAGTCATAAGCTCTACTAAGTACACTAGAAATCTCTAAATACAACACCATTTTGGAATGAAAATAAATAGTAGTAATGAAACATAACAGAAGGTGACTCCGAGGCCTGCGAGCAGAATGGCAGATATACCTTGAAGTCTTCGCAACTCAACCTTGACTCAACTCTCTACTATTCGGCATGATTCGATGTAACTGGATCTACACTAAAATATACAGAAGTGTAGTATGAGTGAACCACAATCGATACCCAGTATGTATCAAGACTAACCTCGGTGGAGTAGTGACGAGGTATGAGTCAAGATACTCACTAGACATGAAAACCTATGCATAATATTAATATAAAGCTAACAATGGAAAGAATATTAATATGAAGCTAACAATGGAAAGAATATTAATATGAAGCTTACAATAGAGAGTAAAAAGCAACAAATGGCAACAAAGAGTAAAAAATGTGATAAAATAACAAAATAATAAAAATACAGTTAAAATACAAGTGAAATAAATAAAGAAAAACAATAACAGTTCAAATCATCAAGGGTTCATGGGATCAGTTTCTTCCGTTAGCAGAGTTCGCCTACAACAACAACATTCAGTCGAGTATCTAGATGGCTCCTTATGGGGCCTTATATGGGAGGAGATGCCGTTCTTCAGTTGGTTGGTTTGAGCCAAGGAAGTCTAGGTTGTTGGGCACTGATTTGGTCCGTTATGCTATAGAGAAGGTTAAGTTGATCCAGGAGCGGCTCCGCACAACGTAGTCCAAGTAGAAATGTTATGCTAATAGGAAGGTTCGTGATGTTGCATATATGGTGGGTGAGAAGATTTTGCTCAGGGTTTTGCCCATGAAGGGTGTGATGAGTTTCGGGAAGAAGGGCAAGTTGAGCCCTCGATATATTGGCCCTTTTGAGGTGCTTGGGAGGATTGGAGAGGTGGACTACAAACTTGCCTTGCCACCTAGTCTATCGGGTGTTCACCTAGTGTTTCATGTTTCTATGCTCCGGAAGTATTATGGTGATCCGTCACATATTTTGGACTTCAACACAGTTCAACTAGATGGGGATTTGACTTATGATGTGGAGCCGATGGCTATTTTTGACTGGCAGGTTCAGAAGTTGAGGTTGAAGAATATAGCATCAGTGAAAGTTTGTTGGAGAGGTCAGACGGTCGAGGAGGCTACTTGGGAGACTGGGCGAGAGATGCGGAGCAAATATCCATACCTTTTTTAGACTCTAGGTATGATTCTAGACCTATTCGAGGACGAATGTTTGTTTAAGAGGAGGGGAATGTAACGACCTGGCCATTCGTTTTGTGTATTGTAGCCCCATTCCACTATTTATCGCTCCTTCTATATTTATTTGTGGTTATGCAACTTGCTGGGGTGGTTAGATTGGTTCCGAGATAGTTTTGTAGTGAATTGGAACACTTAGTTCCAAGGTTGAAGGCTTAAGTTAAAAGAGTTGACCGGAGTTTGACTTTTGCATGGACAACTCTGAAATAGAGTTTTGATGGTTCCAATAGCTTCTTATAGTGATTTTGGAATCAGGCATATGTCCGAGCATAGATTTGGAGGTCTGTAGGTTGGTTTGAGGCTTTTTGTCGAATGTTGGAAAGTTGAATGTTTGGAAGGTTGAGAGGTTTGACCGCTAGTTGACTTTGTTGATATCAAGTTCGGATTTTAGTTATGGAAGTTAGAATAGGTCCACTGTGTCATTTGGGACTAGTGTGAAAAATTTAAGGTCATTCAAAGATGAGTTGATAAGGTTCGGTATTGGTTTTAGAAGTTGGAAGTTCGTTAGTTCATTATGCTTGAATTGAGGTAGAATTTGTGATTTCAGTGTTTCTTAAAGTGATTTGAGGGTTTGAGTAAGTTAAACATCATGTTTTAGGACATGTTGGTAAGTTTGAATGGGATCCCGGGGGCGATTCAGAGTGTTGGACAAATATGTTTGCACTTAGAGGTAGTGTTGATGGCTTCAGGTCTGGTGTAATCGCACCTGCGAGGAATTAGCCATAGGTGCGAGACCATAGGAGAGACCCTATGGTCGCAGAAGCGCATTATGGCTGGGGCTGGGAAGGCCGTAGATGCGAGGTATTTTCTGCATCAACGAGCCCGCAGATGCGAAGAATGTTCCGTAGAAGCGAAAATGGGCCGAATGGGCTGGAGTCGCAGAAGCAGAAGTGCTTCGCAGGTGTGAGGGCACAGGAGTGAAGTATTGACCGTAGAAGTGGTCCCGCAGGTGCAAATTTTTAGTTGAAAGGTGCGCATGGTTGGAGTTTAATGAATTTCCGCACCTGCGATGGTTTGTTCGCAGGTGTAGTGTCGCAGGTATGACCTTTTGGACCGCATATGCGGTATCACTAGGCAAACTTATAAATCGAAGGGTTTGAGTTATTTCTGTCATTTTAGACTTGAGGAGCTCGGCTAAGGGCAATTTTTGAGAGGGTGTTTACTACAATTGAAGAGGTAAGTGAAGTTTAATCACTTTTAATGATAGATATTGATTATCATTGATTATTACACCTAGTTTATATGAATTTGAATTGAAATTAGGGGGATTTTAGACTATGTTATCGGAGAGTGGGATTTGATGATATGGGGGTCGATTTGTGGATGAAATTGGATGAAATTAGTATGGTTGGACTCGTAACTTAACGGGTGTTCGTAATTCGAAAATTTTGTTGGGCTTTGGTGTGTGAGTCCGAGGTTGACTTTTTAGTTTTATCATTTGAGATTGATTCTTATGGCTATTATTGATTGTATTAAGTTGTTATGACTAGATTTGAGTCGTTTGGTGGCCGATTCCCGAGGCAAGCGCTTGTTGGAGTATTGATTTGTGCGCTTTGAGGTAAGTAACACATCTAAACCTGGATTTGAGGGTATTTAACCTTGAGAACTATGTTTTATGAAAGATATTTGTGTGACGTACGCGCTAGGTGACGGGCATGTGTACGTGCACCGGTATGTTTGGGGAGGCATTTAGGCTATTACCAGGCTTAGTTTGCTATCATATCTTGTTATCCCCGCGTTTTCCCTAGCCGTTTGATCATTTGGATTTTGATTCATGTCATACATCATGTCTAGGCTAAGTGCTAATTGTTTGAGACTTGATAGGTCTATGTTTGCTGTTTTAGAGCTATATGCCTTATTTGTACACATGTTCTCATTCATGATGCTATATCCGTGTATGATATCTTTGTCTTAGTACTTCTTATTTGATTCCTCACATGTTGTTGATGCCTCTTATGTGTAACAATGTTAAACTGAGTATTTTGAGATGTGTTTGTCTGAGACATGAACGGTAAATGACTGAGTTTGGGCCATAGAGCCGATTTGGTATTAATTTTGAGGTGACACGTTCGCCAGGCCTATATTGGGTTAAATGTTATGGTTTTGGGGCGACGCGTGCACCAACACTACTGGGCTAAATTATCATGATTAGAGCTTAGGCAGGAGCCACCCCTCCGGAGTCTGACATGTCAGTAGTGGGCACATGCACAGTGTTTTATATGCGTGTTTTGATGACGGGCAGTTATGCTAGGCACCCGTAAAGTGCTAAGTGTGAATATTGATGGATCCACTGTGACATTGTTTATTGACATGTATACTTGTCATGTAGGCATAGAGGTGTACCTTCCACATGCTAACTCTTAAATGAAATGCTTTATCTATGTTGGGCTTTAACTGTTGTCACACCTCCTTTTTTCCTAGGGGTAGGGAGTTTTTCCAATTTAAGTGACATTAATCGAAATGGGATTATTTATTAGATTCAGAGTCGCCACTTGGGATAATTATATGGTGTCCCAAGTCACCGGTTTACTTTAAATCCCAAATCGAGGAAATTTAACTCTGTTTTAAAGTCTGTGAAAACCAGAAGACCGAGTAAGGAATTATGTTAACCATAGAGAAGGTGTTAGGCATTCCCTGGTTCCGTGGTTTTAGCACGGTCGCTTTTAATCATACCCGGCTTAGTTTGTTTAATTACGTACTTTTAGAACCTATGTGCATTTTACCTCTTACCACTTTTAATTACTTGATTATGACATTATGGAATTATCTTGAAAAAGAGTCACGCGTACGTGTACTCATCTCGTTTGGCGCGTCAAGAATCATGTCACGCGTATGTGTACGCAATTAATCACGTTTTATTAATTATTAAGATTGTTCTCGGCCAAAGTTGCACGAACGCATACCTTAATTTATTTTTGAAAATCGTAATTATGTCACGCGAACGTGTACACAATCACGATAAGACTTTTAGAAGCATACGGCATTTAGGTGTTGCAATTTCAATTCTTCTACTTCATTTTGTTTTAACTTTCATTTAGACTACATTTTATACACGTCAAATTTCATTGGTGAAGTTGGCTAAACGTTTTCAGTCCAACCATACGACCAAATACTTGTAGTCACCAAAATTTTAATCAACACGCATTAAACATCTATATCTTAATGAAGCAACGAATCAAGGAAACCAAACTCATTTTTAGTCGTGAAAATCTATCCAAGAAGATTAAACCAAACAATTTACAAACAACAATTAGCAAAACAAAACTGAGCAAACCAAATACTAATAGGACACACTCCAAAGTAGAGGAATAAAACGTTAACTCAGACGATCAACAAAACAGAACACAAACTGATTAACGAGGCTATCAAAACAAAAGCATGACTTTAAGCGAAAACAATAGAGGAAAGGGAGAAATAAACCTCGAATAAGTCTGAAATTCAATTGTTTGACGGCTTTGAACTCAAAAAAGTGACGAATGCGGATGGAAACTTGAATCAACGGTGAGGAAGACCAAACTGCTATGTTTATGGAGTTTGAAGGCTGATATCTGACTGATAAAGGCTAGTTTTAGAGCTGGATCTTTGATGAAGAAGAAATTTGCGTTTTCTTTTTTCGGATCTCGTTTTTATGCTCTATTTTTTCTCGTTCCTCTTTCCCCTCTGTTTCTCGTCCCTTTTATTTCCTCCTTCTTTTTATTTTTATAGGGAATAATATTAGTATTTTTTTTGTTCCCCCCACTTGTAGTGGGGGAACATGATTTATATATTTTGTGTGTATGCAGATGTAGATGTGAAGGAGTGGGGTGAGACGTGAGTAAAGTGGGGAAGTGGGAAAGTTGGGAATTGGGTAAGATCTCTTTTTTTATTATTATTAAAAATATGTTATTTTATTTACTTCTTTTATTTAAAGAAAAGGTAAGGTAAAACACATAAATAAAAATATGAACCCACTTCTTTTAGACTAAGAAAAATATAAGAAAATTAAATATTTGCATATAATTTAAATAATACTAAGAAAAGATACCATAGCATACTTATTTGAATTCAAATTAAAAGAAACCAAGTATTTTTTGTAAATTTTCTTTTCTCTTGTAAATAGAAATAAACTTATACCCTAAGAATGTGAATATTTTTTTTGTAGTTTTTAATATTTATTTTTCAAATCAAACCTATTAAGAGTAAGATAAAAATTTAAAATATTAAGATTAGACCTAAAAAAAATATTTTACACTAAAATAGTATCGAATTTGGGTGCGGTCAAAAATTAGGTGGTCACAACTGTTATACTTGAAAACATGTCTAGATTTATGAAATGTGCACAAGCTGAACATGATATCATTGAGCTACTTGATTCTGCGATTTTTACTTTATATTCTGAACTGAAATTGGTTATTGATATTGGTATTTGACTACTCTTCTGAACTCATCACTGCATTCACCTCAAGGTTAGTGTTGTTACTATAAGGCCCCGTAAAATTTCGCATAAGAAAAAATGTTTCGTGGTGCCGGATTGGGCTTACGTGTTTGAACAGTGCACTGGAGAGTTGAAGGAAAATGTTGGGCAGAAGTAGGAATTTCTGCAACCCATTCTGTGACTGCAGAACCACTATGCGGACCGAAATATCGTCATAGAGTGAGTCAATTTTCTGGGTTATTTTGATGTCAATTTCGCGGCCATTGTGCGACCGCATAACCACTTCGCGGGCCACGCTCTTGTCGCATATCCCACTTTGGGATTTCTCGGAGGGAGGTTTTGTGGTGCACTATGCGACCGCAGAACAGTTTTGCGGTGCATTATGCGACCGCAGAACATGTCTGCTGACCGCATAGTCACCGCAGACCCAGGTTGATTGTTTTTTCTAGTTTTTGGCACCCAGATTATGCTGCCGATATGCGGTCCGCATATCGATTATGCGATCGCAGACCATGTTCCAGAGCTTTATTTTTGGATTTTTAAAACCCGACCCTACTTCGTTAAATACACGCTTTGAGCCATTTTTGAGCTAAAATCTGACGTTTTAGAGTTAGACAAAGTGCCCTAGAGTGAGAAGGTTTTCCTCAATAATTGTTCTTCAATTATTGCTCGAATCTTGGATGATTAACAAGGATAACCCACAAGGTCTTCATTTTAAAGGTAAGATTCTACACCCTAACCCCTAATTTCAAAATTTTCTGAAAATGGGTAATTAGCAAGATAAGTTTTTGGCATGGGACTTGTTTATTTTACATGAATGTAATATCAAGGGGTGTAGGAAGATTGTTGAACTAAGCATGGTAAAGAATGGGTTGCGGGATGATGGAATCCTCCATAAAAGAACCTTGAAACCTTAATACACACCTAGTGTTTAGCTAGAACCATGATCATCTTCCTAATTTTGGTTCAATTAGTTATATTTCTATAATAGATTGAAGTTGCTAAGAATTCCGGAATATTTTAGAGTTTAAGGAAGCTCAATTGGGGTATGTCGGCTAAAGTCTTCTTTAAGAATTGGAACCCCAATACCCTTGTAAGTTCCAAGATATTTATTACAAGTTGAGTATTCCGAATAAGTTTTGTGATAAAGATATATGTTTAATTAGTGTTTCAAATGCTCTCATGATATTGTATTATAAATTAAGGATGTATTCCAGACTATGGATTGTGTATCTACGTGTTATAATTCCAAGTCGTGATTTATGTGGAAAACTATTTTGCCAAATTGTGTAGAGATTGTGATTGGGGTTACACCTCCACCCGCATATATTGGGGTGAGGCGGTAGTGACGATTTGTGTATGATTTTGGTATTGTTGCACCACCACCCACACACACACATATATATATATATATATATATATATATATATATATATATATATATATATATTGGGGTGAGGCGGCATGGCCGCTTTTTGTAGGTATTGGTGTCGTTGGTGCACTTCCACCCGCATATATTGGGGTGAGGCGGCGGGGCCGCTTTGTGTGAAAATGGGTATTGTGTTTACACCTCCACCCGCATACATTGGGGTGAGGCGGCAAGGCCGCTTGAGTAGAGTTTTGGTATTGTGTTTACACCTCTACTCGCATACATTGGAGTAAGGCGACGGGGCCTCTTTGTGTGGAAATGGTTACAGAGGATCTCATCTTGAATTCTATAACTGTTAATGACAGCTCTTGATAGGCTTGCTTTGGTTTAAACGACTATCTATGCTATTCTATTGTCGCCTTGATTCATCATATTCATACTGTATTTCTGAGTTCTTAAATTGGTGTTTGGTTTTCATACTAGTACTATTCGACATGTACTAACGTCCCTTTTGCCGGGGGTGCTGCATCTTTAATGGATGCAGGTGGTTCCACAATGAAGGATACTGACTAGTGATAGCAGTGCTCATTCTTCCCAGGTGACTTGGTGAGACCCATCTCATTCTGGGGTTGTGCATCTTTTGTTTCTTATGTGTTTTGAGGTATAGACGGAGGCTTGTTGCCAGCACTATGATTGTACTGTTTGGTATTTTTAGAGGCTCCATAGACTAAGTGTGGGTTGTGTATGTGTGTTGGGAATGTTAAACAAGTTGTGTAGTGATTAAATCACTTGTTCCACTTTGAACCATGAATATGTGTGTGTGTGTTTTGATACTTATTGATGGAGTGACTAATGGTAATGAATTGGTATTTTAGACATGATCACTATTGTTTGAATAACGAAAACATATATTCTCTTTATTCATGAATAAGTTGGGTAGAAGGAAATCTAATAGGCTTGCTCGGCCGGGTTCACCCGGTTGAGCGCCGGTCGCGCTCCTCGGTTTTGGGGCGTGACAAACTTGGTATCAGAGCCTAAGTTTTAAACTATCCTAGGATGTCTCGGAGCCATGTATAGTAGAGTCCTTATTATTGGTGTGTTGTCAAATGGTGTCCTCGGGCCATGAGGATGGCACCTTTGAAATATGACGCATTTTAATATTGATGTGCAACTTTGATATCCTTGGGCCATGAAATGTTGTCCTTAGTCTATAAGGATGATGCCTTCGGACTATAATTGCTTCGGATAGTGTAGCGATATTTTAGCCCATGAAATGCAAGGATGTGGCAATATATGATTGTTTGACAAAGGAAATAGGTAGTACTTAGCCATATGCAGATCACGAAGGCAGGTTTTAGCCTTATGCAGGAATGAAGAAAGGTAGTTCTTAGCCTTGCATGAGATAGAGGCAGAGCTTAGCCTCATGCAAATGATGAGGGCAGTGCTTAAACCTATGCAAGTAATGAGGGCAGTGCTTAACCCTATGCAGGTGAAGGCAGTGTTTAATCTCATGAAATAATGATGGCAGAGCTTAGCATCATGCAAGTAATGAGGGCAGTGCTTAGCCCTATGAAAATAATAAGGGTAGTGCTTAGCCCTATGCAAGTTATAAGGGTAGTGCTTAGCCCTATGAAGAGGAACGCAATGCTTAGACTTATAAAATGATGAAGGCATGGCTTAGCATCATGCAAGTAATTAGGGTAGTGCTTAGCCCTATGCAAGTGACGAGGGCATTGCTTAGCCCTATACAAGTAATGAGGGAAGTGCTTAGTCCTATGTAGAGGAAGGCAATTCTTAGCCTTATGCAATGATGGAGGCAGATCTTAGCCTCAAATAAATTAAAGAAAGGAAAGAAATTCTTAGCTCGACACATTTAGGCTTGGTAGCATCCATCCATGTGAAGATAGAGGGTTCGTCGTGTATTGTTTGCGGATACTTCTGCTAATATTGTACCTGTTATACCTTCATTCAAAGAAAAATTATGTGTCGGGGGGGGGGGGGAGGTTAGTTCGTGCTTTTGATTCCTTGTTCCATCCTCACTTCTGACTTTGCCTTCAGAGCTTGACGCTTCTGTGCTTTGAGCTAGCCTAGTAGCATTTGGCTATTACTAAAAATTGAGTTTTGAAAATATGCATTTTGTAATTGGTCAGTCATAAAGTTTGCATTTATTGAATCATGTGATAATGCATTAAAATAGAGAGTTTTGTAGAATCATAGACTGGGACGCATTTTTAGACATTGCAACGTCTTTGTCCTGGATGGAATTTTGAGGACTCCCTAAAAAATCTACCCTAGTCCTGACAAATACTTTCCGGCAATACACTTTCGGCGACCCTTGGTGCGACAATACTGAATATGACGAAGCTCAAAATCTTGCCTCAGTTTTTGTCCTTGGAAGGAAATGGAGATTTTATTATAATATGACCGAACCCACAGGGCTTCCTATGTATTCCCTCTTAAATGTGAAACTGGTCAAGCGTAGTTCGTGTTACATCAAGAATAAAGTGCAAATTAGACATAATATCTTTTGACATCGTCCGAATTGATATGTTTTAGCCATATCTCTCCATCCTTTTATACTAGTATGAGTGTTCCTCCTGTCAGCACTTGGTGAACCATGTAAGGACCTTGCTAGTTTGGTGAGAATTTACCCTTTGCCTCATCTTGATGTGAGGAGATTCTCTTTAGAACCATTTGACCCAGTGCGAATTGTCTTGGTCTAACCTTCTTATTGATAGCCCTTGCCATTCTATTATAGTAAAGTTGGCTGTGACATACCACGTTCATTATTTTCCCGTCGATGAGAGCCAACTAATCATATTGACTCTGTACCCATTCTGCATCACTAAGCTCAGCTTCTTGTGTGATCTGCAGGTAAGGAATTTCTACCTTAGCGGGTATAACAACTTCAGTACCATACACCAATAGATAAGGGTTCTCCCCAGTTGATGTTCGGACCGTGGTGCCATACCTTGGCAAAGAAAATGGTAATTTCTCATGCCACTGTTTGTTGTTGTCCACCATCTTCCTTAGTATTTTTTTTAATATTCTTGTTGGCGGTTTCTATGACTCCATTCATGTGTGGTCTATATGTAGTGGAATTTTGGTGTTTATCTTAAATGTCTCGCACATGGCCTGCATTAGATCACTGTTGATGTTGGCGGCATTATCAGTGATAATTGACTCGGGAACCTAAAATCGGTAGACAATACAGTCTCGAACAAAATCCGCTACGACCTTCTTTTTCATGGCTTTGTAGGAAGTGGCTTCGACCCATTTGGTGAAGTAATCAAGGGATACCAAGATAAATATGTGTTCATTGAAGGCAACGATCTCGATTGGACCGATGACATCCATGGCCCAAGTGTCAAAAGACTAAGGGAAACTCATCACATTGAGTTCATTAGGTGGAAGCCGTATCATGTCAACATATACCTGACACTGGTGCCATTTTTGTACATACTTGATGCAGTCAGTTTCCATAGTCATCAAAAATATCCCGCCCTTAGTATCTTCTTGACTAGAACGAAACCATTCATGTGAGGTCCACATGTCTCGGCATGTATCTCTTCGAGCAGTCTAGATGCTTTCTTGGCATCGACACATCTTAGCAATGCTAAATCGAGAGTTCTTTTATACAAAATTCCTCCGCTCTGAAAGAAATGGTTAGCTAACCTCCGTACCGTGCCATTTTGAGTATGTGTAGAATTTTCTAGGTACTCTCTCTTTTTTAGATACTCCTTGATATCGTGAAACCATAGATTCCCATAAAATTCTTCTTCAACATGAGTATAATAGGCAGGCTGCTTGTGGACATCTATTGACACGAGGTCGATATAATTATTATCTAAATGTTTTATCATGGAAGATAAGGTGGCCAGTGCGTCTGTGAACTCGTTCTGAATCTGGGGAACATGCTTGAATTCTGTCTTTGTGAACCTCTTGATCAATTCCTACACACAGTGTAGGTATGGCAGTATCTTGGTATTCTTGGTGGCCCATTCTCTAAGTACCTGATGTATCAACAAGTCTGAGTCTACGATTACTAATAATTCCTGGATGCTCATGTTGATGGCGAACCTATGTCCCAAAATGCAAGCTTCATATTCTGCCATATTATTGGTGCATGGGAACCAGAGCTTGGCAGATACCGAATAATGTTGGCCAGTTTTCGATACTAGGACAACTCTGATGCCCACTCCCTTGAAGTTTGTAGCTTCGTGAAAAAACATTCTCCTACCATCATAAGCTTCAGTGATATCTTTCCCTATGAAAAATACTTCTTCGTCCGGAAAATATGTCTTCAATGGTTCGTATTCTCCACCCATAGGGTTTTGTGCCAGATGATCGGCCAATGCTTGCCCCTTGACTACCTTCTAAGTAACACAGATGATGTCTAACTCACTTAACAATATTTGCCACTTTGCCAATTTGATAGTAGGCATAGGTTTCTATAAAATGTACTTTAAGGGGTCCATTCTCGATATGAGGTACGTGGTGTATGCGTAGAAATAGTGCCTCAGTTTATGGGCTATCCATGTCAGGGCACAGCAAGTACGCTCTAATAAAGAATACCGAGCTTCATATGGTATGCACTTCTTACTTAGATAGTATATTGCTTGCTCTTTCCTTTCGGACTCATCATGTTATCCCAAGACGCACCCAAATGCTCCATCCAATATGGACATGTATAGCAGTAGGGGTCTCTCGGGCTCAGGTGGGACTAGCACAGGAGGCTTGGACAAATATCCTTGATTTTATTGAAAGCCTTTTGACATTCCTCAGTCCAACTTGTTGCAGCACCCTTTCTCAACATCTTGAAGATTGGTTCTCATATTACTGTCGACATCGCTATGAAATGGCTGATGTAATTGAGACGTCCTAAGAATCTCATCACGTCCTTTTTGTTACTTAGCGGTGACAAATCCTGGATGGCTTTGATCTTTGACGGGTCCAGCTCGTTCCTGTGATGATCCGATAGGTCATCTCATGTTTTGAAACCTAATTCTGTGAACTGAAGCCTTAAAAATAATGTTTTAGCCTTCCTCGATTTGCGTGCATAGTCCGGGCATCTTTCTAGAAAGCTTTTATGTTAAAAACTGAGAAAAATATGAATTATTGCCTTAAAATCCACTTGAGTTGACTTCGGTCAATGCTTTGAGAAAACGGACCTGAATTTGTATTTTGATGGTCCCGGTGGGTCCGTATCGTGATTTGGGACTTGGGCGTATGCCTAGAATCAAATTCGGAAGTCCCTAGCTCGAGATATCGAACTTTGTTGAAATTTGAAAGTTAAAGGCTTAATGAATTTGAAATATTTGACCAAAGTTTTACTTTTTGGATAACAGGTCCGTATTTTGGTTCCGGAACCCGTATAGGTCCAATACCATATTTGTGCCCTGTCTTTGAAATTTGATGAAAAACGGAGTTGGTTTTACGTGATTCAGAGGTCCGGTTGTGAAAATAGAAGTTTCAAAGTTTTCTTAAAAAATATTATTTGATTTGGTGTTCAATTCGTAGTTTTAGGTGTTATTTGGTATTTTGATCGAGCGAGCAAGTTCATATGATGTTGTTATACTTGTGTGCAAAGTTTGTTTAGAGCCCCAAGGGCTCAGGTGAGTTTCAGATTGGCTACAGAGTGAATTGGACTTAGAACATTTGCCGGTGTCTGAAATGTTTGCCGAACATTTCCATCTTCTGTCAGGCTCGCATTTGCGAGCCATTTATTCGTATTTGCGAAGTGTGCCTGGTTCAGCCTAGGTTCGCATTTGCAATCATGAGGTCGCATTTGCAGAAGGCCAGTGTCCATATTTGCGAACAAAGTTTCGCATTTTCGATGTGAGTTGGGGAGGGAGATTCTTCGCATTTGCGATCATTGGGTCGCATTTGTGGTCAAGTCAGTGTTCTCATTTGCAAACTTTTCATCGCAAATGTGATTGAAAGATGCGATAGATTTCTCACATTTTCGGGCTTCGCATTTGCGAAGCCCAGGTCGCAAATGCGACATCTGCAGCTGAACAAAATATGACTTAGACGGGATTTTTGGTCTATTCTTCTAATTTTCAAAACCTAGAACCTTAGAGGTGATTTTTCTAAGACTCCTTCTTCCCCAAATCGTTTGTAAGTGATTCTAACCTATTTCATTTCAATCTTTCACTACATTTCACAAGTTTTCAACCTAAAATCTAGAGTATTCATTGTGGAATTGGGGGTTTTGGGTAGAAATTAGGGATTTGGTAAATTGGGGATTTAGACCTCAAATTGAGGTCAGATTCCAAAACAAATCACATAACCGGGCTCAAAGGTGAATGGGTAATCGGGTTTTGGTCTGAATTTCGGGTTTGGACCAAGCGGGTCCGGGTGTTGACATTTTCAATAATGGCCTAAATTGAATTCTTTATAATGGTGGGTAGTTCCTAAGGCTTAATTTGAATCGTTTGTTTGGTAAATTGCTAGATTTTATTGGTTCGGAGGCTTGTTTGAAAGGAAAAGCTGTGGTTTAGCTTTGAGTTTGGTCTTCGGAGCGAGGTAAGTGTCGTGGTTAACATTGACTTGAGAGAATAGGACTTGTTTGTCTATTTGCTACATGTTTAAATGTTGGGGAACAACATATATGTGAGTGAACGAGTACTTATGCATTGTAGTCGGGTTAAAGCATGCAGGCGGGGCTTTGTTTCTTGCAATTATAGCTTCCTTTGCTCATGTTATCCATGTTTCGACTAGTATTGTTAAATTGATCGTTCTTATCATGTTTACGGATCTTC
The DNA here is from genome assembly GCF_000390325.3 of Nicotiana tomentosiformis. NCBI lineage: Eukaryota > Viridiplantae > Streptophyta > Magnoliopsida > Solanales > Solanaceae > Nicotiana > Nicotiana tomentosiformis. The sequence continues at coordinate 39,486,183 of NC_090822.1, forward strand.
TGGTGATAATTGAGTGTTGATTCCGAAGTTGAGGTTGATATTGTGAAACCAAATGTTGAAGTAAATCTTGTACTTGTAATTCTATCTCCCTGTTGTTATTTGTTCGTTGCATTATGGTAAGGGAGAGTGTTAATGCACGAAGGGTAATGTCGTGCCATATTGTGAGTGTTAATGCACGAAGGGTGATGCCGTGCCATATTGTGAGTGTTAATGCACGAAGGGTGATGCCATTCCATGTTAGGAGAGTTAATGCACGAAGGGTGATGCCATGCCATTTATATTGATTTTATGGTGAGGTTGAGAGTAAAAGCACGAAGGGTGATGTCGTGTATTTTTCCTTTACTTAGTTCACTTGTTCTTATTGGTTCATAGTATATTGGCCGTTCAAGTTACCATTATGCTGTAGTTCTCTATATCGTATTCCCCTCAGCATGTTCCCCCTCCCAATAGTACATGTTTAGCTGTTATTTGTACATATACTGTTAAATTGCACAGGTTTGTTATGTAGGTGTCTTGTCATAGTCTCGTCACTACTTCGTCGAGGTTAGGCTCGACACTTACCAGTACATGGGGTCGGTTATACTGATACTGCACTCTGCACTTCCTGTGTAGATTTTGGTATTAGTCCCGTCTGATCGAGAGGCGTAGCAGCTCAGACTGGTTCATCAGAGACTCAAGGTAGATCTGTTGGCGTTCGCAGACCTTGAAGTCCCCGTCTATCTTTTTAGTTTTTCTTTTTACTATTTCTTTCGTTCAAACAATTGTATTTTTTTTAGACTTTTACTTGTATTAAATCCTAGAAGTTCGTGAATTGTGACTCCAAATCCGAGTGGTAGTAATTAATAAAGTTTTTATATTATTCTGCACTTGCTGTATTTTATTTTAGCTTATTTGTTGTAATTTACTGAGTTAAATAAGGAATGGCTTAAATATTCTCTAACGTCGGCTTGCCTAGCAAATGGAATGTTAGGCGCCATCACGACCTCGACGATGGGAATTCCGGGTCGTGACAAGTTGGTATCAGAGCACTAGGTTGCCTAGGTCTCATAATTCATGAGCAGGCTTAGTAGAGTCTGGAGGATCGGTACAGAGACGTCTGTACTTATCTTCCAGAGGCTATGAAGTTTAGAAACAAATTTCACTTCTATTCTTCTCTGTCGTGCGATTTTTGTTCTCTCAATGCTAATTGAACTCTTCTACTCTTATTCTCTCACAGATAGCGAGGACACATACCGCATCTTCAGCTGAGCAGCAGCTAGAGATTCCAGTGGCAGCTCCTATGAGGGGCAGAGGTCGAGGTTGAGGCCATGCCAGAGGCCGAGGCAAGGGTAGGGCTCAGCCTAGAGCCTGAGCAGCAGCCCCAGCATTGGAGCCTCAGGTAGAGTTTGACAAGGAGGTTCCAGCCCAAACTGTTCCTGCTGGGCCAGCTCAGGTCCCGGGGGCTTTCATCTCTTCCCAGTGCTTCAGGATGCTTTGGTCCGTTTGATGGGCCTTATGAAGAGTGTGGCCCAGACTGACACATTTCCCGCGGCACCAACCATCTCTCAGGCTGGGGGAGGAGCAGAAACTCCTACTACTCCCATTTCGGAGCAGATGGCTCCCAGTATCAGGCTCCAGCAGCCCCGCCAGTTAGAGAAGTTCAGATGGTTGTTGCGGCACAGGTCGGTAATGGACCTGTTATGTCTTCTGAGGGCTTATTGAGGTTGGACAAGTTCACCAAGCTCTTTCCAGTTCACTTCAGTGGTGCACCTTCTGATGATCCACATGATTATCTTGACCACTGCCATGAGGTTTTGCGGAACATGGGGATAGTTAAGACCAATGGGGTCGATTTTGCTGTGTTTTAGATGACGGGTTCCGCCAAGAGATGGTGGAAGGATTTTGTATTGAACAGACCAGCGGGGTCGCCTGCTCTTACTTGGGACCAGTTCTCTCAGATATTTTTTGAGAAGTTCCTTCCTGTCACACTAAGAGAGGATTTTCGCAGGCAATTCGAGCGTCTCCAACAGGGCAGTATGTCTGTCACTCAGTATGAGACCCGTTTAGTAGATTTAGACCTTCATGATATTCTTATGCTTCCTACCGAGAGAGAGAGAGAGAGAGAGAGAGAGAGAGAGAGTGAGGAGGTTTATTGAGGGACTCACTCACCCTATCAATCTACAGATGGCCAAGGAGACCGAAAGTGAGATTTCCTTTCAGGCGGCTACTAATGTTGCGAGGAGGATCGAGATGGTTCTTGCATGGAGAGGGGGGGTCAGGGGTCTGACAAGATGCCTCATCATTCTGATGGGTTTAGTGGTGCTTCATCTGGAGGCAGGGGTACGTTTAATAGAGGCCATCCTCCTAGGCCGTTTCATTCAGAACTCCAGGCATCCCACTGTGCTTTAGGTGGACGTAAGCCGTATATGCCTTATTCCGACCAGCTAGCCTGTGCACCACCAGCTCTTATTAGTACACCTCTGCTCTAGAGTTTTCAGGGTGGTTACTCAGGTCGACAGGGTCAGTTTCAGGGTCAACAGTCATAACAGTCGATGTCCTGTTATACTTGTGGTGATCTGAGGCACATTGCTAGATCTTTCTCTCGGGCATCGGGCAACTCACAGCATCAGGGTTCTCGTGCCATGGTCTCGACACCGGGTGCTTCACCGCCCGCTCAGCCAGCTAGAGGTAGGGGTCAGGCAGCTAGAGGTGGAGGTCAGGTCATTAGAGTTGGAGTTCAGGCCGCTAGAGGTGGAGGCCAGCCAGCTAGGGCCCGTCCTAGAGATGTAGTTCAGAGTGATGGGGCCCAGCCCCGATGCTATGCTTTTCCAGCCAAGCCTGAGGCTGAGTCATCTGACACTGTTATTACAGGTACTATTCAGTTTGCAGTAGAGATGCTTCAATTCTATTTGATTCGGGTTCTACTTACTCCTATGTGTCATCCTATTTTGCTTCATATTTGGTTGTACCTTGTGATTCTTTGAGTGCTCCTGTGTATGTGTCCACACCTGTGGGGGATGTTATTATTGTAGATCGTGTTTATCGTTCATGTGTGGTCATCATTGGGAGTCTTGAGACTAGTGTAGATCTTTTACTTCTCGATATGGTAGATTTCGATATTATCTTGGGTATGGATTGGCTGTCACCTTATCATGCTATATTGGATTGTCACGCTAAGACAATGACCTTATCCATCCCGGGGTTGGCTCGATTAGAGTGGAGAGGGAATCCTGGCCATTATACCATTAGGGTTATCTATTATATGAAGGCTCGGTGTATGGTCAAGAAGGGTTGTCTAGATTATTTGGCTTATGTCCGCGATTCTAGTACGGAGGTTCCTACCATGGATTTAGTACCAGTTGTCCGTGAGTTTCCAGAGGTATTTCCTGCAGACCTGCCGGGGATGCCACCTGACAGGGATATCAACCTCTGTATTTACTTGGTTTCGGGCACTCAACCCATTTCTATTCCGCCATATTGTATGGCCCCGCCAGAGTTGAAAGAATTGAAGGAGCAGTTGCAAATTGCTTGATAAGGGCTTCATTAGACCTAGTGTCTCGCCCTGAGGTGCGCCCGTGTTATTTGTAAAGAAGAAAGATGGATCGATGAGAATGTGCATAGATTACCGAAAATTGAACAAAGTCACCATCAAGAACAAGCATCCATTGCCGAGGATTGATGACCTATTTGATCAGCTTCGGGGTGCCAAGGTGTTTTCGAAGATTGATTTGAAGTCGGGCTACCATCAATTGAGGATTAGGGCATCCGATGTCCCTAAGACAGCTTTTCAGACTCGGTACGGGCATTATGAGTTTCTAGTGATGTCCTTTGGGCTGACAAATACCCCAGCAACATTTATGGATTTGATGAACCGAGTGTTTAAGCCCTACTTGGACTCCTTTGTGATTGTGTTTATTGATGATATCTTGATCTACTCCCGTAGTCGAGGGGAGTACAAGCAGCATCTTCGGATTGTACTTCAGACTCTAAGAGACAGCCAGTTATATGCTAAATTTTCAAAGTGCGAGTTTTGGTTGGATTCAGTCGCTTTCTTGGGGCACATTGTATCAGCAGAGGGCATTGAGGTGGATCCTAAGATGATTGAGGCATTTCAGAACTGGCCTAGACCCACTTCAGCTACGGAGATCTGGAGTTTCTTGGGTTCGGCGGGCTATTTCCGTCGATTTGTGGAGGGGTTTTCATCTATAGCAGCCCCATTGACTAGGTTGACCCATAAGGGTGCCCCATTTATATGGTCATACGAGTGTGAGGTGGGCTTTCAGAAGCTCAAGACTACTTTGACTACAGCGTCGGTGTTGGTATTGCCCATAGGTTTAGGATCTTATACGTTATATTATGATGCATCCCATGTTAGGCTCAGTGTAGTATTAATGTAGGATGGCTGGGTGATTGCATATGCGTCGTGGCAGTTGAAGGTTCATGAGAAGAATTACCTTGTCCATTGTTCATGCGCTGAAGATTTGGAGGCACTATCTTTACGGCGTGGCGTGTGAGGTTTTCACGGATCATCGGAGCCTACAGTATTTGTTCAAGCAAAAAGAGCTCAATTTGAGGCAGATGAGGTGGTTGGAGCTATTGAAAGACTATAATATCACCATCTTGTACCATCCCGGGAAGGCCAATGTGGTGGCCGATGCCTTGAGTAGAAAGTCAGTGAGTATGAGCAGCCTTGCATACATTCCAGTCTGTGAGAGACTGCTTGCATTAGATGTTCAGGCCTTGGCCAATCAGTTCGTGGGATTGGATTTTTCTAAGCCCAGTCGTGTTCTAGCTTGTACAATCGCTCTATCTTCTTTGTTCGAGCACATCAGAGATCGCTAGTATGACGACCCTCATTTGTTGGTCTTTAGGGACACAATGCGGCATGGTGGTGCCAAGCAGGTTACTGTTGGAGATGACAGAGTTTTGAGGATGTAGGGTCGTGTTTGTGTGCCTAATGTGGATGGACTTCGTGAGTTGATTCTTGTGGAGGCCCACAGTTCCCGATATTCTATTCATCCTGGCGCCACCAAGATGTATCAGGACTTGCGGCAACATTATTGGTAGAGGAGGATGAAGAAGGATATAGTTGCTTATGTAGCTCAATGTCTAAATTGTCAGCAAGTAAAGTATGAGCATCAGAGACCTGGTGGTTTGCTTCAGAAGATAGACATTCCTGAGTGGAAGTGGGAGCGTATCTCTATGGATTTCGTTGTTGGACTCCCACGGACTCAAAGGAAGTTCGATGCCATTTGGGTCATTGTGGACAGACTGACCAGGTGAGTGCATTTCATTCCTGTGGTAGTTACCTATTCTTCATAGCGGTTGGCAGTGATTTACATCCGCAAGATTGTTCGTTTTCACAGTGTGCCCGTGTCTATCATTTTTGATCGAGGTACGTAGTTCACCTTGCACTTCTGGAGGGTAGTACAGTGTGATTTGGGCACGCAGGTGGAGCTGAGCACAACATTTCATCCTCAGATGGACAGACAGTCCGAGCACACTATTCAGATATTAGAGGATATGCTTTGCGCTTGTGTTATAGACTTCGGAGGTTCTTGGGATCAGTTCTTGCCACTCACAGTGTTCGCCTACAACAATAGCTACTAGTCGAGCATTCAGATGGCTCCCTATGAGGCATTATACGATAGGCGTTGCCGATCAATAGTTGGATGGTTCGAGTCGGGGGAGGCTCGGTTGTTGGGTACAAATTTAGTACAGGATGCCTTGGATAAGGTCATGATTATTCAAGATCGACATTGCACAGCTCAGTCCAGCCAGAAGAGTTATGCCGACCGTAGAGTTCATGATGTTGAATTCATGGTCGGAGAGAGAGTGTTGCTTCGGGTATCACTCATGAAGGGTGTGATGAGGTTCGGAGAACAGGGCAAGTTGAGCCCTATGTATATCGGGCCTTTTGAGATTCTTAAGAGAGTGGGAGAGGTGGCTTACAGGCTTGCGTTGCCACCAGGTTTATCAATAGTTCATCCGGTGTTCCACGTGTCCATGCTTCGAAAATATCACGACGATCCGTCCCACGTATTGGATTTCAGCTCTATCCAGTTGGACAAGGATTTAACTTACGAGGAGGAGTTTGTGGCTATTCTAGCTCGGTGGATTTGACAACTGAGGTCTAAGAGTTATCCTTCAGTTCGAGTGCAGTGGAGAGGTCAGCCTATCAAGGCAGCTACTTGGGAGTCCGAGTTAGATATGCGGAGTAGATATCCCTACCTTTTCACCAGTCTAGGTACTTTTCTATGTCCGTTCGAGGACGAACAGTTGTTTTAGTGGTGGAGAATGTGATGACCCTATAAGTCATCTCATGTTTTGAAACCTAATTCTCTAATCCGAAGCCTTAAGAATCATGTTTTATCCTTCCTCAATTTGCGTGCACAGTCTGGACGTCTTTTTGGAAAGCTTTTACGTTAAAAACTAAGAAACATATGAAACTTTGCCTTAAAATCCACTTGAGTTGACTTCGGTCAACCTTTTAGAAAAGGTACCCAGATTCATATTTTGATGGTTCCGGTGGGTCCGTATCGTAATTTGGGACTTGGTCGTATGCCCAGAATCGAATTCGGATGTCCTTAGCCCGAGATATCGAACTTTGTTGAAATTTGAAAGTTAAAGGCTTAATGAATTTGAAATGTTTGACCAAAGTTTGACTTTTTGGATAACGGGTCCGTATTTTAGTTCCAAAACCCGGTATAGGTCCAATACTATATTTGTGACTTGTTTATGAAATTTGATGAAAAACAGATTTGGTTTGACGTGATTCGGACGCCTGGTTGTGAAAAAAGAAGTTTCAAAGTTTTCTTGAAATTTTTTATTTGATTTGGTGTTCAATTTGTAGTTTTAGGTGTTATTTTGGTGTTTTGATTGAGCGAGCAAGTTCATATGATGGTTTTAGACTTGTGTGCATAGTTGGTTTAGAGCCCCGAGGGCACGGGTGAGTTTCGGATAGGCTACGAAGTGAATTGGACTTAGAACATTTGCTGGTGTGTGCAATTTCTTTGAACTGGCCTCTAATCTCGCATTTGCGAGATCAGAGTTCGCATTTGCAAGATCAGAGTTCGCATTTGCGAACATTTCCATCTTATGTCAGGCTCGCATTTGCGAGCCATTTTTTCGCATTTGCGAAGTGTGCTTGGGTCAGCCTAGGTTCGCATTTGCGATCATGAGGTCGCATTTGCGGAAGGCCAGTGTCCGCATTTGCGCACAAAGCTTAGCATTGGCAATGGGAGTTGGGGAGGGATATTCTTTGCATTTGCGATCATTGGGTCGCATTTGCAGTCAAGTCAGTGTTCGTATTTGCAAACTTTTCACCGCAAATGCGATGATTGCAGAGGTGTGAGAGTCTTCGCAAATGCGATGGATATCTCGCATTTGCGAAGCCCATGTCGCAAATGCGACATCTGCAGCTGAACAAAATATGACTTAGACGGGATTTTTGGTCCATTCTTCAAATTTTCAAAACCTATAACCTTAGAGGCGATTTTTCTAAGACTCCTTCTTTCCCAAATCGCTGGTAAGTGATTCTAACCTATTTCCTTTCAATCTTTCACTACATTTCACATGTTTTCAACCTAAAATCTAGAGTTTTCATGGTGGAATTGAAGGTTTTTGGGTAGAAATTAGGGATTTGGTAAATTGGGGATTTAGACCTCAAATTGAGGTCGGATTCTAAAATAAATCACATAACCAGGCTCGGGGTGAATGGGTAATCGAGTTTTGATCCGAATTTCGGGTTTGGACCAAGCGGTCCTGGGTGTTGACTTTTGTTGACTTTTTCAATAGTGGCCTAAATTTAATTCTTTACAATCGTGGGTAGTTCTTAGGGCTTAATTTGAATCGTTTGGTTGGTAAATTGCTAGATTCTATTGGTTCGGAGGTTGTTTGAAAGGAAAAGCCGTGGTTGAGCTTTGAGTTTGGTCTTCGAAGCGAGGTAAGTGTCGTGGTTAATATTGACTTGAGGGAATAAGACTTGTTTGTCTATTTGCTACATGTTTAAATGTTGGGGAACCACGTATATGTGAGGTGACGAGTACTTATGCGTAGTAGTAGGGTTAAAGCATGCGGGCGGGGCTTGGTTACTTTCAATTATAGCTTCCTTTGCTCATGTTATCCGTATTTAGACTAGTATTGTTAAATTGATCGTTCTTATCATGTTTACGGATCTTCTGGTGACAATTGAGTATTGATTCCAAAGTTGAGGTTGATATTATGGAACCAAATGTTGATGTAAGGCTTGCACTTGTTATTCTATCTCCCTGTTGTTATTTTTTCATTGCATTATGGTAAGGGAGAGTGTTAATGCACGAAGGGTGATGGCGTGCCATATTATGAGTGTTAATGCACGAAGGGTGATGCCATGCCATATTGTGAGTGTTAATGCACGAAGGATGATGCCGTGCCATGTTATGAGAGTTAATGCAAGAAGGTTGATGTCGTGCCGTCTCTATTGATTTTATGGTGAGGTTGAGAGTAAAAGCACGAAGGGTTATGCCGTGCATTTTTCCTTTACTGTGTTTACTTGTTCTTATTGGTTCATAGTATATTGGCCATTCAAGTTACCATTCTGTTGTAGTTCTTTATCTCGTATTCCCCTCAGCATGTTCCCCCTCCCAATAGTACATGTTTAGTTGTTATTTGTACATATACTGTTAAATTGCACAGCTTTATTATGTAGGTGTCTTGTCATAGCCTCGTCACTACTTCGTCGAGGTTAGGCTTGACATTTACCAGTACATGGGGTCGGTCGTACTGATACTGCACTCTGCACTTCCTGTGTAGATTTTGGTATTGGTCCCAGCTGATCGAGAGGCGTAGTAGCTCGGACTGGTTCATCAGAGACTCAAGGTAGATCTGTTGGCGTTCGCAAACATTGAGGTCCCTGTCTATCTTTTCAGTTTATCTTTTTACTGTTTCTTTCATTCAAACAGTTATATTTCTTTCAGACTTTTACTTGTAGTAAATCCTGAAAGTTCGTGAATTGTGACTCCAGATCCGGGTGGTAATAATTAATGAAGTTTTTATATTATTCCGCACTCGCTGTATTTTATTTTAGCTTATTTGCTGTTATTTACTGAATTGAATAAGGATTGGCTTAATAATTCTCTAATGTCGGCTTGCCTAGCAAGTGGAATGTTAGGCGCCGTTACGGTCCCGACGGTGGGATTTCTGGGTCGTGACAGATCCCACGGAGGCTGATAATAAAACCTGCAGCTACCCGGTAGGGACCCCGAAAGCACATTTTGTGGGGTTCAGAATCAAGTTGTATCTCCGTAGGCGGTCGAATTCTTTTCTCAAATCCTCTATGTGGTATAGGATCTTCTTGGATTTGATGATGATGTCATCCACGTAAACCTCGATCTCCTTATTTATCATATCATGAAAGAGGATAGTCATGGCCCTCATGTAAGTAACTTCGACGTTCTTTAGTCATGGCCCTAATCACTCAGAAATAATTTTAGTTGAATAATTAATAAATATTTATCAATTAAAATGCTAGAATCAATTAAAAATTGTTTATAATATGAATAAAATTATTTGTATAAAATTTCCATGAAAATAATTTGATGAAATGTTTTTTGAAGATAATAGATTAATATTTAAAACATGTCATGGAATAGTAGTGTAAGGAAATATTCTATAAAAATATTATTTAAAAATATATAAAAATACGTTATGAATATACTAGCTAAGTGGAAAATGTGAGGACAAAATTGAGTATCAATAGAGATGCTTCAGTATTATTTGATCCGGGTTCTACTTATTGGTATGTGTCATCCTACTTTGCGTCATATTTAGATATGTCTCATGATTCTTCGGATACTCCTGCTTATATCTCTACACCTGTTGGGGACTCTATTGTATTTGATCGTGTTTACTGTTCTTGTGTGGTTTCTATTAGGGGTTATGAGATTAGGGTTGATCTTTTGTTGCTCAATATGGTGAATTGTGATGTGATTTTGAGTATGGATTGGCTATATCCATATCAGGTTTTTTTTTCATTGTCACTCTAAGACCGTGACGTTGGCTATGCAGGGGTTTCTGAGGTTGTCATGGAGAGGTTTGTTTGGTCACATTCCTAGTAGATTGGTTGCCTTTATGAAGGGTCAATTGATGGTTACGAAGGGGTGTTTGGAGTACTTAGTCTTTGTTAGAGATGTTAGTGTTGATACACATACTGTTGATTCAGTCCCCGTAGGGAGAGAGTTTTCAGATGTGTTCCCTGCAAACCTACCGGGAATGCCATCCGATAGGAATATTAATTTTGGTATTGACTTGGCACCGAACACTCAGCCATATCAATTCCACTGTATTGCTTCGCTTTAGCAGAGTTGAAGGAATTGAAGGAAAAATTATAGGAATTGTTGGATAAAGGTTTCATCATGCCGAGTGTGTCACATTGGGGTGCACCAGTTTTGTTTGTGAAAAAAAAGACGGTTCCATGAGGTTTTGCATTTACTACAGACAATTGAACAAGGTTGCCATCAAACATAAGTATCCATTGCCTCGTATTGTGATTTGTTTGATTAGCTTCAGGGTGCTAGAGTGTTCTCAAAGATTTACTTGGGATCCGGGTACCATCAGTTGAAGATTTGGGATTCAAAAATTCCTAAGACGATTTTTGGGACCCGTTATGGGCATTATGAGTTCATGGTGATGTATTTTGGTTTGACTAATTCACCAACAACTTTCATGCATTTGATGAACAATGTGTTCCTGTCCAATTTGGATTCTTTCGTCATTATGTTCATTGATGACATCTTGGGTTTATTCCTATAGTAGGGAGGAGCACGAGCAATATTTGAGGATTGTACTTTAGATTCTGAGGGAGAAGTTATATGCAAAGTTCTCTAAGTGTTAATTTTTTGATTCAGTGGCATTCTTGGGCAACGTGGTGTCTAGTGAGGGGATCAAGGTGGATATAAAGAATATTGAGGTGGTACATAGTTGGCCCACACCTTCGACGACTACAGAGATCAGGAGTATTCTAGGTTTGGCTGGTTACTATCGGCATTTTGTGGAGGGTTTCTCATATATTGCAGCTCCACAAACCAAATTGACTTAGAATGATGCTCTATTCAAATGGTCGGACGAGTTTGAGGAGAGCTTTCAGAAGCTCAAGATTGCTTTGACTTCAGCTCCAATTTTGGTTTTGCCTTCAGGATTAGGGTCATATACAGTTTATTATGATGCTTTGTGTGATGGTCTTGGTTGTGTGTTGATGCAGGATGGTAGGGTGATAGCATATGCATCACGTCAGTTGAAGCACCATGAGAAGACTTATCTGGTGCATGATTTGGAGTTAGAAGCTATTATGCATGCGCTCAAGATTTGGAGGCATTATTTATGTGGCGTGCCTTGTGAGGTGTATACTGTTGCATCCCATTTTGCATGAGTCAAAAAAAGATTCAACTTGTGGTTTCTATGTTGTTAATGAAAGAGAGTCGCCACATAATATTTAAAGGTATACTAGGGTACCTATTTAATTACTAAAGGTGATATTCTTCATTAGTCTGCTAACCGGTGAGATTATGGGTAAGGGTTCTTGTTCTTATAAGGGGAAGGTATTAGGTACCCCTTAAAATCACCTGAGGTAGCTCCATAGGACTTAGACTAGATTTAGGGCTAATTATTTGAACTATGCTTAATTAGTGTCTAAATAGTGTGGCTTACCATATATTAGGGCATAATACGTATAAAGGAAGAGTGTACTTTAAAGAGGTATGGGTTTATAGAAAAATCTTAGAAAAATAATGTTAGTATATATATGCTTGAAAAGAGCTTTAAAGATATGGTGTTTGTATGAAAACGTGTAAAAGAGAAGCTAAGTTAAAATACTTTGTTTCCTAAAGCATAGAAGTTTATATTACTCTAATGAGGTGAAGGTGTTATGAAAATAAGCCTAAGATATACTTTGGTTTTTAAATATTGGGCTTGAAGGAATCATTTGAAAATCCTTATTTTGGGTGGCAGCACCTTGATCTTTGAAAGGAGTTGATTTCCTTTTAGAAAGTTAAACTCGTGATTCTGTTCTGATTTTTCTTTTTTGAAAGAGGGACTACCGCCATTTGTTAGGCCTTTAGGCATCAAATTCTTTAAGAAGAGTTAGCAAAGCATAATGAATTAATAATAACAGCTCATGATTAGTGGATGAAGGGTCAATTACTAACTAATGCTTCTTTTAATTCTAGGTTCTTTAAAGCTTGCCTAAGTTGCTTTACATGGTTTAAGACATAAAGTAAAACATTCAATCCAATATATAATTGTTGTATACATGTGAGATAAAACAACATGATCACAATAAAGGACAACAATATAGTATAACTATAAAATAGCGAAAGCAGTAAATAAAGGAGTAAAGGGAAAGAAATGACTTTGGTGTTTGGGCCTCAAAGAGGCAGGCCCACCAGTAACAAGGAAGACAATTGACTCTAGACTCCCAGGATATAGCAATGCTGGATTTGGGTCTGAGTTCTTTAAGAACTCAGCAGGCCCAAGCCATTGTACATGTTCAAAAAGTAAGAGAGAAAGACATTAGAACGACAATACTATGTACATGCTCAAACATGAAACTTGCAAGCAAAGAATAAAGGAAAGATAACTAACAGTATTTAAACACTAAGAAGTTTTTACTAATGTAGTGGTTATGTGTAGCAAATGATCCACATTGAACACCTTTCGTTGTCATTAAACACTAAACCAAAAGAGAATAACAAGTGTCAATGAATTAAGGAATACCAAGTGTCGATGCCCCCGTTAAATCCCCCAACACTTCAAAGTTCTCAAGGGTCTCAAGGCCTAGGGCAATGCTTGTGCTGGAGAGAGTAGCCCAACCAAGATTTAAATTCTACTCCCAAATACCCTCAACCACTAACAATTCTTTCTTCCCTATAGGTTTGAGTGCCAATGAGGCTCTTTCAATGTAAACCAATTACCATAACACACTCTACCACCGAAGCATACCTTTTTATTAACAAAATAATTTAAAGAACAGAAAAAAATTCCATTTTGCATAACTATGTTTCCAATACAAAGTAAATGAAACACATATGAATAGGTCTAAAGGCCATGCTTCCAAACACGCATAGAGGCAGGAACAATTATACTTTTATTGCTAAAGAACCAAACAACTGGGATCATACATCTACAAGAACAGATAAAGAACACATAGTTTAGAGCAGCTACAACTTAGGGGTACATATGCTTTTGCTCTAATAGACTAATCACAAATTAGTTTAACCCAAGTCTTGCACACATAGGTTAATACTGTTTGGAACTTTTGAAAGTATCAACAAAGGTTCAGGCAAACAATCATAGTTAGAACTTCTATATGGGCTATTAGGGCTACCAGAATATAATAAGAACTTTTAACATGATCACAGGTTTGCAGATTCAAATGGAACATATAAGAATGCTTAACAAGATGTCTTACTTAACCTTAAAATTGATAACAAAACCAACCCTTTATAAGAGTATTAATCTTTTTATGAAATAAGCAAACCATTATGTCCCAACAGTAGCAATAAAGAGCTTCTCTTAAACTTCATAAAAGACTAGGTTCAATTCAAATTAAAGGGGAAAGAGAAGACTGCATGTAGTTTCAAGACAGTGCACATGAGCATAAAATCATGAGAGATGTGCAAAGATACCTACAAAACCTTCATTCAACCATATAACTAGATACTTCAACTAATGTCATTGTCTTACAACAACATGATGAGTTTCAATCATTGTAAAATCAGGTTAACAATGTCATTAAGGGTAAAAGACAGGGAAGGTGTTATACCAGATAAGCTTAACCCAGTTGTATGGACTAAGGTTAAATCTGAGCATGATGTAGTTATACTCAACTTATAAAATAGTTAAAATTCAACATAACTATAACCTAATTTATGAAAGATAACCTGATCATAAAAAACATATGCAAAAATTGGTTTATGATGTTTACAGGAGTTGACCTAATGAGATTATTTCATGTAAAGAGAGTCAGAGATGCAACTAACAGTTAGGCATGGACTTAAAACTTTCACAGTGATGACTCAAAGAATGCTTACAATTTTCTCTCTCTCAAAATTTCCGCCGTCACTGTAGCAGTGAACAGTGCCGAACAGTACCGTGAATAGTGACTTTGTCACTGTTCATCGCGGAAAAGCTGGAGCTTTAGGCTTCAATGGCCACAATGGCCGGCGACCAGCTGGATTTTCCGGCTGGTCTGCCCTCCCCCAGTGTTGCACAACAACATAAAACAACTAACGCCAACCCAGCCCCTCTAGATTACTCTATGATTTTGAAACCAAATTCTTTAAATCCTCCAGCGATGGCTACTGCTGCAGCTTCAATTCAACCCATTCCACTGTGACGAGCAGTGTATTTGAATGGCCAACCAGTGGTTAAATTCACAGAGGCAGAAGTAGATAGAATGAACGTGATTGAAGGCCTCCAATATGCTATCATTGGCAAGCTTTCATATGGTTCTCCGGAGATTCACGAGCTTCGCCGAATAATTCCAACTCAATGTGGTATCAAGGGTGAGTGTAATATCGGATTCCTTAGAGATCGTCATGTGTTAATTAGATTAACTCTATGGCAAGATTTTCTCGATTTCACATCAAAGATTACGTACTACATCAAAGCCAAAGATTGGTATGAATACCAATTGCGTACTCTTATCTACGATGCAAAATTTAAGGCGGGTGGAGAAACTCCGATGGCGATGGCATGGATTTCTTTTCCTGGACTGCTACCTACCTTTTTTGTAAAGGAAACTCTGTTTTCTTTGGCTACAGCTGTGGGAAGGCCAGTGTGTCTTGACGCGGCAACTACAAACAAAACTAGGCCGAGTTGCGCAAGAGTAAAAGTTCTTGTCGATTTGTTGGCCGAACTACCTAAAAAGGTGCGATTGGATATTGATGATGAAGCTTCTGGTGGTGTTCGAATAGAATGGGTGAGAATTCAGTATGATATGCTACCAAAATATTGTAAGGAGTGTAAACTACAAGGATATGATGAAATTGAATGTTGGCATTTGCACCCCGAGCTTATTGAGAATCGAAGCAGCAAGAAAAGGAATGATCTTGCTGAGTTGAACAACTGGAATTCTGCTGCTGATGAACAAGGAAAAACCAAAAATCACATTACCCCTTTAATGATTCTCACGAGTGGAAAAGTAGTTGGGAACATAGGTGCACAGTGGAAGGAAGTTCGGAATAATTGGGGAACCAACAAAAATAACAAAAGGAATAAATTTACAAACTGGCAAACTGCCAGTTCGCAAACTAGCAATGCAATCATGCCAGTGAATGCTGGTGTACAACAGGTGCACAATAACTTTGCACTGATGGAGGTCAAAGAAGATAAGACAAACACGGTTCAAACAAGGAATAAATTTGCAGTATTAGAGGAGGAACAAAGTGATATAAACGAGAACAACCAACTAGTTTTGGTGGGGGAAAAACAGTCTTCTATTCTAAAGATGGTCCTACCTTTTTTGGGATTCCGTCCACAATCGACTGGGTTCATAGATTTGGGACTAGCAAAGAGGAGCTAAAACAACTCAATGTGACCACAAACCAATCTTGTCATGCGATTCCATCTCAAACTTTTAAAGATTCTGGGGAGATGGAGGATCTTGATGAGGTAAACTCTACAAAGGTCTTATGGAGCGATGCAGTTGAGGTTAAGAATGATCAGCTGGGAAAAACAAAGACAATAGAAGACAAGGTGAAGAAGGACAACAATCCAAGCTCACCTGGCGACGCAAGACCTAAAGCCAGGCTCACTGGGAGATAGGCTGGCGACACCAGGCCTAAAGCCAGGCTCACCTGGCGAGAGGCTGGCGACACCAGGCCTAAAGCCAGACTCACCTGGTGATAGGCTGGCGATGCCAGGCCTAAAACCAGGTTCAACTGATGAGGCAACTGCAGTAAACCCCAACCTTAGAGCCACTGGAGAGATTTTGGCCTATGTAGATGGTGTTCCGGCGTATGTCCATGAGCTATAATTTAAGGAGTATGAACAGGCTGATGAGCGGGCAATTGTTCCAAGAGCATCCGGGGAAATAGAGGAAGTGCCTATGGAACCTGGCATTGATCAAATCATGCAACTACATCTTGATGTTCTAACTAAGACTCCTCTACAATATTTACATGATTTAGTTACACACAATGTGACACCAATCGATGAAGACTTATTGAGACAAAATCCAATGGAGGATGAAGGAGATGATGAATCAACTACCGAAAACTTCAAACAAGTGGCTAGGGAAGGGGATTTATCACCCACAACTAGTGCTAAAGGAGGTAAAAATAACTAAGAAGAATCAGAGTAAAGATCCACCACAACCTTCAAGAATAATGCCCAGGAGGGCAGCTTCTCTATCTAGATGATGGGCAAAATATTAATATGGAACATAAGGTCTATGAATACACAACAGGCCTTTCCTAGGGTGATCAATATGAATAGGGAGCATAATTTTTGTGTAGTTGCATTGATGGAGCCTTTTCAAAAGAAGGGACTCATTGATAGATATAAAAGGAGGTTGAATATGGAGACTGCTTATACAAATATTAATGGGCAAATATGGTTGTTCTTCGATGCAGTGGTGGAATGGGAATTAGTGGAGGATACTAAGAAATAGGTGACTGTGAGAATGTTTCACCATGACCTAGGGCAACACATGATAATGACATTTGTTTATGCAAAATGTTCGGCAAATGAGAGGTTGGATTTGTGGGATCACTTGTATTATTTAGCAAGTGATATGGAATTACCATGGTTGGTAGGAGGGGATTTCAATATGTTATTGCATGAAGATGAGAAAATAGGTGGACTTCCAGTACACCCTCCTGAATATGAGGATTTTGCATTTTGTGTAAACTCTTGTGGTTTGTTTGAGCAAGGGTACAAAGGAAGTCCATTCACATGGTGGAATGGGAGATCCAATGCTGAGTGTATATTCAAGATATTGGATAGGATTTTTGTGAATTTGCCATTTCAGAACATGTTTCCAACTATTGAAGTTGAGCATCTAATCAGAACTGGATCAGATCATGCACCATTGCTAATTACATGTGGGGTGCAGACAACCAATTTTGTCAAGCCTTTCAGATTCTTGAACTTTTGGACAAAGCATGCTACATTTATGGATGTGGTGAGGCAGAATTGGGAAGCTGATTTCATAGGGGATCAGTTTTTGATGTTCAAGCAGAATATCAAGAGGGTGAAGGCAGCACTCTCAAAATGGAATAGGGAAACATTTGGTGATATCTTCAAGCAATTGGCTATTTTGGAGGACATTGTTAGGGTGGAGGAGATGTTGTTTGAAGAAGAGCCTACAACTGAGAATAGGATTGTGCTTCAAAAGGCTCAATCTGAATTGAAGAAATACTTGAATATTGAGAAGTAGTATTGGAAGCAAAAAGCTGGGATGACTTGGTTTGCTGAAGGAGATAGGAATACAAGTTTCTTTCACAACCATGTCAATGGCAAAAGAAAGAAATTGCAACTGAAGAGGATCAAAAGTGGCAGTGGGGTATGGATTGAAGACCAGGAGCAATTGGCTACAGCTGCAGTGGACTTCTATCAAAAACAGTTCACAAATGAAGGTGATGCTTCTGAATTTCCCTTGCTCAATAATGTACCTTCAATGGTCACTATGGATCAGAATTTGGAACTTAGTAGATTGCCAACAATTGAAGAAGTAAGGGCAGTAGTTTTTGAGCTTAGTGGGGAGAGTGCTAGTGGCCCTGATAGATTCACTGGCTTGTTTTATCAAACATGCTGGGATGTTATTGGTGTTGATATACACAACATGGTGCTACACTTCTATGGAGGAGCTGCATTGCCTAAATCCATCACTCACACCAATCTAGTGTTGCTGCCCAAGAAACCTAGAGTTGAGACCTTCTCTGACTTAAGACCTATTAGTTTGAGCAACTTCATTAACAAGGTTTTGTCTAGGGCGTTACATGACAGATTGGAGATGTTTTTGCCATCTCTAATAGCTCCTAATCAATCCGGATTTGTAAAGGGTAGGAGTATATTTGAGAATATCTTATTGACTCAAGAAATTGTCACTGACATAAGGTTAAGGGGAAAGCCAGCTAATGTGGTGATCAAGCTTGATATGGCGAAGGCCTATGATAGGGTCTCATAGAAGTACTTATTGCATGTGCTAAGAAAGATGGGATTTTCTGAACACTTCATCAACATGGTGTGGAACTTGATGTCAAATAACTGGTATTCAGTATTGGTGAATGGGCAGTCCTCAGGGTTCTTTAAGTCGACAAGGGGTGTGAAACAAGGGGATCCCCTGTCTCCAGCATTGTTCATTCTGTCAGCTGAGGTACTTTCCAGGTCTTTGAATAAGCTTTTTGAAGACAAGTCATTTGTGGGATTTGGAATGCCTAAGTGGTCTGATTCTTTAAACCACTTGGCGTATGCTGATGATATGATAATCTTTGCATCTGCTCATCCACCCTCTTTGAGCAAGATTATGGCAGTGTTGGGGAACTATGAGAAGATATCAGGTCAGATGATCAACAAAGGTAAGAGTTCATACTACATGTATTCAAAGGTTGCTAATGGATTGTTTCAGGCAGTTGGAGCTATTACAGTATTTGAAAGAGGTAAATTCCCCTTCACATATCTAGGGTGTCCTATTTTTTACACTATAAGGAGGAAGGACTATTATGAGGATCTTATCAAGAAGGTGAAGGCTAAATTGCATTCATGGAAAGGAAAACTGTTGTCATTTGGAGGAAAGGCAACACTCATCTCTAGTGTGTTGCAAAGTATGCCAGTTCACATGTTATCGGTCCTTGATACACCAAACAGCATCCTGGGCATCTACATAAGACTTTTGCTAGGTTCTTTTGGAGCACAAAGGAAGAAGGGAGAAGCAGACACTGGGCTTCATGGCAAAATCTTTGCCTTCCTAAAGAGGAAGGGGGCTAGGTTTTAGGTCCTTAAATGATGTCTCAAGGGCACTGTTTGCTAAACTATGGTGGAGGTTTAGGACCGCAAAATCTTTGTGGTCTAATTTCATATGGAATAAGTATTGCAAGAAGGAGCCACCAACTGTGGTGCGTTTTAGTGGAGGGTCTCATGTTTGGAGACAAATGCTGAATGCTAGGGAAGAAGTAGAACATGAGATCGTATGGGAATTGAAGAGTGGAACAACTAATATTTGGCATGAAAATTGGACTGGATTGGGTGCACTTTATCATGTATTACCTGAACACTTTCCAATCAATGAAGGTCTTCAGGAGGTGGCAGAACTACGACAAGGGGAAACATGGGATGATCAGCTACTAGATCAAACTTTCAATGAGGAAATTGCAGAACATATAAGGCTAAATGTGCACTATGAAGGCAGTGAGGGATATTGGGATAAGCCATACCAGATGCCAACTCCTTCAGGCAAGTTCAGTGTTAGCGGTGCTTGGCAAATATTAAGGCATAGGGCAGATCCTAATCAGGAATTCAAGTTAATGTGGATTAAAGGTTTGCCATTCATGATATCCTTCTTCTTGTGGAGATTGTGGAGGCAGAAAATAGCCACCGATGACATGTGGAGGAGGCAAGGGCAAATGGTGATGTCTATGTGTTGGTGTTGTCAGCAGCCCTAAGAGGAATCCATTGAGCATATATTTGTCACAAGTCCTACTGCCTCTAAGGTATGGAACTTGTTCATGGGGGCTGCTGGAATTTCTGTGCAATTGATTCAATTGAAGCATATTATAAGGCATTAGTGGTATGCTCAGTGTTGTCCGAAATTAAAGCCACTATTTCAAGCAGTACCAGCTATCATCACTTGGGAGCTGTGGAAGAGAAGAAATGCAGGTAAATATGGTGGCTCAATGTCCACAAATAGGGTGATCCATGAGATAAATAGGACATTGCATCAACTGGCAAGGGTGAGGTATGCTTGGATCCCTAATATTCCATTGTTATGGCTAGACATGATTCAATACTTTGAAGGATATAAACCTATATTGATCACTACAAGAGTAACATGGCAGCTTCCTTATCATGGTTGGTACAAATGTAATACTGATGGAGCTTCAAAGGGCAATCCTGGACCTAGCTCCCTAGCCTTTTGTGTGAGGGATGATGAAGGTGATGTGGTGTATGCTAGGGCAGTAGACTTGGGAGTTACAACTAATGTGGTGGCTGAAGCTAAGGCTATTCTTCAAGGGTTGGAATATTGTGTGGAGCATGATTTTCACCCTCTGATTCATTGGTGATGAAGAAGGCGAAAGAAGGGGAATGGGATCCTCCTTGGGTAATTGCACAGGATATGAAGAAAATTATAGAGATTAAGGACAACTTCAATGTGATCTTTCAACATGTGTTCAGAGAAGGCAACTCGGTGGCGGATTTTATAGCTAACACTGTGTTCTCTTTTGCAGGTACATCTGAGTTTCATTCATTCTCTAAACTACCTAGTACAGGGAGGAGGTTGATCAATCTAGACAAATCTCAATCACCTAACCTTAGGATTAGGATAGAAAAGAGAAGAACCCCAGACTGATGGCTTCACAAGATTGGACTCTACACAAACTAATATGTCCAAATGCTAAGGAAAATGCTGAACCCATCATATGGTATTTTTGGAGATTGTTGAATCATTTCTTAGTGGTATTAGCATGCTTTCAAGCTCAATCTGAGGATGGTTTAGCAATGTTTTGAATGATGTCCACATTAAAGGTTCTAGTAGGGAAGGATCTGAGCTTACAAGATCACAAAAAGCCACAGGCTGGCCTTTGCCTTGCAAAGTCTTCTTAAAGCCAGATCATTCCTGGCTTTTGCCTTGTAAAGCCAGCCTAAAGCCAACTCATACCTGGATTTTGCCTTGTAAAGCCTGGCTAAAGCCAGCTCATGCCTGGCTTTTGCCTTGTAAAGCTTTCCTAAAGCTAGCTCACGCTTGGTCTTTGGCCTGCAAAGCCTGCCTAAAGCCAGCTCAAGCCTGGCTTTTGCCTTGCAAAGCCTGCCTAAAGCCAGCTCAAGCCTGGCTTTTGCCTTGTAAAGCCTGCCTAAAGCCAGCGCATGCCTGGCCTTTGCCTTGAAAGCCTGCCTAAAGCCAGCTCAAGCCTGTCGTTTTAACCTTGCAAAGCCTGCCTAAAGCCAGGCTTCTCTTCTACACATTAATCTTGATAAGTGAGCACATGATTAATACTTGTACAAAATCAGTCCACTGCATATGGAGATCATATAGTAGTGACACTTGGAGGACGATGCAGACTTCAACTCTGCGGTGGAGATGTTTGGAATTCATTTAAGCCTATGGACAATATACCCTAGCGCCTGGTGAGAGCTTGATAGGTGCTGCTTGGTATTTGCCAATGACAATTGGATTCACATACACTAATAGGAGAAGAAAGCATTCAACTTATCATGTTGTAATAGTTAGTTCATTAGATTTTAGCTTTTCTATTTTGGTTTTGTCATCTTGTAAGTATTGGACCCATTTTTGTAATTTTATTTATATATTAGCCATTAGACAAAAAAATAAATAAAAAACAATGCTTACAGGTTAACAAATACTTATACAAAGAAGAAAAAGCATTTAAACACTTAAACTTCACATATTTCAATTAAGTGATGAAGAATTAAACGATGAGCTTTTCATGTTTGTTCTAGTTAGGATTATCAAACAAAAACCTTAACAACAAATTGCAGAAACAGTATGGCAGGGAAAAGATCATAGCAGAATTATTAAAAGAAAACCTGAAGCCCATGCAAACATGAAAAGTCATTAAGGCATATTAAGCAGCTTAATCAAATAAGTTGTTTAATATAGATTAAAGATACTCAAAAGCATAACAGGGGACCATAAGTTAATAACACATCATTATGAACTAGAAGTAACAACTATATACTGATGACAATGATTATAATTGAACACAACTAATAAAAGACAACAACATGTTCATGACATTCGAATAAAGGAAGTCAAAAGAGGAAGTGTGGAAGTGCACTGGCCTTTTCTAGGGCAGCATACCAAACAGGGTTTCTAGATTAGCTGTATGAAAATCAAAATTTCAAGCTCTTGAGCAGTGAAGAAACCCAAAAATAAAAGAAAATAGAGATTAATCAGAAAAGAAATCTAGCCCCTTAATTCGTATGAGGTTTTTAGACTATTGTTAGGTCTGGTAGGTATTGCTTGGTGTGATTGTAGGTTGTTTGGTGATGTTAGGTGAGAGCAATCAAGGCTCTATTTATAGTGCCATTAATGGCTTAGGGTTTCATCAAGATTCATGCATAGGTAGTGGAGAGTGACGACTACCAGATGATGCAACCATAGGCGAGTAAAAAAATAAATCAGAGAGATAAAGGGAAATCAGTGAGAGTTTTTTTACCTGAAAGAAATGTTGTTTGACTGTTTGCCTGATAGCCTAGGTCTAAAGCGGATGATTTTCTGAGTTTGGATTTTAAAGAACAAAGAGAAAACAGTGTCTCAATGCTAAGGTCAGAGTCTGGTGCTTCAGATTTGAAGAACAAAAGGGAAATATCAGCGGGATTCTCGGATAGGGAAGTAGGAGAGGACGATTTGATGAGAGATTTCATGACCTTGCATGAATTAGTGCAAGGGCTGTTGAATGATGTTCATGAAAGCTTGAGAGAAAGGATTTGGAAAGAGGAAAGGGAGGTGGCTGAAGAAGTAGCAAATGATTTAGGGTTAGAAGATTTGGGTGGGGTGTGTGTGTGGGGGGGGGGGTGGGGGGTGAGAGGGGGAGTCTCTGAGGATTATTTAGTTCAACGGCCATGGTAATTCAAGGATTAAATAATAAAACTGAAGAGTTATGGAGGCCGTTGGATCTTCTGATTTTAACGGTTAATATTAAATCAAATAAGGAATTAAATTAAAAGAAAAGCAGAGATAAACTAGGGCCATTGATCTGTAGGATGGACGGTTGGGATCTGTTGTGCTTCACTTGTGAGTGATAGAGACAAGTGACGTGGCGTGTTTTGATTGGTTCAAATGGGTTGGGGCGGATTGCCAACTTGGAGAGAGGGGGGTTGTTTGGACTGGGCCATATTCGGATTTGGGTCTAGTATTTGGGCTGGAACTATTTTAAAGATAGCCATTGAGTAGTTAATTAAGGAATTGCAATTGTCGCCATTTAGTCTTTAAGCTCTTTAAAATTAATTTAACTAAACTTAATTAATTTCCAATAAAATGTAATAAAATCATAAATATCAAATACACTATCTATTATTGTAGTTAATTATTTATGAAATACTTTGTTTTATAAATTATGACACTAGTTTCTAATTATTAACATAACAGCCTATTTGACTAAAATTGAGAAATAATTTGTTAAATTAATTATAAACATATGTGATTTGTATAAAAAATTGTTTTAATAATATTGAAATAGTAAGTATATTCGTAGTTACATAATACTAACACTGGGTGATTAATTTCAAAATTAATACTTAATTAATTTGTAAAAATAGGTATTTATTGATAGAAAATACTTTCAAAACATTTATTGTAAATTATTAAGTACGAGTAAGTTAATTTTAAAAAGGAGGGTCAAAATTAGCCGTCAACAACTACCCATCTTTGGCCGGAGACGATGAAAGATTTTTCGGGCAAAGAAATTGGACCAAAGCCAATTTTGTCCCGACATTAGGCATATATTGCAGGAATGGCCCAAAAATTATGAATTGCAAGATTGGGAGTTAAGGAAGATTCTTGGAGGATTATTTTGGGAAGGTGGGCCCAAATTCTGGCTTCGAATTGCTTACATACCTTAGGCTTAACGAGGATCAGGCCTCATGTAGTTCTGAAGTGAGGATTTTGAGGAAGCGATGCTTGCAGGAATTTCCCCAGGATCATAATATGATGATACTGCGAGACAGAGGATTTGACACTCATGATAGCTTGAATTTGCGGCTTGACTTGAAAGATTTTGAATATTTGGAGTTCCACTCGTCGTTTCGTGCTTGAACTTGGATCCTTGTCCCGCTAATGAGTTTGTTGTGGCTTACAATGTTGTAGTTTGGTCTGTTTCTTATAAAGAGTTCCACATTGCGATATTCGTTCCTGCAAAAATAAAGTACACACATACCCATATATTGCACTGTAGAATATATTAAGATATGATGTAAAGGATGCAAGAATGTGGTGGCTGTCGGCAAGCCGTTATTTGAGATCGGGATGATGAGATACTTGAACTTGACTCAATTTGTTAGCCGGACTGTGTACCGTTTCGCAGCTGTCAGAGCATTGAAAAGTGTTTCTGCTTGTTGGGAGAGCTTGACTTATAGACTGCGTCTCCGCTTGTTGGGACAACTCTGTAGTGAAAAATGTGTCCGCTTGTAGGGAGAGCTTGATTTATAGAGTGCATCTCCGCTTGTTGGGAGACCTTTGCACTAAAATGTAAAGTAATCTCCACATAGGAGTAATTGACTTAAAACATAATTGTATCAGAAGCTGCATGAGCAAATTGTCAAAACATTCAAGATAATAGCCAAGGAAAAGAAAAGCATGCCCAAGAGATACTCTTGACTGCAAAGCTAAGTTGCAACCATCGATTGGCAGAACATCGGTGACGAGGTTTGCCGCTATCTATTCTGTCTTCGTTGTAATGGAGTGGTAGTGCGGATTGTTCTGTTGACGGAGTGAATAGTTTGCTATATACAAGGCTTCGATTGGTGAAATCGAAGTTTGATTTTGTAGAGGGCGATCCGATCAATTGAACTGACCATTTTCTATATACAGGACACCAATTAGTGAAGCCGTCGGCTCGTTTTGTACAAGGTGCTCCGATTGGTTGAGCAGGTGGTTTTCTATATACAGGGCTTCAATTGGTAAAGCCAGTGGTTTGTTTTTGTACAAGGTGCACCGATGGTTTGAGCAGGCGATTTGCTATATACAATGTGCCATTTCCGTATCAGCTGTCTGACTCCGAGATACCTGCAAAGGATTCAAGGATTAGTTTCAATTGTAACATGAAATTTAAATAAAGGAGAAAGGGTGATAATCCTGGGAATGTGGCGAATCCGTCATTTTACCCAGTGTGGCCCCATCATTTCCTTGCTTCTTGTTGACCCTACACTCAAAGAAAATTCTTAGTGGGAGCGGGGGGTTGGTTTGTGTCGACCAAGGTATCGGTTTTTCCCCGGCCCTTGATATGGCTACGCCACGAAGTCTGTAGGTGGAACAAATTACTATATTTTTAGAAAAAAAATTTTGAAAAATTTGTTTTAAGACAAATGCCGTCGTTCCGGATTATGACATGCTACGAAGGT
Source organism: Nicotiana tomentosiformis (assembly GCF_000390325.3). NCBI lineage: Eukaryota > Viridiplantae > Streptophyta > Magnoliopsida > Solanales > Solanaceae > Nicotiana > Nicotiana tomentosiformis. The sequence goes on from NC_090822.1 coordinate 39,511,437, forward strand.
TCCTCAAATGCGACGCTTGAAAACTCTATCACATTGATGTCGATCCTTCATGATTCTTTAAAAATGCGACCGCTTGCCGTTGCGGTTACGTCCCAATTCGAACTAATGCATTAGAAAGGTTTTTCCTAAGGTTATGACCGAACCCTTTCAGATTGTCTACGTATCCAAAATGGAATCAGGTCTGAACGTAGTTCGTGGATGATGATAAAAATATGATAAAGATGACCAAGTCTGAGTCAGGCAGCCTATGTATCCAAATGGGATCAGGTCAAGACGTAGTTCAATTACAATAATGCAAAATGATTAGATTAAGAATGAAATTGCCGAGTCTGACTCAGACTGCCTATGTATCCAAATGGAATCAGGCCAGAACGTAGTTCAATTACAAAAGACAATTGAATCCGATGAGGATTACCTACGTATTCCTTATTGAGGAAATCAAGTCGGCGTAGTTCCAAAGCAACATACAAAAATGATATTTGGATTTTTTATTACAAAACAAAGGAGGGAGAGAAACCGAACCCTACATGGGTTGCCTACATATCCCTCTGTGGGAAGTCAGGTTGAACGTAGTTCTGTTACAGAAAAACCTAACTCTATTTGTCTTCAAACATTGTATCTCTTGATTGCGTATGAGTTGATGGGCTTCGTGTTGATTCTTCCATCCATTTCTACCACGATTAGAGCTCCGACCGACAACACTCGGTGAACTACGTAAGGACCATGACAATTTGGTGCGAATTTTCCTTTGGCTTCCTCCTGGTGGGGAAAGATTTTCTTCAAAACCAATTGCCCCGGTGTGAACTGGTGAGGCTTCACCCTTTTGTTAAATGCACTAGCCATCTTATTCTGATATAGCTGACCATGGAATATTGTATCCATTCTCTCCTCGTTGCTAAGCATGGGTTGCTCCTGTTTGACCCATATCCACTCTGCATTGTCAACTTGGCTTCTTGAATGAATCTTAAAGATGGTATCTCCACCTCTACGAGTATCATAGCTTCGGTGCCGTATACTAACATGTACATCATTGCCCCAGTGGATGTTCTCATGGTGGTTTAATAATCCTGTAAGGCAAAGGATAGTTTCTTATGCCATTGCCTGTGATATTCTTGTTGGCTGCCTCGACTGTCCCATTTATTTGTGGTCTGTAGGCTGTGGAGTTGCGGTGGATGATTTTGAACTTCTAACAGATTTATTTCACGAGGTCGCTATTGAGGTTAGCGGCATTGTCAGTGATAATTGACTTATGTATCCCAAACCGACAGACGATGTTGTTTCGGACGAAATCTGCCACTACCTTCTTTGTGACGGCCTTGTAGGTAGATTCCTCGACACATTTGGTGAAGTATTCGATAGCTACCAAGATGAAGCGGTGCCCATTTGATGCAATGTGCTCTATAGGTCCAATTATGTCCATGCCCGAAGCGGCGAACAACTAAGGCGAACCTATCATATTCAACTCGTTCGGCAGAACCCGGATGAAATCCCCGTGAATCTGGCAGTAGTGACACTTCTGTACGTAGCAGATACTATCACTTTCCATAGTTATCCAAAAGTATCCGGCTCTCAAGATCTTCTTTTTTAATGTGAACCCATTCATGTGGGGTCCGCACGTTCCTGCATGTATTTCTTCCAATAATCTGGTCGACTCGGCGACATCTACACATCTCAACGAACCCAAGCATCTACAAGACTTCCCCATTAAGGAAAAGTGATTCACCAACCTCCTGAATGCTCGCTTATGACCATTAGTAGCATTCTCTGGGTACTCTATGGTTGCAAGGAATCTCCTGAAGTCGTGGTACCGTGGTTTACCGTCTGGCTCTTCATTTACATGGAAGAAATAAGCATGTTGATCACTGACTTCTACCTCGATAGGGTCATTTAAATCTTGTCTGGATGCTGAATCATGGACGATAGAGTTGCAAGGGCATCGGCGAACTCGTTTTGAATCCTGGGAACGTGCTTGAACTCAATCTTTGTGAACGTGCTTGAACTCAATCTTTGTGAACTTCTTTCATAACTCTTTTATGCAGTGCAAATACGGAAGGATCTTGACATTTTTTGTAGACCACTCCCCTTGGAATTGGTGTATAAATATATCGAAGTCCCATATGACCAAAAGTTCTTTAACGTTCATGTCGACTGCCATTCTGATCCAAAGGATGCATGCTTCGTATTCAGCCATATTATTGGTACAAGGGAATCTTATCATTGCCGATGCTCGTTAGTGATGTCCGGACTCCGAAATTAGGACTGCCCCAATTCCGGCTCCTTTGAAGTTTACTGCTCCATCGAAGAACATTCTCCATCCAAGGTATGACTCTGCAATATCTTCTCTGGCAAATAATTGATGGTAGGCTATAATTGCGTGTTTTAGTTGCTTATCGCACTCTAATTTACTGCACTTTAATTGAGTTGAGCTTTCAATCGCTAGAGTTTTGCACTAACTGTGTGTTTTATGCCTTGTAGGAGTGATTCCGAGTTATGTAGATATTGTAGAAATAATTCGAGCTATTTGGAGCTTTGAAGTCTGAGTAAAAGCCCAAAGGAATAAGTTGGGACCATGTTCGGGGGTCGAGGATCACTGGTGGACGTCAAAATTCAAGGAAGAATCAACTACTAAAAAAATACACTAATGCGACGCACTGTGCGACACATCAATTTAAATTTATATCTGAAATTGGTAAAGTTCAGAGGCCACCCAAGTGCGCGAGCGTGCAAGTTAGGCAGAATACTATCCAAAGTGCGTGGCCATATGCGCGAGCACACTCCCAGGTGCACGGCCGCACACGTCCTATTCCAGAAAGAGTCCTATTTCGCGTAAGAGAAGGTGTGTTCGTTTGGGACCGACCCTACTTGGTATATATACATGGAAAAATGGTAATTTTGGGACTTTTGACACATCTAAGAACTAAGAAGTCTAAGAAGAAGTGGGAGAAACAAGAGAACAAGGATTTCATCATTCAATCCTCACTCAAGACAAGAGTTTCGATCGTTTATACTTTCCTTTAACTTAAACTTAACTGTGATGAATTACTCCATATCTATGGAGTAGTTCTCTTTAGGGATTGATGGATTTGGTGCATTGATATTTGTTTGTGGATTATTAACTCTAGTTTGTATGTATTGAATCATTTTGGGTGTTTTTATTGTTGCATCTATTTTCACATATTCATGTAATCGAAAGAGGCATAACTTGTGATGTTTTTGCATTATCTTGTTGGTTCAATTCATTGATTCTTCTTAGTAATCGAAAGAGGCTAGTTGAATTATTGTTTAGACCTAGTTAGGAGTATAATCGAAAGAGGTTCTCCTAAAGACCAATCCACTACGAATTCTTGCATATCGTCACCGAGCATTAATTGGTTCATATTGTGAGGTTGAGACTTAATCGAGAGAGCAGTTTCTACTGAATATTTGAACTAATAATTGAGTGAATTCGAGAGGCTCACTTGAACCTTAGGAGTGAATTTGCTAGAGTTAAATCCCAGGCAAGTATCTTGCACCTATCCAATCAACCCCTATTTTCTCCCATTGATATCTTCCTTACTCATTGATTCGATTGTCATTAGTCAATAGTTAAGACTTTTAGTTAATTAATTTTAATCACACAAATCTATTTGTCGATATCTTGGATAGCAATTAAAGTAGAAGCTACTAAAACACTATTTAAATCCAATCTATGTGGATACGATATTTTTCTATACTATATTTGACTAGCGAGCATATTTAAGTGTGTGTTTTGCGCTCGTCAATTTTGGCGCCAATGCCGGGGATTGGCAACTAATAGTGTTTGAAATAGTTTGTGGTGCTAATTCAGGAATTTTTTATTTTTCTTTAATTTTTTCTCTTTTTTCGTTTGGTATTACTTGATTGTGCGTATGCTACAGGTTAAATTGGTGCATGACTTGATCCTCTGGGAAGGAAGTGCTTCCATACAAACCAGAAATCGAGAAACAACTACGACAGTTGAGGAAGAAAAGAAATCTCCTCGAGAATACAGAGAAGGTTGGGCAATCCTAAGTTAGGGCAGGAGATGATGATAATGTTGATTTGGCTGCAAGAGAGGCAGCCAGCAAAGAGAAAAAGCTGCACGAGATGCTAAGGAGACAACTCTTCGAAATGCAGAACTTGTCTACGAAGAGGAGAGGGCTCGGAGAATTGCTCAGAATCTACCTTTGGGTGCAGACCAATTCGGAAATATAACTCCCGGTGTTGGGTGACCACTAGGTGATTATGCTAGACAGGTCTACAACCAAGGCTTATCAAGTATGATACCACCTCCAGTTGCAGCTAAATATTTTGAGTTAGAGCAGGGGTTGCTTTAAACCCTTCATAACAGTTGTGTCTTTAGAGGAAAGATGAACGAAGACCCAAACAGTCATCTAATGGACTTTAAAGAGATTATGAACACCTTTCAATATAATGGTGTGTCACAAGATGCAGTTTACCTAAGGGCATTCCCCTTCACGCTCAAAGACGATGCAAAGCATTGACTTCGAAGATTGCCTAATGCAGCGATTAGAACATGGGATGAGATGACCAGAAAATTTCTTGACAAATATTTCTCATCAGCTAAGACGGGCAAGTTTAGAAGAGAAATCCATAACTTCTGGCAGAACGAGACTGAAATTGTGCTTGAAGCTTGGCAGAGGTTTAAGGAGATAGTGCAAAAGTGTCAACATAGCGGAATTGATCTCTGGATGCAACTCCAGGACTTTTGGGATGAATTGACACCCGCCACTCGTAGAACATTGTGATTTGCAGCTGGAGGCCCATTGATGAAAAAGACTCCAGAGGAGATAGTGACAATTCTAGATGAGTTATCTGAGGATGCAAACTAGTGGCCCTCTGAAATTGCTAAAAGAAGAAGATCAACTGGTGTACACCAAGTTGACGCTAACACATCTGTGCAGGTACAGCTCGATGCCATGGCCAAGGAAATAAGGAAGCTGATCTTAGCCTCGATACACAGTGAGCCCTATGCAGTGTGTGATATATGTGGAAGAGGGCACCATACTCATGAGTTTAAAGCCTCAATCGAGGAAGTTAATGCTGCCGGAAATTATAACATCAATGTAATGGGTTAGAAGCACCCCGGTTTTTTATGGAGTTCACCTGGGGGTACTGCAAACGCATGGCAACAAAACAATCATAGATTTCAAGGACAAGGAGCTCCTAGATTTGTGAATCAATCGAGGCCACAGTTCCATCCACAATATTCCACTCAGCCTGGGCTAGAAGATCTAATGAATTCCTTCATTGTCAAGACAGATGAGAGATTAGATGCTCATGGTTCAGCTCTCAAAGAACTTGGCACTGGTTTGCGAAACTTGGAGAAGCAAGTGGGATAAATTGCAGCTATATTGTCTTAGAGAATCCCATGTACTGTACCAGCTGACACCGAGAGAAATCCCAAGGAAACAGTGAATGATTTGACCTTGAGAAGCGGGTAAGTGTTGAAAGATCCTGCCCCTGTCCAACAAGAGGCGGTACCTCAAAAAGAAAGCGAGGAGAAGCTGAAAATTAAAGGTGATAAGATGATGAAAGGCAAGAAGGGAGCTGACAAAAAGAAGAAGGAAGAGACTTCGAGAAAGGAAGATTGGAATGAGAGTGAGCACTTGCCTCCTCTACCTTTTCCCCAAAATTTTGTATAGAGAAAAGTTGGACAAGCAGTTTGAGAGATTTCTAGATATGCTGAGACGGGTTAATGTAAATTTTCTATACACAGAAGTTCTCTCACAAATGCCAGCTTATGCCAAATTCGTAAAGGTGATCCTTACAAAGAAGAGGAAGATAGAATAAACCTCAGTGGTCAAGCTCAACAAGCATTGCAGCACAATCTTGCAAAAAAAACTCCCACAAAAGTGTGGAGATCCAGGGAGTTTTACTATACCTTGCTCGTTAGGCACTCTTAACTTTGATAAATCTTTATGTGATTCTGGTGCCTCAATTAATTTAATGACATTGTCTATTTACAAGAAGCTGGAGAATGAGCTTGGAGAGATAAGGTATGCGCCAATATCTTTGCAGCTGGCAGACCAAACAACTATAATACTCGAGGGGATAGTGGAAGATGTCTTAGTTCGTGTAGATAAGTTTATATTTAATGCAGATTTCATTGTGGTGAAGATGGAGGAGAACAAAGAGGTCCCTCTTATCTTAGGAAAACCATTCTTTGCGACGGGCAGAGCAATATTAGACATACATGATAGAAAGCTCATGCTTAGAGTGGGCGAGGAGACAGTGACTTTCGAGATGAATGTGGAGATGGGGGTGAGAAAGGAGAAGCCAGCTTCAAGTGTAGAGTGGAGAGTGAGAATCTCGAAAGAGAAGGTCCTAGTGATTGAGAAAGACAACTGTGGGGGTGTACCCCAAGAAGGATGAGAAGAAGTTGTCCGCGTGGATGTGTGCACTAGTTGGGGCACGAAGAATGGAGCCCGACGTTGATTCAGACCCCGACTAGATATTCATGGAAGTTTCCTCTACCTTATACTTTTTAATTGTGTATCATGGGACATGCCACAACTTAAAGTGTGGGGTGGGGGATATTTGTATGTTGTATGTATATGTATTTCTCTTTACTTAGTTGTAGTAGTTTGATAGAAAAAACAATTTGGAAAACCATACAAATCTAAATTTTTTTGATTATTCCCGACGATGGATATCATTCGACAGGTTTCTTGAGGGATAAATTCGAAAGAAAAAGATAAAAAAGATTCTTTTTGTTAGGTAGTGTATTACTTTCCCATTGGTTTTTCTTTGTGCCACTGTTCTTTTCCAAGGGTTTTATTTGAACCGGGTGTAGTTAGTTTTTATTTTTGTTAGGAGTAGAAAACCTTGTGCTATGATTTGAATTGGAAGCAATATGTCTTGACTGTGTTATACCTTGAGAATAGCGAGTGCTCTAGTTGTGTCGCTTAGGCTCAGTTTTTGACTCTCGTAAAAGTACCTTAAATTGTATTTTCTTAACGTTGCTTAACTACTTTGACTAGAATGTCTTGATAATCCAATCTTGAATGAGTTATGTGCTATGTGTGTGTGAGATTTTGGTGTATTCAGTGCATTGCATTTGATGTGTAGAACTTGCCCCGTGTATTTGCAAAGCGTAATAGTTGTTTTGTGCAGTCTTGGAAAGGATATAGGCATTTATTTGTTGAGCCAATGATATGCGTTTACCCACAAAATTGTTATGTATTTTAGTTAACCAGGTTGAGCCTTTAATCATGTTTCTTTGGCAACCACACTACAGGCCTGATCCATTTTGTTTGAAATGACCATTTGTTTGAACCTTCTACCTCTCTTGAGCACTTGATTTGTTATGATCTTGTTAAAAGCTAAGTGGAGGTATGGTTGGGATTTTGAGTGGAACTAATGAATTAAGGAGAAAGGTGTAATGTTTTGATAAAGTAAGAGCCACTTAAATTGAAAAAGAAAAAAAAATATAGTTGTATTGTTGTGAAAAGTATTCATTGATAAGTGGTAACTCTTAATGTAATTGTGCTTAAAGAAGTTGGGAGTTAATGAAAATTGATTTGATGGTGGAGTATTTGTTTGACATAAGTGTGGGGTTTTAACAATGAGATGTATGTATTAAAGTGCTAAGGGAGGTGTAGTCACTCTTATATCTAAATGTATCCTACCCATCCCGTAGCTTACGTTACAACCAATTAAAGTCCGATTTGATCCTTGGCTGAATGAGCTCAATTAGTAGAGTAGTACAATACGGGCAAGCCTATGGTTCATCTTTTATGGCATATGAATGTTATTTCTGAGAGTGAGTAAATTCTGTCTATCTTAGGTTCCGAGTTGTTCTTAAATTTGATTGTATACAGAACTACTCTCTTTTGTTGTGAGGGCACTTGATTTTTAGAGGAAAGGTAATGTCATTTATCTCTATGTTGGAGTAAGTGAGCGGGTTATAAATAATGCGTGGTACCTTTTAGTCAAATGTTGAGGCTAGGATGTTACACTATTGTGCTTAATCAAATTTAAATAGTCTTGGTATGATGAGTAATGAGAGTTGTTTAAAAAGGTCGTGTCATTATAAAGTGTAGTTTGATTGCTCGAGGACAAGAAATGGTTTAAGTGTGGGGTGTTGATAGTAGGCTATAATTGCATGTTTTAATTGCTTATCGCACTCTAATTTACTGCACTTTGATTAAGTTGAGCTTCCAATCCCTAGTATTTTGCACTAATTGTGTGTTTTATGCCTTGTAGGATTGATTCCGAGTTATGAATTTTTTTTAGGAACTTATTTGAGTTATTTGGAGCTTTGAAGTATGAGTAAAAGCCCAAAGGAATAAGCCGAGATTGTGTTCGGGGGTCGAGGATCACTGCTGGTAGTAAAAATTCAAGGAAGATTCAACTGCTGAAAAAATACACTAGTGCGACGCACTGTGCGACGAAACAGTTTAGATTTATGTCAGAAATTGACAAAGTTCAGAGGACACCCAGGTGCGCGAGCACACACTCGCGCTCAAGTTAGGCAGAATACTTTCCAAAGTGCGAGGTCATATGCGCGAGCACACTCCCAGGTGCACGTCCGCACACATCCTATTCTAGAAAGAGTCCTATTTCACGTAGGAGAAGGTGTGTTCATTTGGGCCCGACCCTACTTGGTATATATACATGAAAAACAGTATTTTTGGGACTTTTGACACATCTAAGAACTAAGAAGGCTAAGAAGAAGTGGGAGAAGCAAGAGCACGAGGATTTCATCATTCAATCCTCACTCAAGACAAGAGTTTGGATCATTTATGCTTTCCTTTAACTTAAACTTATTTGTGATGAATTACTCCATATCTATGGAGTAGTTCTCTTGCGGGATTGATGGATTTGGTGTATTGATATTTATTTGTCGATTATTAACTCTAGTTTGTATGTATTGAACTGTTTCGGGTGTTTTAATTGTTGCATCTATTTACACATGTTCATGTAATCGAAAGAGGTATAACTTGTGATGTTTTTGCATTATCTTGTTTGTTGAATTCATTGATTCATCTTAGTAATCGAAAGAGGCTAGTTGAGTTATTGTTTAGACCTAGTTAGGAGGATAATCGAAAGAGGTTCTCCTAAAGACCAATCCACTACGAATTCATGCATATCTTCACCGAGCATAAATTGGTTCATATTGTGAGGTTGAGACTTAATCAAGAGAGGAGTTTCTACTGAACCTTTGAACTAATAATTGAGTGAATTCGAGAGACTCACTTGAAAATTAGGAGTGAATTAGCTAGAGTTAAATCCCAGACAAGTATCTTGCACCTATCCAATCAACCCCTATTTTCTCACTTTGATATCTTCCTTACTCATTGGTGCGATTGTTATTAGTCAATAGTTAAGACTTTTAGTTAATTTTAGTTTTAATCACACAAATCTAATTGTCGATCTTATTGGATATCAATTAAAGTAGAAGCTACGAAAATACTATTTAAATCCAATCCATGTGGATACGATATTTTTCTATACTATATTCGACCAGTGAGCATATTTAAGTGTGTGTTTTGCGCTCATCAATTTTGGCGTTAATGCCGGGGATTGGCAGTTAATAGTGTTTGAAATAGTTTGTGGTACTAATTATGGAATATTTTCTTTTTGTTTTATTTTTTTTCTTTTTTCGTTTGGTGTTACATGTTTGTGCGCATGCTATAGGTTAGATTGGTGCATGACTCGATCCTTTGGAAAGGAAGTGCTCCCATACAAACCCGAAATCGAGAAACAACTATGACAGTTGAGGAAGGAAAGAGATCTCCATGAGAATACAGAGAAGGTTGGGCAATCCTCAACCAAGGAAGTTATGGTGGGAGATGATGATAATACTGATTTGGCTACAAGAGAGGCAGCCAGCAAAGAGAAAAAGTTGCACGAGATGCTGAGGAGAAAACTCTTCGAAATGCAAAACTTGTCTATGAAGAGGAGAGGGCTCGAAAAATTGCTCAGAATCTACCTTTGGGTGCAGACCAATTCGGAAATATAACACCCGGTGTTGGGCGACCACTGGGTGATTATGCTAGACCGGTCTACAACCAAGGCTTATCAAGTGTGAGACCACCTCCAGTTGCAGCTAACAATTTTGAGTTAGAGCAGGGGTTGCTTCAAACCCTTCAAAACAGTTGTGTCTTCAGAGGAAAGATGAACGAAGACCCAAATAGTCAACTAATGGACTTCGAAGAGATTATGAACACCTTTCAATACAATGGTTTGTCACAAGATGTAGTTTACCTAAGGGCATTCCCATTCATGCTCAAAGATGATGCAAAGCACTGACTTCGAAGATTGCCTAATGCCATCGATTAGAACATGGGATGAGATGACCAGAAAATTTCTTGAAAAATATTTCTCATCAGCTAAGACGGGCAAGTTTAGAAGAGAAATCCAAAACATATGGCAGAACAAGACTGAAACTGTGTTTGAAGATTGGGAAAGGTTTAAGGAGATGGTGCTAAAGTGTCAACATAGAGGAATTGAACTCTGGGTGCAACTCCAGGACTTTTGGGATGGATTGATACCCGCCGCTCGTAGAACATTCTGCAATTCAGCTGGAGGCCCGTTGAATGAAAAAGACTCCAGAGGAGATAGTCACAATTCTAGATGAGTTATCTGAGGATGCAAACTAGTGGCCCTCAGAAATTGCTAATAGAAGAAGATTAACTGGTGTACACCAAGTTAACGCTAATACATCTGTGTAGGTACAGCTCGATGCCATGGCTAAGGAAATAAGGAAGCTGACCTTAGCCTCGATACATAGTGAGCCCCATGCAGCGTGTAATATATGTGGAAGAGGGCACCATACTCATGAGTTTAAAGCCTCAATCGAGGAAGTTAATGCTGTCGGGAATTATAACATCAATGCAATAGGTCAGAAGCACCCCAGTTTTTCATGGAGTTCACCTGGGGGTACTGCAAACGAATGGCAACAAAACAATCACAGATTTCAACGACAAGGAGCTCCTAGTTTTGTGAATCAGCCAAGGCCGCAGTTCCATCCTCAACATTCCACTCAGCATGGGCTAGAAGATCTAATGAAGTCCTTCATTGTCAAGACAGATGAGAGATTAAATGCTCATGTTTCAGCTACCAAAGAACTTGGCACTGGTTTGCGAAACTTGGAGAAGCAAGTGGGACAAATTACTACTATATTGTCCGAGAGAATCCCATGTACTCTACCAGCTGACACCGAGTGAAATCCCAAGGAAATGGTGAATGTTGTGACCTTGAGAAGCAGGTATGTGTTGAAAGATCCCGCCCCTATCCAACAAGAGGTGGTACCTGAAAAAGAAAGTGAGGAGAAGCTGAAAATTGAAGGTGATAAGAGGACGAAAGGAAAGAAGGGAGCTGACAAAAAGAAGAAGGAAGAGACTTCGAGATAGGAAGATTCGAATGAGAGTGAGCACATGCCTGCTCTACCTTTTCCCCAAAAGTTGTATAGAGAAAAGTTGGACAAGCAGTTTGAGAGATTTCTACATATGCTGAGACGGGTTAATGTAAATTTTCTATACACAGAAGTTCTCTCACAAATGCCAGCTTATGCCAAATTTGTAAAGGTGATCCTTACAAAGAAGAGGAAGATATAATAGACCTCAGTGGTCAAGCTCAACGAGCATTACAACACAATCTTGCAAAAAAAACTCCCAAAAAAGTGTGGAGATCCAGCGGAGTTTTACTATACCTTGCTCGTTAGGCACTCTTAATTTTGATAAATCTTTATGTGATTCTGGTGCCTCAAATTTAATTCCTTTATCTATTTACAAGAAGCTGGAGAATGAGCTTGGAGAGATAAGGTCTGCACCAATATCTGTGTAGCTGGCAGACCAAAGAACTATAATACTCGAGGGGATAGTGGAAGATGTCTTAGTTCGGATAGATAAGTTTGTATTTCATGTAGATTTCATTATGGTGAAGATGGAGGAGAACAAAGAGGTCCCTCTTATCTTAGGAAGACTATTCTTAGCGACGGGCAGAGCAATATTAGACATACATGATAGAAAGCTCATGCTTAGAGTGGGTGAGGAGACGGTGACTTTCGAGAGAATGTGAAGATGGTGGTGAGAAAGGAAAAGCCAGCTTCAAGTGTAGAGTGGAGAGTGAAAAGCTCGAATGAGAACGTCCCAGTGATTGAGAAAGCCAAGTGTGGGGGGTGTACCCCAAAAAGGATGAGAAGAAGTTGTCTGCGTGGATGTGTGCACTAGTTCGGGCACGAAGAATAGGGCCCGATGTTGATTCAGACCCCGACTAGATATTCAGGAAAGTTTTCTCTACCTTATGCTTTTTAATTATGTCATGGGGACATGCCACAACTTAATGTGTGGGTGGGAGATATTTGTATGTTGTATGTATATGTATTTCTTTTTCTTGAGTTTTAGTAGTTTGATAGAAAAAACAATTTGGAAAACCATAAAAAATTTAAATTTTTTGATTTTTTTCGACGATGGATATCATTCGACAGGTTTCTTGAGGGATAAAGTTGAAAGAAAAAGACAAAAAGATTTTTTTGTTAGGTAGTGTATTAATTTCCCCCCGGTTTTTCTTTGTGCCACTGTTCCTTTCCAGGGGTTTTGTTTGAACCGGGTGTAGTTAGTTTTTATTTTTGTTAGGAGTAGAAAACCTTGTGCTATTATTTTAATTGGAAGCAATATCTCTTGACTGTGTTATACATTGAGAATAGTGAGTGCTCTGGTTGTGTCACTTAGGCTCAGTTTTTGACTCTCGTAGAAGTACCTTAAATTGTATTTTCTTAACTTTGCTTAACTATTTTGACTAGAGTGTCTTGATAATCCAATCTTGAATGAGTTATGTGCCATGTGTGTGTGAGATTTTGGTGTATTTAGTGCATTGCATTTGGTGTCTAGAACTTGCCCCGTGTGTTTACAAAGCGTAATAGTAGTTTTGTGCAGTCTTGGAAAGGATATAGGCATTTTTTTTGTTGAGCCAATGATATGCGTTTGCCCACCAAATTGTTTTGTATCTTAGTTAACTCCATTGAGCCTTTAATCCTTTTTCTTTGGCAACCATACTACAAGCCTGATCCATTTTGTTTGAATTAACCATTTGTTTGAATCTTCTACCTCTCTTGAGCACTTGAATTTGTTATGAGCTTGTTAAAAGCTAAGTGGAGGTATGGTTGAGCTTTTTAGTGGAACTAATGAATTAAGGAGAAAGGTGTAATGTTTTGATAAAGTAAGAGCCACTTAAATTGATAAATAAAAAACATATATAGTTGTATTGTTGTAAAATATTCATTGATAAGTGGTAACTCTTAATGTTATTGTGCTTAAAGAAGTTGGGAGTTAATGTAAATTGATTTGAAGGTGGAGTATTGGTTTGACATAAGTGTATGGCTTTAACAATGAGATATATGTATTAAAGTGCTTAAGGAGGTGTAGTCACTCTTATATATAAATGTATCCTACCCATCCCGCAGCTTACATTACAACCAATTAAAGTCTTATCTTATCCTTGGCTGAATGTGCTCAATTAGTAGAGTAGTACAATACGGGCAAGCCTATGGTTCATCGTTTGTGTCATATGAGTTTTATTTCTGAGAGTGAGTAAATTCTGTCTATCTTGAGTTCCAAGTTGTTCTTAAATTTGATTGTGTGTGGAACTGCTCTATTTTATTGTGAGGGCACTTGATTTATGAAGGAAAGGTAATGTCTTTGATCTCTGTGTTGGAGTAAGTGAGCGGGTTATAAATAATGCGTTGTACTTTTGAGTCAAATGTTGAGGCTAGGATGTTACACTATTGTGCTTAATCGATTTTAAATAGTCTTGGTATGATGAGTTGTGAGAATTGTTTAAAAAGGTCGTGTCATTATAAAGTGTAGTTTGATTTCTCGAGGACGAGCAATGGTTTAAGTGTGGGGTGTTGATATTAAGCTATAATTGCGTGTTTTTGTTGCTTATCACATTCTAATTTACTGTACTTTTATTAAGTTGAGCTTCCAATTGCTAGTGTTTTACACTAATTGTGTGTTTTATGCCTTGTAGGAGTGATTCCGAGTTATGTAGATATTGTGGAACTAATTCAAGTTTTTTGGAGCTTTGAAGTTTGAGTAAAAGCCCAAAGGAATAAGTCGGGATCGTGTTCGGGGGTCGAGGATCACTGCTAGAAGTCAAAAATTCAAGGAAGAATCAATTGCTAAAATAATACACTAGTGCGACGCACTGTGCGACGCATTAGTTTAAATGTATGTCACAAATTGGCAAAGTTCAGAGGCCACCCAGGTGCGCGAGCACGCACTGGGCGCACATTGTGCGCGCTCTGGGCGTGCACTAGGTGTGCAAGTTAGGCAGAATACTGTCCATAGTGTGGGGCCATATGCGCGAGCACACTCCCAGGTGCGCGGCCGTGCACGTCCGATTCCGGAAAGAGTCCTATTTCGGGTAGGAGAAGGTGTGTTCGTTTGGGCCCGACCCTACTTGGTATATATACATGGAAAAAGGTATTTTTGGGACTTTTGACACATCTAAGAACTAAGGAGGCTACAAAGAAGTGAGAGAAGCAAGAGCACAGGGATTACATCATTCAATCCTCACTTAAGACAAGAGTTTGGATCATTTATGCTTTCCTTTAACTTAAACTTATTTGTGATGAATTACTCCATATATATGGAGTAGTTCTCTTTAGGGATTTATGGATTTGGTGCATTGATATTTGTTTGTAGATTATTAACTCTAGTTTGTAAGTATTAAATCATTTTAGGAATTTTAATTATTGCATCTATTGTACCATGTTTATGTAATCGAAAGAGGCATAACTTCTGATGTTTTTGCATTATCTTGTTGGTTGAATTCATTGATTCTTCTTAGTAATCGAAAGAGGCTAGTTGAATTATTGTTTAGACCTACTTAGGAGGATAATAGAAAGATGTTCTCCTAAAGACCAATCCACTACGAATTCTTGCATATATTCACCGAGCATAAATTGGTTCATATTGTGAGGTTGAGACTTAATCGAGAGAAGAGTTTCTATAGAATGTTTGAACTCGTAATTGAGTGAATTTGAGAGACTCACTTGAACCTTAGGAGTGAATTAGCTAGAGTTATTTCAGACAAGTATCTTGCACCTATTCAATCAACCTCAATTTTCTCCCATTGATATCTTCCTTACTCATTGCTGCAATTGTGATTAGTCAATAGTTAAGACTTTTAGTTAAGTTTAGTTTTAATCATATAAATCTAATTGTCGATCATCTTGGATAGCAATTAAACTAGAAGCTACGAAAACACTATTTAAATCCAGTCCATGTGGATACGATATTTTTCTATACTATATTCAACTACCGAGCATATTTAAGTGTGTGTTTTGTACCCGTCAATAATACCTCTTCGTCAGAAAAATACGTAGTGAGGGGCTCGTAATCCCCGTCCACTGGATTCTCTGCGAGGTGGTTGGCTAAAGCTTTCCCCTTGATAGCCTTACACAATGTCAAATTCGCTGAGGAGAATTTTCCATTTAGCTAGATTTCCGATACGCATAGGATTTTGAAAGATGTACTTGAGAGGGTCAAGCCGAGATATTAGATGTATAGTGTATGCTGACATGTAATGCCTTAGTTTTTAGGCGATCCAAGTCAGATCACAGCAAGTGCGTTCTATCAAAGTGTATTTGGCCTCGCATGGCGTGAACTTCTTACTTAAGTAGTAGATGGCATGCTCCTTTCTCCCAATTTTGTCATACTGTCCCAACACACAATCGAAGGCGTTATCCAAGACTGGCAAATATAATAATAATGGCTTCCTGGGTTCGGGGTTAACCAACACTAATGGATTTGAGAAATACTCCTTAATTCTTTTTAAGGCTTTCTGACACTCTTCTGTCCATTTTGTAGTAGCGTCTTTTTTCAGCAACTTAAAAATGGGTTCACAGATTTCCATGGACTGGGCTATGAAACGACTAATGTAATTCAGTCTACCCAGGAAACTAATCACATTTTTCTTACTCTTGGGTGGTGGAAACTCCTGAATGGACTTAATTTTTGATGGGTCCAGTTCTATCCCTTTTCTTCTTACGATGAAGCCTAACAATTTTCAAGCAGGGACTCCGCACGCGCATTTTGCCTAGTTCAATTTCAAGCTGTATCTCCGCAGGCACTCAAAATATTTCTTCAAATCGTCTAAGTATTCTGAACTCTTCCGAAACTTGATAATGATGTCATCCACATATACTTTGATCTCCTTGTGAATCATGTCGTGAAAAAGGGTCGTCAGGCCCTCATGTAAGTGGCACTAGCATTCTTGAGACCGAACGTCATGACTCTATAGTAGTAAACTCCCCAAGGTGTGGTGAAGGCTGTCTTTTATGCATCTTCCTTG
Organism: Nicotiana tomentosiformis; assembly: GCF_000390325.3. Lineage (NCBI taxonomy): Eukaryota > Viridiplantae > Streptophyta > Magnoliopsida > Solanales > Solanaceae > Nicotiana > Nicotiana tomentosiformis. The sequence continues at coordinate 39,527,760 of NC_090822.1, forward strand.
TGCATCAAAATTTGGTGGTATCCAGCGAAACAATCGACGAACGGCTGTTGTTCATGCTTCGCACAATTGTCGATGAGGATGTGTATATTCGGTAAAGAGAAGTCGTCCTTTGGACTAGATTTGTTGAGAACTCGGTAATCCACACATATCCTGATCTTCCCATCTTTCTTGGGTACTGGGATGATACTTTCCAACCAGTTGGATAATTGGTGACCCTTACCACATTCTCCTCTATTTGCTTGGTCACTTCCCCCTTTATCCTCATACTCAAACCGGGCTTGAATTTTTTGGGTTTTTTCTTGACCGGTGGTCTGGATGGATGGGTAGGCAATCGATGCGAGACAATGTTAGTACTTAATCCAGGCATGTCATCATATGACCATGCGAACACATCACTGTATTGTCGGAGGAGCTCATCAAATATTTCCCTCTGTTCGGCTTCTAGATGAATACTGATTACGGTTTCTTTCACCTCTTCTTTGCTTCCGAGATTGACCACTTTCGTTTCTTCGAGGTTGTGCTTTTTCTCACTCTCTAGATGTTGGATATCTTGTGGGAGATTGTCTGACATCATACTCTCGTCATATTCCTCGTAATTTAGGTTGTTTTGCTCGATGGTTTTGTTATATGTCACAATCGCAGAACACAGGTCTTTTTATCGTTTTGATTACTGACAAAAACTAAGTATAAATGAAGCGGTAAATAAAGTTGCAATATTTTAAGAAACTGATTTTTTTTATTTCATCAAAAGGGGAATGTCTAAACGTTCAAAAGAGGGAAATGACAAAAAGGTATAGACACGGTGCATGCCTCAATTGACCATGTGCTTTTCAAAAGAAAACTTTTACAATTCCACACTACTAAGACTCCCTGCGTACCAAAGATGGACTGGCGGTCCAATTTTGTAGCTCTTCTCCTGGTTCGGCATTCTTGATGGTCGGCGTCTTGATGTTAGTTTCTTCACAGCATTCTTTAGTCGTATTCACGAACAGGCTTCCCATTCATCGATGATATCATCTTCTGGTGCTGAACTCTGGCCCGTACCCGAAACATACTCTGGCAAAAAAGCCTTTTTCCTAAAGCTACCGGTATGTGTTTTCCCCATCGGATGCTGATATTCTATGCCGACCCTTCCTTTCTGCCCATTTGGCTCAATTGGCTCTGTAATCCCCTCTGACATGGCTACTAGCTCGGTTTTTGGTTTATATCCATATTTCATCATCTCCCTCATGGCCATCTTGGATCTATACGGTGACTGGATTCCTAAGTCTTGTTTAGTCTCTTCTATTTCAGTGGTCTGCATGATTTCCACCGCATGGAAGGCAACTCCGTCTACCCCGTCAATGAATGTGACTGCTCCAAATAAGATGATTACCCCCATTCGTCATGGACCATGATCTCCTAACATCCCCACTCAAATTTCATGCATTTGTGCATGGTGGATGGGACAGCCCTTGCCATGTGTATCCAGGGCCTTCTTAGCAACAAGTTGTATGAAGAGGAAATATCCATTACTTGAAACAATATGGGAAATTAAACCGGTCTAATCTGCAAATCCAAATAAATTTCTCCAATAGCATCTTTCTGCGAACCATCAAAAGATCTTACCCTTACATGGCTTTACTTGACTTCCCTCAGATGGATTCCCAACTCCCACAGAGCAGAGAGCGAACAGATGTTGACTCCTGACCCTCCATCAACCAATACTCAGGACACCACCTTGTCCCCACATTTGACATTGATAGGAAGCTCGTCTTTTCTGAAAGTGATCATAGTTTCTTCGACAATTTTTCCAATTATTGCGGCCAGCGCCTCACTGGTGGTGTTTCTTGGCACACTTACCCCACTTAGTACTTTCATCAGGGCATTCTTATGATTGTTGGAGCTCATCAGCAAGTCCATGATTGATATTTACGCTAGAGTTTTCTTCAGCTGCTCCTCCACGGAGTATTCTTTGATCGACATTCTCTTCCAAAATGTTACGGACTCGGGGTCTGCTATGTTCCTTCTTTGAATCTGTAATCTTCCCAAATTCCCTCAATTTACATCTTCAGGAGCATAAAATCTCCCTAACCTAGTCATACCGTGGGCTGCTGTAGAGTCTGCCATATTAGCCTTCCCCTTTTGCTGGTATGTCGATGGGACAATTTTGTATTCCCGGCTATCTTCGTCCCCTATAGCAACAACAGGTTGTCGTTGGTAAGTCTGAACTGTTACCATGGGTCTTACTTGTACTGTGATCATCGGAGTCCTTTGAGGTGGGATCCTTGTGGCCTCTGCATTTCCTATCGTGACAATAGTTCCTTTCAAATCATATTCTTCATACAAGGTGATCATGTTGGGCGCAGCCAGAGTGCTAAATGGCTCCACTCTTGATCGATGTTTCAATTCATTTTTCGGCTTAAAACAATCTTCAGTATCATGCCCAGGTACGTTTGAATGGTACAAACCTTTTGTTGCATCAAAATACTTTGAGGGATACTCAGGAACCCTTCCTTCCATTGGATATATCAATCCTACTCTCCTATATCTTTCGAACAATTGTTCCAGAGGCTCAACAATCGGGGTATAATTTCTGGGACCCCGCTCTTTAAAATTGGGGCGATGGTGTGGTGCATAAATGGGTCGGTTTTGGTGAATGGTGGTTTGGACAGGAGCATATGGTCGTTGTGGGCTCGAAAAGGGTTATATTGATGTTGGGGTGGTAATATGGCTGGGTGTTATAGGCAGGAGCATAAGCGGGTGGTGGTGAATGTTTGTTCGAGGAATAAGAAGTGTTTTCATAAAGTAGGCTGGGTTGATAGTAAGGGACGACTTCTGAGACTTCTTCCTTTTTCTTCTTTCCGCTACCGATTGACTTGATTGGATTTCTTTGCTGGCCGCTTGCAATGCATCCATGGATTGTACTTTGCCAGGTCTTATACCTTCTTACAAGAAAACTCCTATCTGGACTAGTTCAGGGAATTTCAGTCCCATCATTCCCATCATTTTATCAAAGTATATCCCTTCCTGGGCCCTGATGCAATACTATTTTAATTCACTATCGTCCAACGGAGGTTGTGCCTTGGCGGCTTTTAACCTCTATCAACATGCATATTCTTGGAATGACTCGTACGACTTTTTCTGCAGGTTTACCAGTGCGAACCTATTAGAAGTGATCTCTGTTTTGAATCGAAAGTGATTCATGAAGTCTTCCACCATATCTTGCCATGTTCTCTAGTTTCGTGGATTTTGTCGAGTATACCAGGTAAGTGCTTCTCCCATCACACTCCTTAATAATAACGTCATTATCAACTTCTCGTTCCTTCCCACTCCAACTACCTTGTCACAATATGCCTTCAAATGTGCGTGGGGATCACCAACCCCGTCGAAGATATAGAACTTTGGAGGCTTATACCCTACTAGCGTACCACATCTAGGTGGATACACAGATTTTTGTAGTACAAATTTTACTTCCCCGAGCGACTTAGAGGTTCTTCATTTGTTTTCTCAAGATTTATAGCTACTCAGACACTGACTCATCTTCCTTATGCCTAGCTTCCCTTTCCATCTCAGCGTATTGGTCAATCTCATTAGGCACTCTGTCCGTGATAGGCGTTGTAAAGGTAGGTTCAGAAATGACCTATACAGGAGGATTGCTCATGGCGGAAGTATGTGCTGATTTGGGTGAGTGGTAAAGTGACTCCTTCACGAGGAGGGGTGTGAGTTGTGTTAGTGGTAATAGGCGGATTTTGTGGCATTTGAACGTACTGTGTTACATAGGGAGTGTGGATAGGGGGATTGGGTGGGTTTGTGATGGTTACTGGAGGTATGATTGGAGTGGTGGGGACCAAAGTCGGGGTATTGTTGGTTTAGCATGATGTGGAAGGAAAGTGGTCAGGGATTGAATCCAAAGAGGGAAAGTGAGGTGGTTGTGGGTGCGTTTTCATGGCCAAATGTGCTAGTTCCCAGATATGATGTACTTCCTCCCTTAAAGACCCCATCTCCTGTGCCATCTTATCCATATGTTTATCACTCTCTTCTTTGCTTCCGAGATTGACCACTTTCGTTTCTTCGAGGTAGGGCTTTTTCTCACTCTCTAGATGTTGGATATCTTGTGGGAGATTGCCTGACATCATACTATCATCATATTCCTCGTAATTTGGGTCGTTTTGCTCGAAGGTTTTATTACATGTCACAATCGCAGAACACAGGTGTTTTTATCGTTTTGATTACTGACAAAAACTAAGTATAAATGAAGCGGTAAATAAAGTTGCAATATTTTAAGAAACTGATTTATTTTATTTCATCAAAAGGGGAACGTCTAAACGTTAAAAAGAGGCAAATGACAAAAAGGTACAGACACGGTGCATGCCTCAATTGACCATGTGCTTTTCAAAAGAAAACTTTTACAATTCCACACTACCAAGACTCCCGGCGTACCAAAGATGGACTGGCGGTCCAATTCTATAGCTCTTCTCCTGGTTCGGCATTCTTGATAGTCGGCGTCTTGATGTTAGTTTCTTCACAGCATTCTTCAATCGTATTCACGAACAAGCTTCCCATTCATCGATGATATCATCTTCTGGTGCTGAACTCTGGCCCGTACCCGAAACATGCTCTGGCAAAAAAGCCTTTTTCCCAGAGCTACCGGTATGTGTTTTCCCCATCGGATGCTGATATTCTATGCCGACCCTTCCTTTCTGCCCATTTGGCTCAATTGGCTCTGTAATCCCGTCTGACATGGCTACTAGCTCGATTTTTGGTTTATATCCATATTTCATCATCTCTCTCATGGCCATCTTGGATCTATACGGTGACTGGATTCCTAAGTTTTGTTTAGTCTCTTCTATTTCAGTGGTCTGCATGATTTCCACCGCATGGAAGGCAACTCCGTCTACCCCTTCAATGAATGGGACTGCTCCAAATTAGATGATTACCCCCATTCGCCATGGACCACGATCTCCTAACATCCCCACTCAAATTTCTTGCATTTGTGCATGGTGGATGGGACGGCCCCTGCCATGTGTATCTAGAGCCTTCCTAGCAACAAGTTGTATGAAGAGGAAATATCCATTACTTGAAACAATATGGGAAATTCAACCGGTCTAATCTGCAAATCCAAATAAATTTCTCCAATAACATCTTTCTGCGAACCATCAAATGACCTTACCCTCACATGGCTTTCCTTGACTTCCCTCAGATGGATTCCCAACTCCCGCAGAGTAGAGAGTGAATAGATGTTGACTCGTGACCCTCCATCAACCAATACTCAGGACACCACCTTGTCCCCACATTTGACATCGATAGGAAGCTCGTCTTTTCTGAAAGTGATCATATTTTCTTCGACAATTTTTCCAATTATTGCGGCCAGCGCCTCACTGGTGGTGTTTCTTGGCACACTTACCCCACTTAGTACTTTCATTAGGGAATTCTTATGATTGTTGGAGCTCATCAGCAAGTCCATGATTGATATTTGCGCTAGAGTTTTCTTCAGCTGCTCCTTCACGGAGTATTCTTTGATCGACATTCTCTTCCAAAATGTTACGGCCTCGGGGTCTGTTATGTTCTTTCTTTGAATTTGTAATCTTCCCAAATTCCCTCGATTTGCATCTTCAGGAGCATAAAATCTCCTTGACCTAGTCATACCGTAGGCTGCTGCAGAGTCTGCCATCTTGGCCTTCCCCTTTTGCTAGTATGTCGATGGGACAATTTTGTATTCCCGACTATCTTCGTCCCCTATAGCAACAACATGTTGTCGTTGGTAAGTCTGAACCGTCACCATGGGTCTTACTTGTACTGTGATCATCGGAGTCCTTTGAGGTGGGATCCTTGTGGCCTCTGCATTTCCTATCGTGACAATAGTTCCTTTCAAATCATATTCTTCATACAAGGTGATCATGTTGGGCGGAGCCGGAGTGCTAAATGGCTCCGCTCTTGATCGATGTTTCAATTTCATTTTTCGGCTTAAAACAATCTTTAGTATCATGCCCAGACACGTTTGAATGGTACACACACCTTTTGTTGCATCAAAATACTTTGAGGGATACTCAGTAACCCTTCCTTCCATTGGATATATCAATCCTGCTCTCCTATATCTTTCTAACAATTGGGCCAGAGGCTCAAGCATCGGGGTATAATTTCTGGGACCCCGCTCTTTAAAATTGGGGCGATGGTGTGGTGCATAAATGGGTCGGTTTTGGTGAATGATGGTTTGGACAGGAGCATATGGTTGTTGTGGGTTCGAAAAGGGTTATATTGAGGTTGGGGTGGTAATATGGTTGGGTGTTATAGGCAGGAGCATAAGCGGGTGGTGGTAAATGTTTGTTCGAGGAATAAGAAGTGTTTTCATAAAGTAGGCTGGGTTGATAGTAAGGGACGACTTCTGAGACATCTTCCTTTTTCTTCTTTCCACTACCGATTGACCTTGATTGGATTTCTTTGCTGGCCGCTTGCAGCGCATCCATGGATTGTACTTTGCCAGGTCTTATACCTTCTTACAAGAAAACTCCCATCTGGACTAGTTCAGGGAATTTTAGTCCTATCATTCCCATTATTTTTTCAAAGTATATCCCTTCCTGGGCCCTGATGCAATACTTTGTTAATTCACTATCGTCCAACGGAGGTTGTGCCTTGGCGGCTTTTGACCTCTATCGACATGCATATTCTTGGAATGACTCGGACGACTTTTTCTGCAGGTTTACCAGTGCGAACCTATTAGAAGTGATCTCTGTTTTGAATCGAATGCGATTCAAGAAATCTTCCACCATATCTTGCCATGTTCTCCAGTTTCGTGGATTTTGTCTAGTATACCAGGTAAGTGCTTCTCCCATCGCACTCCTTATTAATAACTTCATTATCAACTTCTCGTTCCTTCCCACTCCAACTACCTTGTCACAATATGCCTTCAAATGTGCGTGGGGATCACCAATCCCGTTGAAGATATAGAACTTTGGAGGCTTATACCCTACTAGCGTACCACATCTAGGTGGATACACAGATTCTTGTAGTACAAATTTTACTTCCCCGAGCAATTTAGAGGTTCTTCATTTGTTTTCTCAAGATTTATAGCTTCTCAGACACTGACTCATCTTCCTTATGCCTATCTTCCCTTTCCATCTCAGCGTATTGGTCAATCTCATTAGGCACTCTGATCGTGATAGGCGTTGTAAAGGTAGGTTCAGAAATGACCTATACAGGAGGAACATATCGCTCATGGTGGAAGTATGTGCTGATTTGGGTGAGTGGTAAAGTGACTCCTTCACGAGGAGGGGTGTGAGTTGTGTTAGTGGTAATAGGCGGATTTTTGGCATCTGAACATACTGTGTTACGTAGGGAGTGTGGATAGGGGGATTTGGTGGGTTTGTGATGGTTACTGAAGGTATGATTGGAGTGGTGGGGACCAAAGTCAGGGTGTTGTTGGTTTAGCGTGATGTGGAAGGAAAGTGGTCAGGGATTGAATCCAAAGAAGGAAAGCGAGGTGGTTGAGGGTGCGTTTTCACGGCCAAATGTGCTAGTTCCCAGATATGATGTACTTCCTCCCTTAAAGACCCCATCTCCTGTGCCATCTTATCCATATGTTTATCATTCCTTGTATCGTCCTTCTCTCCAGATTGCATCGGGCTATCAGCTATGACCAGAGCATATTCAGTCGAGTTTTCTGTAGTAGACATCTTCCCCTTTGATCTTAAGTTGTAAGGTGGTTCAGCCAGTTTCGGGTCGACACAAACCAACTTTCTTTTGGAAAGTAATAATGTAATAAGAAACAAAAAAAAGAAAGAAAAAAGAAACAGAAGTCAGTTTCTTCATTTATAAAAGTAGAAGATCACACAGGGCAGTTAATTCACGTATTTAGGCAAGCGCATTTTCCTAGAATTCGTGGGACCTCTCATTGTAAGGCCCCGTAAAATTTCACCTAAAACCCGGGGATTCGTGGTGTCGAGGTGGGCTAATGCATTTGAGGTACGTAGTTTTTGGGTTGAACAGAGCGTTGGGGAGTTGAAGAAAAAGTATTGCAGAACAGGGCATTTCTGCGGTCCATAATGCGACCGTACAACTGGTCTGTAGACAACAGATCAGCCGCATAGTGCAGCAGAGAAATGGGCATATTTTGGAGGCTGTTTAGCGGTCAATTATTCGACCGCGTAACCATTTTGCGGGCCGCACACCCATCGCAGAAGCCCGCATGAGAAATTTCGGAAGGAGGTTCTGTGGCCCTTTATGTGACCGCAGAATTGGTCTACGGACCGCAAACCTGCCGCATACCTGCACAGAAATGCCCAATTCTGGAGGGCCATTATGCAGTCCATTTTGCGGACCGCAGAAGCGTTATGCGATCGCATATGCGATATGCGACATTAGATCTGCATTGGGGCTTCATTGTTTCTAAATTCAATCCCCGACCCTATTTAGATATATAGTCGTTAGAGACCATTTGTAAAGAGAAAGTCTGATATTTCAAGAGAGAGGAAGTGCCATATAGTGAGAGGGGAAGTCCCTAAGCTAATTGCTCATCAATCCTTGCTCAAGTTGTAGAATTCACAAGGAAAACTCACAAGGTCTTCGTCCAAGAGGTAAGATTCTAGCCCTAGCCTTCAATTTCAAAATTTGGGTTAGGAACAGGTATTGGGGAAGAAGGTTTTGAGTATAAGAGTTGTTATTGTTACATACATGTGTTAATAAAGGTGGTAGGGAGGTTGTGGAGTAATTGTGGGTGTCCTATTGAAGTGGGGATTGATTGTGGGGTAAAGGAACCCACCATAGGAGGACCTTGAAACCTTAATGCATACCTAGTGCTTGATAAGATGCTGAAATAAGGTGAAACCCCGAGTATCTTCCTAGTTATAGTTCAATTTTGTTGTGTCTTTAATTAGATTGAAGTCGCTAGGAGTTTCGGAACCTTGTAGTAATTCAAGGAAGCTCAAACAAGGTATGTTGGCTAAACTCCTCTTGTAAAATCATTTTCCATGACGTCCTCATAAGTTGCGATTATGGTTGGCTCAATTTGTTATGTCTCATGTCCAGAGTCCTTTCCAAGAGAATTGATAATTCTAAAATAAGTGTTGTGTTGAAAGATGTATATACCCTAAATGTGTCCCAAATATTCATATCATATCATGATTCCCTCTGAGGATGTAATCTAGTATGATCAATGTACCAAAGGTGTTGTGCTTTAAAAATCATGTTTCAATTGCAAGCTAATATGCCTAATTGTGGAAGAGAAACTCAATGTGCCTAAGACTCTTGTTTGTTCATATGTGTGCTTAAAGTATTGATTTGAAATTCTCTTATTGATGATAATCCAAGGTAATGCTTGAAAGTTATAGTTTGCGTATGGAATGTGAAATATGACCGACGTGCCGAGAATGACATTAAAATTGTGGCCACTAGTGCCGATGAAAGTGGAAAGATGTGTGAACGATTATGAAATGAGTTGTAAACCCTTTATATAATAAATGCTTTGGGAGTATCGCTTAGTCACCGAGGAAGGATAGGTTGAAATAACCTAACGCCGAAACTACACGCACCGGTGTAGGAGTGAGTGAGGGGTAAAATCCCCGTGTGAGGTGGTGAGAGTCTTTTCCCGAATACGGGATGAGATTGATGTGTTGAGATAATTCCCCTTAAATGGGATGAAATGATTGCTAGCAAAAATGTGAGGTGACATCAACCCACACGACATTGTGGCGAGATGGCTTAGTTGATCGGGCTGAGATCAGATGCCATGCTACGCACATGGTTGTATTATGAGTGGACGTCTCGGGGTGAGACTGGTTAGCCGATTGGGCTAAGATCGGTCTCCATGTTAAAAGCACGATGGTGTATCTGTACTAAAGATATCCCAACTTAAAATGTGGAAACTTGCTTGAAATTTACCCTTTCTCCTAATTTGATACTTTAATATTGTTTGAGGCCCTCATTGATTCCATGTTTCTTTCTTATCGTACTGTTACTCGTTCTATTGAGGGAGTGTTTAGTTTTTAATATTAGTACTATTCCATATATACTAACATCCCTTTTGCCGGGGGCGCCGCATCTTTAATGGATGCAGGTGGTTCCACAACAGGCAGCATTGAGCAGTGATAGCAGTACATCCTCTCCTCAGCTGACTTGGTGAGCCCCACTTCATTCCGAGGTCCTGTATCTCTTGTCCCTTATGTATAGCATTTGAGGTATAGCCGAGGCCTTGTTGACTGCGCTGTCATAGCACTCTTTTGTTTCTATTAGAGGCACTGTAGACATTGTGTGGCTTGTACATTGTTTTGGGAAAGTTAAAAGAAAAGTGTTGTAATTGTATCACTTGTTCCACTTCAACTATGATTGTATAGTGTACTATTTTGGAGACTTCCTAATGACACAAATTATGGAAATGAATTGGTGTTGTTCACATGACCCCTTACTGTCTAATTAATGAAATGTATCTCCTATTTATTCATGGGTGAGTTTGGTAGATGGCATTGTGCAGGATTGCTCGACCGAGGTATCTCGGTTGAGCATCGGTCGTGCTCCCCAAGGTTGGGGCGTGACACTCATTGCCGGAGGTGGGCCTAAATCGCGAATGCTTGACAAACAATTAAACTTAACACATTTAGATCTGTAGCAAGTTTTGTTTTCATTGATAATGTTTGGATTTAGATAAGTGGGAACATAGGTTACATCACTCTTAATGATATTCATATAACTGCATGGGCTTGAACAACGTGCCCTTAGGGAAAATTAAGAAAACTGGGGATAAAGATACAATGTGGGAAAGAAGGGGAAATCAACCAACTTTTAGTGACCATCCCCGAAATCATTCCCTACCTCCTCTTCTTCATCTAGCTCTTCCTCTATATCTTCTTCAAATTCCTCTTCGCCATCGTTGAACTCAGAATCTTCTTCTAGATCTCCCTCCGGCTGTAAGGCCCCGTAAAACATTTCCTACAAAACACAAATTCCGTGATGCCAAAGTAGGCGTAGAGGTTAATAATTGGTGCCGATGAAAAGTGTGCTGCGGAGTTGAAGGATAATGTTGGACAGAAGTAGGCATTTCTGCGGTCTGTTCTGCGACCACAGAACCACTATGCGGACCGCAGAATAGTCGCAGAGTGGAGGAGTCTTTTGGGCCATTTTTTATGTCATTTTTGCGGCCCATTATGCAACCGCATAACCATTTTTGTCGCATATCCCGCTTTGGGATTTTTCGTAGGGAGGTTCTGTGGTGTACTATGCGACCGCAGAACTGTTCTGTAGTGCAATATGCGACCGCAGAACAGGTCTGCGGGTCGCATAGTAATCGCAGACCTGGTCAGCTCCTTTCCAATTTTGGCACCCAAATTTCGTGGTCATTTCGTGGACCGCATAATCATTATGCGGTCACATATGCGACCACAAAACCTGTTCTGGAGCTTCATTTTTGGATTTTTAAAACCCGACCCTACTTCATTAAAATAGATATAAGGGGCCATTTTTTTAGCAAAAATACTGATACTTTAGAGTGAGAGAGAGTCCTAGAGGGAGAAAGTGATCATCATCAAATTACTCTTCAATTCTGGAATAAAACTTTGAAGATTATCAAGAGAAGCACCCTAGTTCTTCATTCTAAGAGGTAAGATTCTATCACCAAGCTCTTAATTTCGAAATATAACTAGAATGGGCAATTAGTAAGGTAGTTCATGGGGATGGGAGTGCTTACCTTGCATGCATGTATCCTTAAGATACGTGGGGAGGTTGTGAATTAAAGATAGAAAATAATGGGGTGTGGGATGGTAAAGTCTTTAATAAAAGGGCCATGGAACCTTAATACACACATAGTGTTTGATAAAATGCTCAAGTGAGCTAGAATCATGATCGTTTTCCTAATTTTTGGCTCAATTTTGCTATATTGCTAAAATAGATTAAAGTTGCTATTATTCCGGAACATCTTAGATTTTTAAGAAGCTCAATTGAGGTATGTTGGCTAAACCCCCTCTTCTTAGAATTTAATCCCATGGTATTCATGAAATCGATGCAAGTCCCAAAATGAACATCCTAGAAATTGCTATCCCGAATGTGCTTGTTTTGAAAATATATATGTAATATGTATTCCCATACTTTCATCATGTTATCTCGTCATCTGAGGAAAAGTTTAAAACTTAGAATATGTGCTAAAAATTCCTAGACTTCAAGTCAAATTCGATTAAAGACTGTTATGCCAAATTGTGTGAAAAGCCTCTATGTGCCTTGGATTCTAAATTGCTCACATGTGAAATCAAAAGTCTTGAATGAAAAACCGTGTTGTTGTTAATGATAATATTAATGGAATATGGAAAAGAACTTGAATCATGAAATACGGCCAAGCACCAAGAATAACTTTATAATTGGGGCCACTTGTGCCATTGTATTGAAAAGATGGGAAAGAAATACGAAGTGAGATGACTGATTGAAAAAGGGTGATGTCTCAAATGAGATGGATTAGCCGATCGGGCCGAGATCGGACTCCGTGTAAGAACACAGTGGTATCGTAGATGAAATTATGAATATGGTTGATGTCTCAAATGAGATGGCCTAGCCGATCGAGTCGATATTGGACTCCGTGTAAGAACACGGTGGTATTGTGGATTGTGGCATATTGGCAATAAAAACCATCCAACCTAATATTGTGGGGATTGACTTAAAAATCTATGTGATCCTTCACTTGATGTTTTAGTGTTATTTAAAACTCATATTGCATTCTTGACTGTTTTCCCTGTATTATTGTTCATTCTATTGAGACAGTGTTTTAGTTTTACATACTAGTACTATTCGACAGTACTAATGTCCCTTTTGTCGGGGGCGCTACATCTTTAAATGGATGCAGGTGGTTCCATAGAAGAGAGTGTTGATCACAGATAGTGTTGCATCCTCTTCTCAGCAGACTCGGTGAGCCCCATTTCATTCCTGGGTAATGTATTACACCTTTTGTTTATATTATGGTCACTTATTGAGGTATAGCCGGGGCCTTATTGCCGGCACCATCTTTACTCTCTTTTGTATCTTTAGAGGCTCCGTAGACACTATGTGGGTTTTATATGGGAGTTAGAAAGGTCAACGGACCATATTGTATTTTGGGCTCATATTCCACTCAGTCATAAGGATGTATGTATTTTGAAACTTAACAATGATGTAACAAAATGAAACGACTTAGTAATGTATATATGTATAAACTTTCTACTACCTAACTAATGAGAGCATGGCTTCTATGGATCATAGGTGTGTTGGCTAGATAGTGTCTAGCAGGCTTGCTCGACCGGGTCCACTCGGTTGAGCGCCGGTCGCGCTCCCCAAGGTTAGGACGTGACACCAGCTCTATCTCATATTCTATCTGGATGCACTCCACTACCCGGTCATCATCTTCAACAGGTGGCAGCATGTGATCCATGGATCCTGGAACAACATGATGGTGCATCGAGGTAGTCACAAGGTAATGTGGCAGGATCTCATAGTAGATTTGCAAAGCACCCACTACGTCCTCCAGCCATGCTATGCCCTCTCTGCTTAGTCAGGCTAGCTCTTCCTCCTCATTGATATAGACATAATACTCCAAAGTGCACCACGAGTTTTGACCCATTGGCATTGTGACCAGATCGTCATGTCACGCCCCGACCTCGGGGAGCGCGATCGGCGCTCAACCAGTCAAGCAAGCTTGTACAATATTTTCTACCAAAACTCACCCATGAATAAAGGGAAGATATATCTCATTTATTAGAAAATAAGGAGGTCATATGATCAACACCAGTTCATTACCAATAGTTACAACATTAATAAGTCTCAAAATACATACACTTTAATAGTTTGAAGTGGAACATGTGGTACAATTACAACATCATTAGTTGACTATCCAATTACCAAGGTACAACCCACACTATATGTACGGTGCCTCTAATAGATACAAAAACATACTATGATAGTGTCGGCAATAAGGCCCCGACTGTACCTCAAAATAGAATACAAAAGGAAAAAAAGATATACGACCCCGAAATAAAGTGGGGCTCACCAAGTCAGCTGGGAAGAAGGAGTACTGCTATCATTGATCAAAGATGCATGTTGTGGAACCACCTACATCCATTAAAGATGCAGCGCCCTCGGCAAAGGGGCGTTAGTACATGTCGAATAGTACTAGTATGAAAACCAAACACCCCCTTCAAGGATTGGAAGTACAACATATCTGTGACAAATCATGGAAGCAAAACAAGGAGCTTAAATAGCCGTTAAAACCATAGCAAATTCATTTAAAGCTTTCAATAACATTTATAAAAAAGTTGGGGTTCCTCTATTACAACCACTACCACAATACCATAATTTCTACACAAAGCGGCCCTGCCGCCTCACCCCAATGTGTACGGCTGGGGGTGTAATCACAATACCACAATCTCTACACAAAGCAGCCGCCTCACCCAAATGTGTGCCGGTGGAGGTGTAATCATAATACCACAATCTCTACATATAGCGTCCCGCGAAACGATTATGTGGTCGCATAGTTGACTGGAAAACAATCCCCAAAATTGGCCCAATTCTCTGCTTCACTATGCGGTGGATCTGCGGTCCGCAGATCAATTCTGCGGTCTGCAGATCAGTTCTGTGGTCGCATAACATACCGTAGAAATGCCTTGTTCTGCAACAATATTTCTTCTACAACCCTCAAATACATTAGCCTTTCTCGGCGCCATGAAACCCCGGGTTTTTGGGTGAAATTGTTACGGGGCCTTACACGTTCCACACTTCTAAGAGCCTTCTAATCCTTGGTATCCGAATCTGTTCGTTGTACTCATCCTCATATAGCGCTGTCCTCGTCCATAGTGGCATATCCTGTATCATCCCGAACTGTTTGGGAACCCCCGCAAGGGTGAGTATCATTGGATTCCCTCAAGTCCTATCAGCTCAATGAAGTATTTCTTAGAAGTCCTTAAAATTAACTTCTCGCCTAATCATGATAGCTTCCAATTGACCCATTCTCCACTTTGATTGGTCAGCATTTCTCTCCACTCTTCTTCTCCATGTGGGGGAGACCCAATGTCTCATCCTCTCATTATGGCTGCAGATGCAGACAAAGCCCTTAAAATCTCAGCTAGCACCATCGGCACCAGAGTAGCTTGGAGGTTGCCACGAAAGGTCGCTAGAACCACATAAGTTGATGTTGATCCGACTTCTTCTCTGCGGGAAGATCAACAATCCCAACAGTTCCAATGATACAGTAAAGGACATGAGACTCTCCCACATTGCTTGATCACACCAAAATTCCCCCGAGTACCACTCATAGCTTTCACGATGTCTAAACCTATCAAACAGATGATCTAGGCTCACTCATTCGTCCTCGATATTTTTCAAACTCGGACTGTTAGCTAGACGTAGAGCATCTAGGAACCTGTAACCAGGCATAATGACTGGTAGTATTGGTCTCCACCATGTAAATGGTAGCTCCGTGAAACTAGTAACATCTTCCAATATTGGTACTAACTCACAATCAACAAACTTGAACCCCACCTTTGCTGACTCCCAGAACTCTATTAGCATGCGGGTGAGCACCTTGTGTGCTCGGATGTTTACCAAAGTGGGTAGTGCCCCTATGTGTGTCCGAATCTCATCTCCGTGTTCTCGGCAGATATTCTTCCACCACTGTTTAAACTTGTGTGGCGCTCTCATCGCCATATTGATCTCGGGGATATTTTGGTTGATTTCCATTTTTGAATTGGGTAAAGAAAGGTTTTGATAAGTGTTTGCTTCAGATCTTTAGGTGTCTCATCAAGTTTGTTCATCTTTCCAGAGAAGTCATATCATTGGGTGTATGACACGTTAACATCATGGTGGCTTTCCTAATTGTGTGTCGATGCCAAGGACCGACTCATCTAAGGTTTATGCAATATGACCTATTTTGCTGGAGTAGAGTGTTTCCTACTTTAGAATTGGATTGAAGACTGCGAGAAGTTATATCAGCAGACCTGACAAAGCCATTCTCTGAAACTAAAGAGTTTTGAAAAGAAAGTTCGGAGGGGTGTAAGATACAACCCTCGCGTGCCATCGTATGTGATAGTGTATGACAAAGACTCGATAGGAAGAAGTGAGATGACAGTATATATAAAACGGTAACAGAAAAGGGTGTAGGAATAACAATCATGATAATAAGCAAGCATAAGGAACAATTAAGGCTGGTATGCATGTAATGGCAAATTAAATACAGTTAAACAATGTACAAACAAATCTAAGTGCCAAATTCAGTCTAAGTCTGCTAAGGTCAGAACCTAAGTGTGATTCCCAACAGAGTCGCCATGTTGTTGCACTCTATTTTGCAAGAGTCAACACAAGATTCAACTTGTGGTTTCTCTGTTGTTGATGAAATAAGTCGAGCAAACATGACCTTTTAATGTTTAATTAATGATATAAATGTATCTTCTCTTTATTCATGGGCGAGTTGGGTAGAAGGTATTGTACATGCTTGCTCGGCCGGGGTATCTCGGTTGAGCGCCGGTCGTGCTCCCTGAGTTCGGGGCATGACACATCTATAGTCACTTGTTCATGTAAACTAGAGAGGCATAATCTGTGATATCTTTGCATTATATTGTTGGTTGAGTTCATAGATTCTTCTAAGTAGTCGAAATAGGATAGTTGAATCATTGGTAAAACCTAGTTAAGAGAAAGAGGTTTTCTTAAAGACCAATCCATTACGCATTCTTGCATATCTTCATGTGCTTGAATTGGTTCATCTTGTGAGGTTAAGACTTAATCTAGAGAGGAGTTTTTTGATGAACGTTTGAACTAATAATTGAGTGAATTTGATAGACTCACTTGGAAATTAGAAGTGAATTATCTAGAGTTAGATCCCGAACAATTGTCTTGCACCTATCCTATCAAAACCCTATCTTCTCACATTAATAACCTTCTTTTCTTATTCATTATTTCTATTGTTATTAGTCAATGGCTTTAAATTCTTAGTAGTTTTAGTTAGACATCTTATAAATCTCAATTGTTGATCATCTTGGATAGCAACAAAGCAAGAAACTATGAGAACACTATTTAAATCCAATCCCTGTGGATACGATATTATACTATACGATATTTGATTAGCGAGCAGAATTTAAGTGTGCGTTTTGCGCTTGTCAAATTTTTGGGCCGTTGCCGAGGATTGGCAATCAATAGTGTTTGAAATAGTTTGTAGTGCTAATTCAGGAATTTTTTATTTTTATTTCTATTTTCTTTTTTTAAGTTTGGTATTCGTTGACTGTGCACAGGTTACAGGTTTAGATTGGTGCATGACTCGAGCTTCTGCCAATGAAGTGCTACCATAAGAGCCAGAGATAGAAAAATAACTGCGACAACTGAGGAAGGAAAGAAATCTCACCGTGATTTTAGAAAAGGTTGGGCAATCCTCAACCAAAGAACTTATGGCTGGAAACGGTGATGATAATGTAGATTTGGCTGAAAGGGAGGCAGCCCAATAGGTCATAAGCACCCCATTTTTTCATGGAGTTCACCTAGGGGTACCGCTAATGTATGGCAACAAAACAACCCCAGATTTTAGGGACAAGGAGCTCTTACTTTTATGAATCAGCTGAGGCAGCAGTTTCAGTCTCAACAACCCAATCATCCTAGTATATAAGATCTCATGAAAACCTTCACTGTGAAAACTAATGAAAGATTTGAAGTACAAGGTGCAACAATTCAAAATTTAGAGAAGCAAGTGGGACAGATTGCAACAATATTATCTGAGAGTGTTCCAGGCACTCTCCTTGCTGATACTGCAAGAAATCCCAAAGAAACAGTGAATGTTGTAACCTTAAGAAGTAGGCAAGTATTGAAAGACCCCACCCCGATCCAAAAAGATGTGATACTTGAAAAGGAAAGCGGGGAGCAGCTGAAAAGTGATGATGAGAAGAAAAAGAAAGGCCCAATGAAAGCTGAGAAAAAGAATAAGGAAGAAAAACCGAGAAGGGAGGAACACGAGAAGAGCAAGCATATGCCTACATTACCTTTCCCTCAAAAGCTATGTAGAGAAAATTTAGACAAGTAATTTGAGAGATTTCTGGATGTACTGAAATAGGTTCATGTAAACTTACCATTCACAGAAGTGCGCTCACAATTGTCTTCGTATGCTAAATTCTTGAAAGAGATCTTTACGAAGAAGTGGAAAGTAGAGGAGACCTCAGTGGTCAATCTTATAGAACATTACAGTGCGATATTGCAAAACAAACTCTCACAAAAGTGTGGAGATCCAGGGAGTTTTACTATTCCTTGCTCTTTAGAAACTATTAATTTTGATAAGTCTTTATGTGTTTCTGGTGCCTCAATTAATTTAATGCCTCTATCTATATGTAGGAAACTGGAGAAGGAGATTGGAGAAATAATGTCGGCACTAATATCGTTGCAGCTAGCAGACCAAAAGACTTTAATACCCGAGGGGATAGTGGAAGTTGTATTAGTTCGGGTGGATAAGTTCGTATTTCCTATGGATTTTATAGTGATGAATATGGAGGAAAACAAGGAGGTCCCCCTCATCCTAGGAAAACCATTCTTAGCGACGGGCATAGCGATATTAGATATACATGAGAGAAAACTCATGCTTAGAGTGGGTGAGGAGACTGTGACTTTCAAGATGGTTATAGAAAAGGGGGTGCAAAAAGAAAAACCAGTTGTAAGTGTTGAGTGGAAAGTGAAGGGCTCGAAAAAGCATAAGCCTGCTAGATTGCTTTCTACCCAAACTCACCCATGAATAAAGAGAAAGTATATTTCATTAATTAGACAATGAGAAGGTCATGTGAACAACATCAATTCATTACCATTAGTTAATTCATTTATAAGTCTCAAAATACATACACTTTCATAGTGTGTAGTGGCACAAGGGATTCAAATACAACGTTACTAGTTTAACTTTCCTAACACCAGTATACAATCCACACTATGTCTACGGAGACTCTAATAGAAATAAAAGAGTACTATGATAGTGTCGGCAACAAGGCCCCGACTATACCTCTAAACATAGTACACTAGGAACAAAAGATACACGACCCTGAAATGAAGTGGGGATCACCAAGTCAATTGGGAAGAGGGTGTACCGCTATCACTGATCAAAGCCACCTACAGTGAAACCACCTGCATCCATTAAAGATGCAGCGCCCCGGGAAAAAAAAGACGTTAGTACGTGTGAAACAGTACTAGTATGAATGACTAAACACCCTCTCAATAGAACGAGTAATAAAACAAGGAAAAATAATCATAGAATCAATGGGAGCCTCAAATAATAACAAGACATCAGGTTAGGAGCAAGGCAAGATTTCAAGTAAATTTCTATATTTTAGGTTGGGAGATCTTTAGCACCGATATACCACCGTGATTTTAGGACAGAGTCCGATCATGGCCCGATCGACTAGGCCGTCTCACACAAAGACATCAACCACAATCACAATAACTATCAAGATCTCAATCATTATCTCAATCACAATCTCAATCTTAATCACCACCATGTGTGTGGCATGGCGTCCTATCTCGACCACCGATCGGCTAGGCCGTCTCACCACAATGCCGTGTGGATCAACATCACCTTTCGCTAGCAATCATCTCATCCCATTTAAGGGGAATAATCTCATCGCAAATAAGGGAAATAATCACAATACACTCCTACTCCGGCACATGTATTTTCGGCGTTAGGTCATTTCAATGTACCCTTCCTCGGTGACTAACGATATTCCCAAATGTTTATTATATAAAGGACTTTCAGCTAATTTCATAGTCTTTTACTCATCTTTTCATTTCATTGGCACTATTTGCCACAAATGTAATATCATACTTGGCACGTCGGCTGTATTTCATATTTCATGTTCACCCCTTTAACTATCAAACATCATCATGGGTTATCAACAACAAAGCATCCCTAATCACGACTTTTAGTTCACATATGAGCAAATAAAAAATCTTAGGCACATTGAGCTTTCTTCCACAACTTGGCATAATAGCAAGCAATTGAGACATAATTGAATTCATAATATTTCGACATATGGTCACATTTGAATACAATATCGAAGGAAGACACAATATGATGCTAGCATTCACAACACATTTTGAACATGTCTTTCGACACAAAGTTTATTCCGAATAGTCAAATTTATAAGAAACAACTCAGAACCTGAGACATGAGAGTTTGAGCCACTCATAATTACAACATACGAGGACATCGTGAGCTTAGATTCTACAAGAGGAGTTTAGCCAACATACCTTGCTTTGAGCTCCCTTAAGTACTACAATGATCCAAAAATTCTAGCAACCTCAATCTATTTGGAAACATTATTATATTTAACCATAATTAGGAAGATACTCGGGGATTCAGCTTGTTTGAGCATTTTATCAAATAATAGGTGGGCATTATGATTTCAAGGTCCTCCTATGGTGGATTCCTTCATCTCACAACCCAATATCTAATCTTTTGAGCTCAACAACCTCCCCACAACTTTGTTTGTACATGCATGCATAGATAACACCCCCATACCTAAGAATCACACTCTCATTACCCATCTTCTACCCCAAACTAAAAATTGAAGACTAGGGTATGCAACCTTACCTATTAGATGAAGATCTTGTGAGATTTCCTTTTGAATTCTCCAAGTCTTGAGCAAGGATTGATAAAACATTAGCTTAGGAATCCCCCTCTGACTCTAGACTACTTTCCTCTCTCTAAAATATCAGTTAGGACCAGCCAAAATAAACCCCAAGTTGTTTTTATCAAAATGGGACCGGGTGAAATTTTCCAAAGCATAAACACTACTAAGTCGGGTCTGCGGTCACAGATCAGACAGCAAAATAGGTATGCAGCCCGCAAAGAGGACCGCAGAAAAGGTCCCAAAAGCTGGGTAGGGCTGGACAGGTCTGCGACAGATCTGCATTCCGCAGATCAGTTCTGCCGTCGTATATGGACCGCCGAACCTCCTTACGAAGTTTTCTCATGCTGGTTCTGCAATGGATTGTGCGGCCCACGAAATGGTTATGTGGCCATATAATGGACCGCATAATGATCCTCAGAATTAGCTCAAGTTATGCTTCACTCCGCAGCCGATCTGCGGCCCACAAAGTGGTTATGCGGTCGAATAGTGGACCGCAGAAATGCCATGGTCTACAAAATGATTTGTTCAACTCCCCGACGTACTGTACAACCCACAGTATCTGTCATGAAACCCTCAATCACATTTCTCTACCTCGGCACCACGAAACCTCGTGTTTTAGGTGAAATTTTATGGGGCCTTACATCCTCCCCCGCTTAGGATCATTCTTCCTCGAATGAGGGTTAAAATTCGCCATTAGCATCAAATGTGACCCAACTGTTACTTCACATACCAGCATTTCCAAATTTTTGACTAACTCACTAAATTTCCAAAAATTTTGCCAGAGTCTCCCCTGTAACTAGGCCTATCCACCTGTTAGAGAATCCCAGAAATCAAGCCTAACAACATATACATAATCCAACGACATGACATAACATGAAAACAACACCAACCGTGGCCTCATGAGCAATATATTACCAAAAAGGAACACCCTTAATATCAACTGTACAAGTGAAACATAATTCATAAAAGGTAAACTCTTAACATTTTCATAGAACACAACTTCATAAATACATAGTTATTCAAACAAATAAGGGTACTTCTTCTTAATTTCTTCCTCGGCCTCCCTGGTGGCCTCTTCGACCTATTGGTTTTGCCATAGCACTTTCACGGAGGCAATTTCTTTATTTCTCAGCTTTCGGACCTGCCTATCAAGAATGGTGACTGGAATTTCTACATAAGTCAATTCTTCATTAACCTCAATAGTCTCAACTGGAACGATAAGCGATGGGTCTCCAACCACCTTCTTCAACATGGATACATGAAACATCGGGTGCAGTAAAGACATCTCTGCAGGTAGTTCAAGATTGTAAGCCACCCGACCAATTCTCTGAATTATTCCATACGGTCTGGCATACCTCAGACTCAACTTCCCTTTCTCACCAAACTGCATTATACCCTTCATGGGGAAAACCTCTAAGAATACCCAATAAGCCTCTTTGAACTCCAAGTCCCTATGACGCACATCTGATAGGACTTCTGACAGCTCTGAGTAGTTTTTAAACATTCTGTAATGATCTTAACCTTCTCCATAGTCTGATGCACGAGGTCTGGCCTTATCAACACTGCTTCCCCAATCTCGACCATCCAATAAGAGATGTACATCTCCTACCATATAAAGCCTCGAACGGTGCCATCTGAATGATAGCATGATAACTGCTGTTGTAGGCAAATTATATGAGGGGCAAGTGATCATCCCAACTATCCTTGAAGTCCAGAACACAAGCGCTCAACATATCCTCAAGCGTCTGAATGGTCCGCTCTGCTTGCCCATCGGTCTATGGATGCAAAGCTGTACTAAAATTCACCTAAGTACCCAACCCCTCCTGAAATTTCTTCCAAAAATTAGCTGTGAACTGTGCCCTTTGGTCGGAGATAATAGAAACTAGAATGCCATGCAACCTGACTGTTTTGATTGATATACAACTGAGCATACTACTCTGCTATGTCGATAGCCTTAATAGGTAAAAAGTGTGCTAATTTCGTGAGTTGGTCCATAGTCACCCAAATCAAGTCAAACTTGCGAGGCGTGCGAGGTCGTCCCACCACAAAGTCCATATTGATCATCTCCCATTTCCACATTGGAATTTATATGTTCTGTACCAACCCATCAGGCCTTTGATATTCGGCCTTTACTTATTGACAATTTAGGCATCTTGCCACAATGTCCGCTACATTCCTATTCATCTCATTCCACCAGTAGACTTCCTTAAGATCATGATACATCTTTGTATATCCTGGGTGCACGGAATACCTGGAAGTGTGAGCCTCTGTCATGATTCTTTCCCGGAGACCATCTATATCAGGAACAAATAATCTCCCTTGGTACCTTAGTTTACCATCATCCATGCTAAGAGAAAAAGTCGTTGTCTTATGTTTATGAATCCCCTCCTTCAACTGCTCCAATAATGGATCGTTGAATTGCTTCTCCTTGACTTCCACTACAAGTGACGATTCAGCCCTATTTTGCAAATTCAACCCTCCTTCGCTAGAGTCTTCAAGATGAACTCCCAAACTAGCCAACCGGTGAACCTCCTTGGCCAACAACCTCTGATATGCATCCAAGTGAGCCAAACTACCTATAGATTTCCGGCTAATAGCATCAACATTAGCCTTCCTTGAATGATATAGGATATCGATGTCGTAATCCTTGAGTAACTCAAGCCATCTTCTCTGCCTTAAATTCAATTCCTTCTGTTTGAAAATATATTGAACGCTCTTATGGTCCATGGATATATCCACATGGACCCCATACAAATAATAACACCAAATCTTCAATGCACATACCACAACTGCAAGTTCAAAGTCATGTTTTGGATAGTTCTATTCATGATTCTTGAGTTGCCTAGAAGCATAAGCTATCGCCTTGCCATGTAGCATTATTACACACCCGTGTCTGATCCTTGAAGAATCACAATATACCACAAACCCATCTGTACCCTCTGGTAGGGTCAACACCGGTGTCGTAGTCAATCTTGATTTCAACTCTTGGAAGCTCTTTACACAAGCATCTGTCCATTGGAACTTAACTGCCTTTTGCATCAATTTAGTCAACGGAGAGGAAAGAGTAGAGAACCCCTCCACAAACTTTCTGTAATACCCAGCTAATCCCAAGAAACTACGAATCTGTGTTGGAGTTGTATGTCTAGGCCAATTCTTCACCACTTTAATCTTCTGAGGGTCAACCTTAATTCCTTCTCGGGAGACGATATGACCCAAGAATGTGACGGATTCAAGCCAAAATCCACACTTCGAAAACATCACACACAACTTGTGTTGATATAGAGTCTCTAGAACTGCCATGAGATGATCTGCATGGTCCTCTCTACTTCGTGAATATATAAGAATATTGTCAATGAATACTATCATGAAGGAGTCAAGAAAAGGCTGGAAGACTCGATTCATAAGATCCATGAAATCTGCAGGGGTATTTGTTAACCCAAAAGACATCACTAGAAACTCAAAGTGCCCATACCGGGTCCTGAAAGCTATTTTCCGAATATTCTGCTCCCTGATCTTCAGTTGGTGATACCCAGATGTTAAATCAATTTTGTCTTGTTGAGCTTCCGATAGTCAATTCTCAGTGACCCATCATTCTTCCTTACAAAGAGGACCGGTGCGCCCCAAGGCGACACACTCGGCCGGATGAAACCCTTCTCTAACAAAACCTTCAATTGTTCCTTTAGTTCCTTCAATTCTGCCGGTGCCATTCTGTAGGGCAGAATAGATATATGTTGCGTGCCTGGCATCAAATCAATCCCAAAATCAATCTCCCTTCCTGGTGGAATCCCAGGGAGCTCATTAGGAAATACCTCCGCAAATTCTTTCACAACTGGCACGGACTCAAGTGTAGGTGCCTCAGCATTGGTTTCCGTAACCCGGACCAAATGGTAAATACACCCTTTGTTGATCATCTTTATGTCCTTATGGTAAGAAATAAACCTACCCTTTGACACCACATCATCCCCCTTCCATTCAATAACTGTTTTATTTGGAACTTCAAATCTAACCGTTCTGGTTCAGCAATCAAGCTTAGCAAAATATGAATAAAGCCAGTCCATCCCCATTATTACAACAAAATCAACCATCCCCAATTCAATGAGATCAGCCATGGTACCCCGACCACGCAGGGTGCCGATACAGTACCTATAAACCTGCGCGGCCATAATAGACTCACCAATCGGAGTAGATATAGAGAACGGCTCATGAAGCTGTTCCGGTTCTATCCAAAATTCCATAGCAACATAAGGGGTAACATATGACAAAGTGGAGCCAGGATCAATAAGGGCATATACATCATGAGATTGGACTGTCAATATACCCGTGACAACATCTGGAGAAGCCTCTGATCTCTGGCTACCCCTCATAGCATAGAAATATTTGGGTCCTACCGTACTCTGTGCACCGCCCCTAGCTGCACCATGCCTGCGGGTGTTAGAGTGCCTCGAGCTGGAAAAGGTGCTGCGGATGTAGTAGCTACATAACTGGCTAGCTGCGCCGTGCCCCTGCCCATACCCTGGCGGGATTAACAACAATCCCTCTGAATGTGGCTCCTCATCCCGCACCCGTAGAATATGTAGGTCCATGTAGCAGACCCCTAAGTGAAACTTCCCACACCTAGGGCATGGGGGTCTCTGCTACTGCTGGAATCTCCCTCCAGGCCGACCTTGCTAGTAGAATCCTCTGTTGCCCTGACTGGGCCTGAAACGGCTCCACTGCTGTTGGTTGGGCCCATATGGCTCTGCATTGATGGAAGACTGAGCGAAGGACTGGAATTTCTCTGATGACCCTCCCCCAAATGCCGACCTACAACCTTCACCACCATAAGAACCAACAAAGTTGCCCGCGGATCGGGCCTTATTGCTACCCTCTCGCTCTATTGTATTCTTCAATTTCTGATTCTTTATGGCTTGAGCAAACACCACCATCTTCCGATAGTTCATATCAGAATTCAAGGCGGATGTAGCAGCCTTATTAATAACCAAAGGGATGAGGCCCTGCACGAACCGACGCACTCTAGCCTCAATTGTGGGCAACATGTAAATAACATACTTGGACAAGCGTGTGAATTTCATACAGTACTCCCACACACTCAGGCTCTCAAACTCTGTGGCACAGGATGCCTTAGACTCGGCAGGCAAAAAATAATTAATAAAGGCATTGGGAAACTCCCTCCACCTCGCTGGAGGGCTCCCCTCCTCCCGGGACTCCTTCCACAGTTAAAACCAAGAATATGCCACCTCTTTCAGGCGGTAGGAAGCCATCACTGCTTTCGTATCAGTAGTACGCATAACTCAAAGATTCTTGTACATCTCATCAGTGATGTCTTGGGGGTCCTCCTCGGGATTAGTACCCATGAACTCTAGTGGATTTAACTGAAGAAACTTGTTCACCCTGGAACTAGAAGAATCTCCTGGCTGACTGGAAGAAGTAGGTGCAAAATTCAATCTCTGGGCCTGGGAAGCCACTATTTGAGCCAACATATGTATGGCTCCCCTAAAGTCCCCCTCAAAAACACCGAAACTGGAAGGTGTGGCTGATGAAACTAGAATATCAGCTGGAGGAATCACTGCATCCTCAGTAGGCATAGGGATTGGTGCAGTATGAGCAGGAGTAGTAGAATCAGGCGGTGTGGTAGTTGGGGGATTATCCTCACCCCTCGTGTGCTCACCCGCATCATCAAGTATAGAATCAACTTCCATTTCTCGGGTGGCATTGGCTCCATGGCCAGTTCTTGCCTTCTTCATAGGCGCCATATACTAAACATTAGAGCAATATACGAGTTAGAGGAGGAATAACCTTACGATCAGCTCTATCGCACGACCTAAAACATCAAAGAAGAGTGTTATTCCTAAATGCCCAAGTAGCCTCCTAATTTTAGATGTAGTCGACAACATACCAATAAGAATGACTCTTCTAGACAAGGCTCTAAGACATCTTAGGACACACGCTACACATAGAAATCATGCCTATAAGAAATCATACACTTCACTTAACCTGTCTAATACCCGTACATTATCCAAAAGCATGTTTGTTTGAGTAAATGCTTTACCTGCTCCTATGTCTACTTCTATATAATTAGTAGATTGCAATAATACATGCCTTTGCTAATACTCATCTAGATACCATGTCTATATGGCTCTAATTAATCTACTACTTCTGTTGTTCTTATTATACTGCCAGCCTAGATAACGTGTCTATAGGAGTATGCATGATGAATTTGTGTTTAAATACCAACTATTAGAGATCGGGCCTATAGGAAACTGTACCCGCCTAGAAAGCATGTATGTAGGATCAAACACGATTAATTCCGAGTTTACAAATAGCTTTCACTACCGCATGGAACAAAAAACTTAGAGATCATGTCTATAGGTTTGATAATATCTGAAAGTTACAAATTCGATAGTCTGAAACAACAACATTGCATGTAGGACGTTTTGAACTGGGATTACATAGAACCCATGTATGTATTATTTAACGACTCTAATATGCCTTAATTCTGAAACTGTCTACTGCCTAATGCTAAATATGCCCGGGTGCATTTGTTGCTTATGTTGAGGCTAACTTGAGCTGTTTATTGATTTTATGTGTAGTCCTACATATTTTGAATGTGCGCCTAGTTTTATCTTTTAAGCACCCTAAGTAAAGTTTAGAACCACCCAAATAGTAGGTCCAAAGCCTCCTGGACCATAGGCATGGGTCAGGTAGTGCACGCATAGGACACAATTTAGAATTGAACTAGAGCGCTTTAGGTAAATAATATTAATATAGTAATTGTGTAGTAGTAGATGATAGTATGTGCCTGCTAAATAATATGAGCAACCCCTACCCTAAGGGAGTTACGAAGTAATATTTATGTTACACGGGATGATCCTTTAGGCTAAAAAACTTAGGACCCCCCTCATTATATGTTTATTGTTCGCGCCTTGTCTCTTTGAACTTAGAATAATTAAGTTGTATCTTGTAACCTCTAAAGACTTGTACTGGTCAATTATATTAGTTTAATTCCTTCATATGTGCGGTTTTGTTAACACTTGTTTACATTGTAGTTGACCTTTTAAATTCCCTGTCTTCCTGCACTTACATGATCACATAAGACAATCCAAAAATCCCACATAGCGTGAATTTCGGCCGGGACTCAAAGTTGTGGATCTTGAAGAGTGCCTAACACCTTCTCTTCGAGGTAATCTGAGCTCTTACCCGATCTTTGGTGACATTGACTAATTAAATAGATTTATTTGAAATAGGTGCCCTAACGCACCTTAAAAATCTTTAGGTGGAGACTCTCCTATTTTAATACCCATTTAAAGAGTTGTCACGTGCCGAAACCCGCTTTTGAGAGAAAACGGGGCGCGACAGCATGGCGACTCCGCTAGGTATATACTTAGGCTCTTACCATAATGAAGTTATGATTATGTGGATTAATAGATTATTTGATGGCATGTACATCCCCTCCATATTTCCTTTATCTTCATAAACTACAATGACATGTACATCCCCTCTCTATTTCTTTTATTTGCTTAGACTGCTATCACACGTACATCACCTCTCTATTTCCTTTATCTTGTTTATGACTACTATATCATGTCTCTCTTGTTCCTATCTCCCTATTTCTTCATTTAATTACGTTCTCGCATATTTTCATGAGTTAAACTGACTTCTCTCTTTGGTCTTTCCTTTTTTTTTCTTTTCTTTCTCTTGTTCATCTTTATCATATTATTTGCTATTCTTACGTACATTCATCATGCAAATATCTGGCAACGTGTTATTATATTTGCATAAAGCATGCTTTTAATATCATACTTCACTTGTGCTTATTATCAACACTAAAGTGCTTGATGAGTGTCTACGCTTTCCTAAAAACACCCTTTTAAATTGAAAAGGATTATTAGCAGTGGACTAGTCGATCAGCAGTGCAATCGACGGTCCCGTGCCTTTCCCTCTCAAGTTGTCCACTTGAGAGTATCAATCTAGACCCTTCTAGAAGCCTACTCCGATCGAAATGTGCATGCATCATGTTAAAATATTGGATGGATTAAACGTTCATGGCGTATTAATCCTTTTAGATAAGCCTTGTCCAAAGTCCAAAGGGATCTCCACGATCCCGGTAGATGCATTCATGCTATTTGCATTACTTAGTGAAAATGTGCCAACGTTGTTGTCTATTATTACGTAATTAATCAAATCAGGAGGCGGAAGGGCTAACTCTTTTGTTTGATGCAGAAAATGAGGAACGAAATTCCCAGGTTCATCATGGTCCATAACATCCCATCGTTGTTGATTGATTGGTGGAACGACCTCGCACCGTGTGATAGGAATCCAGTAAGAAGGGTACTGGCATGCTGCTCGACATGCACGACCTTGGGAATGTGATCGATGGGGCCAAGAGGGAAAATCATGGAGAAGGTCCATCTGGGACCAAATAGAATAGGAAAATCTCTTTATTGTTTTGTAGTTAGATTTCGTCTAGATTCGATGTAATAATGCTTTATGCCATTAGTGACTCTATATTCGATCTAATAATGCTTTGTGCCGTTGGCACAAAACTCTCCAAGTCTATTTGTCGCTTAGGCCTACCTCGGGCACAACGAGGTCCCCAAAGTAGGACGTGAACCATTTTATGCCTTATGTGTTATCTGATTAAATACTGCAATGTTTTTTTATTTCGTCTTACTGACTTGGGTACCTTTTGTTTTTATCTCTTTTTTGATTATTCCCATTCCCAAAGGTTGGTTCGTGCATTCTGGCAATGTCAGCATATCACACCAGATTCAGAGGTCCTCCACCTCATCCCCCTCTCAACGACATCAGAAGCAAGGATAAAAGAAATATGGACGTTTTGAGTGGGAACAGGAAAGACAATGCTCTTATGGCAGAGAACGTGGAGACTTCGTATGGAAGAAGTACACCAGGGCAGAACGACCTGGTTTTGTGATTAGTGGACTGTTGCACCATCCCGGGCTTGCCGAATTGCATTAATACACACCCAAGTCTGATTCTTGAAGCATCATAATATACTACAAACCCATCTGTACCGTCTAGTAGAGTCAACACTGGTGTCGTAGTCAATCGCAATTTCAACTCTGGCCATTGGAACTTAATTGCCTTCTGCGTCAATTTAGTCAACGGAGAGGCAAGAGTAGAAAACCCTTCCACAAACTTTCTGTAATACCCAGCTAAGCCTAAGAAACTGCAAATCTCTGCTGGTGTTATAGGTCTAGGACAATTCTTCACCGCTGCAATCTTTTGAGGATCAACCTTAATTCCTTCTTTGGAGACAACATGGCTCATGAATGTGACAGATTCGAGCCAAAATTTACAATTTGAAAATTTTCCGTACAATTGGTGCTAATAAAGAGTCTGCAGAACTGCCCTGAGATGATCGGCATGGTCCTCTCGACCTTGTGAATACACAAGAATATTGACAATGAACTCTATTACAAAGGAATCGAGAAAAGGCTTAAAAACCCAATTCATAAGATCCATGAAAGCCGCCGAGGCATTTGTTAGCCCAAAAGACATTACCAGAAATTCAAAGTGCCCATACCGGGTCCTGAAAGCTATTTTTTGAAATCCCAGGGAGCTTATCAGGAAAGACCTCCGAAAATTCATTCATCACTGGCACAGACTCGAGTGTAGGTGCCTCAGCATCGGTGTCCGTAACCCGGACCAAATGATAGATACACCCTTTATTAATCATCTTCCTAGCCTTAAGGTAAGAAATAAACTTACCTTTTGGCATCACATTATCCCCCTTCCATTCAATAACAGGCTCATTTGGAAATTCAAACCTCACAGTCCTAGTTCGGCAATCGAGCTTGGCAAAACATAAATAAAGCCAATCCATTCCCATAATTACATCAAAATCGACCATCCCCAACTCAATGAAATCGTCCATGGTGTCCCGACCATGCACCTATACGGCCACAATAGACTCGCCAACCGGAGTAGATACAGAGAATGGCTCATGAAGTTGTTCCGGTTCTATCCCAAATTCCATAGCAACATAAGGGGTAACATAGGACAAAGTGGAACCAGGATCAATAAGAGCATACACAAAATGAGATTGGACAGTCAATATACCTGTGACAACATCTGGAGAAGCCTCTGCACTCAGGCGACCACTCATAGCATAGAAATGGCTAGGTCCTCCTGAACTCTGCGCACCACCCTTAGCTACACCATGCCCTGCTGGTGCTGGAGTACCTCGATCTGGAGGGGGTGCTGAAGATGTAGCAGCTGCAGAACTAGATGGTTGTGTTTTACCCCTGCCCGTATCCTTTCGGGATGAACGACACTCCCTCTGAATGTGACCCCTCAATCCGCACCCGTAACATATATGTAGGTCCATGTAGCAGATCCCCAAGTGCATCTTCCAACACCTGGGGCATGGGGGCCTCCGCTGCTGCTGGAATTTCCCTCCTGATCGGCCCTGCTGGTGGGGTCCCCTGCTGCCCTGATTGGGCCTGAAATGACTCCCTTGCTGTTGACTGGGCCCTACTGGTGGTGCACTGGCTGAAGACTGAGCAAAAGACTGGGATGGCCCTGATGATCCTACCCTAAACACTGATCTTCCCCCACTAAATGACTCCCCAAAGTTGCCCACGGGCCGGGCCTTACTGGTACCCTCTCACTCCATTATGTTCTTCAACGTACAGTTCTCTGTAGCTTGAGCCAATGCTACCATCTTCCCATAGTTCATATCTGAATTCAAATTAGTT
Source organism: Nicotiana tomentosiformis (assembly GCF_000390325.3). Taxonomy (NCBI): domain Eukaryota; kingdom Viridiplantae; phylum Streptophyta; class Magnoliopsida; order Solanales; family Solanaceae; genus Nicotiana; species Nicotiana tomentosiformis. Next base: position 39,559,039 of record NC_090822.1, read on the forward strand.
GTAGCAGCCTCACTGATAACCAAGGGGCTAAGGCCCTTCACAAACTGGCGCACTCTAGCCTCCATAGTGGGCAACATGAGAATGGCATATTTAGACAGACACGTGAACTCCATGTGATACTCCTACACACTCTTACTTCCTTGCTTAAGGTTCTCAAACTCTGTGGCATGGGCTGCCCTAGTCTCGGCATGCATGAAATTGTCCATGAAGGCGTCAGCAAACTCACTCCACCTCGTTGGAGGGTCCCTTCCTCCCGAGAGTCCTCCCACAGCTCAAACGAAGAATAGGCCACCCCTTTTAGGCGGCAGGCGGCCAACTACACTCCCTCCATCTCAGTAGTGCGCATCACCCAGAGAGTCTTATGCATCTCATTAATGAAGTCTTGTGGGTCCTCCTCGGGATTAGCACCCGTGAACACCAGAGGATCCAACTGAAGAAACCTGTTCACCGTGGAACCACTAGACTCCCCTTCTTGGCTAGAAGAACTGGGTGCAATATTTGATCTCTTGGCTTGAGAATCCATTATCTATGTCAGCATATGGATAGCTCCCCTAAGATCAATATCAGAAACACCGAAATCAGAAGCTAGGGCTGGTGGTGGAACTGGAATATCAGTTGGAGGAACTACTGCACCGTCAATAGGTGCATGAATTGGTGTGGCCAGAACAGGTGTAGTGGAATCAGGGAGTGTAGCAGTTGGGGGATTATACTCACCCCTCGGGAATTCACCCGCCTTACCAAGTAAAGGGTTAACTGCCACTCCTAAGGTGGCATTAGCTCCTTGGCCAGTTCGTTCTCTTTTTTTAGGTGCCATGTACTAAAAGTCAAGGGAATGCACGAGTTAGAGGAGGAACGGTTTCACAATTAGTTTCATCGCACGATCCAGAATATCAAAAAAGGGTATTATTCCTAAATGTCCAAGTAGCCTCCAACTAATAGATGTGGTCGATAACACACCGATAAGAAGGACTCTACTAGACACGGCTCCGAGACATCCTAGGACACTTTAAAACCTTAAGCTCTAATACCAAGTTTGTCACGCCCCAAACTCGGGTAGCACGACCTGCGCTCAACCGAGTGAACCTAGTCAAGCAAGCCTGTTAGATACTTTCAACCCAACTCACCTATGATCAAGAGAAGACATGATTTCATTAATTGCTGCCTTTATCTGCATGAGACTACACATTGTCTCCATTACATTGCATGCGGCTAAGCACTGCCTCCACTATTGCATAAGGATATGCACTGCCTTTATCTGCATGAGACTGAACATTGTCCCCATTTCATTGCATGAGGCTAAGAACTGCTTCCATTATTGCATAAGGCTAAACGCTGCCTTTCTCTGCATAGGGCTAAGCACTTCCCTCATTCTTTGCATGAGGCTAAGCACTGCCTCCATTATTGCATAAGGCTAAACAATGCCTTTTTCGGTATAGTGCTAAGCACTGCCCTCGTTCTTTGCATGAGGCTAAGCACTGACTCCATTATTGCATAAGGCTAAACATTGACTTTCTATGCATAGTGCTAAGCACTTTCCTCATTCTTTGCATGAGGATAAGCACTGTCTCCATTATTGCATATGGCTAAACGGTGTCTTTCTCTGCATACGGCTAAGCACTGCCCTCATTATTTGCATGAGGCTAAGCAATGCCTCCATTATTGCATAAGGCTAAGCACTGCCTCCTCCGCATGAGACTAATCGCTATCTCCATTACACTACATGAGGCTAAGCACCGCCTCCACTATTGCATTAGGCTAAGCACTGCCTTTCTTTACATAGGGCAAAGCACTGCCCTCCTTACATCGCATGAGACTAAGCACTATCTCCGTCATTGGCATGAGGCTAAAGCACTGTCTTATCTCGCTCTTGAATATGACCAAGCATCATCGGTTTCCTCTATCAAATGATCGATATTGTCGCATCTTTGCATTTTATGGGTTGAAACATCGCCACATTTTCTGAAGGCGTCGTAGTCTGAAGTCATCATCCTCATAGCCCGAAGACATCATTCCATGGCCTGAGGATCTCTCAAAACTATATATAATTATTCAAAGGCATCATGGTCCAAAGGCAACATCCTCATGGCTCGAGGACACCATTTCACGGCCTGCAAATCCATTATTATACGCTTCATGGCCCAGAACATCATGGTCCAAGGACATCATCCTCATCATCCAAAGACAACTCTCATGATCCGAAGGGAACTTGCATCCTGTTTAAATTTCCGCAATAACCCCATATATTCGTGTATATCGTGTTTTAAGTTTTGCAGGTAACTCGGGAGGTAACCGTTCTACAAATGGGAGCAATTCTCGCTCCGGTTTCCGTTCACGACATTCACATCCTTTGACTGTCTCAAACGTAACCGATGATCAGAAATTGATTACCCTTTATCCCGTAACCACTCAAATATTTGCCTCGCACATCCATAACATCTAAATTCGCATTCATAGCTCCACCTGAAATCATCTGTTACTCATGACACTATCCTACCCCAAAATATCCCTTTTCGAAATATACGACCATTCTTATAACAAATCCATCGGTTTCATTCGCCGTTGGATCCAAAACTACACACGGCCTGATTCCCGTAATACCAGGGATATGTAGGCCACTCAAGAACCAGGGTTCGACCCCCATTTTTTCAAACACACACCATCATTGCTCATTTCAGGCAAAATTGGTTATTATTTTCTTTATCCGACAACTCTTTCATCATTCTCGGGTAAAGAGTGGCACTTATTCATACCCAATTTCGCTCTCATATTTTATGAAGTATTTCATATAATCTCAAAATATCTTTTTTAGCATTATTACCCAATTTACAAGAGTCATAAAAGTATTTTCTATAATTTTCTATCCCCATGCATTTTATAATTTTTCATTTCATTTTTATATAATTGTAGGTGTATATTCTCTATTTTATCTATACTATTTACAATAATAGCCTATATTCTATACATAATGGCATTTATTATGTTATTTATGCTAAAATAGCATATTTATATTTTTTTAATGTGAAGATTTTATTTTTAAGTATTTTATTGCATAAACAGAATATTTATTATTTATTAAATAATTTTTACAAATTATTTTTAATAAATTGCATGTGTTTAAATTATAGCCCAATTCCAGACAAAAATCAAGGCTCGAAACATTTAGCCTAGCTTTTGGCCCAAACCAAACGACCCCTTTACTCAACCCGATTGCGACTCGTCAAATAACCCGCCATGCTTCCCCTTTGATCATGGCCGTTGATCATTTCTTAAATGATCAACGACCCATAATAAACCCCTCATTTTCCTTATATCCTTCACCCCTAACCATAGAGACCCACTTTCCCCTGTTCAGCCGCCTCTTTGTTCTATCATCCACTCCTACTCTCTGGAGAACGCTAGACGCCTCCCCCCTTAAATCCCTCTCCTAATCCTGTTGATAATGGGATTCCTCCATTATTTGCTTATCATATCTATGTTCTTCTACTACTGGTCACGCGTTTGTGGTATTACCTAGGTACTTGACCAATTTTTTGCAAGTACCATCTCCTAGATTGTACTGGAATCGACTTCAACCTTTGAGATTTGGACAATATTTCATCCATATACATGAAGAAAGGCCTGATTCTTCATAGGAGTTGGCCGATTTTAAGCATTGAACCCTGACTAGAATTTGGAGTTGGATTTCTTTCCTTTCCGGTTACTTTACTGATTGCATGTGTATCTTTCTTTTCTTGTTTATGTTTGCTTAATTTCCTTTCCTTGTTTACTTGTTTGTTTTAACTACTATATAAACTCCCTTCCCCGTTTCCCCTCAAGACTTAACGACTATTACTGCTACCACTACTGTTATTCTCTCAACTCTCATTCTTCTATACTTTTTGCACTCTTGGTTATGGCCGGCTGAAAGCCAAGGCCAACGAAATCCTCTCTATCGATAACCCTATTGCGAGCACTGCTCGAGGCCCGTTTGAGGCTCTTGTAAACTTTGACGCATTAGGGTTTGGGGTCTCATTTGTCCTCTCTTTGTTGTTGATACTCAAGTTGTTGTTGACACTTGGTTTTCTTCTTTATTTATTTGTTAAGTATGCAAACTTGTAAGTGTTCAAACTCTCACAATTATGTTTCTTCCCTATTTGTGTTCATGCTTGTATATATCTCTGTTATGTAGGCTTTTCCAAAGCCAATATGATACTGTGCTGACCTTTGCTTTGAGTTTCTCATGTAATCCTTCATCTTAACTTGTACAAGTTAGCATGTGTTCAATCAGTATAGTCAACTTTGAAGAATTCTGGGTTGTAATACTTGTTCGAAGTTGTTATATTTATGTATGCTTAATTTCTTACATTGACTGTTTAATATTGTATCCCATTCATGTCTCAATCTGAATACTTGCACTAAAACTATTGGGATATTTACTCATGCCCAGAATTTGCTTGACTGTACTTCCATATTCTAAGACATTCAGGCATAACTTGCTACTTGATCATGTAAATATGAATTATGAACTCTTCAGACAAGCATTCTACTCCACAATTTGTGAACCCCAATCCTTACTATAATAGCCTACTTTACTACCATCATGTTCTGTAGACTCATATCTGCTAGTACTAGGTTTGCTCAAGTCTAATGACTAGGGAATCTTTGATGTGCATTACTGGACTTGCTATATGTGATCAATTTGTATTAAGTACTTTATTATTGATTGGTTGTGGTGTTGAGTTTGGGATACTGTTGACCCTAAGTTTTTTTGATAGTTTTCCTTAGTAACACTTCTACTTGCCCTGAATTATCCTGCAATTCTTAGTTATGTCCTGACTTGCATTCTATGTTCTTCTTGGGAAGGCTGTTATGGTATCTATCCCAAGGGGAGTCTCATGAGCATGTCATTGTTACTTGTTAATCTCCTCAAAACAAATTCATTCCCTTAACTCTCATGCTTAGTTTCTTGCTTTAGGGATTGATGTTTCGTATAACTAATCTGGTGCATCTTAAGAAGTATGTGTAATAATAGGAATCCATGTGTCTTTGCCTGAACTCTCAGTTAGTAGAATGACATGTTTTGTGTCCCTATGTTCCTGTTGTTTGTTAATGGGTAAGCAAGACAATTGTCTTTATGTTTGGGGCCTGGTTTATTGGGCCGTGTATGTTATTGAATCTAAGCATTGGTCAGACATGCTTCCGAGCTTAGATGTTGGACCTGTAATTGTTGTATTTGGGCCTGTAATCACCCTAATAAGTTTGTATTAGTTTTATTATTCTAACTGGCCCTGTAATAATCTGTAATAACAAGCGACGAGGGAGATTAGGTAAAAGGGGGTTGGGGTATCCTAATTCTTGCATGAGCGGGTAGAAAACTTATCCATAGGATTTAATTGCCTTGCTTGCTGTTTGTTTAAAGAGCTACAAATAGAAATCATGCATATAGGAGATCACACACTTCAATTAACCTGTCTAATACCCGTACATTTTCCAAGAGCATATTTGTTTGAGTAAATGCTTTACCTGCTCCCATGTCTAATTCTATATAATTATTAGATAGCATGCCTATAGGATTGCAATAATACATGCCTTTGCTAATACTTATCTAGATACCATGTCTATAGTGATCTGATTAATCGACTACTTTTGTTGTTCTCATTACACTACCCTCCTAGATAATGTGTCTATAGGAATATGCATGATGAATCTGTGTTTAAATACCAACTAAAAGAGATCATGGCTATAGTATACTGTTACTTGCCTAGAAAGCATGTTTATAACATCAAACACAAATAATTCTGAGTTTTCTAATAGCTTTCATTACCCCATGGCACAAATAACTTAGAGATCATGTCTATAGATTTGATAATACCTGAAATCTGCAAATTCGATAGTCTAAAATAGCAACACTACCTGTAGGACATCTTGAACTGGGATCACATAGAAGCGATGTCTAAAGGATTTAATGACTCTAATACGCCTTATTTCTGAAACAGTCTACTGCCTAATGCTAAATCTACCCGGGTACATTTGTTGCTTGTGTGTGGAGGCTAACTTGAGCCGTTTATTGATTTTACGTGTTAGTCATACATGTTTTGAATGTGCGCCAAGTTTTATCTTTTGAGCACCCTAATTAAAGTCTAGAACCACCCAAATAATAGATCCAAAGCCTCATGGACCATAGGCATGAGACGGGTAGTGCACACTTAGGACGCAGTTTAGAATTGAACTAGAGCGCTTTAGGTAATGAACTATAACATGGTAATTGGGTAGCAGGAGATGATAGTCTGTGCCCGCTCAATAATATGAGCATCTCCTACCCTAAGGGAGTTGCGAAGTATTATTTATGTTGCACGGGGTGATCCTTTAGGCTAAAAAATTTAGGACCCCCTCCTTTATATGTATATTGTTCGCACCTTGTCTCTTTGAACTCAGAATAATTAAGTTATCTTGTAACCTCTAAAGACTTGTAATGATCATTTATATATAGTTTAATTCCTTTGCATGTACGATTTTCTTTACACTTAATTCCCTATTTTCCTTCACTTACATGATCACATAAGATAATCCAATAATCCCACCTAGTGTGAATTTCGGTCGGGACCCACAATTGTGGACCTCGAAGAGTGCGCCTAATGATGAGTAGTGATTTTACCATTTATTTTAGTCTCTTTTCTTTAGTTTTTGTATCCGTTATTTATAATATAAGTTTTTTTTATGGTGTGTATTGCTAGAGTTTCAGGTAAATGATGTCGTGTAGAGTATTGAATTCAATTGAAGTGGAATTGAGCAATAAAAGAGTTAAAAAGTGCAAAATTCCTTCAGTGATTCTGCATCTGTGGAAGGCTGTTCGCTTACGCGAGCTCGCATCTGCGAGTGGAAGGCCGCATTTGCGGAAATATCAATCTCCAGCTGGGAGCGCATCTGCGGAGGCACATTTGTGCACAAATGACGCACATGCGTATGCGCTTCTTGGACCACTTCTGCGGAAGTTCAAATGCCCACTTATGATCGCTTCTACGTGCAACATTCTGCTTCTGCGGAGCCGCACCTGCGATGACCCTTCCGTAGGTGCGGTCAACGGGCTTCAGCTATGGACAGTCTTGGCATTTCACATTTTCTCGATTCCAAACCCACAAATACATGACCTAGATTATTGGAAACAAATCTTTGGCTTATTTTCAGTCTCTTGACTAGAGAACACAAGTATTGGAGCTAGGGTTCTTGACACACAATTGGGACTTGAAGATTTGAAGATTGTGGTTGAGAATTTCTTGCCCATTTATGTTCATTTCTTTATTTCCTTGCTTTGTATTGTATGTCTAAGTATGTAGTATTTTTTCCAACACTTGAATCTTGTTTATAGGAATATTCGTATTTAAAGTGTGGATTAAATACCCTGTTGTGCTTGTATATTGATCGATTTTTAGTTATTATGAAGTGAGTTATTGTTTCTTTAATTATTCTTGTTCTTTAATGTTTCCAAAGGGATTAGCTAACCCTAGGACTCACCCATTTACTTCGAAATAATTTTAGGAAAGATAATTTGGGGTTGGGAAAGATTAATGTTACTATCCAAAACCTAACTCGTCGTGATGGCACCTATCGTGGTACTAGGCAAGCCGACCTTTCCAAAACACTTTCAAAATTTAACAGAAATGAATTAAGACATTTAAAATAACGGGAGTTTTTCATAAAACGTGGTAAAACCCAATTAAAACATAAGTGCGGAAAAATAGCCCGATATCGGGGTGTCACTAAGTCACGAGCATCTAACAACCAATCTAGAAATAGAGTCTACTACAGTTTGTGCCAAATGTCAATACAAGAGAGAAAAGATAATAATACAGGAGAAACAAGGACTGCAAACGCCGGTAGCTACCTCGTAAGTCTCTGATAATCAGCCCGCGCACGAACTCAGAGACCGCCAGAACTGTACACACCTGGATATACGCTCACTGGGGGTGTACAGACTTCGGAGGGGCTCCTTTAGCCCAAGCGCTATATTGCTGCGGCGCGCAGCCCAATCCAATATTGTTGCGGCGTGCAACCCGATCCAATATTGTTGCGGCATGCAACCCGATCCAAATATTGTTGCGGCATGCAACCTGATCTAATATTGTTGCAGCGTACAACCCGATCCAATATTGTTATGGCATGCAACCCGATCCAAATATTTATATATATAGCCCGAAGGCTTGTTGCGGCGTGCAACCCGATCCATATACCTCACAGCTCGGCACTCAGGCCCTATCTCAATCACTAACCTCTCCAGCCCCTTAGGCTCAAGAATATCATGATAACCAGCCCAAACAGAGAATACAACAAGTATCAACAACAAATGAGAGGAAACAGAGATATAACACACAATAAGACTGTGACTAAGTACAAGACAACAATTAGCAATCAATTCAACAAGTATACGACAGCTGCGGGTCCCAACAGTGATATCATATGGCCTAAGCATGGTTTCTAACATGAAAGGCAGTCAATTGCTCATAGACAAGGAAAAACATGTAATAACAACTATTCGACTTTACAGTCTCACTGGACGGACCAAGTCAGAATCCCTCATGGTGCACGCTCGCACGCCCGTCACCTAGCATGTGCGTCACCTCCAAATATCACATTATACTAATTCTCGGGATTTCATACCCTCAAAACCAGAATTAAGACTGTTACTTACCTCAAACCTAGCAAATCTCTACTCCGAAATGCCTTTCCCTCTCAAATCGGTCTCCAAACATCCCGAATCTAGCCACAAGTAGAATAATACAATCAATACAGGCTAAATGGATCAATTCCACAAGAAAAGTACTAAATTATAGCCAAAAATCTGAAATTGGCCCGAACCCGGCTCCCGGGCCCACATCTCGAAATCCGACAAAAATCACAAAACCCGAAAGCCCATTCACTCACGAGTCTAACCATACCAAATTTACTCAAATCCGATAACAAAATCCCATTCAAAACCTAAAAATCCCAACTCAAGAGTTCTTCCTCTTTTTCCCCAATTTCTCACCCCAAATCAGAAAATTAAATGATAAAATTAAAGATGAAATCATGGGATTTAACCAAAACCAAGTAAGAATCACTTACCACAATCAACTCCACGAAAATCCCTTCAAGAATCGTCCAATTCCGTGCTCCCAACTCAAGTTTTTGATAAAATGGAAAAACCCCCATTTTTGGAAACTTTAATACTGCCCAGACATTTCCTTAATCGCGATCGCAGAAATAGCCTCGCGATCGCGAAGAACAACTTTGCTGCCCTAGGATTTTTACCCTACACGATCGCGGAATCACCCACACGATCGCGGATCACTGCCTCTCATACCTATGCGATCGCATCCTGCCTCATGCGATCGCGTAGAGCATTGGCCACACCTCCCCTCCTGCTCAAATCCTTCTGCGCGAACGCGACCTTAGCCACGCGTTCGTGAAGCACAACATTGCACACATATGCGGTCGCGTTCCTAACCCTGCAATCGCGTAAAACAAACTCACCTCTGCCCTGAATAAGCTTACGCGATCGCAAATGAATCCATGCGATCGCGTACAAGGAAACCAGAACCTGCTACAACCAGACTTCAGCTATCAAGCCAAGTTCATAAATGATCCGTTAACTACCCGAAACTCACCCGAGGACCCCGGGACATCAACCAAACATACCAACACATTCCAAAACATCATACAAACTTAGCCGAGCCTTCGAATCACTCAAAACAATCAAAACACCAATTACACCCAGATTCAAGCCTATAGAACTTCTAAACTTTCAAATTTCACAAACGACACTGAAACCTACCAAAACACGTCCTATTGACGTCACATTTTGCACAAAAGTCATATTCCATATTACGGATCTACTCCAACTTCCAGAATCAGAATCCGACCCCGATATCAAAAAGTCAACCCCTTGTCAAACTGCGCAAAAATTTGACTTTCGCCATTTCAAGCCTAAATTAGCTACAGACCTCAAATTCATAGTCCGAAAACGCTCCTAAGTCCAAAATCACCCAACGGAGCTAACGGAATTCCATTCTGGAGTCGTCTTCACACACTTCTAACTACGGTCAAATTCCTGAGACTTAAACCTCCATTTAGGGACTAAGTGTCCCAAAACACTCCAAAAACCAAAACGAAACCTCCCGGCAAGCCACAATAGTAGAAACAGATATGGGAGAAGCAGTAAATAGGGGATTGGGGCTAATACACTCAAAATGACCGGCCGGGTCGTTACAATTAATTAACAAGAACTTGAGGCGTTAACCCTCATTTTATAGATTCTACATAGGGATAGTATTGAACTACTTGTAGCCATATTCGGGTGTGCTTACTCTCTTAATTGGTTAAGGGATAATTCAATTAGTAAATCTTTTTAGTCTCCGGAAGAAGCTAATATAGAATTATTACCCGAGGATAATTAACATTAACTCGCTCATATTTGTAAAATCGTTAAATACATTGGATCGTTACTTGAGTTTAATTCCGAATACATCCATGCTTGTAGCCATTGATCATTTTACTTTCTTTCTAGGTTAGTTTACATATTTTCAACTAGTTATAAATATTTTCTCAAAACCGTTTTAAGTGTTTGGCTTAGCATAATAAGTGATAATTCTCTTACACGACTAATCGCCTACATATTATTCTCTGTGGGATTCGACTCCGACTCATAGTTGGGTAAATTATATTGCATACGACCGTGCCCATTTACTTTTTAGTAGTGGATTTGGACGTCATCAAAATTGGAGTCATTGCCGGGGAACAATTTGGCGTATTTAGGTTGTTTGAGAAATAAGCGTACGTGCTTTGGTCCAAACTTGTGAATATTTGTATAATTATTTTCTAATCTTTATTTATTTTTCTTGTTTATTTTCTTAGTTTTTGAAAAATGGCATCATATAATGAAAATTGGTCGAGTGGTAATTGTTCATACTTTGATGACCCTTGTCCTTATTGTGGAGGACCACACTCGTGGCAAAGTGATTTTAAATTCTCCCGGGGGCGAATTGTGCACACAATCACAAATCCACGAGTGGAGTATTTGTGATAAGTGTAGTAGTCAAAATGGTCACAGGGATAATTGTGTTTATTTGTCCTTCTCTTCCCCGGACCCCCGCTATGATGATTCTACTTTTTGTGATAACAAGTATAGGGATACGGAAGTGGAAGAAATTGAGCATGGTCAAAATGGAGAGTTCAAGCTCATGTTGTAATGCCTACTTGAAGGAGGAAACAAAGAGAAAAATGCCTTGGAAGAGCTTTTAGAATAGTCTCCAAAATGATTTGAAAGGTTGAACTTACAAATGGGAGAAATGCTTGAAGCTTTAGAGGTCCAAAAAGCGTTGGAAGTGAATGATAGCTAAGAACATTCCTTAGAGGTTGTAGCTGAAAATCCTTCTTTGGCACTTGATCAATATCAAGAAGAACTCTCAAATGCTCAAAATGAGAGGATGATGCTCATGTTGGAGTCCATTCTTGAAAATGAGGAGAAGCACAACTTGGCACTCGAGGACTTAAAACAAGTACTAACTCAAAATGATGATAATATCCGCACCTTGAAAAATTAAATAAAAATATTGGTTGAGGCTCACTATGCCCACCAACTTGAGAGTGTGGAGAGAGGTCAAGAAGAGTCCAACATCGAGGAAGAAAGTGAGCTTTATTTTAAGGACTCAAGAATTAAACTTCTGCCAACCGACTCCATGTTTGTTAGTGATGCCAAGAAAAATATGGAATTATAGTCAACTAAAATTTTTGAAGATGTGATTGAAAATGACTTTAGTTCGGGGGACCAAGAGGATGTCAAAATCCAGAAAGAATTGCAATTTGGAGGCTTGATGTCACATTTTAAGCATTTTTAAACTTTGGAATTGCTTTGTGATATGGGAATTGAGCTGTGTGAATCCATATGGAAGTGCAAAGAAATAAAACAAGAGCCATACATTTTGAAATTTTCATATTCAAGAAGGCAAAATGACATTCCTAACATGAAAGCCAATAAATGCAAAATAAAGAAATTGACGTTTGGCTTGATCATCTACTTAACAACCCCCATCACTCGTGGTCACAAACTTGATTCCAAGTTAGGTATCCAATTCATATCGTCCAAGTGGCGAGAAAAGTGGTAAAGTTGATTTGTGTCGTGCCACGACGGTAAATGTAGCGCTTGATGGGAGGCAACCCATCGTTTTCAAAATTTTAGTCATTTTTGAAATTTTATTTTTTAGAATAGCATAATATGTTATTTTTGAATAATCTACAAAGTTTCAGATTTTTTTGGAGTTTAATTAAGGAGTTTGAGGTGTTGGAACAAACCAATATAATGGCTGCCGAGTTCTGCATACCAGAATTTTGGTTCAACCGCATCTGCGAAACTTTGCATCACAGATGCGGCATCGCAGAAGTGCAAATAGGAGTGCAGATACGGATGGTTCGCAGTAGCGGTTTACTAATTGCACAAGCGTGGTTGCAGAAGCAGTCATAAATCTGCAGATGCATCTCGTTGAATAATTTGAAAGAATCCATATGTGCCCTAAAAGGTAAAATTCAATACCCTCCTTCCCAAAACAAAAAATCTAACTCCTCTATTCTCTCACGCTATTGCTCTTCACCACTGCTCACACTCAAGTTATCACACACAAAGCAACGCAGGTGTCATCTTCAGTTCCCTTTTCTACTTCTCTCTTCTATTTTTATTTTCTTCTTCTTCTTCTTCTTCTTCTTCTTCATCTCTGATTTTTTTTATGGACGAACTCCCACAATCCTGTTTTTCTTTTTATTTTATTTTATTTGTTAGTTTTAGGAATGAGGGACATTGGTTGAGTGTAGTTTTGTGTGCTGTTATTGTTGGAAAGAATTGGGGAAGTTTGAATACCCAATTGCTTCAAAAAATCAAAACTCACTTTGTGCTCGTTAAGTGTTCGACAAATCGTCCATAGGAAATTTTAGTGCTAAGTACCATAAAATCAGGTTTAATCAAGTTGTATGTTCATGCAGTGCACTAATTTATAATTCTTGAGTATAAATTATGTGCTAAAATCATGCTTAGAAGTGAAAAGAGTCGAAAATATTTGGGCCTATGAACCCTCTGATGAGCACCGCAAATACGAACGTAGGACCATACATGCGGCCTCGCACTTGCGATACCCTTTCCGCAGGTGTGAGGGTTCGCCAGCAGTGTCACTTCGCATAAGCGACTTGATTGAGGCAGAAGCGGGCTCACACCTGCGATTGTTTTTTCGTAGGTGCGGTAACTGTGCTGTTTTACAAAAACCAGTACCTCTACAACTTTTACTTCCTGGGTCCATTTGGCTTGATTCTTTGGCCTAATTGCATTGTTTTGAATGAATTAACATGATTATAATCCCCAACTAACTTGGTTTTAATTTTTAGGTACTTTAAGCTCAAAAATTAAGGAAAGTGCTGCATATCATCATGAAATTAAGGAAGAAACTGAGGCGGAACAATTCGACATTGACCGATTCATGTATGCTGATTGCCAGCGCCGATATTATGAAAACCTTCTTACAAAGAAGGTCATACTTGAAAAAGGAATCTCTGAGGATAAATTGGCCGAATTGCTTCCAGCATTTTATGGTCGTCTACAAACCTTCGTCTGGTTGTGTTTCATTCCTACTCCATGTTAGGCCAATGAGGAGTGGGTTCGTGAGTTTTATGCAAACCTAAAGCGTACAAACTACAACGACCCACAACTCACCATCAGAGGAAAAATAGTGAGGTTTGAAACTGAGCAAATCAATGACATTCTAGGGCTGTTTGACCATTCACTTGAGCCAGTGCGAGAAAAAGGATCATTGCTCAAACAGAGATTGGCTAGTTTCCAAACTTTATCCAGCAAACAAGAGAGCAAAATGGGCAAATAAGAGAAAGGGTTTGAAGTCTATCGACTTCACAGCTGAAGCCGAAATGTGGCTCTACAACATCTGCAATAGAGTATCACCCTATGGAAATGTTTCGGATGTCTCATACACCAGATCCTTGATCATTGCATACATACTAGATGGCATTCATGTGAATGTCGGCCATTATATACTGCAGGAGCGGAAAGAGTATTTGCTAGACGATAGCCTAGGCTCGATGTTCCCTTCACTGATTACAGAGTGGTGCAGGCAGGCTGATGTTGAGGTGCGTAGCACCTATCATTGGCTACCAGCTGACAAACCCTTTCATCAGTTGAGAGTAATGGGCGAGGGTAGTGCAGTAAAGAGTAAGAAGAGGAAAGTCACCACTTCTGCTCGACCAGAGTCTTCTTCAAAGACAGCCCTGCCTGAGGGACCATTTGGAATACTGAACTAACAGCTTGTCTCTATCCGTGACTTAGTGTCACAGCTCCCTAGTGAGCCCTTACACTCCCAGCCCACACCAGAGTATTTTATAGGGGAGGAAATGAGGATCTACCTGGAGAACCAGACGAAGCAAGCAGAGTCACAGGAGAAGTTGACAACTTATGTTAGTAGGCTCGAGGAAGCCTATGGCAACATGGCCAGGGCCCATGTAGATGTTTCGGCTGATTTCTACAAGGAGAAAGAGAAAAATAAGAAGAAGAGCAAGTTCATGATCAAGATGTGGAGAGGCATCAATGTTGTCTTCAAATAGGGGCAGCCGAACAGGAAGATACCAGTCGAGGAAAAAGATGATAGTGAAGAGTATTCCTTCCTGTCGAGTGCTGCTAATGCTGATACTGATGCTACCGATGATGATGAGGCCGAGAGCTCCACACGACAGTGATTAGCTTTTTCTCGCTATCTGCTAGTCTGATGCAGACCTCAGGGAAACCCTCAAACTACTCTTGTTTTATCTTAATATTGTGCAGTGAGAACACTGCAGTGGTTTTAGTTGGGGGTGGCTTTAGGGAATATACTCTATTTGTAAATTAATGCTTAACTTGTGCCCTTATCGGGCTTATGCTTTTGTATGGATATTGTGTGCCCTTGCTGGGGTTGTTCTACTATTGTTTATCATGTGTCTTTGCAGGGCGTAGTTTGTGATTGATGATATAATTGTGTGATTAGTCGCTTTTTTTATTCTAGTTTATTTTTTTTCATTATTCTTTCTACTTAGCTATTTTCTGTAGTAGTTTTTAGTTATTTTATTTTTATTCCTTTAGTTTTTATTCTATTTAATTTAGCAGTGTTTAGTTATTTTATTTCTATTAAATTTAGTTTTTATTCTATTTTCTTTAGTAATTTTTAGTTTATTTTATTTTTATCTCTTTAATACTAATATACTTTGAAATACATTTTCTCGGGTTTTCTTTATGCTACGGTTCTTTCCCGAGGAATATTTTTGTGTTGAACCGGGTGACTTTTCCCTATGAGGGATGGCGTGAAAATATTCTTAAGGGAATAGTCTTGTTTTGTTATGTGGAGAATTTTGGAGTGTTTGGTACTAATAAAATTAGTCTCTTGTATGTGATGTATGAATTAAGAATACCCCTCCATTTGTATTTAGTTATAAATTGAAAGAATAAGTTACAAGGGGATGAATAATTTTTGTGATAACTTTTTAGCTCATTTTGTGACTTTGCGCACTAGTTGGCATGATTTGCTCTAATTGTTCTTATTAAGAAATAAAATTGATCCGTCTTGATTAGTTCATGTGCCATGTGTGTTTGCTTTTGTTAAAAATAATTCTTGTGTTTACTTTTATCATCTAGAACTTGCCCGGTTCGTCTTTCAATGCTAGTGTTAATTATGTTTGGTTGGAGGGATGACCTTAGGCATTCTTTGTGTTCTTTGAAAAAGCCTATTTAGCCTATCGAGCCTACTATTGCATACATATTATCACTAGTTTACCCCATTTGAGCCTTTAACCATTTCTTTGGCTACCTCATTACAAACCTTTACCCTTTTGTGAAATAATTTCCTCTTTTGAACCTATCCCTCCTTGAACGCTAAGAATGAGGCTAAAAGCCTAAGTTGGGGGTGTTGGTGTTATTTGGAAATTGGTAAGGTTGTACATTGTGTGTAGAAGCAAAGACCTCAAAGTTGTTTATAGGAAGATACTCAAGCTCTAAAAGAAAATAGTTGTATAAAACAAATTGGCAAATAAAAAGAAATAATATATATATATATATATATATATATATATATATATATATATATATATACATATATATATATATGGAGTCTTGAGAATAGTAGAGAGGTACTTTACGGGGGTTCTATGTTGGTAACTAGATGTCAATAGGACTATGTGGTTTAAAAAGAAGCAAAGTGCAAAAAGAAAGACAAATGTGAGTAGTGTTCAAGGAGGGTGTAGTCACTTGTTTCCCAAATGCTTATCCTACCCTTCCCTAAAACTACATTAGAAGTGTAAAAAGTCCTTATGGGATCTCCAATCGAATGTTCTTGAATAGGCGGCGAATTAAAATAAGGGCAAGCTTATGACATGATATTTTGTAACACTTGAAATTTTTTGTTGAGAGTGAGTGTCTTTGTGCATTTATCCCTTGTGTTGTTATTGCAAATATGATGATTTTGGGACTTTGTTTCATGAGAGGGCACATGGATTATGATGGATTGCTGACATTGATAGATTCCGAATTGTGTAAATTGAGTATATGTAGTAGACTAGTGCTTTTGAGTAATTTATTGAGGCTTGGTCGTTGTCACTTGATTATGTTGAAACTCCATGGCATTCTTGAGATTGTTTTAATTGAGGGAGTTATTTGGTTGAGATTCACATGCTTGCGCCTAGTTATTAGTACCAACCAAATCCATAAATATGGTGCTTAATTGGAGAATATGATTTGGGAATAATAGCAATGCTACTTATGCTTTAAATGGTAGAACCTCATTGAATTATTGGTTTTGATTTGCTTGACGACAAGCAGAAGCTTTAAGTTGGGGGTGTTGATGAGTGGTGATTTTACCATTTATTTTAGTATTTTTTCTTTAGTTTTTATATCCGTTAATTATAATATGAGGTTGTTTATGGTGTGTATTGCTAGAGTTTCAGGTAAATGATGCCATGTAGAGAGTTGAATTCAATTGAAGTGGAATTGAGCAATAAAAGAGTTAAAAAAGTGCAAAATTCCTTCAGTGATTTCTGTAACGACCCGGCCGGTCGTTTTGAGAATTTAAGTCCCGTTCGGTAGCATAAGGCCTTGAGAAGCTTCGTATTATGTGTATTGACTTGCGTGCGTGGTTGAATTCAGTTACCGGATGATTCGGAGTGATTTGGGACACTTGGTCTCTAAAACGGAAGTTTAAGTCTTAGGATTTTGACCATAGTCGGAACTGTGTGAAGACGACTCCGGAATGGAGTTCCGTCGGTTCTGTTAGCTCTTTTGGATAATTTTAGACTTAGGAGCGTGTACAGACTATGAATTTGAGGTCTGTAGCTAATTTAGGCTTGAAATGGCAAACGTTAAATTTTTAGAGATTTTGACCGGAAGTGGACCTTTTGATATCGGGGTCGGAATGCGATTCCGAGAGTCGGAACAACTCCGTTATATTTTTTGGGACTTGTCTGCAAAATTTGACGTCATTCCGGGTTGGTTTGATAGGTTTCAGAACGAGTTTTAGAAGTTGGAAGTTTTGGAAGTTCATAAGTTTGATTCATGGTGAGATTAGTATTTTTGGCATTGTTTGATATGATTTGA
Source organism: Nicotiana tomentosiformis (assembly GCF_000390325.3). Lineage (NCBI taxonomy): Eukaryota > Viridiplantae > Streptophyta > Magnoliopsida > Solanales > Solanaceae > Nicotiana > Nicotiana tomentosiformis. The sequence goes on from NC_090822.1 coordinate 39,576,653, forward strand.
GACCTCGAGCGAGTCCGTGTTAGGTTATGGAACTTGTTAGTCTATTTGGACGGGGTCTCGGGGGCCTCGGGTGTGTTTCGGATGGGCTATGGGTCATTTCCTTCGATTTTTGAACTGCTGGTTCTGGTGTCTGATGTCCTTCTTCGCGATCGCGAAGCTCCTTTCGTGTTTGTGAAGTGTCTCTTCCGACCCCCTCAATTTCCTTCTTCGCAATCGCGTAGTACGCCTCGCAATTGCGTAACGCTGCATATTTCCTTCATCACATTCGCGTCCTCTATTCCGCATTCGCGTAGTAGAAACCAGGCCCTGAGCACTAGAGGTCATTAATCTTCACGTTCGCGTGTTTCCCTACGCGTTCGCGTAGGTTTCCATCTCTTCTTCTCCGCGATCGCGAAGTACTTCCTGGCAGCCTTAATTTTTCTTCTTCGCGAACGCATTTCTTTCTCCGCGTTCGCGATGCACAAATACTTGGGCAGAATATAATGTCCTCTATTCCGAGGGTTTTCCATTTTCACCATTTTTGGAGTTCTAGAGCTCGGTTTTGAGCGATTCTTTGTGGTTTATTGAAGCAAATCGATTGGGTAAGTGTTCTTCACCTAGAATTTAATATATTTCATGATTTTATCTTTATTTTTATAATTAAATTTGTGTCTTGAGTTGAGGAAAATGGAGATTTTTGAAGAAACATTTCAAAATGAAAAAAAAATCATGTTTTGAGGGACGAATTGGTATTGGAATTTGATAATTTTAGTATAGTTAAACTTGTATCGGAATGGGAGTTCGGGTTTTGTAAAAATTATCGGGTTCCGAGTTGCGGGCCCGGGGGTCGACTTTTGGACCGATTTTTAGATTTTGATAAAAATTGAGGCTTTATGGTCCGGTATATTTCCTTATGAGTTTTATTTGTGCTTTGAAGTTATTTTGGTTAGATTTGAGCCGTCCGGAGGTCATTTCACCCGAGAAGTTCATTTTTGAGTATCAGTTTGTCTTTGTCTTCTTGAGGTAAGTATCTTGCCTAACTTCGTGTGGGGGAACTACGCCTTAGGATTTGAGTCTTCTATGTTGATTGTAGTCCATGTACGCAAGGTGACGAGTGCGTACTCGGACTTATTTGTGGAAAGTTGGTCTTTTAGGGTTCTTAGGTCCTTATATTCACTGAGTATGAAGTTGTTCTTGATACAATTAAGTTCCTATTTACTAGTTTCACCTCTACATGCTTTAATTTGAATTAATTGCTTCAGGATTCACTCTTATTTGACTTAACTGAAGATTTTACCTTTTCTATTGCCATGCTATCTTTTCATAGCTGCTTATCTTTATTTGGAAATATTATTATCTCATCCTATAATTGTTTAGTCTTAATTGAGGTTATGATTATCTTTACACTTCCTATCCTTAACTAAATTGTTGAATATCCTTCGTAATTTCTCAACCTTAAATGAAGTTTAGATATCCTATATCTTAGTCGACTTGTTTTATTTGGAATTATTTTACTCGTGTTAGCTTCCTTGTTGTTGAAATATATATTGTGTGATCGTTGCTACATATTAGTTTTCCCATGTTGAGCTGATCTCTTTATGCCTAACATTCTTTACTGTTATTATTCCTTGCGAATTGGTTCTACCGTTTCTTGTGATTTAAAGTTCTTGAGTTGATTTACTTGTCATACTCTGTATTATTTCCATTGTTGCTATTGTACCTGTTGTGGTGATGCACGAGGTTTCTACCGTGCGGTTGTGGTTATTGTGATGCACGAGGTTTCTGCAGTGCTATTGTTACTATTGATATTTTTACATGCGGCGTGACAAGGCGGGATATATATATATGGGTTGCGCATGTGGCGAGACAAGGTTGGAACATTGTTATGCATGTGTGGCGAGATAAGGCGGGCAGTTACTTTATTATTGCACACGTGGCGAGACAAGGTGGGCTGTGTCAGGGATTAATTTGTGATGATTTGTGATGGCCTAGGGGCATTCTTGTGGTTAATATTTGTGTAGTGGTACACTTACCTGTGTGAGCTTTATCTTGTGAAAGCTGTGAGAAAATATTCTACGTGTTGTCCGTTCTTTTCCTTAGGCTTATTTGCTGGTATGCACTAAGTCAGGACACTTGCACAAGCATACACGTAGTTAAGCATTCTTATCGGATAAGAGGTGTTCTTGATATTGTTGAGCATAAATGCTCACCCTTGTTTACTTGCCTTCTATATGAGAATGGCTCTATTGGCACGTGAGTCATCAATGCAGTTATGAAATGTAATGAGGGCACAACATTTCAAGTGTTAGGGTTCAGGTATTGAGACCCGTGAGTTGTGATTTGTCCGAGGTTCGGTACCTCGTGGAGTTTGATGACTAAAACCTGATGTAAAAGCGGTTGTAGTTGCTGAGTTATTACTTGTCCTTTCTATATTTGTGATTCCGAATTTAGGTTGTGTTCCATTCACTTTTCTGTGTCATTTTTTTATGGTATTCCGCTGATACATGATGTTTCCTTTCTTATTGCCATTACTATATTGTGAGCCATATTGCATAGACCTTATGTAGATATCATATTTCTGTTGTTCATATACCTATACTTGTTCAGTTTATTAGATCAGTGGGTGTCTTGACTGTTTCTCGTCACTACTCCACCGAGGTTAGTCATGATACTTACTGGGCACCACTGTGGTGTGCTCATTCTACACTTCTGTACATTTTTATGCAGATCCAGGTATTTGTTCGATAGTAGCTGTGCGGGTCGTTGCTGTGGAGACTCAAGGTAAGCCTGCTGCTGCGTTCACAGGGTTTGGAGTCACCTTCAAGTTTTCGATTTGCAATATTTATTCTTATTTCTGGACCATTGTATTTAGAAGATTTCTAGCAAACACTCTGTAGAGCTTATGCCTTGTACTACCGGTTTTGGGAATTGTAAATTTTAAGAGATTTCTATTTCAAATTGTTGGATGCTATTTAGATAATGTGGTTGTTTCAATTAGTGTTAGGCTTACCTAGTCCCTAAGACTAGGTGCCATCACGATACCCAAACGGAGGGGAATTTGGGTCGTGACAAGTTGGTATCAGAGCTCTTGGTTCATAGGTGCTACGAGTCATAAGCGAGTTTAGTAGAGTCATGTGTATCGGTACGGAGACGTATGTACTTATCTTCGAGAGGCTACGAGACTATTAGGACAATTTCACTTCCTTCATTCCTATCGTGCGAGTTCATTGATCTCAAATTGAACTTTTATCATTCCATTCTCTCACAGATAGTGAGGACACGAGCTGCAGTTACTGATGATGTTGGCCTTGGAGCAGATGTCGCTAGAGGCAGAGGCCGATGAGGAGTACGTGCCACAGCCAGAGCACCTACCAGAGCAGCAGTTGAGGAGCCGCCAGTAGTTCCAATTGGGGGGAAGGTACCGGAGATGCCTGCTATTACCCCCGAACATCAGGAGACCTTAGCACAGTTTCTGAGCATGTTTGGTATATTGGCTTAGGCGGGGTTGATTCCAGTTGCACCAGCTATTTCACAGACCGGGGGAGGAGCCCATACTCCCGCCGCCCACACCCCAGAGCAGCAAGTTCATGTTGGTTAGGTTCCAGGTGTCATGGTGACACAACCTGTGGTTCCAGTTCAGCCCATATTTAGGGCAGCAGCATCTGAGGAAGAGTAGATTAGACTTGCAAGGTTCAAGAAATATGACCCTCCTACATTCAGTGGTTTGGCTTCAGAGAGTGCACAGGGTTTTCTGGAGGAGTGCCATCGCATTCTCCGCACTCTGGGTATTGTTGAGATAAGTGGGGTTGCTTTTACTACGTTCCAACTCAGGGGAGCGGCTTATCAGTGGTGGCAGGCATATGAGTTGTGTAGCCCAACCGAGTTATCTTCACTTACATGTGTTCAGTTTTCAGAGATGTTCCTGAGAGAGTTTGTACCTCAGTCCCTTTGAGATGCATTGCACGTGGAGTTTGAGCAGCTGCGTCAGGGCACTATGTCAGTATCAAAGTATGCCGTGAAATTTAGTGATTTGTCCAGGCATGCACATGCTTTGGTCGCCACAGTTAGAGAGCGTGTCCTTAGAAACATTGAGGGACTCAGGCATGATATTCGATTCAGCATGGCTCGGGAGTTAGAGTCAGATGTTTCGTTTCAGCAGGTGGTAGGGATCGCTCACCGTGTAGAGGGCATGTGGGATCAGGAGAGAGAGGACAGGCGGGGCCATGAGAGAGAGTACATGCAAGATCAGGAGAGAGAGGACAGGGAGGCGAGGAGGCCTCGTAGATCGGAGAGATCTACTGGTCCTTATTTTAGAGGCAGGGTACAACATGGTAGAGGTTTTGTGGGCTAGCTAGCTCAGTTTGCACTTTAGGCTTCGCATAGTATTTCAGGTGCTCATGGGTCTCAGAGTACCCGTACTGCACAGTTCCCACAACTACATCAGCAGAGAGGTTTCTTTGAGTGTGGAGATACCAGCCACATGGCGAGAGATTGTGCTAGACGCCAGATAGGTGTGTCCAAGTGGAGTATTCAGGCGAGTAGAAGGCGCCCAAGAGGGGAAGGCCCAACCCATTGATGTGTTTTATATAGTAGGCTTGAGGCCACTACACCAGATGATGTCATACATGTATGCTTTTGAATTATTACAGAGGGACACCATTCGTATTTTGATTCGGTTTTGCTTATCGGGGCGAGTCCCCTATTTTTTACTCCACCTATGGGTGAGTTCATGACTTAGTATTATGTTTATGTGTTTTCCCCTGTTGGGAGGTTCTATGAGTGATAGCCATTTATATCGTTGTTTTAATTCATTATTGAAAGTCACGAGACTAGAAATGAATTCATGTTGTCCATTATTGTAGGTTCGATGTGATTTCTGAGTAAATTCGTAACTATTTGTGATTTGATACTCTACTGGGATGAGATTTCAATAAGTGTTGTGACTTTATTGGAAGAATTGAGCTAATGGAAGATTTCAATTGGTATGATGTGTATTCAGCTTGTGATTCAGAGTTGAGGGCGAGACCCTCGCAATTCCATGTGATTTGATATGTTTGAGCCGGGCTGCGTGCCGCGGGGAAGGTTATACCAGGATGAGATCCTTATGATTTGTTCATGTACTTTGATTTTTCCTTTTTAAATTGATTCATAGTATGGTACTGTTAAAGAGTTGTGTCTGTCGCGCTTATTTGATATTTATCTTATGTGTTTCTTTTTACATATTCAGTCATTTTCGTCGTGAGCTTATTTGAGTTTTAGTTTGTGGGGTGTGTGCCCGGTGGTGTTAGTTGTGACTTGTTGATTCGGATGTGTAATGAAGGGGTCTTCATGTTTCTTGTATTATTGTTAGTGTTGTGGAGGTTGAAATCGGGTTCCTATTGGATATGAGGCTAATTGCCGGTGCTAGTTTTGATTACGGGGAGCTATTGTGATCATAAATGTTATTATGGGCCTATGTGTGGCGCGTCATGTTGAGTGGTCGTACCTTGTGGGTGTAGGCATGAGTTTTTATAGCTGGTTGAGACTGATATCAGATATGGATTTAGAATCGGGTCTTTTGAAGATAAATGGAAGGTGAGAATTTTGACTGTAAGGCTTATCGGTGTTGGTAGAAAGGATAAATTAAAGTTGAGATGGTGTCGTCAGGCTTTTGTGGATTGGTTTGATGTGGGGTCACCCGCGGGTGTATGTCGGATATGTACTTTCAGTGATTTAAAGACTTCGAGGCGATTCTTAGCACATTCGAGGACGAACGTTTGTTTAAGAGGGGAAGGATGTAACGACCCGGCCGGTCATTTTGAGAATTTAAGTCACATTTGGTGGAATAAGGCCCTGAGAAGCTTCGTATTATATGTATTGAATTGCGTGTGTGATTGAATTCAATTACCGGATGATTCAGAGTGATTTGGGACACTTGGTCCCTAAAACGGAAGCTTAAGTCTTAGGATTTTGACCGTAGTCGAAACTATGAGAATACGACTCCGGAATGGAGTTCGGTCGGTTCCGTTAGCTCCGTTGGGTGATTGTGGACTTAGGATCATGTCTAGACTATGAATTTGAGGTCTGTATTGGAGATTTTGCCTTGAAATGGCAAAAGTTAAATTTTTGGAGATTTTGACCGGAAGTGGACTTTTTGATATCGGGGTCGGAATGTGATTCCGAGAGTTGGAACAGCTCCGTTAGTTTTTTGGGACTTGCCTGCAAAATTTGACGTCATTCCGGTTTGGTTTGATAGGTTTCGACACGAGTTTTAGAAGTTCATAAGTTTGATTCGTGGTGCGATTTGTATTTTTGGCATTGTTTAATATGATTTGAGACCTCGAACGAGTCTGTGTTAGGTTATGGAACTTGTTAGTATGTTTGGACGGGGTCCCGGGGGCCTCGGGTGTATTTCTGATGGGCTACAGGTCATTTCCTTCTATTTTTGAACATCAGGTTCTGGTGTCTAATGTCCTACTTCGTGTTCGCGAAGCTCCTTTCGCGTTCGCGAAGCTCCTTTCGTGTTTGCGAAGTGTCTCTGCTAATCCCCTCAATTTCCTTCTTCGCATTCGTGTATTACGCCTCATCATCGCGTAACTCTGCACATTTCCTACATCGTGTTTGCGTCCTCCATTCCGCGTTCGCATAGTAGAAACCAGGCCCTGAGCACTGGAGGTCGTTACTCTTCGCGTTCGTGTGTTTCCCTACGCGTTCACGTAGGTTTCCGTCTCTTCTTCTCCGCGTTCGCGAGCGTGTTTTCGCATTTGCGAAGCACATCCTGGCAGCCTTAATTTTTCTTCTTCGCGAACGCGTCCCTTTCTCCATGTTCGCGATGCACAAACAACTGGGCAGAATATAAAGTCCTCTATTCCGAGAGCTTGCCATTTTCACCATTTTTGGAGTTCTAGAGCTCGGTTTTGAGCGATTCTTTGTGTGTTTTTCAAGTAAATCGATTGGGTAAGTGTTCTTCACCTAGAATGTAATATATTCCATGATTTTATCTTTATTTTTATCATTTAATTTGTGTTTTGTGTTGAGGAAAATGGAGGTTTTTGAATAAAAATTTCAAAATGAAAAAAATCATGTTTTGAGGGACGAATTGGTATCAGAATTTGATAATTTTAGTATTTTTGAACTCATATCGGAATGGGTGTTCGGGTTTTGTAAAAATTGTCGGGTTCCGAGGTGCGGGCCCGGGGGTCGACGTTTTGACCGATTTTTATATTTTGATAAAGATTGAGGCTTTATGGTCCGGAATATTTTCTTATGAGTTTTATTTGTGCTTTGAAGTTATTTTGGTTAGATTTGAGTCGTCCGGAGGTCATTTCACCTGAGAAGTTCATTATTGATTATCAGTTTGTCTTCTTGAGGTAAGTATCTTTCCTAACTTCGTGTGGGGGAACTACCCCTTAGGATTTGAGTCTTCTATGTTGATTGTAGTCCATGTATGCAAGGTGACGAGTGCGTACTCGGACTTATTTGTGGAAAGTCGGCCTTTTAGGGCTCTTAGGTCCTTATATTCACTGAGTATGAAGTTGTTCTTGATACAATTAAGTTCCTATTTACTAGTTTCACCTCTACATGCTTTAATTTGAATTAATTGCTTCAGGATTCACTCTTATTTGACTTAACTGAAGATTTTACCTTTTCTATTGCCATGCTATCTTTTCATAGCTGCTTATCTTTATTTGGAAATATTATTATCTCATCCTATAATTGTTTAGTCTTAATTGAGGTTATGATTATCTTTACACTTCCTATCCTTAACTAAATTGTTGAATATCCTTCATAATTTCTCAACCTTAAATGAAGTTTAGATATCCTATATCTTAGTCGACTTGTTTTATTTGGAATTATTTTACTCGTGTTAGCTTCCCTGTTGTTGAAATATATATTGTGTGATCGTTGCTACATATTAGTTTTCCCATGTTGAGCTGATCTCTTTATGCCTAACATTCTTTACTGTTATTATTCCTTGCGAATTGGTTCTACCGTTTCTTGTGATTTAAAGTTCTTGAGTTGATTTACTTGTCATACTCTGTATTATTTCCATTGTTGCTATTGTACCTGTTGTGGCGATACACGAGGTTTCTGCCGTGCGATTGTGGTTATTGTGATGCACGAGGTTTCTGCCGTGCGGTTGTTGTTATGGGGTTGCACGAGGTTTCTGCCGTGCTATTATTACTATTGATATTCTCACATACGGCGTGACAAGGCGGGATATATATATATATATATATATATATATGTGGGATGCGCATGTGGCGAGACAAGGTGGGAACATTGTTATGCACGTGTGGCGAGACAAGGCAGGCACTTACTTTATTATTGCACACGTGGCGAGACAAGGTGGGCTGTGTCAGAGATTGATTTGTGATGATTTGTGATGGCTTGGGGGCATTATTGTGGTTAATATTTGTGTAGTGGTACACTTACCTGTGTGAGCTTTATCTTGTGAAAGCTGTGAGAAAATATTCTACGTGTTGTCCGTTCTTTTTCCTTAGGCTTATTTGGTGGTATGGACTATGTTAAGACACTTGCACAAGCATACAAGTAGTTAAGCATTCTTATCGGATAAGAGGTGTTCTTGATATTGTTGAGTATAGATGCTCACCCTTGTTTACTTGCCTTCTATATGAGAATGGCTCTATTGGCACGTGAGTCGTCAGTGGGGTTATGAAATGTAATGAGGGCACGGGATGCCAAGTGTTAGGGTTCAGGTATTGAGACCCGTGAGTTATGATTTGTCCGAGGTTTGGTGCCTCGTGGAGTTTGATGACTAAAACCTGATGTAAAAGTGGTTGTAGTTGCTGAGTTATTACTTGTCCTTGCTGTATTTGTGATTCCGGATTTAGGTTGTGTTCCATTCACTTTTCTGTGTTATTTTTTTTATGGTATTCCGCCGATACTTGCTGTTTCCTTTCTTATTGCCATTACTGTATTGTGAGCCATATTGCATAGTCCTTATGCAGATATCATATTTCTGCTGTTCATATACCTATACTTGTTCAGTTTATTAGACCGGTGGGTGTCTTTACTGTTCCTCGTCACTACTCCACCGAGGTTAGTCTTGATACTTACTGGGTGCCGCTGTGGTGTGCTCATTCTACACTTCTGCACATTTTTGTGCAGATCCAGTTATTTGTTCGATAGTAGCTATGAGGGTCGTTGCTGTGGAGACTCAAGGTAAACCTGCTGTTGCGTTCGCAGGCTTCAGAGTCACCTTCAAGTTTTCATTTTGCACTATTTATTCTTATGTCAGGACTGTTGTATTTAGAAGTTTTCTAGCAAACACTCTGTAGAGCTTACGACTTGTACTATCGGTTTTGGGAATTGAAAATTTTAAGAGATTTCTATTTCAAATTGTTGGATGTTATTTAGATAATGTTGTTGTTTCAATTAGTGTTAGGCTTACCTAGTCCCTAAGAGTAGGTGCCATCACGATACCCAAACGGATGGGAATTTGGATCGTGACAATTCCGCATCTGCGGAAGGCTGTTCGCTTAGGCGACCTTGCATCTGCGAGTGGAAGGCCGCATCTGCAGAAATATCAATCTCCAGATGGGAGCGCATCTACATTTTGTTATCTGCATCTGCGGAGGCGCATCTGCGCACAAACAACGCACCTGCGTATGCACTTCTTGGACCGCTCCTGCGGAAGTTCAAATGCCCACTTATGACCGCTTTTGTGTGCAACATTCCACTTCTGCGAAGCCGCACCTCGATGATCCTTCCGCAAGTGCGGTCAACGGGCTTCAGCTATGGACAGTCTTGGCATTTCATATTTTCTCGATTCCAAACCCACAAATACACGACCTAGATTATTGGAAACAAATCTTTGGCTTATTTTCAGTCTCTTGACTAGAGAACACAAGTATTAGAGCTAGGGTTCTTGCACACACACTTGGGACTTGAAGATTTTAAGCTTTTGGTTGAGAATTTCTTACCAATTTATGATCATTTCTTCATTTCCTTGCTTTGTATTGTATATTTAAATGTGTAGTACTTTTACCAACACTTGAATCTTGTTTATGGGAATATTCTTATTTAAAATGTGGATTAAATACCTTGTTGTGCTTGTGTATTGAACGGTTTTTAGTTATTATGAAGTGAGTTATTGTTTCTTTAATTATTCTTATTCTTTAATGTTTCCAAAAGGGATTAGCTAACCCTAGGACTCACCCATTTACTTCGAATTAATTTTGGGAAATATAATTTGAGGTTGGGAAAGATTAACTAACAAGAACTTGAGGCGTTAACCCTCACTTTATAGATTCTACCTAGGGATAGGATTGAACTACTTATAGCCATATTCAGGTGTGCTTAATCTCTTAATTGTTTTAGGAAAAATTGAATTAGTGAGTCTTTTTAGTCTTCGGAAGAAGCTAATATAGAATTATTACCCGAGACTAATTAACATAAACTCGCTCATATTTGTAAAGTCATGAAATACACTGGATCGTTAGTTGAGTGTAATTCCCAATGCATCCATGCTTGTAGCCATTGATCATTTTACTTGCTTTCTAGGTTATTTTACATTTTTGCAATTAGTTATAAATATTTTCTCAAAACCTTTCTAAGTGTTTGGCTTAGCATAATAAGTAATAATTCTCTTGCATGCCTAATCGCCTATATATTGTTCTCTGTGGGATTCAAACTCGACTTATAGTTGGGTAAATTATATTGCATGCGACCGTGTCCATTGACTTTTTAGTATTGTATTTGGACGTCATCACCTAACACCTTCTCTTCAAGGTAATCTGAGCCCTTACCCGATCTTTAGTGACATAGACTAATTAAATAGAGTTATTTGCAAATAGGATCCCTAACGCACCTTGAAAATTGTTAGGTGGCGACTCTCTACTTTTAATACCCATTTAAAGAGTTATCACGTGTCGAAACCCGCTTTCGAGAGAAAAAGAGGTGTGACACCCGACCGGCCGTAGCTCGATGGTAAATGCATAACTGCCCGTCCGACCGTAGCTCGGTGGTAGATACATGACTTCTTGACCGGCTTATCTCTATGGTAAATAGAGATACATAATTGCCCAATCGGGCATAGCTCGATTGTAAGGTAGGAATATCATAGCCATACCCTTATTGACAGTGTATATGCATATATAATGCCTATTGTTTGTTTACATATATACTTACAATGCATAAAGAGCCTTTTAGAACAGTATAACTCTTATTACGTTATGAACGTTAACATCATCATTATATGCCTCAATAAGGACTTAGGAATCATATTTAGGCATGCTTTGGAATTATCCAAATAGCATAATAATAATAATAATAATAATAACAAAAACAATAGTTATAAAAATAGATAATAGATAAAGTAGGCAGAAATTTAATGTGATTTGATGAATGTGACCTACGTCCACAAACAGAGAGGAGCAATTTTACAATACTAATAAGAGTACAAAAGAGAGTATAATATTTGAGATAATACTCTAATCAACCCCAAAGTTTCACCAAGAGAATTCTCACGACCTAAAATCTAACCTAGTCGTGATGGAACCTAACTCAACTCGCTAGGTATGCCACCCAAGATATATCATAGTTTGAACTGAAGATCATCATGTAAATAATATAATACGAAGTAGAAAAAAAATTGGTAGTACAGCTCATGAGCCACTAAAATATGAAATACAACGTTGGTGTAATGAATGTACATGATATGTTTGGAATATACATAAAAAGAAATACAAGTTAGGACATGGAACGAAGTAGCTAGCCTTGGTACATCTTGCAACTGGAACATTGGTACATCTTAAATACTAGTCTTCGGCTTCCACAACAACTCAGCTCCAAAATCTGCATGCAAGGCGCAGAAGTATAGTATGAGTACAACTCATCCCCTCATCTCAATAAGTATCAAGACTAACTTCAACGAAGTAATGGTGAGATATAGGCAAAAGATACTCAATTTATATTACTTGTGTAGCTCATTAGCATATACAATGATACAGAAATAGCCAAGAAACAACAAGGGAACAAGTGATATCAATAACAAGGTACTCAATCAAAGACAAAGGTAATAATCATGCCTTTTCAAATAACCAGGTCAAAAGATATATAATTGCACCAAATCCGCATACAACAGAAATATACATCAAGCAACAATTACTCGAATACTTTTACATGAATGTAGAGTGTCTATGCATGATAAAATCCAAGTTTTTACATCAATTCTCAATAGCATTTATATGAATGCTCATACATGAGTCTAAAATGTCTATTCATGATGAAAACTCAACATCTTTATCAGTTCGACACTCTCCAGGTGTGTATACATCCACAACAAGTAGCATGAATATATAAAAGTACAAGAATGTGCATACGTCAATGATGTTCATGAATGTTTCTACATGAGTCTAGAATATCAATGCATGCTCAAGACTCAACCACAACCAATACCCAACACATCACATATGCTCCAACATGATCCACCATGTCTCACGTGCTATAATACAATATGCATATCACTTGTGCTCATAGGACTTAATGTAATATGGGTAATCACCTAACTCTGGATGGACGATTCCATATCCAAACACCAGCACCAAAATTCATCATGTTATAACATATTAACTTTATATTGTTATGGCATCCAATTCAATCCTATCACAATACTGTAATAAGTCTAAACGGAAAACTCATGTTCCATAACAATTCATTCGCTCACAAGTCTCAGTGTGCCACATTATCTCACAGTACTATATACAATCTGCACAAAATGTACCATCGTGCGACAACTCAGCTCATATAATTGTAACAATATGCAGAGATGCATGTATATGTGTGTTAGTATGTATGATGCACAAAGACATAATAAATAAACACGCGGATATATGCTCTTAAGAATAATGCATGACTACGTCGTAATCGATTAGCACAACATATCAAGAATAAATATCATGTCTAAATAAGGAATCATCAGCCTAGGCATGATTTCTAGAATGACTAAGGATCCAAGTAGTCATTCAAAAGTTAAAATATGTCATGAATACAACAAGTAATACATTGCTTCAAAGAATAACCTGTTATGATCATCAAGGCACCTAGAGCCTTAACATATCTTGTAACATGATTAAGAGAGCTCATGTAGTCATACCAACAATTAAAGCATGTCATAAATAGCTAATATTATCAAATCAAGAAGCCTAACATCTACCCCGAGCATGAATAAACTATGAAATCTGCATATACGTTTGTCACCTCATATAAACGTCGCCCATAACACAACAAATATCATACAAGGTTATTTCTTAGAAATTATTCCCCCAAGTCGAGGTTAAGCAAGATGCATACCTTATCCGGGCTAGTCTACTACACAAAATCATGCCTTTTCTTATGTTCTTGACCTCCAATTGCGCAAAACATAGCCAAATATCATTCACAATAGTCAAACAATGATAAACGAAGCAATTCCAATCAATAAAACTTTGATATTTGAAGAAATTCCAAAATGTCAACAAAAGTAAACCCTATGCCACATGGCCAAAACCCACAAATAAGACCAAATCCATATTACCATAACCCCGTGAGTAAAATATGGTGATTAGTTCTCAAATTCGGGTCCAAATCGATGTACAAAACCTCAAAATACACTCCTAAGTTGTAGGCAAAACCCCTCAAATTTTACTCTTTTATTCCATATTTTAGGTGTAAAAATCCATGGGGAATCAAGATATCTAATTAAAACAAAGTAAAAATTACTTACCCTAATGCTTGGGCTGAAATTCCTCTCCATATTTTCCTTCATCCGCTCTCTAAAACTCAAAATAGTAAAAACGAACAAAATCCCGAAATTCTGGATATAAAATGTAACACCCCGGAAAAATTTAAAGTAATTAAGCGCTATTAAGAAAGTTGACGTGCGCTAATTGTATTATTTAATGTGTAGACAAGGACTATTATATGTATGATATAAATTGATCATGATAATATATGTATGAGGTACATTAAGAATGATTTATGGTCTAAGAAGAGCCCTAAGTCCAAGTCAAGTTGGAAATTTCATGATAGACTAAAGTTTCAAATGGGAACGCACAAGACCCAACTTTGAACGAGAATCTGTACATATATATCTAGATTTATGTGATGATCTAACTAAAACATGAAAGATCTTTGAGTCTAGTTTCTAACACTTCAAACCGTTCATCATTTGGACATTCCTGCAAGACGTTATGACCAAATTACCAAAGGCTGGAAAAATGCGATTCTGCAACCAATTCTGCGATCGCAGAACCATTATGCGATCGTGACCCGCATACCCATTCCGCGGTCCATTATGCGACCGCAGACCTGCGTTCGAAGGGTTAATATTTCTATTTTTATAACCCGACCCCATTTTGATAAATAGCCTTTGGGGCTTATTTTGGGGTAATTATCTGAGGTTTTTTAGAGATAAGTGAGAGTGTTCTAGAGAGAGGAAGTAGATGAAGTGTTTTGTTCATCAAGATCTTGCCCAAGATTTGAAATCTAACAAGGAAATCTCACAAGATCTTCATATAAGAGGTAAGATTCAAACCCCTAGTCTTCAATTTCGAGTTTGGGGTAAAAGATGGGTGATTGGGAGTATAATTCTTGGGTGTAAGAGTATTATTTATGCATGTTCGTACTAATAAGGTTTGTGGGAAGATTGTTACGCTCAAATAAGTAAAGATGGGTTGTGGAGTGAAGGAAATCTTGTAGAAGAACCTTGTAGTTAAATTTGCACACCTAGTGTTTGATAAAATACTCAAATGAGTCGAGACCATGAATATCGTCCTAATTATGGTTCAATTTTGTTATGTCTCAAAATAGATTGGAATTCCTAGAATTTCCGGAACGTTGTAGTAATTTAAGGAAATCATAAAGAGAGGTATGTTGGCTAAACTTTCTCTCTTAGAATTGAATTCCATGATGTTCCCGTAAGTTCCAAGTATGGTTGTCTCAAGTTCCTTATTCTATCTTCCGAGTTGTACCCAATAAATACGATTGTCTCGAATAAGCAGAGTGATAAGAATTGTGTAATCAAAACTTATTACAAATATTCCTATCACATTATGGTATCCTTTGGGAATGGGTTCAAAAATTACATATGTATTAAAATGCTATGTCTTTGAGTCGTGTTCCAAATGAAGGTTATGATGCCTAATTGTATGAGAAAATCTCAATGATCTTAATACTCTTAATTACTCATATGTGTACCTAAAGTCTTGATTGGAAATGTCTTATTGTTGATAATCTATAAAGATGGTTAGAAGTGAAATAAGTGAA
Organism: Nicotiana tomentosiformis; assembly: GCF_000390325.3. Classification (NCBI taxonomy): domain Eukaryota; kingdom Viridiplantae; phylum Streptophyta; class Magnoliopsida; order Solanales; family Solanaceae; genus Nicotiana; species Nicotiana tomentosiformis. Next base: position 39,591,881 of record NC_090822.1, read on the forward strand.
TTGGGGTTATAGAGTGTGGCCAACGTGCCAAGAATTTATGTTATGATTGTGGCTTGTAGTGCAAATGATTTGAGAGGATGCGATAAAGAATATGAAATGAGCCTCGACACAATTTTTTAAAATGACTTCGAAAACAAAATTGCCTAAGAGCTTTTGTACTCAATTCATGCCCATAAGTGGCTGCTTTAAATAATGCTTTACTTTATAAATATATCCAGTGTGATTCGAGTTCTTACATACTCCTGTGTTAAAATTGTACATTGTCATTTCTGGGGAAGAGTATTGCAAGAATAAACGGTGTATTGATTGGTTTTGATTGTACATTGTCATTTCTAGGGAAGATGGTGTATTGCAAGAATAAATGGTGTATTGATTGTACATTGTCATTTCTATTGCTGGTTGGAATGCCCCATTCTTTGGGAAGAAACCAGTTGTGTTTAAAGTTCCCATTACAAATGGATTTAAAGTATATGATTTCTGAAATATTCTATATGTTGGTATTTGATGGTGATCTTTGAAATTGAAAGAGGTGAAAGTGTGGAATATCAAATACGACCATTGTGCCAGGAATAAAGAATCTTGTGAATGGCCAAATGAGCCAAGGAAATATTGTCGTTGTGAATGACTGGAAATACTAATGTGAATTTATACAATGTGAATGGTGGGTCATAAGGCCCACACCTGAAACTGCACGTGCCGGTATATGGGTGGATTGTGATTATTCCCCTTATTTGGGATGAAATTGAAATATTGGAGGAATTGTGATATTATTTCCCTTAATTGGGATGAAACTGGTAACAATTGTGGATTGGAAAAGTCAACCCACACGGCATATGTGGGGAGGCGACCTAGCCGATCGGGTGGAGATCGGACGCCATGTTGCGCACATGGTGGTACTACTCTTGGTAACAACTTTCTTTCGCATCACATGTCAAACCACATTATTCGTGGGGAGATGGCCTAGTCGATCGGGCGTGATCGGACTCCATGCTAACAAAGACGGTGATATATTGGTGCTAGTGATCTCCCAACTAAAAATTGTATATGAAGTTCGAATTTTGAAAATTTTCATGTTTTTAACTGGACATTTGGATATTGTCGATTATGAGTTGCTCTTTCTATGTGTTACCTTTTATTATATGGGAATTCTATTTTGAAAGAGGACTTTAAGCTATACCTACTAGTGCTATTCGACAGCACTAACGTCCCTTTTGCTGAAGGCGCTGCATCTTTAATGGATGCAGGTTGTCCTATAACATACGTCATTGATCAGTGATAACAGTACACTCTTTTCAACTGATTTGGTGAGCCTCACTTCATTTTGGAGTCATGTATCTTTTGTTTCTCATGTGCTGTATTTTGAGGTATAGCCGGGGCCTTATTACCGACATTTCCATATTTACTCTTCTATTGTACTTAGAGGCTCCGTAGACAGGTTATGGCTTGTGGTTGATATAGGGAATTGAACTAGAAATGTTGGTATTTGGAAATCATGTTTTTCATTAATTCTATAAACTCGTAATATTTTGAAAATTATGAATGAAGCTGCTAATAGGAATGAAAAGGAAGTTGTTAATAAAATCTTTTCAGTGTTTGATTAATGCAGTACATCTCCACTTTATTCATGTATGAGTTTGGGTAGAAGGAAATCTAACAGGCTTGCTCAGCCTGGTTCTCTCGGTTGAGCGCCGGTCCCGCTCCCCGAGTTTGGGGCGTGACAAACTTGTTATCAGAGCCTAAGGTTTTAAAGTGTCCTAGGTCTCGGAGCCTTGTCTAGTAGAGTCCTTCTTATCGGTGTGTTGTCGACCACTTCTATAATGGGGAGGTTACTTGGATATTTAGGAAATTCACACTTCTTTGATACTCCAGATCGTGCGTTAGAACTCAATATAGGAAGCTAATTTCCTCGTCATGTCTCATTTTTCATATGAGTAACCTACGGGTTCGAGGCAGCGAAAAGGAAATGAAAGAACCAGTTGCTAGGGAAAATGTCCCTGTACCTATTAATATCACCACGCCACTAGATCATGTGATGAGAGGACGTAAGAAACGAAAGAGGGTTATTGGTACCAATAGGCCGGAATGTTTGATATGAAATAATAGCCACTAGGATTTATGTTAGATGATTCTTGAAATATGTTATGGTTGTGTAAAGAGGGGGCACAAGAAGAATAAATACCCTTAGGTTGGATACACCCATCCAGGCCTGCCCGATATACGGGTGAAAACATTTTGCGTCATGTTGTGAGTATGCTCAGAAGCATGTTAGGGGTGGTAGATTCGGGCAATTCCAAAAGTCCATACAACGAGTTGTTGCAGAGATTGTTACTCCTGCCATGAAGGCTTGGAGGAAGACTAAGGGGAATGCTTATGATGTATGCAAAAAGGGTAAATGTCAGGTAAGTGGGGCGAGTCAGTTCAGCGGACCTCATCCTCGTTGTGTGAAGTGTATGAGATGTCATTCGGGGGTATGTCACTATGGTACTAATGTATGTTTTGGATGTTGAGTAAAGGGGCATCAATTAAGGTACTACCCTGTCAATCTAAAGTCATCAAATAAGTCACTCCTTAGTACATCATTATGAACACCGCATTATTCTCCTTGTTGTATATGTACATCCATATTGAAGAGGCCTACATAAATATGGTCTTAACCAAAACATTGAATCGCAAAACATTGCATACTTTCTAACGAGACGCATTATTCGTGAAGCCACTCTATCACAAATTCTCTTATTTACAACATCATGTGGAATTGATCTTTATAATTATATCCTTGAAATTGAGTTATAACTCTAGGATTAATACTTCCCACTTGCTTCCCTAAATTCTCAACAAGGGACTATACCTGATGAGTTTCTTACAGAACGTTTTGATTCAAATGGATAACATATGCTCACTTGTGCTTATGCATGCATAGTCATAAAGTTTATCTATCTGGTATCAAATACAATGTAAGACAACCTAGTGTTGAGATCATTCTCGAGGATTTCTTTATCTTCTGTGTATGTGGCTCCTAAGGTTGGAACAGTCACTTTACTGCTTTATGAATAGTATCATGAATCCTTTTCACTATCTAGTAACATAAGGGCATATCTCAGCACCTATTATATATGTACATGTTAATTGAAATGATCACTTGTCTGTATAACGTATCTCAGAGTCTGAGGTTTTCGTGAATTTGTCACAAGAATATCTTTTTGTTCGCCCATCTCAGTATGACTTTCATGTTCACCTAGATCATGCCTCAGCGAGTAACTCACATTGTTCCTTGCATCCCATGAAGTGGCCTAGTATTGTAGCTTGAGGGTTGTTATGGCAAAAACATGTCTAGCTCACAGCAAAGTGTTCATTCTCTCTAACCAATACATGACTTCATCCCAACATTAAGATATCCTAGCTACATGATTTCACTTGTGTGAGGTTGAAAGTTAAGCAGCCTTATGATGAACATATTGAATTAAAAGACAAATTCGTCGTATCTCCAGTCCTCTCATATAAGACAAACTTTGGCAAAGGTTAAATTGTGAGAATGATAATAATCTCACAAGTATTCAACTTCATTTTCATCCCTACGGGCTTGTGACATAGATTCTTTGTGTCAGTTGATGTTAAGACCGTAATGCAATTTCATGCATTTTGAAACCCATATCATATTCGGGGTGCCAAAATATTCTCATTTCGAGTTGAACTAATTTTCCCTACGCTCCAGGAGACGACTGGTGTCATGTACTTGGCCATTTCCTTTATGGCTTACTATTGCTGAACAAGGCACATATGGAATGAAACAATTGTTGTTGTCCTCTCATGAATCATGGTTTTCCAAGAATAACTTACGCTAATGTCTTTATCGTTCCGATTATGCCTCCCATAAGTTACATGTCAAAGAAGAAGCGTCATTCCGTGATCAAATATATTAGATGGGAAATTTTATGGTCATATTCAAGATAGCACATCTTAGACTAATTGTTGGAGGTCGCCAAAGGTTTAGTTTGGGTGTTCGGCATAGAGAGTTAGAGTTGAAGAAAGTGAACGAGTTATTATCAATATTTTCTCCACGAGGATGCTATGTGAATTGTTAATAAAGGTAAAGTATGTTTAGTCACATTAGGCCTTATAAAATCTCGAAGAAAATAGGCCAAACTATGAGTAGGATGTTTCCCTTTTATTGTTCTCCGTGCACCCGGGAGTTGTGATTGCCTCTGTTAATGTGTTATGGCAGTCGATAAGTCGAGGAGGACACCTTGAGGGCCAAAAGTGTTAAGGAAATAAAATGTTGTCACTTGAGTGTATAGTCAAATGATTGTTATTTGAAAGGTACTTTCTATGTGTTATGATTTAAATATGTGCAGCTCATATCCAGATATCACTCTTGATAATATAATGCCTGTAATGATGAGATTTGTGATGTTGATATACATGGTGATGCTTTGTCAAGTTGTGTATGTATTGATAGGTTGATTTTGGTGATTATCTGGAAACTCTGCCGAAATTTTTAAGAGTTTATAAAGATAGCCAAATTTTAAGGGTCATGAGTAAGTTGAGATTTTGAAAATGAAGTATAAGACTCATGTAGTGATAAGCGCCTATGTATAATGGCTGGAGGTAAAAGGATGGTAACTCTATTATTTGAAGTCACTTGTGAAACATTCGAGGATGAATGTTCTTAAATGGGCGAGAATGTAACACCCTGGAAAATTTTGAAGTAATTAAGGGCTATTAAGAAAGTTGATGTGCGCTAATTGTATTATTTTATGTGAAGACAAGGACTATTATATGAATGATATGAATGATATGAATTGATCATAATAATATATGTATGGGGTGCATTAAGAATGTTTTATGGTCTAAGAAGAGCCCTAAGTCCAAGTCAAGTTGGAAATTTCATGATATACTAAAGTTTCAAATGGGTACGCACAAGACCCAACTTTGAACAAGAATTTCTACACACACATATATATATATATATATATAGATTTATGTAATTATATACCTAAAAAATAAGGTATCTTCGAGTCTAGTTTCTAACTCTTCAAACCGTTCATCATTTGTACATTCCTACAAGAAGTTATGACCCAATTACCAAAGGCTGGAAATATACGATTCTACGACGAATTCTGCGATCGCAGAACCATTATGCGATCGCAGAAGTAGTTATGCGATTGCAAAATGGTCGCAAACCTGTCCAGTGAAGCCCATTTTGGGCATCGATTTTGCGGTGCATTTTACGGCCAGCATACCCATTCTGCGGTCCATTATGCGACCGCAGACCTGCTTTCGGAGGGCTAATTTTTCTATTTTCATAACCCGACCCCATTTTGATAAATAGCCTTTGGAGCTTATTTTGAGGCAATTATTTGAGGTTTTTTAGAGAGAAGTGAGAGTGTTCTAGAGAGAAGAAGTAGATGAATTTTTTTGTTCATCAAGATCTTGCCCAAGCTTTGAAATCCAACAAGGAAATCTCACAAGATCTTCATCTAAGAGGTAAGATTCAAACCCCTAGTCTTTAATTTCAAGTTTGGGGTAAAAGATGAGTGATTGGGAGTATGATTCTTGGGTGTAAGAGTATTATTTATACATGCTTGTACTAATAAGGTTTGTGGGAAGATTGTTGAGCTCAAATACGTAAAGATTGGGTTATGGAGTGAGGGAAATGTGGTAGTTAAATTTGCACATATAGTGTTTGATAAAATACTCAAATGAGCTGAGACCATGAATATCTTCCTAATTATGATTCAATTTTGTTATGTCTCAAAATAGATTGGGATAGCTAGAATTTACGGAACGTTGTAGTAATTTAAGGAAAGCTCAAAGCGAGCTATGCTGGCTAAACTTTCTCTCTTAGAATTGAATTCCATGATGTTCCCATAAGTTCCAAGTATGGTTGTCTCAAGGTCCTTATTCTATGTTCCGAATTGTGCCCAATAAATACGACTGTCCCGAATAAGCAGAGTGATGAGAATTGTGTAATCACAACTTGTTTCGAATGTTCCTATCACATTATGTTATCCTTTGGGATTGTGTTCAATAATGACATGTGTTTTAAAATGCCATATCTTTGAGTCGTGTTCCAAATGAAAGTTATGGTGTCAAATTGTGTGAGAAAATCTCAATGATATTAAGACTCTTAATTGCTCATATTTGTACCTAAAGTCTTGATTGGAAATGTCTTATTGTTGATAATCTATAAAGATGGTTGGAAGTGAAATAAGTGAATTGGGGTTATAGAGTTTTGCCAACGTGCCAAAAATTTACGTTATGATTGTGGCTAGTGTGCAAATGATTTGAGAGGATGCGATAAAGAATATGAAATGAGCCTCGACTCAATTGTTTAAAATGACTTCGAAAATAAAATTGCCTAAGAGATTTTGTACTCAATTCATGCCCATAAGCGGCTGCTTTAACTAATGCTTTTCTTTATAAATATATCCAGTGTGATTCGAGTTCTTACATACTCGTGTGTTAAAATTGTACATAGTCATTTATGGGGAAGAGTATTGCAAGAATAAATGGTGTATTGATTGTTTTTGATTTTTATATGTGTTTCTATTGCTGGTTGGTATGCCCCATTCTTTGGGAAGAAACCATTTGTGTTTAAAGTTCCCATTACAAATGAATTTGGAGTATATGATTTATGAAATATTCTATATGTTGGTATTTAATGGTGATCTTTGAAATTGAAAGAGGTGAAAGTGTGGAATATCAAATACGGCCATCGTGCCAGGAATAAAGAATCTTGTGAATGGCCAAATGAGCCAAGAAAATATTGTCGTTGTGCATGACTAGAAATACTAATGAGAATTTATACAATGCAAAAGAATTTAAAGTGAGTACAATTGTATTAATGTTATCTCTGTGTGCAAATCAAATCAAAAATATTTTTGGGAGCATCATTAGCAAACCCGAGGAAGGGTGGGTCATAAGTCCCACACTTGAAACTACATGTATCGGTGTAGGGGTGGATTGTGTTTATTCCCCTTATTTGGGATGAAATTGAAATATTGGAGGAATTGTGATATTATTCCCCTTAATTGGGATGAAACCGGTAACAATTGTGGATTGAAAAAGTCAACCCACACGGCATATGTGGGGAGGTGGCCTAGCTGATAGGTGGAGATCGGACGCAATGTTGCGCACATGGTTGTACTACTCTTGGTGACAACTTTCTTTTGCATCACATGTCAAACCACATTGTTCGTGGGGAGATGGCCTAGCCGATCGGGCGTGATCGGACTCCGTGCTAAAAAATACGGTGGTATATCGGTGCTAATGATCTCCCAACCAAAAATTGTATATGAAGTTCGTATTTTAAAAATTATCATGTTTTTAACTGGACATTTGGATATTGTGGATGGTGACTTGCTGGTTCTATGTGTTACCTTTTCTTATATGGTCATTCTATTTTGAAAGAGGACTGTTAGCTATACATACTAGTGCTATTCGATATTAATAATATCCCTTTTACCGAGGGCGCTACATCTTTAATTGATGCAGGTTGTCCTACAGCAGGCGACATTGATCAGTGGTAGCCGTACACTCTTTTCAGCTGATTTGGTGAGCCCCACTTCATTTTGGGGTCATGTATCTTTTGTTTCTCATGTACTGTATTTTGAGGTATAGCCGGGGCCTTGTTGCCGGCATTTCCATATTACTATTCTATTGTACTTAGAGGATCCGTAGACAGGTTGTGGGTTGTGGTTGATGTTGGGAATTGAACTAGAAATGTTAGTATTTAGAAATTATGTTTTTCATTAATTCTATAAACTCGTAATATTTTGGAAATTATGAGTGAAGCTGCTAATGGGAATGAAAAGGAAGTTGTTAATAAAACTTTTTCAGTGTTTGATTAATGAAGTACATATCCTCTTTATTCATGGATGAGTTTGGGTAGAAGGAAATCTAACAGGCTTGCTCGGCCGGGTTCTCTCGGTTGAGCACTGATCGCGCTCCTCGAGTTTGGGGCATGACATAAAATACCCAGGATAGCTAGTTCTTCTTCATGATCGCGATCATCAGCTTTACGATCGTGATTCATAAATTCCCAGCTTGCTTCCTTTCTTCGCGGTTGCAAAACAACTAACGCGATTGAGATTCATAAGATACGCCAACCACATCTCCTCTTACGCCCACATGATCGCGATTCATAACACACCCCTGGCGCAGCTCCTATTCGTGATTGCAGTACTACCTATGCGATCACAATATTGAACCTCCAACTCTCCTTTGCGCACGCAATATCCCTTCTGCGATTACAATTCATAACTCTGTTGTCAAAAATCTACAGCTTCAACATGGCTTAAAATGATCAGAAAGCACTTCAAAACTACCCGATGCCCCCAGGACCCCATCAAATCATCCTAATAAGTTTGTACACCCTGCACTACTTTTCCAAGAGCTTAAAGCACAAATAACAACATCAAAACTAAGAATCAAAGATCAATCCAAATTTCAACTTTCAACTAGAAGTGCCAAATCTACCTCTGTCACTCGAGACCCGAACTGAACACATGTGCAATTCTAAATCATCATACGAACCTATTGGAACCTTCAAATCGTAAATTAGATCTCGTTTACCTATAATGCTGACTTTGGTCAACTCTTCTAAACTTAAAGCCTCTAGTTGTCCACCAACTATTTTGAATTACCTAGAACCTCTTGAAACTCGAACCAACCATGCATGAAAGTCATAAAACATTATATGAAACCACTTAAGGCCTCCAATCACAGAACAAGATGCTAGAACTCAAAATGACTAGTTGGTTCATTACATTCTCTCCCACATAAATATATGTTCATCTTCGAACGTTCCAAGAATTATTCTCAAAGCCATCAAATAACTTTATACACCCATCACACACATTCCCATATGTAATCTCATGGCACTTGCACCCATACGAATCCATTAACACATCCTAACTGAAGATGCCTCTTCCAATCTCAACTTATAATCCTTTTAACCCAACTTCAATACCCGGATCTTCCTCCAAGCCCCGATTACAATACATATCCATTGTATCAATCCCGATAACCTTTATTGTGTCATAAATTTACTTCTAAGATGTAACTACGTGATATATCCCATAACTCATATACCAATAACAATATCTTTTGACCGCAACAACTACTCATTACCAAACCCGGTAACCATCAAATACCACATCTAAAATAGATCCTTGTTCCAAACCTTCAACACACTGTAAATGATAAAAGAATCCTGTAGATACTCATTACTACCAATCATATCAACAAGTCATGAATTTTCTCTTGTCCGATAAGACCATCGCTTGTTCAAGGTTGCCTAAAAGTGTTCTTCTTCCAAATATTTCTTATCCAAATATGATCATGTTGATTCCTGGTCTGTTTGCTTCATCTCATGTAGTACAAGTTGCCCGATCGATTAATCAGACCATACTCCACGTGGAACCTCAACAGTTATTGTTTGTGCACCATTCAAGAAATAACCCAAATATAACAAGTCTATGAAAAAGCAACTTATCATCCGATGACCCCCGTACCACTGGTGTCCTTGCGTAACAAGTCTATGAGTATCTATACAACTTAATCCATATGTCCGCTATGCCACAATTAAGCAAACTTAACAAAACTCAACATGTGCACCCAAACCACATATCATACTGCCAAAGTTACACCGTGATCTATCACTCTATCAAATGCGATGGTAGAAAGTATCCTATATAGATATAAACCTTATCGGATGACATTTCCATATGACACCTTGCGTATGAGCAAATCTGACATGTCGTAGAATACACCTCCTCAATATTCCTTTTAGTAGAAACACAAACTGATTCAACATTCTTCTGAGATAGGTAATAGGCTTTCCATAAGTTCCTACGGACCTATTTTGACTCCCAGTCTTGGACACACATCTAGTTTCTAAACCACCAGTCTCAACAGTGAATATATGCAGGAAACTCGTTTCCAACCCATTTATCACAAGTCACATCTCGAATCCTTTTCCTTTTTATTTTCCATCTGTGTCACTCACTCATGATCTGCTATAACCTCATGGAACCCAATGCATGGAATATACAAATCTCTGAATCTTTAAAGTCCTTACTTAACTTGTTAATCACCCCAACAAACAAAAATACTTCCAACAACCTCTTGAACCATAATCATCAAACCAAGATCTCTAGGAGGATCACCATATCTAGACAGATCACAACACATCAAATGCCATAAACCAAAAGCTCTACTAAACAAAAATCTTCTTAAGTCACCCATACTAGACACATACGATCTGACCATTAACACTTTCAACGACCACAACAAAAGAGATAGTCCTACCTCTAGAAATCCAATCTCCATACCTCATAAGTGCAAGATTCCTCAACCGAGCAACCTCTACATACCTACTAAAACACAACTATGAAGGCACACCTGCAAGCATCTCTAAATATGCATCTCTAGCAATCCTTGCACATCAGGCAACTAAAATCGAAACCTCAATGACTGATAATCACAAAATTATCATAGCACTTAGTCGATTTGTCCATAGATCACATCATCATGCATCCTCTAAGACCCATTCCTTTTTTTGGTGATACTGAAATTAGCGCTACTATGCTTCTCAAGCCAACTCGAATCATCTGTGCTATCTATGGTCCCAATCCTTCTGTCCGAAGATGAACTATGACCTTTGAAAAATAATACAAACCTCACGTTACTGACAACATCTACTGTGACGCCAATCTGAGTACAATAATCCCATTATCAACTCCAAGTCATAAGTAGGATAGTCCTCAAGCTCTTAAAACTCACTTACACAATAAACAAACCATTAAAATTGAGTCTTTCGCAGCCAACCAAGTCACCTAGACTTCAAAACCTAAAAGGTTTACCACAAAAGTACATGTAATGCCTTATCATACCGAAGAATCGATCACTTTTATCATTATACTGGTCCAATTCACTGTTATGCTGACACAACTTTTTCATATTACTCTTGACCCACATTCAAGACATCACTTTCTCTTATAATACACTGTAACATTCAACCAAATCTCGCAGCAAGTAATCTCGACATGGAACTATGTCGTTCCAATATTTGTAAGCCACTTCATTCCCCTTCATGCACCCAACAAGCATCTCAAGCCGAAATATTTGCTCTAAAGAGCCCTTCAATGAATCTGAAATTATTTCTTTCATCCCTCAAATGATGCATTATCGAACAAAAAAATGATATAGAAGTATATAAGTCCCTATCATATATCCAATACCAAACTCAAGTTCTTAACCAATCAAAGTACATTGTAAATCCTTAAGTATTACATCTTGAAACATGAACCCACTAGAACTATTCTAGAGTGTTGCCCACTATGCCCCAGTCCTTAATGCATAGCCAAACATGCCAAACGACTTGTGCTCTTTTTTCACTTTATTTCTCTAAATAGAAAAACCTCGTCCTTCGTGAACCGAGTGATCCCTTTATCCTTTCACACTTTATCCACAAAGAATCAAACTTGAGTCATTCAATAATCTCAACATATCAATTAAATGTAGTACACCATGCCTCCAGCAAACTCCTTGCCCAAATCATCCTCGATGTCACCCTTCTCCGGTCATAACTAATCCATTAGCGTACCTTATTCCAAGAATTACAAGAAAATATGCTCATATGATCTGATCATCGATGGTAGACTCCCCCACATGGCTCAATTCCGTAATTTACATTATCCGAGAACCTATAATAACTTCTCCTCCTTAACTACCATGACCCCGTGCTGTTACTCGGCTAAATTTCTCATAAGCTCATGTAGTACCAGTAATAACACATTCTATGCTAGATGCATACTTATCCTTGTGACATGTATGTCATCTTCCTCAATTGATCCAAACTCTCATTGTAACATATACATTACACTGGATAGAAAGAAAACTCTTCATAGGAACCCCTTAATACGTCATACAACCTCAAACTTTCTCACAGGAGATAAACCACTTGTTTAACCCCAATTCAATATCATTCTATGACTCTTACCGTTGTTATAACCTCTAATCAATTGATCCTCCCGAGTCTACACTTGTCCACAAGCTGTAAGAATCCATTTCATTCCACTAATGAACAACTGAAATGCCCATCAATACATACATGCCTTAAGATTGCATTGCACACCGAGATGATAATCAATTGTCCATATTCCCTTTTCATCCCAAGTGGATCCTTCTCATCAGATCCGAACCCTCTAAGTGTAGTCCTTAGACATATTCACACATATTCCGAGGCTGCCTCATTAACTCTGCCGCTTCACTTTAGAAACATATTCTCCATTTTATTTCAAGGATTTTAGAAGCATCCGCTTAATTCTTGAGCAACCAACGGTGAAAAAATATCTATCTTACCGCTCACTGTACCATCACTTCCACTTTTAGGAACACTATCGGATAGAAGATTTCAAAATTACATGCTCAGTTACCTGAGTCCCCCGATCCAAACCTTTGGTCTATACTTGGCCACAAGAATTTTAGATTGACCTTCCCTCACTTCACAAGAATACATCTCATACCACATCTACAACATCATCACAAGTTGTCGGTGCCCAACTGGTACCGGGTTCATAACATCACATATGAACGAATAGAAATACATCGAAGATTTAAACTTCAAGCTGAAACAAAGTTGCACTATAAGGAAAGAAATAAAGGAATATTTCTTACATGCCCTGTAGCCCTTGGAAGATAAGTATGAATCTCATCTTACCAATCCGCAACAGTCTACTTGATATTTGTTCATGACTCATATAACCTATGAATCTGGTGCTCTGACACCAACTAGTTACGTTCCAAAATCCTACCAAGTCATGATCACACATAACCCAATCATATAAGTAAGCTAACAAAGATATAACACAGTTTGAACTAAAGATCATCAACTAAATAATATAATAAGATTCCAAAATTCAATACAACCTGCGCCAAGAGCTAGTAGTACAAGTCATGAGCTACTAAGATTAAGAAATACAATATTGGTGTAAAAATACAAGTGTAAAGAAAACACATCATATGTTATGAATATATATAAATAGAATTTCCTAAACTACCATGAACAAAATGGTAACTTGTAACTATAATGTTGGTACATCTTCAATGCTAGCCTTCGGCTTCCATAACAGCTCAGCTCTGAAATCTGTATGCAAGGTACGATAGTGTCCTATGAGTACAACCAGCCCCATGTACTCAGTAAATATCAAGACTAACCTTAACAGAATTGTGGCAAGGGTTAATCAAAAGATACTAACTTTATATAACTTGTACAACTTATCAGCATATACAATGACAGAGAAATAGCCAAGAAACAACCAAGGAACAATGGATATATATAATAAGGTGCTCAATAAAAGATAAAGGTAATTGGAATGCTTTTCCAAATAACCAAGTCAAAATAATATACAATTGCACCAAATTCTCATACAACAGAGATATGCATCAAGCAACATTTACTCGAATACTTTTACATGAATGTAGAGTGTCTATGCAGTATAAAATTCCAATTTTTACATCAATTCTCAATAGTATTTGTATGAATACTCTTACATGAGTCTAAAATATTTATGCATGATGAAGACTCAACATATTTATCAATCCGACGCTCTGGAAGTGTCCATCAAAGCACAACAAGTCCGAAACATATGTAAAAATGCATGAATGTGCCACGACCAATATCCAGCATATCACATGTGCTCGATACGCCTACATAAGTCTAGAATGTCAATGCATGCTCAAGACTCAACCACAACCAATATCCAGTGCATTGCATGTGCTCCAACATAATCCAACACGTCCCACATGCTCCAACATAATACACGTATAACCTATGCTCATAGGGCCAAATGTAACATGAGTAATCACCTGATTCCAGAGGGACGGATTCACAGCACTGAAATCCATTGTGCTATAACATATCAACAAAATATTATTACAGTGTATAACTCGATCCAATCAGAATGCCATAGTTAGTCCGCACAGACTACTCACGTGTTATAACAACTCAATCCACTCACATGTCTCAATGTACCAAAGTATCTCATAGTACCATAATCCATACACTGGGAATGAACCATCATGCCACAACTCAGCTCCTATAACTATATCCATATGCAGAGATACGCATATGCGTGTGAGATAATATATGTGTGGTGCACAAGGACATAAGAAATAAACACGCAGACATATGCTCTAAAGAGTAATGCATGACTACGGCTAAATCGATTAGCTCAACATATGAAGAACAAATTATCTCGTCCAAATAAGAAATCATTATCCCGGTCTTCAGTTCTACCATGAATAAGGATGTCCAAGAAGTAATTCAACAGTTAAAAATGTCATGGATAGAGGATGTAATACATCGTGTCAAAACAACGCCGGTTATGATCAATAAGGGACCTCGAGCACTAACATATCTTTGAGCATGATCAAGAGAACTCATGCAGTCATACCGACAATTAAAGCATATCATAAATAGCACAAAATATCAAATCAAGGCATAATTAGTCTAAAATCTACCTCGAGAATAAATATGGCATCTATATATATGCTCGTCACCTCGCATATATGTGACCTCCAACACATAGCAAACAACATACAAGGATATTTGTTATAAATCATTCCCTCGAGTCGAGGTTAAGCAAGATACTTACATTATCCAAGCTAGTCATCAACCCAAAATCACACAGTTTCCTTTGTTCTTGACCTCCAGTTGCCCATAACCTAGCGAAATATCATTTATGAAAGTCAAACAATGCTAGAGGAATTAATCTCAAGCAATAATACATCGATCTTTGAAGAAATCTATTAAGTCAACAAAAGTTAACCCCAGGCCACATTGTCAATACGCCAAATAAGACCAAATCCTGATGACCCATAACCCCATGAGTCAAAATATGCAATTAGTTCTCAAATTCGAGTCAAAATTGATGTTCAAAACTATCACGACCCAAATTCCACTATGGGGATCGTGATGGAACCTAATCTCCAAGACTAGGTAAGCCTATCACTAAAACTAAATCAAGGAAACATGATATAATAAGGCAGAAATTAATATAAAAGAGGAAATAGAGTTAATACAAGCCAAAGTGATAATACTCAAACATCTCCCCAGAACTAAACAGTATAAAGTCACGAGCTCTAACTGTATACATATAAATATCTTAAAACACAATAATGTTCGGATATAAAAATGGCAGTATCAACTTAAGGATAGGACTCCATGGGACTGCGATGGTCAATGCAACTCTACCTTGAATCCTCGCGGTCAATGTAAGCTCTCACTGCCTTGGTCCGCTGCCTCCAAAACTTAGATCTGCATAAAAAAGTATAAAACTGTAGTATGAGTACACCACGGTCGATACCCAGTAAATATCAAGAATAACCTCGGTGAAGTAGTGACGAAGTTCAAGTCAAGTGATACTCACTAGTTGAATAACATGTTGCAATATATCAATCACTGGCAACAGAAAGTATAGTAGAAAAACAATAAAAATAATCTCATCAGAATAAGTGATAACAATTCAATGCAAGTAAGGGCTCAGCTTCATCAAAAACTCATCAAAGAGAAACACACACATATCGCACCTCGTTCCCACATTTTTATCACAATAACAATACCTACCCTTATCGCTCCGCCCTGACAAAATCACAATAGCCGCCCATATCGCTCTGCATTGACAAAATCACAACAACAACCCATATCTCTCCACCCTGACAAAATAACAAACACAATCGCACGGCAAAAACCTCGTGCTAACACCCAAACAATGCGCTCAACATGTCCACATGTGCCACAATAATCACAAAAGAATATTGACAAAGTTTTGTAAAGGATATGAGTTTGTAATTTATCAACAAGGTGCAAAAAGGCATGAAAATAGTAAAATGCAGATGGGCATTTAACAAATAAAGCATTACTATGGCTGAGACAATTGTAGTGACCATGTTCACGTAGCCCAAAAGTGATTAAGCATGTTTTATATAAATTACATCCCCAAATTAAGGCATATTAATAGCCTAAGGTCTAATCCGGTCACAAGCCACACATATCACTCGTGTACACATTCGTCACCTCGTGTACACATCACTTTTCACATAAGACAAATAGGCAAATAAGGCCAAATCCTAAGGGGTATTCCCCCACACATGTTTAGGCAAGATACTAACCTCAAACAAGCTAATTCAATACTCCAACAATGCCTTACTTAAAAATTCACCTCCGTCCAACTCATATATAGCCAAAAACGACTCAATAATGTCAAACAATGCTAAAGGAATCAATTCCAAACAATAAAGGCCCAATCTTTCCCCAGGCCCCCACGGTCAAAATCTGCTTCATGGGTAGATCTTGACTACCCATAACCCCACGAGTCGAAATATGTGATTAGTTTTCAAAATCAAGTCCAAATAAACTCCCAAATCTTAAATTTTGTTTTTCAAATTATAGTTAAAACTCCAAAAACATTCCTTCCAAATTTAATGATTTTCGTGTAAAAATCCATGAGAAATCAATATATATGTCAAAAATAAGAGAAAATCAGTTACCCAATAGCTATGTATGAAAATATCTTTAATTCATCGCCGCTCACCAAGTCTAAGGCTCAAAATGTTATAAAATAAGTATAAGTCCTGAAATGCCAGCTATAACAAGCTGGTGATGTCTCGTTTGCAACCAAAGGTTCGCAAATGCGACCCATATCCGGAAAATGCGAACTAGGACTATCCCAACAAACGTCTCAAATGCGACCACAAACATCGCAAATGCGATGACCCTGTTGACTACCTATGTCGCAAATGTGACAAGCAATTCACAATTGTGAAGCCCATGCTGCCAGACCCATTGTCGCAAAAGCGACCAAAATCCACACAAATGCAAGGTCCTCCTGGCTTCCCCACATCGCAAAACCGAGAAGTCCACCGCAAATGCGACCATTGCAATTGCGAGTAGACCTTCGCAAATGCGAGATCTGCAGCACCGAAAAAATTTGAAGCAAACCAAAACACTCCAAAATCATTCTGGAACACACCGCGCCCCTGGGGTCCTACTCCAACCATCCACACAAGTACATAAATCTCAAACAAACTCACTTGCATGCTCAGAACATCAAAATAACATATAAAACCATGAATATAACACCAAAATGCATCATGCAAGCTTTGAAACTCAAAACTTTAATATTCGAAACCAAGCATCTGATTCCTACCAAACCAACTCGGAATGACACCAAACCTTGCACACAAGTTCTAAATTACAAAACGGGCGAACTCTAAGTCTCGGAACAACAATCTGAGTCCGATAGCCACAAATTCAATCCATGGTCAAACTTATGAAATTTCTAAACCTTCAAATTACCAATTTCGACAAAAAGAGCCAAATCATCCTAGGAACCTCCAAATCCAATTTCGGGAATGCGCTTAAGTCAAATATCACCATACGAACCTATTGAAACCATCAAAAACCATTCCAGAGTCATTTTCACAAAAATCAAACCTCGGTCAACTCTTATAACTAAAGCTTCCTATAACGATAAAGCCAATCATTTTGAGTACTTTAGCACTGTTTTGCCTATTTGATGTTTTACTTATGTGTAATTGTGGTTATGTTACTTGCCGGGGTGGTGTCACGCCCCGACCTCGGGGAGCAGGACCAACGCTCAACCAAGGTATCCCAGTCAAGCAAGCCTTCTTGATGCCCACTATCTACCATTATCCATGAACGATTTTATTAAGAAATAATATATAGAGGTTAGCCAAAAATATTTATATGGGGAAACATCAAACGTAAATCTTCCATTAGATAAGTAATTTCATTAATAGCAAGCAAAACATTACATGTTATTTTAAAAGCCTTTAAGCGGAAGCGAAATAGCATACAACATATCAAATCCCCATATTATATATGACCCACACTGTGTCTCTGGAGTGAGAAAAATATGGAAATACCGGTGACAAGGACCTGACTATACCTCAAAACAATGTGTAAGGATCAATATAATACAAAAGCCCCGATACAGAGTAGGGCTCGCCATAGATCAGCAGAAGGAAGGTCTGCTCCTATCAAAAGCCTATGTCGCTTGCTAGAGTATCACCTGCATCCATTAAAGATGCAGCGTCCTCAGCAAAAGAGATGTTAATACATGTAGAATATTACTAGTATGTAAAGCATACAGAACAATGTACAAATATACGGTACCTAAAAGAGATATATATGGCGTACATCAAGAAGATATGAACAACCTATCGAATCATATGTCAAGTCATATTGTACTCAAGTTATCCTACACATACACATCTTTTGTATCAAGTGGGCCATATGATCTATGTATGAGACACAGAAATAAAATGTAAATATAACACTATGTTCCGGCAGAAGACAACAAAAATGGCACCTATGCGTTTCAATAGGCCATCCATAGGGCTCACCTATTTCCTGTGTTGAATATTCGTTCCACCAGTCCATCCATATCAAACCTTTATTATGTACCTATGCGTGTCACCAGACCATCCATAGGGCTCATCTATACTATGCACCTTTGCATTTCACCAGTCCGGCCATAGGGCTCACCTATTGCCTATGCTGACTAAGCGTTCAACAAGTCCGTCCATAGCAAACCTTTACTATGCACCTATGCGTGTCACCAGACCGCCCATAGCGCATATCTATACTATGCACCTATACGTTTCACCAGTCAGTCCATAAGGATCATAACACATTATTATGCACATGACCCCATTTAAGCTCAAAGCAACACGAATAACATTACGTTTAGGGTCGTAAGTTCCCAAATCATTGGAATACTTCAATTTCATGTTCATCATGCAGAAGCATAGCTTATTACGTTAGCAGATGTGTGGAAAATCGATAATTAGATTATAATGGCGCATAGGCCCAATTTATTAACTTTTAGGTTCATCTTCATTTAGCATAGGACATCTCTCTTTCAACTCGCTATGTACTCGTTTGTCATGTTAAGGTCATTATCTAAGTTTGTCATTCTTGGGGACTTAACATCAAAGTTATTTGCATTTATTATTTTAGAAGCATACATATTATGTTTGGAACCATCGGAATGCCTTAATTTCTGCGTCATGCTTATTTGTAAACTTGAACCTCTATAACATTGCCATGGGTCATCATAAAACATTTAAAGACATTTGAAACGTTGAGAAAGTCATAGCTTCAACTGATAAACATGTAAGATCTCAAAACACATTGGAAATAAGAACAAGGAAGAGCATAGTGATTTGCAATTTAAAACATGAATTTTAAATCGTAATCCTTTGGGGTGAATCAATCATTAGAAACAATTCAGAATAATAAGAATTGAACTTGGACAAACCACACTTGGAGTTCTCAAGGAATTTCATATAATCCGATTCTAAGGAGATAGTTTAGCCATCATACCTCGATTTAAGCTTTGCTTAGAGTTTCTACGATATTCTGCTCCCCAAAACACCTCAATCTATAGCAACATAATAAAATTGATCCATTATTAGAAGAACTCTCGTTATAAATGTCTTTTAGGCATTTCATCAAACACCTAATATGCGTAATCGACTGCAATGTTCCATAATAGAAATTCCAATACACCGAAACAAATTTTTATGCCACCAATCCATTAACAATATCCCTACGACACCCAACAACCTTCATTTTCACATACATGCCCAACCATATACCTGCAACCCATAAGAATCACTTCCTCCACTCTTCTCACACGCCCAAATTCGAAATTGAGGGATTAATACTTCCGATCACCATCCCATAAGATCAAAAACAATACAATCTTTACTCAATACCATTACAAACTTTGCATGAAAGCTTAGGGGTGAGAAGTTTACCCGGTCGGTTGAAGAACTTGTGAGTTTCACTATTGAATCCCAAGATTTGAGCAAGAATTGAAGAGTAGAATTGATAGAGCTCTTCCCTCTCTCTCTAAATTGATCTCCTCTCTCTATAATATTAGGTTATACCTTCTAAAATAACCCCCTAGGGCCTTATATAAAAAAATAGTTGGATTAGGAAATTCCCAAAAATAACCCCCTCCCCCCCATATCAAATCTGCGACGGATTCCGCGATCAACGAAACGGATCTGCGGTCAGCGGAATAGACCATAAAATGTTCTTACAAATCTAGGTTGGGTCTGGTAAGATTCGCGGTCAGCGAAACAGATCCGCGACGGATCTGTGGTCAGCGGAATACATATGCGATCGCATAATAGACCATAAAATGTTGCTCAAAACTTGAGTTTCTTCTGACTCATTACGCGATGATTCCGCGGTAAGCGGAACACAACCGCAATAGCATAATGGGCCATAGAATTGCCATTCACCGCAAATGTTCCTACCAACTTCACGATGCATTGCACAGTCCAAAATCCATACTGTGGAACATTAGCTTACCATGGAACTATAAAAACTTACATCTTTGGTGAACTTTTACGGGGCCTTACATCCTCCCCTTCTTAGGATTATTCATCTTTGAATGAGGGTTAGAGTCCGCCATAGACACCCAATATGACTCAACCTATTATCCACACACCAAGAGTTCCAAATTTTCCTAACTCCCCAAATTTTCAATAATTTCGGTAGAGTTCCCACTGTATTTTGGCTTTTTCACCTGTCAGAGTGCCCCAAGAACTAATCCTTACAACACGTTCATATTACAACAACACATCATAGCATTAGAACAATACCAACCATAACCTTATATGCATTGTATTTCCACAGAGGGCATCTTAGCATAAACTGTACAAGTTTGAACAGAACGCATAGAAATTAAACTTATAAAATTCTTTTAGGAACAACATTTCCATGATGATCTTGACTTTCTCCATGGCTTAGTGAAAATGTTTAGGCCCTATGAACTCTGCTACACCAACTTTGGACCATCCAATGGGGGATCCACATCTCATGCCAACGAGGCACCACGCAGCGCGACAACAACCTAATACATAATAAGTTTTTCAACTATGGCCTTCATTTGCCCACTACTCCCCAAAACACATTACTATAGCCGCTCCTTGACCCAATCGCGATTTGACATACATTATGACCACTATATAACTTCCCTTGACCTTCCTAAACATCTACTTTTAAGAGACAATACAAAACAAGATCTTCAAATTTGTGGTATCCCCCTTGAGCCTCAGGTAACATTCGTGGAGCATCTTGATCACGTCTCCCCATGATTGGAAGATGAAAACGATATTCTAAACATAACTTAAAGCAACTTGAGTCTCCTTTTATGTGAAAGCTTATAAACATACACCTATGGAGTAACTAAGGTCATATACCTTAACACACACCATTCTCTTATATATATATATATATATATATATATATATAACTCCTAAGACTTTTGGTTAACACTTGTAACTTTGCCCCTCCCAATTTTCAACGCCACCTCACCTAGTCATTCTATACGAGTTAGATTTACCAGGGTTGGAGGTTCAAATATGTAAAAAGTACAATCCTATTGTCAAACATATAGGGCCTAGAACTCTATACTCATACTCATTCAAACACATCATAGAATAAGGTGGAAGGGGTTGAGGGACTTACTTGTTGTTCTTTGGTTGTTGGGGTGGCTCCTTAATTGGTGACCCTTTACTCCACACCCAAAGCATTCATCAGTACCAAATAGGCATACCCTCAAATGACGCCTCCTACACTTAGGACATGGGGGTCTCCGCTGCACCAGAAAGTTCCCGCTCGATTGAACCTATTGATTAAGTCCCTCATTGCCCTGGTTTGGCATGTTTTAGCTGTACCGCTGCTTACCTGGACCTGAGGATGTGCTCTAGCTGAAGACTGAGCAACTGAATGTGAGGGTCCGAATGACACTCTTCTAATCAATGCCTTTCCATTACCACCTCCACCGTAGGAGCCACTAAAATTGCCCGCAGACATGGCCTTCTTATTATTATCTTGCTCCTTACTGCTTTTTAACTTTTGATCCTCCGTGGCTTGAGCGAACGTCACCATCTTCCCATAATTCATATAATAGCTCAAGGTGGCTGTAGCAGCCTCATTGATGACCAAAGGACTAAGGCCTTGCACAAACCAGTGCACTCGAGCCTCTATAGTTGGTGACATATAGAGAGCATACTTGGAAAGATACACAAATTTCAAACGGTAGTCCCACACACTCATACTACCTTTCTTCAAGTTCTCAAACTAGGTGGAATGGGTTGCCCTAGTCTTGGCAAGCATAAAATTATCCATGAAAGCATATACAAACTCGTTTCACTTTGCCGGAGGACTACTCTCCTCGCGGGACTCCTCCCACCACTCAAAGCACGAGTACGCCACCTCCTTCAGGCAATAGGAGGCTAATTCCACTATTGTTGTCTTATTGGAACGTATCACATGAATAGTCTTGTGCATCTAACCAATAAATTCGTGTGGGTTCTTCTCGGGCTTAGTAGCCATGAATTTCAGAGGATCCAATTGAAGAAATCAGTTCACTCTGGAACTAGCTGAATCTCCTTGGTAGATAAAAAAGGTAGATGTAACATTCAATCTCTGGGCCTGGGAATCCACTATCTGGGTCAGCAATTGTATGGCTCCCCATCAGAAGCCCTAGAACAAGAGGTTGAGGTTGGAGGTGGAACTGGAACATCATGCTCACCCGCAACATTAGTCACCTCATTAACATCCACTCATGGGGAGGCATTGGCCTTTGTGCCACTCTTCACCTACTTCCTAGGTCCCATGCACTAAAAGTTAGAACAAGCACGAGTTAAAAAGGGATAGTCTTATAATCAAGCTCTATCGCACGATCTAGAATATCAATAATGAGTGATATTCCTAAATGCCGAAGTAGCCTCCTAATTATAGATGTAGTCGACTTCACACCGATAATAAGGACTCTACTAGACACGGCTCCAAGACATCCTAGGAAAATTTAAAACCTTAGGCTCTGATACCAAGCTTATCACTCCCCGGCCTCGGGGAGCAAGACCAGTGCTCAACCGAGGTATCCCGGTGAACCAAGCCTTCTTAATGCCCACTATCTACCCTTATCCATGAAAGACTTTACGAAGACATAATATGTAGAGGTTAGCAATGAGTATTTATAGGTCCAGACATATAACGTAAATCTTCCATTACTTAAGGAATTTCATTAATAGATAGCAAAACATTACAAGTTATATTAAATGCCTTTAAGTGGAAAAAAATGGCATACAACATATCAAATCTCCATATTATACATGACCCACACTGTGCCTATGGAGCCTCTAAACTGATGTGAGAAAATATAGAAATGTCAGTGATTAGGCCCCGAATATACCTCAAAATATATGTAAGGATCCATATAATACAAAAGCCCCAATACAGAGTAGGGCTCTCCAAAGATCATTTGAAGGAAGGTCCTCTCCTATCAAGAGCCTATGTCGCCTGTTGGAGTATCACTTGCATCCATTAAAGATACAGCGTCCCAACAAAAGGAACGTTAGTACATGTGGAGTAGTACTACTATGTAAAGTAGATAGAACAATGTACAAAAACACGGTAGGCCAAAGAGAGATAAATGACGTACATCGAGAAGATATGAAACAACCTTTCGAATCATATGTCAAGTCATATTGTACTCAAGTTATCCTACACATACACTTCTTGTGGATCGAGTGAGACATATGAGATATGTATGAGACACAAAAATAAAATGTTAATGTAACACTATGTTCCGCCAGAAGATAACAAAACTGGCACCTATGTGTTTTATCAGGCCGTACATAGGGCTCACCTATTTCATGTGCTGACTATGTGTTCCACCAGTGCATTCATAGCAAACCTTTACTATGCACCTATGTGTGTCACCAGACCGTTCATCGTTTTCTATGCACAATGGGCTCATCTATACTCTACACCTATGCGTTTCACCAGTCCGTCCATAGGGCTCACCTATTGCTGCACTGACTATGTGTTCCACCAGTCTATCCATCGCTAACCATTACTATACACCTATGCGTGTCACAAGACCGTCCATCGTTTTTATCTATATTATGCACCGATGTATTTCACTAGTCTGTCTGTAGGGCTTATAACACATTATTATGCACATGCCCACATACAAGCTCAAAGAAACACAAATAACATTACATTTAGGTTTGTAAGCTCCTAGCTCATTGGAATATTTCAGATTCATATTCATCATGCGGAAGCATATATTATTACATTAGAAGATGTGTAGGAAATCAATGAGTACATTACAATGGTGCATCGGCCCAATTCATTATATTTTAGGTTCATCTTCATTTAGCATAGGACAACTCTCTTTCACCTCGTTAAGTACTCATTTGTCCTCTTAATGTCATCAGCTAAATTTGTCATTCATGGGGATTTAACATCAGTGTCACGCCCCGAACCTGGGGGGCGAGACCGGCACCCGGTGCCTCACCTAACCTTGCGTACCAACTTGCGACTAAGGGACTCTGAGCATATAATGTCATACTTTGACCATGGGGCCACATTGCAAGACAATTTGCGAAGCAAAATATAAATCTGAACGGAAAATAATGCTGACTAAACATCAATATAACGCTGGGCCGACAAGGCCGTCATAACTACTACAGCTGACAAACCAACAAAATATACATACAAGGCCTACAAGCCCAACATACTGCACTAACTGGCAGGATATGTCTACAAGCCTCTACTGTTGGATGTACTGTGATCGGAACAAGGTCCTGACCTACCCATAACATATATACAGATATACATAAGATGTACACAAAACTCTAAACCTAGCAACTCCGAAGTACGTGGAGCTTACCGATCAGGATGAACTCGGGAAATACCTACTGAGGAGGTCTACCCGTCTGTCTGTCTGAACCTGCACGCAGGAAATGCAGCGCCCCTAGAAAAGGGACGTCAGTACGAAATAATGTACCGAGTATGTAAGGCAATAAAATAACTGAAAGTTGAAACTGAACTGATAATATGATAACTGAAAGTAACTGGGAGTCAAAGATGATCTGGAGATATACTTACCTGCTGATACTGACTCAACTCTCTCAATATAGTAAGTAAAATAAATGTCCGGCCCTATAAGGCTCGTAACGTGTCACTGCTCCGCCGTAGTAGGCTCGCTCATGGGCGCTCGGCCATACTAGGCTCTGTATCTCGGCCATTTTGGGCTCGCTCATAGGCGCTCGGCCACAGTAGGCTGGTATATAACATACCATCTGATCAGAGGTTGCCCAATAGGGGCCTGCCCACCGATTATAGCTCGATGGTGGTGAATATATTGTAATACTATATATCAAGGCGGAGCGATACGTGTGGCTATTGTGACTTTGTGAGAATGGAACGATACGGGTGGCTATTGTTATTTTGTCAGGGCAGAGCGATAAGGGCGAGTATTGTTATTATGATAAAAATGTGGGCACGAGTTTCCATATCTGTGCGTTTCTATTTGATGACTTGTT
Source organism: Nicotiana tomentosiformis (assembly GCF_000390325.3). Lineage (NCBI taxonomy): Eukaryota > Viridiplantae > Streptophyta > Magnoliopsida > Solanales > Solanaceae > Nicotiana > Nicotiana tomentosiformis. The sequence continues at coordinate 39,617,327 of NC_090822.1, forward strand.
GTTGAAGCTGAGCCCTTACTTGCATTGAATTGTTGTCACTTGTTCTAATGAGATTATTGTTATTATTTTTCTGCTATACTTTTTGTTGCGAGTCTTTGATATATTGCATAGGTTATTGACTAGTGAGTATCACGTGACTTGAGCCTCGTTACTACTTTATCAAGGTTAGTCTTGATACTTACTGGGTATAGACCGTGGTGTGCTCATGCTATACTTATGCATCCTGGTGTTGGAGGCAGCAACCCTAGATAGTGAGAGCGTACATTGACCGCGAGGATTCATGGTAGAGCTGCATTGACCATCGCAGTCCCTTTGTATCCTTACCTTGATACTGTTATTTTTATATTAGAACAATATTGTGTTTTGAGATATTCTTATGTATATTGTATAGCTCGTGGCTATATACTATTCTTATCAACAGTATTGTGTTTTCATTCATTATCGTGCAGATTTGTATATTCCAAGTTTGAATCTTTACTCTTCTATTCTCTCACAGATGGTGAGGATACGTTCTACTGAATCAGCAGCAGGTGTGCTACAATAGGAGCACCTGCTTAAGCAGCAGGTGTGGATCGTCCTATAGCTCTAGCAGAGGATCAAGATTCTGAGCATGTTGAGCGTGCACCCAAGAAGCCTATTGCTACATCGGGCTCCAAGAGGCTTTGTCACACTTCAAGACACTGTGTCACACTTCATGAGTATGTTTGGGAGTTTGGCCCAGGTAGGGTTGATTATAGTCATTTTAAAACAGTTAAGTCGAGGCTCATTTCATATTCTTTATCACATCATCTCACTTCATTAGCACCATTGACCACAAGTATAACTTTCACTCTTGGCACGTTGGCCACACTTTATATCTCCAATTCACTTATTTCACTTCCAACCATCTTTATTGATTATCAACAATAAGACATTTCCAATCAAGACTTCAGGTACACATATGAGCAATTAAGAGTCTTAAGCATATTGTGTTTTCTCACACAATTTTGTCATCATAACCTTCATTTGAAACACAACTCGAAGACATAGCATTTTAATACACATATCATTCTTGAACACATTCCCAAAAGATAACATAATTTGATAGGAACATTCAGAACACGTTTTGAATACATAATTCTCGACACTTTGCTTATTCGAGACAATCGAATTTATTGGGGACAACTCGGAGCATAGAATAAGGAAGTTGGGACAACCATACTTGGAACTTACAGGAACATCATCGAATTCAATTCAAAGAGAGAAAGTTTAGCCAACATACTTTGATGGAGCTCTTTAGCGATATTAAAACCACCCACTACTCTTACAACTTCAATCTATATCAACATAATTCAATTGGACCAATATTAGTAAATATTTTCTGGTTTTTGGTAATTTTGCCATTTTTTTCAAACACCTAGAGTGCATAGCATTCAAATACCTCTAGTTATGGTATTTCTTCATCTAACAATACCTCCTTACCACCAACGAGAGATACTACGACATCCTTTCTCCACTAACTACCTTCTTAGCACCTTTATAATCATAAATGAACTCACATCTACCAAATTTTACTAATTAACTCATTACAAAATCTCTACCATACCCAATAATCTAGTTTAAGTATTTATGGCTTCCAATCACCATCTCGTAAGTGCTAGTACTTATTCCTTGCTCATTTATTCACTAACAATCCATGCATGTAGGGTTAAGGGTGAAAGATTACCTCTTATAGACCAAATCTTGAAAGTCAACTTTTGGGGTGTTCTTGAGATTTTGAAGAAATCCTATGGAATCCAATACAAAACCTTGTTGTAACTAGTGATTGAGAAGTGAAATCATCATAAAAACACACTTAAAAACTCACCTTAGGTGTGTATTTGAAGGCTTGGCCGGAAGGGTGGTTGAGAGAAAGCCCTAGTCTTGAAGAAATGACTTAGCCCCTCTTTCTACCTGTCATTGGGGTTATTTATTGTGCTTCTACTTGCACGGCCGTGCACCTGGGCAAGTTGCCGCGTATCTGGGCGCGCACCTGAGGCAGAAACTCTCAAATATGCACGGCCGCGCATCTGAGTGCGCATATGACATAGGTCCAGTAAATTGGCCATAACATGCTGCATACATATCTAAATGACAAACGGTTTGATGCGTTGGAAACTAGACTCAAAGATCTTTAATTTCATAGCTAAATCACCTCATAAGTCTTTATATTTTGGTAGCAACATGCGTTTGAAGTAGGATATTGTGTGAATTGGGACATCCTTTCCACTTAATGTATCCAACTTGTTCCACATAAGTTCTTGTCATTCACAAAACTCTTTAGTATGTTCCAACACACATTAAACATACATTATCATTTCAAAATGATGTGTCTCTATCCCATAGGTCTCCTTTAATACTCAAATACATTATTCCCAAATACCGCTGGCGCACTATAAAATCTTAATTCATTAGGAAATTTATAACGGGGCATTACATTCTCCCCCGTATAGGATCATTCGTCCTTGAATGAGGGTCAAAATTCACCATTAGCACCCAATGTGACTTAGTTGCTATAACACACCAGCAGTTCCAAATTTTTTACTAACTCTCTAAGTTTCCAAAAATTTTGCCAGAGTCTCCCTTGTAATTGGGGTCTATCCACCTGCCAGAGAATCCCAAAACCACCCTAACAACATATCCATAACTCAACAAAGCATCACAGTATATATCAACAACACAGATCTCAATATTAAAGGAATTACATTAACAAAAGTGGTATCTATACATGAGTTGCACATATTTAAATCATAACACATAACAAGTACCCTTTTGAATTACAATATTTAGTTATACAGGCAAGTGAGAATACTTCCTTTACTTTGACAGAGGCAGATCTCAATTTCTGGACTTATCTAACAGGGATGACAACTAGGTACCTCTTATAAGCTAATTACCCATTAACTCCACTTTCAATAGTTTCCAACGGAACAATAGGCAAAGGATTTCCAACAACCTTCTGGAACCTAGATACATGATGCATCTGGTGCATGGAGGACAACAATGGGAAAACATCATACTCATAGTTTGGCCTATAACCTTCAATATTCCATAAGGCCTAATGTGACTACACATACTTTACCTTCCTTAATAATTCACCCAATATATTCATAGAGAAAATCTTGATAATAACCCGTTCACTTCCTTCAACTCTAAATCCCTACGCCGAACACCCAAACTAAACCTTTGTCGACCTCCAACATTTACTCTAAGATATGCTAGCTTGAATATCACCATAAAACTTCATATCCAATATATTTTTTCACGGGATGATGCTTCTTCTTTGACATGTTTGAACCTTCGACCCCCATAGGTTACTATAAATAGGAACAACGAGGTCCGAGATTGGGCTGGAATTTTTCAAGAATCCATCAATGTGCTGAGCAGGGCATTTCTGGAGGCTATATCCTAAGAGACATGAAGGTTACTACTAATAGTGCTGACATGGTTAATCATTTTTATGACATCATTGATTCGACAAATGAGGCATAAAGTTACCTAGTAGGCATTGATAATGTAGGGAAACTCTGTTTAACTCGAAATGAGAATATTCTGGCACCCTGAATGTGATATGGGTTTCAAAATACATGTAGTTACATTACGCTCTTAACAGTATTTGACACAAGGAATCTATGCCACAAGCCCACAAGGTTGAAAAAAGAAGTTGAACACTTATGAGATTATTATCATCCTGACAGCTTAACCCTTCCTGATAGTTGATCCTATATGAGAGGACTAGAGATACGACAAACTTGTCTTTCAAATCAATATACTCATCATGTGTGCTAGAATTGGAAACATCCACCTGAAGTGGGGAGGGAAAATTCACGGTAAGGCTGCTTAACTTTAAACCACACACAAGTGAAACGATGTAGCTAGTACATCTTAATGTTGGGATGAAATCATGTATTGGTTAGAGAGAATGAACACTTTGCCGTGAGCTAGACATGTTTTTTGCCATAACAGCTCTCAAGCTGCAATACCAAGCCTCTTCTTGGGCAACTACAATACTAGGAACAAAGTGAGCAACATACTGCGGAATGATCTAAGTGGACATGAATGTCATACTGAGATGGGCAAACAAAACGATCTTCCTGTGATGAATTTGTGAAAATCTCAAATTTCCTAGAAATTTTTACGCGGACAAGTGATCCATTTCAATTGATAGGTACACATATGATAGGTGATGAGATATGCTCTCATGTTACTAGACAGTGAAAAAGATTCATGATAATATTCACAAAGGAGTGAAGTGATTGTTCAAACCATAGGAGCCACATACACCGGAGAGAAAAAGAGTGGCTCAAGAAAGATCTCAACACTAGGCTGCTTTACATTAGATATGATACCACATAGGTAAATATTATGATGTGTGCATGCATAGGCACAAGTGAGCAGATGTTATCCATTTGAATCAAATTTTTCTGTAAGAAATTCATCAGGTATAGTCCCTTGTTGAGAATTTAGGGAAGCAGTGGGAAGTATTAACCTAGGGTTATAACCCAATTCAAGGAACTCATTATAGAACTCAATTTCTCAAGAGGTTGTAAATATAAGGAATTGTGATTAAGAGACTTCACGAATACTGCGTCTCGTTCAAAGAGTAGATATAGAGAACGACTCATAAAGTTGTTTCGGTTCTATCCCAACTTCCATAGTAACATAAGGATTGACATATGACAAAGTGGAACCGGGATCAACAAAAGCATGTACTTCATGAGATTGGACAGTCAATATACCTGTAACCACATCTGAAGAAGCCTCCAACTTTTGACGCCTCCTCATAGCATAAAACCTATTGGGTCCTCCCGAGCTTTAAATACCACCCCTAGCTGCTCCGAGCCCTGCGGGCGATATAGTGCTTCTAGCTGGGGGATGCGTTGTGGATGTAGTAGCTATAGAACTAGATGGTTGTATCGCTCCCCCGCCCATGCTCTGGCGAGACGAATGACAAGCTCTCTGAATGTGACCCCTCATACCACACTTGTAACATACATAGGTACCATAGTGACATACTCCGGGATGACATCTCACATACTTCACACAACGGGGATGAGGTGCGCTAAACTGACTCGTCCCACTAACATGATATTTACCCTTTTTTCATACATCATAAGCATCCCCCTTATCCTTCCTCCAAGCTTCCAATGCGGGAATAACAATTCCAGCACTGCATTGCTGTGTGGGCTTTTGGAACTGCCCAAAGCTAACACCCCTAACGCGCTGCTGGGCATATTCACAACACGATGCCAAAAGTTCCTTCCCGCATGTCATACAGAACGGGATGGGTGTACCCAACCTAAGCATTTGTTCTTCTTGTGCCCCCTCTTTCCAAAGCCATAACATATTTCAAGGGTCATCCAATATGTTCCCAAGTGTTGCTTGCTGCAAATCACACAATCTGGTTCATTAACACCAACAACCCTCTTTCGTTTCTTATATTCTCTTACCACACGATCCGGTGGTGCGGTGACATTGGTAGGAATAAGGACACTTCCCTTAGCAACAAGTTCCTCCAATCCCTCCACGGCTCGACACATTCTCCCAACAAACTCTTGTGTAATCTCCCCCAGATTCAATGGTGGGTTCATTTCCTCCTCGTTGCTCTGAACTCATGGATTACTCATATGGAAAATAAGACATGACGTGGAAATTAGCTTCCTATCTTTAACTCTATCGCACGATCTGGAGTATCAAAGAAGGGTGAAATTCCTAAATGTCCAAGTAGACTCCTCATTATAGATGTGGTCGACAACACACCGATAAGAAGGACTCTACTAGACATGGCTCCAAGACATTCTAGGACACTTTAAAACCTTAGGCTATGATACCAAGTTTGTCACGCCCCGAACTCGGGGAGCGCGACCGGCGCTCAACCGAGTTAACCCGGCCGAGCAAGCCTATTAGATTTCATTCTTCCCAAACTCATTCATGAATAAAGAGGAGTTGCACTCCATTAATCAAACACTGAAAAGATTTCATTAACAACTCCTATTTCATTCCATTAGCAGCTTCATTCTTAATTTCCAAATTATTACAAGTTTATAGATATAATGAAAAACATGTTTTCCAGATACAAACATTTCTAGTTAAATTCACCACATCAAACACCACCCACAACATGTCTACGGAGCCTCTAAGTACAACAGAAGAGTAATATGGAAATGCCAACAACAAGGCCCATGTTATACCTCAAAACACAAAGTACACCATCAAATGATATCAAGCTCGAAATAGAGTGGGGTTCACCAAAACTTGCTGAATAGGGAGTAATTGCTAACGAGGACCAAAGTTGCCCGCTGTTGAACCACCTGCATCCATTGAAGATGTAGCGCCCCCAGCAAAATGGACGTTAATACATATGGAATAGTACTAGTATGTAAAGCTAAATGTCCTCTTTCAAAATGGAATGTCCATATAAGAAAAGGAAAACCATAGAAACAACAAGCCACAATCAACAATATCCAAATGTCTAGTTAAAACACAATAATTTTCAAAATACAAACTTCATATACAATTTTGGTTGGGAGATCATTAGCACCGATATACCACCATCTTTGTTAGCACGGAGTTCGATCATGACCGATCGGCTAGGCAAACTCCCCATGAACAATGTGGTTTGGCATGTGATGCAAAATAAAGTTGTTACCAAGAGTAGTACCACTCTGTGCGCAACATGGCATCCGATCTCCACCCGATCAGCTAGGTCACCTTCCCATATAAGCCGTGTGGGTTGACTTTTCCATTTCACAATTATTACCAGTTTCATCCCAATTAAGGAGAATAATCACAATTTCACCAATATTTCAATTTCATCCCAAATAAGGGAAATAATCACAATCCACCCTTATGACCCACCCTTCCTCGGTTTTGCTAATGATGCTCCCAAAAATATTTTTGATTTGATTTGCACATAGAGTTAACTTAAATACAATAGTACTCACCTCAACATCTTTCACATTGTATAAATTCTCATTAGTATTTCCAGTCATTGACAACGACAATATTTCCTTGGCTCATTTGGCCATTCACAAGATTCTTTATTCCTGACACGATGGCCGTATTTCATATTCCACACTTTCACCTCTTTCAGTTTCAAAGATCTCCATCAAATATCAACATATAGAATATTCCGGAAATCACAACTTTAAGTTCATTTGAAATGAACAATTTAAGCACAATAGATTTCTTTCCGAGAAATGGAGTAAAATAATTGGCAATTGATGTGCAAGTTAAAATCATCAACTAGTAACACCATTTATTCTTGAAATACTTTTCCCTAAAAAGGAAAATACATAATTTCCACTCATGAATATGTAAGAACGCAAAATACATTGAAAATACTCACAAAGCATAGTATTTGTTAAAACAGCCACATATGGCATGACTTGAGAACAAAAGCTTTTAGGCAATTCTATTTTTGAAGTCATTTTAAAATAGTTAGGTCTAGGCTCATTTCATATTCTTTATCACATCATCTCACTTCATTGGCACCATTAGCCACAAGTATAACTTTCACTCTTGGCACGTTGGCCACACTTTATATCCCGAATTCACTTATTTCACTTCTAACCATCTTTATTTATTATTAACAATAAGACATTTCAAATCAAGACTTTAGGTACACATATGACCAATTAAGAATCTTAAGCATATTGTGTTTTCTCACACAATTTGGCATCATAATTCATTTAAAACACAATTCAAAGACATAGCATTTTAATACACATATCATTCTTGAACACATTCCCAAAAGATAACATAATGTGATAGGAACATTCGGAACACGTTTTGAATACATAATTCTCGACACTTTGCTTATTCGGGACAATCGAATTTATTTGCGACAACTCGAAACATAGAATGAGGAACTTGGGACAACCATACTTGGAACTTACAGGAACATCATCGAATTCAATTCTAAGAGAGAAAGTTTAGCCAACATACCTTGATGGAGCTCTTTAGCAATATTAAAACCACCCACTACTCTTACAACTTCAATCTACATCAACATAATTCAATTGGACCAATATTAGTGAATATTTTCATGTTTTTGGTCATTTTGGCATTTTATCAAACACCTAGAGTTCATAGCATTTAACTACCTCTAGTAATGGTGTTTCTTCATCCAACAATACCTCCTTACCACCGACAAGAGATACTATGACATCCTTTATCCACTAACTACCTTCTTAGCACCTTTATAATCAGCACTGAACTCACATCTACCAAATTTTACTAATTAACTCATTACAAAATCTTTACCACACCCAATAATCTAGTTTAAGTATTTATGGCTTCCAATCACCATCTCATAAGTGATAGTACTTATTCCTTGCTCATTTATTCACTAACAATCCATGCATGTAGGTTTAATGGTGAAAGATTACCTCTTGTAGACCAAATCTGTAAAGTCAACTTTTTGGGTGTTATTGAGATTTTGAAGAAATCCTATGGAATCCAATATAAAACCTTGTTGTAACAAGTGATTGAGAAGTTAAATCATCATAAAAACACACTTAAAAACTCACCTTAGGTGTGTATTTGAACCCTTGGCCGGATGGGTGGTGGAGAGAAAGCCCTATTTTTGAATAAATGACTTAGCCCCTCTCTCTACCCATCCTTGGGGTTATTTAATGGGCTACTACATGCGCGGCCGCACCCCTGGGCAAGTGACTGCGCATCTGGCTATTCACCTGAGGCAGAACTCTCAAATATGCGCGGTCGCGCATCTGACACAAGTCTAGTAAAATGGCCATAACTTTTTGTATACATATCCAAATGATGAACTATTTGATTTGCTGGAAACTAGACTCAAAGTGATTTAATTCCTCCTAAGTATTTATAGTTTGGTAGTAGCATGCATTTGAAGTAGGATGTTATGCGAATTGGGACATCCTTTCCACTTAATGTATCCAACTTGTTCCACACAAGTTCTTGCCATTCACAAAACTCCTTAGTATGTTCCAACACACCTTAAACATACATTATCATTTCAAAATGATGTGGATCTATCCCATAGGTCTTCTTTAATACTCAAGTACGTTATTCCCAAATAACGCTAGCGCACTATAAAATCTTAATTCATTAGAAAATTTTTAACGGGGCCTTATAGGTAGTTTTCGGATGTGTTCCCTGTAGAGCTACCTGTCATGCCACCCGATAGGGATAGTAATTTTTTTTATTGATTTAGCACCAGGAAATGAACCCATATCTATTCCACCGTATCACATGGCTCTAGGTGAGTAGAAGGAATTGAAGGAACAATTGAAGAATTGCTAGATAAAGGTTTCACCAGGCTGAGTGTTTCACCTTGGGGTGCTCTAGTTTTGTTTGTAAAGAAGAAAGACGGATCCATGAGAATGTGCATTGACTACATGCAACTGAACAAGGTTACTATAAAAAATAAGTATCCAGTTACACGTATTAATGATTTATTTGATCATCTTCAGGATTCTACGATATCCTCGAATATTGAATTGAGATCGAGATACAATCAGTTGAAGATCAAGGCTCTGAACATTACTAAGACAGCCTCCAGGACCCGTTATAAGCACTATGAGTTCTTGGTGATGTCTTTTTGGGTTGACCAATGCCTCATCACCTTTCATGCACTTGATGAATAATGTGTTTCAACCTTATCTTGGATTTATTTCATTATTCTGTATGTTGACAATATATTGGTGTATTCTCACAGTCGAAAAGAGCATAAGTAGTACCTGGGGATTGTGCTCCAGACTTTGCAAGAGAAGAAGTGTTATGCTAAGTTGTCCAAGTGTGAGTTTTGGTTAGACTCAGTGGCATTATTGGGTCATGTGGTGTCTATTGAGGGGATTAAGGTGGATCCAAAACAGATTGAGGTAGTTCAGAGTTTGCCCATACCTTCTACCGCTTTTGAGATCAGGAGTATCTTAGGGGTGGCTGCGTATTATCACTAGTTTGTGGATGGGTTTTCATCTATCGCAGCCCCATTGACTAAGTTGACTCAGAAGGGTGCCCCATTTAGGTGGTATGATAAGTATGAGGAGAGCTTTCAGAAGCTCAAGACTACCTTGACTAAATCTCCAGTTCTAGTTTTGTTTAGGGGATCAGGTTCATATACAATCTACTATGATGCTTCGCAGGTTGGCATTGGGTGTGTGTTCATACAAGATGGTCAGGTGATTGCCTATGCTTTACGTCAGTTGAAGCATCATGAGAAGAACTACTCAGTGCATGATTTAGAGTTAGCAACACTTGTACATGTGCTCGAGGTTTGGAGGCATTATCTTTATGGCATATCTTGTGAGGTGTACACAGATCACCAGAGTCTTCAACACCTATTCAAGCAAAATGATATGAACTTGAGGCGACAAAGCTGGTTAGAGATACTGAAGGACTATGATATCACCATTCGTTATCATCCAGGAAAGGCCAAAATGGTGGACGACGCCTTGTATAGGAAGGTGGAGAGCATGGGGAGTCTTGCTTTCATACCAACTGGGAAGAGGCTATTATTGATGGATATTCAGGCTTTGGCCAAAGGGTTTGTGAGGTTGGATGTTTCAGAGCCTAGAAAGGTTCATGCTTGTGTTGTATCTCAGTCATCTTTGTTTGAGAGCATCAAGGGGCATCAGTATGATGATCCCCACTTGCTTGTCCTCAAGGACGCGGTATAGCACAATTATGCTAAGGAGGTGTGGATGGGTTGCAGGAGCTGATTCCTGAGGAGGCCCATTATTCGTGGTTTTCTATTCATCTGAGTGCGACAGAGATGTACCATAATTTGAAGCAGCTTATTCGTGGCAGAAGATAAAGAAAGACATTGTTGAGTATGTTGCGAATTGTCTAAACTGTAAGCAGGTTAAGTATGAGCATCAAAGACCTGGTGGGTTGTTTTAGAGGCTAGATGCACTGGAGTGGAAGTGGGAGCATATCACTATGGGTTTTGTGGTTGGGCAGCTATGAATCCTAAGGAGATTTGATGATGTGTGGGTCATTATGCACAGTCTGACCAAGTCTTCATACTTAATTGTGGTTAGGCAGCCACGAATCCTAAGGAGATTTGATGATGTGCGGGTCATTGTTGACAGTCTGACCAAGTCTTCACACTTCATTGTGGTGATGAAATACTACACTTCAGAGCAGCTGGCTCATATTTATCTTTGAGAGTTTCTTCTCCTGCATGGCGTACATGTGTCTATTATATCGGATCTAGGAACTCATTTTACATTATATTTTTGGACGGCGGTGTAGCGAGAGTTGGGAACAGAGGTCAAGTTGAGTACACTATTTCATCCGAGATGGATGGGCAGTCTGAGCGTACTATTCAAATCTTGGATAACATGTTGCGAGCATGTGTCATTGATTTTGGAGGCCAATGGGATCAACTTCCACCGCTAGCAGAGTTCGCCTACAACAAAAGCTACCAGTCGAATTCTGAATGCACCGTATGAGGCTTTATATGGGAGGTAATGTCCTTCTCTGATTGGTTGGTTTGAACCTGAGGAGGTTAGGTTGTTGTGTACTCATTTGGTTTGTGATGCTTTGGAAAAGATGAAATTGATTCAGGAGAAGCTTTGTACAACGCAATCCAGGAAAAAGTGGTATGCTGGTAGGAAGGCTTGTGATGTGGCATTCATGGTGGGTGAGAGGGTTCTACTCAGAGTTTCACCCATGAGGCAAGTTGAGACCTCAGTTTATTAGCCCTTTCGAGGTGTTGGAGAGAGTTGGTGAGGTGTCCTACATACCTGCTTTCCCACCTAGCTTATCGGGAGTTTATCCGATGATTCATGTTTCCATGCTTCGGAAGAACTATGGGGAATCACATGTTTTGGATATCAACTCGATGCAGTTGGACAAGGATTTGACTTATGTTTAGAAGCCGGGTGCAATTTTGGATAGGTAGGTCCAAAAGTTGAAGTCGAAGAACATTGTATCGGTGAAGGTTCAATGGAAAGGTCAACCAGTCGAGGAGGCGACTTGGGAGACCGAGCATGATATGCGGAACAATTATCCTCACCTTTTTGATATCCTAGGTATGATTCTTGATTTGTTCAATGATGAACGTTTGTTTATGAGGAAAAGAATGTAACAACCCGACCGATTATTTTTCTGAGCTCCATTATCCCATTTGATTCTCCACTTATGTTTATTTGTTGTTATATGACTTGTGAGGAGGGTTGGTTTGATTTCAGGGAGATTTTGGATTGAATTTGAACACCTAGTTCTAAGGTTGTAAGTGTTAGGACCCAATTCCCACCGAAGTCGCGACGATGCCTAACACTACTTGCTAAGCAAGCCAACAAATCTATAATAACAGTAAATACAAAAAAATAGAATTTAGTAAACTCAACAGCGGATATCTCATGAAATAACTGCGAAACAACAATAATACTTCTATATCCATCCCAATGATTTGGTGTCAACGAGTATAAAAGCACCATTGAATATCAAAATACAAGACCAAATCCTCAATTTAACTATCTGAATAGTAGAACAGTAATAACAGAAATAAATGAAAGAGAACTTCAAGGTCCGCGGACGACATAGCAGCTGCCTCGTACTCTCCCAAAGCTAGTATAAACACAACTTTAGCACACGAAGTACCTGGATCTGCACACGAAGTGCAGAGTGTATTTGTCACGCCCCAAACTCGGGGAGTGCGACCGGCGCTCAACAGTGTAAACACGGCTGAGAAGGCCTGTTAGATTTTATTCTACCCAAATTCATCCCTTAATAAAGAGGAGATGTACTCAGTTAATCAAATACTGAAAATATTTCATTAACCACTTCCATTTCATTCCCATTAACAGCATCATTCAATATTTCAAAAATAGTATGAGTTTATAGATTTAATGAATAAACATGTTGCCAAATACCAACAGTTCTAATTCAATTCCCAACATCAAACACCACCCACAACCTATCTACGGAGCCTCTAAGTACAACTGAAGAGTAATATGAAAATACCAGCAACAAGGCCCTGGCTATACCTCAAAACACAGTACATGAGAAACAAAATATACATGACCCCGAAATGAAGGGGGCTCACTGAGTCAGCTGAAGAGAGTGTACTGCTATCATAGATCAATGCCGCCTGATGTGGAACCACCTGCATTCATTAAAGATGCAGCGCCCCCGGCAAAATGGATGTTAGTACTGTCGAATAGAACTAATATGTAAAGCTAAAAGTCCTCTTTCAAAATAGAATGACCATATAAGAAAAGGAAAATCATAGAAACAACAAGTCACAATCAACTATATCCAAATGCCCAATTGAAACATAACTATTTTCAAAATATGAAAATAATATATATTTTTGGTTGGGAGATCATTAGCACCGATATACCACCATCTTTTTTAGCACGGAGTCCTATCACGCCCGATCAGCTAGGACATCTCCCCACGAACAATGTGGTTTGACATGTGATGCGAAAGAAAGTTGCTACCAAGAGTAGCACCACCATGTGCGCAACATGGCGTCCGATCTCCACCCGAACAACTAGGCCGCCTTCCCACATATACCGTGTGGGTTGACTTTTCCAATTCACAGCTATTACCAGTTTTATCCCAATTAACAGGAATAATCACAATTTCACCAATATTTATATTTCATCCCAAATAAGGGGAATAATCACAATCCATCCTTACACCGGCACGTGTAGTTTCGGGTGTGGGCCTTATGACCCAACCCTTCCTCGGTTTTGGTAATGATACTCCCAAAAACATTTTTATTGTTTGATTTGCACACAAAGGTAACATAAATACAATTGTACTCACCTCAACCTCTTTCACGTTGTATAAATTCTCATTAGTATTTCCAGTCACTCACAACAACAATATTTCCTTGGCCCATTTGGCCATTCACAAGATTCTTTATTCCTGGCACGGTGGCCGTATTTCATGTTCCACACTTTTATCTCTTTTATTTTCAAGGACCACCATCAAATATCAACATACAAAAAATTTCAGAAATCATATACTTCAAATCCATCTGTAATGGGAACTTTAAACACAAAAGGTTTCTTCCCAAAGAATGGGGCATAACAACCATCAATAGAAACACATATCAAAATCATAAACAATCAATAAATCATTTATTCTTGGAATACTCTTCCCGAGAAATGATAATGTACAATTTCAACACCATAGTATGTAAGAACTCGAATCACACTGGATATATTTATAAAGCAAAGTGTTAGTTAAAGCAGCCACGTATGGGCATGAGTTGAGTACAAAAGCTTTTAGGCAATTCTATTTTCAAAATTATTTTTAAACAATTGAGTCTAGGCTCATTTCATATTCTTTATCACATCCTCTCATTTTATTTGCACTACTAGCCACAATTATAACTTAAATTCTTGGCATGTTGCCCATACTCTATATCCCCAATTCACTTATTTCATTTTCAACCATCTCTATAGATTATCAACAATAAGACATTTTCAATCAAGACTTTAGGTACACATATGAGCAATTTAGAGCCTTAAACATATCGAGTTTTTCCCACACAATTTAGCATACTAGCTTTCATTTGAAACACGACTCAAAGCCATAATATTTTAATACGCAACAAATACTTTGAAATTCACGGGAACATTATGGAATTCGATTCTAAGAGAGAAAGTTTAGCCAACATACCTTGTCCGAGCTTTCCTTAAGTTACTACAATGCCCCAACACTTCTAGCAATAACAATCTATGGGAAGATAGTAAAAATTAGTTAATAATTAGAAGGATTTCCATGATGTAACTCTCTTAGGAATTGTGTCATACAACTAGTATGCGAAATAGACCACAAGGGTCTTCAATGGAGATCCTTTCATACCTCAACCAATTTCAACAAGAAACTACCCAAAATGGTTCATTAACCCCACATACTACAACTTTGTGTCACATGCATGGCTAATTTCCAACCCCACGATATATTTGAACTCATAACCTCTTGTATGAATACTTAGAAGTAGGACTTACCCGGATGACGGATAAACTAGTGATTGACTTCCTTGATTCTTGAAGATTGGTGCAAGATTGGATGATTGGGAGGTTAGGTTTTCTCCTTCTCTATCTAAAATGCTCTCACCTCTCTCTAGACTCACCAGAAAATCATCCCAAATAAAGCCCCAAAGGCTGTTTATTAATATGGGGTTGGGTTGTAAAAACCTCAAAATTTACACAGCCGCGCCGCATGGGGCACCGCAGGGCGTGGCGCGGTTGTGAAAAATGTGCCTAGAAATGAAATTTTGAAGTGTTCTGGAAATCCCCACTGGGGCGCCGCATGGGGCGGCGTGGTAGTGACACATTCTGCCAGCGTTTGGTAATTTAGTCACAACTTCTTGTAGGAGTGTCCAAATGACGAACAGTTTGAAGCTTTAGAAACTAGACTTGAAGAGCTTTCATTTGATAGGTTGTTAATCCAATAAATCCTTATATATATGTAGATATGCTGGTCCAAAGTTTGGTCTTGTGCGTACTCATTTGGAACTTTAGTCTATCATGTAATTTTCTAACTTGGCTTAGACATAGGCCTTTCCTTAGACCCCACATCACTTATAATATACCTTGTACACTTATTATCATATCCAATTGATATCCATCATATTAATAGCCCTCGTCTGCACACAAAATAATATAATTAGCACTTATCAACTTCCTTAATAGCGCTTAAGTACTTCAAAATTTTCGGGGGTGCTACAGTAGTATGAGTACAACGGACACCATTGAGTAACAAACCTAACCTTTTGCTAAAAGTAGTGATGAGCTCAGAAGAAATAGTCATAGATCAATATCAATAACCTGCAAGAGCTCAAGATATAAAGGAAACAATATAAGTAAATAACTACATGATATCATGTTCTGCTCGTTGACATTACATGAATTTAGACATGCTTTCCAAGTATGAAAGTTAAATCCCAACACAAAATAAACATCTCATTTACCAGCTAGCATGACGAAAGTACATCTCTATGCCTACATGTTTGATTAACATTATCACAGTGAATCCATCAAGAATAACCAACCTCAACACACTCACAGTGCCTGGCACAATGCCCCTCACTATCACACACACCACACTCAACACTATACGGGTGCCTGGAATATATGCCGCTCACCCAAGCACGTGTATATATATCACTATGCATGCACTCTCTACTGGCATGTCAGACTCCGGAGGGGTAGATCCTGGCCCAAGCACTAATCCGAAGTCAATATGGCATGTTGCGGCGTGCAATCCGATCAAAATATAAAGCAATAGCCAATGTGGCCTCGTTGCGGTGTGCAACTCCATCCAAGTATCACTCACAATGCATCTCTACAACCCATATCAGTTAACAATCTCTTAGTTCTCAAGGGCTCACAACCTCATAGAACTCAACTCAAATAGTATCGGATATGGAAAACAACAATATGTGATGAATTAAATAACATGTAAATGAGGAATCCTGATTGAGTATATAACTACAGTTAAGGCAAATAGTTCAAAATAGCCAAAATAGCCCATTATGTCTCAACCAATTAAGCACATAGCCTAAACATGATTTCTAACATGAATCATAGCTTAAATAATCAAACGAGTAGGAAAACAGGGATAGAACAAAGCTGATAGCAGAATAAGTCCAGCAATAGTCTAAAGTAAACTCAGATCATGAATACTCCAGTGCACGCACTCACGCCCGTCACCTAACATGAGTGTCACCCCAACTCATCTCATATAACATAGTTCCCATGGTTACTTACCCTCAAATACAAGTTTAGATATGTTACTTACCTCAAAATGCGGAGATCAATACTCCAAAAATCCCTTGCCACGCGTATCGGTCTCCGAGCGACTCGAATCTAGCCAAAGCAACTTAATATCATCAATAAAATCCATCAGAAATAACTCTAAATGATAAAGCTAAGGTCTTGAATCAAATATGTGAAGTCAACCCAAAAATTCAACCCTAGGCCCGCACCCCAGAACAAGACAAAATTTATAAATTATTAACACCCATTCAAATACGAGTCCAATCATACCAATTTCATCCAATTCCAACCACAAATCGACCCTCAAATCATGAAATCTCACTCTCCAATAACATAGCCTAAAATCTCTAAATTTCACCTTAAATTCACATAAACTAGGTGTAATAATCAATGGTTAGTCAATATATATCATCAAAAGTGATTAAGCTTCACTTACCGCTTCAATTGCAGCAAAGTGTCTATCAAAATTGCCCTTAGCCGAGCTCCACAACTCCCAAAATGAGAACGACAATCAAACCCTTCGAATATAAACTCTGCTAGTGATTCTGCATCTGCGGTAAAAAATATCGCATATGTGATTTTCCCTCATCCTCCGACATTTCACATCTTCGGTCCATCCTCCTCACCTAGGGAATCACTTATGTGAAAACCCTTCCGTATCTATAAACTTCTAGGCCTTCATCCAAGTCTGCTTTTGCGCCCTCTCTCGCGCATCTGCGGGCTCGCAATGTGGCAACTCGCTCACACATACGCTCTTCCCTAACTCCAGCCTATCCCGCTTCTGCGACTCCTTGCCTGCACATGCATCACGCATCAGCAACAGATCCTCCACATGTGCAAATGCACCAACTTCAAGAGCCCTTCAGCCATGCAACACAAATCCAAACAAGCCGAAACCAATTTGAAACAAACCCGAGGCTCCCAGGACCCCATCCAAACATACCAACAAGTCCTAGAACATAACACGAACCTACTCGAAGCCTCAAATCACATAAAACAACATTAAAACCACAAATCATACCATGATTCAAGCCTAAGGAACTAATGAACATTCATCATCCAAAACTCATGCCGAATCACATCAAACCAACTCGGAATGACCTCAAATTTGGAGCACAAGTCCCAAATGACACAACGGTCCTATTCCAACCCCCGAAAGAAATACGAACCCGATTTCAACAAAGTCAACTCTCGGTTAAACCTATCAACCTTCCAAACCTTTAACTTTCTAACTTTCGCCGAAATACTTCAAATCAACCTACAAACCTCCAAATCCAAATCTGGACATACACCTAAGTCCAAAACACCATACGAAGCTATTGAAAACATCAAATCTCCATTCCGAAGTCGTCTATATAGAAGTCAAACACTGGTCAACTCATATAAACTAGGCTTCCAACCTTGAGACTAAATTTCCGAATTCACTCAAAAACCTTCCCGAAACCAAACCAACCACCAGTAAGGCCCCGTAAAAATTCACCAAGGATGTACGTTTTTATGGTGCCAAAGTAAGATAATGTTCCACGGTATGGATTTTGGACTGTGCAATGCATCGTGGAGTTGGTAGAAATATTTGCGGAGAATGGAAATCATGTGGCTCATTATGCTATCGTGGATATGTTCCACTGACCGCGAAATCATCGCGGAATGAGTCAAAAATAACTCAATTTTTGACGAACATTTAGTGGTCCAATATGCGACCCCAGATCTATTCCGTTGACCGTGGATCCGTCGCAGATTTGACCAGACCCAACTCAAATTTTGAAGACAATTTTGTGGACTTTTCCGCTGACCACGGAATCCGTCGTGGATTTGACATCGGGGGGTTATTTATAAAATTTTCTAATCCGACTCTATTTTGATATAAGGTCTTAGGGGTTATTTTAGAAGGTATAACCATATATTCTAGAGAGAGGAGAGCAATTTAGAGAGAGAGAGAGAGTGAGGGAGGAGCTCTATCAATTCTATTATTCAATTCTTACTCAAGTCTTTTGATTCAAGAGGGAAACTCATATGTTCTTCAAGCAACCAAGTAATTCTTTTGCTCCTAAGCTTTCATGCAAAGTTTATAATGGCTTTGAGTAAATATTTTATTGTTTTGCGACTTACGGTATGGTGATCGGAAGCCTTAAGCCCTCACTTTCGAATTCAGGTGTATGTGAATAAAGGAGGATGTGATTCTTGTGGGTTGGAGGTATATGGTTGGGCATGCAAGTTCAAATGAATGTTGTTGGGTGTTGTAGGGATATTGTAGATGGATTTGTGGCTTAATAATTTATTGCGGGGTAGAAGCTTTCTATTATGGAACATTGTAGTCGATTTTGCATATTAGGTGTTTGATGAAATGCCTAAAAGACCTTAATAACAAGAGTTCTTCTAATAATGGCTCAATTTGATTATATTGCTATAGATTGAGGTGTTTTGGGTAGCGGAATTTTGTAGGCACTCTAAGGAAAGCTTAAATCAAGGAACTCCAAGTATGGTTTGTCCAAGTTCTGTTTCGGATTGTTTCTAATGGTTGATTCCCCCCAAAGGCTTATGATCTTAAATTCATGTTTCAAATTGCAAATCACTATGCTCTTCCTTATTTTTATTTCCAATGTTTTTTGAGCTCTTATATATGTTACACCCCATGTTTACGTACGCCATAAGTAAATTGATGAAAGCTCGGAAATAAGACATTACATCCCGTATTTTTCATAGGTTAAAGTTTCGACGTAAGTTAATCTACATAAGTTCTGGAATGAGATTATTCTAAGATTATAAGAATTATGCTAATTGAAACAAGTGATGAGTAAATTCGTGAAGGTGAAAGGGTAAGCAAATCGAAGAAAGTAATTTTCGTCGAATTTTGATATTTTGGGATAAAATACGGCCCGGGCTAAAATACCCGGTATTTATGGACTAATACCATACAAGGTACAACATGGCCATGATAGTAAGGTGTATAAGGTGTGTTAAAAGTGAGTAGTATTTTAAATAAGTTGAGATAATTCTTAATTATGTGGGTAATTGGTTAATTATTGGGTAATGGGATATTATCTAAATTATTGGATAAAGGTTAAAATTTCCCAACGTGGCAGCCCACCCTTCAAACTAATGACTCTTAACTCAAATTGAAAGGTGGCAAATTAATGTTATGTGGCTAAGCCACCACATGAAGTGGGTCCACGCCTATTCAAACACATTTCTTCATTACGTGTTGCAACATACTTAGAAATTGTGACCATTTTGCTTCATTTTGTCTTTCAGATTTTCAAGTGATCCAAATATAGTGCTCTTTCCATTACAAAGACACATTAGAATATATCAAAAGAACACATAACATTTTCCTACTACAATACCAAATTACACACGATGGAGCACTTGGTAGGCATCTGGTTTGTGCTATTGTTGTGATTAAATTTGGTCGTTCCCTATTTCGATCTCGCCGTTACGTGTTTAGTCGCAAAAGACCGTGTTAAAGGGATTATAAAGAGAATCAGTGTGATCCAAATAATACAAATGAAACAAAAAAAATATGCAACTTTCATAAATGACTCTATTCATAGAAATACTAGGGGTGTCTATATTCTTGACTCCTCGTGTGAATTATTATTATATCTTCTGTTCATGGGTCTCAGAAAAATACGTATTTGATAAAGTTTATCCGAAAGACATATTGATTTTTATGACATTCCGAGAAATCTTATTAACATATTTATACATGTACATTGACCCATGACCAGATGGCATTATATATGCTTATATTATATGTATATGGGATATGGGAAAAGGTTATGGCATTATATATGCACCACCACTAATCAGCTAGTATACGTTGCTGATTTGCCCATAGTGGCCAAAATGATATGATGGGATACCCTCAGAGGCTTGTTGATGTTATGAACGCATATACCTATGCATGGTATGACATTTATACGCATATACATGACATTATAAAAATGAAATGATTCACAGAGCTTTGAAGACGTACATGTCGAGTCTTTTATTCCATGTTTCTCTCATGTCTATTATTTACTGATTTTCATTCCTTATATACTCGGTACATTATTTGAACTGACATCCCTTTTTCCTGAGGGACGCTGCGTTTCATGCCCGCAGGTCTCTATAGACAGGTCGAGAGTCCTCCAAGTAGGCAATCAGCTCAGCGGAAGATGTTAGTGCACTCCATTTGCTCCGGAGTTTCTTGTTTGGTCAGTATGATTTAGATGTGTACTGTTTGGTATGGTGGGGCTCTGTCCCGACCTTTATGACAATTACGTATTCTTAGAGACTTGTAGATAGATGTCATGTATATGAAAGATTGTATGGCCTTGTCGGCCTATGTTCAATGTACGAGTGATCGTTTTGGGTCTTATAGGCCAGTATGTCATATGTATGAGTTTATTCCCTCATGCTTTACTCTGTTTCATTTACCTATGATGGAATGATATGAAAGATACGTTATGTTAGTACTCGGTTGAGTAACGTACTGGGTGCCCGTCGCGGCCCATCGGTTTGGGTCGTGACAATATACTTATGAGTTTAAGCTATGACTATCACAATGTTCCAAATGTCTTTAAATGTTTTATGATGACCCATGTCAATGTTATAGAGGTTCAAGTTTAAAAATTGGCATGACGTCAAAATTAAGGCATTCCAATGGGTCCAAACATACTATATATGCTTCTGAAATAATAAATGCAAATGACTCTGATTGTTACACCCTATATTTTCGTACGTAAAAGTGTGTGGTAAGCAAACTAATGTAGGACCAAAAATGAGATAATATTTGAAAGTATATAAAGTAAGTTAATCATGTTGCCTCCGAGGTTACAAATATTAAAGATCATGAACAACAAGTACAAAGAGGGTTGGAAGGTTCAGAAGCTAAATGAATTGAAGAAAATAATGTTTTGTCGAAAGTCGACAAGTTGGGAATGTTATAACATGTACTTTTGGGGTGAGACTAGGGTGCTTAATATGACAATGAGATTATGTTATGATTTATATTAGTCTTATGACAGCCGTGTGTTATGTTTTGAAGTCAAGCGAGTTGTGAAACAAAAGTCGATGAAAGTCATCACAAGTTACGTTCGTATGTTTTACTGAAAATTTTGGTCAAATGTAACTGCGATTTTCTCCCAATATACATAGAGTTACGGGTGTTACACCCATAAAATTGAAGATCTATGAGTATACTTTCTAACTCATTAAACCGTTTGTCAATAAGACATCGGAGTAGAGAGATATGGGCGTTTTTGCGAGACTATGCAGGCTGCTAGGTGACAAGTAGGTGTGTCATCCACTTGCTTAAATGAGAGCCCAAAAATGGGCCATTTAGGGTCGTCCATAGAGGACTTTTAAAGTCCTATTTTCTTCATATATTAGACTAAAAATAGGGCATAATAACCATACATAAGCTCTTCAAAAATCCTTCCAAACATTTCCCACAAACCCTAATTGATTTTTTCTCCCTTTAAAGTTCTAATTGTAGGTAAAACCTAGAGTTTGAAGAACCAAGATAGGAGCTGAGTTATACAACAAACAAGGTGAGTTTACTGCTCTATTTCATCCATTTTTCTGCTGTAAATTCATGGTAAGTTGTTCTCTACTTGTAAGAACTCATGGGACGGTGATCGGAACCCGTGAGTTCGAGTTATTCACTTGTAGCGGACTGTTTTGTGGACTGTTTTATGTTGCTGTTGGGCTGCATGTTTTACTACTGTTTTGTGGGGTTTTGGAGGAGGAAGGGGGTGGAGAAACACCATATAAATGTAGGGTGGTGGGCTGGTCGTTCATCGTAACATTTCTGGGTCGTTTGACAATTCTACGGTGGTCGTTTTGTATATGAAGAGATTGGGGTGTGTTAGGCTGTTTTGTAGTATTCGATAGGGTATATAAGGCTGGAAAATAATGTATATATGTTTTAATTGTTGTGTTCTTCTATTGTTGGTGTTATCTTGAATTCGGAGGAAGTAAGGATTATAAGGGAGATGCTGCCTATTTTAATACAAAATAAGCTTGTCGTTCGTTGTGCGATAGTTGTACCTTTCGTAACTTAATGATAGTATTATTACTGTTGTTCTAGATTAAGGTGCGAAGAGGTGAGTTCAACTTGGTGATTGGAAAGATTGTGATAAGGTATGTTAAGGCTAAGCCCTTCCTTCATTTTGGCATGATCGCGTAATTACATGTGTTTGATAACGAGGCATAAAGAGAAGTTCATACTCCCGAATTTATATACACTATCCTAGTCTCATAAGTTACAGTATTCTCCCTTATTGGGACTTCATATTAAGTTTAGTTTTCTCTTTATTCAGTATTATAGTATTTTCACCACCATCAAGCTATAATCGATGGGCAGGCCCCTATTCAGCAACCTCTGATCAGATGGTAAGTTATATACCGAGCCTGCTGTGATCGAGCGCCTATGAGCGAGCCCAGAATGGTTGAGATACAGAGCCTAGTATGGCCGAGCACCTATGAGAGAGCCTACTATGGTGAAGCAGTTACACGTTCCGAGCCTTATAGGGTCGGACATTTATTTTACTTACTATATTGAGAGAGTTGAGTCAGTATTAGTAGGTAAGTATATCTCCAGATCATCTTTGACTCCCAGTTACTTTCAGTTGTCTTATTATCAGTTCAGTTTCAACTTTCAGTTATTTTATTGCCTTACATACTCGGTACATTATTTCGTTCTGACGTCCCTTTTCTGGGGACGTTGCATTTCATGCGTGCAGGTTCAGACAGACAGACGGGTAGACCTCCTCAGTAGGTGTTGCCCGCGTTCTGCCTGATTGCTAAGCTCCACGTCCTTCGGAGTTACCGGTTCTAGTGTTTTGTGTACATCTTATGTATATCTGTATATATGTTATGGGTATGTCGGGGCCCTATTCCGATCACAGTACATCCATAAGTAGAAGCTTGTAGACGTATCCTTTCAGTTAGTGCATTATGTCGGGCTTGTAGGCCTTGTATGTATATTTTGTTGGTTTGTCAACTGTAGTAGTTATGACGGCCTTGTCGGCCCAGCATTATATTGATGTTTAGTCAGCGTTAGTTTCCGTTCAGTTTTATATTTTGCTTCACAAATTGTCTTGCAATGTGGCCCCATGGCGAAAGTATGACATTATATGTTCAGAGTCACTTAGTCGCAAGTTGGTACACAAGGTCAGGTGAGGAACTGGGTGCCGGTCTCGCCCCCAGGTTCGAGGCATGACAAACTTGGTATCAGAGAAGTTCTATCCTAGGGAGTCTACAAGCCGTATCTAGTAGGGTCTTGTTTATAGATGTGTTGTGCAGCACATTACATAAGCAGGGAACTACAAGGCATTTAGTAGTTGGTTACCCTTGTTTCAAATCTAAATCGTGCTATAGAACTGAGTTATAGGAAATTTGAGTTAAACTTACATGTTGTTGTTTGCATGCACAAATGACGGTGACTAGGAAGACTACGTCTAGCCAGAGGATAGATACAGCAGCAGGTGAGGTGACCAGCAGGGCACCCCCAGTAAATGGTGCCCAGTCTGAGGCCCAAGGCGAGACCCCTACTCAGGCATTACCGGCTCCTCCACCACATGGGGAGTTTACTAGGGATACCGCACATCCAATTCCATCTCGACTTCCATCAGATTAGGACTTGAGGAGTGCGGTGCATTTTTTGATACAGTTGGTAGCTACCCAGCAACAGGCTAGGGCATCAGCAAGTGTAGGATCTTCTGAGGGGTCTGGGAGTTCAAGGGTCCGAGAGTTTATTGCTTTGAATCCCCCAGAATTCACGGGGACAGATCAGAGGGAGGACACGCGGGATTTTATAGATCAGCTTCACAGGATCTTTCGGGTTATGCATGCCACAGAGAAAGAGGTAGTTGAGCTAGCAGCTTTTCGACTCCGAGATATAGCCATCCTTTAGTACGAGGGATAGGTGAGGTCTAGGGGACGTGATGCACCTCCAGCTATTTGGGAGAATTTTTCAGATGCCTTCCTTGACCAGTACTTATCGCGGGAGATCCGACAGGCTCGAGTCGATCAGGTTTTAGCCCTCAAGGAGGACAATATGAGTGTTCGAGATTATAGTCTCCGTTTTGACTCATTGGCTAGATATGCACCATCCATATTTGCTACTATGCGGGACAGGATTCACAGGTTTATAGCAAGGTTGGCCCCGGAGTTAACCGAGGCATGTGCCACCGCTGCATTGCAGGATAGTATGGATATCTCCCGGATTCAGGCATTCCCCCAGAATATAGAAAGGGGTAGGCATCGGCAACAGGGTACAGAGAGGGCAGAGCAAGGGCAACGTAAGAGCATGAGATTTCCCAGGTCTCAGGAGCAATCTCAGGGTAGTTATAGGCCCCAGTACTTCGGACGGCCACCTAGGCCTCCTCCACCTCAGTTACAGGGTTACATGTATGACCGCTATACTCAGTCAGGACCAGGTGAGAGCTCACGGGCACCGGGTTTGCTGTGACAGTGAGGTTCTGCGCAGACATGGTCATTTTCACCGCGGTGTGACATCTATGGTAGAGAACACTTGGGCCAATGCCGAGCAGGTTCATATGCTTGTTATACATGTGGGAATCTAGGGCATAGGGTGCGAGATTTCCCAAATAGAGATTCTGAGGGAATGGCATAACCTGCGAGTTCATCAACATGATCATCTATGTCCGTTTATCCTTAAGGGCGTGAGTCTTAGCCTTTGGCTGGTAGAGGTCGATGCAGAGGTAGAGGTTCCATTTCAGGTGGTAATCAGAATCGTATCTATGCTTTAGTGGGTCAATAGGACCAGGAGTCTTCACCAGACGTTGTGACAGGTATATTAACCATTTGCTCTCATAATGCTTATTCCTTGATAGACCCAGGATCTACTTTATTGTATATTACCCCATTTGTCGTGGGGAAGTTTGGTATAGTGCCTGAAATATGAAGTGATCCTTTTGCAGTATCTACACTGGTCGGAGAATCGATTATTGCTAGACGGGTTTACCGAGGTTGTACGGTGACAGTTTGTAGTCGTTAGACTTCAGCTGACCTAGTTGAGCTAGAGATGATGGATTTTGATGCTATCATGGGCATGGAATCGTTGGTAGCTTGCTATGCCACAGTTGATTGCCAAGCAAAGACAGCCATATTTCATTTTCCGTGTGAGCCAGTCCTTGAATGGGTAAGTAATACAGCGACACCCAGAGGTAGGTTTATTTCCTATATGAAGGTGAGGAAAATGATCGCAAAAGGGTGCATTTATCATATTGTGCGAGTTAGAGATGCAGATGATGATATACCTACACTTCAGTCTATTCCCGTAGTCAAAGAGTATGCAGATGTTTTTCCAAATGAGCTTCTAGGTTTTCCTCCAGAGCGAGAGGTTGATTTTACCATCGATTTTCTTCCAGGAACTCAACCACTATCCGTCCCTCCGTATAGAATGGCACATGCCGAATTGAAGGAGTTGAAGGAGAAATTAGAAGATTTGTTGGAGAAAGGTTTCATCAGGCCCAGTACCTCACCTTGGGGTGCACCGATACTGTTTGTGTGGAACAAAGACGGCTCGCTAAGGATGTGCATCGATTATAGACAGCTGAACAAGGTAACTATTAAGAATAAGTATCCACTTCCAAGGATCTATGACTTGTTTGATAAGTTACAGGGGGCTAGATGCTTTTCAAAGATAGATTTGAGGTCGGGTACCACCAGGTCAGAGTTCGGAAAAAAGATATTCTGAAGACAGCCTTCATGACCCGATATGGCCACTTCGAGTTCCTTGTCATGTCCTTCGGGTTGACGAATGCACCCGCTGTATTTATGGACTTGATGAATAACCTATTCCGTCCATTTTTAGATATGTTCATGGTAGTATTTATTGATGATATTCTGGTTTATTACCGTTCAGAGGATGAGCATTCGGACCACTTGCGAGCGATACTCCAAACCCTCCGTGATCGTAAGTTGTATGCAAAGTTTTCTAAATGAGAGTTCTGGTTGAAGTCTGTAGCATTCTTAGGGCATATTGTATCAGATGAAGGTATAAAGGTAGACACTCAAAAGATTGAGGCCGTGAAATATTGGCCTAGACCTACCACTCCAACAGTGGTTCGTAGCTTTCTAGGCTTAGCAGGATACTACCGGAGGTTCGTAGAGGGTGTTTCTTCCCTTTCGGCACCATTGACGAAGTTGACGCATAAAGCAACTAAGTTTCAATGGACGGAGGCTTGCCAGCGGAGTTTCCAAGAGCTTAAGAAAAGATTGACCTCAGCGCCAGTTCTAACACTACCAGAGGGTCCAGAGGGTTATGTCATGTATTATGATGCCTTAGGTGTCGGGTTAGGATGTGTCCTAATGCAACATGGGAACGTAATTGCGTATGCTTCAAGGCAGTTGAGGAAGCACGAGAGGAATTGTCCGACCCACGACCTCGAGTTAGCTGCGGTTATCCATGCACTTAAGATATGGCGGCATTATTTATATGGTGTTCATGTTGATGCATTTACAGATCATAAAAGCCTACAATATATCTTCAAGTAGACAGAGTTGAATTTGCGACAGAGACGATGGCTTGAGTTATTGAAAGATTACAATGTTAACATTCTCTACCATCCGGGGAAAGCTAATATTGTAACAGATGCCTTAAGTCGCCGATCTATGGGTAGCTTAGCACATGTAGAGGCCGAGTAAAGATAATTAACTACAGATATTTATCAATTGGCTTGTTTGGGGGTTCGGTTAGTAGATTCTGACGATGGTAGAGTTGTACTCCAAAACACTGCAAAATCATCTCTCATAGCTGAAGTCAAGGAAAGGCAGTACGAGGACCCAGAGTTGGTCGCGTTGAGAGAGCGAGTTCTGCAACATAAGAAGCCATTGTTAGAGCTCAAGGAAGATAGGGTTCTCAGATACAGGGGTCGTTTGTGTGTTCCAGATGTAGCAGGGCTACGAGATAGGATTTTGTCAGAGGCACATTATTTGTGATACTTCATTTATCCTGGGCCAACGAAGATGTATCATGACATTAAGGATGTGTACTGGTGGAACGATATGAAGAAGAACATTGCTGAGTTTGTCGCCCAATGTCCTAGTTGCCAGTAAGTGAAGGTAGAGCACCATAAGCCCAGAGGGCTAATGCACACTATAGAGATCCCGACATGGAAATGGGAAGCGATAAACATGGACTTTATAGTATATTTACCTTGTTCTAATCGTAAGTTCGATTCCATATGGGTGATAGTCGATAGGATCACGAAATTAGCTCATTTCCTACCGGTCAGATCTACATATACAACAGAAGATTATGCAAAGTTATATATTAAGGAGATAGTGCGGCTACATGGAGTACCAGTTTCTATTATATCTGACGTAGGGTTCCGTTTACTGCATATTTTTGGAGGTCATTTCAGAGAGATCTAGGAACTCAGGTGAATCACAGCACAACTTTTCATCCACAGATTGATGGACAAGCCGAGCGCACAATTCAGACATTCTAGGATATGTTACGAGCATATGTGTTGCATTTTAAAAGAAGTTGGGATGAACATCTACCTCTTATTGAGTTTGCATATAATAACGGTTACCACTTCAGTATCCAGAGCTTTGTATGGGCGTAAGTGCAGATCTCCTATAGGGTGGTTTGATGTTGGAGAATCTAGTTTACATGGGCCAGACCTGGTTCAGCAGGCCATAGAGAAAGTAAAGCTTATTCGGGAGTGACTGTTGACAGCTCAGAGTCGTCAGAAGTCATATTTTGAAGTGCGGCGACGAGAATTAGAGTTCAAGGTTAATGACTGGGTATTCTAAAAGGTATCACCTATAAAGGGCGTGATGAGGTTTGGCAAGAAAGGCAAGCTTAGCCCATGGTATATTGGGCCTTATAGGATCATTCGGAGAGTGGGCCAAGTAGCTTATGAGTTAGAGTTGCCCTCAGAATTGGAGTTTGTCCATCCGTTTTTTCATGTATCTATGCTACGGAAGTGCATTGGCGATCATACCCGAGTGGTGCCCACGGATGATGTACATATTACAGAGGACTTGTCATACGAGGAAATTCCAGTTTCCATCCTAGAACGACTAATCCACAAGCTATGAAATAATGAGGTAGCCTCCGTGAAGGTTTTATGGAGAAGCAAGAATCTAGAAGAGATGACGTGGGAATCAGAGGAAGAAATGAAGTATAAATACCCCCACCTATTTCAAACTGAAGATATGGCTAGATATGGGATGCTATAACACAACTCTATTCAGGCTAGCAGGTCATCAGGTAAGCTTTTATTTTTGACTTTCAGTATTTATGATTTAAGGTCGGTGATGCAAAGTGTTGCTATTTATAAACATTGGCCATGTGTGGCATGGATAGTATGTTTTCTGGCTATGTGCAGTTTGGTTTTAGTCTAGTGTATGGAGGAGACTCTGGCAAAAATTTCCAAAGTATCTAAGAGTAAACATTCGAGGACGAATGTTCCCAAGGGGGGAATGATGTTACACCCTATATTTTCGTACGTAAAAGTGCGTCGTAAGCAAACTAATGTAGGACCAAAAATGAGATAATAATTGAAAGTATATAAAGTAAGTTAATCATGTTACCTTGGAGGTTACTAATATTGAAGATCATGAATAACAAGTACAAAGAGGGTTGGAAGGTTCAGAAGCTAAAGAAATTGAAGAAAACAATATTTCGTCGAAAGTCGACTAGTTGGGAATGGTATAACATGTACTTTTGGGGTGAGAATAGGGTGATTAACATGATAAGGAGATTATGTTATGATTTATATTAGTCTTATGACAGCCATGTGTTATGTTTTGAAGTCAAGCGAGTTGTGGAACAAAAGTCAATGAAAGTCATCGCAAGTTACATTCATAGGTTTTACTGAAATATTTTGTCAAATGTAACTGCGATTTTCTCCCAATATACTTAGACTTACGGGGTGTTGTACCCATAAAATTTCATATCTATGAGTCTACTTTTTAATGCATAAAACCATTTGTCAATACGACATCGGAGACTGTGCAGGCTGCTAGGTGACAAGTAGGTGTATCACCTACTTGCTTAAATGAGAGCCCAAAAATGGGCCATTTCGGGTCGTCCAAAGAGGCCTTTTAAAGGCATATTTTCTTTATATATTAGACTAAAAATAGGGCATAATAACCAGACATAAGCTCTGCAAAAATCCTCCCAAACATTTCCCACAAACCCTAATTGATTTTCTCTCCCTTTCAAGTTCTAATTAAAGGTAAAACCTAGAGTTTGAAGAACTAAGATATGAGCTTAGTTATCCAACAAATAAGGTGATTTTACTGCTATCTTTCATCCATTTTTTCTTCTGTAAATTCATGGTAGGTTGTTCTATAGTTGTAAGAACTCACGGGACGGTGATCGGAAGCCGTGAGTTCGAGTTATTCAGATGTAGCGGACTGCTTTGTGGACTGTTTTGTGTTGCTGTTGGGCTGCATGTTTTACTACTTTTCTGGGGAGTTTGGAGGAGGAAGGGGGTGGATAAACACCATATAAATTTAGGGTGTGGGCTGGTCGTTCGTCGTAACATTTCTGGGTCATTTGACACTACTACGGTGGTTGTTTTGTGTATGAAGAGATTGGGGTGTATTGGGTTGTTTTGTAGTATTTGATGGTGTATATAAATCTGGAAAATAATGTATATATGTTGTTATTGTTGTGTTCTTTTGTTTTTGGTGTTATCTTGAATTTGGAAGAAGTAAGGATTATAGGGTAGATGTTGCCCGTTTTAATACAAAATAAGCTTGTCGTTCATTGTGCGATAGTTGTACCTTTTGTAACTTAAGGATAGTATTATTATCGTTATTTTAGATTAAGGTGCGAAGAGGTGAGTTCAACTTGGTGATTGGAAAGATTGTGACAAGGTATGTTAAGGCTAAGCCCTTTCTTCATTTTGGCATGATATCGTAACTACATATGTTTGATAACGAGGCATAAAGAGAAGTTCGTACACCCGAATTTATATACACTATCCTAGTATCATAAGTTATAGTATTCACCCTTATCGGGACTTCTATTTAGTTTAGTTTTGTCTTTATTCAGTCAAGAGAGCATAGGGTCTATATATATATATATATATATATATAACCTCTTGCAAACACTCAAATCGTCTG
Source organism: Nicotiana tomentosiformis (assembly GCF_000390325.3). Classification (NCBI taxonomy): domain Eukaryota; kingdom Viridiplantae; phylum Streptophyta; class Magnoliopsida; order Solanales; family Solanaceae; genus Nicotiana; species Nicotiana tomentosiformis. The sequence goes on from NC_090822.1 coordinate 39,648,172, forward strand.
CTCTACATGTTCACATGTGCCACAATAATCACAAAACGATATTGCCAAAGTTTTATCAAGAATATGAGTTCGTAATTTATTAACAAGGTATATAAGGACATGAAAATAGTAATATGCGGATGGGCATTTAACAAATAAAGCAATACTATAGCTAAAACAATTATTGTGATCATGTTCACGCATCCCCAAAGTGATTAAGCATCTTTCATATAAAATACATCACCAAATTAAGGCATATTAATAGCCTAAGGTCTAATACGGTCACAAGCCATATGTAGCACCTGTGTACACGCTCGTCTCTCATGTACGCATCACTTTTCACATAACACAAATAGCCAATTCAATGCTCCAAAAATGCCTTTCCTTTAAAATTCACCTCCGATTGGCTCAAATCTAGCCAAAATGACTCAGTATAAAAAATAATGCTAAAAGAATCAATTCCAAACAATAAAGACATAATCTTTATCCAATTCCGGAAAAGTCAACTGTCACGACCCAAATTAACCCTCCGTAAGGTGTCGTGATGGCACCTAGTCTTTACGACTAGGTAAGCCTAATATTATGAAAAATATAAAGAAAACACAACATTTTAAAGATAAACAGCATATTGTGAATAACCAAAAGTAGTACCACTCGGCATATACAAAATAATTTCCCAAGACCCGTAATATCACTAAGTCACAAGCTGCTATAATCTATATAGCTCTATACAAAAGTCTGAAGATAATAAGGAAAATCTCTAAGCGAGGAAGTAGAAGGGGACTTCGAGGATCTGCGGACGTAAGCAGAAGTACCTTGAAGTCTCCTAGAATCAACAGCACGCACTAACCCCGAGGCTGATAGCTCGCACCTGGATCTGCACATGAAAATATGTGCAGGAAAGGATATGAGTACACCACAATGGTACCCAGTAAGTGCCAAGCCTAATCTCAGTCGAGTAATGACGAGGTCAGGTCAAGGCCCTATCAGAGTAAATATAATAAATTAAACAGTAAAAGATATAAGTAAAGTTTACGGTAACACAGTTAAAGAGATTCTCGAAAATTTAACAGTTAAGGGAGCCATCGGCTCAGAACAAGGTAAACACAATGAGGAATCTCCCGGGATATCGTCCCGTAGTTCCGAATGAATATGCAGTACAGGGGGATCTTCCGAAATACGTCTGTAGTCCCAAAGTAAATATGCAGTGCTGTGAGATCTCCCGGAATACGTCTGTAGTCCCAAAATAAATATGCAAGACAGGAGGATCTCCCGTAATACGTCTGTAGTCCAAATTTAAATATGCAAGATAGGGGGATCTCCCGGAATACGTCTGTGGTCCCAATTTAAATATGCAACGCATGATTAAATGACAAGTATGGCATCGAGTTATACAGTTTACACTGAACACAGATAAGAAAAGTAGAGACTTAACTAAGCATGGCGCACAGAATAACAAATAGGCAGTTAAAACACGTAAGCATGCTTCTCTAATCTAAGTTAAACAATTAAACGTATTAGTGCAATTTAATAAGGGAAAACAGTTTATGATTTAGAAAGGAAAAAACGGGATTTTTGCAATAATAGCCTGTGTACGTACTCTCCACCTCACGTACACGGCGCCCACACATCAATTAATATCAAACATCCTAAGGGGAAAGTCCCCAACACAAGGTTAGGCAAGCCACTTACCTCGATCGCTCAAATCAACTTGATATCACGTTCTTGCCACGAGTATCCGACTTCAAATGGCCCGAATCTATTCAAATTAATTGCATAATGTAAATATAACTACAAGTAACTAATTTAACTAATTAATTCGAAGATAAAGCGTGAAATTAGGAAAAACGCGCAAAACGTCTCCCCGGGCCCACGTCTCGGAATCAGGTATAATTTACAAATTATGAACACCCATTCACTCACGAGTTCACTCGAACAAAAATCATCTAAATCCGACGTCAAATTCCCATTCAAATCTCAGATTTTCAATTGGGGAACCTTTTCCCCCATTTCCAAACTTCTACACTCAAATTCCTTAATTAGACGAGAAAAACAACAATAGATTAATGTATTATGATCAAAATAGAGTTAGAATTAGTTACCCAATAGTTCTCCTTCAAAATCCCTCGAGAAATGGTCTCCTACCGAGCTCTAAATTGAATTTTGTGTTATGAAATTTCAAACCCTTGAAATCCCTTTTTTCTGCACAACGATCCTTGCACCTGCGGTTGTTTCTCGCACCTGCGGCCGTTTCCCGCACCTGCGGTCCAAACGGCGCATCTGCACATTTCATTTACCTCCTCTGCCTTCGCACCTGCGATGAAAGGGCCGCACCTGTACGTGCGCGCCTGCGGAAATCCCTTCCGCATCTGCGGGCATCGCAAATGCGGAATTCACCTCGCACCCCCGACCCTTGGCACACCTCCACTTTTCTGCTTCTGCGCTTGCCCCTCCGCACGTGCGATCCCGCACCTGCGATCTCTCCACCGCAGGTGCAAAAATACCAGATGCCTGAAGACTTCAGCAGCAACACAAATCCAACTTTTCGATCCGTTAAGCACTCGAAACTCACCCGAGGCCCCCGAGACCTCAACCAAACATACCAACCAATCCTAAAACACCATACGAACTTAGTCGAGCGCTCAAATCACATCAACTAATGCAAAAATCACAAATCATCCTCCGACTCAAACTTAAAGTACTTGAAACTTCCAAATTCGACAACCGATGCCGAAACCAATCAAACCATGTTCGATTGATCCCAAATTTTGCACACAAGTCATATTCAACATTATGGACCTATTCCCCCTTCCGGAATTGGATTCCGACTCGATATCAACAATTTCCACTACCGGTCCAAAACTGCAAAATTTTGACTTTTGCCATTTCAAGCCCAAATGAACTACAGGCCCCCAAAACACATTCCGGACAAGCCCCTAAGCCCAAAATACCCAACTGAGCTAACAGAATCGACGGAATTCCATTCCAAATTCTAAGACTTAAGCTCTCATTTAGGGACTAAGTGTCCCAAAATACTCCGAAACTCAAAATCAATCATCCCGGCAAGTCACAATAGCATAAATAGATATGGGGAAAGCAGTTAATAGGGGTTCGGGGCTCTAACTCCTAAAACGACCGGCCGAGTCGTTACATCAACAAAAGTCAACCTCGGCTCGCACGATCCAAACCCGAGTCGAGGGGTAGATCTCTACTGCCCATATCCCCACGAGTCTAATTATATTATTAGTTTTTAATATTGAGTCCAAATCGACTCCCAAGTCTTAAATTTACATTTTACAAAACATTGTCAAAACTCCCCAAAACATTCCTTCCAAATTCTATGATTTTTGTGTAAACATCCATGAGAAATCAATATATAACATCAAAATTAAGTGAATATCACTTACCCAATAGCTATGTGTGAAAATCTCCTTCAAAAATCGCCTTTCACCAAGTGCAGGGCTCAAAATGTGATAAAATAAGTCTAAGTCCCTAAATGCTCAACTATAACAAGTTGCAGCCGTCGCATTTGCGACAAGAGGTTCGCAAATGAGACCTCCACAAATGCAACCCATGTCCTGCAAATGAGAACCAGGGCTGCCCCAGAAAATGTCACAAATGCGACCACATACATCGCAAATGCGATGACCCTGCTGACTACCAATGTCGAAAATGCGACAGGCAATTAGCGATTGCGAAGCCCAAGCTGCCAGACCCATTATCGCAAAATGACCAAAATCCTTGCAAATGTGAGGTCCCCCCACCCCGGCAGTCCCACATCTCAAATGCGATAAGGCCACCGCAAATGCGGCCATTGCAAATGCAAGGAGTCCTTCGCAAATGTGAGGTTTGCAGCACCAGAAAAATCTGAATAAAACCAAAATATTCCGAAATCATTCTAAAACTTACCCGAGCCCCTCGGATCCTACACCAATAGTCCACACGAGTAGATAAATATCATGTGAACTCACTCGCAGTGCCGGAATGTCAAAATAACATATAAAACCAAGAATCAAACACAAATCTGCATCATGCAAGCTTTGAAACATAAGAACTTCAATATGCAACCAAGCCTCTCATTCCTACCAAACCAACTCAAAATGACACCAAAATTTGCACACAAGTTCTAAATGACAAAACGGACTTATTCCAACTCCCGAAATAACAATCCGAATCTGATAGCCACAGAGTCAAGCGATGGTCAATCTTATAAAATTTCTAAATCTTCAAATTGCCAGCTCTCGACAAAAAGTCCCAAATCATCCTAGGAACCTCCAAATTCAATTCCTGGCATACGCTTAAGTAAAAAATCACAATAAGAATCTATTGGAGAAATCAAAATACCATTCTGGGGTCGTTTACACAAAAGTACTACTTCGGTTAACTCTTATAACTTAAGCTTCCAACCTTGGAACTAAGTGTTCCAATTCAATCCAAAACCATTCCGAAACAAAACCTACCCTCCCCGCAAGTCACATAACAACAAATACACATATGAGGAGCATCAAATGGGAAAATGCAGCAAAAATACACAAAACGACCATCCAAGTCGTTACAAAATTTCAAAATATACTCTATTATGTTATAGACGAATATATGAGGAATTAAGATATATAATCAAAACTAAGTAATTACTTACCCTCAAGCTTGGGGTGAAATTATTCTCCAAAATTTCCTTAATCCACTCTCCAAAACTCAAAATAGTGAAAAGGAGCAAATTCCCGAAATGTTTGCCATAAAATACCCATGTCAACCAGTTCTTCTTCGCGATCGCGTCCATCAAATTCGCGATCACGATTCGTAAGTGCCAAGCTCACTTCCCTTCTTTGCGACTGCAATAAATAAAATACCCGAGCCATACTTCCTCTTACGCGACTGCGAGCCATCCCACGTGATCACGATTTACAACACACCCCAGCCCAGCTCCTCTTCGCCATAGCAATGTAGAACCTCTAGCTCTCCTTTGCGATCGCGATCGCCCTTCAACGATCGCAATTCATACCTCTGCTGTTAATAATATGGAGTTGCAATATAGCTCAAGATGATCTGAAACCATCCTGAAACTCACCTGAGACCCCTGGGACCCCGTCCAATCATCCTTATAAATCCGTATATCCTTCACAAATTTGTCCAAGATCTCAAAACACAAATAACAACATCAAAAATAAAAATCAAAGATCAATCCAAATTATGAAACTCTCTTAAGTTCATATATTTTAACTTTCAACTATAAGTGTCGAATCAACCCGAGCCACCTGAGACCCAAACCAAACCCACATAAGAAGTCTGAAATCATTATAATAGTATATTGGATCCTTAAAATCATTAACTCGGGCTCTTTTACCCATAATATTAACCTTGTTCGACTCTTCTTAACTTAGAGCCTCTAGAATTGCACCAAGTATTCTAAATCACCCCTGAACCTCTTAGAACTCGAATCGATCATTCATGCAAGTCGTAAAATATTACATGAACCTACTCGAGGCCTCTAATCACAAAATGAGATGCTAGAACTCAAAACAACTGGTTGAGTCGTTACATGAATAACCCCACAAGATCACTCCAAAAAAAGGTTCACATACGTGTTTCCCAATACCCACTCTCTTACAAACTACACTATTCATAGAAGGGAGAATAAGAAAGGTTTCACGACCCAAAATTCCACCTTAGGCTGCGAAGGTGCCTAGTCATACTTGCTAAGCAAGTCAATTCACCATCAATAGAATATAATTCAGATTCCTTTAATTAATAGAGTCATATCATAAATAAAGACATGATCAATCTCAAAACAACATAATATCTAATACAATCATAACGTGGGCCAAATATGACCAGAACAGTACACCCCCCAAAGACTAGGTGGCACAAGTACATGACCAACTACTAAATAATTACAAGTCTGAATACTTGATCAACACTATCTGAGCTAATGAAAATATATAGTGTATATTAAAAGGATAGGGTCTCAGGCACTACGAAATGAATCCATAGAGTGTAGCTCACCCTAAGTCTTTGAGCAAACACCTTGGCTCAACGAATGGCTCTCCTAGTACCCACCTAATGATATGCACAAAAAGATGTGAAGAAGCTTAGTAAAAGTACATCATAATCAGTACCCATTAAGTATCAAGTATAACCTCAAAGAAGTAGTGGCGAGGCTATGGGCATCGAGATACTTACAACACAGATGTAACTAACAAAGCTCAGAACTGAAACTATAAATACTCTCATGAGCACAGGTATTAAATATGTAACACAACCGAAACGTATAAAGAATGCTTTTCCATTATAAGAGATAATCATAACGCTACTCAGATAGAGCATTTAAAGATGGTATACTTAAATCAATGGGGTCGAGGCTCCTAAATAGTATATATAAGTAACATGCAATAGTTAGCATGTAGAAGAATACTGCTAAATGAATTAGGGATATCTATTCATACTCAAACTCTATTATTCGCCATAACCGGTACACCATCCATGTTCCTCGATACACAATACATGTATCACTAGAACCTGATATAAAATTCATATATTACCGGAACCCAATATACAATTCATGTATCGACCGATACACAACCCATGTATCGACCATGCTTACAGGGCCCAATGTAAAATGAGTTATCATCTGACTCTAGAGGGACAAATCCTTATCCAAGCTCAAAAGTAGCTTGATAGCTCACTCATAATCAAATATTCGTTCATCATTTCTAGTATTTCATAACTATATTTCATCTGCACGACCTTACATCTCGTGCCACAAGTTGTAGTCCAAATCAAGTATCCAAATACAATACGTATGCATATGCCCATATATTATAGATAAAAGTGCTCATGAACTTAATAATTATCATGTGGATAAGTGCTCATGGAATTTCTATATTACTACAGATGATTCAATCAATTCAACATATCAATAATAAGCTCCCATGCCTTCACAAATAATCATAAACCTAGGCATGATCTCTAATAAGAATAAAAGAGCAATGTAGTCATATAAACCAAATAAATCATGAATCAAGATGAGTATATAATGAAAATGAGATACAAAGTATCTCAATTCTACCTCGAACCTAATATAAACTCGGTACATGCATATGCGCTCTCCACCTTGCATATACACCATTCCCAATACCTTAAACACATATGAATCAAGGCAGTCCTAGGTGATTTCCCTCTTAACAAGGTTGGCCAAGAAACATATTTACACTTGGTAGCTACAAATCAACCAAAAATCGTCAAATCATCCAAATCAAACTTCAAACAGGTCGGATCAAGTCAATACAACCCAATACCGTCAAATAAAGCTATATAAATCAATTCCAAATAATAAAGCTCGAATCTTTAATCAAATCCCCAAAAGTCAATAAAAGTCAACCCATACCCACACGGTCAAAGCTCGAGTTATGAGGTAGATCCCGACTACCCATAACTCCACGAGTCCAAATATGTGATAAGATTCCAAAAGTGAGTCCAATCGACTCCAAAAGTTTCAATTTACACATCCTAAAATTGTAAACAAAACCCCTAAATTTCAGTTTAAAAATCCATGCTTTAGGTGTAGAATTCCATGGAAGTATGTCTCGTATAATGATTATATATGAAGGATGTGTCAGTCATTTGAGTGGTGGAGATGGGATCAAATCTGGTGATTCTTTTATATTCTGGTGGTTTGGAGACTGGGAGTCTCAGAGGCAGATTGTTTCTTGGTTGCGGACTATGAAGGAATGGACAAAGTCATATATCTAATAGTAAGTGTTATGGTTAGTTCATTGAGGACTTTTGGACGGTTATTTATCTATCTATGGGTCACCAGAGTCGATTTTGGGGCCCATTGTTAGTCCAATGAGGATGTGTATTCTACACCGGGTCGGATTTGTTGACTCGACACTATTATTGTTGAGGGGTGTGTCATTCAGTTGGAGTTGAGCTTGTTCGCATTTCGATATGTTCTATGTGTTACTCTTCTATGCTATTATGGGTTGTGATTTGTTGGTTATACGCACACTAGATGTGTTTCTGCTTCGAGCGAGATGGTTATTGAGGTGTTGATTGGCTGGTTGCGCCATGATTATGGTCTTTCCTATTGATGGTATATTGTTCTATCAGTTTTTTTATGATTATGGTCATGCACATTATGTGGTTGTTTTTGACTTGCTTATGGTTTTTGATTTTGAGCACTGAGGCTCGAGACTTAAACTTGAAACTACCTCAGAAGCAAAGAGATGCAAAATAATAGAATTCATAGAGATCTTGGCCTTTGATAAAGATAAACTATTATACTGGCATTCTCTTCCAACTCCGTATCCTAACTCAGGAAAAACTATCTCTAGATGGCTTTTCATTAACATCGCAATGTCCAAGATAAAAAGAACGAGGGGAAGAATCAACGAGGTGAGTGTTCTCGAAGAAAAAAATCGTGATGAAAAAAGCGTGAGGAGAATTCTAAACTCGAGATGTTAGAAGCTGCAAAATCAATGGGTGCAGGAGCTCCTACAATTGCTTCAGTGGGAGCTGCTATCGGTATTGGAAACATCCTTATTTCCTCAATTCATTCTGTGGCGCGAAATCTATCATTGGCAAAACAATTATTTGGTTATGCCATTTTGGTCTTTGCTCTAGCTATTGCATCGTTTGCCCCAATGATGGCCTTTTTGATCTAATTCGTATTCCAAGTCCGTTATTAATCATTTACTGTGGGTGGGTTTTTATATGGACCGATGTTTAGATGGGGTCACGCGTTGCAACGGAGTATGTTGGAATATGATCTTTTGTGTTAGATTCGCGTGTCTTGGTTCAACTATATGTGATTAGTTCATAGCATTGCATTTGTGGTGGTACCTGTTGAGCCTGCGAGACAGATCTCTCATTTGATTCATTTTTTTCATGTTTGAGTACATTGGAATTGTTGCCTATTGGTGCACGGATTGCGCGGTTTGTGGCTTAGGTTGTATTAGTGTGGCATGTCAATAGAATAGTTGTGTTTGATGAGATGAGGTCATTGGACCTAGAATGGGTACTATCAGATTTTATTACGGTATGTCTTGAAGAACAATATCAGAAGTCGGCTTAGAATTTGGCTTTGGATCTTGTCGGATGAGAGAGAGCTCCATGACTTGTTGGTCTGACGAGTGGTTATTGGTTTCTGCATGTTTCTTTCATCATCGGCAGTGTACGAAGGTTTTGAACGATGTTTTATTTGATATGAGAATTTTTGTTGGCACCGGGTTGGTTTTTTAGCTGCTACTGTGATAAAATATTATTGCTACGAGTATGCGAGTTATGTGATATATCATGTGATTATATCTTGGGTTATGGTTATGGCTTGATATAGCTTGTTCAGATGTATACAGAATATAGATGCGAGATTCGCGTCTTGTAAGGAATTCCGGATGTTGGAAATTGGGTTCCAAGGTTTATGAGCTAAGGTTGAATTAACGATCTTCAGTTATGTTAAGCTGTCAGGCTTATTCGGATTGGGTGACATGGGATCACCCCCGGGTATGTTCATGGTAAGGTTACATGGCGATTTGATGGCTTAGGAGCGACTCTTGGAACGTTCAAGGATAAACGTATATTTAAGTAGAGGAGAATGTAACGACCCGACCGGTCGTTTTGAACATTTGCATTCCGTTCAAAAATTTGAAGTCTTGAGTATCTTCGTATGATATATTATGCCTTGTGTGAATCTTCGATTTTGGTTTTAAGGTGATTCGGATTTGATTTGGAAGAACGATTCTCAACTAGGAAGCATTAAGTTGGAAGAGTTGACCAAGTTTGACTTTTTAGTATTTAACCTTGGATCGGAGTTTTGATGGTTTCGTTAGGTCCGGATGGTGTTTTGGACTTTTCCGTATGTCCGGATTTGATTCAATTTTTGTCTCTTTGATTCATTAAATAGCCTCTCTAGGCTATGAGTGATTTTTTGAGTTCATTTAATTTAATTGGGTTTTGGATACATATTTCACTCGAATTCGTGTGTGCCGTGTGTGGTGAGGGTTGTTGTGAGTTCTTTTGCATGATTTGTAGTCTAGAACTTGCCCGAATTATGCTTTAAGGCAAAATCCTAGAATAACTTGGTTTGAAAAATGATGTTAGGCCATTCTTGGATTAATGTTTTGTCTTAAAGTTCCTACCCTTGAATATTTTCCCTATTCAACCTCTTTTGCGCATTTAACCTTTTCTTTGGCAACCATGTTATAATCTTTGACCTTTTGTTCTTTATTGATCTATCTTTTGGCATCCCACCTCCCTAAGTGCTTTGAATATGTGAACATAGGCTAAAAGCCTAAGTTTGGGGGTGACAGTTGGAAAAGTTGTGATGTGGAAGTAGTTTATAAGGTGAAAGGATAAAAAGATATATATATATATATATATATATATATATATATATATATATATATATATATATATATATACAAGAAAGAAGAAAAAGGAAGGAAAAATAAGGAATTATGAATAAATGGAAGACTAGGTGATAAAATGAAAAATGAAGAAAGGGTAGAAAAGTTGTTTAAGGAAGTGTACTTTGATTGTTGAAAAATTATAGTGCTTAGGGAGGTTTTGAATCACTCTAACCAAAAGTGTGTCCTACCTTAACCAAAGGCCTATACCACAACCCTTTAAGTCCTAATTGATTTTGAACTAAGTGTGTCTATATTAGTGAAAAAATACATGAAGGGAAAGCCTATAGTACTACTTGGCTGCATTTGAACATCTTTGTGAGAGAGAGTTCATTCTTTCCACTTGATATCCCATTTATGTTTTGATTGCAATTTATGAGTGTGGGATTCTCTTTTGCTTGTGAGGGCACATTGAGATTTGAGTTGTTAATTTGTTCCATTTTCCATTTGAAAAGAAATGAACAAAAGAAAAGTCGTTTTATGACGAAGAGGCAAATTTTGAAGCTTTAGTGCCATGACTTAATTGATATTTTGACTAACTTGGCGTTTGAGCACTTGAAATGAAATGATATTTTTAAGAAGTTGTTGGTCATTCATATCCCTTGGATTAATTGTTGGTACCAATTAAAGTCATATGTTTGTGCTTAAAGTAGACTTTTTGACTTGGTATGATATTGATGCACTATTGAGTTAAATACTTGGAAGGAGATTTTTGCTTTGATTGCTTGAGGACAAGTAATAGTTTAAGTTTGGGGGTTTGATAAGTGGGTATTTTACCAACTTATCTCGACTTTAATCTTAAATTTTTGCTATGTTTGATTGATAAAATCATGTGTTTAATGTCACTTACTTGTTTTTACAGGTTTTATGTGATTTAGAAGTGATCGTGAAGAAACCAAGTGAATACGAGCCAAAAAAGAGCTAAAATGAACAATGAAAATCTGCCCAGTGGATTACCCTTCGTGAACGCGAACGCGTAATGCAAACGCGAAGCAGCAAGAAACCAACCCTTCGCAAACGCGAAGGTATGATCGTGAACAGAAGAAGAAATTGGACGGAAAAATTGGACAATTCTGGAATTTCACATTTTTGACCCCTAAACCATTGAATACACGCACTAGCTTATTGAAAACACATCTTTGGCCAACCCTGGACATCCTTGGCATATTTGGCATCTTTGGCAAATCTTTGACTAATTTTCAGTCTCTTGACTAGAGAACACAAGTTTTGGACCTAGGGTTCTTGCACACACATTTGGGTCTTGAAGATTTGAAGCTTTTGGTTGGGAATTTCTTACCCATTTATGTTCATTTCTTCATTTCCTTGCTTTGTATGGAATATCTAAGTGTGTAGTATTTTTTCCAACGCTTGAATCTTGTTTATGGGAATATTCATATTTAAAGTGTGGATTAAGTATCTTATTGTGCTTATGTATTGAACGATTTTTATTTATTATGAAGTGAGTTATTGTTTCTTTAATCACTCTAGTTCTTTAATGTTTCCAAAGGGATTAGCTAACCCTAGGACTCGCCCATTCACTTTGAATTAATTTTGGGAAAGATAATTTGGGGTTGGGAAAGATTAATTAATAAGAACTTGAGGCGTTAACCCTCACTTTATAGATTCTACCTAGGGAACTACTTGTAGCCATATTCAGGTGAGTTTAATCTCTTAATTATTTTATGGATAATTCAATTAGGAAGTCTTGTTAGTCTTTGGAAGAAGCTAATATAGAATTATTACCCTAGGCTAATTAACATAAACTCGCTCATATTTGTAAAATCGTGAAATACATTGGATCGTTACTTGAGTGTAACTCCCAATGCATCCATGCTTGTAGCCATTGATCATTTTACTAGATTTCTATGTTAGTTTATATTTATGCATTGAGCTATAATATTTTCACAATCACCCTTCAAGTGTTTGGCTTAGCATAACAAGTGATAATTCTCTTGCACGTCTAATCGCCTATATATTGTTCTTTGTGTCATTCGAACCCGACCCATAGTTGGGTAAATTATATTGCATGTGATCATGTCCATTTACTTTTTAGTAGTGAATTTGGAAGTCAACATGTTTCTAGAAAGTTTCGGCACTAATTGGCAAAAGTTGGAAGTTGAAGGTTGGGAATGTTCATAAGTTTGACCGAGATATGACTTTGATGATATCGGGTTCGAAATATTGTTACGGGAGTTGGAATAGGTTCGTTACGTCATTTGGGACTTGTGTGCAAAATTTGAGTTCATTCCAAGTTGATTTGATATGGTTCAGCACGAGTTTTGGAAGTTGAAAGTTCAAAAGTTTATTAATTTCGATTAGAGGTATGATTCGTGGTTTTGATGTTGTTATGTAAGATTTGAGGCCTCGAGTAAGTCTGTGTTATGTTATGGATTTTATGGTAAGTTTGGACAAGGTTCCGAGGAGCTCGCGTCAGTTTCGGATAGGTTTAGGTTGTGTTGCGCTCGTTTTTTGATGTGTCGACGTCTTTTCTTCATGCATAAATGGTACCATATTAAGCAAATGAGCTCCAATTTCTGTTTTGATTGAAGCATTAGATCCGTATTATAATTACAGAGTAATAGAAAAAAGAATCATCGAATTTGGACATCGTATAAGGAATTTATGATCATTTTACTATGAATTGGGTTACCGGATTTTTCGGATTAATTACGAAATTGTCACTCAATTAGTATTTTAAAATCTACACTATTTTCAAATATTGAAACCAACATATCTTCTTCATTATAAGGTCAAATGGAGTAATTCAAAAGCCTATCTTGACTCGAATTTCATGAGGAATCTATTGGAGGCATCAAAAGTGAGTTTCAGGATCATTTGTCATAGGAAATGAGGCAAAATAGCTGGGCAGAAGCATATAATATCAAGAGTTTGTTTATTTGGTCATATTTTGAGTTAAGGATCTTCGATTTGGGTGATTCTTTAGTAGACTTTCACCAAATGGATTGAGATAAGTATTTTCTACTCAGTTTTGATTATATTTTATGAATCTATCTTCATTTTTGGCATTTGGTTGATGATTTCAAAAGAGAAGTTGAGGGTTTTTCTCTAAAATTTCATTAAGTGAATTTTTGAGTTTTGAACATCGATTCGGAGTCGGATTTGAGTGAAACTAGTATGGTTGGACTTGTAATTGAATAAGTTATCGGATTTTGTGAGTTTTGTTGGGTTCCGAGGTGCGGTCTCGGGTTTGACTCTTTGGTTGACTTTGGGGTTTTGATTAAAGATTCGACATTTATCAATTGGTTTTGTTTACTTTGGCATTCTTTGATGTTCTTGAGTTTCTTTTGGCTAGTTTCGAGCCGTTCGGAGGTCGGTACGCGCAGGATGGCGTTTCTAGAGTATTTTTTAGCTTCCTCGATAGTAGATTCGGCTTGTTCAAGGTAAGTAACACTTCTAAACTTGGTGCTGAGGGTATGAATCCCTGAATATACGTGTTATGTGTTGGTGTTGAGGTGAAACACATGCTAGGTGACGAGCGTGTGGGCGTGCACCGTGTGAACTATGACTCGGTTGATTCTGTGGTACTGTGTAAATATCTATCTTGTTTCTATCCATGAAATTCCTACGTATTAGAGTAATTGAGCTGTGATCCATGTTAGAAATCATGTTTGGGCTATATACTTATTATGCTGGGACCCACTAAGGTCATTTCTGCCATTGAATTATTTGCTTAAATTACAATTACATACTCAGTCATTTTCATTCATTTTCATATCATATCTCAGTCTCTGTTATCATTTGTCATCACATCATGTTATCATTGTTTGGGCTGATTGGCATGAGATTTGTGAGCCCGAGAGACTTGAGAGATTGATGACTGAGTGAGGCCGATGGCTTGATTATGAATGATATTTATGGGATCGGGCTGCACGCCACAACAAGCTTTATTAATTCATGATGGGATCGATTTGCATGCCGCATAATGCCATGATAGGCTTATATTAGTGCTTGGGCAGGATCCGCTCCTCCGGAGTCTAACATACCAGTAGTGAGCGTATGTACCTAATAGGTGTGAGTGCCGAGTGCCGAGTGCCGAGTGATTGAGAGTGCTGAGTGATTGAGAGTGTTGAGTTATTGGGAGGTGCTGAGTTAGGTTGAATACTCCGAGAGCATGAGCACATGAGTTTATCACTGTGGTGCATTACATTTGACATGCATACGTGTCATGTAGGCATAGAGATGCATTTCCTCATGCTATACGGTATTGTGACATTCATGACATCTCATACACATTGACATGTAAACATAGAGATGTACTTTTCTCATGCTATCTGATAATGGAATATCTTATACGTTGTTGAATGTTTTTGGGAAAAATCATAGTTTCCCGACATACTCACATTTTGGTAATTTCGGTGAAAGATTTGGGTTTTACTGTTATACCTGAAAAGCATGCCTATTTTCCTAACTATGAACAAGATGAGCATCGTATCTTTGAATATTACTTGTACTGTTTTCATTATATTGTTGCGAGTTGTTCTTGGTTGTTGGTGTTGGACTCTGACCGTTGTCCAAGCTCGTCAGTACTTTTAACCTAAGGTTATGTTTGTTACTTATTCAGTACATGGGGTCAGTTGTACTCATACTATCCTTCTACACCTTCCGTGCAGATTTTGGAGCTGATATTGTTGTGTATGGAGGAAGTTGCATGTGATGATGAACCTGCATTTCCGGTGGTGGTTGCCTCTTGTTCATGGTAGATTTAGATTTATAAAAATATGTTTATGTACATTTCAAACAGATGATGTATTTATTTCATACTAGCTTTGTAAACTCTTAATCTTAGAAATTCATAATTTGTACTACCAGTTCTTGGGAATTCTCTGTATAAGAGTTTAGTTATATTATCATTATTTTCTCAGTATATCGCATTTGAAATTGGATTATTGTTAAATTGTCTTACCTAGCGGGTTGGGTTACATGCCATCACGACTAGTTGGATTTTGGGTCGTGACAACTGATGATAGGTCATCTCTGATTGGTGTAGTTAATGAGAAAAACACAATCAAAAGCAGATTGGAGGACATGATCCGGGGGCAAGGAAAGATCGAGAGGTAGAAGCTAATGTTCAAGGAGCATGAGAAAAAAAAAGGCAAATTCTTGACCAAAATGATGCAAAAGTTGAGTTCATTTTGTGGTACATATGACTCAGATGATGATGAGGAGGAGGAGGATTTGGAGCTCATATTTTCGTCCACCTCTAGCTCCGAGTGATACCGATTTCAGGGAGCATGACTATTGTGTGAACTTGATAGATTAGTTAACCTTTTTAGTTTATTGGTGATATTTTGTAGTTTATTTCTAGAATGTTAGCACTAGTTTTTATTCTTTTTATTTTGTTACTTTCTTTACTTATAGTGGTGTAAATTAAACTCCTTGGTTTTCTTTATGCTGCTGTTCTTTTCCAAGAAAATAATTTGTGTCGAACCCGGTGATTTTTTCCTATGATGGATGGCGTGACAACTTTCTTAAGGGATTAGTCTTGTTTAGTTTTTCTCTTTTAAGCCAATTTTTTTAATAGTTAGTTTAGTAGCTAGTAGTGAATAAAGTGATTATTGGGTGTGATATTTTTATCCATAAACCAAAGTGTGGCTTGTTTGGTTCCAACTTATTTACACTTTAGCATATGAAATGTTGGTGGTTTGAAATGAAAAATGATTGAAGTGACAATCCTTGTTGTGAATTTTAGGTTCAATTTTTGGCTCTTTGATTCATTAAACTGTCTTTAGGCTATACATGACTTTTTTTGAGTATATTGGGTTCAATTGGATTTTGAATTTTGTCACGATCGGGAATTTTTACCATCGGGACCGTGATGGCGCCTAACATTTCACTTGCTAGGCAAGCCAATGTTAGAATAATTTATCCTTTTTAAAATGTTAAATTTAATTAATGAAGAAAAACTGATTTAACTGCAATAATCCAAATATAAATACGGAAGCTAAAACCATAAGAACATCTGCTACAAATCCCTGAACCCGGTGTCACAAGTGCACGAGCTGCTAGAGCAATACATACAAGGGTCTGAAATAAATACAAAGTTGTCTGAATGAAAATACACAGCTAAATAAAAATAAAGACGGGGACTTCAGGAGCTGCGGGCGCTAAGCAGTTGTATCTCAAGTGTCTGCAAGCTGTCCAGTCCGAGCTCTCTAGTAGCCGCCGCTGGAATCGACTCTAAAATCTGCACAGTGTGCTGAGTGTAGTATCAATACAACCGACCCCATGTACTGGTAAGTGCCGAGCCTAACCTTGATGAAGTAGTGAGGAGGCTAAGGCGGGTCACCTACACTATAACATGAACGTAGTATATAATAATGACAGAAAATGGGAATACTAAACAGAATTAAACAGCCAACAGAAAATAATAACCACAGCCTCAAGAATAAGCCAGTGTCATCTAGAATTACCAATATTTAATAATTCAGATACAAATACCAGAAAAAACCAAAACAACTCAAGAAATGGAAACATATAGGTTGTTGAGGCGCGTAACCCGATCCTACCAGACAACACAAAATCCTCCCTTATTTCACTGTAACGATATCAACAACAGTAAATAATATATATATATATATATGCTACGGCGCGCAACCCGATCTCACCATATGTCAATACTTCACAATGTAATTCCACCCTTATTCCACCTGTTCCTGCGTGCAACCCGATCCCACCGTATAGTACAAATTCACCCTTATTCCACCACATCAATTCACCCTTATTACACCTGCTGTGAAGTGCAGCCCGATCCCACCATATCAGTACCATGTACTCAATGCACAGTCAAATCAACAGTTCAGACCACAATAAGCTTTATGATCAAAAAATACCAAACTGAACCAAATGGAAACCTCGTACAATATAGAAAATCTACACGAGTAGTACTACACAGCGAGACCAATCCAGTAATTGACAATTAGAAAGTGCAGGAAAGTCAATTTAAGAAATAGTAGGGAATCATGAAACTATGGAAGAACTAACATCGTGAACAGGAGAAGATATTGAATCACAAGTAGCAATTAAGCATGGAAAGCATTTAGAGCATATAACAGTTAAGACAGGAAAGGAAATAATTAAGGAAAAGCGGTAAATCAGGGAAAACAGATAATTCAGCGGCGTATAAGAACTCGTCACCTTGCATTTACGCCGCTCACATGGGAATCACATAGCACATATTCCAAGGGTTTCTAATTCCCTCAAGTCAAGGCTAGACACAACACTTATATTTCTCCAACGACCAAACTCAAAGCTCAACCACGAATTTTCCTTTCACACAAGCCTCTGAACCAATAGATTCTAGCAAATTACCAACCAAACGATTCAATTAAAGCCTTAGGAACTACCCACGATTACAAAATATTCAATTTAGGTCATTATTGAAAAAGTCAACAAAAGTCAACACCCGAGCCCACTCGGTCCAAACACAAAATTCAGACCAACACCCGATTAGCCATTCACCCCCGAACACGGTTATGTAATTTCTTTTAGAACCTGACCTCAATTTGAGGTCTAAATCCCTATTTTTCAAAAATTCCTAATTCTACCGAAAACCCCCAATTTCCACCATGAAAACTTTAGATTTTATGTTGAAATCTTAGGAAAAGTAGTAAAAGATTGAAAGAAACTAGTTTAGAATCACTTACCAATGTTTTGGGGAAGAAACTTTCTTTGAAAAATCGCCTCTAGGGTTCTTGAGTTTGAAAATTTGAAGAATGAACCAAAAATCCTATTAGTCAAGTTTTGATCAGTTGCAGGTGTCGTATTTTCGACCTGGGGTTCGCAAATGCGTGCCCCGCATATGCGAAGAACCTATCGCAAATGCGAAGGTCTACTCATTCTTGCTTTCTTCGCAAATGCGAAGAATAGTTTGCAAATGCGAACTGGACTGATCGCAAATGCAACCCAATGATCGCAAATGCGAAGAATTTCCCCTCCTAGTCCCCATCGCAAATGCGAACATAAGTTGGCCCAGCTACACTTCGCATTTACGATGAGTAGCTCACAAATGTGATGCCTGGTATCGCAAATGCGATAACAGAGGCCTGCACCAGAACTGGAAATACCAGCAATATTCTAAATCCAATTTTCACTCTGTAGCCTATCCGAAACTCACCCGAGCCCTCGGAGCTCTAAACCAAAAGTGTACACAAGTCTAAAAACATCATATAAACTTGCTCGCGCGATCAAATCGCCAAAATAACACCTAGAACTACGAATTGAACACCAAATCAAATGAAATTTTCAAGAAAACTTTGAAACTTCTATTTTCACAACCGGACGTCCGAATCACGTCAAACCAACTCCGTTTTTCACCAAATTTGACAGACAAGTCATAAATATGGTATTGGACCTATACTGGATTCCGGAACCAAAATACAGATCCGATATCCAAAAAGTCAACTATAGGTCAAACATTTCAAATTCATTAAGCCTTTAGTTTTCAAATTTCTACAAAGCCCGATATCTCGGGCTAGGGACTTCTGAATTCGATTCCGGGCATACGCCCAAGTCCCAAATCACGATACGGATCCACCGAGACCGTCAAAATACGAATCTGTGTCCGTTTTCTCAAAATATTGACCAAAGTCAACTCAAATGGTTTTTAAAGAAAATTTTCATATGTTTCACAATTTTTAACATAAAAGCTTTCCGTAAACATGTCCGGACTGTGTACACAAATCGAGGAGGGTAAAACTGAGATTTTTAAGTCTTCAAAGCACTGAATTAGGTTCTAAAACATGAGATGAACTATCGGGTCATCACAAATTTATATTTTACTCGAGTTTGCATGTGCCATGTGTGGTGAGATTTGTTGTGAGTTCTTTTGTATTATTTGTAGTATAGAACTTGCCCGGAATGTGCTTCAAGGTAAAATCCTAAACTAACTTTATTTAATAAATGATGTTAGGCCTTCCTTGGACCGTTCTTCTACCTTAAATTTTCTACCCTTGCATATTTTCCCTAGTCAATCCCTTTCGAGCCTTTAACCTTTTCTTTGGCAATCATGTTACAAGATTTAACTTTTTATTCTTTATTGATCTATCTTTTGGCATCCCACCTCCCTAAGTGCTTTGAAAGTGTAAACATAGGCTAAAAATCTAAGTTTGTGGGTAACGGTTGGAAAAGTTGTAATGTGGAAGTCTCTTAAAAGGTGAAGAGTTAAAAACAAAACTATAAAAAAGAAAAAGGTAAGAAAGATAAAAAAGAAATAAAAAATAAGGAGTTGTGAACAAAGGGAAGACTAGGTGGTGAAACGAAAAGTGAAGAAAGGGTGGAAACGTTTTTGAAGGAAGTGTGCTTTATATTGGAAATTGTAGTGCTTAGAGATGTTTTGAGTCACTCTTATCCAAAATTGGACCATACCTATACCAAAACACTACATTACAACCATTTAAGTCCTAATTGATTTTGAACCAAGTCTGTCTGTATTAGTGGAGAAATACATGAAAGGCAAGCCCATGACACTACTTGTATGCGGTTGAACATATTTGTGTGAGAGAGAGTTAATTCTTTCCATTTGATATCCCAATTATGTTTTAAATTGCAATTTAAAAGTTGGGATTCACTCTTAAGTCTGAGGGCACACGAAATTTGAGTTGTGAATTTAATCCAATCTCCAATTGGGAGAAATGTAACAAAAGAAATTTGTTTGTGATAATGAGGTAAATTTTGAAGCTCTAGTGTCATGACTTGGTTGCTACTTTGATTAACGTGTTATTTGAGCACTTGAATTGAAATAAAATTTGTGAGAAGTTGTTGGTGATTCATATGATTTGAATTAGTTGTTGGTACCAACTAAAGTCACTAGATTGTATTTAATTTGAACCTTGTTGACTTGAAATGATGTTTTGTATGCCATTGAGCTTAATTGTTGATTCTATTGAAGGATGTTCTTAGTTGTTGACTTACTTGAGGACAAACAATAGTTTAAGTTTGGGGGTTTGGTAAGTTGGTATTTTACCAACTTATCTCTTCTTGATACTTAGACTTTTGTATGATTTAGTTAAAAACCTAAGGCATGTGTTGAGGTTTATTGGTATATTTCAGGTATCATATGATTTAGAGAAGATACGGAAGAAAATAAGTCAAATGTGTTAAAATGGAAAAAATTGACTGCTGCCAGTTAATGCTCTTCGCGATCACAAAGATTCTTTATACGATCGCGGAGAACCTAGGAGAATAGTCATTGTGAACGCGGTGGAAGTGTTGCGAACGCGAAAAGGGAAAGCTGGTCAACAACTGGTAAAGTGCTCTATGCGATCGCGAGACTGAATGATGCGATCGCGGGCCTTCTAGAAGATCTCTATCGCGAATGCATGGTCTGTTGTGCGAATGCGAGGTTGAGTACCCGACCGCTATTCTTTGATGTGTTGTTGATTGTGATTGCATGTTCTCTTTCGCGATTCACATAACTGGGCAAAAAATCTGCACAAGCATTTTACATTTTTGCCTCCCAAACCATTTAATACTCGGCCCAACTTATTTGGAAGACTTCTTTGGCAGTTCTTTGGTCATCTTGACTAGAAAATACAAGCTTGGAGTTAGGGTTCCTGCGCACACGTTTGGGAGTTGAAGATTTGAATACATTAGATGATATTTTCTTACCCTTTTACCCCTTTCTTCAATTCCTTGATTTACATTGAATATTTAAGTGTGTAGTATTTATTCCAATACTTGAAACTTGTTTATGAAAATATTCATTATTAAAGTTTGAATTAAATCTCTTGTTATGCTTATCTCTTGAATGATTTTTATTAATTATGAAGTGAGTTATTGTTACTTTTATTATTCTTGTTCTTTAAAGTTTCTAAAAGGATTATCTAACCCTAGGACTCACCCATTAACTTCGAATTAATCTTAAAAAAGGTAATTTGAGATTGAGAAAGATTAATTAACAAGAACGTGAGGCGTTAACCTTCATTTTATAGATTGTACATATGGATAGGATTGAAACTACTAGCCATATTCGGGTGGACATAACCTCTTAATTGATTTAGGGATAATTGAATTAGGAAGTATTATTATTCTTCGGAAGAAGATAATATAAAATTAATATCCGAGTCTAATTAACATAAACTCGCACATATTTATAAAATCGTAAAATACATTGAATCGTTGCTTGAGTCGAATTTCCTGTGTATCCGCTAACTCTTTGAGGAGTAGATTTGGACGTCATCAGTACCCAATAAGTGTCAAGACTAACCTCAGTGGAGTAGTGACGAGGTTCAAGGCATGATACTCACTAGTCAAATAACTTGTGTAATATATTAATAACTGGTAACTGAATATATGTAAAGAAGAATATATCAACCATCTCGTAGAG
Organism: Nicotiana tomentosiformis; assembly: GCF_000390325.3. NCBI lineage: Eukaryota > Viridiplantae > Streptophyta > Magnoliopsida > Solanales > Solanaceae > Nicotiana > Nicotiana tomentosiformis. Next base: position 39,669,898 of record NC_090822.1, read on the forward strand.
CATATGGGTACAACTAAATGTAGAAAAAATCATTTTTAATCAACAAATCGTCAAGAAATGGGGCATATAATAGCATGTTAATTCAACTAGCAACTCATTAATGTTGTCGCATGCGCATCTCGCCACCCTTATACTCTACACAACATCAATCAATCCGCACAACATGTCCACATATGACACAATATCACAAAAACAACACTACTCAAAATTTCACATAAGCTCAAAACTTAACAATAAACTAAACAAAGACATGATAATGGCGTAAAAGTGCGGAGAGGTATTCAACAATAAAGCACGACTATGGCAAAGTCAAATGTAGTGATCATGATCATGTAGTCATAAAGTGCTTAAGCATATTTCATATAGAATACATCTCCAAATTAAGGCATATTAATAGTCTAAGGGTCTAATCCGGTCTAAACCATATATACGCCCGTGTGCACACTCATCATCTCGTGTACATATCATTTTTTACATATCACGAATAAGCAACTAAGGTCAAATCCTAAGGGATATTTCTCCATACAAGGTTAGGAAGGATACTTACCTCAAACAAGCCAATTCAATACTCTAAAAATACTTTTTCTTTAAAATTCACATCCGCTCGGCTCAAATCTTGCCAAAAATGACTCAATAATATCAAACAATGCTAAAGAAAATAATTCAAAGCAATAAAGGCTCAATCTTTACCCAATCCCCAAAAAGTCAACCACGAGCTCGCCCGATTAAAACGCGATTTGTTGGTTAGATCTCGACTACCCATAACCCCATGAGTTCAAATATGTGATTGGTTTTTAAAACTGAGTCCAAATCGACTCTCAAATCTCAAATTTTTATTTTTCAAAACTTTGTCAAAAATCTCCAAAACTTCCGTTCAAATTTTATGATTTTAATGTTAAAATCCATAAGAAATAAAGTTATAATATCAAAATTGAGTAAAAATCACTTACCTAATAGCTACGTGTGAAAATCTCAAAAACATTGCCTCCCACCAATTGTAGGGCTCAAAATGTGATAAAATGAGACTAACTCCCGAAATTCCATCTAATAACCCAGCTGCAGATGTCGCATTTTTAACTAGAGGTTCGCAAAGGCAACCTCCGCAAATGCGACTCATGGATCACAAATGCGAAGTCTGTCCAGCCCAGAGAATGTTGCAAATGTGACCAATACTTCGCAAATGCAAAACCAACAAACATCGCAAAAGCGACCAAAAGATCGCCAATGTGACCAACCATGCCTAGTTCCCCCATCGCAGTTGCGAGACAGGCTTCGCAGAGGCAAATCCTGTAGCCCCTGCCCACCTTCGCAATTGCGGTTGACAGCTTGAAAATTCGAACTGGACTTCGCATTTACGAGACTTGCAGCACCAGCAAAAATCTGAACTCAACTCAAAACACTCTGAAACACGTCTGAATCTCACCCGAGCACCCGGGGCTCTACCCCAAACATCCACACAAGTGTAGAAATATCATACGTACTCGTTCACAAGTTCGAAACACCAAAATAACATATAAAACCACGAATCAAATACCAAAACGCATCTTGCAAACTATGAAACTCAAGATCTTCTAAATCACCACCAAACGTCTGATTCCTATCAAACCAACTCGGAATGATACCAAGCGTTGCACACATATCCCAAATGATAAAACCGACATATTCCAAGTCCCAAATTAAATTCTGACCCCAATAGCCACAAAGTCAAATCATGGTCAAACTTATGAAATTTCTAAACCTTTAAATTGCTAACTTTCGGCAAAAAGAGTCAATCCGTCCTAGAAACCTCCAAATTCAAATTCGGGCATACGTCCAAGTCCAACATTACCATACGAACCTATTGGAACCATCAAAATATTATTTCGGGGTCGTTTTCATAAAAAGTCAAACTTGGTCAACACTTCCAACTTAAGTTTCCAAACTAGGAACCAAGTGTTCCAAATCAACGAAAACCTCCCAAAAACCAATCCAACCATCCCCGCAAGTCACATAACAACGAATACACATACAAAAAGCTTCAAAAGGGAAAACGGTACTCAAATACATAAAATGACCGGCCGGATCATTACACCAAATATTTGAAAATTATTTGTAGAGGGATGAGAGGACTCTCAATCTCTCAAGTCCTCATGAAGACAAATGAGGTGGTGATTCTTCTTTACTTTACTCTAACTTCCTTAGGCTATAGTACCTAGGTATTTATAAAATTCTAAAAACATGTACCTATGTAATACATGTATAATAATTTAATTCTACACTTTTCTTATTCCCTAGTTCAATAATAAAATCATACATGCATATTAGTTAATTTTCTAATGTATCGACTAGGCAATTCTGTACTTGATATGCATCTAGTTTACTTTTTTTCAACAATAACAGGACATAAGTCAGATTTTTTGTTTTGGAAAATCTATTTTTGTGTTTGGTAATGCCTACAAGAATTCATGACAATAAGCCAAATGAGAATGTAAACATTAGCTAGGTAGTTTCTGAATGAATGAAACGTGCTGATTTTTTTTACCTTTTATATCTTTGCTTAATTTAACTGTTTACAACAAAAATAAAAACCAGTTATATAGTATATAAAAGCACTTCTCACCATATATAAAACACCACTTACAATCTATATCCAGGTGATGCTACAACCTTTTAATTTCATTAAATTCCAGAGATCAAAATCTACTGCAGACATTGAAATTCTTTAGATGAGATGCCATTGATGACGCGCTCTGCCACATAATAATATGCTTTTTCTGTAAGATGTATACCATCCCAGTGCAAATATTTTGCAGAATCAGAACAAGCTTGAACTTCAGATGTTCCACAAAGAATATCATCGTCATAATTATATTGACCTCCAATTCCACAGCACGCTTTGAGTATGGATTTCTTATTGAATCCAAAATAGCTGGGGCGTTCCAGAATTGATTTCACAGCAGCATAATAATCTATATATTTAATCGCAACGTTCGAATATTCAAGTTTTAGTATAGATAGAGCCCTCTCCAAAAAATCATTGTGATACATGACTAACTCATTGTAGGCTTTCAAACAACCAAACTCATCATAATCTTCATAATCCAAGCTTGAGAACATGGTAAGGTAGTAGGGGAAGCAACCCAGAGGATAAATCCCTGGAACAACTATACGTTTTGCCCCGTATCTGATCACTTGTCTAATGCCTTTTACAATGGCCTTGACTATATGTGGGACAAAAGTTTTAGCTTCTAATTCAATGGATTTTCCCTCTGAAAGTGCTAGGTAATAATCATTTCCTTCAAATGCACCAAACATAAAAAGAGATTTTCCAAGAACTTTTGAACACTTTTGTCTAGTGTGGCATGTGGTTTGTAAGTAGGTTGTCAACCAACGAAGTTGAGATCTAAGTGGCCTGTTGTCTTTTGCCGTGGTAATATTTCTAGTTACATTAAAAGGATCATTTAGAACTGTAGCTCCTCCTACTGCGCAGTTTACTCCATGTCTAAAATTAGCTTCTTTGACCATGTAAGGGTTGATAAGTGGAAGCTTAAGAGACATATAACTAGACGGCCGTCGGAGAATCGGCCAGTGGGTTTGTTTACCCTCAAAATCGGATAACAATTGAATTTGTACGTGGTTTTAAGGATACGTGATCTAACTTGATACAAAATGAGAAATCAGATTAATATTGAAATAAATTATGAGGAAGTAAATACAAACCACACAAGTTGAACGATCTTAGCCTTGAAGATTAGTTACCCTCGAGTCAGAAGTGCTTTTATCGATGCCGGAACAGAATGACAAGATAATGAGAACTAGAAATAATAATATATTGCTTTGTGATGCGTATTACAATGTGTTGAATGAATTATCAGACCCCCTTTATATAGTAGAGGAGTCCTACTCTAGGTATATTCTTGTAAAAGGTAAAAATCTCTTGATTTGTTGATTGACGGTTCCATGCTGATACGTGCTGAGATTCTTGCCATAATATCCCACCGGTCGCAGATATTTCAGTTTTCTGTTAGTTATCTCCAAGCTTGTTTGAGGCTAAGGTCGATACCGGACTTAATGTTCCTCGAAGGCAGGCTTTCCGATCTTGGGTTCTAGCTCGACGGGACTCGAGGTCGATCTTCAGTTCTTTGTTGCCACGTTCCAAGCCTAATCCACCAACTTGTAATCGAGCTCAACTTCGGCCGTATACAGATAGTCCCCTCATTTTTCGAAGAGTAGACGATGAGAAACGACATGAACTTCCGATCCTGACTTCGATGTTTTGTGACAGAAACGACAAAACAGTCAAAACGTCTCGTCAGTCAAGTCTTAACGGCATTAAATGTCTGTCAGTTGTCAGTCGGCCACTCTCAGATATGAACAGTCATTGAAAGACTATAAATATCTCCTCATTAGTTCATTCAAACTTTACTTTCAAACTTTCTGCCCTCATACCTTAGAAATTTCAACACTCCCAAGCATCAATTTTCTGGTTACTCTAAAATCCTTTTATAAGAACTTCTGTTTTTCTTTTACCTCAAACCATCAAGCATTCTCTTTTAACTTCCTCTTTTTCCTTCATCTTTCAAAATGGCGAAGACCTCAAAATCCGTTCCCCAAAAAGAAACTCCCTCTGCCTCGCGACCGACTGAAGAGGAAAATGTTTTGTCTGTTGTTACTGAGGAACCGACACCAGAGCCTCCCCTAAAGATGTTCGTTCCTGCGGGGTGCCCGACAGGTGCTGATTTCAAGGTCGAGAAAACCTCCTCAGTACTGGGTCGGTGTGAACCGGTCTCGAGATATATATGTTCGGTCACCGATAGCTTCCTCTCCAAGGTCAAGGATTATTGCAGCTGGGTTGATAAGCACATGGCAGTTCCTACGCCCGAGGAAGCAATTACTACCCATATGAAGGGTTTTTAAAGTGTTTACACTTATCCGTTCACGTTAGGCCCTTTGGATACGGTCATCATCGCCTTCTGTAAGAAGTATGGGGTGACCCTCAGTCAAATTCATCCTTCTTTTTGGAGGATAGTAATTCTCCTCCGCTTCTTCGTAAACAAAATCAAGGGGTGTCCCTTTACCATTGATCATCTCATGTGTCTATACAGTCCCCGACTCTATCGAGGGGGATTAATAAAAATTGCCCGTCGGGCCAGTAAGGCCCCATTCTCGAGCATCGACGAGGATCGGGACCAAGTCTAGTTAGGCTGATTTGTTCGAGTGAAGACCTCGGATTTAATCTCAGCTGAGGATATGCCATTTCTTGAGAAGTGGAACATTAAACGTAAGTATAATCTTGCCTTTAAAATTTAGTTTATCCCTTTTACTTTTCCTCCCTTCTCGTCGATGTTTTGTGGTAGTGCAGTTGTTGCTCGGATGCCGGATACAGTTCCTCGACTCAAGGAGTGGGTCGAGGGCATCGTGTCGCAGAAACCATATTTCGAGCACGCATGGCACGAACTTTCGAAGGGTCGATGGGAGGCCCGTTCTCACTGTGAGATTCCATTCTCGTGCAGACAACACTTAGGTTTTGCCCATGTTGCTGAGCCCCTACTCATTTTCCTTTTCTTTGCAGGTCTTCCCAAGGATGTTGCAATGAGGCCTCCATCTTGTGGCAAGGAGTGTCCCTCCGAGTCCTCTGCTCCGAGACAGGATGAGGAAAAGAAGAGGAAAATGGCTCCGAGTTCTCCGAACATAGAGAAGAAAAAACCAAAAGAAGGCTGGTGCGTAAATCCAAAGAAAGCACCAGCGCCCAAGAAATCCCATCGGACTCACTAAATCGACTGAGGGACGAGTCCGAAAAAGAAGAAGAAGAAGAAGAAGCTTCTGAATTGATGACCCGCATGAAAAACGACATCGAACTGCCTCAAACCAGGGTAGCTAATGAAGGGTTAGTGGCTGAAGCCTCCGAGCTAGAGAGAGGCGAGGCCATTTTGCCTCGAGCTGGGGAAGTCAACAAAGAGACCATGGCCGGTGCTTCTCGGGTAGAGGATAACGCCCCGAAGGATGCACTTGGGGTGATAGACCTCTCCGAGCCGCCTTCATTTACTGATTCAATGATCAACGAGCCCCGGATGCTGAAAGGACGCCCAAATGAGGGGCCCCAAGGGGCGGCAGACTCTTTTAACAATTTCTTTGATGGTGTAGATTCTACTACCTCGGAGGACATCACCGTTTTGGGTGACTTACCGGTGCCAAAAAAGATACCATCCTCGGGAGCCATTGGGCTTTCTTCAAGTTCAAAATTAGTAAATCTGTTCCTAACTCCGAGTGCAGATCCTGACCAAAAGTGGTCAATCATTATGTCTATACCGGAGGATGCCCGGGTTATCTCCGCCCCCGTGGGGGTTGCCAGTTATCTTCAGTGCCTAGTGATCGAAGAGGATCAAGCCAAGATAGATGAGGTGGAAGCGCCTTACCTGTTTAACAAAGCACAACAGGAGGCCGGTGCCTCAGTGCTTCATCAATAGGAGGCCAGTGCCTTGGCGCCCTACCTGTTTCTTTGAAATTGAAGGCCTCAGTGCTTCATCACGAGACTTTTCTCCGATATCGGGAGGAGTTAAACCATTACGAGGCCGAGACTTGGGATCTTACGGAAAAGAGGGATACTTACAAGCTTCTCAGTGAGAAACTCCAGGCTGAGCTAGGAGTGGTTCGGAAGGAGCATGCCGACCTGGTCGAGCAGGTAAGAAGAGTTTTTGAAGTTAGTGACAGTGAGTCAAACACAGTGGCTGAGGCTGAAGAATGGAAAAGAAACATGGATTGCCTAGCCTCGGAAAAGGAGACTGCCGGGCACAATTGGCTTTGGTTGAGGTCCAGCTCCGGGCTATAAAGAAAAAGGCCTTGGTACAGGATAAAAAGATAGAGGAGCTCCAGTCTCAGCTGAGCTCGTTAGTCTCGGGTCAAGAAAATCTGGCCAAAGAGCTTGAGATGGCCAAGTCAAAGGTCGCCGTGGTCAAGGCCGAGGCTACTGAGAGGGTGGCCCAGCACAAGGCTGATGCCGAGGCGGCTCAGGACCAAGTGAGAAATATAATGGAGCATACTAAGTGACAATCTCGAAGGGAGGCCCTCGAGGGAGTTCATGCTCAGGGTTTTGACTTATTGGCTGAAATCAAGAGTACCAAGGTGTTCGAAGCCGAGGCCAGGAAGCTGTTTTATCCCGAGGAGGAAGATTCCGATAGGTTTGAAGATTTGGGTGAGTCCGAAGGCAGTGTAGACCCCGAAGGTGATGATACGGCCCCCGGCGAAGACTATGCCACTTAGGATCCTTTCAGATGTTTTTGTCTTTGCTTTTCGAGGTCGTTGGACCTTTGTAAAATTTTGTATTGGGGCTATTTGGCCCTTGTAAAAAGAATTTTTTGATATAAATATATAAGGGTTTTTTTCCTTTCACAACTTTTGTATTTTTCCCTTTGCTTTATTATTTCTATTCGCAAAGATCGAAATGCCTTAGCATGAAATAATTAGGTTATGTTCGAATGTTCAAACAAATCTTGCCTTTAACATTATTCTGTTTTAAGACATAGTGGGGATTCGGTGTCACCGGAAACTTTTTTTTCAAAGTAGTTTAGATTATAGTTTGCCGAGGGTAGCCTTTAGAACTGGTTATAAAATTTTTTGAAGGCCTTGTTTTTTTTTGTTATAGGTCTCGGACGTCTCCGAACCATGTTAATATGGTCGTAGCCTTTTTAATTCGGGTGTCGCCCAGTGGGATTGCTATCCGGGCTTTCCTAAGATAACAATCCTCGAGTGGGGGCGGCCATGGCCTTTGAAATTCGGGCCTTGCCTAATAGGTCTTATGCCCCCGAGGTATAATAGCTTGGACCTTACGAGTTTGTTTTCGAACGGCAGTCCCCGAGTGAGAGAGTGATTTTTCGAACTCGGGTTAAGTCGGCCCTTGGGATCGATACCTTTAGGGGATCGGATGTAGGAAATTCCTTAAGAAGTGCAACAAAAAATTTTAAAGGACAAGATGTTTGCAAGGAAAGGACTTCTTTTTATTCTTGTGCATAATAGTTATACATGTGTACATGCTTTGTGCCAGGGTTCGAGCAGTCTATATGGGCACAGTTCATTTGACTGTTTGGCTCTTACAATGAATCTCCCCGATCAATATGATCCTTCAATCCTGAAGTCTCTTTCCATTCTAAAGTCGATATCTGAGGGTAATACCCCTAGTGTTCGGGGTTGATAGAAGAGAGGCCTCAAATGTTGTTGTGATCATCGTCACCGGTTCATAGCTGGCCATCAATTCTAAGTTAGCATGATTTACTGGTTTCATCGTTCAAAACCTTACCGTAAAACCCACTTGGGATAAAACCGGTTCAAGGGAAAAAGAGTGCAACGCGTGCTTTCAGACCTAAAATCTCGTATTGTCCCTTGTTGGCTACCTACAAGCGTTAGTTTATAATGTAAACAAACGAAAGAATGGGGATGTACCTTAGCAGTAATATCGCTTGAAGTGAGTTATATTCCAGTTGTTCGGTAGTTGCTCGCCGCTCATTGTTCCGAGTTTGTAGGATCCTTTTTCGGTGATCTCGATAATTTGGTACGGCCTTTCCCAGTTCAGTCCCAATTTACCTTTGTTCGGGTTTCGGGTGCTCACTGTGACCTTTCTTAGTATCAAGTCCCCAGTATTGAAAAGTCGATGGTTGGCACTTCGATTGTAATACCTTTCGATTCGTTATTTTTGGGCTGCCAATCGGACAAAGGCGGCTTCGCACCTTTCATCTAATAGCTCCAGGCTCGTACTTGATTCTCTGACCTCGACCGGTATCAAAGCTTCGGTGCCTAAACCAAAAAAAATAGGGTAGCCCCGGTACTGGACTTCGAGGTCGTACAGTATGCCATAGGACTTTGGGTAGTATTTCCTTCCATCTTCCTTTAGCGTCGGTTAACCGCTTTTTAAGGTTTTGGAGTATGGTTTTGTTGGTAGATTCAGCTTGTCCGTTCCCACTAGGGTAGTAGAGTGTTGATATGATCCTTTTGATCTTGTGGTCTTCATGGAATTTGGTTACTTTGTTGCCGATGAATTGTTTCCCATTATCGCATACAATCTCGGCTGGCATTCCGAATTGGCATATGATGTGGTCCCAAATGAAATTGATGACTTCCTTCTCCCTGACCTTCTTGTACGCCTGGGCATCCACCCATTTAGAAAAATAGTCAGTCATAACAATATAAATTGATCCTTACCAGGTGCCCATGGAAGAGGGCCAACGATGTCCATTCCCCACTTCATGAACGGCCATGGCGACAAAACCAATGCAGCAGCTCCTCGAGTTGATGAATCATCGGAGCATGCCTTTGGCATTCATCACATTTTCGAACGAACTCCTTTGCGTCTTTTTCCATGTCGATCAAGTAGTAACCGGATTTGACTATTTTTCAAACCAGCGATTCGGTGCCCGAGTGATTTCCATAGGTACCTTCGTGATTTCCCTCAAAGCATACTCAGTATCCCCCGGCCATAGACATATTGCATGTGGGCAATTGAATGTTCTTCTGAACAGGGTTCCGTCTTCGAATAGGCTAAATCGGACTGCCTTTGTGCGCAGGGCTCTCGATTCTTTTGGATCCCAGGGCAGTTTATCGGTCCTGAGATATTCCACATACTTATTTCTCCAGTCCCAAGTTAGGCTCGTTGAGTTGATCTTGGTGTGTCTTTCTTCCACCACCGATCTCATAAGTTGTACAACTTCTCCCGAGTTGAACTCGTTGTCTTCGACTGACGACCCCAAGTTAGCGAGGGCATCAGCCTTGCTGTTTTGATCCCGAGGAACATGTTGCAAAGTCCATTCTTTGAACAGATGTAATGTCACCTGTAACTTGTCCAAGTATCTTTGCATTTGTTCTTCTTTGACCTCGAATGTTTTATTAACTTGGTTTACCACAAGGAGGGAGTCGCACTTGGGTTCGATCACCTTCGCCCCCAAGCTTTTGGCTAGTTCAAAGCCTGCAATCATGGCCTCATATTTGGCCTCGTTGTTAGTCAATTTCACAGTCTTAATAGATTGTCTAATTATATTACCTGTTGGTGACTTTAGTATGATGCCAAGTCCGGACCCTTTTGTGTTTGTGGCACCGTCCGTAAAGAGGGTCCAAATTCCCAAGGAAGTTCTTGAGTTAACCAATAACTCTCTTCCGACCTCAGATATTAGGGCCGGCGTAAAGTCAGCCACAAAGTCTGCCAAACTTTGAGACTTAATGGCGGTCTGAGGTAGGTACTCAATATCGTACTCACTTATTTCTACGGCCCATTTGGCCAACCGACCCAAGAGTTTGGGCTTATGCATAACATTCCTCAACGGGTAAGTAGTTACGACACATATGGGGTGACACTGAAAGTATGGTTTTAGCTTCTTGGAGGCGCTTAGCAAAGCAAGCGCCTGTTTTTCTAGGTAAGGGTACCTACTTTCGGCCTCACCTAAGGTCCTACTAACATAGTAAATTGGAAATTGCGTACCTTAGTCTTTTCGAACTAAGACTCCACTTACCGCTATCTCCGAGACCGCCAAGTACAAGTAAAGTTGTTCGTCTGTCTTTGGTGTGTGAAGTACCAGCGGGCTCGATAAGTACCTCTTGAGTTTCTCCAAATCTCGTTGGCACTCCGAGGTCCACGGGAAGCTATTCTTCTTCTTTAATAGTGTGAAGAATCGGTGGCTCTTGTCTGATGACCTCGAAATAAATCATCCCAGGGTGGCTATGCGCCCGGTTAACCTTTGCACGGCCTTTACATTGTCCACAACCGTGATATCTTTGATGGCTTTGATATTATCGGGATTGATCTCGATTCCCCGATTGGATACCATGAATCCGAGGAATTTACCCAACCCAACTCCAAACGCACATTTTTCCGTGTTCAGCTTCATATTGTATTGCTTCAGTATGCTGAAGTTTTCCTGTAAATGTTTTAAATGCTCCTCTGCTCGTAGGGATTTAACTAACATGTCGTCAATGTAAACTTCCATTGATTTTCCTATTTGTTCCTCGAATATCCGATTTACTAAGCGTTGGTATGTGGCGCCGGCATTATTTAATCCAAACGACATTACGTTATAAAAATATGTGCCATATTTAGTGATCAAGGAAGTTTTTTCCTGATCACTCGCGTCCATCCGTATTTGGTTGTATCCGGAAAAGGCATCAAAAAAATTCAGGATCTCTTGGCCGGCTGTGGCATCGATCATACGATCGATGTTGGGCAAAAGAAAAGAGTCTTTGGGATATGCCTTATTCAAATCTTTGTAATCTACACACATTCTTGGTTTATTCCCTTTTTTAGGGACTATCACAACGTTTGCTAACCAATCTGGGTATTTAACCTCCCGAATAGACCCTATTTTAAGGAGTTTAGATACCTCGTCCTTGATGAAAGCATGCTTAATCTCGGACTTGGGTCTCCTCTTCTGTTTGACCTGGTGGAACTCCGAGTTCAGGCTTAGCTTGTGAGTGGTTATCTCCGGCGGGATCCCTATCATGTCAATGCGGGACCAAGCGAAACAATCTTTGTTAGTTATAAGAAAGTGAATGGGTTTTTCCCTGAGCTCGGAGCTTAACCCTGTGCCCAGGTATACCTTTCGATTGGGCAAGCGTTCTCGCAATATGACTTGTTCCAGCTCCTCGACTATCGATTTAGTGTCTTCAGAATCATCGGGGGCTATGAAAGATATTGGAACCCCATAATCATCATCCTCGCCTTCCTTTTGTTTGTACGAATCTGCCGTGGATGGTACCGGTGATTGCTATTTGGTCCCATTTCTGACCATCTGGTTTGGATCCTTCGATGTTGAGACTCTAGATGCCGGTATCACCTCCTCGACCACGAATATTTCCTTTATAGTCGGTTGTTCACCGTAAACTATTTTGACTCCGCCAGGTGTTGGGAATTTCAGTGCCTGGTGTAGTGTCGAGGGCATCGCCCTCATGTTGTGGATCCATGGCCTTCCGAATAAAGCGTTGTACCTCATGTCTCCTTCAACCACATAAATTTAGTTTCCTGGATGGTCCCGGTGGTGTTTACTAGTAATGTTATTTCGACCTTAGTGGTCTCACATGCCATATGGAATCCGTTTAGAACTCGAACTACATGCACGATTTGGTCTTGTAGACCGAGCTGCTCTACGACCCTCGATCAAATGATGTTGACCAAGCTACCTGGATCAATTAACACACATTTTACCCTAATTTTATTTACGAGTATAGATATTACCAGTGCATCATTGTGGGGCTGTATGATCCCTTCCGCATCCTCGTCGTTGAAAGATAAAGTTCCTTCTGGTATGTAGTCTTGAGTTCGTTTCTCCCTAGTGATGGATACATTGGTGCGTTTCAACATCGGCCCCTGTGGGACATCAACCCCACCGATGATCATGTTAATGACGTGCTGAGGTTCTTCTTGTTCTGCTTGTTTGTTAGAATCCATGTTCCTGAAATGATTCTTGGCTCGGTTGCTCAAGAATTCTCGAAGGTACACATTGTTGAATAGTCGGGCTACTTCCTCTCTCAAGTGTCGACAATCTTCCGTTTTGTGACCGTGAGTGCCATGAAATTTGCACATCTGCTTAGGATCCCTTTGGGTTGGATAAAATTGTAGGGGCTGAGGCCATTTGGTATCTTTTATGTGCTCGATAGCTGATACAGTGGCGGCAGCATCCACATTAAAGTTGTATTACGATAGCCTCAATGCTTCTTTAGGCACGACGGACCTGTCGAAGCGATTTTTGGTCATGAGTCCCCAGTTTCTTTGACCTCGGTCATTTCTCCTTTCGTTTCTCATAGAGTTTAGCCCGGACCCACTGCTTCTCCGATCTCAATTATATGGCTGGTACCGATCCCTGTTTGGCCTCGGTTCACGATCAATGTCGCTCTTGACTCTGCCCAGGGTTCTGACGGGATAGACAGACCCCGAAGAGGCCCCGAGTTGATCATTTTCGACTATGATATCGATTGATACCGGTTATGCACGCCGGCCCATGTAACAGCCAGGTATTCTATCAGGTTCTGCTTCAGCTGATGTGAAGCCACCGAGATTCGAATATTGAGTTCATGAGTGAAAGCTTGAACAACCCAATCATCAGCGACCGGCGGCATATCCATTCGTTCCATTTGAAACCGTGACACGAATTCTGTGAGCATCTCGTTATCCCCCTGTTTGACTTTGAAAAGGTCTGATTTCCTGGTCTCGACCTTGATGGCACCAACATGTGCTTTTACGAAAGAGTCTGCAAGCATAGCAAATGAGTCAATAGAATTAGGAGGTAAATTGTGATACCATATCATAGCTCCCTTTGACACTGTCTCCCTAATTCGTTTCAGCATAACATACTGGATCTCGTCATCCTCCAAGTCGTTCCTTTTGATGGCACATGCATAAGAGGTCACATGCTCATTTGGGTCGGTCGTTCCGTTATACTTAGGTATTTCGGGCATAAGGAATTTTTTGGGGATCGGCTTCGGAGCCGCGCTCGGAGGAAGAGGTTGTAGGTCTCCACTTTTTTGTCGTTAGCTATGATTTTCTTCTCCATAGATTCTACCCGCTTTTTCAGCTCCTCGAACATCTTTAATTGAGCTATCGGGCTCAACCCTGCTCGGTGCACGGCTTTGGTTCTGTAATTGAGCTATCGCCGCCTGTTGAGCCTGCAGCATTTAGAAGATCACCCGTAGACTGATCCCGTCTCCTTCAACGTTTTGTGTGTTTCATGTTACTGATCTGGCTCCACCACGAACGCTATTTTTGGGGTCAGTAGGCAAGTTTGCATCGATAGCCACATGTGAATTAGTGTCAATCGGGTCTGCGATCGGAATTACAATGGGATCAACAGGTGATACCTCGTTTCCGGGTGCTATGTTGTTATTTTGACCTTGATGACCGGACTCGTTGTCAACATGCAGGGGTGCTGATTAAGAGTTCGACATTTTGTATTTTAGCCTAGAATCAAAGATACTTAAAAGAGCAAGTGTAAAGTAGTATGTGTCCTGAAGATTTATATCAAATAACCATTAGTATCCTTAGCCTCACGGTGGGCGCCAAACTGTTTACCCTCAAAATCGGATAACAATTGAATTTGTACGTGGTTTTAAGGATACGAGATCTAACTTGATACAAAATGAGAAATCAGATTAATATTAAAACAAACGATGAGGAAGTAAATGCAAACCACACAAGTTGAACGATCTTAGCCTTGAAGATTTGTTACCCTCGAGTCAGAAGTGCTTTTATCGATGCCGGAATAGAATGACAAGATAATGAGAACTAGAAATAATAATATATTACTTTGTGATACGTGTTACAGTGTGTTGAATGAATTATCAGAGCCCCATTTATATAGTAGAGGAGTCCTACTCTAGGTACATTCCTATAAAAGATAAAAATCTCTTGATTTGTTGATTGCCGGTTTTTTACTGATACGTGCCGAGATTCTCGCCGTAATATCCGACCGATTGCGGATATTTCGGTTTTCTGTTAGTTATCTCCAAACTTGTTCGAGGTTAAGGTCGACACCGGATTTAATGTTCCTCGAAAGAAGGCTTTCCGACCTCGGGTTCTAGCTCGACGGACTCGAAGTCGATCTTCAGTTCTTGGTTGTCATGTTTCAAGCCTAATCCACCAAATTGTAATCGAGCTCGACTTCGACCGTATACAAGGTTTTCCAGAGAACTTTTCATCATAAGGAAGATGGTCTGCACGGTAGGATGATTTTACCTTAGATACACGGAATCGATTTCCAGTATCTGCAAGTGAATCGCCAACTTGGAAAATGTATTCATAAGTGCAACTGTTGTTGTTGTTATTATTAGCAGCATAAGCAAAAGTTAAGGAAGATAGAGCTGCAGCTAAAAGGAAAAGGAAGTTGGAACTAAAGAAGCCATTTGCAATATGCAAACGGATGTTAAGGCGAGGTAAAATATTTAAAGACGGGGCCTTTGAAATCTTCTTGAAGTTATAGGTGGTTAGGATATCCTTTTTGCCTTTTCTTCTTTCTATGATATTGATATTGATATCATTTTTGAAAGAAAAGCAAAAATTGTTACTGCAAGATCTTAAATAAAAGGTGAATATCTTTCCGGTACTAAAAAGCTTTTTAAGTACCACGTACTTCCTCCGTTTCAAATTAGATGAGACACTTTCCATCTTAGTCTTTTTTCTAAAATAAATGACATATTTTTAAATTTAGAATAATTCAACTTTAAAATCTTCACTTTACCCATTTACCCTTAACGAAAAGCTTTTATAATCACATAAATATCATGGCTCCACAAAGCTTTTACTCCTTAAGGTTTTAAGACCACAAGTTTCAAAAATCTTTTTTTTTTCTTAAATTTCGTGCCGAGTCAATCTATGTTATCTAAACTGTAACGGAGGGAGTATATACTTAGAATTAGTCCATGACAAACTATTCGTATCATTTATTACATGTTACATTAAGTATTACTAAAAGAATTTTTAAAAAAATTAAGAAAGAAAAGTAGAGCTCGTCGTTAAAGTCCATTTGGACTCATCTTTCTTAAAAATGAAGAATGAACGGAACTCAAGTATAATCAACGCATTTCAAAGGTTTGAATTTTCCTATCTCTAGCAATATAGCTATTTGTTCAAATTGTCGATAAATCTTCATTTTTCTTTAAATAGATGAAACTCTTATTGAATTGAAGTTCCTTTTAAGCTAGTACTCCCTATGTCCCAATTTATGCGATACTTTTCGATTTTCGAGATTCAAATTTCTTCATTTTGATCATGCATTTGGACATAAAAAAATTAGTTTTTTCAAAATAAAATTTTATATATATGAAAACTACGTAAAAAATACTATAAATCATAATAATTAATAACTCAGAATATTTAAAATGCATATGAAAAAATTACTGTAAAAACAAAATCTGAACACCTTCACATAAATTGAAACGGAAGGAGTAATATTTAAAATACACTCAAAATCATTTGATAATAACCAAAAGAACTTGTTAAAAGGCAGTGATCATGCAAAAAGTGAAAAGTAAATCTAGTAAATTCGTTACCTGTTTAAGTTAACTTGCTTTCCTCCAAGTGAATTTTAACTTCAATTCATCATTTAAAAGAAGATATTATTATGAAATTAAGGGTGAAAGTCATATTCTTCCTTGAATTTTGTATAAACATGAAATTCTCCTCCAATTTTAGATTACAAATGTCCCCATATCCTATCTCAAGATCCATTTATTGACCGGAGATGCAACACAAACGTAATGTCTCTTTTACACTTTAGATGATTAATCTCTCATTTTCTGTAAAAGATATTTTACACCCCCCCCCACCCCAAACTATTTCGTAATCATTCCGCGTATCTCAATACATAATTACATATGTTGTGTGAATGAGTTGCTTTAAGTTGTTGGAGATTCTATGTGCATGTTTTAAACTTTCTGGGGTTGAGACGGATGTTTCCGGAGAAATTCGGAGTAAACAAGGGCTAAAGTGCCCAGATTTACCTATGTTGCAATGGCTGTAGGGGAGGCTTAGTTACATTTTTTGACTCCATAAATGTCGTTTGATCAGCTACATATATAAGTGATTCTAATTGCAATGACCTGATCGGTCGTTTTGAGCATTTAAATTCCGTTCGGTGGTTCGAGGGTATGAGTAGCTTCATATGTTATATTAGGATGTGTGTGTATCATTGGTTTTGGTTTTCTAGTGATTCGAGACTGATTTAGAAGGATGATTCGCAACTAGGAAGCTTTAAGTTGGAAGAGTTGACCAAGATTGACTTTTGTGTATTTGACCCTGGATCGGAGTTTTGATGGTTCGGTTAGATCCAGATGGTGATTTTTGACTTGGGCGTATGCCCGGAATTGCATTTCGATGTTTCTAGAAGGTTTTGGCTCCAATTGGCTAAAGTTAGCAATTTGAAGGTTCAGAAGGTTCATAAGTTTGACCGGGAGTTGACTTTGATGATATCGGATTCAAATTATAATTTCGGGAGTTGGAATAGGTTTGTTATGTTATTTGAAACTAGTGTACAAAATTTGAGGTCATTCCGAGTTGATTTGATATGGTCCGGCATGAGTTTTGGAAGTTGAAAGTTCAAAAGTCCATTAAGTTTGATTTGAGGTGGGATTCGTGGTTTTGATAGTGTTATGTGTGATTTGAGGCCTCGGGTAGATCTGTGTTATGTTTTAGGGCTTGTTGGTATGTTCGGACGGGGTCCCAAGGGGCTTGGGTGTGTTTCAGATTGATTTCGGACTATTTCGGAGTTGCATGCATTGATGGTTTTCTGTTGATATCTGATGCCTATGGTGTTCTTCGCGATCGCGAAGGTCCAACCACGATCGCAAAGTATGTTTTAGTCCACTGGTGGTTTGTTCTTCGTGGACGCGACTGTTGGAACACGTTCGCGGATGTTTGAATGGTTGTAGTTCACACTCGCGCCGGTGTTATCGTGTTCGCGTTGAAGAGCTGGGAATTGGTGGAATTGTTTATCGGGTCTGCGAGGTCTTTGTTGCGTTCGCGAAGGTTGGCAATATTATTCATCGCGTTCGCGAGGTATGTGCCGCGAACACAAAGTGTATTTTCTGTGGGCATCGAGTTTGAGCTTCGCGAACGCGAGGCTTCTTACGCGTTCGCGAAGGGTATCCTTGGAGCGGATCTATAAGTACTCTATTTCGGGCCTTTGAGTTATTTTATCACATTTTGAGTTGGGGAGCTCGAATTTGGACGATTTAGGAGGGGATTTTCACCACATGAATTGGGGTAAGTTTTTTCAACTCGGATTTGATTATATTACATAATTCCATCTTCGATTTTGGCATTTGATTGATGAATTTAAAAGATAAATTGGGGGGTTTTTGTTTAAGCTTTCCTAAAGTAATTAATTGAGTTTTGAACGTTGATTCAGAGTCGGATTTGAGTGAAATTAGTATGGTTGGACTCGTAATTGAATGAGCTGTTAGAATTTATGCGTTTTGTTGGGTTCCGAGGTGTGGGCCAGATTTACGTTTTAGTTGACTTTGAGTATTTGATTAAAGATCCGACCTTTATTGTTTGGGTTTGTTTCCTATGGAATTATTTGATGTTTTTGAGTTGCTTTTGGCTAGTTTCGAGCCTTTTGATGGTTGTTAGTACGGTATGTCATTTCTAGAGTGTTGTTCATCTTGCTTGGTATTTGATTTGTCATGTTCGAGGTAAGTAACATATCTAAACTTGGATTTAAAGGTATTAATGATGGGAAATATATTATATGAGAGGTATTGAGGTGACGTACGCTCTAAGTGACGGGCGTGTGTGCGTGCACCGGAGTGTTCATGAATAAAGGTAGTTTTTAGGTTATTATGGGATTGTTTTGCTATCATGCCTTGTTATATCCGTGTTTTCTAGACCTGTATGATTATTTGAGTTCTGATTCATGTTAAAATCATGTCTAGGCTATGTGATACTTGTTTCAGACTTGATAGGGCTATTTTTGTTATTTTTGAGCTATTTGTCTTAATTGTACACATACTCTCAGTCATGATGCTATATCCGTGTATGATATTTCTTTCTCAGTACTTTCTTATTTGATTCCTCACATGTTATTGATGCCTCTTAAGTGTAATACTGTTGAACTTAGTATTGTGGTATGACTGAGACTTGAACAGTTAATGACTGAGTTTGGGACATTTGGTATTGATTTTAAATGATGCGTATGCCAAGCTTATATTGGGCTGAGTGTTATTGATTTGGGGCGACGTTTGCACCAGGCCCCACTAGTTGGGCTAAGTGATTATGATTAGCGCTTGGGTAGAATCCGCTCCTTCCGGATTCTGACATGCCAGCAGTGGGTGCAAGAACAATATTTTTTTATACGTTCTTTGATGAGGAAATTTATGCCAGGCACCCATACAGGGCTAAGTGTTGACGTGTGTGATGGTTAGGGCCTTGTGACAGGCACCGTGAGCGTGCTAAGTGTTGTTATTCTTCATGATTTCACTATGATGATATGCTTCGACATGTATATTTGACATATAGACATAAAGCTGTATATTCCTCATACTAAATGGTAATACGACATTTAATGATTTGCCATATATATTTGACATATAGACATAGAGATGTACATTTCTCATGCTAGACGGTATATGATAATTGATGACTTGACATGTATATTGACATGTTGGCATAGAGATGTACTTTTCTCATGCTAATTGGTAAACTGAAATTCTTATCTCGTGTTGTGAATTGGTAAATACTGTTTTTTCTATAAACTCATGTATATTGATTTCGATTGTAAGATTTGGACTTTAACTGTCACACTTAAAAGCATGTCTATTTTTCTCGACTCTGAACGAGCTGAGCATATTTCTCTTGAGTTATATACCTTTATTTTCTTTATTACATTATCACGAGTTGTTATTGGCTATTGGTGGTGGACTTTGACCTTCTTCATGCAACATTGGTTCAGTTTGAGGCGTATCTCTTTTAATTCTTTCCACTCACACGTGTGTTTTGTTGAGCGCTCGGTGTCAGCTGTGCAGCGATGACTTGTGATTTCATGGATGAAGTGCGAGATGTGTTTCTCTGTGTTGTGAAGATAGGCTTGTCTAGAGGACATGAGGCTAGGTTTAGGCTGCAGCTTGGGCTCGGTAGTTTCAGTAGTGTGAGTATGTGCATTTGGACTTATATATCTGGTAGTGTCCTTAGGAGTGGGATTTATGGCTCGGTGAGTAGTTGGATGGATATATGAAAAGTGTGAAAAGGACTATTGGGTGCTTGATTTCTATCTTTGTTGTATAGCCTAATATTTTAAGTGTTTTGAGGTATCTTTAATGTTGTTCATTTGTGGAATAAAGTAGATTTTTATGTCTTGTTGGCAAGTTTAGACTTGGGGAGATTTAGTGATGGCATAGTGGTTATGATCATGAAAAGGAATATAAAGATGCCAATTTGAGGATAAGCAGGTGGGTTATCTCCTGTTGAATATTATGAGGTAGTGCGATTCTTATGATGATATGTGAAGAGTTTTCTTTCTATCAGTGGGTTGTATGTGTTGCAATTTGTGTTGGCATTGCTTGAGGAAGTTGGCTCGACTGTCACGAGGATGAATGTGAACTTGGCAGATTATTTGAGGTGTTTTATGATTTGTGTTGCTTGAGCTTCTGAAGGATTTAGTTGAATTACAGTGCGGGATTATGGAAGTAATTAAGTGAGGGTATTGTGAGTTATTGGATGTCGTATTTTATGGCTTTGGGCCAAGTGGGGGAGTCTGTTATCGACAATTAGATTGCATGGTTATGTGTTGTATTGGTTCCGAGATGAGGCATATTTGAGGATCGATTATGACTTTTAGTGTGTTTAGTCTTGAGGAGGGCTTGGGGAAGGAAATTTCTAGATGCATGATGTATTATACTTTATGGATATATGGAATTCTTGGAATGATTTGGATTTTTATTTGTGATGGATGTGATGTGCTAAAAAAGGGAGTTATTCGGTTGCATTAGAGTCGGGTTACTTCTTTGGGTGTTGGGGTGCTTATGGGGAACAAGTTGATCGGCATGTTTGGGAGTTGCATTTGTGATTTGGATTGGGTGAATGACTCTCGAGAAGGTTCTAATGGGTTCAATATTTATGTGTGGTATTTGAGGAATTTTCGGATTTGTAAAAGGCTAAGTTCTGAGATTCTCTTTGGATGGTGTCGTGATTCGCACTATTTCTGTATCATTGTGGATTTTCTATTTTAGTATTAGAGAGATTAATGAAACAACTTTTGATTCACATAAGGTCTCTTCAAAGTGGGTATCTCGTATGCGGTATTTTGGATGCTTGATAGGGAACGCAGTGGCTTATGGGCTGTAGGGCGGCGTGATTTCATGCTAGGATCACTTGTAGTGAGCTTTGGGTTAAGGATCGTGGTGTACTAGCAAGGAGGAGTGTTAACTTAAAGGAAATTCAAGAGGAATTCGAAGAAATATGATAGCTTAGTATAGATTGGATCAGCATGGTGATGGAAATAATCAGTTTTTTTGGTTCTTATGATGTGGTGAGGCTTTACTATTATTTTGTGGCAATACTCTTAGGTTGGCGACTTGCTTGACATGGTTGAGTTAGAGGGATACGTTTCTGATGGCTTGGTTATATGAAAATAGGTTTCGAAGAATTCTCGACGGTGTCGACCATGGTTTAGAGCATATGTTTTCGACAGGGATGATGAGTATGTTGGATGTTGTAATTTTTCTCTTGGATGTGGGGCCTAGTGTTAGGTTTTTGGCTGATTGAGTATGTATCCTGCTTGTGACTCAGAGTTGATAATGGAATTCTCGTGTTTTCATACGATGGCATGATAAATGAGGTGTGTCGTACAAGATTGAGGTTTGTATGTACAAGGTTACAGTTCAGTTTTGAAGGAAAAGTCTGTCACGACCCAAAATCCAACAAGTCGTGATGGCACCTAACCCAACCCGTTAGGTAAGCCAATTACCAACTATTCAATTCCAATAATAATTATTAAAGCAATTTAAGTAATTAAAGGTCTTAATCTTATACAATCCCCAAAAACTGGTAGTACAAATCATGAGCTTCTAAGAATAGAGTTTACAAAGCGGAAATGAAATAAATACATAGTGTGTTTGAATAGTACATAAACAGAGCTTTTATAAATCTAAGGCTACCATGAACAAGAGGCAGCTACAACAGGAACGCAGGTACATCTTCAAATCAGGCAACCATCGGGCACAACAACAACAACAGTCAATATCTGCACGCAATGTGCAGAAGTGTAGTATCAGTACAACCGACCCCACGTACTGAGTAAGTAACAAACCTAGCCCTAGGCTGAAAGTAGTGACAAGCTTCTACCAAGGTCGGGTCCAAACCAAAAGTCCAACACAGTCCATAACAACGTAAAACAAATAATACCAGAAGTAACTCAGAGATAAAATGCTCAGCTAAATCATGATTTCAAAAATAGTTCTTTCTTTCAAGTACATCAGTGAAAACCCAAGTCGTTTACCGAAGTTGCCAAAAATATGAATAAGTTTGAAAATAATATTTTTTCCTAAAATTCCTTTCAATAGTAAATGAGATGTTTCATTTTCCTTCCAGATAACCTGTGTAAAAACAAATGCATCACTATGCCCATCTGTCAAAATGTGTGAGAAATCATGAAGGATGTGATGCTGTACGACATGAGGAAAATATATCTCTATGCCTATATGTCATGTGTGCATGCCAATGCGATGCAACTCAGTGATAAAATCATAAACGACCCCTCGGGCATACCTCACAATCACTCGCATACAGCCCATCGGGCTTACCTTACAATCACTCGTAAACAGCCCCTCGGGCTTACCTCACAATCACTCTTAAACATCCCCTCGGGCATACCTCACCATTTCTCATGCCTCCCAGTCACTCAGCACTCGGTACTCGGCACTCGCACTCAGTAGGTACATGCGCTCACTGGGGGTGTGTACAGACTCCGAAGGGTCTCCTACAGCCCAAGCGCTATAATTTGCACGGACAACTCACGTGCTATAATATCATATCAGAATCCGCACGGACAACTCACGTGCCATAATAAGCCAATAAGGTCTGCTACAGGCGGGCATCCCCGATCCACATAATAAAAAGTATATAAAGCCAGTATGGCCTGCTGCGGCATGAAGCCTATCCCATAATTACCCTCACAATTAGGCCATCGGCCTTACTCAGTCATCAATCTCTCCAGTCACTCTCTCATGGGCTCACAATGTCATGAAAATTGGCCGAAAAAGGATGATATGATGTATCAATAAATAACAACAGAGACTGAGATATGATATATAATGACATGAATATGACTTAATATGAATTTTCAATTTAAAATAAATTATTCATAGCAATATGACCTCTGTGGGTCCTAAAATACTGGCACATAGCCTCAACAAAATTTTTAATATGCTTTTCAGCTCGATTTATTTAACACATATAACCGCTTGGAAAATACCAAGATTATTTAACTATAAAATTCCACATAAACAATTATGTCACAATTTCTATAGTGCACGCCCGCACGCCCGTTACCTAGCATGTGCGACACCTCCCAACAATTCACGAAATACATATATTCAGGGTTCATACCCTCAGCTCCAAGATTAGAAGAGTTACTTACCTCGAACAAGCAAAATCCAATGCCGAGCAAGCTAAACAATGCTCCAGAAATGCCATTATGCGCGTATCAACTTCCAAATGGCTCGAATCTAGTCACAATTAATTTGATTCAGCCCACAAAAATTATAGGAATTTATACCATATCAAAATACTAATATTTTCCACAAAATCCGAAATTACACCCCAAAAATTATCCGTGGGGCCCACGTCTTGAAATCCGACGAAACTCACAAAATACGACAACCCATCCAATTAAAAGTTCAACCATACTAATTTCACTCAATTCTGACTCCAAGTCGATATTCAAAACTTGAAAATCTGTTTTTGACATTATAGAAAGTTCCTTCTATTTCTCTTAAAGATTTGATAATCTTACATCAAAAATAAAGATTAATTCATGAAATATACCACAAGGGAGTCAAGAAAACTTACCCCAAGTTGTGTGGAAAAATTCCTCTCCAAAATCGCCCAAATCGAGCTCCAAAATCCGAAAATGGGTAAAAGTCACGAAACCCCGAATTTAAGCTTCTGCCCCAGCGATTTTCGCATTTGCGGACAAGGGGTCGCACTTGCGCTCCTCGCTTCTGCGGACAATTATGCGCGCCTGCAGACACAGCCAGAATTCCAAAGCCTTGCATCTGCGGCGCCTCTCTCGCATCTGCGGGCTTGCAAAAGCGCATTCCCCTTCGCACCTGCGTTCGCCCCACGCCAGCCCCAGTCCGCATATGCGCCAACACCTTCGCACCTGCGGCCTCGCAGATGCGGTAGAGTCCTCGCACCTGCGAGCACTGCCCAGTTCCACACTTGGCTGCTTCTGTTACTAATTTCGTGCACATACGGCTTCGCACCTGCGATAAAAAGCTTCGCAGGTGCGATCACACCAGTAGGCAGCAGTTCCAAAAATGTTTCAAGTTGGATTTGATCTGTTAACCATCCGAAACTCACCCGAGCCACTCGGAACACCGTCCAAATATACCAACAAGTCCAATAACATAACACGGACCTACTCGAGGCCTCAAAACACACATAACAATATCGAAACGACGAATCACACCTCAATTCGAAATCATTGAACTTTGAAACTTCAAATTCTATATCTGGTGCCAAAACATATCAAATCATGTCTGATTGACCTCAAATTTTGTGCACAAGTCACATTTCACATTACGGATCTATTCAAATTTCCAAAATTGGATTTTGACCCCGGTATCAAAAAGTCAACCCCACGGTTAAACTTTCCAAAAATTCAACTTTCGGCATTTCAAGCCAAATTCCACTACATACCTCCAAGTAATTTTCCGGACATGCTCCTAAGTCCAAAATCACCATACGGAGCTATTGAAATCATCAAAACTCTATTCCGGGGTCATTTACACATAAGTCGTCATCAGGTCACTATTTTAACTTAAGCTTTAAACCTTGGAACTAAGTGTTCCAATTCATTCCAAAACTTTACCGGACCCGAACCATTTACCCCGGCAATTCACACAACAACTGTAAAGTACAATTTGAGCAGTAAATGGGGAAACGAGGTTGTAATACTCAAAACAACCGGCCGGGTCGCTACATTCTCCCTCACTTAAACATACGTTCGTCCTCGAACGTGCTAAGAGTTATTTCCAAGCCATCAAATCACTGTTCCATCTTACCACACACGTACCCGGGGGTGAACCCACATCGCCCTATTCCATATAGGCTTGACAACACAATACAACTGAAATCATTGATTTAACTTTAGCCCATAAACCTTGGAATTTAATTTCCAACCTTTAGAATTTCTTTCAAGACACGAATCTTACATTTACACACTGTATGAGTTTGAACAAGTTGTATCAAGCCATAACCATAACCGTAACCACAGACATAATCACCTAACACATTACACAACTCGCATGCTCGTAACACCATTCCTGATCATAATGACTACTCCAAACCAACCAAATACTAGTATTAAACCCTATCGAACCAAACCTCATCCCAAGATCTTCGTACACTGTTGATAATAAAAAAACACACGAAATTTCATGACCACTTACTAGATCAACAAGTCACGGAGCTCTCTCACCCTAACTAGAACCATAATCACTTTCTGAGCCGACTTTCAATATCATCCTTCCGAACATACCGTAATCAAACCTGATAGTACCCACACATGCCGCACCAATATAACTCAGATCCACAAACTGTGTCATTCGTGCGCCAATACGCAATAATTCAAATGTACTCAGTCATGGAAAATGACTCAAATAAGAGAACTGCCCCGCCAGATAAATAAGTACCGCCACAAAGAAATGCTGAAATCCATCACACACCGTAAAACCATCACACGATTCTAACACACGGTTATACCTTAACATACCTCCGCTGCAATGCGCGACCCCATCCAAATGCTGGTCCATATTTTCTTCCTCGAGTCACCCTGCTCAAAAATCAATAACGACGGAGAGGCAAATGACAAAAATTCCATACAAACCTGAAAGAACATAACCATTACGCAATCGATCATGCAATACCCAAATACTCATTTCACTCAAATTACGCCATAAGGACCCCAATAGAACCGCACCATATGAGCACATAACCAATGAATCACAACTCCTCGTAGCACAAAGGAGTAACTCATAGATCGTCTTAGAACACGAATAAGCTCAACATCAACCGAATGGCACATTCTTCGACAATAGTAGTATGGAGCCAACCAATACGACTCGGCGTATAATACACCTCCTAATTGGGCCTACTAATGGACCCCCAAATCAACTCTGGTCACCCACAGTAGATAAATAACCCTCCAGAAATTCACCGCGACTGATTCATAATACATCCTATCATCTGACTAGCTTCGGCCACGACATCACAGTCCGCAACCATGAACAATCTACTCCTGAAACTCCCAAATTCCAAATTCATAGGACACGTGAATCATCAAAACTAATCATAATTCTAGCCTTCGAATGACTAACAAATCTTTCATGCACGATCATTCCACAAGAAATACTCCCATAATTCTTCCGTACCACATAGCAATAATTTGAATATCAGCAGTCTATCAATCATGTGAGTACCGCAATACTAACTGTACATCCATAAGTCAAAATACAATGTGCCTTCTGAAATCCGCCCCCTTCTCCTACAACACCAAGTAGTAATAGTGTTCATCTATTTATTTGGAACCGCCCATGTTGTCCAACATTCGTTACCTTCTCTTCAAGACTGTACTGCCACCTTATACATGAAAATCTAGCTTTCACACAACACATAACATCTATCTTGCCATCATGTGAAGAGCGCAAGAATCTTATGATCAACTTTGAGTCACCAATAATTTACATACCCTTTTAGTTAGAAACCTTTCTCTTGCTTCTTTCCAGGAGAAAATCACAATACACAACACGTTCTCCACACTGGTAGAAACCATCAAGAATACTTTGAAATCCATTTTCACATAACCAACCCATCAGGACCGAATCTCTCTAACTCAACTAAGCCACGCATGTCACCAAACCCAAGAATATTGCCACCAAAATATCTGTAAAGTCTTACCACATCGTAATTACCCAAAGGACCGATCCGAACATTACCATACTGGTCCAGTCTACTACCCAGTTGTCCTTTTTCTCTGAGTCCCTTTCAAATATGCCTTCAAATTGATACTCCTCCTTGATAAAACACCACGATCTTTAACCACAACTCACCCACAACCTTGCATAGAACTATAACTCCCTAGCCCATAAGCAACTGTATTCTTCTTAAGCACCTTCAAAACTACTACAACTGTAACCGCAAGTCTAGGCACCATCAAATGAAAATCTCAGATTCTATCCATACGCAAGTCCGGAAACATTCTCAATTGCTATATATAATTCTCAAACCCACTAGAAATTTCTTGGGAGCCACCCATTTTGCTCAAATCTAATTGCACCGCCCAAATGGGCCAAAAGACATGTGCCCCATTAGCACAACAATACTCAAAGAAGTAACTCTACTTTAACACCACCTATCAAATTCATACTCTATTCGCACTACATCATTCACCCATAACAACTCACTCATCCCACGATTTTCATATACTCATGCGTGAAATATAATCCGTAAGCAAGAATTTCCTTATTCGAGTCATCCTTGATCTCAACTTCTGCAAGTCATAACTAACCCACAAGTATGCCTCAGACCAAAATTAAAATTTAACACCTAACCATGAAATTAAATTGTCAATAGCAGACTCCCCCACTTGGCTCAAAACCATAGATTAAAACACTCCATAATCCACAATATCCATACTCTATTACTATCATAATACCGTAGTCAGTGCAACAAAATACTTCTCAAGCTCATACAACGCCAACCATAAAATACCCCAAATCATCCGCTAAGCTCGCAATCAATCTCTTGACACTCAAGTCAACTTTCTCAGCTAGATTCAAATTCAACTCTCCACACATACGCCCCATTGGCAGAAAAGAAACCCTCCACTCACATTATAAGGAACACACCTACGTAGATTACTTTCCAGGAGATAACCCGCCTCCCTAGCCGCAAATTGGCATCTTGTTATATCTTTTCGCAGTAACAATTACTATGCAATCACTTAGTCTATCTGAGTCCAAACTCATTAACCAGACATGAGAATTTAATTTGTCCCAAAATTTAACAATCGTGAAAGATCCTTCAAAACATTCACACTCGAGACTGTACGTCACATCAAAATGAAAATCAAGCACCTGATGGACTTTCCTTTACATTTCGCATAAATGCTTCTCGTCATATTCAAATCATCTTAACACATCCCGTAGTTACATCGTACTCATCACAAGTCCATTAAACCGCTCATCGAGCCACAAATTCCACTCGTAGGGATATTACTGGACATATGAGTCCAAATGTACAAGTTATAACTGAATCTACCTAGCTTAAGCTGCAGTCTAAACCTGGCCTCAAGTCTTCCAGACTGGCCCATCACCAAAACACATAATACACATCTCAAACCTTGTTCATAGAATCATAAGCCGGCGATGCACATCTGATACTGAGCGCTCATGTGCGCATACGAATACGTGGAAGGAATTCAAAGAGTCATGTCTCAAGCTGAATCAATAGAGCACGATAAGGAAAGAAAGATGGGAAGTATATATCTTAAATGCCCTGTAGTCTCTCGAAGATAAGTATGGACGTCATCATACCGATCCGCAAGACTCTGCTAGACACTTGCTCATGACTTGTACAACCTATGAACCTAGAGCTCTGATACCACCTTGTCACGACCCAAAATCTAACTAGTCGTGATGGCACCTAACCCAACCTATTAGGTAAGCCAATTACCAACTATCCAATTCTAATAATAATTATTAAAGCAATTTAAGTAATTAAAGTTCTTATTCTTATACAATCCCAAAGAACTGGTAGTACAAATCATGAGCTTCTAAGAATAGAGTTTACAAAGCGTAAATGAAATAAATACATAGTCTGTTTGAATAGTACATAAACAGAGCTTTTATAAATCTAAGGCTACCATGAACAAGAGGAAGCTACAACAGGAACGCAGGTACATCTTCAAATCCGGCAACCATCGGGCACAGCAACAACAACAGCCAATATCTGCACGCAATGTGCAGAAGTGTAGTATCAGTACAACCGACCCCACGTACTGAGTAAGTAACAAACCTAGCCCTAGGTTGAAAGTAGTGACAAGCTTCTACTAAGGTCGGGTCCAAACCAAAAGTCCACAACAGTCCATAACAAGGTAAAACAAATAATACCAGAAGTAACTCAGAGATAAAATACTCAGCTAAATCATGATTTCAAAAATAGTTCTTCCTTTCAAGTACGTCAGTGAAAACCTAAATCGTTTACCGAAGTTGCCGAAAATATGAATAAGTTTGAAAACAATAATTTTTTCCAAAAATCCTTTCAATAGTAAATGAAATGTTTCATTTTCCTTCCAGATAACCCGTGTAAAAACAAATGCATCACTATGCCCATCTATCAAAATGTGTGAGAAATCATGAATGATGTGATGTTCTACAGCATGAGGAAAATATATCTCTATGCATGTATGTCATGTGTGCATGCCAATGCGATGCAACTCAGTAATAAAATCATAAACGACCCCTCGGACAGACCTCACAATCACTCGCATACAACCCATCGGGCTTACCTCACAATCACTCGTAAACAGCCCCTCGGGCTTACCTCACAATCACTCGTAAACATCCCCTCGGCCATACCTCACCATTTCTCATGCCTCCCAGTCACTCAGCACTCGGTACTCGGCACTCGCACTCAGTAGGTACATGCGCTCACTAGGGGTGTGTACAGACTCCGAAGGGTCTCCTACAGCCCAAGCGCTATAATTTGCACGGACAACTCACGTGCTGCACAAACAACTCACGTACTATAATATCATATCAGAATCCGCACGAATAACTCACGTGCCATAATAAGCCAATAAGGTCTACTACAGGCAGGCATCCCCGATCCACATAATAATAAAGTATATAAAGCCAATATGGCATGCTGCGGCATGCAGCCCGACCCCATAATTATCCTCACAATTAGGCCCTCGGCATCACTCAGTCATCAATCTCTCCAGTCTCTCTCTCATGGGCTCACAATGTCATAAAAATTACCCGAAAAAGGATGATATGATGTATCAATAAATAACAACAGAGACTAAGATATGATATGTAATAACATGAATATGACTGAGTATGAATTTTCAATTTAAAACAAATGATACAGCAATATGACCTCTGTGGGTCCCAAAATACTAGCATATAGCCTCAATAAAATTTTTAATATGCTTTTCAGCTAGATTTGTTTAACACATAAAACCGCATGGAAAATGCCAAGATTATTAAACTACAAGGGAGTCATGAAAACTTACCCTAAGTTGTGTGGAAAAGTTCCTCTCCAAAATCTCCCAAACCGAGCTCCAAAATCCGAAAATGGGTAAAAATCATGAAACCCCGAATTTAAGCTTCTGCCCCAGCGATTTCCGCATCTGCGGACAAGGTGTCGCACTTGCATCCCTCGCTTATGCGGACAATTATGCACGCCTACTGACATAGCCAGAATTCCAAAACCTCGCATCTGCGGGCTCGCAGATGCGCATTCCCCTTCGCACCTGCGTTCACCCCACGCAAGCCCCAGTCCGCATCTGCGCCAACACCTTCGCACCTGCGGCCTCGCAAATGCGGTAAATTCCTCGCACCTGCGAGCACTGCCCAGTTCCACACTTGGCTGTTTCTGTGACTAATTTTGCGCACATGCAGCTTCGTACATATGTGCAAAATCTTTGCAGGTGCGATCATACAAGTAGGCAGCAGTTCCAGAAATGTTTCAAGTTGGATTTGATCCGTTAACCATCCGAAACTCACCCGAGCCACTCGGCACCCCATTCAAATATACCAACAAGTCCAATAATATAACACGGACCTACTCGAGGCCTCAAAACACACATAACAACATCTAAACGATGAATCACACCTCAATTCGAAAATATTGAACTTTGAAATTTCAAATTATATATCTTGTGCCGAAACACATCAAATCACGTCCGATTGACCTCAAATTTTGCACACAATTCACATTTCACATTAGGGACCTATTCAAATTTTCAAAATCGGATTCCGACCCTGATATCAAAAAGTCAACCCCCCGGTCAAACTTTCCAAAAATTCAACTTTTGGCATTTCAAGCCAAATTGCACTGCGTACCTCCAAATAATTTTTTGGACACGCTCCTTAGTCCAAAATAATCATACGGAGCTATTGGAATCATCAAAACTCCATTCCGGGGTCTTTTACATATAAGTCGATATCCGGTCACTATTTTAACTTAAGCTTTAAAACTTGGATTTAAGTGTTCCAATTCATTCCTAAACCTCACCGGACCCGAACCATTTACCTTGGCAATTCACACAACAACTGTAAAGTACAATTTGAGCAGTAAATGAGAAAATAGGGTAGTAATACTCAAAATGACCGGCCGGGTCGTTACAAAGTCATGAATTTTAGACTGCACAAATAGTTTCCATTGTTTAGATGAATGTTGGTACTAATTGGTATCTTTTGAGATGAGTGTGCATTTAAAAAATGCACACTACATTTTGACTTACAAATGCTTAATAGTTATTACAGTAATCGCATGTTTGATCGACTACTAATGTAAAGATTTTGCTATGTGGCATAGAGTAATTATGGGAGTATTTCTCGTGGGATGATTGAGTATGAGAGATGAATTAGTTATTCGAGGGGTGGAGATGGGATTGGATAAGGTGATTCTTGTATTCTAGGGATTTGGAGGCTTGGAGGGTTCTCAGAGGTAGATTGTTTCTTGGTTGCGGACTGTGAAGGTATGACTAAAGTTAGACAACTAATAGTATGTGTTAAGGTTATGTTATTGTGGACTTTTGGAGGGTTATTTATCTATTTATGGATGACCAGAGCTGATTTGGTGGTCCATTGATAGGACTAATGAGGATGTGTATACTACACCAGGTCAGATTCGTTTACTCAGCACAACTATTGTTGAGGGATGTGTCATCAGTCAGAGTTGATCCTATTCGTGTATGTTATGTTCCATGTATTGCTCTTCTATGTTACAATGGGTTGTGATATGTTGACTATTTACATACATGATGCGTTTTTGTGTGGGCCTTGCGGAAAAATTCGAGCAAGATGGTTCTTAGTGTGTTGAATGGTTGATTGCACGTTGGTTATGCTCTTTCCGATTTGTGGTATATTGTGTGATAACTTGGTATTTTACAAACTTATCTCTTCTTCATACTTAGGCTTTTGGATGATTTTGTTGAGAAACTAAGGCATTTATTGAGGTTTAATGGCATATCTTAGGTATCATATGATTTAGAGAAGATACAGAAGAAAACAAGTTAACATGTATTAAAATGGACAAATTCTCCTGCTAGTTAATGCTCTTCGCGATCGCGAAGAGTAGCATGTGATCGCGAAAGTACGGAAGAAATGTCATCGCGAACGCGGTTGAGATGATGCGAAGGAGAAGAAGGAAAGTTAGTAAGCCATTGGTCAAGTAATCTACACGATCGCGGTCAATCTGGAAGTAGTCTATCGTGAACGCATTTGACTTTACGCGAATGCAGTGAAAAAAAGCTGGTCAGCAGCTTGTCAAATGTGCTATGCGAATGCGAGGTCCTATTTGCGATTGCGGTGCTTTGAAGAATTGTTCATCGCGATCGCAGAGCATTGTTCGTGAACGCGATTCACGTAACTGGGCAGAAAATCTGGACAGTTTTGGCATTTCACATTTTTGACCCCCAATCCATTTAATACATTACTCAGCTCATTTGGAGAAAATCTTTGACTACCTTTGATTAGAAAATGCAAGCTCACTTGAAGATTTGAAGCTTTTGGTTGAGAATTTCTTACACATTTTTACTCATTTCTTCATTTCCTTGCTTTCTATTGAATATCTAAGTGTGTCGTATTTATTTCAACACTTGAATGTTATTTATGGGAATATTATTATTAAAGTGTGGATAAATCTCTTTTGTGCTTATGTATTGAATGATTTTCATTAATTATAAAGTAAGTTAATTATTTCTTTAATTATTCTTATTCTTTAATATTTCCAAAGGGATTAGCTAACCCTAGGACTCGCCCATTAACTTCATATTAATCTTGGAAAAACTAATTAGGGATTGGAAAAGATTAATTAACAAGAATTTGAGGCGTTAACCCTCACTTTATAGATTCTACCTCGGGATAGGATTGAACTACTTGTATCCACATCAGGTGCACTTAATCTCTTAATTATTTTGGGGATAATTCAATTAGAAAATCTTGTTAGTCTATGGAGCCTCTAAGTACAATAGAAGCGTAATATGGAAATGCCGGCAACAAGGCCTCGGCTATACATCAAAACACAGCATATGAGAAACAAAAGATACATGACCCCAAAATGAAGTGGGGCTCACCAAATCAGCTGAAAATAGTGTACTGCTATCACTGATCAATGCCGCCTGCTGTAGAACCACCCGCACCCATTAAAAATGTAGCGCCCCCGGTAAAAGGGACGTTAGTACTGTCGAATAGCACTAGTATGTATAGCTAAAGGTCCTCTTTCAAAATAGAATCCCCATATAAGAAAAGGCAACACATAGAAACAACAAGTCACAATTAACAATATCCAAATGTCCAATTACAACATAATAATTTTCAAAATACGAACTTTATATACAATTTTTGGTTGGGAGATCATTAGTACCGATATACCACCTTCTTTGTTAGCTCGGAGTCCGATCACGCCCGATCGTCTAGGACATATCCCCACGAACAATGTGGTTTGATATGTGATGCGAATGAAAGTTGTTACCAAGAGTAGTACCACCATGTACGCAACATGGCGTCCGACCTCCACCCGATCAGCTAGGCCCCCTTCCCACATATGCCATGTGGGTTGACTTTTCTAATCCCCAATTGTTACCAGTTTCATCCCAATTAAGGGGAATAATATCACAATTTCTCCAACATTTCAATTTATTTCCAAATAAGGGGAATAATCACAATCCACCCCTACACCGGCACGTGTAGTTTCAGGTGTGGGCCTTACGACCCACCCTTCATCGGTTTTGCTAATGATGCTCCCAAAAATATTTTTAATTTTATTTGCACACAGAGGTAACATAAATACAATTGTACTAACCTCAACATCTTTCAAATTGTATAAATTCTCATTAGTATTTTCAGTCATTCACAACGATAATATTTCCTTGGCTCATTTGTCCATTCACAAGATTCTTTATTCCTGGCACGATGGCCGTATTTCATATTTCACACTTTCACCTCTTTCAATTTCAAAGATCACTATCAAATATCAACATATAGAATATTTCAGAAATCACAACTTTAAGTTCATTAGAAATGAACAATTTAAGCACAATAGATTTCTTTCCGAGAAATGGAGTAAAATAATTGGCAATTGGTGCGCAAGTTAAAATCATCAACAAGTAGCACACCATTTATTCTTGATATACTTTTTCTCAAAAAGGGCAATACACAATTTTCACTCACGAATATGTAAGAACGCAAAATACATTGAAAATACTCACAAATCATAGTATTTGTTAAAACAACCACATATGGCATGACTTGAGTACAAAAGCTTTTAGACAATTCTATTTTGAAGTCATTTTAAAACAGTTGAGTCGAGGCTCATTTCATAATCCTTATCATATATTCTCATTTCATTGGCACCACTAGCCATAACTATAACTTAAATTCTTGGCGCGTTGGCCACACTCTATATCCCAATTCACTTATTTCACTTCCAACCATCTTTATAGATTAACAACAATAATATATTTCTAATCAAGACTTTAGGTACACATATGAGCAACTAAGAGACTTAAAAATATTAAGATTTGCTCACATAATTTGTTATCATAACCTTCATTTGGAACACGACTCAAAGACATAGCATTTTAATACACATATAATTCTCCAACACATTCCCAAAGGATAACATAATGTGATAGGAACATTCGGAACAAGTTTTGGTTACACAATTCCCATCACTTTGCTTATTGGGGACAATCGAATTTATTGGGAACAACTCGGAACATAGAATAAGAAACTTGAGACAACCATACTTGGAACTTACGAAAACATCATGGAACTCAATTCTAAGAGATAAAGTTTAGGAAACATACCTCAATTGAGCTTCCTTATACTCTAAAATGTTCCGGAATTCTTAGCAACTTCAATCTATTTTGAAAATCTAACAAATTGAATAAAAATTAGGAGGATGATCATGGTTCTAGCTCATTTGAGCATTTTATCAAACACTAGGTGTGCATTAAAGTTTCAAGGTTCTTTTATAGTGGGTTCCATCATCCCAAACCCATTATCTACCATTCTTAGCTCAACAATCTTTTTACACCCTTGATAACACATGCATGCAAGATGGACAACTCCCATGCCCAAAAATTATCTTACTAACTACCCAATTCTAGACAAAATTCGAAATTGAGGGTTAGGGTGTAGAATCTTACCCTTAGGATGAAGACCTTGTGGGTTTTCCTTATTAATCTTCCAAGATTTGAGCAAGACGTGATGAATAATTAGCCTAGAGTTTCCTCTCTCTCTAAAACATCAGATTTTTGCTCAAAAATGGTCCGTTGTATCTATTTAATGAAGTAGGGTTGGGTTATAAAAATAGCAGAATGGATATGCAGTTCGCATATCGGCAGTACAATTGGCCTCCAGAACTGGGAAATATCTGCCTGGGTTTGAGGGTCACTATGCAGCCCGCAGAACTGATATGCGATCGCATAATGAACCGCAGAATAGTTCTGTGGTCGCATAGTCAATCTCAGAATGGCATCCAAACCTGCCCATACCTGCCTCACTCTGCGGCCATTATGCGGCCCGCAGAGTGATTCTGTTATCGCATAATGGACCGCAAAAATGCATTTCTCTGCCAAAAATTTTTCTTTACTCCTCAGTGCATTGTTCAACCCAAAAAGTTTGAGCCGCGGTGAGCTTGCTCGCCGCGAAAATTTTATACAATCCTCAAACATGTAAGCCTACTCCGGCACTACGAAACCTTGAATTCAGTTGCGAAATTTTACGGGACTTTACACTTAAATACTTCAAAATTTTCCGAGGTGTTACAGATCGTTAGTTGAGTGTAATTCCCCGTGTATCCATGCTTGTAGCCATTGATCATTTTACTTGCTTTCTAGATTAGTTTACATTTCAGCATTTAGATTTTAATATTTTCTCAAAATCCTTTTAAGTATTTGGCTTAGCATAATAAGCGATAATTCTCTTACATTGCCTAATCGCCTATATATTATTCTCTGGGGGAATTCGACCCCGACTCATTGTTTGGTATATTATATTTCATGTGACCGTGTCCTCTTAATTTTGAGTAGTGGATTTGGATATTACCAAAATTGGCGCCATTGTTGGGGAACAATTTGGCGTATTTAGGTTTTTTGAGAACTAAGTGTACGTACTTTGGTCCAAACTTGTGAATATTTGTGCAGTCATTTTCATCTCTTTCTTTAGTAACTATTTGTTTTTCCTTGTCTTTGTTTGTTTTCTTGTTTATTTCTTAATTTTTGAAAATGGCATCACATAACGAGGATTGGTCGGATGGTAGTTGTTTATATTTTGATGACCCTTGTCCTTATTATGGAGGACCACACTCGTGGTAAAATTATTTAAATTCTCCCGGGAGAGGATTGTGCGGTGAGATTTGTTGTGAGTTCTTTTGCATTATTTGTAGTCTAGAACTTGCCCGGAATATACTTCAAGGCA
Source organism: Nicotiana tomentosiformis (assembly GCF_000390325.3). Lineage (NCBI taxonomy): Eukaryota > Viridiplantae > Streptophyta > Magnoliopsida > Solanales > Solanaceae > Nicotiana > Nicotiana tomentosiformis. Next base: position 39,706,273 of record NC_090822.1, read on the forward strand.
AAATTCTAGACTAACTTAGTTTGAAAAATGATGTTAGGCCTTCCTTGGACCGTTATTGTGCCTTAAAATTCCTACCCTTGCATATTTTCCCTAGTCAACATCTTTTGAGCCTTTAAGTTTTTCTTTGGCAACCATGTTACAAGTTTTAACCCTTGTTCTTTATTGATCTATCTTTTGGCATCCCACCTTCTTAAGTACTTTAATAGTGCATTGGAAAAGTTGTATTGTGGAAGTTGTTTAAAAGGTGTAAGGTTAAAACAACAAAAATAATATAGCGGAACCTTTCTTGATTTTTGAAAGAAGGAAAAGAATGGAAAAATAAGGAATTGTGAATAAAGGGAAGATTAGGCAGTGGAATGAAAAGTAAAGAAAGTATATAAATGTTTTTGAAGGAATTGTGCCTTTATTATTGCAAATTTTAGTGCTTAGGGAGGTTTTGAGTCACTCTTATCCAAATTGTGTCCTACCTTATCCAAAAACCTACATTACAACCCTTTAAGTCCTACTTAATTTTGAACCAAGTGTGTCTACATTAGTAGAGAAATACATGTAGGGCAAGCCTATGGCACTACTTGTGTTTAATTTGAATCTTTTTGACTTGAAATGATATTTGGCATGCCATTGACCTTAATTGTTGATTTTATTGAAGGATGTTCCTATTTGTTGAATTGCTTGAGGACAAGCAATAGTTAATGCTTGGGGATTTGATAAGTTGGTATTCTACCAACTTATCTCTTCGTGATACTTAGGCTTTTGTATGATTTTGTTGAGAAACTAAGGCATTTGTTGAGGTTTAATGGAATATTTCAGGTATCATATAATTTAGAGAAGATACAGAAGAAAACAAGTTAAAATGTGTTAAAATAGAAAAATTCTCTTGCTAGTTAATGCTCTTCGTGATCGCGATGACTAGCAAGTGATCGCGGAAGTACAGTAGAAATGTCATCGCGAACGCGGTTGAAATGATGTGAAGGAGAAGAAGGAAAGTTGGTAAGCCGTTGGTCAAGTACTCTACGTGATCGCGGTCAATCTGGAAGTAGTCTATCGTGAATGCATTTGATTTACGTGAATGCAGTGAAAAAACGCTGGTCAGCAGCTTGTCAAATGTACTATGCGAATGCGAGGTCCTGTTTGCGATCGTGGTTCTTTGAAGAATTGTTCATCGCTATCACAGAGCATTGTTCGCGAACGTGATTCACATAACTGGGCAGAAAATTTGGACAATTTTGGCATATTACGTTTTTGACCCCCAATCTATTTAATACACGACTTAGCTCATTTGGAGAATATCTTTGGCTGCCTTTGTTTAGAAAATACAAGCTTGAAGCTAGGGTTCTTGCACATACTTGGCACTTGAAGATTTGAAGCTTTTGGTTGAGAATTTCTTACTCATTTTTACTCATTTCTTCATTTCCTTGTTTTGTATTGAATATCTAAGTGTGTAGTATTTATTTCAACACTTGGATATTGTATATGGGAATATTCATTATTAAAGTGTTGATAAAATATCTTGATGTGCTTATGTATTAAATGAGTTTTATTAATTATGAAGGGAATTAATTATTTTTCTAATATTTTCAAAGGGATTAGCTAACCCTAGGATTCGCCATTAACTTCAAATTTATCTTGGAAAAAATAATTAGGGGTTGGGAAAGATTAATTAATAAGAACTTGATGCGTTAACCCTCACTTTATAGATTCTACCTAGGGATAGGATTAAACTACTTGTAGCCCCATCGGGTGCACTTAATCTCTTAATTATTTTAGGGATAATTTAATTAGGAAGTCTTATTAGTCTTCGGAAGAATCTAATATAGAATTAATATCCGAGGCTAATTAATATAAACTTGAACATATTTGTAAAATCGTGAAATAGGTACACTTGAGTGTAATTCCCCGTGTATCCATGCTTGTAGCCTTTGATCCGTTTAATTCCTTTCTTGGTTAGTTTACATTTTCACATTTAGATATAAATATTTTCTCAAAATCCTTTTAAGTGTTTGGCTTAGAATAATAAGTGATAATTCTCTTACATTGCCTAAACGCCTACATAATAATATGTGGGATTCGACCCGGACTCACACTTGGGTATATTATATTACATGCAACCGTGTTCGCTTACTTTTGGGTAGTGGATTTTGACGTTACCATTGTACTACATGTTCTCCATCATTATGGTCATGAACTTCATATGTTTGTTGTTGATTTCCATATGGTTGTTGATTTTGAGCATTATGACTCAGGGTATTTCATGTGGACCGATGTTTGGATTGGATCACGCACTGTGGTGGAGTTATGTTGGGATATGATACTTTGAGTTAGATTTGTGTGTCTTGGTTCTACTATATATGATGGGTTCATATCATTGCGCTTGTGGTGGCATCTGTTGTACTTGTGGGACGGTTCTCTCATTTGATTCACTTTTCATTTTTGGGTACATTTGAGTTGTTGCATGTTTGGTGCACGGATTGAATGGTATGTGGCTCGAGGTGGTATTGGTGTGGCATATCGGTAGAACAACTTGTATCTGATGAGATACAGTCGTTGGAACTGGAATAAGTACTATCAGATTTGATTACATTATGTTTGGAAGGATAAGGTTAGTAGTCAGGTTAGAATATGGCTATGGTTCTTGTCAGGCGAGAGAGCTCCACGACTTGTTAGACTGATGAGTAGTTATGAGTATCGGCGTGTTCCTTTCATCATTGCCAGTGTACAGAGATTCAGAACAAGGTTTTATTCGATATGAGGCTTGCTACTAGTACCAGATTTATTATTGAGCAGTTTTTGTGATCGGAAGTTATTTTTTCAGGTATCTGAGTTATGAGGGAAAATCATATGAATATATCTTGGGTTTTGGTTATGACTTGATACAACCTGTTCAGACTTATACAGTACGTAGATGCGAGATTCAGGTCTTGTAATAAATTTTGTATGTTGGGAATTGGGTTTTAAGGTTTTTGGACTAAGGTTGAAGTGAGGATCTTCAGTTATGTTGTGTTGTCAGGATTACATTGATTTGGATATTGTGGGATCCCATGGTTATCTGGATGGTGAGTTTATACAGTGATTTGATGGCTTTGAAACGATTCTTGGCACGTTCGAGGACGAACATATGTTTAAGTGGGGGAGAATGTAACGAACCGACTGGTCATTTTGAACATTTGTATTCCGTTGGGTGGTTTGAGGACATGAGTAGCTTCATATGATGTATTATGATGTGTGTGTATTGTTGGTTTTGATTTTCGGGTGATTCGAAACTAGTTTGGAAGGATGATTCTCAACTATGAAGCTTTAACTTGGAAGAGTTGACAAGTTTGACTTTTATGTATTGGACCTTAGATGTGAGTTTTGGTGGTTCTGTTAGGTACGTATGGTGATTTTTGACTTGGATGTTTGCCTGAAATTGCATTTAGATATTTCTAGAAGGTTTTGGCGCTAATTGGGGAAAGTTTGCAATTTGAAGGTTTGGAAGGTTCATAAGATTGACCGGGAGTTTACTTTTATGATATTGAGTTCGGACTGTGATTCAGAAAGTTGGAATAGGTTTGTTATGTCATTTTTAACTTGTGTGCAAAATTTGAGGTCATTCTGAATTGTTGTGATGTGGTTCGGCACGAGTTTTGGAAGTTGAAAGTTCAAAAGTTCATTAAGTTTGATTTAAGAGGCGATTCATGGTTTTGATGTTATTATGTGTGAGTTGAGGCCTCGGGTAGGTTCGTGATATGTTTTGGGATTTGTTGGTATGTTCGAACAGGGTTCCAAGGGGCTCGGGTGTATTTCGGATCATTTCGGAGTTGCATGCATTGATACTTTTCTGCTAATATCTGATGCTTCGGGTGTTCTTTGTCATGAAGGTCCAGCCGCGATTGCGAAGTGTGTTTTAGTCCACATGTGGTTTGATCTTCGCGGATGTGACGATAGAACGTGTTCGCAGAGGTTTGAATGGTTGTAGTTCGCGTTCGCGCCAGTGTTATCGTGTTCATGTTGAGGAGTTGGGAGTTGGTGGAACTGTTCATTGCGTCCGCGAGGTATTTGCCACATTCGTAAAGGATGGCATCATTGTTCAGTGTGTTCGCGAGGTATGTGCACAAACATGAAGTGTATTTTCTGTGGGCAGCGAGTTTGTGGCCCAGGTTGACTTTTTGGTTGACTTTGAGTATTTGATTAAGATTCGACCTTTATCATTTGGGTTTGATTCATATGGAATTATTTAAAGTTTTTGAGTTGCTTTTGGCTAGTTTTGAGCCATTCGGAGATTGATTCACGTGGGATAGCATTTATAGAATATTGTTTGGCTTGCTCGGTATTTGATTTGACTTGTTCGAGGTAAGTAACTTATGTAAACTTGGATTTTAGGGTATTTAATCCTGGGAACTATATCATATGAGAGGTATTTAGCTGACATATGTTCTAGGTGATGGGCGTGTGTGCGTGCACCGGAGTGTTCATGATTAGAGATGGCTTTTAGGCTATTATGGGATTGTTTTGCTATCATGCCTAGTTATATCCGTGTTTTCTAGACTTGTTTGATCATTTGAGTTCTGATTCATGTTAGAAATCATGTCTAGGCTATGGCTACTTATTTGAGACTTGATAGGGTTATTTGCCTTAATAACATACTCTCAGTCATGATGTTATATCCGTGTATGATATCTCTATCTCAGTACTCTCTTATTTGATTTCTCACATGTTGTTGAGGCCTCCTATGTGTAATACTGTTGAACTGAGTGTTGTGAGATGTTTTTATCTCACACTTGAACGATTAATGACTGAGTTTGAGCCATAAAGCCGATTTGGCATTGAATTTGAGGTGACATGTACGCCAGGCTCATATTGGGCTAAGTGTTAATGATTTGGGGTGACGCGTGCACCAGGCTCTACTATTTGGGGCTAAGTAATTATGATTAGCGCTTGGGCAAGATTCGCCGCTCCGGAGTCTAACATGCCAGCAGTGGGCGCAAGCATAGTGTTTTATATACGTTCTTTGATGAGGGCATTTATACCATGCACCCGTATAGTGCTAAGTGTTGATGTGTGTGATGGTAGGGCCTTGTGCCAGGCACCGTGAGCATTCTAAGTGTTGTTATTCTTGATGGTTTTCCTGTGATGATATGCTTTGACATGTATATTTGACATATATACATAAAGATGTATATTCTTCATACTAAATGGTAATATGACATTTGATGATTTGACATATATATTTGACATATAGGCATAGAGATGTATATTCCTCATGCTAGACGGTATATGATAATTGATGACTTGACATATATATTGACATGTTGGCATGAAGATGTACTTTCCTCATGCTAATTGGTAAACGGAAATTCTTATCTGGTATTGTGAATTGGTAAATACAATTTTTTTTATAAACTCATGTTGATTGATTTTGGTGGTAACATTTGGACTTTAACTGTCACACTTAAAATTATGTCTATTTTTCGTAACTCTGAACGAGATGAGCATATTTCTCTTGAGTTATTTACCTTTACTGTCTTCATTACATTATCACGAGTTATTATTGGCTATTGGTGGTGGACTTTGACCTTCTTCCGAGCTCGTCACTTCTTTCAACCTGAAGTTAGGTTTGTTACTTATTGAGTGCATGGGGTCGGTTGTACTCATACTACACTTTTGCACCTCCCGTGCAGATCTTGGAGTTGATGATGCTGTGTATGGAGCTACAAAGAACAAATATGTATAAATTCTTGGGTTATTGTATAAAAGTTCAGATAAATTCTTCATTATTTTTTTATTAATCTCATTTGGAGTTTGTTGACTGTTAGTTGGCTTACCTAGCGGGTTGGGTTAGGTGCCATCACAGCTAGTTGGATTTTTGATCGTGATAAGTTGGTGTCAGAGCTCTAGGTTCATATGTTCTATGAGTCGAGAACAAGTGTCTAGTGGAGTCTTGCGGATCGGTATGATGATATCCATAGCTATCTTTGAGAGGTTATAGGGCATCTGGGATAAATTTTCCATCTTTCTTTCCTTATTGTGTGGCATTGCTTCAGTTTAAGGCGTATCTCTTTGAATTCCTTCCACTCATTCGTGTGTTATGTTGACCATTCAGTGTCAGTTGTGCATCGACGTCTTGTGATGTTATGGATGAAGTGCGAGATATATTTTTCTGTGTTGTGAAGATAGGCTAGTCTGGATGACTTGAGTCCAGGTTCAGGCTGCATCTTCGGTTCGGTAGTTTCAGTTGTGTGAGTATGTGCATTTGGACTTATATGTCCGGTAGTGTCCCTAGGAATGGGATTTATGGCTCGGTGAGTGGTTTGACGCTATACAAAGAGTATGGTATGACTACGGGATGTGTTCAGATGGCTTGGATGTGACGAGAAGAGTTTGCTCGAGATGTGAAAAGGACTATTGGGTGCTTGATTTCTGTCTTTATAAGTTGTAAAATCTTGAGTTTTAAGTGTTTTGAGGGATCTTTCATGTTGTTCATTTATGGGATGAATTAGATTCTTATGTCTTGTTGGCGAGTTTAGACTTGGGGAGATTTAGTGATGGTATAGTGGTTGTGACCATGAAAAGGGATACAAAGATGCCAGTTTGAGGCTAAGCAGGTGGGTTATCTCCTGTGAAATATTTTGAGTTAGTGTGATCCTTATGATGTTATGCGAAGAGTTTTCTTTCTATCAATGGGTTGTATGTGTTGCAATTCGTGTTGGGATCGCTTGAGGAAGTTAGCTTGACTGTCACAAGGATGAGTATGAGCTTGGCAGATTATTTGAGGTATTTTATGATTTGTGTTGCATGACCTTCTGAAAGATTAAGTTGAATTACAGTGTGGGATTATGGAAGTAATGAAGTAAGGGTATTGTCAGCTATCAGGTGATGTGTTTTATGGCTTTGAGCCATATGGGGGGAGTCTGTTATCGACGAATAGATTGCATGGTTATGTGTTGTATTGGTTCCGGTATTAGGCATATTTGATGATATGTTATGACCTTTAGGGGTTAGTATTGAGGAGAGCTCGGGTAAGGAAATTTCTGGATGCATGATGTATTACACTTTATGGATATATGGAAATCTTGGAATGATTTGGGTTGTTATTCATGATAGATGTGATGTGCTAAGATAAAGGGAGTTACTCGATTGCGTTAGAGTGAGGTTACTTCTTTGTGTGTTGATGTACTTATGGGACATAGGTTGTTGGCCGTTTGGGCGGTGCATTTGGGATTTTGATAGGGTGAATGAGTCTCGAGAGGGTTCTAATGGGTTCAAGATTTATGTGTGGCATTTGAGGGAATTCCGGATTTGTAAAAGGCTAAGATCTGAGATTTTCATTGGATAGCGTCGAGATTCGCGGTATTTCTGTATCATTATGGATTCTGCATTTTAGTATTAGAGTGATTAAGGAAATAACTTTTGATTCACATAAGGTCTCTTTAGAGTGGGTATCTCGGATGCGGTATTTTGGATGCTCGAGAGGGAATACAGTGGCTTATGGGCTGTAGGGCGACGTGATTTTATGCTAGGTGGGATTGGATATGATGAGTCTTATATTCTAGGGATTTGGAGGCTAGGAAGGTTCTCAAAGGCAGGTTGTTTCTTGGTTGCGGACTGTGAAGGTATGCCCAAAGTTAGACAACTAATAGTATATGTTATGGTGTACTTTTGGAGAGTTATTTATCTATTTGTGGATGCCCGGAGTTGATTTGGGGGTCCATTTGTAGGACTAATGAGGATGTGTATTCTACACCGGGTCAGATTTGTTTACTCAGCACAACTATTGTTGAAGGATGTGTCATCGCTTAGAGTTGATCCTATTTGTGTCTGTTATGTTCCATGTATTGCTCTTCTATGCTACGATGGGTTGTGATTTGTTGACTATTTACATACATGATGCGTTTCTGTTTGGGCCTTGTGGAAAAATTCGAGCAAGATGGTTCTTGGGGTGTTGAATAGTTTATTTCGCCTTGGTTATGGTCTTTCCGATTTGTGGTATATTGTGCTTTTCGTTTCTCCGTGATTATGGCCATGCACTTTGTATGTTTGTTGTTGATTTCCATATGGTTGTGGATTTTGAGCGTTATGACTCGAGGTATTTTAGGTGGACTGGTGTTTGGATTGGGTCACGCACTGCGGTGGAGTTATGTTGGGATATGATCCTTTTTGTTAGATTTGTGTGTCTTGGTACTAATATGTGTGATGTGTTCATAGCATTGCACTTGTGATGGTATCTGTTGAGCTTGCAAGATGGTTCTCTCATTTGATTCACTTTCTATTTTTTGGTACATTTAAGTTGTTGCATGTTTGGTGCACGGATTGTCGTGCCCTATTTTCTCACGAAAGCGGGTTTCGATATGTGACAACTCTTTTAAATGGGTGTTGAAAGAGAAGAATCGCTACCTAACAATTTTTAAGGTGTGTTACAGCACCTTTGCAAATAACTCAGTTTTGACTAGTCGATGTTACCAATGATCGGATAAGGGCTTAAATTACCTCAAAGAGAAGGAGTTAGACACTATTCGTGGTCCACAAGAAATTACACACAGAGAAAGAGCTCGTGCACTAATAATTTATTGGTAAAACTCTTTGAGAATTACAATATACATCCTAGTCCAATCTAAGTTTCAATAAACAAGTGTGCAAGTAGTAACCGTGTCTGGGGGATCCTAAGTTTTTTAGCCTAAAGGATCACCCGGTACAATATAAATAATACTTTGCAACTCCCTTAAGTATAAGGGTTGCTCATATTATTCAGCGAGCACAGATTATCATCTCCTGCTACCCGATTACTATCTTAAAGTTGCTTACCTAAAGTGTTCTAGTTCAATTCTAAGTCGCATCCTATGCGTGCTTACCCTCCCCATACCTATGTTCCAAGGATGGTTTGGACCTACTATGTGGATGGTTCTAGACTCCCTTAAGCTATTTAAAATGATAAAACTAAACGTTATGGAATAAAAAGACAAGTAGGACTTTACACAACATGCAAGTAGCACAAAAGGCTCAAGTTCACCTCCTCATATACACTCATGCACGCAATCAATTATGTTAACTACGTTCAAGATAAGGTAGACGGGCAGTTATGATCAAACAAACTTGGAATTGGAACATGCCCAGTCGTTTAAACCTTATACGCATGATTTCTATACGAGTGGATACATAAAAACCATTTTGATTAGCTAATATAAAGTCTTATAGGCAGGATTTCTAAATGGCCAGATTTAGGAAATGAAGCTATTTTAAAATGTAATTCTATTAAATGATCCTATAGCCATGCTTTATATGTAATCATAGAATCTCACAAACATAATTTCTAAATGATCCAGATCGGGGCAGTCAAGTTGTTGAAAGTGCAGGTTTATTTATCATATAGTCATGCTTTCTAGGCGAACCGTGTAATTGAAGAAGAGATACCAAAGTGAACAATTCGATTATTTGTTTTGGCATCCTATAAACATGATATCTAGGTGCAGAAATGAGGCAGGTTAAACGAGCAACAAACAAGTTCAGTTTTAAATCCTATAGGCATGCACTCCTAACAAAAGCATCCTAGCTCCCCACTTTGACTAGTTCCCCATTATTCGTTATTACAAATTACTGTAGGCCCAAATGAAATAATATAGACCCAAATAGAACAGTTACAGACTTAAATAAAATAGTTACAGGCCCAACATAAATACAAAGTAACCCAGTGATATTTCTGGGCCTTCACCAGCCTTACTCTTTGCACAACCAACAGGCCCAAATCCCAGGGTCACAAGGATAATTAAAGCACGCCTGAATCCAATGCTTAGATCCAACAACGCATGTGGCCCAATAAACCTGGCACAAACATGAAGATAACTGTCTTTGTTAACCAATAACAAACAGCAGGAACATAGGAACATAAATTCAAACATGTCATTCTTGTGACTCAGAGCCCAGACAAGGGGACACACACATGGATTCCATATATCAATTATCAGCGGAAGGATTTTTTTATGTATTGTCCTAAGGGTGATGTCTAATAGGTAGAAGATCATACGAACATATACCCAAGGACCTTGTAAACACATAGGATGAGCACATACAAGGGCCTTTAAATTAGCAACAAATTCAAAGTAACAGACTTTTTTAGGACAAGTAGGACTTAATTGTAGGAATCTGGCAATCAAGGATCCTTAGAGAAGAGGAATTAGGCATGCGAGTTCAAAGCAGACATTGTTGGGATTAATTCTTAGAATATTTAACAAGTAGCAATTTACACATGGGAGACTTAGCATGACATGCTTGAGAAGTACCCTAGAGTAGATAACAACAACAATCTTCAAAAGAAGAACTTAACATAAAAATGCAAGGCAAAACTAACTTAGAACTGCAGATCAGTTTATGGCAAGCAGAAGAAACACTTATTAAGAAAAGTCAGGGCCAACAGGATCACAAACTCAGCACAACAACAAATTAACATGCATGTACCTAATTCTTAGAAGGTCGAAGATTATGCATATTGATCATATGTATCAAGTATTACCCTAGGCGTTACTCAAGCAAACATAACACTAGCAGGCATGGGTTTGTAGGACAACATTGTGGAACAATAATACAATATTGCGGTTCACAATAGCAGAGAAACATAGGTCATGCTCGTCTAAAAGTTCAGATAATATTGGCATGTAGAATTCACATGATCATGGATTATGTCTAAGAAAGTTAGCAAGTTGAACATGAATGACTCAACAAGAAGAAATTCATTCGAATAAATTATGGGCATGAATTAATTTCTCACAAGAATTTAAATCAAGGCAGGAAGATGGACTCGTGACAAGCAGCAAATATAAGTACTCAGACATACATAAACATAATAGGCTAAGCAGGCTTAAGATGGTCAAAAATCATTCAAGTTAAGCACATATAATGAGCATACATTAAGTTTAGGATTTAGGCAAGTTCGGACGCTAGAAAATACAGGGCTATAGGATAAGTCCAAGGCAAATAGGATTACAAACATAGACAATACAGTATCATATTGGTTCACAAAAGCTTAAATAACATGGATATAAAGAGCATGAACACAAGCAAGAAAGGAATAAAATTACAAGAGTCAAGGGTACTTACCAGTTACAAATTAAGGAATAAGTAAATGAGGAAAAGTAAGTTCCAGCAGTAGCTCAATTATTAGTAGCAAAGAGAGAACAACAAGACCCCAAACCTAGTGCGTCAGAGTTCACAAGAACTTCAAATGAGCTCCAAGAAGTGCTCACACTAGGGAGGTTAGTGAATAAATTTGGGTGGCCTTAGATTTCAGCCGGCCAAGATCCCAGTAGCCTCAGAATATTAGAGTGAATAAATGAGGGACAAGGAGTAAAAAAGTCTGCCTAAAGGGGAAACATGGGGGGTTATATAGTATTCAATAGAACAAACCAATCATGTAAAGCAATCAATTAAACATAAATAAGGAAAGAATATATCACATGTAATCAATGATAGAATTAGAAAAGGAGATGGAAAATCTCAAACCCTAGTTGGGTCCAATCGGCTGTGAATCAAACCAAGGGTGCAAATATCATTCCTCGCTGAGCATTTATAGACAAAATATCATTCAAATTCCACAGATTCAAGTCAGCATGATCCGATCTTGGAGATAGTACTTGCCAAATTCGGGAAAATACCAAAGTAATATCGTAAATGCACGACCAGTAGCGAGACAACACAAATAAGGTAAGTAAATCATGGTAGGATCCCATTATAAGTCGAATTTGGATAGGGGTTGAGGGGTGAAGTGCCTAGGGTTCTTCAGAGAAGAGTGGGAAGAGTCTAGAGGATTTGGGGGCGGCAGGCGGGTGAAAATGGGATTAGGGTTCGGGTGAGGGGATATAAGAAAAGCAGGGGATTCGTTGTGGGTCGTTGATCATTTGAGATCAACGACCAGTATTAAATGAAAATGGGGTGGCTAAAAAATGGGTCCCGGCCGGCTCATAATTAAAGGGGTCATTGGCTGGGGTCTGAAGACTGGGCCTGGTGTTTTTGGGCCTCCTTTGTTCCCAAATTTGGCCTTCATTTGGGCCAGATTTTAAAATACACAAAATTAGTTAAAACTAAATTATTAAAACGGCTAATAAATAATAAAAATGTTATTTTTGAAATTATTTGTATTTTTAGATAAATAATAAAGCAAATGTAATTATTTATAGAGTGTAGGCTATTATTGCAAATAATGTAAGTAATAATAAAAAACGCAAATATAAATATATAAAATAAAATAAAATATTATAGAACATGCATATAGAAATAAATAATTAATTTGGATGATTAAATCATCCAAAATAATTTTAAGGAGTAATTAATAAATATTTTACAATTTAGAAAATTGTAAGAAATAAAATTTAAAACCTTTAAAAATTATGAAAATTACTTATATGAACTATATAAATTGGATAATAACTCAAAATAATATTTTGAAAGTATATGAAATACTTTATAAAATAGGAGGTCAAAATTGGTTATCAATTGCTACCCTCTTTACCCTAGAATGATGAAAGAATTGTCGGTTAAGAAAAATAATAATAAATTTTATCCGAATGAACGAGGATGGGGTGTGAGGTGCTCAAAATATGGGTGTCGAACCCTGGTTCTTGAACTGCCTACATATCCCTGGTTTTACGGGAATTAGGCCACGTGCAGTTCTGGATCCGACGGCGGACAAGGCCGAGGGAGTCGTCATGAAAAGTTTGTATGCTTGGAATAATGATTTTCTCTGGGTAGGGTAGCGTCATGAATAGTTGATATTTCGGGTGGAGGGTATGAATGGCGATGGTGCGAAATTGAACGTTATGGATGCATGAGACAATGCGTTTGGGCGCTTACGGGAGAAAAAATAATCAATTATTGGTCAGCGGTTACTTTGGGTACAATCAAGGGATGTGAACATTTTGAATGGAAACTGGATCGAGAATTGCTCCTGTTTGTAGAACATTTACCTCCCGATTTACCTGCAAAACTTAAAACACGATGCACACGAATATATATAGTTATAGCAAAAATTTATACATGATGCAGATTCCCTTTGGACCATGAGGATTGTCTTTCGGACGATGAGGATAATGTCCTTAGACCATGCCATCCTGGGCAATGAGGCGTATGATGAAGGATTCGCAGACCATGAAATAATGTCCTCGGGCCATGAGGATGGTGCCTCTAGTCTATGGCACCTTTGAATAATGCTATGCAGTTTTGAGATCCTTAGGCCATGGCATGGTGTCTTTAGGCTATGAAGATGTTGCCTTCGGACTATGACGCCTTCAGACTATGTGGCAATATTTCATCCCGTGAGATGCAAAGATGCGGTGATATTGATTGTTTGATAGAGGAAACAGATAATGCTTAGTCACATGCGATAATGGATGAAGGCAGCGCTTAGCCTTATATGAATTGAGGGAAGTGCTTAGCCCTGTACAGATAATGAGGGCAGTGCTTATCCCTCTGCGAATGAAGGCAGTGTTTAGCCTTGTATGAGAGAGAGAGACAGTGCTTAGCCTTACACAATGATGGAGGAGTGTTTAGCCTCATGCAATGTAATGGGGGTTGTGCTTAGCCCTATGCATAGTAAGGCAGTGCTTAGCCTCACACAATATAATAAGGTGCTTAGCCCTAGGCAAAGGAAAGTAATGCTTATCCTTATGCAGTGACAGAGGTACTGCTTAGCCTCATGTAATGTAATAAGGGCAGTGCTTAGCCCTATGCAGAGAAAGGCATTGCTTAGACTTATTCAATGATGGAGGCAGTGCTTAGCCTCATGCAATGTAATAAGGGTAGTGTTTAGCCCTATACAAAGAAAGGAAGTGCTTAGCCTTATGCAGTGATGGAGGCAATGCTTAGCCTCACGCAATGTAATGAGGGCAGTGCTTAGCCCTATTCAGAGAAAGGCAGCGTTTAGCCTTATGCAATGATGGAGGCAGTTCTTAGCCTCATGAAATGTAATGAGGGCAGTGCTTAGCCCTAAGTAAATGTGAGAGAGGGAAGAGATTCTTAGCTTGACACATTTAGGCTTGGTAGCATCTATCTATGTGAATATACCGGTCTTTATGGTGCATCCCTTGCGGATACATTTGATAATGTTGCATCTGTTATACATGCATCCAAAGAAAAATTGTAAGTCACGGGATAACTAGTTCATGCTTTAAATTCCTCATTTAGCTCTTGCTCCTGTCTTGACGCCTTGTGCTTGAGTCATCCTGGGAAGCCTCTGGCTATTACAAAAATGGAGTTTTCAAAAATATGCATTTGCGATAAATTATTTATAAGAAATGCAGTTGTTTAAAATATATGTTAATGCATAAAATAAATAACTTAGTCAAATCATAGGTCGTGACATGATTTGAGACATTGCAGCATCCTTATCTTGGAATTTTGAGGATTCCCTCAAAGTTCTGCCCCGATTTTGACGTATAGTTCTAGCAGCACTCTTTTGGCGATCCTTGACGTAATGAGATTGACGTAACTCAAAACCTTGCCTCAGTTTCCGACCATGGATGGGAATGAAGATTTTGTTATAATGTGACCGAACCTAGAGGGCTGCCAACTTATCCTCTCTTAAATGGGAATCAGGTCAAGCATAGTTCATGTCGGCATCCGAATTGCAAGATACAATCTCAAATATAATATCTCTTGTCGGCATCCAAATTGATAGGTTTTGGCCATATCTCTCCATCCATTTCTGCTAGTATGAGTGCTCCTCTCGTCAACACTCGATGAACCATGTAGGGCCCTTTAGAGTTAGGTGAGAATTTTCCTTTCACTTTATCCTGATGTGGAAAAATCCGCTTCAGCACCAATTGCCCCGGTATGAATTTCCTCAGCCTGACCTTCTTGTTTAATTCCCTTGTCATTCTATTCTGGTAGACTTGATCGTGGCACACCGCGTTCATCCTTTTACCGTCAATGAGAGCCAATTGTTCGTACCGGCACTAAACCTATTCTGCATCGCTAAGCTCGGCCTCCTGTATGATTCTTAAGGAAGGGATTTCAACCTCGGCAGGGATAACAACTTTAGTATCGTAGACCAACAAATAAGGAGTTTCCCCAGTTGACGTTCGGACTATGGTGCAGTATCCGAGCAGAGAAAATGGTAGCTTCTCGTGCCACCACATGTAATTTCCACCATCTTCCTTAGTATTTTCTTAATGTTCTTGTTGGCGGCTTCTATGACACCATTCATTTGTGGCCTATATGCTATAGAGTTTTGGTGTTTGATCTTGAATGTCTCACACATGGCTTTTATAAGATCAGTGTTGAGGTTGGCGGCATTGTCGGTAATGATTTATGCACGCAACCCGAACCGGCAGACAATACGTTCCCGGACAAAATCTGCTATGACCTTCTTAGTCACATCTTTGTAGGAGGCGGCTTCAACCCATTTTGTGAAATAGTCTATGGCCACCAAGATAAATCTGTGCCCATTAGATGCAGCGTGCTCGATTGGTTCGATGACGTCCATGCACCAGGCAGAGAAAGGCTTGGGCAAACTCGTCATATTGAGTTCATTGGGTGGTACTCGTATCATATCAGTATGCACCTGATACTGGTGACACCTCTGTACATACTTGATGCAGTCAGTTTCCATGGTCATCCAGAAATATCATGCCCTTTATATCTTCTTGGCTAGAACGAACCCTCGCATGTGAGGTCCATAGGTTCCGGCATGTATCTGTTCGAGCAACCTAGATGTTGTAACACTCTATAAATTCAGTTTAGGTGTGGATGGGTTAAAAGAGTATTAATGTGACCTTTTAGACATGTGAAGTCCTATCCGGATGAGTATCGGTAGAAATAGTGTTTTTGGAATCAAGACCAAGAGTGAGGTGCATAAAATTCAATATAATCGACTACGTTTATGGGAGGTCTGTCTTACAGCCTTAGACAGTGCAAGGCCATGAAAAATCATTGCCTTAGATAGTGCAAGGCCATAAAAACTCACACCCTTCGACAGTGTGAGGCACTGTCCAGGGCATTAACCTTAGCGCCCCTGACAGTGCAAGGCCGTGTAATTTTGGCGCCTCTGATGGCACCTTGAAAGGTTATTTTGGTACCCCTGATGATGTTCGGTGCCGACGATGTTTATCCAATCTACTTTTATTTCCTCCTCAAGTTTTGGGACGTGTAGACTTATTTAAATCCTACCTTTACCCCTACAATCCCAAACACATAGACTTTCTCTTGAAAGGGAAGCTCTCAAGAATCTTACTTCCCCAAGGTCCCTCCATCATCCAAGGTAAGTTTTATCGATAATTCTAAGTTAATTTCAATTCTCCAACACCTTATTAACATGGGTAAATCCTTCAAATCATTAGATATTTGATCAAGATACCATTGTTGAGAAAATAAACCCTTGAACTCTAATTCAAGAGGATTGAACTTTAAAAAGGTAATGCTTCCACTCCCTAATCATTTATAACTATGAATTATTGAGTTTTTGGGAGAATAGTAGATCGGTTTGATAAAGGGAAACAAATGAACTATGCTAGGGTTTTGCATTATTGACGTAATATTGTTATAATCATTTGGGTGATGATAAATATTGTTAGTTACATTTATTTGGGATTGTAGAATCACCTAGA
Organism: Nicotiana tomentosiformis; assembly: GCF_000390325.3. NCBI lineage: Eukaryota > Viridiplantae > Streptophyta > Magnoliopsida > Solanales > Solanaceae > Nicotiana > Nicotiana tomentosiformis. Next base: position 39,722,835 of record NC_090822.1, read on the forward strand.
AGTAGTAGAATGAGAATTGGCTAAAGAAATCACCATTGAAAGGGGCTGTGAGGCTTTACGCCCATAAGGTATTTGATAAAATGCCTAAGTGACTAAGACATGAAAATTAGTGCTAATATTGGTTCCTCTATATATATATTGCAATAGATTATCGTTGAAAGAGGCGACGAATATTGTGGTATGCTTAAAATGGCTAGAGTTAAGGTATGTGAGGCTAACTCTCTATGTTTGGGAATGTTATTGATTCTCCCTATACTACGTTTCTTTTATAACGTTACTAATCGCCTCAGAAATATACTTAAGCTCAGTTTCTTAAATAATTGCAGAACTTCTATTCTCTAGCTTCGTAATTCGTTCATGACTTTCATTCTGAATATTGTGAGTTCAGTGTGTAATCAATATAGACTTGTGTTTGATGCTCATGAGTCTCAGTCTAGATTACTCAGTATGTCATATACAGTTGAGGCATTAGTTCTCATAATCAGTTCATGAATACATGTCTCAGTTTAGTTATATTCAACATTCCAGTACCATGTAACTCAGTGTGGTTCAATATTTCCGTATCATGTATTGTAGTATGATTCTCAGTTCTTGATTTTAAATCCCTGAATGTTGAAAACCTGTATTTGGGCATAAGGCCGCAATTTATGCTTTATGCATCTTTGGGCCTGAGGCCACAGTTTATGCTTTATGTATATTTGGGCCTGATGTTTACTGCAGATGTTTATAGTCTGATATGATTTTGAAGTGTATAGAAAGTTTGGGGTTTGATATTCCAATTTCATTTAAAACAGACGAAATTTCCCTAAGTATGATCCTTGTACATAGTTCCAAAAAAAGATATTATGCGATCGTAGAATAGGGTCAGTTGGTGAGGGATTCTAGCGGGTGGTTAGTAAAAATGTTAGTTATTCAAAGCAGAACAAGAAAACATGATTCTAGCAGATGGTTAGTAAAAGAATAGTAAGTAAATTTTGAGTTAATACAATGAATTAGCAATTTCAACAGAGCTAGTAGAGGTACAATTTGATTCACTTAGCCAGGTTAACTCTAGTGAGTGGATGACAGTTTGAAATATCGAACGTGTGTTAGAACCCAAAGAGTTTAAGTAAAACCCGAAGTACAGTGACAGTGGAAGGAAAAAAAAGAATCAACTAGGCAGTAAGAGAGTAAGCTACAGAAGAATAGCCTTTAAGAGTTATCGAAAAGGGATTTCCCCAAGATTGACAGTGTGAGCAGAGTTAAATCATTTAAGATTATGTATGATAGTTGTGAATACATTAGCTTTCCGTTTATGTAAGTAATTTAGTTTTTCCTAGTAAGAAAGATTTCTTAGAAGTAATTAGGAAGAAGAGTCGTCATTAGAGTAAAGTGCGAAGAATTGCAGAAGATAATGAAAGTTGTTCGGATCCCAACAAAAGAGAAGGATCCACAAGTACAAGACATTAACCTTTGGTCTAAGGCAGAGATGTGAAAATTGTCAGTAAGTCTAGTTGGAGATTTGAAACCCGAATAGTTAGCATGGGATATGAAAAAAAGATCAGTTTGATAATGAGGGGAAAATGACATAATTACCACACGGAATATGCCTAGCGTGTGTAAGAAACACAAAGTGAGTAGAATGATCGTCGAGCTTGGTTATTGATGATAACGTGATCACGGAAAATCTATAAAATCATGTCCAGTTATGTATTACGAGGGTAGTGCCATTGCACGAGACTCTAATATTCAAAGTACTAGTCAAAGACTTAGCTTACAACAATACTATAAGTGTTTTCAGGAAGTTATTAAGAAGATAATCAAGTATGGGAAGTATAGCTCATGATTGAGACAGATAAGAGAATTATGGTGAAAGAAGTTCACCACTTAGCCAAGCTAGGAGTTCAACTTTCTGACTCCGAAGATGGTGGAGTTGTTGTCCAGAATATGACTTGTTCCTCCTTAGTAGCCGAAGTGAAGGATAAACAGTTTGATGATCCCTACTTGTTGTATCTCAAATAGGGGATTCACAAGCATAAGACGAGGGCTTTTGAACAAGGGGGAAATGATGGTACTTTGAGGTACCAAGACGGATTGTGTGTTCCAGACATAGATGCACTAAGAGAATAAGGATCATGTTAGAAGCTCATAATTCCAGGTATTCCATTCACCCAGGTTCCCCAAATATGTGTTGTGATCTCAAGGAGATTTATTGGTGAAACAACATGAAAAAGAATGCCGCAGACTTTGAGGCCAAGTGTCCGAATTATCAGCAAGTGGATGTCGAGCATCACAAAGCCTAGTGTGTTACCACAAAGTACACATATCCTTTAGTGGATATGGTAAATATGGACCTCATAATAGGATTATCTCGCTCATTTTGAAAGCATGATTTGTATGGGTGAAGGTGCAGATCGCCAATTGGTTGGTTCAAAGTTGGCGAAGCAGAGTTGTTGGGACCAGATTTGGTCTATCAGGCTATGGGGAAAGTCAAGTTGATTCAAGAGCATTTGAAGATGGCTCAGAGTTGCCAAAAGTTTCAAGTTGATGATTGGGTGTTTCATAAAGTTTTGCCTATGAAAGGTGTTATAAGATTTGGGAAGAAAGGAAAACTATGAAAGGTGTTATAATATTTGGGAAGAAAGGAAAACTCAGTCCCACATACAATGGGCCATATAGGATCATACGAAGGATCGGGCAAGTAGCTTATGAGGTACAATTTCCACCAGAATTGGCTGTTGTACACCCAGTATTTCACGTGTCGTGTTATAACATTCAAGTTCCAGTATTTATACATCATGTCACGACATTTATGTTTTCAATATGCAGATCTCATGTTATGACCTCCATGTCAGTTCAGTACTCAGATACTCATGTCAGTCCAATACTCAGATATTCATGCCATCTTAGTACTTAGATATTTGTGTTAGTTTAGTGCTTAGATATTCATATCAGCTCAGTACTCAAATATTCGTGCCAGTTCAGTATTCGTATATCCATGTTAGTTCAGAACTCATGTACCTATGACAGACCAGTATTCATGTATATGTTTCATGTTATGCGTATCATGATGCCTTGTGAGGTTTGTGTTATGCTCTATTAGCTAGCAGGTGTTTGGAGAGATGTTGAAGGTAACTAACCTTCTCATTCAGACCTTATATTATAATCTCCATGCCTTTCAGTATTCAGTCAGTTTAGTATTCAGTAAGTCCAGTTGACATTCAGTTCAGTACCTATTCAGTTCAATATTTCAGCAGTTCAGTAATCAAGCATTCATTTAATTTAGTATGCATGTGTTCATGACGGTTCAGCTTTCACATTTTTCCATCAGTCTCATTTAAGGTCCCGATTTAGCCGTAGTAACAATTAGGACAATCATTCGAGGATGAATGATCCCAAGGGGGAGATAATGTAACATTCCATAAATTTGGATTAGGTGTGGATGCATTAAAAGAGTATTAATGTGATCTTTTAGACATGCGAAGTCCTATCATGATGAGTATGGGAGGAAATAGTTTTTTTGGATTCAGGACCGAGAGTGAGGTGCATAAAATTCGATAGAATTGACTAAGTTTATGGGAGGTCTGTCTTACAGCCTTAGAGAGTGGAAGTCCATGAAAACCCATTGCCTTAGATAGTGCAAGGCCACAAAAAATTAACAGCCTTAGACAGTGCAAGGCACTGTCTATGGCATTATCCTTAGCGCCCCTGATAGTGCAAGGTCATGTAATTTTGGCGCCTCTGATGGTGCCTTGCAAGGTTATTTTGGCTCCCCTGATGATGCCCTATGCCAACAATGTTTATCCAAGCTATTTTTATTTCCTCCTCAAGTTTGGGGACGTGTACACTTATTTAAACCCTACCTCGTCCCCTACAACCCCAAACAGGTAGAATTGCTCTAGAAAGGGAAGCTCTCAGGAACCTAACTTCCCCAAGGCCCCTCCATCATCCAAGGTAAGTTCTAAATATAATCCTAAGTTAATTTCAATTCTCTAACACCTTATTAACATGCGCAAATCCTTCAAATCATTAGATATTCGGTCGAGATACCATTATTGAGAAAAGAAACCCTAGAACTCAAATTCAGGATGATTGAACTTCAAAAAGGTAATGCTTCTACTCCCTAATCAATTATAACTATGAATTAATGGGTTTTTGGGAGAATAGTAGATGGGTTTGATAAAGGGAATCATATGAACTATGCTAGGGTTTTGCATTGTTGACGTAAGATTGTTATAATCATTTGAGTGATGAGAAACGGTGTTAGTTACATTCATTTGGGATTGTAGAATCACCTACAAGTAATAGAATTAGAAATGGGTGAAGAAAACACCATTGAAAATAGCCATGAGGCTTTACGCCCATAAGATGTTTGATAAAATGCCTAAGTGACTAAAATTTGAGCATTAGTGCTAATATTGGTTCCTCTTGATATATATTGCCATAGATTATCGTTGAAAGAGGCGACTAACATTGTGATACGCATAAAATGGCCATAGTTAAGGTATGTGAGGCTAACTCTATATGTTTAGGAATATTATTGATTCTCCCTACATTACGTTTCTTTTATAACGTTACTAATCGCCTCAGAAATATAGTTAAGCTCAGTTTCTTAAATAGTTGCAAAACTTCTATTCTCTAGCTTTGTAATTCATTCATGACTCTCATTCTGAATATTGTGAGCTCAGTGCGTAATAAATATAGACTTGTGTTTGATGCTCATTAGTCTCATTCTAGATTACTCAGCATGTCATAAGCAGTTGAAGCATCGGTTCTCAGTATGTAATGCTCATTAGTTATATTCAGCTTTCCAGTAACATGTAACTCAGTATGGTTTAGTATTTCAGTATCATGTATTGTAATATAATTCTCAGTTCCTGATTTTGATTCTTTGAACGTCGAGCACCTATCTTTGGGCCTGAGGCTGCAGTGTATGCTTTATGCCTTTTTTGGCGTGAGGCCGCAGTTTATGCTTTATACATTTTTGGGCTTGAGGCCGCAATTTATTTATACAGATTAAACAGATGATTCATCATTCCGAAGAGGGAGTATTCATATCCTTACTTCCTTTGTTCGGTTATTAGTTATCCTTTCAGTTATCAGTTATCATTTCAGTTCAGTTTCAGCAAATATCATTTCTGTTATTAGTTATTAGTTCTCAGTTATCAGATTAGTTTCAGTTTCAGCATTTATAGTTCTTTCTTCCAGTTGTTTAACATACCAGTGCAATTCAAATGTACTGATGTCCCTTTCGCCCGGGACTGCATCTCATGATGCATGTAATAATTTTCAGGTTGGCGATTCATAGCCTTAGGATTCTCGTACCAGCTACTTGGTGAGCCCCAGTTCTTTTGGGGAATTATCATTACTTTACAGTCTTCCATTATTTACATACAGTTGGTTTTATCAGTATTTCATTAGAGGCTTCATAGACTAGAGTAACAATTAGATATAGTCGCATGACTTTCATGTCAAATAATGTTGGCTACAGATATATTTCAGACTTATGTTAGTGTTTCCGCACATTGATTTATATCATTTAGACTTTCAGTATATCAACATTTGTTAGTTTATCTTCCACATTCAGGATGTTATTATATCACATGTTGATTCAGTCAACTAGTTGATTCGCTCGGTCATATGTAGTCAGGTGCCGTGTTACGTCAGGCCCGTGTTCGGGGTGTGGAAGATGCTTTCTTGGCATCGACACATCTTAGCGATCCCAAGTTTAGAGTTCTTCTGTATAGAATTCCTCCGCTATAAAAGAAATGGTTATCTAACCTCTGAAGCGTGCGCTTCTGTGTGTGTGTAGAATTTTTCGGGTATTCTTGTTTCTCCAAATACTCCTTGATATGGTGAAACCATTGATTCACATCGAACTCTTCTTTGACGTGAGCACATTAAACAGGCTGTTTGCGGATCTCTATTGGGATGGGGTCAATATAGTTCTTATCTGGATGTTGTATCATGGAAGATAGAGTGGCCAGTGCATCTTTGAACTCGTTCTTGATTCTAGGAACGTGCTTGAATTCTATCTTTTTGAACCTCTTGATTAAATCATGCACACAGTGTAAGTATGGAAATCTCTTGGTATTCTTCGTGGCCCATTCCCCGAGTACTTAATGTATTAGAAAGTCTGAATTTTCGATTACCAGTAATTCCTGAATGTTCAGGTCGATGGCCAACCTATGTCCTAAGATACAAGCCTTATATTCTGCCATATGGTTGGTGCATGGGAACCTGAGCTTGGTGGATATCGGATGATGTTGATTGGTTTTTGATACTAGGACAGCTCCAATACCCACTCCCTTGATGTTCGCGGCTCCTTCTAAGAACATCCTCCAACTGTCTTATGCATCGACCATATCTTCTCCTATGAAGGACACTTCCTCATTGGGAGAATACGTTTTTAATGGTTCGTATTCTCCGCGCACATGATTCTCTCCTAGGTGATCGACCAATGCCTGCCCCTTTACCTCTTTTTAAGTCACATAGATGATGTCGAACTCGCTTAGTAATATTTGCCACTTTGCTAACTTGCCCGTAGGCATATGCATCTGCAAAATGTACTTAAGAGGATCTATTATTTATATGAGGTATGTGGTATATGCTCAAAAATAATGCCTCAACATTTGAGTTATCCATGTTAGAGCGCAACAGGTACGTTCCAATATTGAATATCGAGCTTCGTAAGGTGTGAACTTCTTACTCAGATAATATATTGCTTGCTCCTTCCTTCCGGTCTCATCATGTTGCCCCAAGACGCATCCAAACGCTCACATCATCACGGATATATATAGAAGTAAAGGTCTCCCAGACTCCGGTGGGGCCAACATAGGAGCTTTGGACAAGTACTCCTTGATTTTATTGAAAGCCTTTTGACACTCCTCGGTTCAATATGTTGCAGCATCCTTCCTAGGCATCTTGAAGATTGGTTCACATATTACTGTCGACTGTGCTATTAAACAACTGATATAGTTGATACGGCCCAGGAATCTCATTACGTCTTTTTTGTTCTTTGGAGGCAGCAAATCCTAAATGGATTTGATCTTTGATGGGTCTAACTCAATGTCGCGGTAACTGGCATTGAAACCTAGCAACTTCCCGACAGGAACTCCGAAAGCACATTTTGTGGGATATAACTTCAAATTGTACTTTTGTAGTCGGTCGAAAAACTTTCTCAAGTCTGCTATATGATCTGGGCTCTTTTTTGACTTGATTATGACATCATCCATGTACACTTCTATTTATTTGTGTATCATATCATGAAAGAGAGTGGCTATGGCCCTCATGTAGTTTGCCCCGGCATTCTTCGAACCAAACGACATCATCTTGTAGCAGTATACTCTTCATGGATTAATGAAAGCTGTATTTTGTGCATCCTCTTCATCCATCCAAATCTAGTGGTACCCTACAAAGCAATCAATAAAGGATTGGAGCTCATGTTTGGCACAGTTATCGATCAATAGATGTATGTTGGGTCGTGGAAAATCATCCTTAGGACTTGCTCTATTCAGATCTCGATAGTCAACGCACAACCTGACCTTCCCATCTTTCTTTTGGTACGGGCACGATATTCGCTAACCAGGTTGGATACTCGACCACTCGAAGGACCTTGTCTTTTATTTGCTTGGTTACCACCTCTTTTATCTTCAAACTCATGTCTGACTTGAATTTTCTGAGTTTCTGCTTTACCGGGGGACACATAGGGTTGGAAGGTATCTTGTGGGCTACTATGTATGTGCTCAACCCTTTCATGCCATCATAGGACCATGCAATAATGTCCTCATATTCCTTCATAAATTTGACATACTCTTTCCTCTCTGACGGTTATAGATGAATGTTAATGCGAGTTTCTTTTACTATTTCGGAATCCTCTAATTTAACTGCCTCAGTTTCTTCTAGATTGACTTTGGTTTGTTATAAAAATTCTCTACTTCCCTGACAATTTCCTCAGGTATTACGTCATTTTCCCATTCTTCTGAATCGCTTTCATCTTATTGGGTTGTCCCATTACATGTCACAGTTGTAAATTAAACAAGATAGGTAATAGTTATGTTGAAAAGAATGTAGAGAGATAATAACATAAATAAATGAAAAACAATGATGCACTAATTGAAACTTAAAACTGTCAGACAAATACGACTCGATGTCTAGAGTATTTATTTCAAAATAAAGTAGTAAAATGTCTTAAATGCCAGAAAACAATTTTAAAGAAATCATGCTAGTTCTGCCAGAGCTACTCAGGTGCTCGGCGACCCCGGGATGGTGCACTGGTCCAGTTCCTGAGAACTGCTCCATCTCCCATTGTCTGGAAAGTAAGGTCATCCTCCTCCAAGATTGAACTGCAGTCCATATATTCCTCATTCAAAAACAGGCTCCTCATGCTAGCTAAGATCTCATCTTCTTCAGAACCCCAAATCACGTCGGCCTTGTGGAATGTCCGGTGTAGCGACGGTATGGGTTTAGGCAACGGATAAGGAAAATCCTGCCATGATGGTGACCAATCCTTATATTCTTGAACAGTGTATTCGTACCTGAGACCAAAGGTTGTGCCCTGAGTGCGTGGTCGTATTGGTTCTATTATCCTTTGAAGCTTAGGACCAAGATCCTTGCTTGGTTCATACCCTAACCATAGTAGAATGCTTAGCAGCTTGTTGCTCCACCATCGTCCTTTCTCGACAGTATTTATCCGATCAATGTAGTGGATTGTTTCTCCTCCCAACCTCCTTCTATTTTCAACCACTTGTACGGTCTGGTTGGTATAGATAGGATTGCTTCCATCCCCGTGGATAACTACCTCCTGATGATTCCACTCAAACGTGATTGCTTGATGTAATGTAGACACAACTGCCTCAGCCATGTGTATCCATGTTCATCCCAGCAAAGAATTATAGGTGGTGGAGATGTCCAACACCTGGAACTCGACATCGAACATTGTCGGGCCTATATTCAAATCCAGGTTAATTTCTCCAATAGTGGCTCTTTGGGCCCCATCGAACACTTTCACGTTCATGCTTCCCAACCGTATCTCATGTATACCTATGCCCAATCTTTTCAGAGTAGTTAAAGGGCATATATTCAGACTTGAACCTTCATCAATCAAAACTCAAGCAATGAACTTGTCTTCATATTGCACTGTGATGTGCAATGCTTTGTTATGACTCAAACCTTGCGGTGGCAACTCATCTTCGTGGAAGGTGATCTTGTGTGTCTCCAGCACTTGTCCAAACATGTTTGCCATCTATCCACTAGTGATGCCAGCACATACCTAGGATTCGCTTAGCACCTTTATCAAGGCATTCTTGTGTGCGTCTAAGTTTTGTAACAACAACAAGATGGATTTTTGAGCGGGAGTTTTGTTTAGGTGATCAACAACAGAATACTGCCTCACTTGTACCTTCTGCCAAAGATCATCAATACATGTTTCCACAATAGGTGGCTTTGGTGCGATGTCCTTACTCGTTCCCCTGATATTTTCTAGCGTGTAGACCCTGCCTGTTCTAGTCATTCCCTGGATAGCATCCATTTCTTCCATATTGGATTTTCCTGTCCTTCTTGCCTCTGCCATATAATACCATGGATTTGGTAGGATGGCGATGGAGCTACCATCACCGTGAACGGCGGCTTGGATGTGGCCACTTCAACCTCGAATGGCGCCTTGGTTTGCACCACAATCGGTAAGATTGTGACAGGGGATGTCATATAAGTATCTACCTCTCGAATAAGACTGATGGATCCTTCCCGGTCCCATTCTTCATTAGTCTCGATCACGTTTACTCCTTCACCTCTATGATCAGGAAAGGGGCCATTGCGGACGTTCGGTGCAGATTATTTTGGATGTATTACTTTGGTGTCAATCAATGTTTGGATCTTGTCTTTCAATATGCGACATTCCTCGATAGTGTGTCCCTTCATTTCTAAGAGATAGACACAAGTCTTATTGTGGTTGACCCACAAGGAGGGATTTTCAATAGCGGTTGCAAGAATGGAAGGACATAACCGGAGACCTTCAGTATCTCGTACAATTGGGATATGGGCTCGGCAATAGGGCTGTATTGTCTAGGAGTTATGCGGTCAAAATTTGGTCGGGGTTTTGGATAGTTCTGATGGGCAGGTGGAGGTGAGTAGTAGTATGTTGGCTGGGTATTATAGGTGTGATATGTGGTAGCGGGGTAATGGTACTTTTGGACTGAAGGCTGATATGCTGGTGGGGGTGTTTGGTAGGTGAGGGGAGACTTCGGTCCATGGGTTACCATCACGGAACCCACTTCCTTCTTCTTTGAAATACCTCAAGATTGCAAGGCTTTATTGGTAGCTTGCAAAACTTCAAAGTTGGTAACCAGGCCACTCTTGATGCCCTCCTCGATTCTTTCTCCCAATTTGATGATATCGGAGAACATATGATTCATGTATGACCATCAATCTAATAGTATTGTGGGTCCTAGGCTCTTACGAAGAACTTATTCATTTGTTCATCTTCTAGCGGCGGCCTCACCTCGGTAGCTTCTGATCTCCAATGGGTGGCATACTCATGGAAAGTCTCCGTGGGTTTCTTCTTGAGATTCTGGATATAGAACACATCTGGTACATTTTCTATATTGAACCCGAATCTGTCCATAAAGTCGGTGCTATACTTACCCAATTTGGACACTTCTTTGGGTTCTAACTGATGTACCAAGATAAAGCATCCCTAGTAAGACTTCACAAGAACAACTTCATGCAGATTTGCTCGTTTTGTCCTACACCCACGAGTTTATCACAGTA